>NC_067166.1:15941737-17141737 GCF_903995435.1 Acomys russatus
CAAGAAAGACTTAGAATATTTCACAGTCTTAGAATCACCAATTTTAGAGTAACTAAGAAAATTCAACTCTTAAATTTTCAGATTAGGGTTATTAGCTGTTATGAAGAAAAATGTGTATGTGTGTGTCTGGGATGGGGAACAGGGAGACACACACACACACACGGAGAGATGGACTTGTATACAGTGTCTGTGGAGTCCAGAAGCCATCAGATCCCCTGAAACAGAAGTTACAGATGGCTATGATTGTGAACTGCGCAGTGTGGGTACTAGGAATGGAACTCAGGCCCCCTGGAAAGGCAGGAAATGCCTTTCTCACTGAGCAATTAACCTCACTGACATCTCAAAACTTTAGTTTAGAGAAATTGTGAAATATTGTTTTATATTGGTGTTTTTGAGTTACTAGTTCTAAGGTTTGTAGTTTTGAAACCGTTACATTGATTTTGGATTTTGCATGCATCGTTTTAGCTGTTTACAGAATGTCTTGTCTAACTTATTTATTAAAATTAATTAAACCATACATTCTACTTCAGCAGTTAATAGAACTTGAACCATCTCCAGCTTAATTGATTTATTAATGGGTACTGGGAGAAATAAGGTAACAAATGCTGTCAAATTAAGCCCTCATTTTCTTTCATTTAGGTTACACCAGAATAATGCATTGCTTTCATTTTTGAGAGCTGAGTAGCTGCTGTCAAGAGTTGTCTTTGCACTGTCATCTTTTGTACTATTTCAGTTTTTAGACACAGAATTATTTTACTTTTGGAACAGGTAAAAGACAGTCAAAACTTTAAAATCACTTCATTTACTCTAAACGTGATAATTTGGTGCATATAAAGTACTTACACTCATAGCAAAATCCTGATTTCACAATGCCTGGCCACACGGCATTACATTAGTCATTTCTCTTCTTTGAAAATGAAGATTCTCTTTGAATGAAAGTGATGTCACTCTGCCTAGCTCAGAATGATTCTGAGCACACTTGGTAAATACCTGTGAGGCACGTACCCTCCGAGGTGCTGGTATAAGGCACATTCCCAGTCCTTAAGGGCATAAGCTTACAAGAGCAGAAGTAGACAAATATGATCACTGTGATAATGGCGGTGCATGGGCCATGATGATCCATAGGCTCCTGGGGCTAGTGTGAGGATTGGTGGTAGAATGGTCCTAAAGGTAGAAGCGTTTACGTTAGGTTAGAAGATGGGGAAGGGGACGAAGACTGAGAAGGAAGTATTCCAGCTCAAACCACCAGCCTCCCCAGCCCTATCTCGTTTTGTTTGCTTGTGTCTAGTGCCCTTTTAAGTTTCAAGAATATAGGATACTGTTGAAAATTCTTCACTGACCTCAAGATCTTTCTATTTGTTTGTGTGTTTGTTGTGGTAGCAGAGCTTGAATCCCGGCTTCGTGCAGATAAGACAAAGACCTTATCGTTGAGCTATGTCCCCAGTCTTGACCCTGAAATCTTGACGTACTGTCATTTGAAGGTTGGGAAAAATAGAATGTCTCACTTGGAGTTTTTTAATGACCATAAAAAGAATTAGTAGAGAATGACTCTGAATTTTAACTACATACAGTTTATAGATGGTGAACACTAAATCATTAGATTCTGAGGTCTTAATATGGTTGACTTGGATTTGCTGCTGTAAGCTTCTCGCCATCACAGTAATGCACAGGTGTGGCTCCCTGTGTAGCACCGTTAGGCAACCTAGCTTCATAAAATTCCATCAGTGCTAACTCTAGCTACCCTGTCCTCCCTCTTCTGATATCTTACTGTTTGACACTCAGCGGAAGTGAAAATGAAAATGTGATTGAGATAAAAGATAATCTGGAGTTTACCCTCCAATAACCAGCATGGTTATTAAAAACAAAAGTTATAGCCAACATCAAACTAAATGGAGAGAAACTTAAATCAATCCCACTGAAATCAGGAACAGGATAAGGCTGTCCACGCCTCCATTTCACTTCAGTATAGTACTTGAAGTCCTAGCTAGAGCAGTAAGACTGCTAAAGGAGATCAAGGGGATACAAATAGGGAAGGAAGAAGTTAAAATCTCACTATTTGTAGATGATATGACAGTATACATTAGTGACCCTCAAAATTCTACCAAAGAGCTCCTATAGCTGATAAACAGCTTCAGCAAAGTGGCAGGATACAAAATTAAGACGAAAAAGTCAGTAGCCTTCTTGTATACAGATGACAAATGGACTGAGAAAGAAATTAGGGAAACCACACCCTTCACAATAGCCTCAAATAATATAAAGTATCTTGGTGTAAATCTAACCAAGCAAGTAAAAGACTTAGATGAAAAAGAAAAAACAGAAACAACAACAACAAAAACAAACCAAACCTCTGCAGAAGGAAATTGAAGAAGGTATCAGAAAATGGAAACATCTCCCATGCTCATGGATTGGGAGAATCAACATAGTAAAAATGGCCATCCTACCAAAAGCAATCTACTATCAAAACTAATCCCTATCAAAATACCAACATACTGGAAAGATCAATTCTCAACTTCATATGGAAAAACACAACCCAGGATAGCTAAAACAATCCTGTACAATAAAAGATATGCCAGAGGAATCTCCATCCCTGATCTCAAGTTGTACTATAGAGCAAGAGTAATAAAAACAGTATGGTACTGGCATAGAAATAGGTCAGCTGACCAATGGAATCAAATTGAAGACCCAGAAATAAATCCACACACCTATGGTCATTTGATTTTTGACAAAGAAGCCGAAACTATACAATGGAAAAAAGACAACATCTTCAACAAATGGTGCTGGTCTAACTCTATGTCTACTTGTAAAAAAACAAAACAAACAAACAAACAAACAAACAAATAGATCCATATTTATCACCCTGTACAAAACTAAGGTCAAATGGATGAAAGACCTCAACATAAAACCAGACACACTAAATCTGTTAGAGGAAAAAATAGGAAAGAGCCTACAACTCATTGTTACAGGAGGCAACTTCCTGAACAGAAACCAACAGCTCAGACTCTAAGATCAACAATTAATAAACAGGACATCATGAAACTGAAAAGCATCTGTAAGGCAAAAGACACTGTCAACAGAACAAAGTGACAGCTTATAGACTGGGAAAAGATCTTTATAAACCCTACATTTGACAAAGGACAAGTATCTAAAATAAATAAAGAACTCAAGAAATTAAACACCACTAAACCAAATAATCCAATTGAAAAATGGGGTACAGAACTTACGAGAGAATTCTCAACAGAAGAATATCAAATGGCTGAGAAACACTTAAAGGAATGCTCAACAACCCTAGTCATCAGGGAAATGCAAATCAAAACAACCTTGAGATTCCATCTTATACTTATCTGAATGGTGAAGATCAATAACTCGAGTGACAATACATGCTGGGGAGGATGTGGGGAAAGGGGAACACTCCTCCACTGCTAGTGGGAGTGCAAACTTGTACAACCACTTTGGAAGTCAGTCTGGCGATTTCTCAGAAAATTGGGAATAGCTCTACAAGACCCAGCTGTACCACTCCTGGGCATATATCCGAAAGATGCTCCAACATACAACAAGGACATTTGCTCAACTATGTTCATAGCAGCTATATTCGTAATAGCCAGAATCTGGAAACAACCTCGATGTCCTTCAACTGAAGAATGGATAAAGAAACTGGTACATGTACACAATGGAATACTACTCAGCTATTGAAAACAAGGAAATCTTGAAATTTGCAGGCAATTGGATGGAGCTAGAAATGATCATCCTCAGTAAGATAACACAGACCCAAAAAGACATGTATGGTCTATACTCGCTTATAAGTGGATTTTAGCCCAACACACATGTCCTCTGAGAGACTCCACCCTGTGGAGGATAGGGACAGTTACCGGGACTTGAAGCTGGACATGGGGCAGAGTGCTGAGAGTTGCAGGTAAGAGTGGGAGAGCGGAAAGTCCACGAGGAAGACCACCAAGGCCTGTGGGTTGAGGCGCAGGAGGTCTCCAGTCAAGCACAACATATGCAAAGAACCAAGACCCCCTTTTCAGATGTAGCCAGTAAACTGCAGAATGTCCAAATGGGGGAAGGGGCCCCTGCTGCTGAACCTCTGCCATGTACTCGGGGGCCCACCACTTGGCCACTGTCCCTGGCAAGATGGCCTAGTGGACACAGTGGAAGAAGATGCAGATGACCCTGATAATAGGCTGTTTCCAGAGCTCTAGAGGAGGGGAATAAGCAGAAGAGGGAGGGAGGGTGGCTATGGGAAGATAAGAGGGAGAGAATAACAAATGGGAGGTAAAATGAATAAATTAAAATAAATAAACTATACACCCAAAAAATCTGAACGGAGGAGAGGGTGGCTGCAGAGACTGATACACCAACCTAGAACCATGCAAGGCAAAGATCTAGACACTCAGCTCAATTGTAATAGATAGGCAGCACAGTCTCCTTGTGGGTCCCACAACATGGGGAGTAGGAATTACTTCTGACGTGGACTGGGGCCTCCTAATGTTGTTCACTTCCCCCTGGCAGGGTGGCCTTGCTAGGCCACAGAGGAAGAAGTTATATGTAGTACAGAGAACACTGGATAAGCTGAGGTCAGACGTTAGGGGAGGAGGGCTGCCCTTTCTAAGGACTAGATGAGGGAGGAGATTAGATTGGGAGGTGATGAGGGAGAGGGCTGCAATCGCGATGTAAAGAATTCAAACTACAGAACAAGCAGGTAACTAATATTGCTAATCCCACTACATGGGAATAGCTCTGAGACTGGCTGAGAAACGAATGCCTATGCATAGACAAGGCTTCATGTTGGTCACAGATTCTCTGTGACTTGTTATTAGAGGCCATTTTTAGTACAGCATGAAGGAAGATTTGCAGATGTCTTACTTCTGCTCATACAGTGAGCAGAGAACCAGCCTTAATTGCTCTGTATAATGCTTGTGAGAAATTACGTTTTCAGAACAAAAGAAGCGGACACTGATGCTAGATCAGACCTGACAGGATTCACTCCTCCCAGCATGTTGCACACTGACATCCTGCATCCTCCGGGTTCCAGCCCCAGGCGCCTCAGTTGCAATCACCCATAAGAATTGGACAATTTCCAGGACAGCATTGTAGAAAGCATCAGATTCCAATTGGTCCAGCATTTATTTCAGACTGTCCCACACAGGACTCCTATTAAGCCTGGAATTTCTCAACAGTTAGAAACTGGACCACAAGTGCTATCTCTAGCTTGCTTAACCATTTCCGGTTTTGTTTTGTTTTTGTTTTTTGGCCCCTTCAAAGGTATTATTTGCCCTAAATCAGCCTGAAGAAACCTTAAGAGAACGATGTCCCATTTCTTCTAAGGGGGGTTGGGTAGGTTTCTGTGTGCTCTGTTGGTCTATAGATGCTTATTTTCATTGGGAGGTGGTTATAAGTTATTATTTATCTTATACAGAGAGAAAACTAAGTTGGACTCATCTTTATCTCTATCCTTTTTCTTTTGTAGGTAAGGAGGTAGGATATGAAAAGAAAGAAAGGGAGATAAAGAAATATTGACGGAGAATAGAACAAAAGGTAGATTATTTAATCTCCTCAACTCAAAGCCTTCATTGTTACTCACAAATATGGTTATTTTTACTTCATTGGTATAGAGTTTTGTATATTGATGCAAATCATGGTCATGTCAAAAACTAGTCTAATTTTATCACAAGAATATATATCCTAGGACTGACAGATAGATATGATTCTATAGATACATAAGGTAAAATAGTTTTTCAAAAGCCTCAGAGACCTACAGATTATGGCATTTATTTTTATTATTCTAAAGAGTCTTTGACAACAAGACAAGTTAACTCCTGGCAGCACCGAGCCTACCTCAAAGAAGATGATCAACGTCAAAGAACTTCCTTATGGAGTTGGCTTCAAATGTGACAAACAAGCCACTACGCAAAATGTCCTTGTTTCTGCCATAGACAGAATTCTGCCTAAAAATGGGCAAGCTTAGATGCAGGCAGAGTTGAGGGCTAAACTCTGCCAAGACAGGGTAAGCAAGTCCTCAGTAATTCTTGCCTCGCAAATATGTCTGTCAGAGATATTGGGCTAGAAGGCCAAAGATGGTGCGTCAACATTATAGAAAGTGTTGGGTGACTGTTCAGGCAGTCTCAGTCATTTTTTTCATTTTGGAAGCTGCTACCCTGTACTTCTAGTTCACTCAGGTATTTAAGTTTTATTTCTTCTCAAGTCTCTGATTGGGTTGAAGGCCAGATAGTTTAGTCTTACAATTAAGCTTAGTTGGTTAGGGGCTAAGATGTTTTTAGATCAAGATAGACGTTTTAAGTTAATAGAGATGAGATATGATAGATAATGATTTTCATTCAGAAATTTTGACCTGACAAAATAGGAAAGATGCTTTTTTCAAGTTTGACAAATACAAATAGCCAAATCACTATGAATGTAACATTTATATAATTCATGATTGTCTCATGGTTCTTCCTGCTGTAGGTAGTTTATTTTATTCATGTGTAATAATATATATATGTGTGTTAAAAAAGAAACATAATTTAAAAAAAAACAAAAGTTTTTAATAAAAGTTTTCAAGTATAAAAGACAGTCTCACACAAGGTTTATATAGATTATTTCTTGTTACAATTGAAAAGAAGACTGAGTTTTGTAATTTGGTCTTTACTTACAATATGGCAAAGAAAAAAGATGAGGCCTGTGCTGAGTTCTGAGTGCTTGGGTTTGGAATGAACGCTTCCAGAGTCAGAGGAACATAATCTCTGTCCTGTGGCATAACCGCATGGTGTTTCAGTGCAGTGTTGTTAGCTCAAGTGAAGGAAGACCAACGCTATGTGCCTTAAGCTGTAAGGGTGATTAACTGTCTTACAAGAAATGTGCAGATAGGGTTCTTGGAAAGACTTTAGTGTCATCAACAAGGACTAGAGTTGTCTGACACCTTTGAATGGTCTGTCCTTTGAATTCAGTTTTCTCATGACCCCATGGACCTTCTGCCACTTGCCACACAGGACAGTGTGCAAGATGGAACAGGAATTCTACCCCATGTAGGAGTAGTGACACCTTTTCTAGAACCTTCAGCAGAACCCCTTATGTAGTTCTAGCCAGCACTGGGGCCCTTGCACATATCTATGCTGTCACTCAGAGAGGGTGAAAGTGCTATGGTTGACTTAATTTGAGAGACGTGACTTCTTGGAAGATCATTGCCAAGATAGGTTTCTCTTATCAAGAAATGAAGACATGACTTCCAAGTAGGGAGCTAGCAGCACCAGTCATAATTGCGCATGTTGAAACATGAGGTTTGTTGTGTGTTTAAAAGGCTGAGAATTATATTAAGAGTTTATCAGTAGTGGCTAATTGATGGGTAAGACATGTAGAATAAAACTGTTCTTTGATACATATACCGATGAGGATTTGGGCAGGCCCCGAAGCTCTATGAGTTTTAATATCACCTTTACTATAATGGGAAGAGTAGCAGTACCTGTTTATGTCATGTTTCGTAGGATGCACTATTGTAACCACCTTATTGTCAAGAGGAGCTTACCAAATAGCTGGGCTTAGGAGACAGATTTGGTTATGGCGGTAGAGATGATAAGAGGCTGTAGAGCTAGGGAGATGGCTGAGATAATAAATTGCTTTCCTTGCAAGCATGATGACTTGAGTTCAAGCCCCAGAAACCACAAAGAAATGCTGCAGACTTGTAATCTGAGGACATGGAGAGAAGTGGATCCTTGGTACACACTGGCTAGCCACCCTAGCCTAGTTAATGAGTTCCATAGGCCAGTGAAAAACCCTGTCTCAAAAAACAAGGTGGATGGCACCTGAGGAACAACACCCAAGATTGTCCTGGATCCTCTATGAACACACACATGCCATGCACACAGATACACAGAATAATACAAAATAGTCTGTGAAATGGGTAGAATACATAACTAATATTTAATAGGCAATAAGGTATAAAAATATCTGTCATTAGGGCCTCAATAAGTTCTTTCCCTTCATGTCTCACAGTAGGAATCTAAAAAGTATTGTTTCTTCAGAAAAAGGAAAGTTGTTAGCAGCTGTCAGTGGAAAAGAGCTGAATCTGTCAGGACAAACAACCACACTAGAGATTTCAGGTCTAGGACCTGCACACAGGAAATTGGCTACATAGGCTTAGTATTTTTACAAAATACTTTAAGTATCATTATACTTTAAGTTTTATTAGCTGACTTGGAGTCATTCTTGCCAACACTTATGTCATGATTTTTATGAGAAAGATTTGGTAGATATCCATTAGTCCTTAAGCAGACCTTGAAGACACAAAGCAAGTGAAGCTGAAAATGAGTACATGGGTCATATTGCTTTAAATGTGGTTGCTATTACAGGATGACATTTCCCTCTGTAGAGAGCTTCTGTTGTAAGTGTAGATTAGATGGAGTCTTCTTCACTAACTCTTCCAATTACACCATGATTGCTGCAGAGGATCTTTATAATGAGTTTATAATCATGTGACTGAAAAAAAACCACATGGCTTTATCATAACAATGTCTTCTCTTGTTACTCACTTTCTTCACTTTCTCTTCTTTAAGATTTGTATGTATGTATGTATGTATGTATGTATGTATGTATATGGGGATGGTTCTGAGGAAGCCCATCCTGGTTATATCTTTAAATGTGTTCTGCTCTGCCAGAGACACATAATACAGAGACCCTGTCCCAAAAACAAACCAAGACTTGTGAATTTAAATTCAGTCTATCTGTAAAGATAAAATTGTGTTTAGAAATACACTTTTAAAATCTCCACTACCATGTTGTACCTAAGGTTTCTCTCATCTTTACAGGTTAGATTAAAATTAAACAAGTCAGATGGAGGCTGTTTTTAATGTGATGGGGTCAGAAAACTTTTTTCTTTTTTTAACTGAATGCCTTAATTACTACTGTGTTCTGTTGCTGTGAATAGACACCATGACCAAGGCAACTTATAAAGAAAAGATTTACTTGGGGCTTAGCTTATAGTTTCAGAGGGTTAGTTCATTATCATCATGGTGGGGAGCCTGGCAGTAGGCAGGAAGGCATGGCCTTGGGGCAGTAGCTGAGAGCTTACATCTTATCACAGATTAGAGTCAGAGAGAGAGACAGAGAGACTGGGCCTAGACTTTTGAAACCTTAAAACCCATCCCCCAGTCATACACCTCCAACAAGGTCACATCCCCAAACCCTTCCCAACGTAGTTCTACTAACTAGGACCAAATATCCAAGTATGTGGGAGGCATTCTCTCAAACCATAACAGTGTACATACATCCTGTCTATATAGGAATGTTAATTTGCTGTTGAACTACAATTGTCTTTCTTAGGCCTTCTAATGCTGTGATTAAAATATATATTTTCCATCACCAAAGCAACTGGAGGACAGGGTCTATTTTATCTCACATGTCCCAGTTGATCGCAGTCCATGGGGAAGAGCAGTCAGGGCAGGAGCAGAAGCAGAGACTGTGGAGACTTACTGATTTACTCCCCATGGCAGCTCAACCTGCTTTATTGTAGAACCCAGGACCAGCAGCCCTGGAGTGCCCCCAGTAGTGGGCCAGGTCCTCCCATGTCACTCACTAAGTAAAAATGTCCTACAGTCTTGCCCACCACACTCCCTCAATTGAGACTTTCCTCTCAGAGGATGCTAGCTTGTGCCATGTTGACATAAAACTAGCCAGCACAACACTCTTATATTAAGCTTTAATCAACCAGAATGAAGAGAGATAGAGCTATTTATGATTAATTGAGTTTTGTTTTGCATGCTTCCTTGTTACCAGAGAGCACCTAATCTATACCTTTTCTTGCTTGAACATTATTTGTACTGGTTTGTTTCCACTAACTATCTGTGAGAGAACTACCTTTAAATGACCTATTTTAGTTCCTTGCATAAGTAGAGTCTGACATAAAATTAAGTTCTCAGTAAGTAGTAAGCAGGGGTTTTGTTGAAACTAATCTAACTTTTTTTGAGATTTGGTGTGTAATATACTGACCCTCTCCCCAATAAACTAAGTGTATACACACTGTATTCTTTAAGGTACATGTAAAAAGTTTTGGAAAGCATATAATTTTTTTAAAAAGCAGTGCAGAAGGGTTTGCTCGGAATACTTTTACACTGCAGATACAAGAGTGGGTTCTCCTCCTTAGTATAAGAGTGGGAGGCGGTGTGCCTCACACTTGCTTTATGTATAAGCCCCTCAGTGTGCACATGGCCAGGCCCCACCTCCAGATTGCCCCACTCCCAGGCTTCTCTAATTGCCTTAATGGCCATTTCTTTCCCCTCAAGGTAGGGGAGTGGCCAGGCCCTGTCCTACAGAAAAAAAGCTCAAGATCAGGCCACAAAATCCTTCTAATCCCAGGGCACCCAGGAAAGCTAGGCCACTTTCCCCTCCCCTGCAAGAAGCCCTGTATAAAGCCTGCCTCCTGCCCAGTTCTTTGCTGCTTCTCTCCCTCTTGTATCCTTCCCAATAAATCTCTTAAAAATGTTACAGCTAAGATGGAAATGTACTGTGGCAATCAGAACCCAAGGAATACCAACGACAAAATCACACAAGAAATTTATAGAGAGGAAAACAAACAGGAAAGTCTGGGGGTGGAGCCTGTCCTTCAGAGCTCCTAAAAGGCAAGGCCTACCTTGTAGAGCCCCTCAGGCTGGGGATCCGGCCACCTGCTTGTGTGGCAGCTCAAGGCTTCAAGCCTGGCCTCTAGAGTAGTGGTGGAACCTGGCAGCTGGAGGTCTCCAGGAGTGGGGCTTACAATGGGACTCTGCCACCGGAGTTGGCATCAGTAGCGGCCATGTGCTGTGTTGCTTTGTGGTACTTCTGGGCTCCAGGCTGTCAGGACACCTTTCCCCTCAGAGCTGCAAAACTTCCACTTTACTTTAGTAGAGGACTTGGGACACAGGTTCATAGTCACAGCTGTGGCTGAAAGTAGCCATCTTGCCTATCCATTTTAGTATTTTAACTATGATTTGTATTTACATACTTTCTTTATCCTTTAGAGAAAAAAATCTAATTTTCTGAAACATTTTTGGTTTGTTTATAGATTGGTCAAAGAAAAAGTGATGTATGAAAAAGAAGCAAAGCAGCAAGAAGAAAAGATTGAAAAAATGAAGGCTGAGGATGGAGAGAACTATGCCATTAAGAAGCAGGTAAAGCGACCCTGAGGAGCGCTGTGCTCATGGATGCAGGCCTTACCGCAGCGCTCCTCAGTGAAACACAAGGAGACTGCTGTGCTGAGGCGTGTCTGTGATCTTGGCATTCAGAAAGCTGAGGCAGGAGGATTCCTGCAAGTTGGAAGGTAGTCGATGGACTAGTGAAGTCCTGTCACACCAACACAAACAAACCGGGAAAACAGAAATAAAGCTCAATAAAAATAGAAGGCAGAAACAAGTACAATAACTGCAGCAGGTCACACAGCACTCAAGGGTTTGAACACAGAAATTCCATGGTTGCTCTCACCCATGAAACATACAGCTTCTCCGGTTCTAAGTATTGAATATAAAAATTAGATAACATATTAAGTTACATGTAAACATAATTACATGTTTAAATTTAGAAATAGCTCCCCAAACTGATGTGAAGACCACTAAAGTAAAATATATATTGCATTTCTCATAAAAGACAGGAAATTGGTGCAGACCAGCTGTTCATGTACAGTGAAGGATGATGAAACTGCGCTGTGTGCACAGTGGAGTAGAGCTCAAGCTTAAGGGGAAGTTATAAAACACGCAGACAGTGGATAGAACTGGCGGGTTTGGGTAGTTTGCTTAAGTTTTGAAGACCGGAGTTCATTGCTTTCAAGTTCTTAGTGTTATAGACCTCTTCTTTCTTGCAGTGGCTATAGGAGCTATTCACTGTAACTTTGGTAATTTCTGCCTACTTGATTTTGCTGAAAGTGTGCCAACTTTTTCTTTAAATCAACCTTTTGTTGACTCTTCTGTTTTCCTATTTGAAATTTTATCAATTTGTACTTTTATAATCACTTTATTTCCTTTGTTTTGAGTTTATTCACTACCTTTTTTCTGTTTGTTTTTTGCTGCTGTTGTTGTTGTTGTTTTGATTTGGGGGAGGAATTTGTTTGCTTGGTTTTTGTTTCTTTTGACAGGGTGTCTCTATGTAGCCCTGGCTAGCCTGGAACTCCCCAATTAGACCAGATGACCTTCCTGTCTCTATCTTTAAGTGTTGTTATTCAGTGCTGGCTCTTTTTTTGTCTTCTTGGGGATAAGAACATAGGATTGAGAGCACTTTACCTTGCAGATAAGAGTATTGTGTACTTCCATCTTAGCACTAGTTTAGGTCTGGCTGCACCCCTCATCTTTTGGCCTCAGCCTCCCAAGTGCTAGGATTAAAGGTGTGTGCCACTACCGCCCTTCTAACTCTGCTTGTATTGCATCATAGGGAGAGCATGTGCTAATGCACTTGTGTGGGTTTTAGGCTTTTGTTTTGTTTTCACTGTTGTTTGACCTAGATTGTGGTCTGCTGCAGTATTTCATAGGGCTTAAGTGTCCGTGCATTCTCTTTCTTACGGAATGTTCTATTTCTTTGCTAATAGCTTACATGCTGGCATCTAGTGCTTTTCTATTTTTGCTCATTTTCGTCTAGTATTTCTATAAATTGTTGAGTGTAAGTATGGAAATGCCCATCTATACTATGTGCATTTGTCTATCTTTTCAGTTTATACAGCGAATCATGTGTTATCTTAATGAGCTTATAATGTTATGATAATATGACACTCCTTTTGTCCCTAATAGCATTTCTTGATCTGCAGCAGTCTAGTCTCTACAGTATTAATGTAGTCACTTTGCTGTTGTTGTTGTTTTTAAGTTTCCACACCATTTTCCATCCTTTATT
Source organism: Acomys russatus (assembly GCF_903995435.1). Taxonomy (NCBI): domain Eukaryota; kingdom Metazoa; phylum Chordata; class Mammalia; order Rodentia; family Muridae; genus Acomys; species Acomys russatus. The sequence continues at coordinate 15,954,575 of NC_067166.1, forward strand.
TTCTGTTTCTTTATATCCGAATTGAATTTCTTATGGGCATATGATTGGGTACAGTTGGTCTATCTCCATACTTTAGATGGTATGTTTGCGCGATTTACATTTCATGGCAGTTGTTGGTGTATCAGCTTACATCTTCGCCTGCTTTTTCCCTCAGTGGAGTCAGCAATAACCAGACAAGTCAAATAGATTCCTAATTCACCATGTGAGCATGTTAAGATCCTACCACTGTGTAAAAGAGAAGACTTAACTAGTGTTGCGGTAATTTCTAGAGCTCCACCTGACAAACGAGTGTGAATATCAGTGGTCCAGAGACAGCTGACGTTGTTCTATAGATGGTTAGAGCTTGTGTGTCTCGCCCACCTGTGGTTACAAGAGCTGGCTCACTAAAGCTGGAAACCTTACCCTAATCAGTTAGCACACAGCTCAGCACTGCCACATTGTGCTACAGCACCCTTCTGTGGTAAGAAAGAATTCTTATCAACTGGAGTGTTTCTTTTCAATTTTTATGTTTGATTATTTTTTAAAAAAGGAAAAAATTCACATTTAGGTTCTGTAGTCTGTAGATAAGCCTTGTCTAGTTTTCTCCAACTTCCATTTTACCAGAATAATTACCCACAAAAGTTATAACGTGCTGGGCAGTGGTGGCACACGCCTTTAATCCCAGCACTTGGGAGGCAGAGGCAGGCGGATCTCTGTGAGTTTGAGGCCAGCCTGGTCTACAAAGCAAGTCCAAGACAGTCAAGGCTACACAGAGAAACCTTGTCTTGAAACACCCCCCCCCCAAAAAAAAGTTATAACTAGCTTTGAAATGAGTCTCACATCAGTGAGGATGGCACTCCATGGTTCCTTACATGTCCCAGTGCCGTGACCCTGATTTCCCCTCAGGTGTAAGGAAGTAAGCATTAGAGTAAACAATGTATTCAAGGCTTCTGAAGAGACATACCAATCATTTAAATATCTACTTTCCAAGGAAGATTCTGTGAAAGAACAGTACTCACTTAATTAAATGTGGGTATTTGGGGATGTCTTTTTGTTATAATCAGGACTCGGATTTTGTGTTAATCCTGGCAGACAAACTCCCAGAAAGCGGCCACTAAGTCCCCACTCCTAGTCAGGAGACAATTTCCAGATGAGAGCTGCGAGGCGAAAGAAGATTGGTTTTCTTTATTGACTGATGCTTGGTACATCAGCTATAGCCCAGGGCAGGCCAAGGAGTCGTGGGCTAGCACAATTTGGACTCCATGCTTTTTAGTGGCCCTTTTTGTTTGTTTTTTAAAAAGAACATGAGCTTGGCTGGGTAACAATTTGGGGAGGGCCTGGGAGTTGAGGGACAGGAAAGAACATGACAGTATACTATGAGAGTTCTCAGAGAATTAAAGAAAAATTATCCCTGGTAGCCATAATTCATTGCTACAAGGAAAAGTATTCAACTTGCAAATTTGATCAGGTATGGTTTATGATATGCAAAAATTATATATGGCAAATATTCAGTGTAGATTTTTTAAAAAATTTCAGCCTCCTGTAGATTAAATCTTCAGATGTGGAACCTGTGGCTATGGAGGTTACATGTAGAAGAAACTTAGTGAGTAATCGGGGTGGAATTCAGGAGAATGAACTTCTGCCCTGTTGAAGAGTTTTTCCTCTTGCTAGACTGACAGAAGATCGTGATCTGTACTAATACAGAGAGGTAATAAAGAATAGAAGTCATGTTGGATAGTGCTGCTTAAAGTTCATTCTAATGACATTAAAACTTGAGGAAAATGTAAATACACTTTGACTTGTCATGAGTTTGACCTAATTCTTTGTATTCATCTTATTTAATTCCTGTAAGCTGTTCTGCAGGAATTCCACAGAAGGGGAAATCTGAAATGTTACTCTTGCCAATATTTCACACATATTCAAACCAGATATACAAAAATAATTTAGTGGCATTGATTAAATGTCTATTTACCTGACAGTAAAGTCGTGCTCCTATGCTTGAGATTTTAACCTGTGCCTTATTAGTAACCCAAGAAAATAGACATGGACAGAGTGTGTCTGAATGTTGTAGTGGCTATGCTACAGTGTGAGCTGTCGCAGACTGTTAAAGCAAGCGTGAGAGACTGAGACCTACTAAAGTTTCCAGTATAATTCAGTATTTTTGCCATTAAAATGCGTGCATTCTGTTTTGTTTGAGCAAGGTAATCTTTGTTAATTTTGTACCATTTCTCTGAAAACTTTTGATTGAACATTTTTTGGGGAAATGGTACCATTATTATATCTTAAGTTCATCATCTTGACTAACTAGTGACCAGGTTTCCTAGTTTTCTTTTGTGTTTTGATATATAATATCGTTTTGAATGATAGATTTTTACATCCAAAAACATCCCTTAGAGTAAAAATGTCCCTGTGGTTAAGTCTTCAGTGTTTGTCTTCAGGAGGAGTAAGCAAGAGTTTTGGGTTCAGAGGGTGCACATTGGTAATTTGGCACAAACTGCGTGGGGAGAATAATCTCTCTCCTAAAATGAAGCGCAGGGTCAGTAATAACTTTTTATGCATGATAAGCACCAAAATATGAACCTGCTGCTCTTTGCTTTTCGTTTTTCTTTCCCTCTGTCTTTCATTGAGTCCCTCCTGCAGTGTGCACACAATGTGATCAATAACTCAATAACTTCTCTCATGCAGTAATTATCTCCCTGTGATATTATCCGAACACTGTTTTCCTTTATTACCCAAAGATGCAGGAGATATTTATATGACCAGCTGATCCCATTTTAGATAAAGGTGCTTTGTGACAGCAGGGGAATCATTTACTTTAAATAGCCTTTTAAAATAAGAGCTGAGTGAAAAGCTTTGCCAGTTAATTTTCACTTACCATGAGAAGGTGATTACCAAACAAGAGAAAAGTACAAAACTTTTGTGCAAGTTCTGCTTAGAACTTGTACTTTGCAGGTATTACAATCTGATAAATGTAATTTAAATTAGAGCATTGAATCATTAGCATAATCATACTTTTTATTTCCTCTAATCACTATTTATATGCCAGTGTATAAGATAAGTACATATTACTTTTGTCATCTCAACATGTCCACAAATACTCTCTTTACAGGCAGAGATCCTGCAAGAGTCCCGGATGATGATCCCAGATTGCCAACGGCGGTTGGAGGCTGCATATACTGATCTTCAGCAGATATTAGTAAGTAAAGATGTCTCTGTCTTAGATTTTAAATTGTTTTCAGCCTAATATGTGGAAAAAACATAATTTCGAATATTTAACACTACAGTTACTTGAAGAGATGTTTTAGTTTTATCCATTTGTTCTGTGTGCTAGTTTTTTCTTTTGTTGTATGATCAAACACTCTTGGCAGTAAAGCCAGGGTATTATTTTAGCTCAGTTTCAGGTTATGGTCCACATAGCAGGAAGTCCCAGTGACTGGAGAGCTGGTTGTTGTACGTCCACAGTCAGGAACAGAATGCAGCGAATGCATGTGTGCTTGCCTCCTGCTAAAGGACTGGGCCTTCCTGAATCAATTAACATAATCTTTAAAAAAAATCTTCTAGTGACATACTCAGGGACTAATATTAGTCCTGGTGTGCTGGAGGCCTGCCTCCTAGGGGTCAGGTTGACAGTTGGCACTAACCATCACACCTGTCTCAGCATGCTTTTAAATATCTAAACAGATATTGTGTTTGTGTTATGACTCCAGGAAAAGTACTTTTCTATCATGTTTTTTTTTAAAAATTTATTTAATTTTATGTGCATTGGTGTGAGGGTGTCAGATCTTGGAGTTACAGACAGTTGTGAGCTGCCATGTAGGTGCTGGGAATTGAACCCAGGTCCTTTGGAAGAGCAGGCAATGCTCTTAACCACTGAGCCATCTCTCCAGCCCCTTCTATCATGTTTATTCTATTTACTTAATAAATATTCGAGTATTTGCACTATAATAGCAGCTATACCTATGGTACCAGTTTTGACCAGCAATATTTATTTCGTTTTTGTATGTGTGCATACTTTTTTTTTTTTTTTTTTTTTGACAAATTAACAGTGAGCCAACTGTTCAAAAGTGGTTTAATCCACTATTTCAAATCAGTTTGGCCCTTGTTTAAAAGATATGGAATTATTTTATGTTCAAGCCTAAATTAATGTGAGAGAAAGGGGGGAAAGAGGTACCAGGCAGACCTCTCATGATGTGAATTGGGTGGCGCTGTTATACTTACTGGTACAAATGCTTCTCAAACACTGTTAGTTAATAAAGATGAGTTGAAGTATAAGTAAAGTCATTGTATTTCTTTTTTAACAATTAGACAAATGCACAATGCGGTTGGTTTAGTTGCACTTTTTGTTGATGTGATAAAACACCTTGGCAAACGCAGCTTAAGGAACAAAGAGCATGTCACAGATCCCGGTTACCATGCATCAGTGCAGGGAAGCAGGTGCTGAGTCGTGTCACATCTGCAGAAGAGCAAAAGCAGCGAACTAACGTCTGCTTGACACACAAACACACATCACTGTGAGCGTTAACCTTCTCTACCCTTCATCCCCAAAGTCTCCTGTTTATCTCCTAATGAAATACAAGCCACCCTCAAACGATCTTTTGCCTTTAAATTTTCCAAAAATTTAAAAGACTTCATTCCTCTAACTATGAGTTCCTATAATGTCAAAAATAAGTTGTATACTTTCAGCATAAAACGGTACAGAGCAAACATTCCTATTTCAAAAGGAAGAATAAGGGCATAACAAGAAGTAAGCAAACGAAACTCCAGCAGAGAAGACACCAAATCCTGCGGCTCTTTGTTCTGCATCTGGGGCTTGTAATGAAATTGGCTGAGATCCAAAGCCCTGCCCTCTTCCAGCCCTGCCGCCCACAGCACACAGCCCTGTCAGCTCCACTTCACACCTGCAGTTCTCCTTGAAGAGTGCCCCATGGTCCTGGCTTTGCCTTCCGTTTGGGGTTCCACTGCAGCTGAAGTCTCACCTTTATAGATTAGACTCTCAGGGCCTCTTCCCATAGGGACTGCCTCCATGCCACACAGTGCCTGCCCTCAGCTGCTCTCAGTGACCCCCCTCACACAATAAATCTTTCATGACTTCAAAACAGATATCCCATGGACAGTAGCCAAGTTCTGCTGACAGTCAAGTCAGGACCATGACCATGACCATGACTAGCCTTGAAGACCCACTTTCTTGTGCTGTTGCTTTCCAGGACCAGGGCATGCCTTAGGCTTGCTTCCTGAGAGTGAATCTGCATCTTCTAGACGGAGCCTCTTAAGTGCTGTGGTTTCGTCTTCATGGCACTTTGCGTTCTCCCTGCGCATCACAGGAGGCTTCTCATGAAATGTCCCTAGCAGACAGATCTGTCCATGTAACTTCACCCAGGTGCTCAGAACAACAACAGAATGAAGTCGGATTCTTGGCCAAAATGTCAGAAGAATAGCCCGTAGCACAGTTCCTGTAACCGTATGAGCTGGCCCTCCACATTATATACAGTTTTTCCATCACTCATGTCTTTTACACTCCCACTGTGCTTATTAACCCCTGCTTCCAGCATTTTAATGGATTTTCTAAACTGCTGTATCAAGTTCTACATTCTTGCCACAGAACAGTTCCAGTGGCCTAAAAGACACATGGTAGGGTTTATTACAGCAACTGCCCCACTTCTTGGTACCAGTTTCTGCCTTAGTTTTGTTTCTTGTTGATGTGGTAAAATATTGAACAAAAGAAACCAGTTTAAGGGACAACGAGCTTATTTGGTCCACAGTTGCAGGTTGCACCCTGTCAGGGTGACAAGGACGTGAAGCAGCTAGTCAGTCACATTGCATCTGTAGTCAAGAGCAAGAGGAATGGGTTGGTTTTCCCACATGATTCTAGATTGCACCAGGCTGGCAGTCAACACCAACCGTCACACAGCTGAGTGTGGTAGCACACGCCTCTCCCAGCAATAGGGAATCAGAGGCAGGTGGATCTCTGTGAGTTAAAGAACAACCAGGGCTACATAGAGAGACCTCCAAAACAGCCATCACAACTATCCTAGTTTAATTTCTGTTGCTGTGATAGAAAACAAACAAAAATCCCTAAAAGAAAGTTGTTAATCCCACCAGGCGAGAATAAGAACACTACCACAATTTTCTAGCCAAATTTAAATATAGGCCAGGAAGATGGACACTGGCCTGGTCCATACCCAGGATCCCCAGAGAATAGCCATGAACTACATTAGTCAGGAGCTTATAAAGGCAAAGTCTACAGGCTTCCTGCTTCCTGCCTTCATTCAATGGGTGCGAGATACATCCTGACATACTTCCTGCCTACCTATGACCAAGCACATTGTGTACAGGGCAACCAACCTTATTTATAGAAGTGAAAACACACGGCTTGTTATTTTACACGAGCAGCCCCAGTACTCCAGAAGCTATCTGTCCGTGGGCAAGTGGGGCTTACAGGCTAAAGGTATTTTTGTTTTACAGATCTCTTAAGCACAGTAATTTAAAATTTAAACATGACTTTAGCCTTCACAAAGCAACTTCAGAAGGTAAGGGTTTAGTTTTACTCACAATCCCAGATTGTGTCAATATTATGGGGAAGTCAAGTTGTAGGTACTTGAAGCAGCTGGTAGTGTCACATCCAGCTCCTCACTTGCTTGCTGCTGCTCAGTTTTCCCACTCTTCCATAATTCAGGACCCCCAACCTAGAGAATAGTGTTACCCACAATGTCTGGGTCTCGCATCAGCTAACTTAATAAAGACTGTCCTCCACAGACACGCCCCCAGCCAACCTAACATAGATGGCTCCTCATGATATTTCCTGTGTGACTCTAGATTGTGTCTAGTTGACAGTGAAAGCTAGTCGTCACAATGATGAAGTCATTGTTGCTGTCTGATAATTGATGGATTCTAAAGTCCTTTACTAATCTTACTTTTAATGTGTATCTTTCTTGTCTGATATTATTAGAAACATAGCTGTTCTTTTCCTGAGTCATAATTGTTCCCTTAGGAAAAAAGTATTTTCAGTATATCATATATAGTCAAAGAAAGAGAATGAAATTTATGTGCACCACCAAATTCTGACTAAATCTTTATCGAAAGAGAAGGGGAAAGGGAGATGCTTTTATTTTATTTTAATTGGAGTTCTGTCACAATAATATACTTTTTTTTTAAGGGTCAGAGTTTTTAAAAAGATGTCCTGCTTTGGATTATTACTGTGTATATGGGTATGTACACAAGTGCCCACTGAGACCAGAGGCCTCTGACCAGCTGTGAGCCTACTGACCAGCTGTGAGCCACCTAATGTGGGCACTAGCAATTGCTCTGTGGTCCTTTGGGAGAGCAACAAGCGTTCTTAATCAACTTAGCCCTCTTTCCGGCTCCAATAATGAACTCTTTGAGGTAGGATAAATCTTTACATCTAAAAGAGAAACTGGTTTTTATTCTATTTTAGTAGATGATAGATAAAGTAAAAAAAAAAAAAAAAGCAGGCAGGTTTCTGAGTTCGAGTCAGCCTGCTTCACGAAGCGAGTTCCAGGACAGTCACGACTACATAGAGAAACCCTGTCTCAAACAGACAAACAAACAAACAAAGCAAAAACAAAAAGAAGAAAGAATCACTGTTAAAATGCTACATAGAAACACCATTATTCCTTGGCAATGCAATGCTTTTTTTGTAATAGCTAAGATAAAATGATACAAATTGTTTTAAAATGATATGTTTAGATAGTTGTGCTTGAGGTTAAATTAAACTGTTTCCTCTTCTCTCAGTGACTTACAGTTACTGAAAGAGCATGTCCGAGGTACAGTGTTCAGGGTTAAGGAATGCTGCCAATCATCTGGATTCAGCTTTTTGTCTTATTCTTCGTATTAAATACACACGTCGTTCTCTTTTATGTCTTTTGTTGACCTTACACTAATTGTTGTCCATCACTTTATTTAAAATCAAGGGCTGGAGTGATGGGCCCCAGGTCAGTTCCCAGCACCACCCGACAGCTCACAACCAGCTCTCGATTGCAGCTGCAGGGCATCAAGCACCCCCGCTGCTGGCCTCCTGGGCAGCAGGCATGAGTGTGCCACACAGACACACATTTCAGCAAAACACCCATAAACAGAAAATAAACTTCTTATCAACTTTTTATCAAAAATTTAAGCATTATTTCACTAGTCTGTTGCTATTATAATATTTTAGTGAAAGTTTCCTGTAAGTGTATATAATAACTCAATCTTTAAATATCAAAAAATTGAGGATATTAATGTTTTGTTTGCTATCAGTATGGAATAAACAGACAACTCTCTTTTCTAATTTGATTGTATTTAACTTGTGTAACATCAGCATTGGGAATAATTAGAGTGTTATTTTATGATGGTGTTGTCACATTATTAACACATTAGTATATCCTCATTTTTTTACTTTTAATACATTGTAAATAGTCTTTTTGTATGATGATGTTGGCCAAGTAGGAATGATTTTTTAAGTTTGTATGAGGTTTTTATTTAATTGCTTAATGATAATTTTAGGAAACTGTGTTCTCAATTACAACATGAAAATACATAGTATGAGAAAAGATAATAAAAATAAGCTAATCTCTCATTTCTTCCTTCCCTAGTAGCAAAGAGGCAGGACAGTGGTATATTTAGAAATCTAGAATCCTTTTCTTTAATTCTTGAGTTCCTTACTGGTTGGTCTGTAGTGCAAACAGCCAAGAACTGAGGTTGCTAAGAACAAGCCTAATTTTGCTATTCTTCATTTCAGGAAAGTGAAAAGGACTTGGAAGAAGCCGAGGAGTATAAAGAAGCACGTGTAGTGCTGGATTCAGTGAAGTTAGAAGCCTGAATGTTTTCTGTATGGGGTGTTTTATGCATTAAATCCTGGGGTCCACTCTACAATTCGTTATTTTTGACCGTTGCTGTGTTTAGTAATATGAAAATGTGGTTCTTTTTAAGCAGTTGCATATATTTTTCTTTGCATAACTTAATGTGTCAAATAAATGAGTTCATCTAATAAAATTGTTTATTTCATACTTTACAAAATTTTCAGTTGACCACTTAGTTAAATGGTTGTCATTATATCAAGAGTTTTTGACACATGTTAATTTCTATATGAAGTTTAAATACTTAACAACTATAGATTGGGTCTAAAAATTGAGTCCATCAGCTGTGGAAGACTGGAGAGGCAGTGCATCTGTGCAGTGCGCCAGAGCCCATGTCCCTGTTTTCTGGACAAAGACTTCCCAGGGTGGCCTTTGGCAGAGGGGCACACTCCCTCCACCCATGCTCTGCAAGTGAACAGTACACTCATTGGTTCCCTAGGTTGAGTTATGGTGGAATCATGATTTGTTGTGGGACCCTTAGGATGAGGGGTAGACTTTGTTTATATCTCCCCTGTGACAGGCTTTTTGGCTATATTTTTGGGTTCTTTTTACCTACTACCCTTCTACCATCCTACTACCCAATACTTAGTAGGCGAGAAAAAAGTTAGAGGGGAAAGGAGGTATAGACCTCTTAGACTACTTCCTGCTCATTAGGGCTGTTGCGGTCCTTGGGGCTGATTTTATCTTTGCCAACAGGATACCCAATTTCTTCTAGCGCAGAACCATTAAACAGCAGCAGCCCGGGTGGGGGCAGGGGGATGGGGTGGGGAGCAGTCACCTCTTTGGTGTGCCTCCATCCCCTCTCGGGGCTCTGGCGTCTCTAAGAGTCCCCAGAATTCCAAACCTAAACTATCCTCAGCTGGTAAAATCACGCTCCTGCTAGAGCATAAGACAGATCATAGTTAGCTGCTCTGGACAACCTGAAGCAACCCTATATCCCCACATCTATGATTAAAGCAAAAATATATTCCGATAATATAAGTTTTGTAAGAAGCCAAAATTCTCACTATGCTCCCCCTAGGAAGGAGTTTTAACAACATAATGACACAGCCAAACATGGACTCGTTTTTCACTTCCTGACCTCTTTTGGTGTGGTACTGCTGATGAAGCTGGAGTCCCAAACGTGGTTGGCAAATGCTCTGCTACGAAGCTGCTCACAGTGTGGTCCACAGAGACCTTGAACTTAATGTCTGCCTCAGGGTCCTGAGTAGCCAGGCTAATAGAACATCAGTACCAGAGGCTGCCAAACTGTATTGCTCGACTGAAAGAACTATCAGTCACAAAGGTTCTCCTGCAGGACTGTGAACCTGCATTTCAAGTTTGGTTTTTTTCTAAAATATACATCTTACTTTGTTTCTTATATGCCTGAAACAAGTGTGTAATCTTTATGGCTCCGGCCGAATATGAGCATTGGTACAGGGAGCCAGAGCAATATTAAGTAACATACAAAGTTTAAACCCACAATGTAGGAAAGACGCTGTGCTGGAAAGTGCTGAAGGCTGTGTGGTTGGTCTACTTTTCAGGACCGAATGCTCACTAGAAACTATAGCATTTCTACTGACACTCAGGCCTGGAGAAGAGAGAATAAGACGCTTTGGCAGCATGTCTGCAGGTTCCCTTCTGTGGCAGAGCGTGCCCTCCTCTGTCACAGCCTCTCATTTGTAGTGTGGGGTATCAGCCCTAGTAGGCCATGTTTTCCCCAGAGACCCCGACAGGAGCTTTCTGGCTGAGCTTTTGATTATTTGCATTTCTGATGAGTGTTAATTTCCCAGTAACTAGATTGTCCTTCCTTTAACCTGTATTATACCGTGTTAACAGTTTCTTAGGAGGAAGTAGAACTGCAGGAGGGGGGAAGGTACACTGGAAATAAGCACATGTTTGTTTTATAAGTAATGAAAACTATTAACATAATGTTAATCTAACATTTCCCAACTTCCTGGAAGTAACATTTGGAACCTAACATTTTACAGTTACCTGTGAACTGAATCTCTTCCGAATTGAGCAGTCAAACCTGTTTAATCTGAGTCGCTTGCAAACTTCATCACATTAGTGGGCTTTTGAGAAAATCCCATCAGACTTAATAAGGACATATCCTATAGCTGGTTATCGTTTAAATCTTATTATTTGGTCATTTAGATAAACCAAGGACAGATTAATCCTTTCTCTGATGGCGAATTGGGAGGCTTTAAATGTCGATGGAAATGTGACATGTCTGAGAGAACAAGAGCTCTGAAGCATTTGCATTAAAGGGTTAATCAGATGATTTAGTCCTCGAAGCCTTGTTGAGTGTGTTAGCTGGAAAGAAACGCACTGCCTCAGAAGTAGTATGCTGTGAAACAAATTAGAAGTATTAGTGTACTTGAAATTCAAGAGTGCTTCTTAAAGTCCACATCGCACTCCGCTCCTCGTCATCTGCTCTTAGGAGAAGTACTTTCAGACACTCACAGACAGGTAGAATTATCTTACGATAGGACCTGCGCCTGCCCTCTATTGTGTGCCTCCTGATGTGCAGTTGACATGATGTGTTTGTATTTCTTCAGGGAAATATTTTCATTATGTCCCAAGATGTAAATATTTTTGTTGCATGGAGTTCTTTCATGTCAATACAGAAATTTTCTCAATAGAAAAACCAGATGAGCCAGGCGTGGTGGTACATGCCTTTAATCCCAGCACTTGGAAGGCAGAGGCGGATGAATGTGAGTTCGAGGCCAGCCTGGCCTACAAAGTGAGTCCAGGACAGCCAAGGCTACACAGAGAAAACCCTGTCTCGAAAAACCAAAGAGAAAAAAGAAAAAATAGATGAATAAAAACAAATGTTTCATGGAGGAAGAAATGCAAGTGGATGGCCGTGTTTCTGCTGTTCTACTCCAATAGTAATTGGGTTCAAATTGGTAGTGGGTACCGAGTTGTTGGCCCGGTGTACTTAAGTATCAGCCATGAGACTAGATACGGGGAGAAATGAGAAGTACACAGTGGAGAAATTGCGCTGTTTTCTCCTCATAAGCAGCTGGTAAGTGCCAGGGAACCTGAGGGCTGCTGTACACTAAGCTGAATAAGTGGAAGGCTTGGATTATGTCACCAAAAAAAGACATGCTGAAGACCTAACCTCCAAAACTAGAGAATGGAACTGTGCCAATGGGATTATTATAGAAAGGGCTGGAACCATTGATTAACCCAATATGACTGACGTCCTAGTAAACTTAGAAGACAGGACAAGGCCAAATGATGGTGTGTCCCTGTGAGCTCTGCTGTGACCTGATGATGCAGAAATAAAGAGACAGGCATGGAGTATTCTCCCGCCATATCCACGGATACCCAAGGGGACGCCCACAGAGATGTGAGATAGTCATCTCTGTCTTCACACGCAGGCTGCATTTCTTCCAACGGTCCTAGAACATGCGTGGCAGCAGTAACCGAACTGAAAAGAGCTGAGCTCTGGACAGTCAAATAAGGCACTTTAAAAATAACTTGTACAAAAATGCTGTGAAAAAGATGTTATTTCTTCTTTTTTCACTCTAAATTTAATGAATAATATACAACAGGGTTTGGAGCACGGAAAAGATTGAGGGGGTGACTATGAGTCCAGTTGAGGTGGGTTTTTATTTGTTTTGTTCTATTCTTTGTTTTAGTCAAACAGGAAGCCATAGCTGCCTAGGGGGGATTATGAAAAAGAATGATGAAAGAACTAGCTCTGCCACTGTCACAACTCACTAACACCCGAATACATGCCATTTGCCTTGTGTATTCAAGACCCTGGGTTTGATTCCTAGCTCTGGAGCACACAAGTCATGCACACATGCTTCCTAAAAAGAAATAACGGGGTCAGCAAATTACATATGACATATATGGAAATACAAATGTACACATATGACTTAAGCGTAAGATAAAGGCTATTTCAGGTTCCTGGCTGAACAGTAAATTGTTCAGTGAGCAATCTAGAAAACAAAATAGGGCTACTTTTACTTCTGACATCAGAATGCATTTAAGTTGGTCAAAGATTTCAATATGAAAAGGACAAAATAAAGAGCTAGAAGGAAACACTGATACGGAGTGTGTCAGTTGGTGCAGTGGGTAGGGAAGAGGCACCCATCAGGAGAGTATTTTGAAGAGTCTCTTCAAAGTAATGTAGAAATGCAACCCAGCCTGTATCAAAACTGGGGATAAGGAAAATAAGGAGACCATCTCGGAAAGTCTAAAAATGGAGAATGGATGGGGAGGGTGTGGGAAAATGCAGGAAGCGCTGCAGTGGATACTGAGGCTTAAACTACCCATGGAAAAGGTGAGGCTGCCAAAACACTAAGCTGCCAGCAGAGGAGACAAAGAAGCTAAGCTGTACCCAGTACTAGCACCACACGTTGGCTGGTGGTAAGATAATGGATAACTCCATTCCATGCAATAAATGGAATCAATAAAAACTGGCCAGTTACATGCTGAGAAAAGTGGGAGCTAGGGATATAGCATTAGATGCTAGGTTCAATCCCATCCCAGCACCAAAAATTAAAATTAAAACAAAAATTTCCATCTTATCCTACACAACAAAACTTAAGTGGATAAGGGGCTGGAGAGATGACTCAGTGGCTGAGGGTACTGGCTGCTTTTGTTGAGGACCAGGGTTCTGTTCCCAGCGCACACATGGCACACATAATATACATGCAGGCTAAACACGTAAACACAAGTTTTAAGGCAGATTAGAGAAACTTTTACAGTTAATATTGCTCTCCTGCTAGAATGCTTTTGAGCAACAGAAGATGTCAGCAGCATGTGTTTGTGTGGAGAAATAGAGCAAGATGGCATAGTAGAAAACTTCTAAAGCTGTGATGTTGGAATTGAGATTAAGATCTCATTGCACAGGTGTTAGTGTTTTTACTGAGAGCTGTGAGAGGGAGAATACTCAATCTTGAGTTCTCCCCAAATCTGTTTTAATTCAAAAGCTACAGATCTCTAGCTTGGGCCTCCAGTGAGTGCCTCATCACACATGCACACACACTCTGTACTTCATGGTCCTTCTCCCCGACCCTGCACACACCTTATGGGTGTCCTTGAGTTCCTGACTTGTAGTCTGCAGGGTTAGCTTGTAGGGTTAATTGCATATAAGTAAAAGCATGTGGTTAGGCTGCTTCACAAGTCTGAGCCACAATCAGGGACAGTCGAGGAAGGCAGCAGCGACTGGTGGTGCCTCAGTGTTACAGCACCTGCCCAGCGTGCTGATGAGCCTACGTACAGTCGTTAGCACCACTAAACAGCGTGTCTGGGTAGACAGCAACATCACAGCTCAAACCTTGCATTATCAGCTATATTTTGGCGAGTTATGTGGTTTCAAGAATAAAGTCAACTGAAAAACAAAAGCAGGAGGTAAAAAACCACCAATGTGTGGAGGGTTCTGTGGGTAAAGGAGAGAAAAGAGCTGCTGCTCGTACCACTGAGAGCCAGGTCTGATGGCCCACGTGGGGTCGGCACAGAGAAGGGAAAACAAGATGGATTGGTGTTTTGGATGGAATTTGGGCAGTTATGGGAGTAAGGTAAGTAGTCAGGAAGCACCCATTGTCTCCTGAGGATGGGCTAAGGGGTCGGAGACAGAAGCTAGGCACCTTTTATAATAACTCGTATTTTAGAAAAGGAGTTTGAACAATGAAAGTCTTGCACGTTGGTGGGAAGCGGCAAGCTTCTAGTTAGAAGTAAATGGTGACTAATATGGATAGCTGATGCACAAAAGAAGCACAGGGCTATAGAGGTGTCTGCTGGTGAAGGCTTTTTGGGTTTTGGCTTTTTTTTTTTTTTTTTTTTTTTTTTTTTTTTTTTTTTTTTTTCCTTTTTCCTTTAGGACTTGAGTGGAGTAGGACGGTCAGCTGGGTGCTTTCTCTGCCTCTCCGAGCTACCAGGTTTTCGCCTTCCAGCATCTGGCTCCTGACTCTTCATTGGTAAAATAAAGTAGTTGGGATTTTTCATTTTTCAAAACAAGAGGGAACATCCTTGTCTCGTTCATTCTCAATGGGAGAGCATCTGGATCTTTTTACCATTAACTATTTTTTTTTTTGGAACCATTTACACCATTTCATGTCAGCTGTAGGGTTTTCATGTTTGTTTGTTTGTTTGTTTTTTAAATCAAGAGGCTTCTGAATCCCTGTTCTTATTTTAGTGGGCGTGTTGGTGTTGGATTTTATCAGCTTTCTCTGGCCCTATTGATCACATGCTTTTTCTTTTTCAGCCCATGGATACGATGAGTTACGTTAAATGATCTTTAACTTATCGATCCATCCTTGCATAGAGAAATAAATCCCGTTTGGTCATGGTGACAGGGAATTCTAGGCTGGCAGGCAGGAAGGGAAGGCCATTTGTAGAAACCTGATTTCTGAGTATTATCTGAAACACAGGCTACCCACATGTTAGCATCTTCTGGCACAAATGGCATGTTGGGTGTTGGGTAATATCCTTTAGGATGTACAGTGGGTAGCTCCCGTAGCAGACACCCTCTTGAGGCATATGAATATCAATACGTAAACATCCTAAGACACATGTAGCACGGTTTGTGGTCAGTAGCCCCCTTTACGAATCGTCTGGTCAGTGGTCAGTAATGCTGTTTTCAGGTAAACAGACAAGGCTGGAAGCCTCCTGAATTAAGGAGGAAGTCCAGGTTTACCTGAAGAGGGACAGCTCAAAGCAAGACAGGTGAAATGCAAAAAGATACACCTGAAGAAAGTGGGAGAAATAATTAGCCCCTAATGAGATGTGCACTTAGGCATCACAAAAGGACAACAGCTCCTAGCCTGCCAGTGCCAAGCCTGCCCGCTCTCTTGATTTCTAGCTCAGAAAGTGTAGCTTTCTATCATCATCTTCCTCCCCATCTCCAGTGCACTTTCTGGGCTTCCTCTTTCTAACTCCAATGAATCATCCTTGAGTTCCCTCTAGACCCAAGTCAACTTACAATTCTTTTCTCAATTTGGTCAAGAACCTGTAAAATAAACACTGCATGCCACAGTGAAGGTTGTACATACTCAATGTTTTTCATTCATTGTTTGAATCAATTTGCTAATCCATTTGAGGGGTTTTGCATGTATAATCAGGAAAGACAATGTAGTATACTTTTTATGTCTCTATCTGAATATGGCATAGATATCGCCTCAAAGGATGCATCTATTTCCTCTGCCTCTGTACTCTGAGATTGCAAAGAAGCATTATGATTCCTTCTCTAAGTGTTTGGCCCATTGGTTCAGTAAATCCATCTAGGCCTGGTGCTTTCTGGTTTAGAAGGTTGCTAATTTTCGATGCAGTTTCTTCAATAGGTATAGGTCTATTGATTATTTCTCCTAATATTCAACTGCTTCTAAACTTTTCAGATATCTAGTTCTTTAGGTTATAGTTTAGAGATGGCACGTTCGCTGATGGGCATCACTGTATGTGTGCGTTGGGTGCACATTCTGCAAGGGAGTTGTACACTCCCACTTGGGGAGGCATCAGCCATAGCTCTAGGACTGAAACAGCCTTCCGTCATCCCTCACTATCTGATCCTGCCTGGGGTTAAGAAAAGTTTGCTCCATCAGCTGAGGCCTCTGCTACAGATAATGTGTAACAGAGCCATGGTTTTGTTAGCTGAGGAAAAGAGGAGTCCGTGCTGCTCTGAGCTCCTGAGATTCTGCAGCTTTTGTTACGCAGCATGACCTAGCAGGTCATCACTGATACACTACACCCTTTCTCACTCATCTTCATAGATTCCCCCCAACCTTTCTAAAATCACAGATTTGCCTTTGGACTGAGTGTGTTGTCATCAATGGTATCGTGGATAGAATGTAACTGTGCCTTAGGCTGAGCCCAGGGTGAAAGTAGTCATGGGTGTCTTGACCCCACTAAGACCTTGTCTCCACAGACTGATAAAGATCCTAAACTCAGAGAGAGGAAGTTTCAGCCCAAGACAAACGACAGACCAGGTGACTCCCTGTCGTCTCCCCCCCCAACCCCCCCCCCAGGATATTGTATTGCAAAACACACCATCGCTTAAGAGAAGGGTATTGGGGAACCGGAGTGAGAGAGATCAGAGGCTCTAGGCATGCACAGAGTTGGAGGATTTCGTGGCAGGCAGGGAGCTTGGTGGGTTCCTCCAGGCTTGGTCCATGGATGGTGCAGCTTCTTCTGTCCCATAGATGATCTGCTAGACTCCTGAGATTTATGCCAGGGCATTTGCCCCACGGAACTGATACCCAGAAAGTTTCATTCTTGTTCCACTTAACCTCCTTTCCCTCTGTTTAGGGTAGTCGGGTTGTAAGGGGGGGTACATGCCTTTAATATATTCCTAACAATGTAGACTCGGTAAGGAATCAAGAAAACTAGAAAAACTCCTGAGGGGCTCGCTTCTCTGCTCGTGAAGAGTCCACACGTTGTATCACTTTAAAGCCCCAGTTCTTGCTTGGCTTCAGAGATCTTCAAAGCCATCCTGAAGATTCTCAGGTTTGCTTTCTCCTTGATTTGTGAGTCTGCGAAGCTCCTTCCTCACACAGACCACGACTTTAATCCCAGCACTTAGGAGGCGCAGGCAGTCAGGTCTCTGAGTTTGAGACCAATCTTGTCTACTAAGACAAAAACCCTGCCTCAAAAAACAGAGAGAGCGGGGTGGGGAGCAGGCTGGTGGGATGGTGCATGTCCACACAGTCAAAGGAGAGAAACAATTCCACCAAGTTCTCCTCTGACCTCTATACCTATGCTAAAGCACGCATGTGACCCATCCCACTAAATAAATACATCATTTAAATAGATTTTTTTTAAAGGTAAATAAATACATTTTTAAAATACATTTTTTTTTTAAGAGAAAGGAAGGAAAAGAGAAGTGGGAACTACAGGCTGAAGATGGTGTTCAAATTTGCTCCTCAGCATCTACTGTGGGATGAGCCCCCAGCTAAGCTCCTGGGATGTAAGGCTGAAAAGCCTGGGACCAAGGCCAGGACCCTTGCTCTGGACCAGGCGTTTCGATAAAGGTCACCCAGGGTCCTACGGGAGCATACATGAAGGGAAAATGGGCACAGTTTGGACTGTATGTGCATCTCTCAGCTGCTAAGTGAGCTTGATTTGCAACTCCTATGAAAAACTCTCTATAAATGTTGTTTTTATTTCCTCAGAAGAGGGATGAGATAAGAACCATATCCAAATATTACTAATGCATGCCTAGGACTGAGCCCAGAGCATATCTATCTGCCTATCCCTAGGCCTGGAAGCTTCTAGCCTCTGTATAATCTAATCTAGGTCTAGAATGTTTTCGGCCTCTTGAGATTTACTGTTGAATAAACTAACCCTTTCTAGTTTTTTTTTCTGAACTCTGGCTGACTGGTTCAACTCAGCTGTTCTGGCTCAAAACTCCTCTCCAAGCTGACTGATCCAAACTGGCTTCTCTTAGCTTCTCACTGAATTGCTCTGCTTGGAAAAACTGCCTCTGAACTGCATGAACTGAACTGCGTCACTCTGTACTGTACTCCTGAACTCTACCGTACTGTCTTCAGGAACCCCTGACTCATTTTGTCAAATCTTTCTCTTATTTGTTACTTTGTCCCTTAATTAGACATCATTGTTTGTGATTAAAGGTACATACTAAGGGGGTGTCTGTATTCTAGCCAGATCACACAGACCTAGGTCTTTGGATGTGATCCCTTGCCAGAGCCGCCATGTTGCTGGATTAAAATTCCTCTACACTCCCAGAGAGGCAGAAGACCTCTGGGTCGCATGGGTTGTGTCAGCTTTTAGCAACAGAATGCTTGACCAGTCCTGATTTATACAGTACACGTTAGGAGGGTCCCCATCCCACTGGGAGCCTGGGGGCGGGGGCGGATGGTCCTGAGTTCTGTATAGCAGTTCATGGGTAGGATTTAAATCGCAGTCTGTCTCCACATTCTAAGCATTTGCATTGCTCCCTTATAAGTAATGCTTTCTCTCTGGTACCAGACTTCAAGTGGGCAAATCTAAGGTTTCACTTCTCGTGGATAGAGCTCTATGAGGTTGCATGATGGATAAGACCCCCTCTGGGAACTAGTGTCCCAAACTGCTTCCCCAGGACTGTCCCTTAGGGAGAGTTCAAGGCTGAAGTGACGTTTGTGTATACACCACAGACTGCTACAGGCCT
The DNA here is from genome assembly GCF_903995435.1 of Acomys russatus. Lineage (NCBI taxonomy): Eukaryota > Metazoa > Chordata > Mammalia > Rodentia > Muridae > Acomys > Acomys russatus. Next base: position 15,973,505 of record NC_067166.1, read on the forward strand.
CATTAACACAGACTTCATTATTCAATAGCTCTATAGGTCTGAGATGTTACCAAGTTCTAGACAGTTCTATCATTTAAGAGATTCCCAGATGTTGCTGCAGGTGTTGATGAGAAATCATACTTTGAAAGCCTTAACCTCGCTGTAGTTGGGTTTCCCTAAACTGTCAAATGAAGAGTTGGCCATTGGCGAGGGCACACAGCAATCCCAGTGGCACGGGTGTGGGGGCTTAGTGATGACGTGATTTGTTGTTTTCACCCTTGGAGAGTCTTATGACATAGACTTGCAGTTGGGCTCAGAACCAAACTTTTATTAAACAACCCCTCACCCCGACCCCACCCTCTCCCACATGTGCACACGCCCAGGGTGAGAACTCACCAAGCCCAGAGTTAGCTAATCTGTAAGAATCTTCTAGCTCCATATTCTAAAAGAGACCTCACCAGTTGCAGCTACTTGGAGTCAAAGAAGAAAAATAACCTTGGAGATGCAGGACTTTTACCATCCTTCCCTCTGGTTCCTTAGACATCTGTGGATCAATTTCTTTATTTCAACAGCTCTCCTCACTGGAGGGGGAAGGGAGCTGGAGGTGACTACACTAGACTAATGATGACTAATGATCTGCCAACAAGCAGCAAAAATCCCTGCTCTGCTTAGAAATTCTCTCAAGTTCCCCCCCCCCCCCCCGCACACACACACTTTCTGGAAGCACATAGTGTTATGATATCTAAATTACAGGTCGGGCAACAGGTGTGGTACAAGGAAGTTTATTATTGTGAGAAGTGTAAAGGAGACAGGGAGAGAAGCTAAAGTCTGAGTGAACCATGAGAGAGATGAAGGTACAAGGTGGGTGGGAGACAGACAGACAGAGAATCAGAGGGACAGGTGGGGGTGGGAGTGGGGAGGCGGTGAGACCAAGGCAGAGAGAACACCAGAGAGAGATGAGATGGCTGGTCAGTCCTTGTATAGCTGGTGCACAGCTGAACCTCCTCTGGCACACACCTGGCAGCCTCAAGCAATGACGTCGGGTTGCTAGGCAACCTAGATGCAGGCTTGTGAACTATCATATAAGTCCTTTCACTTTTAACTGTCAGCATCTATCTGTATTGATTACTTTCATATATATATATATATTTTCATATGTATAGTTTTTTGAGACAGTCTCTATGTAGTCCTGGCTGTCTTAAAACTTGCTATGTAGGCCAGGCCGGTCTCAAAATCAGAGAGATCCTTCTGCCTCTGTCTCCCAAATGCGGAGATTAAAGGCATGCACCATCACACTGGACTTGGTGAAAGTATTTTAAATCAAGCACCTTAAAGATTGCAGGGTATCAGGGCAGAGCCGGCTCACCCACTCCTGTGTCCTCAGGGCAGGGCCCGCTCTCCTGCTCCCGTGTGACAAGATTTTTTTGTTTGTCTGTTTTATTTTACTGGGGGGGGAGGGGAGAGGGATTTTGGTGCATGACGTGTAAATCATAGACATTCAATAAAAGTAAAAATAAATAAATAAATAGATAAATAAAACAGTGGTTGGTGCATGGCAACACCTTCTAACTTAAAAATAAATAAATAAATAAATAAAAGATTGCAGGGCACAGCAAATGCCTCTCAGCCTCACTCTCAGGGGCACTTTTGACTTCCTGCCGTGACTCCAGGTGGTGTCCTCCAGGCTCCTAAGCAAAGGCTTACACAGGTGGAGCGCCTCTAGCCTGAAATCCGAACTTCCCCATAATCCATGTTGATTAAATAATCAGAATGAGCTACTGGCGATGAAGCTATAAAATATAAATGTAGGATTGTTGGAAGTGGCGCTGGAGGGGGGGCGGAAGGGGGAGCTGTTAGCATTCTGCTTGTCTGCCTGCCAGTGATGTCATCGCTTACCTGCCATGGGGGCGCGGACCTGCCCAGGACTATACAAAAGGACAGTCCTACCTCGCCCCTCCCTCTCTCTTTACTCTCTCTCTCTCTCTCTCTCCCTCTACCCCTGCCCCTCCCCGGCCCCTCCCTCACATCTTCTCACTCTTCCTATCTCTATCTCTGCCTCTGTCTCTGTCATTACCCCTACCCCCTTTTCTCCTCCCCCCATGCTCATTTAATAAACTTCATATAATCTAGTATCTGCCATCTGGTACCTTATTATAATCATATATCTTATTTATTAATCATAAAAGGAGCAAACACTGGGGGTGAGGGAAGGGGAAGGAGAGAGGGCAGGGAGGTGGGAAAAGGGAAAAGGCAAAGGGGCAGTGAAAACAAAGTTCCAGGTTTATATAGTGAGTCCCTGGGAGAGGGGAAGGCCCGCCCCTAGGTAGAGGGCAGGGCATGCCAGCCACGCCCTGCAGCAGGCCCTAACACATGTGATTCCACTGTGCAGCTCAGGCAAAGTCGGTACAAATATTCCCGGATTCTGAAAGTTCTGGAATCTGAAGTTCTTGTGATCCCAGGTAGGATCCCCACTTGTGGGGCTTCTCACTGCTCTGCAGCACTTATTGACTTCTTGTAATGACCGTGGGGACCTCGTGCTCTTAGGCCAATCAATGTGCTATGATTATGTTTGATTGACCCATAATTATTTTTCTCATAGTTAGTAATAGCCTCCATTTTTAATCTTAGCTTTGTGTAGGCCTGCAAATAAAGTGTGTTGAGATGCTTTGGCACATCTGCCAAACAGCTGGAGTCAGTCCCTCCCCCCCCCCCAACTTAAAATGGAGCCTCTCCTCAGAACCTCCCCCGCCAGCTGCACTTAGAACCACCTGCTCTCTGATGATTCCCTCCCTCAGGCCCCCTTGTGTTGTGGCCTCTGTTGCCAGAACTCATGTCTTCCTCTTTTGTGAACTTCCTTAGTTAGACTTCAGAGGTTCTGGATTGTTCTTCTGTGTGTGTTTTGTCCGATATCGTAGCCCCAGAGACACTTGAGTCTCCTGTGTACTTGAAATGAGGACTGTCTAAACTGAGACATGCTGTATTAATATAAAAAAAGATGATAAAAAAATTTATTATAAATTTACACTGCATTTTAAAAATGGTAGAGTCTTAGATTTGGTGGGCTAAAGTGATTACTAAAATTAATTCTCCTAGCTAATTTTTCCCTTTTATACTTGACTACCAGAAAACTAAATCAACAACTGTGGTTGGCAATGTAGCCTATGAAGTAGCATAGCGCCAATATATATTATTTCTTCTATTCTGTTTTCCGTTTGTAAATTTGTTGTTTTCTGGGAAATTTCCTCAATGTCACATTTCATCCTTCCATGGATTTTTTGTTGTTGTTGTTGATGAAATTTCTAAGAGCCTTTCTTGGTCTCTTAGCCTTCCGTTTACACAGCGTCCTCATGTGTCTTATGTGGACTTACTTATAATGTGTTATTTTCTCACCCCTCTTCACATTTTAATTGCACTTGTCTAGTTTCTTCTGAGCTTCGTCAAGCTCTGGGCTTGGCCTTTTGTTGGCATCCTGAAGGCACCTCTCAGGTGTGTGCACTGCTTCCTGGCCGTGCATCCCTCGTCAAGGGGCCAGAAGCTGTCTGGGATGCTGTGTGGGTAACTGTTCACCAAAGTCCTCCTCGGGGATTGGAGGGAAGACAGAGGGATATAACCACTAAATGTCACACCAGGTGTTGGCTGTAAGCCTCAGGCTGAGGCTAGGGGAGTTGTGAGGGGCCTGAAACTGGTGTGTGGGGATGAGAAGCCACATGTCCGCTAGTCGCTCATTCCCACCGTCTCTGGTCCCTGCACCTCTGGGCCTCTCAGTGTTTCCAAATCCAGGCTCAGTGGAGAACAGACCCTCTGTTCTTGGCAAAGGCAATGTGGTCACCTGACTGGGGGCCTTTTGCCATCCTGAGCAACTCCATGGCCTCATGGGGACAAGACACTGTCCTCTTGGGTCCCTGAATGCTTGGGTTGTACTGCTGTTGTTTCTCCCTCTAGATTATTCACACTGCGCTGTGTTTTCTGTCATTCATTTGTTGTTTGTTTTGGAGACCAAAATCTCATTATGTAGCCCCAGCTTGCCCCAGACTTGCTATACAGACCAAGATGACTTCTACCTCATAGATCTCTGCCTGCCTCTGCCCTGGGAGATTAATGGGGTGTGCAACCATGCCCAGCCTTTCCGGTTTTTAAACACTGTGTTTAAACCTTTCACCCACTGCTGTCTCCTGTCCTGTTTTTGCTATTTTTGTGAGTCACTTAAAAGTAGTTAGCATTTTCTTAGCGGGGTTTCTGTAAAGAGAGATTAACACAATGTAGACACTTTTCTCATCTGTACAGCAAGGTCTTGGTTCTTCCCAGAGCTCTGATTAGTCCCCGACTCTTATTTTCCTTCTCTGAAGAGATGGTAGTTTCCTCCAGGGCATTGTCATGGTCTGCTTTATCTTTAAGATGGATACATAACACACACACACACACACACACACACACACACACACACACACACACACATTCTTATCTCTTTATATATTCATATAAACACATTATATGTACTTATAATATATCTCCAAATATATGCTTATCCAGCACACACACACACACACACACACACACACACACACACACACACACACACACACACAGAGAGCATCAGGAATGCAGAAAACAAGAAAGTCCAGTATCTACAGGACCAGACTCAGCCTGAGGTAAAGTCCTCAGAAGCAGGGGGCTACAGGGATTTTTCTGTAAGGCCGGGAAGCACTCACTTGGCCATCAGGGGCAGCATGTAGGTAAAACAGGAGTAGGGACAGGACACGGGTTCTCATGGAGTTAATTCATACAGGGTCAGGACACAGGTTCCATTGCTGTTAATTCATACAGCCTTCTACAAAGGTCCTTTCCTTCCTTACTGTGTTGCTGGCCCTAGGAGAAAGGTATCTTGGCAGTATGGAGGTGTCAGGAAACCCTGCTACTAAGGTCGAAGTCTGACATTACCAGAAAGCCCTGAGCTCCGTGTAAAATGACAGACTCCCTTTGTCATTGAGCTGTCTCTTCTTTACCTGAGGGATCCCAGACTCCACATCCTCTACCTGAGAGATGTCACGTCACTTTTAGGGAATTTACAGGCCCAGCTCGGTTTCTCCCAGTAAGAACCCATTCAGCAAGCACCTGGGATTCCTGGAATACCTCCCCCATGCAAATGAGGCATCTCAGTACCTTAGTCCTTCAGGCAAGGATTTTTGCCCACTCTGAATATTCCTACCCCCTCTCCAAAGTTCTATATAAGCCTAGTTCACCCTGAATAAAATTGATCTGCCTCCCCATGGCTGATGCCAGGAGTTTTCGTTTCTGTTCATATTCCAAAGACTTCTGGACGTCCTGTCCATCAAGGCTGCACACAGAGCATTTATTGGGAAGGAAAAGCCCAGAAGGGCGGCTGTCTGTGCTCAGGAGAGGAGCAGCTGAGACCTGAGCACAACACAGAGGCTGTGTAGGGGTTCTTGGGGGCGGAACTTTACAGGGTGGAGATTTCCAGGGTGAGGGGATTGGCAAGTTTTCAAGTCCTGAGCTTGGCCACCTGCACCTGGAGAGTTCTGTGGGCGGGGCCTGGAGGTCGGAGGTCCTCAGAGGTGGGGCATGGCCACTCACTCTCAAGGGGTGAGGGTAAAAGGAGGAGGGGAGAAAGTCATGGCTGGATAAGAACAAGACAGAACAGGATCTAGTCAGGGACACTCTGGCCACTAATCTATGTCTATATCAAGGGGGCATTTCCTTAAACTGTGAGGGCAAGACTTCTGAGTTGTGAGGCATCTTCATAATAACAGGCCCGGACCCCAAGAACCAATAAAATACCTGCCCCTCCCACCCCGCACAGTAGTGCTACCCTGATTTCTTCAATGAAAGTCTGTGTCTGGTGTTATCATTAAAAATGAGATGACAGCCAGGCGTGGTGGTGCATACCTTTAATTCCAGCACTCGGGAGGCAGAGGCAGGTGGATCTCTGTGAGTTCGAGGTCAGCCTGGTCTACAAAGAGAGTTCCAGGAAAGCCAAGGCTATTACACAGAGAAACCCTGTCTCAGAAAAAGAAAAAGAAAAGCTGGGCGTGGTGGCGCACACCTTTATTCCCAGCACTCGGGAGGCAGAGGCAGGCGGATTGCTGTGAGTTCAAGGCCGGCCTGGTCTACAAAGCAAGTCAGGACAGCCAAGGCTACATAGAGAAACCCTGTCTCGAAACCCCCCCCCCCCAAAAAAAAGAAAAAGAAATGAGATGACACACAGCAAATATGATATGGAGAGATTTATTGGAGGGAAGAGACAGGGCGAGGAGTTAGGGCCTGAGTGAGGCATGAGGGTAGGGAGAGACAGAGGCAGAGAGACAATGAGAGAGAGAAAAAAAGGATTGCCCTTAAAGAAAGTGCAAGAGAGAAATGTAAGAATAAAAGAGCAATGAGTGGCAAGCTGTGGCACACACCTGGTGGTGGTGGAGGGCCTGTGATGATGTCAGAAGTTGCTAAGCAACCTAGAGGCAGATCAGATCGGCTAGCGGACTAGCAGATCTGCTTGTGAGCTAACATCTGGGAGCTCGTATGAAGCCGCTTTCTGTCTATTATCCAGGGGAACATTCTCACATGTCTGCTCTCAGGGCTGAGTAGAATGTACTAGTCCGCACGGCTTACTGCTCACCTGACCAGACTTCCTCAGAGGAGCCTGATGTCTCCACTGGAGGAGGTGACCAAGGATCCAGGATTCATGCCAGCCTAGTCTTCAATTTTAATACTATTTAGTGTGTGTGTGTGTGTGTGTGTGTGTGTGTGTGTGTGTGTGAAAGAGAGAGAGAAAGAGAGAGAGACAGAGAGAGAGAGACAGAGACACAGAGAGAGACAGAGACAGAGAGAGAGTCAAAGGACAATTTTGTGAAATCAATTCTTTCTACCCACCTTCACGTGTGTTCTGGAGAAAATCTGGTTTTTATAGACTTTCATGGCAAGCACCTTTACCCCTTTCTGAGCTAACTTCTGACTCCCTACGAGGCTTTTCCCCACAATGGAATAAGATGACTGATCCACCTGCCCTGCCTACAGAAATAGGAAGTAAGAAAAGGTAAAATGGCAAAGTTCACCATCCAACTGAGAATTCTTTTTACCAGGCAAAATCTCTTCTTCACCTTATCAGTTAGCACCGAGCCAGGAGCCTACCTTGCAAAACACTGGTTTCTATGGGGAGGTAACTGTTGCTGCTCCAAATGCAATTGAGGTTCTCTTTAAGGACAAAGATACAAATGGGTTGTATTTAGTGGTGTCTGCCACAGAGGGAGAAAGGGGGTAAGAGCTGACGGCTTTTGATGACATGAAGCAAACTGTTGCAAACTGTTAGAAGTGCTTGGCATAATTCCTAGCTTATCATATGTTCTCCAAATGCAGACTGTATTTGTTACTTATTGTATGCAGTACTGTATTACTGCATGTATGCTACTGTATGCAGACTGTATTATCGATGATAATACAATGTATCATTTCAGGGCCTTGATTTTCATAATTCCAAGAGCTCAATAAATGGTGTGGCATGTCTACAGTGTTTAGGCTTTAGGTGTTGGGGACCAAGGAAGGAGCAGACTCAGGCCCTTGCATCCTAAGATCTTACAAGTACAGGGCAAAGTGGGTGTTACACAAGCAGACCTCCCTGTTCCCAGGCCCCGCCCTTCCCATCTCATTGCCTTGCTGTACCTGGTTTGAAAATACTTTTTTTTTTTTTTAAGCTAGGCCGAGAGACTGAGCAATAAGCTGAGACCTTAGGGAGGTGAGGCTGTTTCCCTGAGCCCTTGGGCCAAGAGGAAAGGGGACCAGTGCAGATTCGTTCCCAGGACGGCATAAATGAAAATGAGCGGCCCTCTGAGTGTCAGGCAGGAGAATTCCACCAGGCCAACACTCTTATTCACTCTGTGGTTTCTAAGGATTGCACATTGAGTCAGCAAATATGTCTTATATATTTCCCTATGCTTGTGGCCACCCTTAGAGAGAGCGCGCGTCACCAGAATGTGGGAAAGGGATAGAAAACTGAGGTCCTTGCATAGAGACGGCATAGAAGTCATCTGAGTGGAACTGAAGAGAAGGCTCTGGGAGTGAAGGGTACTTAGTGCTTTGCCAGAAAACTCAAGTTTCTGTTGCTCACACCCATGTCAAGTTTGTGTTCCTCACAACTGCCCACAACTCCAACTCCAGGGCCTTTGATGCCTTCTGACTGAGAGGGCACCCACACGCAGGGTACACGCGCGCACGCGCACACACACACACACACACACACACACACACACACACACACACACACACGTCGTTCTGTGAAAATAAGTGAGGAGAAGCTTCACAGGCTCACGCGCCGCCGCCCAGGATATTTGGTGCGGTCTGTTGCCCTGACCACCCTCTTCCGCTAATTGAAGAATACTCTGCCTTCCATGAAGTAGGAAGAGAAAGCTTTCTCTGTGTTTTTAATGATGAAGTTAATGAAACTCACAGACTGGCTGGCAGAAACAAAATAAAGCCACATCTGGAGACAGCTGCGCTAGCAATTAAATGGCATTTAATGTGACTGATATCAAAAGGGTAGGTTTTTCTCCCCCCTGGCATTAAGCATGCAAAACTCCAGGCTTCCAAGCTATTCCACCATAATAGTTTTGAGTCATTGGGTGTTAAGAAAGCAGTCTGATATTTACAAAGAAGGAAAAAAAAAATCCCCCAATGAGCCACAGAGGGGGATTTGAGTCAGGACCAAAACACAAAACAAATAAACAGGAGGTTCACAGTTTGAATTTTGAGACCAGGCCTACATTTTACAGGTTGCTTTCCCCCTCTACATGTTAACCGTTGAGTATTTTAGTTCAATGAAGTAAAGGCCCCTTGCTTCCTACGCACCAATCAAGTGACCTCCTGCCTTGCTGTAATTAGTGGTAAACTTCAGTATGCAGGCCAAAGGACCACCTAATTAAAAAGCATAATTTATTTACATAGATCATTCAAAAAGGCTAGGGTAGACAGCTCGTAGAGTCCTGTGACACTCTTTGGGCTGTGGGTACTGGCTGCTTCCTATGCCGTTCCTCAGCTTCCAAGTATTTTCATGGGGATGAGTTTATCAAAGTGGGAAGGGCTTAGAGGTGATGGCTTTAGCTAATCATCGCTAAACATCTAAAGCCTTTCAATTATTTTTATCAATTACCCACCTGTATGCTGACAAAGAAATGGCCTTATCTTCCTGCTTGGTGCTGAGTGGCCTAATGTTATTAGTGACTATTGATGAAGTGCCTGTTGGGGGGTTAGAAGTCCCTTAAAACACACAGTTAGCTTCTTGGTTTACTGTGGTTAGAAAACAGCTCCTCTGGGCCACCCAGCTCTTTCGAGCCTCTAGTGCTAAGGAAGAGGCTGTAGGGCCTTAAAGAAAGGCAGTGTCTGCAAGAGTTTTTCTCTGGTTGTATTCACCCTGTACCGTGCAAGCCACACTCTGGCCTCACATCGCATTGAAGTCCAGAGCTTAGCTGTGCCCCTGTGTGGTAAAGGAACCGTTTAGCGGCTGGGAGGAAAGCTCTGGAACCTTAGCTTCCCTGGCACAGACATAACCACTCACTGGTGACATTCTGTGAAGGCCATGGGCTAGATGACCTACTAACACCTTTGGATTAGGGTTCTGTCTTGCTGTTACTGCTTTTGTTGTTGTTGTTGTTTGGGTTGGTTGTTTTTGTTTTTTTAAAGATTTATTTATTATTTATACAGTATTTAGTTTGAATGTACACCCATACGCCAGAAGAGGGCACCAGATCTTGGGAGGTAGAGGCTGTGAGCCACCATGTGGTTGCTGGGAATTGAACTCAGGACCTTTGGAAGAACAGACAGTGCTCTTAACCTCTGAGCCATCTCTCCAGCCCAGGTTGGTTGTTTTTGAGACAGGGTTTTGTAGTCCAGGCTAGCTTCAAGCTCTCCATATAAGACAACCTTTGACCTTCTGATCCTAATGTCAATATCAGTTTTGTAGATGGCCTTAGGCAACCCCTGTGAAGGGGTCATTCAATCCCCAAGGAGTCATGACCTACAGGTGGAGAACCACTGTTCTGGGAGAAGGATGTGCTCAACCTCATCTGCAATGATAGAAAATAGAAAAAAATCATGCATACTAAAAGCATGATAAGACATGTTTTGCTCATCAAATTGGGGAATATCCACAAGTGTGATGGCATGTGTGGTTGCTGTTGATGTGCTTACTTGGGCGTAACTTCCTTGTGTTAGGTATTTTTGCCACAGACACTTTGCTCTGGTGGTCTCTTCCACTTGCAGGTGTAAGGCCCTTTCCCGGCCTCCCTATGAACCTGCACAAATGTGTGCTTTTGAGAAGGCTGCTGTTTAGCTTTGGAATAGGAACAAAGGGGCAATTTTGGTTTGGTTTGGTTTTTCAAGACAGGGTTTCTCTGTGTAGCCTTGGCAGGCTGGCCTTGAACTCACAGTGATCCGGCTGCCTCTACCTCCCGAGTGCTGGGGTCAAAGGCGTGCGCCACCACACCTGGCAGCACATAATTCTTACCAGTAACAAGATCTAAAGTTTTGTGTCTTTATATGTTATGTGGTCTCAAAATCTGGAAACCAAGCAGCAGGTATGCTGTCCTGCCACAATGTGGCCTAGAGCTGGTAGCTCTGTAGTAGAGAAAGCACTTGACTGGTGTCTATGAGCCTCAGGGCTGAAACAAAAAAATTATAAAGAAGAAAACTGAGGGGCCGTGAGATGGCTCAGCACTTGTTTTCAATCCTGGGCCCTCCATGGTAGAAGGAGAGACCGACCCCTGCAAGTTGTCCTCTGCCCTGTATGTGTATGCCACCCATCACACATGTGTGCTTAGGTGTGCAGCACACACATACATACAAAACAAATGTAAGTTAAAAAAGAAAGGAAAAGAAATGTAGCAAGGTCTAAACAAGCTTGGCGCTGCTCGCTTTTTAGTTTTACCCCCACCCTTCATTGCCTCAGCTTAGGCCCTCAGTCTTTTCCTGAGAATAAACGTTTCACTGTTTTCAGCACTTTACCGCCCCCCCCCCCACCTCAGGAAGACAGAGCACTTGGCATTCTTTGGCAATTCAGATCAACAGTGTTGCAGGCCTCCTCTCTGAGCCAGCATACCTGCTTTTACTTCATCAGCAGCTCTGCCCACTGTGTACCAGCTTTTCTCATGCAAATAATCAAAATCCAATGCCTTGTATAGACCAAAAGGAACAACGAAATTCTCAAATCAAGGCGCCCTTGCCTTAAAAGGCCACATGATAGTCTAGAAGGAGGCTGACCCTGGGCTCCCCGACCCACCCCCCAACCCCCCCTCCCCCCCCCACCCCGTCACAAGCGGTACATCAAATTTCAGAAAGGACAAAGAAGACCCTAATTGCAAGCTGATGAGCTGATCGATATTCTCAATTTACCTCTTTAGCTACAAAGCCCAAATTGAAAACGAGGGCGGTGAGAATCTCCAAGGACTGCAGGCTTGGCACGTCCCTGCCCTCCCCCCCACCACTCCCGGAGCAGTTGCTTCGTGCCAAGCAGCACCTCAGGCCTCCTGCTTGAGGGAGCAGGGTGCTCTTGCTGGGTGGGGCAGTCTGGACTTGTGGGAGCTTGTGCAGTGTCTGCATTGGGCCTGGCTGGAACTTGACCTGTAGCCTGTGCCTTAGCACAAGGCTCCAGGGGTCTGTCCTTTGTCTCCAGAAAAACTATCATACAATAAGTAGTTAGCCAGGAGCTGGGAGAGCCTACATGGACGGATGGGAATTAAGCACGACAATTAGTTAAATGGTCCTTATTGTATGAGTGTTCTGCAGGAAGCCTGTGGAGTGTCCCCTCAACCTCAGGGGGTGGGGCTCTAGGAGCATCCTTCACTTTCAAGATTATTTAGAGAGGTCTGCAAATAGGTGTTCTTTAATTGACTGTCAATGTTGGGTGGAAATGTCAGGCCCAATCTTTGAACCTCATGAGGGTTAGTCCAGACAGTTCATATGGACCTCAGGGTGAGGACTCACCCATGACTTCTTTTAGGCCCATTCTTTTAGGGGTCGTTGGCCATAAGGCCCATCTCTAGACTTCAGGTCCTCCGTGTTGGAGACTGTGGTCCGAATTGCTGTCGGAGGCTGTGTTGATGTTCGGGGTCTGTGCTGCCACCGGAGACTATGTTGACGTCAGTGTTCTGGAGCTGTGTGGATGTCCTTGGTCCATGCAGCTACTGGAAATCACATGGAAGTCCATGATCCAAGCTGCCACTTGCTGTTATGGGCAAGGTCATTTCTTTTGCAGTGGTATTGATAGTCACAGAGTCATAACTGAGAATGAGAGGCATTGAAGGCTTCCATGACAACACCCCTCCCCCCCAAAAAAAAGCTCAGACAGGAAGCCATTGAAGAGAGTCCTTAAAAGTTGTGATAAAGATGCTAAGTGCAGCTCTTCACAATTGATGGCTTCAGTGTGTGTGTGTGTGTGTGTGTGTGTGTGTGTGTGTCTGTGTATGTCTGTGTGTGTCTGTGTGTAGGGGATGGAGGTGAGAGTGGGTGTTAGGGTGGGTGTTGGGAAGGACTCAGTTTTCTTTAAGGCCACTGAAAGTTTGGCCATGCTCCAGTGAGTATATAGGCACCATAAATTGGTCTTTGTGCATTATTTTTCTTTTGGGGGAAGGGCACAAGGGTGGGAGGGTAGAACTAGGAGGAATGAGAATTAGGTGTGATCAGCGTGCATTGTATGAAGTTCCCAAATAATCGTTAAAAATATTATGTTGAAAAAAATCTTTTTAAAGAAAAAGAAAACAGAGATCCTGGCCAACAGTCCCTGAGGGCATCACTGGCCTTGACAGCACAGAACTTTCTATTTAGCGGCCTCCATTTTGTCTATCTCTACTTTCAGCTCAGTCACCTGTTCAAACGCTGAGCCCCTCACCGCCCTTGCGTAACGAGACAGTCTCTCCACCCAGCCAACTTCCCAACTTAAGTTTGAGTACAAAGAAGAGGTCCAAGGAAAAGAAATTTAGAATCTATCCAGAGAACGTGAACTGCCAGCTAGGTCATCTGGGATTTTCTGTTTAATAATGGCTATAGCCCTGTATGGTCATTTACAGGTAAACGACTCTGTGGTTTACAGGTGATGGTCACAGCTGTTTACATGTTTTATAGTAGTACTTTTATAACAGTATAGTATATTAAAATTTTATAATAGTATAGTATACAAAGGCCTAAGCTTGGGTTCTATTTATTCTGTTATATATTACATCCTGACCACAGTTTCCCCTTCCTCCTTGGGCCCCCCACTTCCTCCATGTCCCTCCCTACTTCCTCCCTCACCCCACCTTCTCCATTCCTTCCCCACCTCCTCCCTTCCCATCCACTCCTCCATTTCCCTTCAGAAAAGGACAGACCTCCCAGGAATATCCACCAAACATGGCATATCAAGTTGCAATTAGACTAGACACCTCCCCTCATATTAAGGCTGGATGGAGCAACCCAGTAGGAGGACAAGAGTCCCCAAAGCAGGCAACAGTGTCAGAGACAGCCCATGGTCCCTCTGTTAGGAGTCCCACAAAAACACCAAACTACACATCCATAACATAGATACAGAAGACCTACCTGGACTCTCTAATAGTAGAGCCACCATGATGGATCTCTTGGGAGAGGGCCTTTTCTCCCACTGGATTGTCACCTTCATGTGACTTGGTCAGGCTGGCCTCACCCCAGATGAATGGCACAAGTTTCCATAGCAATGAATTTCTCTTCAGTTGGGTTACTCAGCTGATGTTTAGCTGGGAAATCAGATTCCCACCTGCTTTGGAACAACCAGCCTTCTAGATCATTCTTCCATACATCCATTCACTCTCTCATGCAGTCACTCATTTTTTTCCATACACCCACTCATTCATTAATTAATTAAATCCTTTTGAATTATTGGATTGTTGTGCATCAAGCCTGTGTACATAGCTCTAGGGGAAATGAGGTTTGAGGACAAACTCCTTGTGGAGTTTGCATTCTACTAAAGCAAAGAGGCCACGATAAGCGAGCACGCATCATGCTTTCAGACTGGGGTTTTCTGAAAAGCTTGAGCAAAGGAAGGGGTGGGTCCTTACATTTGACTCAGAAAACTCTTGTAGGTGTGGGAAGGGGTCTAATGGTAGGGCTGTCTGAGCAGAGATGTGAGTGAAGAGAAGAAGGTGCCATCAAATGGGAGTCTAGTGATGTGGATCTTGAAAAAAAAGAGAAAGAAAGAAAGAAACAAACAAACAAAAACAGTGGTCAGTGGTGGATAGAGCCATCAGCCCAAGGAAAAGAGAAAGGTGTATGTATGTATGTGCGCATGCGTGAATGTATGTGAGTGCGTGCGTGTGTGTGTGTGTGTGTGTGTGTGTGTGTGTGTGCATGCTATTGTGTGTTTGTGCATGCCTTCTGGAGGAGGTGGTCAGGCTCTTCCTTTACAGTCTGATTGCTCACATGCTGGAAATGATAGACAAGGGCTGTGGAGGAGGACTTTCACATAGAGTGGTACTGAAGATCATAAAACAAGTCGTAACACAGCCAAGCCTATACACCCACAAACCCTGGTGCACAGGTGTAGAGCAAGGGCACAAATAAATATCTCAATACTATGTGTCCGAATTGTATTTGGAGACAGTGTCTCGTGTAACCCATGCTGGCCTCAATTCACCACCAAGCCAAGGATGATTATGAACTCCCGATCCTCCTGCATCCCAGTCCCAAGTGCTGTGATCTTAGCTTGTATGTCTAAATGTTGTAAATCAAGGAATACAATTTTCTTTCTTTCTTCCCTTCCTTCCTTCTCTCATTCACTCATTCTTTTTCTTTTTGAGATAGTCTTCACAATGTAGCTGAAACAGACCTCACCTTCACAACCCTCCTACCTCTATCTCCAAGTGCTAGGACCAGAACCAGCATAGCTTTTGAGCAATCTCAAAGGTCAGAGTCAAGTTCCTTACTGTGGGAGACCTGGCCCCCCATGCCTCTGGACTTGTACTTTCTGCTCCCACTGACCAGGTGCATAGAGCACAGCAAGGGGCCTACCACATGCACACATGGTCTCCCTCATTCATTGGTTCAAAGCTCAACCCACATCCTGAAGACTGATGCCATTTATGCCCATGGATCTAAAAACGGAAAGATGTGGGAGAGGCCCAGGGCCCAGGAATAAGATTACTGAGCAAATAGTTCTGAGCAGACCGTGGCTAGAGAAAGTCTGAATGTAGCCATCGGCAGCCTGAGTCTTGCACAGGGTTGCTTCTTTACCCTCAGCGAGTTCCTTGAGGATAGACGGTCAGATGAGTGCCCATCACACAGGCAAGCCTACAACCAGGGAATGTGGGCTGTGCCCAGGAACTTGACTAGTCCTTTCAGACAAGAGTGAAGAAATGTTGAGACGCCACAGGCTTTGTAACCTGGGATAGTCAAGGGCGTCTTACTTTTTCTGTGTTGACCTTCTTTGCTCCTTCACATCTCTAGTGAACCCTACAAATGTTCCATTTTGCCTTGGTTAATGGAAAACCTAGGAAAGGTTTGGTCTTGCTTCAACCAGAACATCTAAGGAGGCAGCAGCAACTGGGAGCCAGCAGGAACTGCAGTGGAAGGTCGCGATGTGGATTCAGAGGGCATCCGTCACCTACCTCTGCACACACTCCTGGAGACTTGCTCTCTGAGTGCTAACCTTGGAGGTTCTGAGTAAGAAAAGGAAGAGCTGGACACGTGTTCCCCTTCTATCATTGATAGAAGACTCAACTGAGACACTCTCAGAGCAGGACTCTTGAGGAGAAAGACAGTTTCCCTGGCACTATGGTACCAAATTCTGGCTAGTGGACTCTGAATAGAAGTGCTGTGTACACTTTCTTTCATGTTTCTTTTGTTTGTTTGCTTGTTTATTTAATTACTTTTTTTTTTTTTTTTTTTTGAGATGGGAGTCTCATCAGCTACCCAGGATGGCTTCAAACTCACTGTGTAGCTGTGCTGTTCTTGAGCTCTTGATCCTCCTGCCTCAGCCTCCTACCCGGGGTTCTGTTTTTGAAGGAAATAGATGTTCTTTGTTGTTTCTTTTCCCTTCCTGATGCCAGACTGTGACGCGGTGGCCGGCTCTCCTAGATGCCACACACCTAGCTTGGGGGCCACTCTAGCAGACACAAATTAGAAGGGCCTTGATGTTGTAGGCCTACCGCAATAGCACTATATTTCTTTCTTTCTTTTTTTTTTTTTAAGATTTATTTATTTATTATTATGTATATAGTGCTCTGCCTGCATGTACATCTACAGGCAGAGGAGGACATCAGATCACATTATGGATGGGTGTGAGCCACCATTGGTTGCTGGGAATTGAACTCATGACCTCTGGAAGAGCAGACAGTGCTCTTAAGCATTGAGCCATCTCTCCAGCCCCAAGCACTATATTTCATACATTTGGACTATTCAGTGAGAAGAAATGAGAGAACCTCTGTCTTGTTTGCTCTCTTGTCTCTTTAGTGGCCCTTGAATGCTCATCCAATACACATCATCAAAGCTTTGCTACTTCTTGGAGGAGATGAATTCCACAGGCTTACTTTTCATCTCGGAAGGACTTTCTTTTCTTTGTTTGTTTTCAGTGAAGAGTTGCAGTTGTCTCCTGACCCATACTCACTCTCTTGTCACCTTGTATAGATTTTACTTGCTTCACCCCTCAGCCCAGGATTCTCTGATGAAATCCTTTGCATTCTAGCCCAATTTCACAGAGAACGCATTTGCTACAATTCAACAGCTTTGCTGTTCTTATTGTTTGCTGGTAAATAGGCTATATTTTTTTGTTTGGGAATGTGGCCCTTAAGCTACAAATGTTTATAAAGTTAACTTGAAGTGATCTGTAAAAGATTATTTTTTCCTTTTCTTTTTTAAGTTAGCAATGGCATTGTTTTTTAAAATTAATTAATTTAATTAATTTTTATTTCATACACATTACTATTTTGTCTGCATGTATGTGCAAGGGTGTTGGATCCCCTGGAACTGGAATTATAGACAGTTGTGAGCTATCTTATAGTGTGGGGCCGGTGGAGCCATACAACCAGGAGAGCCGGCCTGGAGCAAGAGTGAGATTGAAGCATGTCCGAACACCGGAAATATCATCATAAGATCTACAGGAGTAGGACTCCTCTCTGTTTGGGCCTGTATGTCCCAGTGCATGTAGCCCTACTGCCCTTCCTTTGTCACCCTTGAGGTGGTCTCATAGCCTGTGAGCTAGGAACAGGCTAACTTTCCTCTTTCTTTGTAAAGTCATATCCAGCAAGCACTGAGAATTCTTCATACAAACAAGGCATTCCCAGCATCTTGGCCCCGCCAATGATATACAATCACCCCAAAAGTCTCTACCTCCTCCTCAAAAGCTTAAATAGCCCTTTGTTATGTCCAAATAAACCAGTTGTTCAATGAAGTCTGTTTCTCCTCCCAATCACTTAATGCCTGAGGCCTCCATCACCCCCGGCCATTCCCACCTCCAGGGCTGATTTTGGGTAATCATGCCATTAAGTGCCACTGAGGGGTGTGTGTGGAACAGAATGGAAAGGACCATGTGGGTGCTGGGAATTGAATCTATGCCCTCTGGAAGAGCAGCCAGTGCTCTTAACTGCCATTTCTCAAGCCCTTTACTCTTTTTTTTCTTTTCTTTTCTTTAAAGGGGCATCATGAACTAAATCCAGGGCTCTAGATTTCATGACCCAGGCTGACAACACACAGCCCTGGAGAAAACTGAATTTAGAGAGCATTCTTTTATTTTTCTTCTTGTTTGCTTATT
Source organism: Acomys russatus (assembly GCF_903995435.1). Taxonomy (NCBI): domain Eukaryota; kingdom Metazoa; phylum Chordata; class Mammalia; order Rodentia; family Muridae; genus Acomys; species Acomys russatus. Next base: position 15,991,230 of record NC_067166.1, read on the forward strand.
TTGAAACACAGTTTTGGCTTGTAGCCAACACTGGACTTGAATTAATGCCACTCCTCTAGCCCCAACCTTCTGAATGCTAAGATTATAGGCATCATGCCTGGCGGAGGGAATTTTTTTATGGGGACCCTTTCTTTTTCTGCTATATCTAGTTTTAATGGGCCTGGGACCTCATATACCATTCTTGCCTCAGGAACAACGTCATATCTCAGGATCCTAGATTAGGGTGGTTTTCTCTGATCTTACGCTCATCACGGTCACATTTATTTCTCGGCTGTCTGTATTTCTCATCTATATGAGCACACTCGCAATATTGTACCTACAGGCTCAAGCCCTGTGCTTGGCTCATAGCCAGTGTACAATAACAATGTGGCAAATGGATGAATGAATGAATGAATGAATGGATGGATGGATGGATGGATGGACGAAAGAGATCTGTTACTTTTCGTAGCTGTGACCAAAATATGTTGTGTGAATATCTTAAAGGAGAAACTTACTTTGGTTCCTGGGTTCTCGAATTTAATCTATGATTGTTTGGTTTCATGTGCTTGGTCATAAGGATGGTGGGAGTATAAAGCTGGGGAGGTTCTCACACCTCACACAGATAGAAGGGAGGGGGGAAGAAGGTGGGGGGCAGGGGGAGAAAAGGGAGGGAGGAGAGAGAGAAAAGGAGAAAGAGATTCAGATGTGAAATAGCCTTGGAGACTCAATAATCTACTTTCTCCATCTAGGACCTATCGCCTAAACTTTCCAGAACCTCCCAATATAGTTCTACCAGCTAGGGACCAAGTACCCATCACGTGAGCCTGTAGGCAACACCTTCTATCCAAATTATAATACAACCAGTGGCTACAGTGATAACAACCAACATTGTTGATCCCATTCCCTCACAGTCCTCCTTTGCAAGGAAACTTTAGGCTTCCTGGGAAACGATTATAGATGCTTTGTTTGTTTGTTTGTTTTGTTTTGTTTTTTAAGACAGGGTTTCTCTGTGTAGCCTTGGCTGTCCTGGACTAGCTTTGTAGACCAGGCTGGCCTCAAACTCACAGCGATCTGCCTGCCTCTGCCTCCCGAGTGCTGGGATTACAGGTGTGAGCCACCACGGCCAGCCCGGCATAGATAACTCTCCTTAACATTGCTCTCATTTTGTTTAATCAGCCACCCATTTTCTCTTGGTTGGCCTTTTAGAGAGACTTCTCAGTGTGGCGACAAATACTCCAGAGGACAACTTAAAAGGAGAAAGGGGTTTTATTTTTAGCTCCTGGTTTCAAAGGTTCCCACCCATAGCCACTTTGTCCTTCACTATGGGTCTGACACAGTGAGAGGAGGCAAGAGGGTTGTGGAGCCAAGCAAGCTGCGTGGCTCACAGCAGCCAGGGGCAGAGAGAATCTGGGTCTAGCATCTCTGAGAGCTGCCTACGTCCAGGGCAGCTCACTGTGCTTCCCTACTTTCTATGTTGCTTTCAACCCTATCAGGTTGACAGTTGAGGTCAACCATCACCTACATCCATTGCCCGTTCTCCTCGGACCCCACCACAGTATAAATACTATGGATGAGTGAGGAGGTGGGGGGGGGGGCGGAAACAAGTCATCAGCAAGGGTGTGATAGAAAGTTTTAACCAGTTTAGGTAAAGACAAAAGTTCTCAGTTTCCTTTGAGTTAGACTCAATCCTGACCCATGTCTTGTGAGAGAAAATGCAGTCATTTTGAGCCATCCCCTTAAAAGAAAAGAACAAGTAACTTTTCCAGCTTGCCGCAAGTGCAGAGGTGATGCCAGGAGGTGCAGCTGCCCCCTTAAGCCACAGGGCATCACAGAAGGCAAGAGCATAGTAACGAAGGCCCGGTTCCCACTCATTGACAAGTCCCCTCTTAGCCATTTTGGACTGCTTTTTGAACGGACCATTGTGTGAGAGAGAAATACAATTCCGTCTGCCCTAAGCTGCCCCACCTTGGGATCTCCATTACAGCAGCTAAACTGTGCCCTACCTAACACACTCCCAACTGCAGCTGTTTCCCCAGGGAGAGAGGCAGAATCATGAGAGGAAAATATATGTAGAAAAGTCAACATCGTCCCTAATGCATGACTTGGGGGACCTCTCGAAAATTAAGGGGGTGATGAATAAATCCATATGCCAAAGCATCCAGGAAAAAGGCCCCCCTACTCCCCTAGCAGAAATGACTCTCTGGTCCCATATGTTAGCAACTTGGGGAAGCGTGAGAGGTGGAGAAGGCTGCCCTGCTGCTGCCAGCTCAGGCTCTGGTGTGGAAAAATGCCTTTGGGGAGTGAATGAGAGAATTAGCTTAAGCTGTGGATTTGGGGCTTTAGTGGGCTTAAGGCAGACTTTAATCACCCTTGCTCCCTGTGGCCCCAGGGTGTGAATGTTAATCGAATTCGCTTGCACTACCACCCAGGGTAGGGTCTGCTTATTCACGACCCATCATTGTGAAAGGGGCCGTGCCAGCTGCCCTGGAATGTAGAAAATCCTAAGAGAGGCTTGGATTTCAAACCAATCTGTATCTGTTTAGGGCCAAAGAGTATTTAAGATAGTAGTGCTTTGGGGGGAAAGCCTCCCTTCAGCTTGTCATCAGCAGACAGATATTGCGAAACACTTACCCAGGCGACATGCTTCTCCTCATAGCCCTTAATAAGGCGAGACCATCCCATAAAAGATGTTCCATTAACTAGTAGCGCTGAAGAGAGTTGCTATCTTCCTGGACCATGAGTTTTTGGGTCCTTGCAGCGATTATTGGCATCCAGGACCCTTGCCCTGCTTCCTTACTGGCTACCATGATGTAAATAGTCTCACTCTGCCAATGCCTTGCCAGCAGCCCAAAGCCAGGGAGCCAGGAAGTGCCATGGAACCTTTCCTCTCTTTAAACTGTACATCTCAGGCTCTTTGTTAGAGAGACAGAAGGCTGATAACACAGAACCCCAGGGCAGAAACAAAACAAAGCAAAACACCAAAAACCAAACCAAAACACAAAACAACAACAACAAAAACCCGAACCTACTCCTGGATCACGGCTGCTGCTAAGAAAGCAAATGTCTGCTAAACAGCGTCCACCACAGCTGAAGAGCTCAATGTAAGTCAGCCGTGTTGGTCTGTAAGCCCCACCAAAACTAACATTTGTCCATGTCTCTAGTACAGTGTCTAGCACATAGTACAGTAAATAAGAGATGGTGTCAACTTCTCAGAGTCATGTTGTATGGATACTGTTCCTTCTCTGGTCCCAAATTGCAACTCCAGAGGAGACTAAAAATCCAACTAGAAACAAATAAAGAGGTCCAGATGGATGTGGTGGCCCACAACTTTAATACCATGCTCAGGAGGCAGAGGCAGGTGGATCTTTGTGAACTGGAGGTCAGCCTGGTCTATACAGTGAGTTGCAGGCCAGCCAGGGCTACTACACAGTGAGACCCTGCTCAGAAAAACCAAATAAAAACAAAAAGCAAAGCAGGCAAGCAAATAAGCAAACAAACAAACAAAACCATGATGTTTCACTACTTACGGGCACCCTGTTTATAACCTGTATGTACACTCTGTACATACAATGTATATACACCTTGATAGAAGAAAGGAACTCTGGTGCCCCAAATTTGATCACTTCCCCTTGGTGGGGAGGCCTAGCAGCACATAGAGGAAGAGGAAGGGCTAATGGGTCATAGGCTGTGGTCATATGGTGGGGGAGGAGGTCCCCTTCTGTCAGAGGTCTAGGGGAGGGGAATAGGGGAAAGGGGAGGGGGAGAGGAACAGATGGATACAAGTGAGGGGTAACAATTGGGATGTAATCTGAGTAAGTTATAATAAAAATATTTGAGAGAGAGAGAGAGAGAGAGAGAGAGAGAGAGAGAGAGAGAGAGAGAGAGAGAGAGAGAGAGAGAGTCGAGAAAGCTTTAGGTTAAGGCACTGAGTGGTGGCTTTTCACTGGACTTTGATCAAGTTTGGAAAATAGGCTTGGGAGAATAAGCTCCAAGGTCCTTCTAGGCCACGCTGGGGCTCTTAGCTGGATGGTGGCACCTGCTTTCGCACCAGGGCTCCTAGGGGACTCGGGTGGGGTTGGAGCCCGTCCCTTCCTCCAGCGCGGGGGAGGGTGCGCTTCCACCTGCTCGCAAAAGTCAGAACTGATCCTGCTCCACACCGGTGCGGAGCTGAGACCCTACGCTGCCATCCGCTCAGCCAGCCTGCTGTCCTCCAGGTTGTCTGGGGGAAAGGAGACTTGGAGCCGGCGCACAGACTCGGCCATAGCCTGGCTCTCCGCGGGCTGCCCTGGACCGAGCAGGGCAACGGAGCTGCGGCCACCGGAGGAGACCGCGCGGCAGGCGCAGCGCCCCCTGGAGGCCGGGCGGGGTGGGGCGGGATGGCAGAGCCCAGAGACCGCTTCGCAGGGCGGGCCGGGCCTGCTGGGGACTTGGGCTATTTTGTGACTGCACCATCCACCCAAGCCTCATTACCACCTCTTAATGAGACCCCTTTACTCCGTGACGTGCAACCGCTCCATCTCATTAAGGAAATCGCTCTTCAATGCTGATTATTTTATTTGCAGCCATAATTATATTTCTTTCGGCTAAATCACGGTTTAATCGAGCCCACATGGAGGGCAGCAGCACTAATTACGGCGGGGGATGCGGCGGCGGCGGCGGGCGCGGGCCGGCCGGGGCGGCGGGGGTGCCGGGCGGCGGGCGCGGCCGCGGGGCGGCGGGCGGGGAGGGGCGCCGGCGGGGGGCGGGGGCCTGAGCTCAAACACAACAACTTATTACTTCTAATTCCCCAACTGTCACCAAATCACCTGCACGAAACAAGAATCTAATTTGTTAAGCTGGCATGTCTGCAGATGGAAGATCGATCTTCACTGTAGATTTCTCTAATTGAGTGAATATAGACGCCCGGAATTAGCTGCACTCGGGCTGCAGGGAGGGGACAAGGGACTTGGGGGGGGGGGGGGTTGGTAGGGAAAGTGGGGGAGGGAGAAGAAAGAAGAGAGGGAAGGAAAGAGAAAAGAGGGGCGGGAGATGCGGGGTCAGAGAGTAGGAGGGAGAGTGGAAAGGAGAAAAGGCGAGGAGGATGGGAAAAAAAAATAGGAAAGGGAATAAGGAAGAGCGAATAACGCCAAGTGGGAAAAGAAAGCAAGAATGGAGGGAAAGCCGAGGGAAAAAAAAAAGAAAAATCATACTTGCGAAGGCTAATTTTCCTATAGAATCCTGTCTGCCTTCCCCATCTCACTCAGCCAAGGGTAAAGCGACTGGAGAAGCCAGGGCCCTTGTCATTCGTAACCTGGACCAACTGCTTAGGAAAAGAGAGGGGTTGCTGTAGAGGCGGGGGAGGGGGCTGGCACGAACGCTGGCTTCTGGAAGAAATGACTTACAGAATTACATTTGTTTTTCTTGTGATTTTATTAAAAGTCACTCCTCATATCCAGAATGCGTGAAAATATCTACTTTCCACTCAGATACACCGCATTAACTTGTTGGAGGCAAATTTGTTTGTTTGTCTATTTTATTTATTTGCTACATAAGATTGATGCAGTCTTATTAGCGCTATATCTAGTTATAGAAAGAGTAAGGATGAGACTTTTTTCTTTTTATTCCAATTACTAGCCTTGTCACCTAACTGAATAACTGATATATGATTATTTATCCTAAGTAAATAGAAATAAGAAAAGCAACGAACTTAACACATGCAACAAAACCTGTATGTCACTTATTAAAATTACTGGGCAAAAGACAATAAAAGGAAAGCTAGAATAAACAGTACAGTCATAGGGCAGGTACTGATTCGTCATTATCTCTTATGGTTGTTTCTACCCCGAGGACCAGTTATCAGAAGGAAAAGACTAGAGAAAGAAGCAAACTAGGGTCTGGCAGCTGAGCTCATGAAGAGGCACGCAGGTGACCTGTCTATTTGGACTTCCTGCTGTAGTTTGCGGAAAGCAAACGTGTGCATAAGCCATTGAAAGAAAAACTATGTTATCTATCTACCCATCCACCCTCCATCCGTCTATCACTTCCTGTATTGCCAAAAGCTACCAGGTTATGATATTAGTTTGGGATAGATTTTTTTTTTTTCTTCTCAGCGCCTCTGGCAAGCTCTAGCCAAGCAATGGACCTGCAATGCACTGCTCAGAAAAGCGCACACACAAGTACACAGGCCATGCATGAAGCCCTGCTTTCAGTGTGGGAAGAAGAAGAAAACAATGTTGGAAGCTTGGATTTATTGTCAAGTTCTTTTTTTTTTTGTTTTTGTTTTTGTTTTTGCTTTCCTTTAGGCTGCTGGGTCGGCTCTGTTTGGAGACAATACAGGTGAGGTGCGCCTTGATCTCAAGCCCCTCAGCTCTGGGGTAGGGAGTCTGGAGGTTTGGGCTAGACGCAGGCCTGTTTGACTAAGAGTTACTGACGCTTATCTCTGCCCCGAGAGTCCTCACCGGAAGAGGAGGGAGCTTTCGCAATGGACCGGCAGGGGCACTCAGCTGCATCTCCCATGTCTGTGGTGTCTGCGTGGCGACCTCCAGAGTTCTTCCAAGCAGAGGGGTGTGAAAGCTCGGGCACCTCTTTGTAAAGACTGTCAATCTCTCAGCCCCCCTTTTCACTCACCCATTCCCACAAACAAGCCGACCCTGGAGCAGTCCGAAATTCCAAAATGCCCATGTGATTTAAGGGCCTTTAGCAGGACAGGGTGAACACAGAGGCTTGAGGAACACCAGTTCTGGCACCAGAGGTTGGTCTGGGAGAAATCCTGGTCACCATTGTTACAAACGTTTTGGGGCCCACGCCCCTCCACCCTCCCACCTCCGCCGTGTCCTCTCCCTTTAATCTTCTCTTCTCTTCTGAAATGGGCCTGAACAATACAATCTGATGTACAGTTGCTTTCCTGGAAAAGTAAACAGGAGTGTTCAAGTCACTTGATTTGTTTTCAGTAAGCAAATAATACCCCAAAGCATGGCTGTAATTTACCACGAATTAAAATTGATTCTTTTCATCAGGCGAGAAAATAGGAAAATGTGAGATCGTTAATTATTGAGGGAGGCGCTTCTCATTAAAGGCAACAATGTTACAATTCAGCATCTAATAGCAGGAATGTGAATAATAACGCGCCATATTTCAGCCCACTGTCTGCACAGAAAAGAGCCGCTTACAAACAACGCAAGCAACTAAAAGTTGCATTTAATAAACACCCGAGATTTCTATAAGTGGAAAAAGCAATTAGGGCTCTGGGCACACTACCCAATTCTTCCTGGAGCACCCTCTATATATTTTTATTCTCCCTGTCTCTATCAGTACAAAGGATTTGCAATGAAAGCAGAAACACAATTAGAGAGAAAAATCAGAATTTTAAACTTAATCTGCATAAATCCATCGTTTGGGCTCGTTGCCTGGTCTCCTTATCCCCTACCCGCCAACCTATTCCAGCCACAGCTTATTTTTAACTCTTGTTCCAAAATTGGATGGCAAAACATAGCAATGGTATTTTTTTTGGTAGAGCGGGGTGTACTTGTAATTTACATAGCTACAAGATTTTTTTTTTTTTTTAAACAAACACCCCTCTCCCAAAGTCGACTTCTCACAGAGCTACCAAGTTCTGCTTGGTCTGGGGTTCCTGCCAATGGAGCCAGGAGCAGGTTCCTAGGCCTTAAAGGCTCTTTGTGTTTTCTTTAAAAGGGAGGGGTGGGGTAGGAAGAAGAAGAAAAAAAGATTTCCCTGTGCATCGTCCCTTGGCAGGCTCTTGTACAAAATTCAATCTCTATTTTTTATGAGAAGTAAACTGTCTAAATAAATTTTATTAGGGGCAACCAATATATTTTCTGGTAGTTCCCTTTGTTCCACTTCTACGTGTGTGTAACAATCTAAAACCTATTTATTGAGGAAAAATCACTGGATCCGTCATAGAAAATCCTTTTACTTTGCTTTGAAGTGATTTCTGAAGACATTTTTGTCATTCCGAAGATTTGGGGGCCATTGCGCTAAAGCCTCGCCTTGTTAGGGACTTCAGTTCCCATGATCATGTGGGAAATGCTTTGAATTATCAACAGCAATGGGCCTGACCGGCACTTTCCCGGCTGCCCCAGGAACGTGGGAAGATGACGGCGAATAAAACTCTGGTAAATACATCTCAGGCGCTGCCCAGGTGGATTCAGACATTGGCCAAACCGAGTTGCAGAGCAAGAACAGAGAGTGGGGGGCGAACATTCACGTCTAGACTCCGTGGTACCCTGCCACGCCTGCTGGCTGTCAGCTCTCGGCTCCAGCTTGCTCCCTCCCCACCTCGACGCCCCCAACCTGCCCCGTCACCCCCTCCCATCTCAGTTTTCCCTTTTTTCTTTTTTCCTCTTTCCTCTCTCCCTCCCCTCTCTGAGGTGCTTATGCTCTGAAGTCTTGGAAGAAATGATTTAGTTTGTTTATACTGCTATAAAAATCAAGACCAATAGAAAAGTCATAAAATGAAGCGGGCTATCAATCACGGCGCAACATTGTTATTCAGTGGTTACTAACAGAGATGGATAATCCTTTGATTTTTGTCCCATTGTTATTACTCTGATGTGTCTTCACATTAACTATTACACATTTATTTATCGACCTGAAAGATACAGCAAAACAGAATATACGAGCGAGTGCGTGTGAGAGGACGCCAGGCACCGAGGGCTGAAAATCCAGCGCTTCTGAGACCCGGCCACCAGCGCTTGTGAGCACACACTTGTAGGCTCGCAGCCGGTCCTCTTCTTAGGTGTCCTCTCACACCTGGTCACCATAGGAACGGACTCCTCATACTCATTCTTCTAAGCTAGTAGGGTACCGGTACTCCGCCTTCCTGGTTTCTTTTTTAGCCACTTGACCATATGTCTGCGGGGCACGCAGACCTGCATAGCCAGAAAGCCCACCCTGATGGTTCGAAACCCTGGGCCAGTCTCAGGTGCGTGCTCTTGTGGGCTCAAGTCCAGAGGCCACGTCTTCGCCTTGGGCGGCTGAATTGTCCGCTCCGGTTGCGTGCCCACGCTTGGGTTGTCAAATTTGGGCGTTTTGTATAGAAAAACTATCAAGCTGCTGTCAGAGGGACTAAGTTTGCTTTAGGGCTTGGACTTTCCCTCTCAGGCAAAACGTTTCTGGATAGGGAACCGGCTGTCTGCCGAAAGCCCCCAAAGCTCCCAAGCGTGGGCTCCGCCTAGAGTGCACCCCGGTCTTCTTCGGCGGCGCTCTGAGCTCCTGCTAGGCCGCGTTGGTACCCGCAGCAGCGGCCACTGCAGCCCCTCCAGGCCCGAAGCTTCCAAGTGAGCGGTCTCCAGCATTCCGAGGCACCGGCCTGAGTGAGGCCCTGCACTCACAAGTGTGTGAGCACCAGCGCAGACGCACGCACCCTTACGTGTGTGCATGGCAGGACTTTGAAAAGAGCCGAGGAAAAGAAGGAGGAAACAAAACTGCACCAGAGTTGCTTCGCTGCCTCCTTTGTCTCCTTGCTCTTTCCTGTCACACACACAGTAAAGCATACACACACACACACACACACACACACACACACACACACACACACACACCCTCGCATCTGCTCTCGAGCAGCATTTTCAATGTTTTGTGTAAGTCAATTGGACGACGAACAAAAAAAGCCATTTGTTCGGTATTATTTAAAACAGACTTCAGAGGGCCACCCTTTTGTGGAAGCTTTATTTGCACTAAATGAATAATCTTAATTGCATCACTCTCGAATTAAAAATCAATGTTAATCAAGTTGGGAGTAGTAAGTATCAGTTTTCATTTTGCCTTGGGTAGAGGGCATTTTTCTTGTGCTGCAAATAAAAATACAAGTCAAATAACTTTAAAGGGGCATCATGTTCTGCTGCAAATACAATTGAAACGGATTGTTTGGGAGCAGATCAGAAACGGTACAGAATTTTGCACTTAATTTCCTAAGTTATCATTTACAATAAGAACCTCTGGGCTTGACAGCCAAGTCTAAACAGTAGTAAATTAGTACAAATTTATACTGATTTTACTCTAATAATCGTAATAAAAGCTTATAGATTTGGCACTAATTACATAAATGCCTAATGATCTTGAAAATTACTCTGGTTAGAAATATATTACTAATCTAAACTTTGTTGTTGGCTGGCTCTGAAAAATCAGAACATTAGAAATGGTTCGCTTCACGTGTGCAAAAGCACTTTAAATTGTTCAAGTAGTTTAACATATCCAAGAGGACAATAAAGAGCGCTTAACTTTATTTACTGCCTTAAGAGGCTTTGGTGGCCTATCTGAACTTACAAACTTTGACCTAAAGGACAGGTTAGGAGCCGGGGTGAGAGCTTAGGCCCATAGGGCAGGGGGTCCAGGAACGCAGCTACTGGAGTTCTGGAAGAGGGCACACTTCGTGAAGCCTCCCCCTCTCCCAAAGCGGACTGCAGACCCTGGCAGAGTAGGGGGAGTCAACTTCCTCTTTACACTCTAGGCTGCTGTTGGGAATGGGGCTCAGTTGGCCCCAGGGCCCTGGCAAGGAGTCTGGATCCCTAGTGAAGCCTGTAGAACAGTAGCGAAAATTAGGGTCGCTTTAGAGGCGCTTGCTTGCCTACCTGGTGAGCTAGGCTTTGACTACAGCGGTCCAGTGTTGCCTAGCTGGTGTGGGCGCGGGGGTGGGGGTTGTTTTGCGGAGAGGGGGTGTGTGGGGAGGTTGGACTCTCAGGTCATGCGGAGGTCATGCCATGCCGTGGAGTCTGTACTGCTCCTGGTCCAGGACATCCTAGGTCTGAAACACAGAGCTGCGCCGGTGAAGCGAGCAAGGCAGGACAAGGGAAGGGAAGGTGTGTCTGGAGAAAAATCTCAGGGAAGAACTGACCGAGGCTAGGCCCAGAGGCCCAGGGCGAGGCCAAGGTGGCCGCTGCTGCTTTAGCGGCTGCTGGAGGCTGGAGCTGCCTGGGCTGCGGCCGCCGCCTCCTCCCGGCAGGCGCAGGCGGGCGGGCGGGCGGGCGGAGTGGGGGACTCTCCGGGCGCTGACATTTGCAGGCTGCCCTCCTGATTGGTCCCCTCGCCGAGCTGCTCACGGGTTCATTCAACTGTTAAGCACCTCCCCGTCTCTCTAAAGGACATTATAATGCAAGAAGCCCCCTTTTTAACCACAAACCGAATTTTCTTTCATTTAGGTGATCTATATATATCTATATCGTATAGCTTATAGCTTATATCTATTTTAAATAACTTAAAGCCGCTAAAATTTGGGGGGGAACAGCTTTCGCCCTGGAGCGGTGCGCGATGCTGTCTCACGCCGACCTCCTGGACGCCAGGCTAGGTGAGTGAGCGCCTCTCACCCCGGCAGCCTGGAGAAGCCGGGGCAGGAAATTGTCAATTTGTTCCTTATTTTACCTTAATGCGCCCTAAATGGACTAATTTCTTTAAAAGTAATTGTGCTGTATTAAAGTTTAATTTGATTTAACATCGTCTTAAAAAAAATCTATGGAATATGTAGATCCCAAAACAAAAAGGAGTTGGGAATGCTGACACTTTTTGTTTTTTGGTTTTTTTCCCTTCCTCTCTTCCTTTTATTATTGTTATTTTTGAAAGGCATTCTAGCCCGCGATAATTTGTTTGGAGGTGTTTCTCTCTTTTTCCGCTCTTGTTTGTTTTGATTCGGAATTTCCTTCTCCCTCCCCCTCCCCCTTTTCCTTTCTCTCTACCACCACTTCCTTCTCTAAATGTGCTTAAATTTGTTTTCTTTAAAAAAAAAAAAAACTATTTGGCGTGAAGGAGAGGCGGCTGTATGAAGGTGGATTTGCTAAAAGTGCTTGTTGAGAAGAAAGACCAACTCCTCCTCTCTAAGAGGCACTCAGTGTTGCCAGTACCGGGAGGGACGAACCATTTATTTCTCGGGAGAGAAAAGTTGAATTTTCTAAAGTTTGATTCACTGCTATGGCTATAGAGTTTACTCGAGTTTCTTTCAAGCTATCTGGGTTACCGGGTTCTGGGTTTCCGGCTTGGGAAGCTTTGGTGATGGATGTGACTCCATTTCCTAAAACACGTTCTCTGATTTGAGGGGGGGAGGCGGAGCTGATTTGGGTTTATTTTTGAGGGGTGGGAGGCTTGGAGACATATTCATCTTCAGAGGGAGTCTTTTTAGCGCCTATGCTCAGGTGCAGCAGACTCCGTGGAATCTCCCTTGATTTCTTTCTCTCCCCCATCCCCCGTCTAAGAATTTCCTCAAGGTTTCCTGGGACATCGGGGTACAGTTAATGAAAGGACTCGGACATGTTTTATCGCCAGGCCTGGGAGTGATTTTGTGTGTGTGAGAGAGAGAGAGAGAGAAAGAGAGAGAGAGAGAGACGCGAACCACCAGAGCGGCTGTGGAGAGAAAGGGAGGGCCAGGAGATGTCATTTCAACTTGGCTGTCCAAATCCGGGGAAACCCGGCTGAGGACCAGGCAGTTTCCGCTGCTGGGCGAGCGTGGGCGTAGAAGGAGCGGTGGTGGGGCGGAGAGGAGAATCCTTCAGGGAAGGCAGCAGCAGCTCCCGACAGCTCCAGAAAAGCACTGACCGAGATCCCCTTCCTTCCTCAGGTATGAAAGATGCCGCCGAGCTTCTGGGCCACCGGGAGGCGGTGAAGTGTAGGCTGGGCGTGGGGGGCTCTGACCCTGGGGGCCATCCGGGGGACCTGGCGCCCAACTCGGACCCAGTCGAAGGAGCCACTCTGCTGCCCGGAGAGGACATCACCACAGTGGGCTCTACTCCTGCTTCGCTGGCGGTGAGCGCCAAAGACCCAGACAAGCAGTCGGGACCGCAGGGCGGCCCCAACCCCAGCCAAGCCGGCCAGCAGCAGGGCCAACAGAAACAGAAGCGCCACCGGACACGCTTCACCCCAGCGCAGCTCAACGAGTTGGAGAGGAGCTTCGCCAAGACTCACTACCCGGACATCTTCATGCGTGAGGAGCTGGCGCTGCGTATCGGGCTGACCGAGTCGCGAGTGCAGGTACACCGGGCTTGGGCTCTGGGGGCGGAAGGCAAGGAGGGGTGGGAAAGATCCGAGCGCTGCTGGGATCCCGGGTTGCTCGTCTGTCGCTACTGCGTTGCTGGGTTGGGTGAGCTCCTTCCAAACATTGGCTTGGACGATCGACAGGCCCCAGTGGCCATGCGCCATCCCTCGCTCCCGAAACTCCTCAAAAGCGAGCCCCGGCATTTATAGGGCTCCTCCAGGGAAGGGAACCTCCGTGTCTTCCCAGCAGCTAAGTCCAGTGCGCACCTTGCCCTAAGCTCTCACTATTGACAAGTGTTTCATTACCATGTAATGAGTTTCTACTACGAATTTGGATAAATGAGGAAAATGTCACAATAATACAGAAAACAGGAAAGAGAGGAATTGCGGTGCAATCAATGGATACCTTAAAAGAGGGGTGGTATACCCAAACTTCCAGACAGGGTTTAATTATCTTAAACATCATCCGCTCTCATCTTTCAGGCAACATACCTTCAGTTTGGGGTTATTTTTTTGTTATTGTCGTTTTGTTTTTTGTTTGGTTGTTGTTTTGTTTTGTTTTGTTTTGGCTCAGGTGGTCAACCAGTACCTGGGACCGGCCGAAAATACTACACCTCCTATGAACTCTGAGTTTTTAATTTTAATAAAATCATTAGGATTCTCCTAAGATAGAGATGAACATTGTCTGTTGTAGATATCCGGCCCAAAGAAGGAACTTTTTAGGCCGGAAAGGTTAACCTGTAACGGAGGAAATCGGTATTGTTTCCATATTTTTATCCAACCACCCTCCAAGTTGTAATTATATGGAATCTAGAAAATGTTACTCGTATCTCTTCTGAAAATTGGGAGAGAAAAATATATGATGAATGAACCCCAAATTTCTTTCTTCTTTCTTTTTAAAAGACTGACAATGCACATACTATTATTTCTTAGGCGCGCCTGGGCGAAGCCTCAGAGAACCTCGCGCTGTCCACGGTGCTGAAACAATGTCGTCGACACTTTTGACTTCCTAAGTTGACTAATTTGTTAAACCAATGCTACCTGATATTGCGAATTAACTTTAAGGACTCCAGTTCTTTTACATTTAGTTGTCCAAGAGATCAGAATTGTTTCCATTTGGCATTTTGTAGATCACCTTAACAGAAATACATACTTTTGTTCTAATAAGAAATGAATATCCCAGGGACTTAAAATGGCCAAATTAATAGATAAATATTCACAACGATCAATATTTTTATTGAACATAAATCTGGGTATTTGTTAATGAACTCTGAAAGGCTCAAACAATGGGGCGAAGATATTGCACACGAGAAGAGTACTAATTAAACTGTTCAGGCATATTAATGTTCTTTAAATTTTCACCTCTCACTTTTTTCTAAGTGTGGGTTCAAACCGTCATAGGAACATACAATCCCAACACATGCCAATGACAATACTTGATTGTGGTCTCAATATCGGAGAATCAAAGCTCACAAATTTACTTTTTGTTCTCAGGAGAAATCCTTGCTATTAATTTTTGTTTTAAAGAGTGCAGTGCTGTGTCTTAACCTAGACATATTGGTAATTAGTTCAAATTAAAATAAAACTTAGAATCACAAATAAAATATAATTGGACGGCTGATTTTATGAAAAAAGAAAATGAGGTCTATTAAACTTTATTAGGTCTTCCAAAGGTTAATGGCAGTGATTCTTTTAATAGAAAAAGTTATAAATGAAATAAAATATAAACTGTGTGATAGTTATTTTCAAAAAGTACACAAAAGAATATGCAAGAAGAAAGAGACAAAGTATGCTAATTGTCCTAGTATAATGTTCAACCAAAGATAATAGCTTGAGCCTACTGATAGAAACAATTTAATAGAATGGCAATTTCAATATTTTTTAAAAATAATGTTTCATAGTTTAAAAAGTAATCAGATCAACATAACCTTCTTAATTAACATTTCAAAATGATTAACATTATGTAATGTAATGCAAAAATAATTTATGGGAAATGTATTTACTTCATGATTCACTGTACCATTGCTCCTTGACCAAATTCAAATTAAATAGTAATTGGTTTACATTCTTATATGATGAGCGCTTCATAGTTTTCTTTATAGTTAACAGATTGCCACACATTCTTTCTAGTATGTGGGCCACTGCACTGATTAAAAAATTACCTAAACATTTAACTTATTGCTATTACATGTTTTCAAAGATGCTTTTTCTTTAAGACTGAATTATCCAGTATAGTTATTTTTTGTCTTTATCTAGACTATATTGCACTTTGAAGTATTTACTAGTGCACCTCTACACTCAAGGAGGCAAATTCGTGTATAGTACTGCTCCTCTTTTCTGGCTAGTGTAATAAAAACCATTCCTTTTATAGCATGCCATTATTAGAAACCAATTTCAGAATTATTTATAACCTGGAATGGCTTATTAAGCAGCAATGCAAGAATCATGCAAATTACGCGATCAAATGCAATATAATAAGCATAATCATTAGTCTCGAGCACGGATTAATTAACTTTCAATATTTTATTTACATAAAAACCAAATCAGTGAAATAACTTCTGCACAGTCAGGCTTGCCTTTCAATATTTTATACGAACAAAAATAATGTGCTGTAATTCCATTGACCGTGTCCCCTAGAATGGCCCTGTCACCTGCCACATCTTAATAGGGGGACAAGCTGAGAGTATTTTCTAGTTTTCTAATGGAATGAGAAATTGCATTTTCTTCCTCTCCCAGCACTATTAAAGTGTAATGAATTCGGCCCAGAGTTCACGGCTGGCTGATCGAAATGAACCTGGGATCCAGGCTTTAATACAGCTCCCCAGATTTCCTCCCGTATCTTCACATTAATCATTTGCTGGATTCCAATGAGGTCTTCATAAAGCATTTGCTTCAAGTGTGTGTGTGTGTGGGGGGGTATTCTTTCTTTCTCCCCCTCTTTCTCTAATCCTGAGCCATTTATAGCTGAGGAATTAAACGGGCTATATATTTTAAAATACATTTACAGTATGTCTATATTACTGTAACAGCAGATATCATGAAAGTGGAGTTTTAGATTCTAACCTCCATTAGATTCTCACTGTTGTATTAAGCATTATGTGAGGAGAGCTGCATTTCCAACTGAGTACAAAGTTGGGTCTTTGGCTGTGGTTAATATATTTCCTGGAGCTGTCATCTGTGCATCCCAAAATTCTCCCTTAGGTTTTGTCTGCATTTTAACCCGTCATGCTCTAGTTTTCAAGTGGAAACTTCACATTTTAAAAACATATGCATCATAGCTTGGGATGGAGGTGTTCAGATTCCATGCAGATTTTCCCCCTTGAATCTTAGTAAACCATGAAACATTAAAAAAATTTGTAGCTATCATTTGACTACTAAACCCTCAAACATAATTGAGCATGATTTTTCGATTATTCCTTTAATATTTTGTTCTTCAACAGTGGCTCTTTGTATATTTTTTTTGTTTTTGGGTTTTTTTTGTTTTTGTTTTTGTTTTGTTTTGTTTTGTTTTTTTTTTTTGCAGCAATATTTGCTCTAGAAATTCTGCTGAGCAGTTTAACATTGTTTTCTTTCTTTTGCTTCTTTCTCCACCCTTCTCCCAACTTACAACCTCTAAAACACTGACCTTTTAGGATTCACTAGGCCTTGGGAGTGTTAAGAATTGGTCTTGACTCTCCCTTTCAAAATGTTCCTAGGAAGCCGAAAGTTTGGACACAGACAAGTCTCAGTCAAGGGCGCCTTCTTGTCCAGCTTCCCAGACTAATGCTGGATAGGTTCTACCAAGGGTCTTTGGGACATTAGGTCTCCTCACTTTCTTTCCACCTAAGGCCAAAGGCTGCTAACAGCTCAATCCAGCCACATTGATCCTGCCATCACCATCAAAGGCCCTGCAGTCTCATTAATCCCTGTGCCACTAGCCCAAGAGCTGAGGCTAAGGGATGTAGCATACTTACCCATCATCAACGCAGGGTTAAACAGTAATGTGGAAAATGGTGTACAAACCAGAGAAAGATAAAGTGGCAGGCGAAGTCCCAGGTAAAACAGGAGCGCACTGGTGCACTCAGAAGGAATTCTAGACTGCAAACCTATTCATACCAGTAAGCAAAGAGTATGCTTGCTTGCACAGCTATAAATTTTTGGTTTACCAAGAATGAAGGCTAATATATCCATATCCCTGACACTTCAGCTTGCAAAGCAAACACTACATGAATTGGATTACCAGATAAATCACATTTGGGGCCACACATTCGGAGAGCAGGTTATGCCGGCCAAATTCTAAGAGGAAACTAGTCAATGTCTGATCTGTATGTGGCACCACATTATATATTAGCACCGCTAACGAGATTTTAAATGGAAAGTCTGCCTACTAAGCATACTGAGTAGCCCCCTCCCCGTAAAGATAAAATTCAAATACGTGGAGATGAGAAATTATCAAAGTCAGATAGGTTGTCTATTATCATTCAGAGAAATTGTTACTCTGGGATAGTGAATTTCACTTTTGTAGTCACTTTTGTAGTTGCCTGATAGACTCTGAAATTCCCGGCCCATAACTAGGAAACAGAAACTAGGAGACTTGTTTGAGGTATATTTTACTAAAACAGTTCTCCCTGAAAAAAGACAGACAAACAGACAGACAGACAGAAACATCCATTGTCCCAGTAATTTGCGCCATGACCAGCGTGAGTTTTAACGTTGAGCTCCTTTCCTTCGCGTTAGTCAGAAAATTTGCTTTAGTTTATAAGGTCGTGTTGGAGTGTGTGCAGCTTGCAGGTATTACAGGACATGCTGTTACGGGTCTGAAGTAAGTTACGGGAAGGCGTAGATCGAAGGCCCAGGGCTTCAGCCAAGTTCCAACACACGCCAAGACGCCAGGCGAACACGCAGACAAAGGTGCCTTCTGGGTGTTTGCGGAATGGTATGGAGAGGAGCTTTGTGGCAGTTGTACAGAGCATTGAGGGAGGAATCAGAAATCAAGGTGGCAACCAAATAACACCGCAGCTCAGTGGCTCACTTTGCCACACGGGTCACTATATTAACCTCTCTGCTCTGTCAACCGTGATGCTAGGGGCTTCCTTTGTCTTTCGATTTTGAGACTGTTTATGTCATTCGTGGCCTTTCATCAATTCCCAAATTTCCAGTGTTTCTGAAAATTCTATACCCCATCAGTGCTATAAGACATGCCATTAAGCCACATGGGTACTCATGTTTATCTTCATTTGTACACCTGTGGGTCGAGCCTTGACACATGCCTGCCTGCAGACTGGTGCATCTGTGCAAAGCACAGACTTACGCCAGAGTGCTGGGGGTTGTGCACGTTGCACACGGTGGGACGTGCGGTGCTGTTTGCTCGGTGCGTTCCGAGCGCACCGCGTCTTGAGAGCGCTGGGGTCCGCGCTTGGTAGCCGCAGAGGGGCGTCGGAGAACCCCGAGCTCGCCCTGGGCGTGGGGGCGTGTCGAGCCCGGAGCCCCTGTTCAGCCTGGGCCTGAGTGGCAGTGTGAGGCTCTGACTCAGGTCGCTAACCTCGCGGGGTCTTGTCTCCCCACCCCGCCCGCTGCAGGTCTGGTTCCAGAATCGCCGCGCCAAGTGGAAGAAGCGCAAGAAGACCACCAACGTGTTCCGCGCGCCCGGCACGCTGCTGCCCACGCCGGGCCTGCCCCAGTTCCCATCGGCCGCCGCCGCTGCGGCCGCCGCCATGGGCGACAGCCTGTGCTCTTTCCACGCCAACGACACCCGCTGGGCGGCGGCCGCCATGCCCGGCGTTTCCCAGCTGCCGCTGCCGCCCGCGCTCGGCCGCCAGCAGGCTATGGCTCAGTCGCTGTCCCAATGCAGCCTGGCTGCGGGGCCGCCGCCCAACTCCATGGGCTTGTCCAACAGCCTAGCGGGCTCCAACGGCGCGGGGCTGCAGTCGCACCTCTACCAGCCCGCCTTCCCCGGAATGGTGCCCGCCTCCCTTCCCGGCCCCAGCAACGTCTCCGGCTCGCCCCAGCTCTGCAGCTCTCCGGACAGCAGCGACGTGTGGCGAGGCACGAGCATCGCCTCCCTGCGCCGCAAGGCGCTCGAGCACACAGTCTCCATGAGCTTCACCTAATGCCGCCGCGCGCTGCCCGCTCCGCCGGGGCGCCGCCTCCCCTACCCCAGACCCCCGGCCGCGCTCGCCGGGCTCCCAGCTCCCCCGCCCGGTGTCCCCGGTCCTCCCCTCGCCCCAGCGAGGCCGCCTCCCAAGTTCCGCACCCCTCAGCCCCCCGTTCCTACCCGGCTCCCCTCGCCCCGCGCTGCCCGCTCGCCCAGGTCGTGCTCGTGCCCTCCTCCTGGCCTCTGCCTGGCGGCGACCCCGGCCATACTTTGGTCACTACCCGTCTCCCCGATGACCCTGCCTCGCCCGCGCCTCCCTTCGGGCTCCTTCTCTCCCGGAGCCTCAAACCCCTGCTTCCGCGCCCGGCAGAAAGCATCCTTCCCGCCATTTTACTTACCAGGGAGTCGACTCAGGATCTGAAATCAGACACCAATGGACTGGTTTGTGGGCAGAAACACACACACACACACACACACACACACACACACACACACACACACACACACTGGCACCATAGCTCACGCTCAGACACTACACGCGCACGCACACACGCGCGCGCACACACACACACAGTGCATCTTGGTCACACACGGACGTGTTCAAGGTACAGCACAACGTTAGGGATTTTTGTCTTAAAGGTGGATTAAGCATCTGCTACCAACCGCCTCATCGGAGGGCCCAGCTGATGTAATTTGATTTAGCCCTGTATTCTTTCTCCGAACTCCTCTCTTTCTTTCCGGGACCACCATCCTACCCTGTCTATCCAGCCACTATTGACTTCAAAAGACCGCTTTCTTTATAGCTTGTTTTTTTAATTTTATTTTTCTTAAGCACAACTGTGTGAGGGTATGGAAGGGAAGGCTTCTCAGGAGGACCATACCAGGCGCAGACTGAAATACTTACGTAACGAAGAGGTGGTCTTTCCCATTTTGATAGGCCTTTATAGGAAGAACAGAATACACATGTAAGAATTTTTTTTTTCCTTTTTGTAAAAGCAAAAGCCACGTCTCTTTTTTTCTAGATCCTTCAGGACTGGTGTTCGTTTGCTTCCTTTTTTCGTTTTTCTCTTCTCGCTGCTCTGTGCCCTTGGTTGTTTTGTGGTCGTCCTGGCGCGTCCTTCGTGCCCCCTCGGCCTCTTGCTGGCCGCGGGTGGGTGCAGGCGGACATCTACAACCCTGCAACTTTGTACAGAGAAACTCAATCAGCTCTTTCTGCATGTGCTGGTCAAATCCAAACCCAGAGAACAGAAGCGCTTTCTAAGAATGAACAAACACGTGAAATAGGATGTTTTGTGTAGATAAAGCATTCTTGTTACATACTGGTCAATTTGTGATATGTTTTAACTTATTGTCTGTGCTTATTTACGGAATTTGGTTTTCTTAATAAATGTTTGAGCTAATATAAAGCTTATTATTTGACTTTTCCGGACAAGTTTATATCAAGTTAAATGTAAATGGATAAAATAAAATCATTTTCAGTATGTGATACGGAGAATGATGGGTTTTGACTGGCAGGAGGTGGGGTTTCTCAGAGGGGCCGGGAGAGAGCTAGTCTCAAGTTGGATTTACTTTCTGGGCAGCACTGTGACGCCTCCACCGCAAGGCTGACTGCTTTGTAAAAGATAGAGCCGGCCCTGCAAGGCCTGTCAGGCAGGAAGTGCAGAAGCCGGGTCGCGAGCTTTCCACGCGAGCTCAGAGTCTCGCGAGGCTTTGGGCCTAACGCTGGGCTCCTGGACTGGGCAGGGGCCAGCACAGGGTCAAGTATTGAGACGCTTCCCTGGCGACTGGCTCGTTGGGCACCCCTGGGGACTGCAGGCGTGTGAGGTGAGGGCCGTGGGCAGGAGGAGGTCGCAGTTAAAAAGCGTTGGCCTTGAAAGCCAGGAGCTCGACCCCAAGGACCCCAAGGCGGAGCCCAAGGGCGCGTCTGATTCGTTTTGCTTGGGCGCAGCTCCCTAAGGGGATTGTGGGTAAGGCGGCCTTGGGCCTCGGTTTCTCCATCCTAAGTTTGGCTTCCTGGACAGCCCTCGAGGGGCAAAGGAGGGATCCGAAGTGGTGGAGTGTCCCGCGTGACGCCTGATTGCTCCTCCGGGCATCCCCTGCTCGTCTGTCCTGTATTCTCAGAGTTCCATGCTTGGGGCTAGCTAACCTCAGCCACGTGCTCCGGGGTTGTCCCTCAAGGCGCTGTAGCAATTGCTGTCTGTGGGGGAAGATCGCCGGCATGTTTTAGACTTGGAGGCAAGTCGATTTCACAGCCTTGCTTTGGAAAACTAACCCCTTTCCCCATGGGAGGGTTTCTCATTTGGTTGCCAGGCTGTAAACCCTGAAAGCACCCTTATCCTAGATTACAGTTTTGCGCCTTGGGGCTAAATGTGAGCCTGAGAACTACATGCAGTCATCACCCAACAACCAGAGCACCAAGGATCTCCTTAAAGGTGCCGGCAGAAAGGAATGCTTTTCTGTGATAAAGAAAAGCATATTTTCCTAGTACACAAGGGGTTTTGACTAGAGGCCAGTCAATGAGTTTACAGGGTCTTTCAGGTGTGCGTTTCCTAAAGAAACGTGAACGTATTAGGAGAAGGTAATTCAGTCGCTAATGAAAATGCAAGCTTTTGTTTTGAGACAGGGTCTGGATGTGTAGCCCAGGCTGGTCTGGAGCTTCGCCTGCCTCTGCATCCTTAGCGGTTAGACTTGCACACCATGCTAGACCAAAAAATGGAACATTTCTGTTCTTTTGGAATGTTTCCTAAAATTAAGGGCAACTTTCATGTTTATAAAGCATCAGGGGACGAAGACTATTTTTTTTTTTACATGTTTTATGTTCTCCCTTGTCTTATGCTAATGCTTAAGAATTTTTTTTGATATCATAATATCAAGTTGCATTTAAGAGACCGGTACAAATCACCACTGATGGCTCCACCAGTGAGCATGGAAGGTTGTTTACAAGGATGCTAATTTTACAGCGTTTTTATGTTGCTATAAAGCATAACTTTATGATGTAGGAATGCAATAAAGGATGTTAAATGGAATCTTTAAAATTTGTATTTCTCAAAGGCCAGGGAAATAGGATCTTTCATTTTTAAAAAAATGGGCTAACTCAGAGCACTGATAAGAAGTTACAAATCAACTGAAGTGATACAGGTTTTCAAAGACACTTATATTTTGTGTTATAGTGGTTATTTGTCAACATTAAAAAGAAAGTATACAGAGTCTTTCACTTGACCTGACTCTGGAATAATATTTGTTTCTATGGCAGTAGGTTTTTTTTTTTATTATTATTATTAAGAATCCTGACCATTTTAAAGTCATACATGCCATTAGAGTAGAGGAAGGCTAATCTGGCCAAAGTGTTGAGGTTGGCAGCTTCACAAAGATAAAGGCAGAGACTGAGAATCTCAGTTACAAGCACGAAAGATTTTTACCTTTTGAGGGAGGAAGAAAAAAAAAAAAAAAAAAAAAAAACCACCAAAACCCAATAGGATAGCATTTTATATTATTTTTACTCATTATTGAAAGTAACTCTGACTCCAGTTTTTTAATGTTACAGCTAATTAGTTAGTAGGGAAAAATAGTGGTGTAGAATATCAGCATGCATGTTAGGTGAGTACAGCGTGCTAGCTGTCCAGCCTCTGATGGGCTGTGCTTTTTCTCTGAGTAGCCTATTTGACACCTGTTACTACAGGCTAGCCAGAAAAGTCAGTCCATTATGACATAACTCTATGATTGTTTTATTTTAATATATGTATTTATCTTTTTATCTTAATTTTCTTCTCAAACTTGGCACTTAAGTATCCTATGTAGCGTATGAGCAATGATATAATAATGATGTTGCATTTACTTTTTGTTGTTGATGGAAAAAATATGATACAGGAATGCAACTGCCAAAGATGATGTTAGGTATTGAATATAAAATAGGATGCAAAACAATTTGGGTAAATCAAGGAACTTATAAACATAGGTATACAGGAGAGACATGAAATTCCAACTCTGGGACAGTATGTATTTGTCGCTCTCAACGACTTTGTCCCCTGAAAATGAAAATGTGTTTTTAATCTGTATGGCAGACCTCGTATTTTAATTTTGGGAATAAAGAAAAAGCTGAGCTCACACAGATGTGTATCCTGCTAATGGCAGTGGTTAACCTGTCGCTTGAAAGAATGTAACCTTCCTTTTCTCCCTCTCAGACATAAAGATAATCTCATCTGAGGGCATTTATGTGAAGAAATAACAGTATGGCATGGTGAAGCTACTGGCTCATTAATCCTGGCATCTACTTCCAACAGGGTTCCTTGATTAGTTAGATTCATTCATAGGGTATTTCAGAGTTTTTGATTTGTCACCATTGGCTAGGTTCACTGAGTTCAGGCTAAATTGAGCCAGAAGCAATGTTTATTAGTAATTTTGTAGTACAGGCTACCCTAATAATTCAGCCCAAATATCTCATCTGAAAAATATCCATTCATTGTCGCGTCTAATGTGGGTTGCAGCTGTGTTCACAGGGAATTGAAAGAACACAAGTGATTGGGCATGTATTTTCTAAATTATTAATATGATAGCTAATAGCTGTAAACCCATCTTCATATCCAATACAAAAATTATGCTTCATTTTAAAAGACCGAAAGCAGCAACAAAGGGGGGCACTCCCGCCTGGCTCAGCTCTCACCAGCCAGAGCGTTCAGTAAGGAACCGTGGCCTGTTTAGCAGAGAGAAACAGAACAATGCCTTTCCCCGCCTCTCAGAATAAGGCATGGGTTTATGAGATTTCCCATGCAAAAATATCAAGAAAATTCAGGCATGAGCCACACAGAGGATCTCATTTCAGTTTTGATGATGTCACAGCCTTTAAGCAGGTACAGTTAGTTGTATGTGTAGCTAAGCTGTGTCTTCCATTCTCATGATCCCTCTCCCATGTATCCAAGTTTCCGTCTTTAAGGCCATACTGGGTACGCATTACACCTGTTGCAGTTGCTCTTGCTGCCATACTCTCACTCAGTTCTGTTCCGAAATAACTCATAAGTACGAGGACATACATAATTAACCTGCATGACATATGCAATGTATGTGCATTATATATTTCATTGAAATGTCATACGGCTTTAGGTACTATTGTTCACTCACAGTACTTACTGAATCTATTTAAGATAAACTCAAGGTCAGACTAAAAACTGTAGAAATCCTTAGCACTGAAAAGGTTATATATGATTCCTAGGAAATTAAAATAAAAATACTAGGAAACTGCACAGCACACATACTAGAAATAAGTTATTCCTAGACCTTCGTAATCATAAAATTCTGAAGTCAGTGAAGCTGAATTGACCTTTAAAAACAACTTTTTTTTGTTTAATTAATTGGACAAAATCTGTGAGAGGGTCTTGGTGGACTCACGATTGAAAACTTTTTGCCTCTGGAATTACTACTTTTTGTTTTTTTTTTTGTTTTTAATGTCATATAGTCTGGCTGGATATTTCAATGCTTGCTTTAGAAATAGTGTTTTCAGAGGGTGTTTGTTTCCTTTTTTCCCTTCGGTCCTTTGCATTTGACTCCATCGCTGGTTCAGAGCACATGGCCTCACTGAAGTCAGGACACACATATAAAGTATATTCCTGATGGCGTGAATGAGGACATTGAGAGTTGTGTGAGTCAAGTGTTTTGCCAAAGGTCACACAGCAAGTGGCAGAGATGGTTCTTCACGTCCAGCCTTTAGATTACTCAGCAATACTGTGTACGTGACATGGAGACGTCCCTCTTAGCAGATTTTCAGGGAAGGGAATTACCTAAATTTGGAGTTTAATAATTTAATAACTTAAATGAGGGGCATGATAGCTGCATAAAATACAAGTGTCTAGAGTGCAGAAGCACCTCATTCTGCTAGAGGCTAATCAGAATGTACCCCATGCCTCCCCTTTTCTGAGAAGGAAAGGGGGTGGGGTGGGGGAGGAGGCTGTGAGGGTGGGAGTGAGAGGAGAGGAGAGAGGTGGTTGGGATCAGGCTGTAAAGTGAGTAAATAAATAAATAAATGGAAAAAAGAAAAAAATGTGCCCCATAGAAGCCTCTTACTGTGCACAAAGTCTTTGTCAGCGAACTTGTTGCTTTGTGACACGAGCTCTAGGCTGATGTGACAAGAGGCTTTCAAGATTACTTCATACTTTAAGAAAAGTGCTGTTGCAGTTAGAGAAGGGAAGGCCTGACTGTGCACAGGGAGTGCGTGGCCTTTGAATTCCTCCGTGCCTCCCATGTGCTTTTTGTCAGGCCTTGAAGGATTTTAATAGCGGGTGGTGGTTGTTGTGGGTGTCTCTTGGAGTTGGATTTGTATGGCATGAAGTAGTTATAACTCAGGATAAGCCATTTCTTCTTTTTCTCAATTAAACACGTTGTCAATCATACATATAAAACTGTGGCATTGGAATGGATTTAGGAGGGTGGTTTCGAGACAGGGTTTCTTTGTGTAGCCTTGGCTGTCCTGGACTCACTTTGTAGACCAGGCTGGCCTGAAACTTACAGAGATCCACCTGCCTCTGCCTTCCAAGTGCTGGGATTAAAGGCGTGTGCCACAACCACCCAGCTTGGAATGGATTTTTTTTTTTTTTTGAGACAGGGTTTCTCAGTGTAGTCCTAGCTGTCCTAGAACTCACTCATCATGTAGACCAGGCTGGCCTCGAACTTACAGAGATCCTCCTGTTTCTGCCTCTCAAGTGCTGGAATTAAAGGGGTATGACACCACACCTGACCTGAATCTAATCTAAAATCACCTGGTTCAGATACCATAGCTGTCCTTTAAAACTTCCTTAGCCCGTGGTCTTGCAGGCTCCTGCTGAGTTCGAGGTAGATGCCTAGTTTTGGCCCACTGCAGGGAAGTCCTCTCATTGCGGCTAATCTGCTGCTTCATTCTTCATGACTTTATCAAGAACTATCATATCGCTTAATAATAAAATGAATGCTTTTTACACTTGTTGGTACTTTCATAAAAGTCAGCTTTACACTTTGTGGCTGTGGTAGACAGACTTCATGCCTAGGGCTCGGCACAGCTATTGGCTGTTTGTTGCTCTCAGCAAATTCTGAGGTGACAAAGAAACTCTTCAGACAGCCCTTCTTGTAGCTGAGTTGGTGATGTAAGCTGCTTGAAGTTGGGGGAGTAAGGAGGCTGCTAAGGACTTGCAGTGGTTCTCTCTGGTGGTGAGACAAAGTTAAAAAGTTGTGAATTAGCCTTGATGTTTTTGGCCCAGAAACTTCTGCAGTTAGTGCAGTGAGAACAGCTCCTGTTTCATTCTCCTGATTGTAAGAGCCTAGCATAGGTAACCCCAGAGTCAGCTCGAGACACCCCAAGACCAAGTCCTCATCACAAAGGAGATTTGTGTCAGAGGGACAGAGGGCTGGGGTGTGAGACAAAGGGGGAGAAGGGGGAGAGGAGGAAGAGAGCAAAGGAGGAGGGAGAAGGGGGCCAGGGAGAGGAGGGGTAAAGGACATTTGTCCCAGGAGGACAAAGGGCTGTCTCTGGATAGAGAAGAGATTGAGGTGGCCCATAGGTTTATAAAAGTAAAATGGGAAACCCCATGTTAGGATAAGGCATTTAATTTAATTTTGTTTGTTTTCACTTTGAAAAAAATATTTATTCACTTTAACTTTCTGGTGTTAGCCCCATTACTCCTTACCTTCCAGTCCCACGCTCCCTCTCTCTCCTCCATGCACTCTCCCCTATTCCTCAGAAAAAGAGAGCCCCCTACCTACTCCCCTACCCACCTACCCCAGTTCATCAAGTTGTATCAGGCCTGAGAACATCCTCTTCCGCTGTGGCCTGGCAAGGCAGTCTCTCCAGGAGGAAGTGATCAAAAAGCTGGCAACAGAGTCCTTGCCAGAGAGAGGCCTACTCCCCTGAATAGAGGACCCACATGAAGCCTGAGCTATGTCTTTATAGGGGGCCTATGTTCAGTCCATGCAAGGTCTTTGGTTTGAGCCTCAGTCTTAGCAGGCCCCTCTAGGTCCTGGCTAGTTGGCTCTATTGGTCTTCTTGTGGAGGTCTTGTCACCTCCATGTCATTTTCTCTTTTCCCCCACTTTTCCACAAGACTCCCTCTGCTTCACCTAATGTTTGGCTCTTGAGTTTCAGTGTCTATTTTGATCCACTGCTGGGTCGAGCCTCGCAGGATAACTCTGCTACGCTCCTGTTTACAAGCATAGCAGAGTATCCTTAATAGCGTCAGGGGTTGGTTCATGGGTGTGTCTTGGGTTGGGCCAGACATTGGTTGGAGAAATGTTTAATTTTAATTGGGCATTATTAATCAGAGCAGTCAAAAGGGGCTTTTGATTGCTGGACTTCAATACTTTGATACCTGGACCTTGGTAGTCAGCCTCAGGAGGACGAAATGGCCAAATAAAGGAAAAGACCTTGGTGGCTAGCTTTAGGAATGATACCTAATGGTTTTTTTGTTTTGTTTTGTTTGTTTGTTTGCTTGCTTTTTTCTAAAGGTAAGGTTGAAGGAATGGGGGAGAAGGGCAAAGCCTGCCAGAGCCACATGCTCAAGTGAGCTGTTGTCCCTTTAGCCACACGTGGGTGTTCAGTGAGCAGGGTTCATCTCTAACCACAGTCCTATTTTCTTCATGACAAATATCCTCAGTTTTCTCATCTAACATTTTTTTTATGCTTACAAATCAATAACAATTTTGTGCTTATTAACAAGGCACAAAGGTAGTGTGCAAGAGAAAATATGACATCCAAATTCTAAAGGAGCTTACCATGTAATTGGGGCAAAAATATAATTAAGCCTAATTTTTTAGTGGCAATTTTTAATGGGTTGATCAGTCATTAAGTGCTCTGATCCAAATCTTAAATGCAATAGGAACCCAAGGAAGCAGACCGCCACCAAGGAGTAAATCCCTGGGCTAGGCGTCCTGAAGGAGGAAGTTTTACAGGACATCGAGTGCCCATTAGAATGTCCTTGTCCGGCTTGCTCCACTGTTTCTGGGTCTCATGTTTAGATCTATAAAGTATATTTGGATGTTTATGCCTATCCACACATATAATCTATCTTCTTAAATATGGAAACTTTAACTAAATTTGGTCTCTAATGATCAGGATCATTTTCTAGACTCCTTTAGTAGTGACTTATAGCCTAATATAGTGCTTATGTGCATCCTTACCTACTGTTGGTATTAAAGTTCCCAGCATATTTAACTTGGTACTGATTTGTAGGTGTGTGTGTGTGTGTGTGTGTGTGTGTGTGTGTGTGTGAACTTGACACAAGCTAGTCATCTAGTGAGGGAGAACTTCAATTGAGAATATGTCTTTATCAGATCACACTATAGACAAGCCTGTGGGTCATTGTCTTGGTTAATAATTGTTGAGGAAGGCCATAGCCCACTGTGGGTCGTACCACCCCCATGCAGGTGATCCTGGGTTGTATAAGAAAGCAGATGGAGAGGCAAATGGAAGGAACCATGAGGAGCAAGCCAGTAGTATTCTTTCATGGTCTCTGCTTCATTTTTGTAAAACTTTATTAAAGTATTGACTTTGTTTCACATGTATATTTTTGTCCCCCTAGCATTTCCACATCTGGCCGCCACTATTACTATGTCCTATTATAACATTCCGTACATACTTAAAATCAAGTAAAGGGTGGAGGTCCCTCCTAGAAAACTAAACAGGTATTTTAGACAACACATTCTTTGCAACTGAACCTGGACAGCATTTATCAAACACAGTAGGGAAAGTTCTCACTTTGCATTATCAAAGGGACGACCAGATATCAACTGTTAGAGGATGCGTAAGACAGAGTATTTCAATCTGTTTAAACCATTCTTTAAAGAGACCTCTTCTGCTGCCAGCGAGCTTGAATAGCCTCCTGGCCAGTCATCCGGAAGCAATTCTTCACGTAATTAATGAACTTGGCTTCCACTTTGGGAAGAGAAACACCTTTTTCTATACATGTTTGCATGTTTGGCTTAATGTCTTCTACAGAACCAGTTTTTTTTTGTTTTGTTTTTGTTTTGTTTTGTTTTGTTTGGTGTTTTATGAGTTTTTTCCTGTTTTTTAAAGGACTTTTGACCCTTTGATCTTGGTGTTGATGGTCTTTTCCATTTTGGTTTTCCATTTTTGTGCATTTTTGCTGGCATATCTTGTGCAGATTTCTTCACTCAGTTTCTTCATCATCTTCATCAAGTTTCACTTTTTTTCTGTGGAACCTTCAGGGGCAGATCGCTTTCCAGACATGCTTAAGGATTTTACGTCCTCCTCTTCTTCATCTTCTGCCTCTGCATCTTCTCTGCAGCTACTAGGTGTCCACTGATGTGCACAGGCCCCGAGCTACACTTCAACCTTAAGACCTCAGCTGATGTAATTTCAAAGCTCCCAAGTGGAACTATTGGTTGCAGAGATGATTTTCAAAGTTGCCACTGTTACTGTAACTGGACCACCTTCTTAGTTCATTGCTTCTGCCACTAGGATGTGTAGTTCGTCTTTTGGCCTTGCCCTTAAAGTGGCTCTTCTTAATGATGGCCGGTGCTCATTTTCATCATTCCCTACTTTAAAGTGATAATCTTTGTCAGCCTTTAGTTCCCAGCTGGAAGGGAAGTTCTGAGGCCTAAGAGGGCCCTTGGCCATGTCCATCCAGTCTTCTGTGAGGCAGAGGCGGGCAGTGTGAGAGAACACTGCCTACAGACACGCAGGGCAGGGGTCTGCTTCAGTTTTTAGTTCAGGTTCCTGCTTGAGCATCTGCCTTCGCTTCCCTCAATGACGAACTGTGATTAGGACATGTACCCCAAATTAGCCCTTTCCTCTCCAGGTTGGTTTTGAGTCGTAGTCTTTATCGCAGCAATAGAAAGCAAACTAGGCAGGATACATAGGCAGGGGCGGGGAGGGGGGAGGGGACATGGCTATGAGCTGCATGATACTCAAGGTAAAAAGAATCCCTCCTGACAGCACGTAACACGCTTTCATTCTCACAGAAAGATCATCCATGGCTTGTGGTGAGCACAGTGCTCACTTCAGATAAGCTAGTCCCTGTGGGAGGCTAATTACCCTTTCCAAAGGGCTGGGGACCATGTAGTATCGTCAAAAAGGTAATTTAGTAAATGGTGCCCTAGTACGTTGGAAGAGTTAATATGCCACTCTTGGAAACTCCAGTGACTAGATTGTTTCCCACAATAGAGGGAGGAACACACACTTGCCAGGAAACCATCTATCTGAGAGTTCCCCGATGGAAGACTTAAGAGCGTCATTTTCATTTTAAGCCCAGTAGCTTCTCTGAGAACTGTTTATATGCTCTGAGACATCTCAGATTTGAAGTTACAGTGAGAATTTTCCCTTTAGGCAGAACTACAAAGGATAACTTAGGTAGGGTTTACTTAGAACACAGGTTAAGAGATTATTGATTCTTGCCAGGCAGTGGTGATGCACACCTTTAATCCCAGCACTCGGGAGGCAGAGGCAGGTGGATCCCTGTGAGTTCAAGGCCAGCCTGGTCTACAAAGCGAGTCCAGGACAGCCAAGGCTACACAGAGAAACCCTGTCTCGAAAAACAAAACAACAAACAAACAAACAAAAGATTATTGATTCTTGTCTGAGTTCAGGTTACTGTTGCTGTGATAAAACAACACAAACAAAAGCAACTTGGAGAAAAGGATTTATTTGTTCTACATATCCTAAACCACAATCCACCAGGGAAGCCAAGGCAGAACTCAAACTGGTTGAGGACCTGGAGACAGGAACTGATGCAGACAGAGGCCATGGAAAAGTGTTGCTGTTGTCTTGCTCAGCCTGTTTTTTTTTTTGTTTGTTTGTTTGTTTGTTTTTCAAGACAGGGTTTCTCTGTGTAGCCTTGGCTGTCCTGGACTCGCTTTGTAGACCAGGCTGGCCTCGAACTCACAGCGATCCGCCTGCCTCTGCCTCCCGAGTGCTGGGATTAAAGGCGTGCACCACCACTGCCTGGCTTCAGCCTGCTTTCTTATAACACCCAGGACCACAAGCCCAGGGGTAGTACTACCCACAATGGCCTGGGCATCGTACACCAACCACTAGTTCAGAGAATGGCCCAGTGTCCTGGTGCACTCCTTAAAGCCCAGTGCTTGGGAGACAGAGGCTGGCTCAAGGCCAGCCTAGTCTATCTAATGAGTTCCAGGATAGACAGGGCTTGGCAGAGAGACTCTGTCTTAAAAGAAAAAGGAAACTAAGATGTCCCTCAGGCTATCCGACAGCTTGATCTTAGGAAGGCAATTTCTCGATTGAGGTTCCATTTTTTTCAGATGAATTTAGCTTGTGTTAAGTTGACATCAGATAGCAAGAACACCTCTCAGTAAGGCAGATTTTTCTTTTTCTTGTAGAGAAATAGTTCGGTTTTGTTGCTGCTTTGAGATGTTGGAGACTCAGAGGAAATACAGCATGCTTTGCCAAACAAACTGTAGTCCCTGATTAGCCAGTATTGACAGTGTGATCCTGGCGCAGACATTTCTCACAAGATAGTATTCTGTGTACTGGGTGTGGTTCCCTCCTTTCCTGGGACCTCATCTTTAAAGAGAGCTTGTCTGCAGTACTAAGACCACAGCAAGTCTCCTAGGGATTGACTTCCTCAGGCTGACAGGTGACAGAGTGGAGTTACTTGTATCTCCCAGCTTTCCAACAGCCTCTCTCCCCAGCCCTTGTTAACAGAACCCCCCCCCCCCCACTCTTACCCATCCCTCTGTTCCTCACTTTGAGCTCCAGGTCTGGCTTCTGCTTCTCCCTAGCTCTGAAGATAGCTCTGTGTGTCTGCTGCTGCAGCCATTTGGGTCCTGGAGGATATGGAGTGCATGTCCCAAGGGGGAAACGGGGATGCTAAGGGAAGGAGGAAGAAAGTCCTAAGGGAGTACTGGAAACAGACCCTGGGTTCTGCGCAGTTACAGGATTGGCTGACATTTAGCAAGGTTGGGTTGACACTTGGAATTGATCAAACCTGACCTTGAAATGCTTTCCATCTGGGGACCTTAGGTACTTTACTGCTGTCTTCTGGTTGGCTCAGGCCTAGGGTGGTTCTTTTCCTGGAACAGTTAGCGGGGTGACCTTGAGGACAGGCCTAAGATGAAGTGGTCAAATGGCTGGGGCTCTACGGTAACAGACGAAGTCTATCCTGGAACATAAAGAAGCAATGAGTTTGGGGGTGGGGGAATCAGATCCAGGGCTCATCTTAGTTTGTGGGTATTGGCTACTTACTTTTCAGCCTCAACGCATGGTAAGAAATCATTTGTTGAATAAATGACACCGGGGTGGTATGAAAGGACTGTAATATTGACTGACACTAGGTATCAGAAAAAAGAGAGATCAAACAACTTCCCAAGTAAAAGTAAAAAAAAAAAAAAATGCGTGTGCGCGTGTCTGTGTGTGCATGAGCGTTTGCACATCCATGTGGATTTCAGTTGTCTTTGTCACGTTATCACCTTATTTTTTGAGACAGGGTGTTTGAACCTGGAACTAGCTTGGCCAGCAAGCTCCAGGGATCCACCTGCCTCTGTCCCCCTAGTGGCAGAATCACAGGCATGGCATTGCTTTCCATGTAGATGCAGGAGATCGTGTGGCAGGCACTTTACCGACTGAGCCATGTCCCAGGCCTGTAAAAATCACACCAATATGGGCTGCTTATCTCATCACCATGAGGCACTGAGGCAAGTTTATGTAAGGTGAAATATTTTCAGGTGAGGTTCGACTTCTACTTTGTAAATTCTGCTAGATGTTAGGTAGATGTGCCACACAGGTTGATGACTGCTAATCTACTCCCCTGGTTAAGTCACATAGACTTTAGGCCAAATGGTCACTAAGGGAAATGTTGAGAGAAGGGGCAGGACACACCACATTCATGGGGTTGCACTTCTAAAACATTTAAAACGTTTATCTCATGTAGGAGAGAGAGAGAGAGACAGAGACAGAGAGACAGAGACAGAGACAGAGAGAGACAGAGAGAGAGAGAGAGAGAGAGAGAGAGAGAGAGAGAGAGAGAGAGAGAGAGAGAGAGAGAGAGATGGAACTGGACTTACAGGTGGTTGTAACCCTAATGATATGGGTACTGGGACCCAAACCCAGATCCTCTGTAAGAGCAGCAAGTCCTCTTGGCTTCTGAGCTGGTTTTTGATTTTTGTTTTGTTTTGTTTTTAGCCCCTAGAACATTCCTAGATCAGCTTGGAGCTACCCCCTTTTCTCATGACAAGTTTTGCATGCTTCATTAGTTGAACAGTTCCCTTTCATTTAACAACGACTTTACTGTTTAAAAAGTATAGAGAGTATTTATTTATTATGGAGTCAAATATGAATAACTGTGGCCTGGGAACACAGATTTAGGTTAAATTCCATGTTCCAATGTGGCAATAGTTGCATGAAGTTTTTTGTTTTTTGGTTTTTTTTAGATTTATTTATTATGTTTACAGTGTTCCTCTGCATATACACCTGCACACCAGAAGAGGGCACCAGATCACATTATAGATGGTAGTGAGCCACCATATGGGTGCTGGGAATTGAACTCAGCACCTCTGGAAGAGCAGACAGTGCTCTTAACATCTGAGCCATCTCTCCAGCCCCAGCATGAAGTTTTTACTGTAAGAGAACAAAGGATCACAAACAGATACACTTTGTAAATGCATTGGTGGGAACATCAAGTTGGTGGGTTACAGCAAAGTGGGGGGTTCTGAACCAGGCCACAGGTCTGTCACATGATAGTCTTGGCTTTGGGTTGATGGAAGGTAGGCGTCTGTTTGTATATTCCAAAGGATTTACCTAATAGACATGAAGCTGTTAGGTCAATACGAGGTGGGCAATACATGACAGTTAAGGAAATGAAAGATAGCCAAAGTTAACTTGGCCCTGACTTGAATGAAACATGCAGTTTCTCTACATCATTGAAGTTCTGATTAATCAGTTGCCCTTAGAAGTTGCCGCGTCTCTTTCGGAACTTCCATTTATAGTCTCTCTGTTGGCAAAGCATCACATTTTGTGCATGCAAGAACCAAATACTATTTCTTAAAATATTATTTAATGTCCTGCATCAGTAGGAAGACTCATTGCTGGGATCTGATGTAAATGAAGCTGAACAGGAGGAGGAAAGCCGGCTTTGGGAGAGAGCGTTACTGCTAACGCCGTTAGGGAAGAAATCTCTGGGTTGTATTATCAGAGTCTATTAGCCTGAATCATGATCTGGGTTTGATTCTTTAAAAAATTCTCTGTATTTGACACGACTCATGACATAATGGAGTAAAATAATGAAAAACATAATCTAGCTTTATGAAGTCAAAGTGATGATGGAAACAGTTCCAAAATTTACATTAAAATTGTTGCTACATTTTATTTATTTTGTGTGTGAAATATGTGTGGGTTCACGTGGCCACAGTGCATGTGTGGAAACCAGAGGAGAACCTGTTTTGTTCTTCTGTCGTGTGGGTCCTAGGTGTTGCGCTGAGGTCATCAGGCTTGACAGCAAACACCTTTAGCCACCAGACTACATCACCAGTCCCAAAATTTATATAAAAATCCAGTATGTCAGCTGGGCAGTGGTGGCGCACACCTGTAATACTTTCACTTGAGAGGCAGAGGCAGGTAGATCACTGTGAGTTTGAGGCCAGCCTAGTCTACAGAGCGAGTTCCAGGTCAGCCAGGGCTACACAGTAAAACCCTGTCTTGAAAAAACAAAAACAAACAAAAAGCTTAAAAATACTAGTCTGACTCTATTTCTCCTGTACATAGTTCTTAATTAATTATTTTGGTTTTTCGAGACAGGGTTTCTCTGTGTAGCCCTGACTGCTGTCCTGGACTCACTTTGTAGACCAGGGTGGTCTCAAACTCACAGTGATCCACCTGCCTCTGCCTTCCAAGCTGTTGGGATTAAAGGCATGCACCACCATGCCTGGCTCTTCTTTTTCTTAATTATTATTGTTTTGTTTTTTTTTTTTGATCCAGAGCCTCTCTGTGTAGCCTTGGCTGTCCTGCAGCTGCTGTGGCAACAAGGCTGGCCTCCAGCTCACAGAGATCCATCTGCTTCTGTTTCCTGAGTGCTGGAATCAAAGTCTTGCGCCACCACATCTGGCTATATTCTATTTTTTTTTTTTTTTTTTTTACATTTGGAGCATTTAAAAGAATCTTTTGTCTTTTAATTTAGCTGGGTTTTGTCAGTTTGGTTCTATATCTACAGCTGTATATGAAATGGTTACCTCTAATTCTCAGGGAAGATTGGTGTTTGCTACCTAAATTACTATAATTATGTTATAATTATAATGTCTACATGTAATTGCAGACATTAACTTGGTTTGTTCCATTATCTCAGTAGTCTACTAGATTTTAGTTTGGCAGAGTAGATATACAGTTATGTCACAGAAGAAGGAACAAGTAATACTGGATTTCTTTCCAACAGAGCTGTAAGGCAACTTCCCTAATTTATTTTTCTACTTTAAACTCTGTGATTGCCTTTTATCATTGTGGTGGGAAGTGAATATAAATGTAATTGACAGTCAAAGTATAAAAGCACACTGAAGCTCTGTTGCATCCTACCTAGGTAGAGGTTCACTGAGGTGTATGGTGGAATTTGGGGCTGTTTGGTGTTTGCAGTTGTGAGTTTGCTAGAAAAACATTGTTTTATTACAAACACCCTCTTTTGAGTGAATGCACAACAAATGCACTTTCACCTATTGCTGCACTGTCCAATTAGTATAGCCAGTAGTGTCACCTGACTTTATCTTTTAATTTTAAGTTAAATAAAAGTTAAAGCTCAACCTGGCATGGTGGCACATGCCTGTAATCCAAGCACTTGGGAGGTGGAGGCAGGAGGATCAGGATATTAAGGTTATCCTTGGCCATGCAGCAAACTAAAATAAATAAATAAATAAATAAATAAATAATAAAAACAAGCTTGGACATGGTAAAGGCTCACTACACAAGTATGAAGCTCTGAGTTCAGATCCCAGCACCACATGAAGAATCAGGCACAGAGGTGTACACCTGTGAACCAAGTGATGGGCTAATCTAGATGCAGCCAGTCTAGCTGAATTCAATGAGAAACCCAGTCCCAAAAAATCAGGTGGAGAACAGTTGAAGATACCTGATGCTAACCTCTGACATGTGCGCGCGCGCACGCGCGCGCACACACACACACACACACACACACACACACACACACACACACACACCTGTACATATATGCACACACAAATATAAGTATATAAACATAAATAGAAAAGTTTCCAAGTCACAATATACATTTAAAAAAAAGAAATACTATTTTTATTTTATGCATACAGGTGTCTTGCCTACATGCATGTCTGCCTGATGCTGGCAGAGGCCAGAAGAGGGTGTCAGAACCCCTGACATTGGAGCCACAGGTGACTGTGAGCTGTCATGTGGGTGCTGGGAATTGAACCCATGTCACTGGCAAGAGCTTCATGTTCTCTTAACCACAAAGCCGTCTCTCCAGCTCCACAATAATCATATTTTAAGTGCTTAAAACCTACCTGTGTTCAGCGGCTACTATGTGCGAGTAGCTTTAGAAAGTTGTTTCTGGACAGTGCTACTCAAAGCATTCCAGGCCAGAGA
The DNA here is from genome assembly GCF_903995435.1 of Acomys russatus. Lineage (NCBI taxonomy): Eukaryota > Metazoa > Chordata > Mammalia > Rodentia > Muridae > Acomys > Acomys russatus. The sequence goes on from NC_067166.1 coordinate 16,027,762, forward strand.
GGTAGAGGGTCAGGTTGCTCAGCTTCTTGCTGCACTCTATGGGAGCTTTCTGTCTGCCTCAGTTGTTGAATAAGCAAAGTATGGGGCATTGAGGGCATGTGAGGAAAGCTCCGTGAGTAGGAGCTTTTCTGTCCATCTTTTTCTCTCTCTTTAGATTTTATTTTATGTGTATTAAGTGTTTTCCTGCCATCTGTCTGTATACCACATATATTCCTAGTACCAGCAGAGGCCAGAAAAGGACGCAGGATCCCCTGGAAGTGGAGTTAGAAACAGATGTGAGTGCCAGGTGATTGCTGTGAATTGAACCCTGGTCCTCTGGAAGAGCAGCACATGTTCTTAACCTCTGAGCCATCGCTCCGTATTTCTACCTACATTTTCATAGGAAGCCTTTTAAAGAGCGGGCATAAGGGGGCGCATAAAGAATATTTAATTATTGAGGCTGTGGAACGAGGGGAATGTGCATTCCAAATGTGGCAGCCAGTTCTTTCTGTGAATCCTCCCCACGTCCATGCACCAGTGATTTTGTCTATAGTAATGACAATGCAAGGCTGCACATGAGTGTTGGGGCTACAACTTGGTCATTTGGAGTGCATTATATGAGGGATTTGTACTATGCAAGAGGAGAGAAACAGTGATCTGAGGTAAAGTGCATGTTTTAGGAAAATGTCTGCCTAACACTTGTAGCTTTTCTAACCCTGAACCGAAATCAGTGTTGAGCTCTCCCTAGTGTACCCTCAGTTGAGATTATAATGTAGGCGATCCGTCAAAGCCCCGTAGACCCTGTCAAATGTGCTGCTGCTTAAGTTATCATTTGGACCATGGTTTTGGGTTCCTCATGCAGATGTGTATGGTAAGCCTGCAGATGTGCACAAAGAAAAATCAGTTGAAAAGGCTTGTCTATCTTGCACTGGTGCGAGGCATGTTTAACTTAGATGAGTCCTGAAGGATTTAGTTCATAACTGTTGCAGCATAAAGTGTGTAATGAATACAGAGTAGATTGAGCTAGTACGGAGAGAACCCCCCAAAAGGAACCCCAAAGACAGAGAAGGTTTGTATATTTAAGGTTTGTATTTTTAAGTTTCTTCTTCTTCTTCTTCTTCTTCTTCTTCTTCTTCTTCTTCTTCTTCTTCTTCTTCTTCTTCTTCTTCTTCTTCTTCTTCTTCTTCTTCTTCTTCTTCTTCTTCTTCTTCTTCGTTTTTATTTTAACAGAATTTTTTATTGAAAAATAAAATCATTCATATTACATTTCAGTTGCTATCGCATCCCGTGCATCCTCCCGTTCCTCCCTCCCTCCCACTTTCACCCCATTTCCCTTCCCTATGACTGTGATTGATGGGGACCTCCTCCCCTTGAATATGATGCTAGGGTATCAAGTTTCTTCTTGGTAGTCTGCTATCCTTCCTCTGAGTGCCATCGGGCCTCCCCATCAAGGGGACATGGCCAAATATGGGACACCAGAGTTCATGTGAAAGTCAGTCCCCACTCTCCACTTAACTGTGGAGAATGTCCTGTCCCTTGGCTAGATCTGGGTAGGGGTTTGATGATGACTGCATGTATTTTCCTTGGTTGGTGCCATAGATCGAGAAGAACCCGTGGGCCCAGATACACCCATCATAGTGTTCTTCTTGTAGGTTTCTAGGGCCCTCTGGATCCACCTACTTCCCTATCCCCTATATTTTTCTCACTAGAGTCCCTGTAAGATGTCCTCACCTCTATCCCGCTTTCCTGGTAAGTGAAGACTTTCATGAGACATGCCCCTTGGGCTAGTGTCCAGTTATAAGTGAGTACATACTATTTGAGTCTCTCTACTTCTGGGTTAGCTCACTCATTATGGTCATTTCTAGTTCAATCCATTTGTCCACAAATTTCAGAAATTCCTTGTTTTTAGTAGCTGAGTAGTATTCCATAGTGTAAATGTACCACAGTTTCTTTATCCATTCCTCTACTGAGGGACACTTAGGCTGTTTCCATGTTCTGGCTATTATGAATAAGGCCGCTATGAACATGGTTGAGCATATGTCCCTGTTGTATGCTGGAGCATCTTCTGGATATATTCCAAGGAGTGGAATAGCTGGGTCTTAAGGAAGTCCTATTCCCAGTTTCTGAGATAGCACCAGACAGATGATTTTTAAGTTTCAAATGGTGACTTGAAGGTAAAAATTTCACTTTTACTTTGAGACTTAAACTCATTTAAAAAATGGAAACTTACTTAAATGATGATGTGGTGTGTTACTTGTTGGCAATGTTATAGAATCGCAGAAATCAGTGTTGACTGGATTTATGGGTGTCAGAGTAGCCATTGATTTTTTAATCATAGGAAAATTCAACCAGAAACGCAGAGAAAATAGTATAATGAAGTCCCATATCACCCAGGTGCAATGGGTATCACAGTTTAGCTCACTTACTGCTGTTTCCCTCTGCTGTGGAAAATAGAAATATGTCTGAGATAGTCCATGTTTCAGAAGCACCTCTAAAATCATGGACAATTGTGCCATTTGTCTCCAATAGAATAACAATTTTATTATTATTCAATGCACAATCAGACTATCTTGAAGTACTGTTTTAGAGTTAGTTTTAGAGAATCTGGCACAAACACAATCCATATATTGTAGTTCTTTGCTTTGTGTAAGACAAATTTGTGATTTTAGGAAACATGTGTAATTGGGTTACCATCACCACAATCTATTTTCCCTCCTCACTCCCCCCACTCCCCCCTTTGTGTGTGTGTGTGTGTGTGTGTGTGTGTGTGTGTGTGTCTGTAAGATAGAAGTCAGTCACCTTGCAGTGTAATTCCTTAGGGTTTGTCCATCTTGTTTTATCAGATAGAGTCTCTGTCTGGCACCAAGGCTTACCAGTTAGTCTAGGCTGGCTTGCCGGTGAACTCCAGGGACCTGCCTGCTTCCATTTCTTCAGCACAGTGCCACAATGCCCAGATTTTGATGACTTCTGGAGCTTAAACTCAGCTCCTCATGGTGTCATGGCAAGCACTTTACCAATTGAACTGTCTCCCCTAGCCCCTCTATTTTTCAAACATTACCACCTCCCCATAAATTCCCCTCAGCCCATCTGTATTCAATATCCGGGCCTCCTCTAGACTTAGGCAACCAAGGGTTTGCTTGTTCTCTTCTTCCCCATATGTATGCATGTATAGTATGTATACATTGTGTTCACACATGTGTGGGCTCAAGTGTGTGTGCACTATAGAAGGAATCTCTTGTGTATTGTATGGATGTAACACCTGTCAATTAAAAAAAACTATGTCTTATGGGTAAGGCAGGAAATAGGTGGGACTTCTGGCAGGCAGAGAGGATTCTGGGATAGAGCCAGGCATGTGGGATTGAGCCACCAAGATGTGAGGAAGATGGATGCATGGTGCCTGAGCCCAGATAACCAACCCTGTGGCAGATTGTAGATTAGTATAAATGGATTATTTTAAGTTATGATCTAGTCACAAAAGAGCCTAGCTATATGGCCTAGGTATTTGTAAAATAATAATTGAGTCTCATGAGTCATTATTTCAGGAGCTTGGGGTTGGAACCATGTACATTTGGAGGCTGGACGTTGACCTCAGGTATCTTCCTTGACTACTCTCCACCTTACAGACTGGGGGAGGGTCTCTTATTGAGCCTGGAACTTGCTGTTTTGAAGCCTGCCTAGCTGCTTGTTGTGGGGGTTCCCTGTTTAGGCCTCCATGCTCAGGTGGCTGTCACTTGTGCTCTACGTGCACATCTAAGCCCTGATCCTCACGTTTGCACAGCAAGCTCTCTACAGGCCGAGCCACCTCCATGACCTTGATCTGCTTTCTATTTGTATAAATTTTCCTTTTTTGGATATTGCACATTTTAAGTTGTTAAAAAGATTTATTTATTGTTATGTATATGAGTATGCTGTCTTCATGCACACCAGAAGAGGGCATTAGATTCTATTACAGATGATTGTGAGCCACCATGTTGTTGCTGGGAATTGAACTCAGGACCTCTAGAAGGGCAGACAGTGCTGAGCCATCTCTCTAGCTCGTAAGTTTGTTCTTTTAAATCTAGAGTTGTTTTCCCCTCTCTTTCTTTTACTGTTCATTTTCTAAACTGTCTTGTGTTCTTTTACTTGTTGCTTAGCCCCGCCCCCAGAGTTCTTGTAAATGGAATTTAGCTACAGAGCAGCACTATGCAATTATGCAAATCTGTATTGTATAATGACTGCATGTAACTTTTGAGCCCTTTGAAATAGGGGTACTATAATGGAGAGAGAAGTTGAATTTTATATTTTAAATGGATATCACTAAATACAGCAGCAGCACTGTTATTAACGCAGCTTTAGGGTCTTAATCGGATTTGAGTCCAGTGTTTGGGGCATGGATAGTGTCCTGTGCTCCTTGTTGTTTCACATCACAGGAGGAAGAGCACAGCGCTGGCTTGTGTCACTGTAAGGGCTCAGAGGGTTCGCGTGGGGAGTCTGATCTCCACTGTAACAAGTCCCTATGGTATCTAATGGGTTCAGTCATTTATGAGCGTCGTCTAAAACAGTTACGTTACCAGGTTTTGCAAAAATACTGATTTTCTCCTATTATTTATTATTCCCTTTTCCTCCTTTATCGGCCAGCATTCATTTACTTATTCTGCCCAGGCTAGCCTTAAGGTCTTGTACTTTGGCTCGCTGAGCTCTGTGGTAGGTGTGTATCGCAGTGGCCACCTCCTAACAGTCTTCAGCCAAGGAACTCTCTTTAGTCAAATAGGAACATGTCTGTCCTAAAGTAAATATTGTTATGGGACAAGCAGGATATAAACTTAATTTCTGCTTTTTAGCTGCCATTTTTTAGAGTAATGAGTACCCTCGTTATCTTTGGTGGTGCTCGATACAGTGATGTTTTCAGTGTCATTATGAACTCAGAGCGTTTACTTAGTGTACATTAGTCAGTTTTACCTTTTTTAATGGCTAAAGTAGCTCATCTTTGGCTAATAGGCACTCTAGATATTAGTGTGTATGTCCTTTTGATAAAACCAGAGGGAACTCTTAACTATTAAGGGAATGAAAATCAAAGCCATAGTGGCATCAATGGAGTAGTGTTGTCTACACAATAGCAAATCTCTAGTGTTGGAAGTAATGTGGAGAAACTGGAAACTTTGTGTGCTATGGGTAGTAATATGAAATAGTGTAGCCACTGTACACAATAGTGTGATGTTGTTCTCTTGGGACTCACTGTGTACGTCAGGCTGGTCTCAAACTCACAGAGATCTGCTTGCCTCTCCTTCCCAAAGTGCTGAGATTAAAGGTGTACCCTACCACACCTGGCCCTAAAGATTTACTTATTTAATTTATGCATAAGGATGGTTGTCTGACCGTACATCTGCACTCGAGAAGAGGGCATTGGCTCCTATAGGACTACTGTTATAGATAGGTGTGAACTGCCCTGTGGGTGCTGGGTACTGAACTCAGGACATCTGGAAGAGTAGCAAGTGATCTTAACTGCTGAGATATCTCTCTAGGCCCTCCATGGTGTTCTTAAAATTATTAGAAATAGAATTGCCACATTGCCCTCCAGTTGTACTTATGGATGTGTACTCAAAAGGGTCAAAAGTGAGACCTTGATGCAATGCTTGTACACCACGATCAAAGTTTGTTCTCAACAATCAAAAGGCAAAAGTAGCCCTAATATTCATCAGTGGATGAAAAGACAAACCAAATGTGGTGTACATTTACACAAACACACGCACATACATGCACACACACACTGTGCATGCATGTGTATATGATGGAGTATTATTCAACATAAAGAAAAAGTAAATCCTGGTGCATGCTACAACACAGATGAACCTTGAAACATTGGGAAATGCTGTGTGATTCTTCGGAGGAAAGAGCAGTAGTAAGATGCACATAGACAGGAGGAAGAGCTGTGGTTACCAAGGCCTAGGAGGAAAATGGGAAAAGGAATTCTAGGAAAAGATGACATTGAACTATACTCTTAGAAATGAGTAATGTGGTACATTTTATTTTCATGTGTAATTTACCACAGATTTTAAAAATCCTTTTTAAATTCTTTAAAAATTCCCATTTTAATCCATATATTCCCCTTACCCAACTCTTCTCAGATCCCACCCTCATCTCTCTACTCACTCAATTTTATGTTCTCTCCCCCATTTAAAACTCCATTGAGCCATGTAATTCTGGTTGCCTTGGCACTGACTGTGTAAACCAAACTTGCCTTGAACTTGTCATCCTTCTGAATGTGGCAGTTAAAGGCCTGCGCGTCCACATAGGCAGAATTATCAACCTCAACAGTTTTTCTGTGCATTCTAGATGTTTAAATGATAACATAGTATAAACAAATGTGATCGATATTGTGTAATATAGTATACACAAATGGTAACATTCTATTCTGCTGCTATTATATATTTGCATTTTCATGTGCTACACATTGAAGATCTTATCTTTTTTTTTTTTTTTTTTCTGGCATATGCTAAGTCAGTGCTTTTTTCACTGTGCTATATTTCCAGCTTTCTCTTTGTCCCTAAATTTAAAAAAAAAATTTTTTTTTTTTTTTGAGAAAATGTCTTGTAAGTGCCAAGGCTGACTTGTTAAGTTGTGATTCTCTTGCTTTCGCTTCTGAGGTGGCTGAGATTACAGGTGCTTACCAGCCTGCCAGATACGGAGCGCTTTCTACAGTAGTACATAAAGGACTTTCTTATATTTTTACAGTATGTGCATAGAGCAGAACTGCTTAAGGCTCCTATTAGTATTTAGGTTGTTTTGGTCTAATTATAATTATTTTGTAGTGTATAATCTTAAATACTTAATGATTTCATATATTTATTGGATAATTCTTAGAAGTGGGATAGAGTTTTGCGTTAAACTTTTTTTTATAATGCAAAGCCTCTAGGAAGTTTAACAATTTATAGTCTGAACAGCAACTTAATGAGAATTCCACGTTGTCAGTGACTAAGGATGACTTTCAAAGTTTCAGACATTGAAAAAAAATAGCTGAGGAGGATTCAAAAACAAAAACAAAAACAAAAATAAAACAACTTTTTGGCCAACCAAAGACTGGCCCTACTTGAGACCCGTCCTATGGGAGAGAACAGAACCCAGACACTGTCAATGCTACGCTGGCAGACAGGAGCCTAGCATAACTTCTGAGAGGTCTTCCCAGCAGCTGATGGACACAGATGCCGAGACCCACAGCCACACATTAGACAGAGCTCAGGGAGTCAGATAGTAGAGTTGAGGAATGACTGAGGGGGCCGAGAGGTCAAGGACTCCACAAGAAGTCCTTCAGGGGCAGCTAACCTGGGTCTGTGTGGGCTCACAGAGACTGAACCACCAACCGAAGACCACACATGGACTGGTCCTAGGCCCCTATACATATGTAGCAGATACACAGCTTGGTCTTCGTGTGAGTACCCCAACAACTGGACCAGGGACCTTCTCTGACTCTGAGGCATCCCTTTGGATTCAGTTCCCCTAAGTGGGCTGCCATGTCTGACCTCAGTGGGAAACGATGTCCCTAGTTGTGCAGAGACTTAATGTGCCATGATGAGTTAGAATCCATGGGGACCTCCCTCTTTTCTGAGGAGAAGGAGAATGGGGGAGAGTGTGTTAGGGGGGAGGACTGAGAAGAAGGGATCTGTAATCAGGATGTAAAGTGAATAAGTAAATTAATTAAAATTTGTATTTGGGGGTGAGAGCTAAAGAGATGGATCATCAGTAAAGAACATTCCAGAGGACCCAGGTTGAATTCCCAGCACCCACATGGCAGCTAACAAATGTTTATAATTCTAGTTCTAGAGGATTTGACACCCTCATAGGGACATACGTGCAGACAAAACACCAACCAATGCTCATAAAATAAAACAAATAAATTACCCAGAAAACTCTGAGATTCCATCTTAAGCCTATTATAATGGCTAAGATAAAAAAACACAAGTGACAGCTCATGCTGGTGAGGATGTGGGGTAAGGAGAACACTCCTCCATTGTGAGTGGGACTAGGAACTTTTGCAGCCACTTTGGAAATCAATATGGTAGTTTCTTAGAAAATTGGGAGTCAGTCTATCTCAAGTCCCAGCTATACCACTGCTTGGCATCTACCCAAAAGAACACTCTACTTACTTGCTCATCCATATTAATAGCTGCTTTTATTCGTAATAGCCAGAAACTAGAAACAACCCAGATGTCCCTCAACTGAAGAATGAACAAAAACAAAGAAAAAAAAAACCAAAACAAAACAAATGGATGGAACTAGAAAAAAACCTCATCCTGGATGATGTAACCCAGACCCAGAAAGACAAACATGGTATGCACATACTTACTCGTAAGTGTACATTAGCTGTAAAGTAAAAGATGACATGCTTCAGTCCACAGAGCCAAGAAGCTAAGAAACAGGGGATGCTCGGGGGGGGGTGGTGGTGGTGCATGAAGCTCCCTATGAAAAATAAATAGGATAGGCATCATAGGTGGACAGAGGGAGGGGTAGCTGGCAAGGGGGGGTTCGGGAACAGGAGGGATCAGGTTGGGGGAGGATGGAGGGAGAGATGGCTAGAACGGGGGTGGGGGTGGGGTCAGGCATCTCTGGGATGAGCTAGAAACCTGGTGCAATGGAAATTCCCAGGCATCTATGAGGGTGACGCTAGCTAAGGCTCTCAGGAATTGGGATATGGAGTCTGAACTGGCCATCTCCTGTGATCAGGCAAGACTTCCAGTGGGGGGATTGGGACACCAACAGCCACAAATCCTTTGACCTACAATTTATCCTGCCTACAAGATGTGCTGGGGGTAAAGGCAGCACAGACATTGTGGGAGTTGCCAACAAATGACTGGTTTAGCTTGAGGCCTATGCCAGGAGAGGGAGACTATTCCTGACACTGCCTGGAGGGACAGGACCTAGAGGCTGGATGGTCCAGAGACCTAGGATAGAAAATGATTACATATGACATTCACCAATACTCTAATATTAGAGCTCAGTTCAGTTGTCATCAGAGAGGCTTCACCCAGCAACTGACCCACAGCCAAACATTAGATGGTGCTCAGGGAATCCTGTAGAAGAGGGGAGGAAGGATTGAAGGGGCCAGAGGGTCAAGGACACCATGAGATAGCCCACAGAATCAGCTAACATGGGCTCATAGGGGCTCACAGAAACTGAGCCAACAACCAGGGAGCCTGCATAGGGCTGAGCCAGGCTCTCTGCGTATATGTTACAGTTGTGTAGCTTGGTTTTCCTGTGGGATTCCTAACAGTGAGAGCAGGGGCTATCTCTCTTTTGCCTGCCTTGGGACCCTTTCCTCCTACTGGATTATTCTATGAAAATTCACACATACATTCTGGTATAGGAATCATAAATTTTCTTTAGAAACAGGCTCTTTGGAAGGCATCACTTGTCACATCAGAGGCTTAGAAAGAAGGTTGTCATGAGCCACAGTGATGCCATAAACAGTGAGTGAGCATAGCACTGATGCTGAGGCCCTCGGGGCCTGAGCAGGGTCTTTTGTACTGCATTTCAGGCTTTAGTGCCATTGTAGGTCTCAAGCATCGTCTGTTGACTAAGCAGAGGGCACCTAAAATGCTATCAGGTTGTGGCCTCAACAGATCTGAGCCATCATGTACAGCAGCCTTAAACCACTGTGCACTTTTGCGACTTTCCATGCCACCCCACAAATGACAGTGACAAACAGTGATAGCCTTCTACCTCCTGTAATAATTTAGATTATTTTCTTCAGCACACAACAAAGAGCTTTTAAAAAAATCTTCACCCTTCCTCCCACTCTATATGTTCATCAGCTAACACACACAAACACGCACAAACAATTGCGTGGGTGGATGTGTCATGGTGCCCATGTGGAGGCCAGAGGACAGCCATGTGGAGCTGACTCTCTTTTCTTCCACCTTTTATGTGAGTTATGGGAATTGGACTCTGGTTGCCAGTCTTGTGTGGGAAGTGCCTTTACTTGCTGAGCCATCTTATCCACTCATATCAAACACATTTAAATAATATAATCCTAATTTGGAAAATTTGTATCTGATAATAAGACCTTCTGATTGGTAAAAGAGAATCAGTGTTAACCGATGGAACACTAGCAAAGTGTTTCTGTCACTTGCAAAGACACTTTTATTTTAGTTAACTCCACCAAGGCAACATATGTGGTTGGGTCTAGTATTTCTTTTATTTTTTTTTTAGATAAAGGTTACCAATAGCTTGAAGTGCTTCATTACTACATTTGCATATCTCTAAAGGTGGTTCACTAGAGTTGGAATTGCTGCATGGTTTCTTTTAAATGTTAACCAGATCCATAAGAACTCCACATGCATAAAGGCAGACTTTGGCCTCCTGTTTCCTTCTTCCTCAGTAGCATTTGCATTAGTCCATGATTGTCCGTGCTTCCCTTCACAAGCCCCCTCCATCACGACTCCCAGTGGCTGCTTGCCAGGGTCTCCCACCTCCTCATAGCCTCTTTTCTTCCCTTTGGACTCTTTTAGCATGCTCCCCTCAAGGGATGCTCCATTGAGCACAGAGGATTGGGGAGACCCAGGTTATTCACACCTTTAGAACTCAGAAGAACCCTAAAGCTACCTGACAAGGACCCTCCAGTTCCCTCTCTGTCCTTACGGCAGGATCAATTCACACTGCCAGAGCAAACTTGTTTCAAGCTCCTTGACCAAAGTGCTGGCAGTACCAAAATGCAGCAGAGAAGCAGAAGACTTGGGATAGAGGCTGCAGTCCAAATACCAAAGAGGAAATAAACACCCAACTCTGCTGTGGACATTGTAAACACCCCTACTGAAAGAAGAAAGTTGACTAAAGAAGAAATAAAGAAAAACTCAGTCAACAAACTATCTCCACATGGGCAAATCTCAGTTCAGAAATAAAAGCAACACAAAACTCCAAAGTAACATGTTCTAAAAAAAAAAATACAAATTCCATAGTAATGGCCTATTGAAAACCACCTAGAAGAATTCCCAAGGAACTCATGTAACTCTAAGGGCCAGGCTGAGTTCATTTCCAGCTACTGTTCTCACAGCCTTCTTCTCCCTTCTGTATCTCTCAGCTGTGACTTCTGGCTGGGTTCCATTCACAGACATGTTCTTTCTTTTGGTTGTAGGATGACGGTAACAGTTTCAACCTATATCTCTTCAGCCTCACCTGTATTTCCCCCAGGATTCTACACAATAATATCAAATTTCAATGACTAGTCACCTTGTGCAAGTAAATGCTCCTGGGGAAATGATGTGCAGGCTCGAACCAATTAACCTAATTCTGAAGTTTCATTCAAATCATATAGACTGAGAAGTAGGGAGGGACATTGTATAGAAGCAATTGGAGATTGAAAGGGAAAAAAGAGGGGTGGGCAATAAGTGCATGGTAATCTAATACCAAACATCTAAGACACCAGCGCTTAGCGTGCACTTATTATTATATCCTATTTGCTAGGAATTATTTTTATAGATGTAATTTCATTTTCACAATATCTGTGAAATAGTAATTTTCCTCTGTTTTCCAATCAAGGACATAATGTCAAAAGAGGTTAGGTCATTACCCAGTTTCCTATCATTTGGTGGTAATTGCTAAAACCAGATTTTCAGCTGAAGTATTTCAGAGTCCATGGGCAGTACACTAACCATCACCCTTCATGTTCAAAACACTGATCAGTAGCTGTAGCATTGCTAAAAAAGCTTATGGTCCCTCGAAGTGATTATTTTGAAGATTAGGGCACTCATCTGGATGTGTTTACAAAATGGTCAATTACATCATTTTAAGCTTATCCTTTGTATAGGCTCACATGGCAAAACTCACTCAGTAAATATTTGTTGTGCCTATTATGAGCTAGGTACTGCTCTGTGAACTAAGGATAAAGTAATGAACTAAACAGGTTGCTGTGTCAGGGTGCACTGCATTCTAACATAGACAGATCACATAAAGAGATATATAACATCTAGTGTAAATGAAGATCTTCTTTTAATTTTGGTCACCAAGAGGGCTTGTCTTAGTTAGGGCATCAGTTGCTGCGATGAAGCAACAACACCAAAAGCCAGGTGGGGAGGAGGCGGCTTATTTGGCTGGTGTGTTCTGATTGCAGTCTATTGAGGAACATCAAGGCAGGAATCTGGAGGCTAAGGCTGATGCAGAGGCCTTGGAGGCGGCTGCTTACTGCCTTGTTCTCATGGTTTGCTAAGCCTGCCTTCTTATAGAACCCAGGACCACCAGCTCAGCGATAGCACCACTCACAGTGGGCTGGGCCCTCCCACACCAATCACTAAAATTTTTAAAAAGGTATGATCATGTATTTGTTACTCTTAAAGACTTATTTTTATTATTTTGTTTGTTTGTTTGTGTTTTCCAAGACAGGGTTCTCTGTGCAGCCTTGGCTGTCCTGGACTCGCTTTGTAGACTAGGCTGGCCTCGAACTCACATCAATACACCTGTCTCCACCTCCCAAGTGCTGGGATTAAAGGCATGTGCCACCACTCCCCAGAAAGACTTATTTTTGACTGGACTCAGAAGTAGAAGCTCTCAGCGAGGCCAGCCTGCGTCTCTTGGCTATCTGTTCCTGGCACTTTGCTTTGGCTCCCTTCATTCTCTTGGCCACAAGTTCAGTGTATTCTGCAACCTCCTCCTCGTTTTTCTTAGTTCACTGTTTCTTCAGAGCTGTGCTTCGGCGTTTGTGTTGCAGGACACCGGGAGTGACAAGATGCTGAGTCTTGGGTGTTTTGCTCCTGGGCTTCTTACCTTCTTTGTTTAAGGGCTTTCTGACAACATATTGGTGGGCGCCATTTTCTTTAGAGAGAGATTAAAGAGCTTCTGGATTCTGCTAATTCTTTTAGGTTCCAGCTGGCAAGGCACAGTAGTATCTGTCAGTCCAGGAACATCCTTCTCTCCTTTTTTTTTTTACAATAACCAAGTTGAGAACAGAGATTGGCATCCACAATGCAGCCATGAACAGACTTGCACTTCCTCTCTCCAGCTCTTGGTCTGTAACAAGAACGCCCCTTACTCAACAGCAGGTGCACTCTGCCATGGGTCGAAATGCCTTGCTTCATGGGAAAGCCTTGCTTGTCATTCTTACTGCTGATCTGAACCACATAACCCTTCCACGCTTTGCCCAGAGCGTCAGCAACTACTTCTGTAGCCGTGCGCTTCCCATAGATTGTAAGAACCTCTCGTTCATGTCCACTTCCATGAGCCGGTGGCAGGGAGGGAAGTATTCAGCTTCATCTTGGCACAGCTGACCACCTAAGAGACACCACAAAAAAGAGCCCAGTCACTAATTTAAAAATGCCCTACAGGTTTGCCGTGTCCACAGCCTCATCTCATGGAGGCATTTTTTTCAATTGAGGTTCCCTTCTCTTAGATGGCTTTAGCTTGTGACAAGTTGACAAAAATTTAGTCAGCACAAGGCTCAGGGCCTCAGAGGCATTTGCTAGTGTAGGCAGAACCATGAAGTTTCATTTGTAATTTGCCAAGGGTTGAGTCTGGTAATGATACAGAAATAAATGGAGCAACTTTTAAAATGAGACAAGTGATAAGGGTAAACAAATTAAATGAACATTCAATAATGTTCAAAATACTTTTCATAAAATGTCTGCATATCTGGACTCACTATGTAGACCAGGCAGGCTGGCCTTGAACTCACAGAGATCCACCTGCCTCTGCAGAGTGCTAGGATTAAGGGCATGCATCACTTCACCCTGCTTGGACTTTGCATTGTTTTTAGAAAGCATATTCCAGCCTCTCCCAGTCAGGACCTTCTTTGCATATGCACAGGCCAATGGGCTCTAGAGCAGTCATTCTCTGAGTGGCTTGCAGAGGTCTGCAAGTCCCCTTTCAGGAGGAATGGGAGCCCAAAGTGTAACCTAAGATGACAAAATGTTCTCTGTTTGCTCTGATGGTTCAAAAGCAATGGCAGGTAAAGCCTTTCATATTTAAAGTACGCAAGTGCTATGCTGCCACCCTGTGCCAACAGCGATTGTATTTCTGTTAGCATCTATACAATGAAAGGAAAAATGTTTAAGACCATTTTTGATGTCTCAACTCTTGTGTGACCATCTTTACAATATTCTGGATGCTGAAAAGGAAGCCTGCATGGAGCACCTTTGTCAGCACACCACAGCAAGGAGCTCATGTGAGTGAACTGCACGTAGCCAGCTGCCCTTCCCACGGCCTGCCTCACTTAGATCAGCTGACAAATAGCTGCTATTCAGAGTTGAGACTTTGGCAGACATCTCTATAGTAAGCGATCCTTCCTGAAAATGTCAGGGAAAACAACTGACAGCATAAAATTTTTTATGTACTGTATCATTTTATGTACTGAAAATTCAGGAGGTAGTTTATATAGAATACCAGCAACGAGACATTTAAGGACACTTGAACTGTGAGCATGATGGTGCTCACCCTCTGGACTTCCTGAGGAGACGGCGGTCATACTCATTGATGTGATTTAAAAATATGGTATGATAAAAGGTCAGTTGGAAGATTTGTGTCAGTCAGTGAACTAATAGTTCCTAAATAACTAATATATGGTAGTGGAGGATCTACTCAGAGTTCAAGATGAGGGCTGAGGGTAGAACTCAGAGCTACAGTGCTTGCTTAGCATGGGCCCTAGCACAAACAAGAAAGCTGAAGTCACAATAAACTAATATAGTTAGTGCTTTCCTTCCTTCCTTCCTTCCTTCTTCCCCTCCTCTCCCTCCCTCCTCCTTCCCTTCTTTCTTTCTTTCCCTTCCCCTCCCCCTCCTTCCTCTCCCCTCCCCCTCTCTTTTTTCTTTTCCCTCCCTCTCTCCCTCCCTCCTTCCTTCCAGATCAGGCTGGCCAGCTTGTTATGTAGCCAAGAAGGACCCTGAAGTCCTGAAGCTCCCGCTGCTCCTGTCAAGTGTTAAGATTATAGGAGCACATTTTCACACTTACCTTAAATATGCTTTCAAGTACAGAAACGTCCATAATACAGAGTTGGAGTCTATATTTAGACTGACAGTCAGAAGCCTTTTGTTTATTAAAGCTGACTTTCTGCAGTTACCAAAACAGCAAAATAATATCTTGTTTCCCACTATATACACACATACATGGCTGGATTCACTTTATATACTTCAGTAAATCAACATACCTTGACAAATTGGAGCCAGGCTCATTTATAAGAGTCAAGATGTCTTCTATTAAGGCAGTCTCTCTCTCTCTCTCTCTCTCTCTCTCTCTCTCTCTCTCTCTCTCTCTCTCTCTCTCTTCCCTCTCTTCCTCTCTTTGTGGGAAGGGGAGGTAAAAATTATTTTAATTAAAAATTTGCATTTATTTATTTTGAGTGTGTGTGCAAGTGCAGAGGCCAGAGGACCATGTGCATCCCACCTTCCCACCGTGCATCCTGGGGATTGAACTCAGGTCACCGGGTTTCATGGCAAGTGCCTCTATTGGCTGAACCACCTTTGCCAGTCCCAAATTAGTTATTTTAAGTAAGATGTTAGTTATGTTAACATATAATAGGTTTATTCTGATGATTTTAAAGTGAACTAGTGAGTAAATGCTTTTGAGAATTTCCAGCTATAACTTTTAATACGGCACATATCCATATAACCCATAAATAAAAGGTCTTTGGGGCCGTAAGTGTTTAGGATAAACTAAGTTTGAGATTTCATCAAGCTGAGGACCACTCTTGCTGCAGCCCTTTGTTTCCGTGTGTCTCTGTCCCCTGCTTTTCTGTTTTGTAAACCGAATTAAAAAGCTTTGAGGGTGGGCGGCACAGCACGCTGGTGTACACTGCGGCACAGCATGCTGTTGTGTACTGCGGCACAGCACGCTGGTGTACACTGCAGCACAGCACGCTGGTGTGTACTGCGGCACAGCACGCTGGTGTGTACTGCGGCACAGCACGCTGGTGTGTACTGCGGCACAGCACGCTGGTGTGTACTGCGGCACAGCACGCTGGTGTGTACTGCGGCACAGCACGCTGGTGTGTACTGCGGCACAGCACGCTGGTGTACACTGTGGCACAGCACGCTGGTGTGTACTGCGGCACAGCACGCTGGTGTGTACTGCAGCACAGCACGCTGGTGTGTACTGCGGCACAGCACGCTGGTGTGTACTGCGGCACAGCACGCTGGTGTGTACTGCGGCACAGCACGCTGGTGTGTACTGCGGCACAGCACGCTGGTGTACACTGCGGCACAGCACGCTGGTGTGTACTGCGGCACAGCACGCTGGTGTACACTGCGGCACAGCACGCTGGTGTGTACTGCGGCACAGCACGCTGGTGTACACTGCGGCACAGCACGCTGGTGTGTACTGCGGCACAGCACGCTGGTGTACACTGCGGCACAGCACGCTGGTGTACACTGCGGCACAGCACGCTGGTGTGTACTGCGGCACAGCACGCTGGTGTACACTGTGGCACAGCACGCTGGTGTGTACTGCGGCACAGCACGCTGGTGTGTACTGCGGCACAGCGCGCTGGTGTACACTGCGGCACAGCGCGCTGGTGTACACTGCGGCACAGCGCGCTGGTGTGTACTGCGGCACAGCACGCTGGTGTACACTGCGGCACAGCACGCTGGTGTACGCTGGTGTACACTGTGGCACAACACGCTGGTGTGTACTGCGGCACAGCACGCTGGTGTGTACTGCGGCACAGCACGCTGGTGTACACTGCGGCACAACACGCTGGTGTGTACTGCGGCACAGCACGCTGGTGTACACTGCGGCACAGCACGCTGGTGTACACTGTGGCACAACACGCTGGTGTGTACTGCGGCACAGCACGCTGGTGTGTACTGCGGCACAGCACGCTGGTGTACACTGCAGCACAGCACGCTGGTGTACACTGCAGCATAGCACGCTGGCTCCTACAGCTTCTCATGTGCTTCAGGCACAATCCTTTGGCTGTTGATGCTAAAGCAGAAGACTCTCCTGAGTCCCTGGCGGGTGGCCTGGAAGCAGGAGACCATGACTGAAAGACTATGCTTGTTGGAAATTGGTTTCTGGGGTGGCTTTATTCTGTGTGGGGCTAGGCACTTTCTGATGCAATCAGTTGATCTGGCTTTCCTGGGAGCCTCAGGTGTCCTAAGTGGTTTTGCTGTTAGTGTTTGTAAGTTTAAAATTAAACTACACTTTTCTAAGTTTGACTAGCTTCTGTTTTAAAATAAAAATCAAGATTAAATATAAAAACAAAATTAAGGATGGCTTTACAGTGTTAAGTAGATTCATTTTGCTTCTTTCAAGATTTTTTTTTTTTTTTTTTTTTTAGTTAAAAATTTTTAAAGACATTTACTTAGTGTCAGGCAGGGTGCTATGGTGTATCTTTGGAGGTCAGAGGGCAATTGGAAGGACTTAGTTCTTTCCTTCTACTGTGTGGGTCTCGGGAATTGAACTCAGGTCCTCAGGCTTCGCAGCAGGTGCCTTTACCCACTGAACCATTGCACTGTACCCTTCTTCTGAGAGTGAATGATACAATTTTACCTAACTTTTATTGAATTAAGTCCATAGGTAATACTTTGAAATGCAACAGAAGTAATGATCAAAAGGTATCCAAATTTTATAAAATTGCATCATATTTCTTAGGCCTCTAGCATTTGAAAAATATTTCCAGAAACTTGGCTCTTTTCTGGTTAAACTGATGTCTTATCGCTGGTTCTGAAAAGCCAAGTTGTAATTTTGAGGACACCATGGATGAAAAAAAAAAAAAAAAAGACTATCACTAGTAACAGATGTGAAATTACATTAGATAAATATAATCATTAGTTTCAGTCTCACCCTGGTTAATTTGTTTGTGGAAATGTGCAACCCATTATTCATTAGATAATTTTTCACACCTTGATTAGGAAGCCATGTCGAATTGTGACCCTGCACATTTGGGTTTACCTTCCTTACAATGAAGTATACCATTTACAATAGTGGAAACGGGGGACAAAATGTTTATCTCAAGCTGATTTTGTGCCAATAAATAAAGTAAATCAATAGCCAGTGAAGTGTGAACAACATTTCTCTGCTGTATAATATGGTTTTGGGGGCAATTTGACATGCTACAAGGGGAAACAAGGGTCCTGAACAGAAAGGTAATAAAAGCAAATCATGCTGGTAACCATTATTGAAGTCCTATGCTTTTCTATACTTCGGCAGCTTTAAGATGTGGAAAAATAATGCACATAAAATTATAAAAATATTGAGGCAACTCTCCCCCATATTTATAAACACTGCTTCTCATAGCTGAACTTGATTTTATTGGTCATGCACTCTCTACCTGTGACAAATCTTTTCTATTTTCTATTTGATCTAATTTAGTACACAAATTCAAATATCTTTAAACCATTTAGAGTAAATAAAGTGCAAACACCTTAAATATCAAATAGATTTTATTAGCTCTCCCTAGGACTTCATCTGAATTTTGCTTTACAACATCAGAGAGCTACAAGAAACAAAACAGAACAGAACAGAACACAACACAACACAAAACTTTTTCCTCTCAGGGAAAAGCCTCCGTTTCCACAGTTCTCAATTTCTTATCAAAACAAAAGAGCGGTTTGCTGTCTCTGTGCTCACCAAAGGAGAGTAATAAATGCATTTATAAAGTCTATGTGCGTGTACTTTAGAACCCCAGATGTTGTCTTCTAAACCACAGTGAAGGCAACACATTTCCCTGAAGCTAAGCAGGCTGCATTCAATTAATTAATGGTAATTACAAGTAGCCCCCCACCCCCACCCCCCAGCAGACAGCGAAGGGCTGCACTGCGTTACCATAGAGAGGAGGGGTTGGGCTGTCTGTTTCTGACAGACTGTTCTGGTCCTCTTGCTCTATAGTCATAGCTGGGAAACCTGCAGATCCAGGGAATGAGTGGCTCCTGGTACCACAGAAACAGCGTTTTGCTTTCCAAGAATGTTACTACTTCCTGGATAATTTCTGTGTACTATTGCTAGAATTTTTTAAATGCCACAGGCCATCAATCTTTTTTTTTTTTTTTTATAATTTATGCTGGCGTGTAGTGTATTTATCTGAATTCTGGCATGATTAGTATGGAAAGTCCTACACATTATCTGTACATGTGTCTATATATTGAGACCCCCTTTTTTTTTCAGTGTAGTGTAGATTAGTGTTTAAAATCTAGAATTCAGCAGTTTTGTATTATATTATGAATAACAGTGATCTGTTACCTCTAGTTTCCTGTTTGGATACATATCAGCAGAAACCTAAGGACTTAGGAGATGGAGTAAGTACCGGATTGAGGAACTGGCTGTGGGCAGCAGGAACGCAGGTTAGACTGGGAGTCAGATACGAATCCCAGTTCTGCCCGGAGCCCTGGGACCTCCCATGAATAGTTACAGAAACAGTTAAACAAATTAAACACTTACCAACAATATAAAGACCTTTACTTTCAGGGTCAAGTGAGAAGGCCGAAGTCTGACCCCCTGAGCGTGAGCCCCAGGCCTGCAGGGTGGAAGAAGACAACGGACTCTCACGTTCCTCTCTGACCTCAGCATACACTTATGACGTGCATACAGAGCCATGTGCATGCGAGTGAGAGAGCACATACATGTGCACAAACACATGCAAATAAGTGAATGTAAAAAAAATTAAATTAAAAGTTTATTTTCAAATGATTCTTTGATATGCATATAATTTTACTGTTTATTAAAAAACCAAGTTTGCATGCTAACAAAATGAATGTGCTTCTTTTTCTTACCTAATGGATTAAATCTTTGCCACGGTTTAGGGATTGACCCCATTGGAGCAACAGTAAAGAGACAACAGACACGCATACAGAAAAGGATGGTGGGATCAGTGCGCTGTGCTCTCAGAGGAAGATGCATCAGTACCACAGAAACCACACTATTTGCATTTATTACTGCAGCAGAAATGAGGAGGATGTCGGTTAGGTCTGAGGCCTCTGTAGGGGAGTAGTTTCTGATTGCAGCCATTCAACAGCAGGAGGAGGAGCTGCTGATAATTTAATTTCTGCAAACAGAGGGAAGGCCTTGCAATTCCCAGAGGCTGAGGTGTTGGCCAGGTTCAGGTCAGTGATACATGTTAACTCCGGACTTTACCTGCCCCTCGCCCCCCAATCTTGGTTCAAGACTTGATATTACATCTTCAATGATTTTCAGGGCTGATCAATGCACAAAATGTCACTTTGCATAAATGTTATAAAATGGTAGAAATATGCTATGGCCATTTCAGAGTGTTGGAAATTCTGTCTTAAGTCCAAACCCAAATTCATTCAAAGACTTTTTTTTTAAATGAAACTCGAACAGCAAGTGTTTGTTTGTTTGTTTGTTTTTAGCAAACAACAAGTTTTAAAGTCAGACATTCTAGCACAATACAGTTCCAAAAATTTAACTTGGTATTTCACACTGGGGAATGGTGGTAGGATTCTTTGCTTTCTTTAGTTAAACCTATGTTTATATAAAAGCAGAGAGCTTTATGTGTAGAGACTGAAATTCTCATATAATACAGTGAGCTGGAGTCTGCGCCCAGGTATTGGCAGCATGCACTGCAGCTGTGTGGTGTGTGCACTGCCTGAGGCTGGTTGTGTGTTCAGAACCAGCTGCGGGAAGTCACATGATGTGCAAGGGCCATGCACTGCCAGAAAAGTCTCATTTTCTTTCTTTCTTTGTTTCTTGTTTTTTTTTCTTTTGTTGTTGTTGTTTTTTGGTTTTTTTTGAGACAGGGTTTCTCTGTGTAGCCCTGGTCCACCTGCCTCTGCCTCTTAGAGTGCTGGGATTACAGGCATGTGTCGCTGCGCCTGGCTTTGGATTCATTTTTACTTATGTGTTCAGAAACCTTTTACTATTGTCAGATTTACCACCACGGCCCTTGCATTCACTTTGGTCACAACCCGCAGTTTGGAAGCCGAGGGCTAACTCTTCTGCCTTCAATATTTGCTGTATGTGTATCTTTTTATAAAAATTTAACAAAATACTATACCTGGGTAAATATATTATGCAGACAATCTGTTTTTGTAACCTGCTTTGTTTGTGTATTCACCATGTTATAAACATTTTTCTGTGTCTTTCTTCACATCATTTGTAGTAGCTGTATCATATTTTACTATATAATTTTTATTATGATTATTTTAAGTATCACTCTGTCACCAGACACAATCAAAGTTATAACTTTACCTACCTATGGCCTTGTTAACTGTGATCCTCCTGCCTTAGCCTCCCAAGTGCTGGGATTATAGGCATGTGCCACCATGCCCTTTCGCCATAGTTTGCTTGGTCCCCCTTTCCCATTTTCATCTCCTCCAGGCTTCTGGTCTATGAATTTGTGACTACACATCTTCTCTCCTTATGTGTTAAGGTAGCATTGCTATGCTTAAAACTCCCCCAACCTTTGCAGAAAATCTCCAAGTTGCTTTTGGTACTCACGCTGCCTGGGATACCACTTTGCTGGCATTCAGGTCTCTGCTTAAAGGATGCTTCCTAACAGTCCTCCCTGAGTGTCCTACCGAACCAGCATCCTTCCAGCATCCTCTGCCCTCATATAGCTTCCTCTTCCTAACACACATCTCATCATTCCCCAAAGTGTTAAGAATTTCTTTCCTTTTTATCTTCTATTGGCACTTAAACTCTCTGAGGGCAGAACTCCATTCCTTTTGTTTGTTGCAAAGTAGCACCAAAAAAGAGCTGCTTGGTTCATAGATACAAAAAAAAAAAAAAAAAAAAGTATTTGCCAAATTACTCGTGGTTTCATTCAATATTTTCTACTAAAAATGTGGATGAGAGAGGTTACTGTTTTGTCAGCTGCCTTTGGAGGAATACTGTGGTTGGCCTTCAAATGGAATGAGTGGCCACGAGGAAACGGGTGTAGCTCGCACCTTGAAAAGGAGTAAATAATGATTTGGAAGTAGGAGAGATGAGAATGAGATGGTAGGGCCTGTGTGGAAAGAGCTTTGACTTGGACTAGGGGAAGGCTGAAGATGGGTGGGCAAAAACAACAGAGGAAACCATTAAGAATTTAAATTATGCTGCACTGTAAACGCTTCCTCTTTCCCACCATTGTGGTTCAGATTCCGCTCTACATAATGTGTAGGGAGCAACCCAGCGCTGTTGGTAGTGTTGGTAGGTAGACCAGCATACATGGACTATGTAGTTATTGAAGAAACAGATGAGCCATGATGATGACCACAATGTCTGGCCACAATCAGAGAGTAAACTGCACTGCAAGATGCTCCCTCCTAGAATTCCTGCCCTGCAGTGTAGTCCTGCGACCCAAGCTAACATGTGGGTGGGTGGGGCCTGCCCACCTTTCTGAGTTCTTCCTGTAGGGGGCTGGCAGAACCTAAGCATGTTTTCTCTTATAAGGAAGCCAAAGGGGCCTCTTACTCTTTCCCTGGAGCGCCAGCCCGACCACATGGCTGCTTACTGCTGTGTGGACCTCTGTGTAGGTAACTCAAATTGCATAGCTCTTGAATTCTCTCCTTTATTCTCTTCCTCTGGGCAGCTGCAGAAATGTATAGCTTGCCTGCCCTTGGAGGTGCCTTTGAAATGCTAACAAAATTGTTTTTAAGTTAAAAAGATTTCATCTCATCCCCATCAGAATGTCTGCCAACAAGAATACCAATAGTAACAAATGCTGGCATCGAGGGGGGCAAAGGAGAGCCCCAATATACTCTTGCTGGAAATGTAAACTAATGTAGCCACTTTGGAATATATCTGGATGTTTCTTAAAAAGCTAAAAAAAAGATTGTCATATGAGCTAGTTGTACAACTCCTGAGCATATACCCAAAAGCCTCTCTTCTCTATGACAGAGACTCATGCACATTTGTGTTCACTGCTGTCCTGTTCACAATAGCTAGGACATAGTCTAGATGCCCAATAACTGATGAAGGGAAAGTTACTCAGCTATAAAGAAAAGTGAAATTATAAAATCTGGATAAAAATAGATGGAACTGGAAAAAAACTGATTTTAAGGGAGCTAATTCAGGCTCTCACATGCGGAGTCTAGACTCCACACTTAGAAGCCCTGTGAGCAAGAAAACCAGGAAGGGAGTAGGGTGTGTTTCCTGGCCTGGGGGACAAATCAAATAGGGTTTACTGGAAGAGGGAGTGAGTATTGAAAGTGGGGGACAGAGACAGGAGAAAAACTGAGTCAAGTCTGGAGATTTCTTCCCTCACCCCCAAGACAGGGTCTCTCTGTGTTGGCTGTCCTGGACTCACTTTGTAGACCAGGCTGGCCTCAAACTCACATTAATCCGCCTGCCTCTGCCTCCTGAGTGCTGGGATTAAAGGCGTGCGCCACCATGCCTGGCTGCAAGTCTGGAGATTTCTTACCAAGTCTCCCTTTAATGGAGCCGAGTAGACTTTATATAGCAAGGTCACCAGAGGCTCTATTGTAATTTCACTTCCCCTAGCCCCCAGGCAAGAATACAATCCTCTGAATAGCTCCCTGTAGGAACTTCCCTATTTCTTTCAAAGGTAAACAATCCAAAAATAGCCTAGAACACAAGTCCTCCTTCAGCAAAGGTCAACAACTCGAAGGTCACAGCGTGCAGCCTAAGCAGGAGATTTCTAACATGCCTGAATTTAGCATGGCTCCCCATAGGTGTGAATTTCCTAAAGGGAGGGAAGGATAGTAGACTATTGATAAAAAGAAAGTAATGCGAGGTGAAACCATGGGTGGAAAGGTTTAGTCAGGGAGGGAGGCAGGAGAATTGGAGAGATGAGGCTGGGGGGCAGAGCAGGACTGACTGGGATAAAAGGAGTATAAATGTTGGGGACAGTAGGCCATATGACCAATGTTCAGCCATCTTGTCAGAACCTGCACCGTTAGATTTCTATTTCTCCAGCAGTCTGTCATTTACCAGAAACCAGCTGACCCTGTTGTGGTTCAGCAGTTAGACTAAAGATAAGATTAAGATGGAGCCACCTTGTTGTGGTTTATCAGACTAGATAAAGATAGAGCAAAATATTCAGTGTGGCAGAACGTTATGACCCTGCCTGGAATTCCCTGTGTTTTGAGATAGCCTGCAGCTGGGTTGCCATAGCAATATGCTTCCTGTCTCCTGCCTTATAAAAGCTGCCGCTTGAAAAATAAAGTTTGACAGAAATGAACTTATTCTGACCTTATAACAAAATAGTTTCTAACCTTAAGATGGAGTCAGACTGGGAGAAAATGTCAAAGGCATCTGGAAGAGTCCACACTGAACCAGGCCATGAGAGGAGAAAGAGAGGAGGTAGACCAAGAGAGAAAGAGAAGTGTGTGTTGGGGGAAAAACAGATCAAGAGAGGAGCCACAGCCCAGAGGGCCAAGAGAGCAGGTGAACCAAGAGAGCACATAACCAAAATGGCTGAGTTATATAGAGGTCAGAGGTTAAAGGAAGAGAAACCCAGTCCCTGGGCTGGAGAAGTTCAGGGTAGGAGGCAGGGTAAGAAGTTCTGGGAAAAGCCATAGGTACTGAGTTACTAGGTTTCTTTTTTCTTTGGCATTTAACATTCCAGTCTTTTTGTTGATTAATAAGAGGTGATGTAATCTCTTCTGTAACCATTTCCTGCTCAAATCGGGCACTGTTGTTAGAGGTGCCCAGGAAGGCTGGAATGTTGGTCAAAGCTGGAAAGGGAGGGAGGAACACAGGCTAGAGGAAATTTGTTTTGCTTGCTTCCCAGGTTCTGTAGGACTACCTAGGGCTAGCTAGGTAAGTATAGGCTGCTAAGGAGCAGTTTAGGATGCAGGTTCTAAAGGAACAGCAGAGGCTGACATATTGTAGGCAGTTTTGGAGCAGTTCTCAGTGGGAAGTTAATTGGAAACCTACCGGGACAGATACAGACTGGGAAAAGAAGGTAAAGTTAAAGAGCATAGGGGAAAATTTTTTATCTTGGGTGTACACTTGAAAGTTCCATGATCATTGTCTTGGTAGTTGTTCTTGTTAGGGGTTCCAAGATCAGGGAAAGGGGATGAGATCCCACCCTCAAGAATCAGTAGCTGAGGAAACATAAGCTGGAGTCCATTTGATCTGTGATAGGTGGATCCAAGTCTCATGACTGCCTGAAGTTTACATGATTTTAAAAAAGTTTTTAAAAGTAGATAAGTTTTAGACATATAAAAATTTTAGGCATATTAGCATTATCATTGTTTGTAATCTGTACTGAAATCCACATTGTAGAAAAAGTGGTAGACTCACACCTTTGAGTCACAACAAAGCTTAGGGACCCAAAAATGATTTTTGGATAAAAGCCAATTCGAGGCCAGGCAGTGGTGGTGCACGCCTTTAATCACAGCACTTGGGAGGCAGAGGCAGGCAGATCTCTGTTTTGAGGCAGCCTGGTCTACAAAGCAAGTCCCAGGACAACCAGGGCTGCACAGAGAAACCCTGTCTTGAAAAAACAAACATCAGATATATAGGGCCAATGTAATAGAGCATGTTGGGTGGTTGTTCAGGTAGTAAACTGTCTCAGTCATTTTTTCATTTTGGAAGCTGCTAACCCACACTCCAGATGCACTCAGATACTTAAGTTTTATCCCTTCTCAAGTCTCTGATAGATTTGAAGACCAGATAGTCTTTCAATTAAGCTTAGTGGTTAGGGGTTAAGATGCTTTTTAGATTAACATAGATGTTTTAAGTTAATGGAGATGAGATACGATAGATATTAACTTCCATTCAGAAATTTAGACCCAACAAGAAATGAGAGATGTTTACTTCAAGTTTGCCAAATACAAATGGCCGAATCACTATGAATGTAATGTTTATATAATTCCTGATTGTCTTGTGGTTCTTCCTGCTGTATGTAGTTTATTTTACTCATGTGTAACAATATAAATGTATATGGTAAAAAGAAACAATAAAAATATTTTACAAAAGAAAAAAGAAAAATAAAGTTTGAGAGTTTGATCAATATTCAGACTTGCTCTCCTTCTTCGTGCTTTGTATTTTGTCCCTCATACAGGTGAGTTTCCTCCCGATCTTTAGTCGAACCCCTGCAGGCCGGGGCATATAAAGACATCACATGGGAAGCAAGATATGCCCACCTGTGCAATAGGAGTTTGGCTGTTGGGGGTTGGTGGGAGTAAGCAACTCTCTTGTGAATGCATTCAGTATGCACTCCACGGGAGTCAGTGGTGAGGAAACCAATGCCTGGTAGCGTCACTGGTCAACAGCCCAGGTATAGGAAGGTGGCTCAGGCAGGGAAACATATTCCTGATGGCTAACTAAACTAACGAGAGCAGCAAACTGCCTTCCAAATACTTACATCTGTGCTCAGACAAAAGCAGCTCCTAACCTTAATGAGAGGAGCCCTTCCTTACAATGAACAGTGGGGAACGCAGACTCACAGTTGGCCGAGATGGAGAAAATAAGTAACAGATGTGGGCCCAGCCTTAAGCAAGTCACCTAACCACCGACGTTAAGGTTCTGGGAACATTGTGGGAGACAGGATAGGAACTATGTAAGAGCCAGAAGATAGGGTGATGGAATCTAAAGCAGCATCCTGAGACTTGACACGACCACTGCCATCAACTCCCATTGAGTGCGGCCACTTGCACTGCGCCCACACAAAACCAGGTTTGTCAATGTATACCCTCTGCTGAGCCCACCGGAGTCAAAAAAAAAAAAAAAAAAAAAAGCAACCCTAATCACCCAGATTGCTCTGGTTCATCTTGGTAGGCCACAAAACAAAATGAACAGACAAATGTACGAGGGAGATTTGTGAGCAATAATGAAGGTGGATAGGAGTGGTAGGGACATAGGAGGCTAGCATTGGCAGTGTGTAAAGCATATACATGTGACATTTTTACAATTAATGTAAAATAGATTTGCCCTTTCTTACTTGTTGTGTGGACTGTTCCTGTGTAAATGTGAACAAACTGGCTTCTCACCTCTGGTAGGGCACCAGTGGCAGAAACAAGTGATTCTACCATGTGTGATAACTTAGGGTTGTTTTTATTGCTGTGAAGAGACACCACAACCATGCCAACTCTTAAAAGAGAAAACATTTAATTGGAGCTGGCTTACAGGCAGACATGGTGCTGGAGAAGGAGCTGAGAAATCTACTTTGGGATCAGCAGGAAGCAGGACGCGAATGTCACACTAGACATCATTCAAGACCTCAAAGCCCACCCTTAGTGATGCTCTTCCTCCAACAAAGCCACACCTATTCCAACAAAGCCACACCTCTTAATACTGCCACTCCCTATGAGCCTATGGAGCCATTTTCTTTCAAACCAGCACGTGTAGTTTGGTGAACCCATGGCTTTAATTGGGGTTACTTATAGGAACATGCTCATCTTAGGGCAGGCCACACCACAAAAGAAAAGTTTTTGTCCAAGAAACTGCCTACATATCCTGAGAGGGGAGAGGCCTTGTCAGCCCCTTTTTTAGTCCACCTGAGCAGATAGTTAATGGGCCAATTTTGTGCATAAAAATTATTTTGAGAGGCTGGAGAAATGGCTCAGCAGTTCAGAGCATCGACTGCTCTTCCAGAGGTCCTGAGTTCAATTCCCAGCAACCACATGGTGGCTCACAACCTTCTATAATGTGATCTAATGCCCTCTTCTGGCCTGCAGGTGGACATGCAGACAGAGCACTGTATACATAATAAATAAATAAATAAATATTAAAAAAAATTATTTTGAGCCAGATGTGGTGGCACATGCTTTTAATCCCAGCACTCAGGAAGGCAGAGGCAGGTGGATCTCTGTGAGTTCGAGGCCAGCCTGGCTACACAGAGAAACCCTGTCTCAAAAAGCAAAAACAAAATTACTTTGAGGCATTTGATGTGAAAGGAAGAAAGTAAGCAAGGTAGTATTTAGAAGGATATTGTGTTATAAGGTGGGAGACTTTCCCCATATTTATGCATGTATACATATTTATACATGAGAGGGGGCAAAGAAAGGCCAGCAATATAAGCAAGACAGAAACAAAAGGAATTTATGGTTTTCAGGAGACTGGAAGGAACAGGGCAGAACACAGATAAAAGATTGATTTTAATGAAAGAGAGAGTGAGGATGTTCTAATACAGGACAGTCATGCGTTATAAGTGTGCCATGAGCTTTGCACAGAGCAGAAGCTTAGCCAGGGGAGATCTGTCCTGTCCTCCGTGGCATTAGGAAGACTGCATCTGCTCTTCCTGCCTTCCTGCCTGCCAGTGTACCCCAACGAACCCTGCACACTGGGGGGGAACAGATGCTCATGGCTGGCATCAGGGACTGACAAGGGCTTTCGAATAGACCTATGTGACGCATTGGTTTGCCATTGTGTTCTGACTGAGACCTCTTTCCACTCTTTAGTGTCTGATAAGCTTCTGCTATATAATGAAGGGATCTCTGCCCTATCCATGCTGCTGCAATCCTTACCCAAACCCTTCGAGATTAAATGTAATGGAATACTCAAATACTAACAGCAGATGGTTTGCTGTGTCCTTACACATCTCCTCTATAAATGCAACTTCAAGGATCATCTGCATTCAAGTATATTTTACAGGTTACTAAATCAACTCCTGTGAAGGTCTTTTCTTCTAATCTAATCTAAGTAGCACAGCTCATTCCTCAGCTCTTTCAGAAAAGGTAAAGACACTTCTTTTACAAGTTAGCATGTTATAATGCTGGGAGCAAACATGTTCACTATCCTAGGCATTATACTCTGGTATATACTTAATACATTATGAATAATATACAGTATTAGGACTCATTCAGATATTGCAGAAGAAAATAAGTTATATATCTTAAATATGTCTTTACTTTTCTAAATTTGTGTTTTAGGTTATTTTTCTCTTGAATGGAGGCTACAGTGAAATGTAATTCTTGTAATTAAAAAAATCTTTTTTTAAAATTATGCTCTTGTCTTTGTGTTTAAGGTTAAGAAGTGTCAAATATATATATATATATATATGTATTTGGAAAATTTGTAAGAATATAATAACCTTGTCTTTCTTATTAAAATTGCAACTCAAGGAAGTGTTGAGGTATATGGGAAATTGTGTCTTAAGACCTATTGTAGATCCATGTCACTGTGTGAAAGAGAGGATAATTAGCGCCTGCACTCCGTCATATCAGACTAAGGGTAATGGGGTGTAAGAAATGGTTCATTAGGCTCTCTCAAGTACTTTTACTGTGTCCATACTATTTATACCAGTAGAAAAAAATTCAGTCTTTAAAATCCAGCCCAAGCATTAACCTTAGATTTTTCAGTATGAGAAATAACACTGAATAAAATCCGTTGAGTAAAATCCTTTAAAGATGTATATAAAAAGCCCTCCTGGGATTCTCTGGCTTACACGTCGTCTATGCTGGATACTTTCCTCCCTCTAGGTTTCTGGTCTCAAACCCAAGGAACAGAGTTTCGGGTAGAGAAGGTAAGACCAGAAACCACTGTAGAATTCTAACTGAAATGGAACTTTATTGCTGGGAGTCTCATTAGCAGAGCTCTCTTTAGCAGGAGTGGAATGAGCATTAGCAGGAGAGGATGCAAAAAAAAAAAAAAAAAAAAAAAGGTTTATTCTTAGAAAATTTGCTGTGGTGGGAATTGGTCCAGGTAGCCATGCTGTGATGTCCTTGGGTAAACTTGTTCAAATGTTGCTCCGAGAGGCTAAAGTATCAGAGAGGAGAGGATGCTGTTCAGAGCACAGAGAGTTCTGATAGACATTGCTCAAGTAAGTCTTGAAGGAGAGATAAACCTGTTTTTGTTAGGATCCCAAGTGTGGGATCGGAATGGTCTTGTGAGAACAGGTGAGGTTAATCCACTAGAAGACCAACCACCTCATGTGGGAGCTTGATTGTTGCCAGCTGAAAAGATCCCGTGACCAGACTCTGGGAGGAGATATATAAATGGGCCCAAAACTGGAGGCGGGGCCTTTGGAGACTTGGGATAGTTTTGGCTGTTCATCGCTGCACTTCGAGATGCTCCTAGAGAGAACCACTCGAGGGAAGGCTTCTGGGCTCCAGCTCCTGCTGAGGTTCCAGGTTCTGGTTACTCCAGGTTCCAGAAGAAGAAATCCTGCTGATTATGCCAGGAGAATTGTTCCTCGGAACTGATATCCTTACGGTTTTGTTATTCTTTAATCCTCTTATCGTTTAGGGTAGTCGGGTTATAAGTGACGTATGCTTGGTTAGTAAGTTTGTAATAAAATATATTGGTTAAGAAAACTGAGCCTACAACGTCTCTTTTAGGAAGTCTCCCCTCCTGACATCCTTCTGGATGCAGTTTTGAGCTATGGATGGAAATTGTGTGCCTGTAAGCAGACTGGGCTGCAGCCTGTGGAGAGAGTAAGGGAAGTGAGTAAAGGGAACCTCTGAGAGATCCAACAGCACGAGTCTCTCTTGCAATTGAGAGAGTGGAGACAAAGCCCTAGGTTTGATGCCCAGCACCACAAGAGAGGAATGAAGGAGAGAGAGAGGAGAAGAGAGAGAAAAGAAAGAAAAAGCATAGAAAATAAAATGGACTGCTACATAGGAACCACAGAGACCCCATGTTAGACACTAATTTGCGGCTGGATTAATCTAATACAAGATGTTCAATGAAAATCATATACTTGCTTACTCAGAAATCAACTGTTGACTGATATTTTGATCAAACACGAGCCAAATAATAGCTTGAGGAATTGTCTAATGAAATCGACGGTCTCCACTGCTTTGGGCTCAGAGGTGGAAAGCCTTGCCAGGCATGCACAGGGTCCTAGGTTTGATTCCCAAGCACCACAAATAATAAAAAAAGAAACTGTGCCCCAATACATGTGAATGCATTGGAACTGAAAATTTCAATTGTGGGAATAGTTTTAACCTCCAAATCTTCAGTACTCTGATGACTGACTGCATTAATACATTCCAGTCTGGCCTTATCCCTCCTTCCTTGTAACCTGTGGTAGGAGACTAGGAAGTGCTCAGGTGAAAACTGTGCTTGGGAAATGTCTAATTACTCACTACTCTTCATCAGCTATTGGGAGTTCCAAAATGGTATAGGTCTACAATGTAGAACAAGACAAAATGGGTAGCTAACATTGTAAGGCCACCGTTTATAGTTCTTAAAAAGTAGCAGCCATTGCTCAGCACTCCCAAAAGCTTTACAATTGCTGTTAGCCTCGCAGCTACAGCAGAGGTCTGTAAAAACTAACCAGAGCAGATTTGGAACCCAGAGACCTGTCTCAGACTCTACCATCGCTTCTTTTTAGCTACCTTCCGTAAGCTCTGAATTCTCACTGGACAGTGGTGGTGCACACCTTTAATCCCAGCCAGCACTCAGGAGGCAGAGGCAGAGGCAGGTGTATCTCTATGCGTTCAAGGCCAGTCTCATTAGCAGAGACAGCTAAGGCTACACAGAAAAACCCTATCTCAAAAACAAAACAAAACAAAACAAACAAACAAACAAAAAACAACAGAAAACGAAGTTCTGAATTCTCTACACATTTTTGAAATGGGTAAGAAAAAAACGTTAAAAACACTATGTGTCATGATTGAAGTACACTGTTAATTCTAAAGTGTAGGGATCATAGTTGTTACTACTGTCAGAGCCAGGGCTGCTGAGATGGTGAAGTGGGTAGAAATGCTTGCTACGCAAAACTGAGAACCTGTGTCCATTCTGTGAGGAAGATGGTGTCCTCTGACTCATTCACGCAAGTGCATTCACACATACAGCTTATAAAGTGAACCTTCTCCCCCTTCTAATCCCTTAACAGCTTACAAAAATATTTGGAGTGTCAATATGTCAATAGCCATTTCATTCTGAATACAGTAGCCTCACAAATTCAGAGTAACTTAATTTTCAGGCCTTCCATGGTAGTTTATGGAATTGTGTGTCTGGGAAGCTTAGTATTTTTCCTGTTTGTTCAGGCATTATGAGCATGCAAGTATTAATCCAGTTTTTCCATTGGAAAAACACTTCCCCCCATTCCTTGAGAATTGGGATTTAAACACATTAGCAGCAATTAGTACTTGAGCCAAGCATTCAGGTTTTGAATAAAACTACAGTTGACATTTGCTCCTAGATGAGAGAGTGAAAAATGGTCCATAAAGTTTCTATTAACTTCAAAAGCAGCAACATCTGCTCCAATCCACAAAGCTTCATGGTCTACCGTGGAAGGAGAGGCGATCTCTATGAGGCCCGAGTCAGGCCTACAGTGCAGCGGCCTCTGCCGCTTAGCACAGGGCACTGGGAGAGAACATTTTCTTTCCTTCACTCCTCTCCTCTTCCACACTCCCTCCTCTCCTTCTCTTTACTCTTCTATGTCCTTCCTCTCTTTTTCTCCTTTTTCTTCCCCTCCTCTTTTTCCCACCTTGCCTCTCTTGATGGATATTTACATGATTGCATCCG
The DNA here is from genome assembly GCF_903995435.1 of Acomys russatus. Taxonomy (NCBI): domain Eukaryota; kingdom Metazoa; phylum Chordata; class Mammalia; order Rodentia; family Muridae; genus Acomys; species Acomys russatus. The sequence continues at coordinate 16,059,952 of NC_067166.1, forward strand.
TAAGTCTGTGCCCAGTTACTCTCTGGCTGTTAGCAGATAGAGTCACTTTGGGTAGATTCCAAATGAGCTCCGTGCATTTCTCAGTCACATGTTTCCCCTTCAAAATTCAGGGGAATTCCAGACCATTTTGCAATTAGTTAAGGATTATATTTCCTTATTTTTATTAATTTCATGTGAAGTGGGATTTATCAGCGGAGCGTTCATTGGCACTGTCTTCAATTTATTCTGATGAAACTGACTGACATCTGTGTGTGCTGTTCATCAGTCATCATTCAAACCATTCTTAATTGCATTAAATGTAAATTAAGACATTCAATTTCAGCCATTATTTTTCATAAAATACTGTGAACTGAGTTTTAGTGGGTCATGGGATCTTACATTCAAGATAAATAGGGTAAACTCAAAACGTACCACTGATGTTCACCCTTTGCCGACTGTTTCTTTCTTGCGTACTAGATGGGAACAATTAATTTGTTCTCTGAGGAGATGGATGGGTAAGGAGGACATAACTGAGGTTTTCTAACAAACTATTTCATCTTTAGCTCTTTCCTGTGTTTTAAGGTTTAAAAATAAACACTTCTTTATTAAGTATCTATGTAGACCTAATGATAATTTGAGTTAAAAGAGCCAGATTAGGTTATTTGATATAGAACTATGAGTTTATACCTGTAAATCTTTGGGTTTTAAGAATTTATAGTGGCATTTAAAAATGACGTAGCTACATTAATACAAAACCTCAGCATTGTACAAGTCCCATGTAGAAAAGCACCATTAATGTGAAGGCTGGCAACAGCTGCGGTAGATTACAGAGTATATGACTTACTATAGTGAGGTATAATTGCCACTCTCCCCTTTTATAGATTCTTCATTTTATATTGGTGAATGTTTTGTCTGCATGTTTGTAGGTGTACCATGTATGTATGTGCACCATATGTGTGCCCGGTGCTAGAGGTCAGCAAAGGCTGGGTGTTGAATCCCCTGGAACTGGAGTTACATATGGTTGTGAACCACTGTGTAGGTTCTGGGAACCAAAGCAGGGTCATCTGCAAGAGCAGAAAGTGCTCCTAGCTGTCGAGCCAACCTCCCAGCCCCAGCATGTCCCTTCTTGATGTGTGTTGTATTATCCAAATAATTTATCCTAATTTCAATTGGAAGCAACTGTCCCTAACTTGTGCAGTTGTTCCCACTGAATGAGATCTACCATCATTTAGTCACACAATGATTAATCGTTATTAATATTGAGTAGGAGACATTTTATTACACACACACACACACACACACACACACACACACACACACACACATTTTGAAGTGCTGGAGATCGAACCTAGAGCCTTGCACAAGCCAGGCAGGCACCAGTTTGAGAGCCTGGCCTCAATCAGCTTCCCAGCTTGGCCTTGAACTTACTTTGTAGTCTAGGCAGGTGTTGAATTTGGGATCATTCGGTGTTAGCCTCCCAAGTAACCGGGATAATAGGTCTATGCAAGCAGACACAACAATACTGTTTAATAAGAAAATGTATCAGTCCGTTGTTGATTCCTGCCAATGTATCATTCAGTAACAAGCCCATGGCAGTTAACCTGAGTGAGACTGGGTGATAGAGCCCAGGTAAAAGTCACACTGTGACCAAGTATTTGTTTTCAGCAGATGGAACATCAAGTGGCTGTCACTGAGATATGCAGTGTGCCTCATATCTAGTGGTTATTCTGGGCTAAGTACATACAAGGACTCACTGGGTAGATTTTTTTTTGTTTGTTTTATTTATGTATTTAAGTTTCAATCTCTGTAGGGCAGAGGTCCAACCCAGACCCATACACATGCTAGGCAAGTACCTGCTACTGAACTGTAGCCTTAGCTTTATTTTTATGTACTTATTGTTAGTGAGTATGTGTGTGAGTGTGTGTGTGTGCACGCATGAGTGTGTGTGTGAGCATGTGTGTGTGTGTGCGTGCACATGTATGTGATGGCATGCACGTGGAGGTGAGAGAACAACTCTGTGGCATTGGTTTACTCCTTGACATGAATTTCAGGCATGGCACTCAGCTGCTGGGCAGGTGCCTTACCCACGGAACCATCTTCACCAGCTCCTTACTTATTTTGATACTGCTTATTTATTTGGACACTGCTTTCCTAGAAGTTCCGAAGGTCTGGCTGTACCCACGTTTTGGGTTTGCTATGCAGTTGCCACAGGAGATGTAGACCTATTCCTGCGAATGCTCCTCTACACCATGCCCCAGTTAACAGTGAGCAGTTTCCTTTACCGTCCCCCTAACCACCTAACTGGAACTTTGTCACGCCATCACATCTCTTTGTTCTCTCCAACTGAAAGTTGGTTGAAGGGAAAGTTTCTGGTTTCTTTGAAGACTTGGTTGTGTCACGTGATGCTTTTCCGGAAGAGACCTTGTGAGAAGGCACACGGGAGGGCACGTGATGTTTGGAAGGATATAAATAAAACCCCACAGACAGTGGGAGAAAGCTTTTGCGTTGCTACCCTGCCATGCAACGCTTCGCCTGTCTTCGCTTCACAGATAGAAACGTCCCAGTGAACGTCTTGTGGAACTCTAGCTGATTCTGGACACTTCTGCTGACTTGTGCTGTTTCTTCTGGATTGGGCCATCATTATGGATTCATGTTACCGTTTGGGATTAGATGTTGCACTGGACGGCCGGTATCTTGACAATGCAGAGTGGTATTGGCCCAATATGTCAAACAGGTACAAAACCCTTTTTTCTACTAACATTCTTTCTCCCCTTCCTCCAGGCAGTGGGTTATAAGAGAGGCTGAAGTGTTTTAGAAGCCTAAATAAAGTAGATGTAGCCAATCTAAGCCTACAGTAGTCAACAGGGAAAGAAACTGTTCCACCTGCCCTCCTTACTCCTGTGGTAAAGCTCCCCATGACTGCCACACACAACATTATCACTCCATGTCAGTTCAGCTGATGGAAAGTGAAGTGTTCCAATAAGTCTGGAGATGGGAAGTGACGCGATCATTCTACCAGCTTCTTGCTATTAATATATGTCTCCTCCTCATTTTTAAAGATAGCACAAATGAGAGTACTGAATATAAATGGCTTCTGTAAGTCATCCAGGTCAGTGAAGCATGTCATTGTTTGCGACCTGGGTTCCATGAGAGCCCTGGCTGATAGGCACACCATATATTTTTCTCATAAATGAAAAACACAAACAATATTTACAGCACTTAATGAATATTATAAAATAGTGCAGTATCAGTTTCCATGGAAAAAGCTACTCACATGTGCTCAATAGTGTGACCTTTGAGTGTCATCTTTAAATTATGTAAAGCCCATATAGAAAGACGCTGTATAATTTATTTTTCCAGATATAATGTTAACAAACATTTTATTATGATTTATTTTTTGCTCCTTGAAAGATGAAGTGAGTTCTTTAATATTAGCATTGCTAATGATTTTAATGAGGCATTAAAATGTTGCAGTATTGTAGGAACATTTTTCTTTCATCCTTTTAAAAAAACATAATTTCATTAATATTTCACAGGACTTTTAATCTTAAATTGATGAAAGAACCTGAAAGCATAATTTGCAAAGAGTCAAAGAGCTTGAGCAGCAGGCCAGAACCAGGGAAAGGCAGGACCAGTGGTGTGAGGGAGACTTGGGTGATGGTAGTCTCTTGTTGCTGTAGTGAAAACAGAACAATCTCAGGGTCTTGTTCAACCTCTGTCTGTAGAAATCTAGCACTCTAACCTAGTCTGTGCTTCCACAGTATGGACGGGAAGCTGGGCACACGGGGTGGAGCTTTTCTTGAGGAAGACAGCCTGTTAATCACTTCTACATTACAGTAACCATTCAGTGTGTCTGGTCACCAGCTCAATAGTAGTAGTACACTTGCCTAGTATACCCAAGGCCCTGAGTCTGGTCTCCAGCACTGAAAAAAAAAAAAAAAAAAAAAAAAAAAAAAAAAAAAAAAGTAACCAGTCTGCTTAGTATAGCTTGAATTCTCTCTGTTAGAAGATATTTAACAATTCTGCCATCTTTGTGTCATTATATAGTTTGCCGAATGTTTTTATGTGCACAGTATTATTTACTTTGCACAGAATCTCCTGTAAATTATGCAACTTTCAGGGGGAACTCAGTCTCCTCCTTATAGTGGTACCCATTGGAGAAGCTGCTGTTTGAGTAACTTACGGTTACTGCCAAGTGACCACTCTTCAAAGCATGTGGACCAGAGGAAACAGGAAACTGGTCCATCGACAGGTACTTGAGGTCATGTGGTCCATAGTCACAGAGAGAATAGCCAGGCTTTTTAGACATTTGAGAGCATCCGAACAACAAATAAACTGAGGACTAAGCAACTTTTGCAGCTGCACTGTGGAATTCTTGGCACAAGGGACACTGCTCTTGAGTCAGCTCTCCTATGTCATGGGCCAAAACGCACTTATCATGTTTTGGCCCCAGCAGCTGTTTGTTCTGCCTCGGTCAGAGCATAGCAGAATCATATTCTGGTTGAACAGTGTCACTGTCTTAGACATGTTATTAGCTGTAAGCCTGGCCCTGCCCTTAAACAGCCCTCAAGACTGTGGCTTAAAGTCCCACATGCCCTACAAGCAAATACTTCTGTGCATTGAACAGTTGTTTAGACTTATTAGGGAGTTGTGGAACCCAAAACTTGCTCATCCACTGCATGGACGTCAAACTCTTTTTCGTCACTCAGGCAGTGACTTTTCAAAGTGTGGTCTATGCGTCCTCCATACCTACAGCACCTTGGCGGGTGGACTGGGAGTAGGAGTGAGAAGGAAGAGGAGAGAGTGGGTGAGAGGAGAGGTACTTATCAAAATGCAAATTTTTCGTACAAACCTGTAGAGTTAGACTCCCTCAAATGATACTTCGGAAATCTTTATTTTAAACTGGATTCCCAGGTAATTCAGGGTAGTCAAAGTTCCTTGTCTTCATTGTGGCAGGATGGCTGTGAAGAGCTGGTGTAAATTAACTATATGTACCTTGATACATCATCAGCTTGCAAGGATGGCAGCTACTCCTAATTCATGACACCCCAGTTTGGGAAGCATGTGTGCTGCTGCTTGGGTACTGGCATCTGCACTAATCCCACAGTATTGCTGGGTTCTAAGATGACTAGAAATGATATCCGTCACAACACCAGCAGCAGCCAGCCATCGCCCAAATGTTAGCATAGCAGGTGGCCAGAGCGAACAAAACCAAAATGCAGACCTGTTATTTTCTAGCACCTCAGTGACACCTACTCAAGGACTCGAGAAGGATGCAAGCCCAGTCAGCTACAGTGTTTATAAGCTAGCATAATAAAGATAAATAAATAACCAACCTCTGTTGAAGAGGAAATGATTAAATGGTTGACTTAGATTACATTTTGGTTTTACCCGTGGATTTCAATTATTCATGCTATTTCAAAACGCCTAAGCACAGAGACCCAAGAACTGCTTATTACCTGTTCTAGTGGAGCCACCACCAATAAGCTATGTGCACACCAATGTTGATGTGAATAGTGCAGTGGACTCATACAACTATGGCTCATTCGTTCTGGAGTATTTTTTTTTTATAAGGCTCAACTTTGCAGTGTCTGATCCAAGAGAGGAAGTCTGGTTCACGCACTAATATATTAGCTTTTCCTCTGCAATGGGTATAGTTACTCTCACTCCCTGATGTAAGCTGATGGTGGCGTCTTACTCCATCACATGCAGCGCCTTAAACTCCAATGACTCTGCTTCCTTTGGATCATGCTGGTCAAAGGGGAAACTAGACCCTGAGGTGTAGACACACGCACAGGCTTTGATTGCAGTCTGTCTATGCATTCTGAGTTATCAGAAGTTGTGTGTGTGTTGAAAAAGGATACAGCGTGGAAACAGGATAGAACGCAAGTCACTTACTGCCCTGATGTAAACAAATTTTGCTGTCTACACTATTTTCAAAGGTATATGTTTTTAGCCCTCCGACTCCTCTTTCCAGCGCAAAGTAATCATATAAAGAGACAAACATCCCTCTAAGTCACAACTGATAAATACTGTACCTTAAAAAATGGCAGAAAGGGTCTAGAAATGTTGAAAAGGAAGCCCTTTAAATGAATATGTATATTGGTTTATTACTACCCTTCAAAATGGGTATTTTATTTAACTTGCAGTAATTTTTTTTTGCAGAGTTGGGGGACTGAACACAGAGCCTTACATGTGTTACAGAAGAACCCTGTTGAACCCCTCAATCCTTAGGGAAATTTTTATTTGCATTTTTTAATTAAAATATTGTGCTAGGCTTTAATTGTTGTTTCTTATAGCTAATATGCACATCTTAGTCATTTTAAAAGTCACATAGTTAGTTGGCTCTGCAGTTAAGAGCACTTACTGCTCTTGCAGGGGACCTAAGTTGTTCCTACACCCACATGATGCCTCCCAGTTGCAGGACATCTGATGCTTATTCTGAGCTCCATGGATTCTGCGTGAACAAAGTTACATAGTGTTAATGTAAGTAGAGAGAGAGAGAGAGAGACCTGAGGTACAAACAGTAAGTTACTAGAAAGTATGCGTTTTTAAATAAACACGTTAAGATTAGTAAATAAAGTCTTTGTTCAATGTTTAAATTTCGTGTGTGAGTTTTCCGTGTAGGTGCATATATAAGTACATGTGCACATATGTGTGAGTATGTGTAGAGGCCAGAGTCAGCCTTGACTAGCATTTCTGAGGATTTGGAGTTCTCTAGTTAGGCTACTCTGCCGGGCCAAGGAGTCCTAGGGGTCTGTAGGTTTCCACTTTCCTCTCCCTGGGACTGCAGCTGTTCACTGCCATGCTTGACTTTGTATATAGACACTGAATGTTGAGCTCAGGTCTTTGTGCCTAACCCAGACACTTTACCAATGAACACCTCACCCGATCCCTAACCCACAGACACTTTACCAATGAAACCATTGCCCAATCCCTAACAATAACTTCTGAAGTTGGACATAGTGACCCACGCCTGTAATTGCACCGGGCAAGAGGCTGAATCATCAGAACGGGAACTTAAGGTCAGCCTTAGCAATATTGTCTCAAAAAAAGAAAACAAACAACCCAAAATGATTGAACAAAACCAAACCAGACAGTAGACAGAAAATTAGATGCCGCTAACCTCCTTTCTGTACTCATGGTCTGTGATCCTATAGTGCGTTGCTTAGGAGCATGAGCTTTGGAGATGCCGTGCTGGTGAGACCATATGGGTGGAGCATCTGACATTCCTCAGACACAGTCTCACAGCAAACCCCATGGTCCTCTGGCTCTTACAGTCTTTCCACTGCCTCTTCTGCAGTGGTCCCCAAGCCTTGGGTGTGGGAGTGTCTTGTAGATGCATCACTTGGGATTGGGCTCCACCACTCTGCATTTTGATTGGCTATGGCTTTACGCAAGCCACCCTAGAATGCTGAGAGTAGGAGAAATGAGTCTTCTCCAGGAAAGAGCACACTGGTTAGCTATCCAACACCCAGTGGCCGTCTCTGAAAAAACATACATACAAGTGACATTATACAGTTTATGTATTTAAGAATATATGCTATAGGGGCCTCAATACAAGGGGAGGCATCTAGTCTTACTGCAACTTGATATGCCATGGTTGGTTGATATTCATGGGAGGCCTGCCCTTTTCTGAGGAGAAATAGAGGAGGAGTGGGCTGAGGGACAGAGGGGAAGTGGAGGGAGGGACTGGAAGGAGAAGAGGAAGGAAAATTGTGGTTGGGATGTAAAAAAGACAGACAGACAGACAGACAGAAAATAAAATGCTATAAGGTTGTTAAGAGGAGTAAATGAGCTAATACAGATGTCTAGTGTGCAGTAAGAATTCAGTAGTACCATGGCAGTCTATTGCACATATGGGATATTTTGACATTCCGAGGTAAATATTTTAAAAATTCATAGTTCTTTCCTTCAGGGCATTAAAAAGCACAGAAGCTTAAATCATAATAGGAAGGTACTATGCCAGCTTAACTCATGACAGAAGAGAGAAGAGGGAAGTAGAAAAGCAGGACCAGAAGACAGTTGATGACAATGTCAGACAGAGCTCACCTTCACAGGACGGCCAGTGTTGACAGGCCACGGCAGCACTGGCACTGTACAAGCCAGAGACACCGGGTCAGTGGAGACACTCTCAGCCTGCTTGTGCACGGGAGCCGCTCTCAGCACCCCGTGGTGTCTGACGCAGCTAGCCAGGTGCTGCCTAAGAACCTGCAACCTCTAAGTCTCCCTCAGGCACTGCAGTCGATATCCAGGGCCTAGGAAGTGCTGAAGCAGTGAGAGTTGCACGAGAGGCATGGCGCTAGAGAGGGAAGGGACCATCCACTTTAAATGTGATCTTAAAGAAATCTGTGAAAGATCTCAGAGGATTAAAAAAAAAAAAAAAAAAAAAAAAAGAGTCAAAGGCTGCTTTTAAGTTTATGCTCTGCTAGAAGGAAAAGCCGGTTAAGATAAATCATGAGCCCTAGGGGTTTGAGTATATGGAAGTTAATTGGCAAATATTCTATAAGCTGGTGTCATCTAAAGACGGGAGCACAGATTAAAGGTCAGGGCTGAGGACAAAAGATGTTGTGGTCACCAGCATGGGATGGTGGTTGTTCGCTAAAGGGAGAGCTAGCAAGGGAGGAGTGTAGGGCCTGGTGTGGAGGCTAACCCCTGTGACCACTGTACATGGAGGTGGAGGCAGGGTGGAGGTCTGCTATGAGTTTGCAGCCAGCCTGGGCTACATGGTGACCTGTTACACACACAGCATAGAGTGGCATCTTGTGTGATAATTCCTCTAGTGCCGTTCTAGGAGAGTGAAGGCACGAAGAAGTTAGGCCGGTTGAAGGCGGGGTGCTTGACTAGAGGCAGCGACAAAGCTATGTACACTGCCTCAGTGGAGCTCATGGGGTCATAGCAGTCAGAAAGTGAATTCACTGTGAGAAAGCGACTCGTTGACTCAATTATTTCAGTCCGCGGTTTAGATGCAAGGGGTTGAAGTGTAAAACAGTAGCATACATAACTGATAGGCATCTATCTCTCTGCCACGGATGAGTCAGGTCCTGCTTGCTTAGTGCAGCCTCTACACTTTGCCTGTGGCCACCTATTGAACCTTTAGATTTTCCCCTGAAAGAGAGGCGTTGCTATACATACTGTGTAGATGAGAATAGTCAGGCGCTGTGTGTTTAAATAACTCACACAGAGATCCACAATCAGAAAGAGAGCTAATGGGACTTGTTTATTCCAAATACAGGTATTCTTTCTGAAGCTGGTCTAGGCTGCCAGGAAATAAGGAATTCTCATACTCAGGTTGACAAAAGGCAGTTAACTAAAAGTAATGTTTGTTGACATTCTTATATTAAAAATGTATTTAGGTTGTGCATTCCATTCTTTATTTTATTTTAACATAAAAATAGTGGCTTATTTTCCTTAGTTTTTAAAGTTGCAAAATTTATATTTATACAAAAATTATACATATTTATGTCATACCATGTGGTGATTTAATTCACGTACTTAAATTACTTTATTTCCCCATCCAAGAGAGTATTCTATGTTTCTTCCGTGGCTTTGGATATTCCCCGATAGAATGCTGGTCCCTCCTGAAAGTATAGTACCTGGTATACAATGTTGCACAGCAAGGAAATGACAAAATTATATTAATAAAAGATAGCTGGGATGTACTTAGAAGGCAGAATCCTGTGGAGAAATTTCAAAGACTTCTAAGGAATGCATCACACTTACATTTTTCTAGTTACACTGTGCTTAGGGAGCGCTCTAACGATACTATGCGTGACAGAGGCATGATCTTGGTGGAAGAATTTCTGAGATAAGCTCGTGTCCTTGCTCATAGGAAGCAGGCTCAGGGAGAAGTTAAGACTGTACAGTGAAAACTTATGAGCCTGAGAAGTGGCCATTACTGGTAGGCGAAGATTCAGGAACTCAACAAGGTATCTTAATGTTAATGACAGACTCACCACAAATACTGACAGTTTTAAACTTTCCTCAACTTGTAGATTGCTACCAAGTTGTAGTCATGCACGCACGCATTCATTCATTCATTCATTCATTCAACAAACATGTGTTGGGAATATATAATATGTCAGGCACAGGGCTAGATAAGGTGATGGTTATCGAGATACGACTGATGGACTTGTTCTTAGGGAGCTTACAGCCTAATGTAGAAAATAAGGTAACACATGCCTGTCAGACAACTTACAAATAATAAGAGTGACCAATGACGCATAAGTCATCTTAGAAGCACAAAGAAAAGGTCATCTTAGGCGAACTGGGGGTTGCTTTTGGAGGAGCTGGCATTTGAGCTGAGGCTTAAAGGATGAGTAGGGTGAGGAGAGCTGGCTTACATGGACGCGCTAATTCTAGGTTTGCTACTGTGTCGGTGTGGGTTGCTCTGAGCTACGCTGAGCATAGTAGGTGAGAGCCACCTGTGTTGTTTTCTTTACTGTGTATCCAGAACATCCTTCATTGGCCAAGGTGCCTAGCAAAGAAGACCCACAAGCCAACTGGCAATATTTTGCTTTTCAATTTATTTTTCTATGACAATTATATCGTTCTGTATTTTCTTAGAAGGAAAAAGTTTGGACATAGGCAATTTTCTGTTGAAGACACCAGTACGTAACAGAATTTATTAGCAACTGCAATTGAACCAAAGGACACATCAACTGATGGTTAGTTCCCTGCCACCAAATGAAGATGTATTATCAGTATTTGTGTTAAATATTCCACTTTAACAGTGCAGATACATATTCATTAGCAGACAGATAGCCCTAGAGCGTGCACTTTGCAAGACTTGTTATTTTTGCCAAGTCCGCACAGGTTTGAACACTCTGCATTTACGTTCTGGGTGCAATCTCAGAGTCTGTCATTCACACGTAGAAGACTCACCTCTCTATTTAGCCCGTGGTTGGCGAGAGATAGACAGTTACAGGGCCCCTCTGCCCTTGAGCTGTTCCATTAGTGCATGGAAAGCACCTTGCAGCCTGTGACAAGCGCAGCAGATCGGCACTAAATCAAAAATCAGTGCCAGCCAGGGATCTAAGCCACCATGAAGGTCACAGCCATCAACTGCATGCCATCTCAATCCAAACAAAACACATTGGATACAGAGGGATTTTCACAACTCACAATAGGTGACAAACATTTCATGTTAAAGTAATCCATGGCAGTGAAACTGGGGGCTGACCTTTTAAGCACTTTTGACTATTTAATCAAACTTTGAAAAAGCTGGAGGTAAGTTTTCATATTTAAAAATAAAACATAACAAAATAAAACCTCCACAGCACGGTGGCATTATAATGATGGTTTTGATGAAACATGTTTTTGCTGTTCTTTTATTCATGCGTTTAAAAAAAAATTATCAGCTTTCTATAAAAATAGTTTCATTTAGTTTCCTCTTCTGGAAACTGTGTCATTAATCTATCATGAAATAAATACTTGGTTCTTAAACTGTTTTTTGCTTATTTTGAAGATTTATGCTTATGTTCATGTTAAATAAGAAGCAAGTCTTTGCCTTTGGTACAGGCTCACCAGTAGCAACCCCGTTCAGTTAAAGCTGGGGAATTCGAGTCTATCCATTAGTAGGGCTTTGTTACTGAAGGGTTTTTAAAGAATAGGAGCCTTATTTAATTGTTATCGATTTAATTCTCTTCCACTTTCAACTCAGGAAAAAAAATCAAGGAGGAATAGATATCAGATTTAAATAATAAACCCTCTGCTTCCTTGATATGGTTCTGAGAATTGATTGCCTGTAAGTAGGAAGTGTTGGCCAAGCAAGAGGACTGCAGTGGACCTTACTACACTAACTTGGAAGGATGGACTTCCAAAGGATGGAACCTAAAAAGCTATTTTTTTATAACTGACCTAACACAGCAATATGATCTGATTGAATTTATCACTGCTACAGGGAAGGAGGCAGAAGCTTAGTCCTTCTAACTCTGGTGAAATAACTGACAAAGGGCTAACATAAGAAATTTAATTATTTTTATGCTAACATTAGTTTTTGTAAATGCTGTTCAGCAAAATAGCAGACACAGCAGACTACTTTCGAAACACTCTTTACGGTCCAATCTGTTCAGATAAGACTACTTCAAAAACAGATCACTTGAGAAATAGATCTTGGACCCAGATATCTCCACCCTTGCGTAAATTTGTGGTTAATTTCTCACTAAAACCGCAGTTTAGCAGAAATGTATGTAATGGAAGAACGCCATCTGCTGGCAAATCTATCAAGCTCATAATTAGAAAAACATGAGGGAGAACTCACCACGCAGCTAGGAAAATGCAAAGTCCTGGAAACATTTTTTTTTCCTTTAAAATTCACTTTTATTAAGGGTATGCGTACCTTTAATATACATTATTCATTATAAATTAACTTATTACTAATGTTATGGAAATGAAAGCTTTGAAATGGGCTCAATGGATCGTTTCCCCCCCCCCCCTTTTTTTTTTTTTACAAAGTTTTGTCTTTATCATCATCAGTAGTCAGCAGCGAGTCTGTTCTACTTAAAGGCTCTGGCTTTTCACTTAATGCAGCCCATCTGTTTCTGAAATAAATTGCAAGAATCCGTGTTTAATTTTAATCAATGTATTACTAAATATGCAAATTATATTAAAAGCCATGGTTTGAAAAAGCTTTCATTTGTAAATATGGTAGCTTCAAACAGGAAGCATATCTAAAAGCCATTTAGCTACAGTAGCCTAACTCTAACACTGTGGCTGATTTATAAAGCAGATCGCAAGTCGATCTTTCTCCCACAAGGGGATATGTAAAACTCTTGCATATCAGATTGTGTTAGCATCTGACGGACTAGTGCTAACAGTATAAGAGACTCAGACTTCAGCAACCATGTCTTTCACATTTAAATTAAGATAATCTTATTCTACATCTTTCTAAATTTTTTTTACACAACCTAACATATGAATATGCGTGATTGGTTTATGAATCACAGTTAAAGCAATTTGAGCAAGGCTTTCAATCAATCTTAAATTTTTAGTGTCTAATTGACTTGTGATTTACATAATTAATTGTGGAAGGGAACCTTTGGGAGTCTCCTTTCTCTCCCCTCGGCTCTCTCTAACCCTGTGTCTCACCCATGGACTGCACACGCTGGGAGTGATGGGACCCTCCCAGGCCTGCTCGATGGCGTTTTCAGGAACCTAGAATAATGCGGGGCATCATTCCCCCTCATCTGCCTGGGTTAATTTAAATTAAGTTGGTTATCTGAAAAACAATTCATTTGGCGCGTCATTGAATAGTGTATATTGTTTATTAAGCAATAGCCGTAGGGAAAGCTTTTGGAGCTTGCCCCCCATAGTCAATGCAGGGGTATGTAGGAATATGTATATGTATATATGCATACACATGTATGTATATGTTCCCACACACACACACCCATAATGAAATATGGAATCCGTTACCTACACATTTCTCAAACTGGCTTGGATACAGTATCTAAAATACCTTCCAGTTGGTGGCGTGCTAGCGTGAAGCTGCAGGAGTCTTGTTGGCCTATTGTAAGCACAATCATTAACACAAACCCCTGTGAACTTACAGTTAAATAAATTACAATGAAACAAAAGTAGTGACCTCTCAAAAGCACCACCGTCCAGTTCTTGTCCTCCATTTAGTGTGTTCGGTGTCCCTCAGGGTCACCGTCTCCTGTGTCCGTACGGTAAGGATGCTCCATTTTGGAGCGCTGCTGCCCCTTTTCTACCACCTGTGCATCTGGGAAGATCGTATTGGCCATGGGGGGCGCGTTCACACCTCTGAAGCCAGCACATGCTACCCGTCCACGCACTTTCCCCCCTGTGTGTAGCTGGCCGTTCAAGTCCACGTTCTCTTATTAGTTACTCTCGGAGCCCGTGCTGAGAGAGTAGCAGCAGCTATCACAGATCATACATATGTATTTAAATGAAACACATAGTGGGCTCCAAAAAAGAGTTTAAACCATTTTCATAAATTTCAAAAACTAAGTTTACACCCTACTATAAGATAATTTGAAAGATACAAAGGTGGTTTTATTCCAGTGGTTTTATGGTTGTAGATGGAGGCGAGCATCACATAGGTACAAGTCACTAAGCAATCTGTGCCTTGCATATTGGCTTAGTTACTTATTGCCTTGGCACTACCAAACAATGCTAAGATTAGAATATGCTAGAAAATTAGTGAAATAAAGCATTTCAAGAATATCTCTAGTGGGATCATTCCATAGCTTGTTCTTATTAAAAATCAGTGTATTTCTCTGTTGAAAAGACTTATTAGTTACACCTCAGAATGCTTAATAATGGAAAAAATTTAAAGCTTGGCTTGTGATCTTCCTCTACACATTCACTGCCTTAAACTTGTATTTTTAGTATAGAATTTTTAGACTCAATTAGAATTGTTTAAAATGTCATCAAAATATTTTGCATTCTGTAGGCAAATATTCAAATGGTGACTATGAGTATGCTTTAAAATGTGTGTCTTTATTTTACTTTTACTGTATAAGTGTTTTGCCTTATGTGTCCGTTGTTTACCATGTGAGTGCCTGGCCCCTGTCTGACCAGAAACGGTCAGAAGAGGGCGCCAGATCCCCGGGAACAGGAGTTATAGGCAACTGTGAGCCACTGTGTGGGTGCTGGGAATCAAACTATCCTCGCCAAAGGCAGACAGCCCTCTTAACCACTGAGCCATCTCCCCAGCCCCCAGGAATATGCTTAAGATAACATGGACTGGCCTGGTGGGGCAGGCCTGTAACCTCAGAGACCCTGAGGCAGGAGAATTGCAAGATGGATGCTTATATGGGCCAGAGAGTGAGATCAAGGCCAGCCCCAGCAACTTAGTGAGACCTTGCCATAAATAAGTAAGGAGGTGGAGCACATGACTTACTGGCAGAGCACTTGTCCAGTGCCCATAAGGCCCTAGGTCCAACATCAAGTAACTCCATCTACATGGGTGTTTACATCCATTGTTCTTCAAAGTGGAATCTGATAGTCCCGGGAGATTCTGTAGGTCTAGCAAAGGAAGACACAGGCTTGGTGAGATTGATTCTTTAACACTTTGAAGAGCACAGCCATGAAATAAGGAAGTATCCGCTGCAAGGGAACCCTGAGAAACGACTCTGACCAGATTCAAAGCCATGGAGAAGCTGCCACATTGACCCGAGGGTGGTGGAGCTTATTCATGATGGCATGACGGACTTGCCTTACTTGTGTTGTCTTGAGTTCCTTAGCAGTTGATAGTCAAGCATAGTCTTCTGTACCTGGCATGCTACCACCATTGGCCAGGGTCCTCTCTCATTTTACCTTTTATATCCCTTCAGCCTTGGCCTCATTTCAGTTCTCTCCCTCCCTCAGGAGTGTCCTGCTCTATAAAATATTTGGTGTATAAATGTATAATGTGTGTGGGAAGTCCAAACAACTGAAGAATATATGTCTGTGTATGTGTCTTACTTTATATATGTGTTTTATAAAGGGTACTGGTATAACTTTATTGCCTTATCTACTCAACACTATTTAAAGCATCAATCGTGCTACTGCCTGCACCTGAGTTTATCGCTTCTGACTGCTGCTTATCTTTTAATATGTGCCCATCAAACTTTACTTGTCATTCCCTCTACTCAGGAGGATCTGAAGTTGCCTCCACACACCACCCAAGCAAATAAGGAAGCAAATGGTGAGGATTTTTCAGGGTTAGGTAGCCTGCAGTAGTATGGTGAGAGGGTGGGGGAGTCTGCCTCCTGGCAACACTCAGCTCTTAGCAATGCTGGTTGTGGCTACTGCACCTCTACAGGTGACACTTGGGGATCTGAGCCCCAAACTCTTGTTAACATCTGTGGGTTTTAAGTACATGTTCTTTTTTCTTTTTAAAGAGTTTGAACTATAAAATACACATAAAAAGTACATGAGTGTACAGCTCAGTTAATTGCTAGGAAGTAAAAATTTAGGCACTCAAATAAAGAATGGAAATGGAACAGTTGACAAGCCTTTGAAGACTCCTTTCCGGTGGTCCCCTCCTTTCTCCTTCATTTTTATAGGAACCACTTTCTTGTTTTTCTTTTTGTGTTTACCCAAGGATTCATGCTCTCCCACTGTAATTTAGCTTTTCCTGGTTTTGAGCTATGAATATGTCCTTTTGGGTTTGGCTTCTTTGACTTGTTACTTGTTTGTCAACTACTGCTATAGTTACCTTATTTTTGCTGCTGTATAACATTCTTTTGTAAAATCATCATATAATATGCTAAAACTCATTTACATATTCTAATACTGATAGGGATTTGGGTTCCAAAAATATGTATATTAAGATACTATGAATACTTACTTAGGTTATTTACATTTTCTCTTGCAGTCCACATTTCTCCTTCTCCTCCTCCTTCTCCTCTATTTTCTTCTTCATCTTCTTCTTTGCAATTACAGAGTGGTGTTCAGTTAACAGAACAATAATTATCTTTGTATAAGCTGCATCAGCAATAACTGAAGATGGAAGAAAAATCCCAACCCCGCCCAAAAAAACCCAGCCCACCAAAACCAAACCAAACCAACCAACCAACCAACCAACCAACCAACCAACAGCCCTACCATCCCCTATATAACTAATCTGTGCTACACACCAGGAAGAACCTGCTCTGAGTTCCCACGGCAATTTACAACCTCCAGACTGTGCCAGGGAAGGTTAGTGGCTCTTGAAAATACCATGAGGACAGCACTCTCCAACGACACATTCGGTAGTGTGTTAACTATATATAAAAAAAGACATTGTATAGTTTAAAAACAAATCTTACGCCACCTTACATTTCATTTTTTTTTGTTTTTGTTTTAAAGAGTGAGTTGTATAGGGTGGGTGTTGAATCCTTTATAGACAAGAACTGTGCTAGAGCCAACTTATCCATCATCATCTTCTTCATCATATTCGCCTTCCTCCTCCTCTTCCTCTTCCTCCTTTTTCTTGTTCTTTTCAGCCTTGACCATGCCCCCTTTTGCTGCATCAGGCTTTCCTTTAGCCCTGTGGGCACAATAGCCTTTTCATGTTTCTTCTCCAGCTTGGTGGCCTTCTTGTCATAGGGCTGCTTGTCATCTGCCACCCGGTTGTTCCACATCTCTCCTCGTTTCTTTGCACCGTCACCAATGGATAAGCCGGGGCGTTCTCCCTTGATTTGAGGGTGGTACTCAGAACAAAACAGGAAGAAGTCCGAAAGGGCCTCTTGGGTGCACTGGGGTCGTTGAACTTCTTTTGGTCTCCTCTTTGGGGGATGTTGGTTTTCCTTTCTCTTTCATAACGAGCCTTGTCAGCCTTTGCCGTGTCTTCAAGTTCCCCCTTTCATCAGCAGATGTGGTCTTCTACTTCTCTGAGCACAGACACATCTGGGTGCTGCTGCTTCTGCTCCTCCCGGCAGGTTCACACAAAAAATAAAAAATGTGTATGAGGACATTTTGCCTCTCAGCTTCTTAGGATCTCCTTTGCCTGTGTTTTGTTGATTTTCCTCTGTGAGGCACAGTCGCCCAGTGCTCCCATGTGTCCCTGCGCTGTCTCTATGGAGCTCAATGGACTGCAATCCAGTCCTGGCTGGCCTTGAACTCACAGAGACCCACCTGCCTCTGCCTCTCTAGTGCTGGGGTTACAAGCCCAGCCAAGTTTATTTTGACTCACAGTTTGAGAGAACAATCCATGTTGGCAGGGAAGGCATGGGACAGGCATGTGAGGAGCTGGTCACATTGTGACAGCAGTCAGGAAGAAGACAGATATGTACTGCCGCTCTGTTCACTTTCTACAACGCCTCTTTATTTAAGACCCCACATCCATGGGGGCTTGCTGCCTTCTCGCCTCAGTTTACCCTCCCTGCAGGCACCTGTGCAGACCTGCCCGCGGTGTGTCTCCAGTCACGCTGGTAATGAAGCCTAACTGTCACAAGTGAACATGTGATTTTCCTCTGTGGGCTAAAGTCCTGAAATGCGCAGCTTGGTTTCTGAACGCTGCTCCAACATTGCGTTTCTGTAATAAGTCCGTCTCTGTCATGATGCAGCTTCCTCTCTGTGTTGCTGTATTTTTTTTTGCTGATATATATATTTTGCTTTGGATTTCTATTATAGACATGAATGTTATTGCTAGTAACTTTTCTTTCTCAAACTGTCCTTGCCAGCCTTTGATATTAAGTTAATTTTAGTCTGACAGAAGTAATAGAAAATTGTCTGTATTTTTCCAATTTTTAGAAGATTATATAAGATTGACAGCATTTCTTACTTGACTGGTGCTATTGGCCTGTGAAGGCATGGGTTTCATTTCCTTGTAATAGTTAACAAAGTATTTATACCTTTCTTTAGCTTCTTGTATCATTTTGGTAAATTGAATTTTCTAAGTCTACTTTACTTGAAATTTCAATTTTTTATTCATAAAATTGTTTATAATCTTCATTTAAAAATCTTCCTGGCAGCAACTGGGTGTGGTGGCACATGCCTTTAATCCCAGCACTCAGGAGGCAGAGGCAGGTGGATCACTGTGAGTTCAAGGCCAGCCTGGTCTACAAAGCGAGTCTAGGACAGCCAAATCTACAGAGGGAAACCCTGTCTCGAAAAACAAAACAAAACAAACAAACAAACAAAAAACAAAAATAATCTTCCTAGTGGGACTCTAGGTGAGAGATGTAAGGAAGAATGGGGAACTAGAAGGATCCAGAGGGTTCTAGAAACCTACAAGAAGACAATTAAGGCTGGCACATCTGGACCCAGCCAGGTTTGCTCAAACTATTGTACCAACCAAGGACAACGCATGCAGTAAACCTAGAACCCCTACCCAGATCTAGCCAATGGACAACACATTCTCCACAATTGTGTGGAGAGCAGGGACTTACTTGGACATGAACTCTGGTGCCTCCTATTTGACCACTTCCCCTGGGTGGGGAGACCTGGTGACACTCAGAGGAAGAGTAAGCAGGCTACCAGGAAGAGACCTGATAGGCTGTGCTCTTACAGTGAGGGACAAGGTTCCCTTCTGTCACAGACCTAGGGGAGGGGAATAGGATGAAAGAGGGAGGGAGGGGGACCGGGAAGATACAAGTGAGGGGATAACGAATGAGATGTAATCTGAATTAATTACTTAAATTTAAAAAAAATCTTTTAAAATAGAAAATGTCTTTTCTATGTTTTATATTTATAGTTTTTATCTGCTTTCCTTGCTCAATCTGCTCATAGGATTGTCATCTTGTGTGTATGTGTATATGTGTGTGCATGCACGTGTGCATATGTAAGTGTGCACGTGGACTAGGTATGTGTGTACAGCAACCTCATATGTTGTTCCTTAGGTACTGTTGCTATTAAAAAGCTGAACTGGAACCTCTCACTGGCCTGGCATTCACCAAGTCAGCTAGAGTAGCTGTGAGTTCATCTCCTTTCCCCAGCACGGGGGCTGCAGTGCACAGCCTGGCAGGCTCTAGGAATCAAACCCAAGTTCTTAGGCTTGCGATGCAAGGGCTTTATAGACTGAGCCATCTCCCCGACCCAGGACAGTCAGCTTTCGTAGTGTTTTCAATATAATCTTTTCTAATTAAATTTGTGTTGTAAGATTTTACCATTTTATCTGCTTTTGTATAATCTTTGCTTTTTTTTCTCTTTTTCGATTTAATTTGCTATTTTTCCTTAACTTTTCATGAATAATGTTTGCATCAATAATTTTCAGTATTATTTTCTCCCATCCAAGTACTAACCAGGCCCGACCCTGCTTAGCTTCTGAGATCAGATGAGATCGGGTGCGTTCAGGGTAGTATGGCCGTAGACTTTATTTTCTAATGTGCATCTGATGCCATCAATTTCTCACAACCATTTCTTTAATTCTCACAAGTTTTTGTATGTTTCATTTTCAGTTCAAAATTTGTTCTATGAGTTGAGGTATGGTATACATAGATTAATTATTGTTAAGAATAACTATATTTCAAAGTAGAAGACAGACCTTTGAATGCTATCAGGTGGTAAGCATTCTAATTACCCCAATTTGATCATTACACTCTGAGCGTATGAACTGAAATCACACTACACCCTATACCTAAGAACAATTAGTGTGTGTTAATACTAAAATGAAGCCTTAAATATATTTGTATGGCCTTTTTGCCCTTGCATCAGGTAGATTTCTCATTTTTCACATACATAGAAAAAATTTTAGTTGTGTCTATGTATTTATGTATGTGTGTGAATGCACATGCATGTGTGTGCACATATATGTATGTGAGTGTGTGTGGAGGCCACAGGACAATCTCAAGGTTCCTTCTTCAGGAGCTTCCATCGTGGTTTTGAGATGGCGCCCTTCACTGGCCTGGAGATCCCTGAGTAGTGTAAGTTGGCTAGCAGGTGAGCCCCGGGGGTCTGCAGCCTCTGCCTCCCCAGTGCTGGGATTACAAGTCTTCTGTTACGCCTGGCTTCTAAACTGGCAATTAAACACCAGTGCTCATGCTGTGTGTTGAGCATTTTGCCAGATGAGAGGTGTCTCCCAGCACTAATGTGTGCAAGTTTGTATTTGGTATATACGCCAACAGGAGGTACACAGAAACCACAGAGGGATTCTGGGTGTTTCCCTGCCTTATTCTCTGCCTCATTTCCCTGTGATAGGGGCTTTCACTGGACCTAAAGCCTTCCATTTCAGCTAGGTTGGCTGGTCAGCAAGCTCTTGGGATCTGCCCTCAGTGCTGGGGTCACAGGTACAGGTTGGCCAAGGCTGCCTTTTATGTGGGTACTAGGGGTTCAAACACAGGTGCTCAGACTTGCATAGCAAGATGCTTACTGATGAATCATTTTTCACACCCACCTAGAATTTTCTTTATTTTTAAAAAATACTTTATATATTTGAGTGTGTGTGTGTGTGTATGTATGCACACTCATACACCTGGTTTTGTGCATGTGAGTGCAGTACACACAGAGACCAGAGTTACAGGTAGTTGTGCGCTGCCCAGGGTACATGCTGAAAACCAAACCTCAGGTCTTCCACAAGAGCAGTGCATGCTCATTTTTTTTTTTTTTTTTTGCTTGTTGAGCATTTAAAAAATACGTATTTTATTAATTTATTCATATTACATCTAAATTGTTATCCCATCCCTTGTATCTTCCCATTCCTCCCTCCCTCCCATTTTCCCCTTATTCCCCTCCTCTATGACTGTGACTGAAGGGGACCTCCTCCCCCTGTATATGCTCATAGGGTATCAAGTCTCTTCTTGGCAGCCTGCTATTCTTCCTCTGAGTGCCACCAGGCCTCCCCATCCAGGGGACGTGGTCAAATATGGGGCACCAGAGTTTGTGTGAAAGTCAGACCCCACTCTCCACTCAAACTGTGAAAAATGTCCTGTCCATTGGCTAGATCTGGGTAGGGGTTCGAAGTTTACTACACGTATTGTTCTTGGCTAGTGCCATAGTTTGAGCAGGACCCCTGGGCCCAGATTCGCCCATCATAATGTTCTACTTGTAGCAATGCACGCTCTTAACCGCTAAGCCATTTCTCTGGTTTCAACATATAATTTTGCTAGAGAGTTTAGTCCAATGACATTTAGCACAATTATACATCTTCTTTGATAAGAGGACCTGGAATTTGGTTTTTATTAGGCTAAGGATAATAGGAAGTCTTTTCTGAAATATCACAGACTCGTATTTTCTAGGTGTGTCTCTAAGTATTGAGAAAACATTTTTAATTTTAAATAGTCTATGGAAAAGGAAGAAGACAGTGTGTATGGTTTTAAGTTGTAATGTAAAGAAATTAGATTCCATATGAGATAGTTATTAGAAACACAGAACAAGAAAGGAAACATACTATGTTTCAAATTAACCAGACTTGATCTTTAGAATGACACTGATAAAACCAGAAAATATTTTAGGCATTTTGAATTATAATTATAGTGGTGTGAATCTCACTACTGTTTATATATATATACAGTCTTTGATATAAAATGATATTTTTAAGATTTAAATGTTTTCATATGATATATTTTGATCATATTCTTTCTCTCCCCCAACTCCTCCTACATTCTCTTTCCATACTCACTCAACTTCATGTTCTCTCTCAAAAACAAAAACAAAAACAAAAAAAAACCAACACCCCTCCCCCCAAAGCACAAGAAACATGGAGTCTGGTTTGTTTCAGCTACTTGCACCTGAGGTGAGGGGAGCCTGTCCTGAAGTGCGGTTGATATACCCAGTGCCACTCCATAGAAGAAAACGGATTTTCCCCTCTCCCAGAAGCAATCAGTTGCAAATAACTTCTTGGCCAGTGGTGAGACTTTGTGTCCACTTTGTTTCCTCCTCTCCATGCTGAGATTTTATGTGGCTGGAAGTTGTGCAGGTCTTTTGCATGCTGTCACAGTTTCCGTGAGTTTATCTGTGCACCAGACCTGTTAGATTTGGAAAATGTTTCCTTGAAGTCCCCTCCCCCTCACTCTTCCCTCCCACTCCCCCTCCCCACTCCTCTCCCCCATTCCTCCCCCACCCCCTGGCTCTTACAGCCTTCACTTACTCATGAACATAGATCCCTGAGCCTGAGGATTGCGACACAGACATCCCAATCAGGACTGAGTGCTCCAGGTTCTCTCACTCTCTGCCCATTGTTTAGTTGTGGGTCTCTGTAACTACAATCTGCTGCAAGAAGCTTTTCTACTGAGGTCTCAGCAGTGCACTATGTATGCAATCTACGCATTTACATCGTTAGGGGTTGTTCTATTGCTGTGTTCACAGAGCAGCCCTAAACCCACTCTACCAGTAGATGGTTATCCCCCTGATATTTGTGCCGCTCTCACACCAGTGGCCATGTCTTGCCAGTCAGTAGTTACTGTAGCTCACTAATGTATCTGAGTGAGACTGATGGTTAGTGTGCTTCTATGGTAGTGTGCATAGCACCTTCCAGCACTACACATGCTAGCCAGGAGGGGGAAAGCCTGTAGTTGAGCACCAGTTTCATTCTCCCTCCATATTGGATGACGAAAGTACGTGATGTTTTTTAGCAACAGGGTCTTAGCATCAGGTCTGGAGGACCACGGATAGCACTGGCAATAGCTTGCCATGTTTGCCGGTGTCTATAAGACCTCCCTGACCACCAACTGATAATTGTGTAGCTGAGTCCTGGTACTGGACTTTAATTTGGTAGCGTGTGATGTCTATTGTGGCGTCGACTCTCCTGTTAGATGATAGCTTCTTTTAAACTCCTTTTTATATGTCTTATGAAGCAGTATGGGTTTCGGTATATTTTAAAGTTATCATCATCATCATTATTACTCCTTTTATTGTTTTTTTTAAGCAGAGTTTCTCTGTGTGTAGCTTTGACTTTTCTGGAACTCATTATGTAGACCACGCTGGCTTCAAACTCACAGAGATCCTCTTCCCTCTGTCTCCCAATTGCTGGTATTAAAGGTGTGAGCCGCCACCGCTGCTGCCGCCACCACCACCACCACTACCAGGCCTTTATTACTTTTGAAAAGACCTTTAGTGTTAGTTTATCCCTTCCCCATATTTCCTTCCATGGGTTTTGTTATACCCTTTACAGACTGAAGAAAGCTTATGTACGTTGGGGTGAAATAATCACTGAAGTATTTACAAATATACTGAGGCTGTCCCCAGAATTGGAGAGTTATACCTGAGGTTAATGACGCACATATATGGAGGGCCCTTGTAACTAAAGGTCAAGTTCAGAATAGAACTATATAAAAATAAAGGAAAAAAGGATCCTTGTATCAAAAATGTAAATTTTGTCTTAGAGCAGTCTAGGACATAGCTCAGAGGGTTCTTTCTTAGCAGGTGTAAAATGTTATGTCCAATACTCACTATTGCAAAACCAAAATAAAATAACATAATAACTATAACTATTTTATAGAAATAATTGTGGCTATTATTAGAAGATTTTAAAGACTCATTGTTAATTTTGTAGGTAAGATCACATTGTGGTGAAATAAAAATGTTCTTATTTATAGATGTACATAAAAGTATGTAGGTTTGAAATGACAAATATAATGTCATAAATTTAATATCTTGCAGCAACAAAGACTTTCTCAAAAGGGGAAAAAAAAAAACCAAGTGTGTCAAAACCCCGAGAGCTCATGACTATGCGTGGTGGGTGTTACGAGGTTGTACTGTGAGCTTTTCTCTACTTGGTGTAGTAGTCTTGGTCTTGATAACCCCAAGAATAATCTGCAGAAAAAAAATGTGGAAGGGCTAATGCTGGCAAAGAGCCTAAAGATCTTCAGATAAAAGTACTGCTGTCAATTACAGAACAGCGTAGTTTGGACTCGGAAGCCATGGTTCTGAAGAGATGACTAAGGTACTGTCCAACTGCTTTATCAGAGTGGATGCTTTTTCAAGTTACAGCTCTGGTTTCCAATTTAACTGATATAATTTTACATAATCGATCTATTCTTGATGATCCTGGAATCCCTTCAGAGAGTGACTTTACACCTAAAGGCTAGATGCAGTGACTTTCTCAACTGCTTGCTCTCTAATTGTCCGTTTTTTCCCAGTAAGGCTGTGGCTGGCTGAAGGTAACACTTTAAGTCACTTAAAGAGAAGATAAGTTTAGTGGCCTAAGATCTTATTTTTTGAAACAGCGTCTTACTTTATATCCCCTGCTGGCCTCAGACTTGCCATGTAAACCAGGTTAGCCTTTAATCTACAGAGATCTGCCTGTCTCTGCCTCCTGAGTGCTGGGTCTAAAGGCATGTGCCACTATGTCTGGCTAAAGACCTAAGATTTTGAGATGTTTTCCATTCAATGACTAAAAAGCACAGAACTTTTATGGACTAGAAGCTATATTGAGATAATACACTGAGAATACTCTTGCTTAACACTTTCTATGAAGACTCCCGTGGGTTGGTTTGCTTGTGAATGTTTTTGAATATATAAAAGAAAGCAAAGTGTTGCCCTAGTTTGTCTAGCCTTAAAAGTCACTAGTGTGACAAGAGGCCCACCTGCCACCATGGAGATGTGGTCTGGGTGGGCAGAGGTGACCCAGAGGCCCTCCCACTGCCCTGTGGGCACTGCAGAGTTCACTATGATGTGCAAGTTTGTGGTGGAGACATGAGAGAGAAAGAGAAATGGAAAGATTTCAGCAACATAAAGAGAGGTAGAACTGGCACGAGAGGGTGTAGAAGAATAAATAGCCTGATGTGAGCCGCCTGCCCTGCACCTGAGGCCATGGTGGGGTCCTGACCGCTGCCACCACTGAGAGGCATGTCTAGGTCTGTGGCCATGCAGCAGCCAGAGTCCATGTGGATATTCGTGGTCCATGTTGCCACCAAAGGCCATGCAGACCTCTCTAGTCTAGGCTGCCACCAGGGGCCATGTTGATGTCCAGAGGTTGTGCAAAGCTGGCCCTGCTAACTGGTGGTGGCGCTTGAGAGAGCTGGCCCTGCCCCTCTCCGGGCTGCAGCACTCAGGAGAGCAGGTCCTGCACTTCACCTGGCCAGCACAGTAGAGCTGGCCCTAATGGTGAAGGTGCGGGTGAGCCAGGCCCAAGGGTGTGAGAGCAAGAGAGCTGGCCCTTCCCTGTGGCAGCTGCAGCACTGAGTGAGCTAGCCAGGGCAGTTCTGGAGATCTGTCCCTGGTTGTGTGGGCGTGGGAGAGCTGGCAGGCTGACCAATTCAACAACCTCCAGGCCCAGATCCAGGGCTTTGTGTTGACCCACTCCAACAGGTACCCCAGCTATGAACTGCTCAAGGGTGTGGAGGGGTCCTACAGATCCAAAGCCATCGGGTCTCCATGATACAGGGCAACAACAGACTATCCTAGGGGAGTCCCAATAAGGATCTAGTATGGATAGTGTAGCAGAGGCCAGAGGCCTCCAAACAGGCCAGTGACTCACTGCCGCCATGAACTTTGCAAGCCAAGATGTGTACAGAAAAGGATACACTGTGTGGCACACTGCAGCTTCCATCACGAGATGTTTGTTTGCTTTCTTTTTAGTTTCCTTTTGGGGAGAGGTTGCAAGGGCGGAGGGTGGATATGAAGGGACAGGAAAATGAGTGGGATTATTGGGGTGCACAATGTGAAATTCACAAAGAATTAATCAAAAGGTTTTTTTTTTTTTTAAGTTACTAGAAGGTCTGAAGTTTGTCAGTGGTCGGTGAGATCTTAGTTTCAGTTTTAGCATCACAAAACAAGGCAAAATGCAAAAGCAATAACAAAAAACCAATGAAACTCATAAAAAAAAAACCTCCTTAAAATTGGAATAGCTTTGAAGTGGACTTCACATTTAGCATAGAAAAGTAAACTCACTTAAATAAATATGAATACCAGAGGATTTAAAAAATAATTTTAACTCTTCTATTTAAATTCAGGCCAATACTTTAGTAAAAAGAGCTGGAAAGATGGCTTTATGATTAAGAGCACTCGCTGCTCTTGCAGAGGACCCAACTTTGGTCTGAGTACCCTCATGAGAGCTCTCACAACCAGTGGTGACTCCAGCCAGCTAGAGGGCATCTGATGTCCTCTTCTGGCCTTTGTAGGCACTCACACACATGTGGTGCACACGCGCACGCACGTGCGCACACACACACACACACACATGCACACACACACACAAATTTAAAAAGACTAATCTTAGGAAAAAATTAAGCTGTTCTGAGTCTTCACAGGAAGCTGTTTCCAAGGTGAATCTTAATTATTTCTCAACTTGTAATTTTGCTTGAGTCCTTGTATATTACGCTAGATAAACATGACAAAGCGGCGAGACATGGAACGTGGGAAGAGTCAAAACTAAGCATCTGCAGCTAAATTGCAAACTGAATTTCAGTTAAATTATGTTGATTATTTAATAAATAGAGAGAATAGAAAAGTCCTTAAAAATCATTTCATATAAGTGATTATGGTAACCTACTTCTGAAGTGTGGGTTGGTAAATTTGGAACATATACCTTCAAAATAATTTATCTGATGCTTAAATAGCAATTTAAACAAGTTTATTTTACTGAAAATAAATAACCAAGCAGCATATTATATTAGTTATTTTTCTTTACATAGTCGTTACAGTAATTCACGATTGAATTATATTTATCAAGGGCTTAAGGAATAAAATATACACATATTAGAAGATGTGTATTAGAAATTCTATTTTTATTTTTATTTTGTAGGTATGTATGAGTGCCGACATGTATGTATGTGTACTAGTGCCTGTGGGGACCACTTGAACTGGAGTTTGAGGCAGCCGTGAGCCTGAACCACAGGACAAATGCTCTTAACCAGTGAGCTATACTGCCAGCCTCCTTATTTGATATCAGCTGAAAAGTATGCTGTCATATCTACTCCTGATGTTTTGTTAAACACCTCAAAAATGTTTGTCAGCTGTACAAATGCAATTTCTTGTTTTGAAAATCAGAGGACATAAGCTTAGAAAAATTAACTTTTTTAGAGGCCAAACATTGGGTATAGTTGCAATGAAACTGCTATTTCCCACTGAGATTATTTATTTGACAATAAATTTATACTGTGTGCATATACATTTAAAGCATGCATTATTGCTTCTTATATCAATTTTTTATATAAGGTAAACATTGCATTTTATTTTTTAATTTTGGTTTATAAGTTATTTCATTTGAGAATGCTTTATTTCAATAAAAATATTTTAAATTCATTGCTATTTCAGATTGAAAGCACTTGTTCAAGATAACATAAATTAAGAACAAATACCTTGTATACTCATATTTACCTTAGAGAAAGGCATTTCTTGTCATTGTGGATCCTGTCCTGTGCCATGTGAGCAAGTAACTTAGGAAAAACAAGGCTCTAATGCCACCTGGGGGCTTCTAGGGACATCACAGTTCACTAAAACATATAAGGTAATATGTCATTACCTTCATTTGTCCTTCAAAAATAATTACTGTTTTTATTTTTATTTTTTAATAGTAATTATATACAAGAAATATGCCTTAAAATATTATCCTTTAAAAATAATCTTTATTAAAGATAATTTTCTTTTCTATAAACAGATTTTCCTCATGAGAGAGTATGTAACATAGAAATATATATGTGTGTGTATATATACATATACATATACATATATATAAAACATAGGATAGAGAATGTATAACATAAGACTACACATAAGACTATGTATATCATGGGATAGAGTGTGTGTAACAACAGTATATATAACACACAGATAAGAGCATGTGTAACACTGGAGTGTATATGATATAGGACAGTATGTATAACATAGGAGAGATGGAGAATGTGTAACCCAGGAGTATGTGTAACATAGGGTAGATAGTGTGTGTAACACTGGAGTGTGTATGATATGGGACAGTATGTATAACATAGGAGAGACAGCGTGGGACAGAAACTCTGAAAACTCACGGTAAGTTACGAGGAACGAGGGAAAAGAGTCAAGCCATAGAAAAACAAACTGAACAAAGAATTACTACTGTACACCTATGGTGGTAAAACGATTGCCTTTCCCCCTGCTTAACCTTGAATGTTATATATAAAGAGTCACACGAGCAGGGCCACCTTAGGAAGGTCACGTTTGAGAAGCAGTTATAGTGCCGCCCCTGTTTCGAGGAGCCCATTTGCATCTGGTGCTTAGTAGACAGACCCTTCGCCCAGTCAGGAGACAGCTTGTAACACTTGCAAGGTAAAAAAAATCTAGAAAGCTGCTAACGTCCTTGGTTACAATGTTTTTGTATTCTGTAACTGACGTCTTTCAAGAGTCGTTTTGAGAAACCCCGGGGGTATCTTATGGCTTTAGCTACGTCCTCCTCTGTGGGTGTCTCCCATCCAGACCCATGATTCTGCCTGTGATGGGCAGTGCGCCTTGTTAGCATGACTGGGTTGACGTGGCTGAGACGTTAGCAAAGCAAATCTTTGCCTGTCTTTGATGCCTTTCCAGAGATGGTCAGATCCCAGGGCTCAAGTGTTACGGTCGGTTAACCCTCGATGGAGTCATAACGTGATAACCTTGTGGGGAGGTGGTCAACGGCAGACGGCTGGAGCCTACTTCCAGGAAGCCGTCGGTCACTGGAGTGTGCCCTGACGTCTTCTGGGAGTCTCCTTTCTCTGCTTCTGGTGAGCTGCTCCTCCTTGCCACAGGCTTCTCACCAACATAGGCTGACGTTGCTGATACTGTGGGCCAGACACAGCCTTTCCTTCTTCTAGATGTTTATGGCCAGGCATTCTGTGACAGTGATGGAAGGTAACCAGTGCCCTGATTGATGCCACATTTCAAGAAAAGCTTGCGTTTGTCTTTCCTTTCTGCTAATCACCTACTAACCTCAGTAAATGTGAATACATAAATCTATAGATTTTTTTCAGTTTGACAGATACCCTGACAGGGGAAAGAAAGAAAGAAAGAAAGAAAGAAAGAAAGAAAGAAAGAAAGAAAGAAAGAAAGAAAGAAAGAAAGAAAACTCAGTGACAATAGTGACTAGATGTGGAGACGCAGGGTTTGGGCTGTCCTCTGCAGCCTGGCTCCGTACCTAATTGTGTATGTATTCAGATGACCTAAGTGTCTGAACTGTTGCAGGAAGTGACGACTGAAGAGTACAGTTGCATCTGAATTTGGCTTTTTTTTTTTTTTTTTAGTTTTCTCAAACAGTCTCTGTAGCATTTTCCAGAAGCAATATTTAAGGATTAAAAATATAAATTACTGGTAAGTTATTTGAACCGAGTCACAGTATCATTGGCAGAAACTACTGGTAATTTCATGAACTCTGTCTTTGCTGTGAGCAATAGAATTTTACTGCTCAGAATGGAGATTGTATTTGTTAGCGCTTCTGGTAGCCACATAAGTAAGTACTGCCTATTAGGTGGCTAATGAAGATGCCCTGGGGAAACTTCTGGAAAACACCTTTCAGAGGCAGGTAGGATGCACCATTTGCCCCAGGTCTCACCTCCTTCCGTCCGGGGGTCTGAACTGTAATACGGCTACCTTAGGTGCCACATGTAGAGACTACACAGAGTAAAGCCACAAGGGAGGGCACATGGTCCTGACACTGTAGACTGCGGTTACAGACCCAGACCACCCTCTTGGAAGGGAAATCAGTTCCTATTAAGGCATTTAAAAATGTGTTTATGAGTGGCTTTTGTTTTGTGTCATTTTATTTTATCTTTTGCCTGCATGTATATACAGCTGTACAGGCAATGCCTTCACAGACCAGAAGAGGGCATCAGACCCCCTGGAACCAGAATTCACAGACAGTTACACATCTGCCATGCAGGTGCTGAAAATCAAACCTGGCTTCTCTGGAATAGCATCTCTCATCCATTGAACCATCACCTCGGCTCTATTATGGTTTTCTTATTTTGGATTGCCTACAATTGCGAATGGATGACATATTGACTACTGTAGTTGCCGTAGGAATATAGACTCATTTCTTGGCTATAGCTACTGTACGTTTGTTTCTAGGGCTGGGTGTGGTGTCACAAGACTCTAATCATAGCACTTCGGAAACTAAAGCAGAAAGATCATGAGTTCCAAACCAGCCTAGGCTGCATAAAAGGACCTGCTTCAAATCGTGTATTTATAGGTTAAAGGGTTTTTTGTTTTTTTTTGTTTTTTTTTGTTTTTTTTTTTTTTTTGTATAATAGATCCAATTGTTACCTCATATTTTACCTTTTATCTTAGAAACTCTGTTACACTACCAGACAGGAACTGATTCCAAGCTGATACATATACAAAAAGTACATACTAGAATAATCAGATGCAACAATGCAAATTAAAACTACACTTTTATTTTTATCTATTGCTAACGGCAACAAATCATTTGTGTGACAGTTCCCTCACAGGCTGGCCCCAACTTCATGATCTTCCTGTTAGCCTCCTGGGTACTGAAAATACGTGTAAGTCATCTTACCTGGCTTTTAAACATTTCTTTAAATGTTCAGAACAGAAAAAGACCTGGCATATACTCTTTCTAGATTTGTCTTCTGATTCAGCCATTCTGTTTCCGGGAAACAGTTGTGAGGAAATAATTGTAATGCCAAAATGTCATGTGCTCATATACTTATCAATATGATGATAAATCGAAAACAATATAAATGTCTAGAAAAGGAATGAGGTATGTATGGCACAGTAGTAAATATTGGGCAGATGACCAAATGGCCACTGAAAACGAGAGATTCTTGGGTTCAACAAATTTGTATTTGGTGGCACACTGTGGCTTCTCAATAAATAACTTTCAAGTACAGCTGCCTGCTGCATTCCAGCGTATGTTCAGGCCATACAACGATGGGCAAAGTAGGTGTGCATATTGGTTCTCATAGAGCTTATAGCCGCGATGGGGAAGGCGGTAATAAACTAGCAACGCTTAATGTTGCTGCTCTATAGGAGACACGGTTCTATCAAAGCAAAGTGAGAGGAGCCTGGGAAGACTGGGGTGTTGAAGATATGGCTTTTAACGAAAGCATGAAAGGTGTTTATGAAACAAGATATGAACGCTGTGTGTTGACACAGAGACTGTGTAAGGCGTGGTAAGGAGCGTGCAGACTCCAAGGGCGAATCTGCAGTGTGACGGCGTCTAGACTATACCAACATGCTGGGAACGGTTTAAAAGGTGGGGGACTTCTGGGTAATTTCCACACATATATTTGTCTGTTTCTCTATAATGTGCTGAAGTTACTTTTATGGAAAAATGTGAAAAAAAAAAACCCTGCTGTTTTCTACTCGAGAAGCATACAATGATTGGCAAGTTGTGTCTTGGGAGGCTTTGGCTCAAAGTGCAACGAGGAAAAAAGCTAATGACTTTTGTAAATTAAAAGAAGGAAAATAAATGTTTGATTACATCATTGAAAAGACTATGTTTTGTGGGCCTAAGCAGAAGTTGTAACAATTTGGCGATTCCAAATGAGTGGAGAAGGCGTGTGTGAATGCCTATATGTGCATACGCGAACACATACACTATGCATATGTGCATATAGAGAGAGGGTCTGCTACAATTTAAGAAGGCACAAAAATAAGTTGCACCAACGAACATGTTAGAAACAGATTTTAGAATCTGGGCAATACTATGTAGAGCCAGTTTCTGTTAAAACACATTTCTGATTGATTCCATGGAGGGGAAGAACGGAATACTTAGCCCTTCAAAAGATTGATTCAAATCAACCTTTGGAATAAAAGGCTGGTAGCTTCTTTGTGTCACTTCCTGTATTTTATATCCTCCCTGAATGTAGGGAGGAAGGAGGCAGATAGATGAATGAGGATTAGTAATTTAGTTCCCAAGGAAACCCTTTTGCTAATTGAATTTTTTTTTTTTTTTAAAGGTTCAAGACCTGTGGCTATGGCAAAGAATCTAGATTGTTGTGAGTTTTTCTAATGCTATTGTCTAGTCTTGAAAGAAGGAAGCGGCTGTAGTGTAGACCTTTTAAGAAGTAAAAGCTATTTTAGTTACCTAGCGAATTCTGACCACTAGCAACGATGAGAAAGGAGCAGCAAAGAAAAATTCAAGTTCTCAGTGGCCTTGGTCTCATAGAGTGTCACATGGTGACAAGACACTGGGACCCATGAACCAGGCCAGCAAGTAGAACCTACGAGAAAAAACTATGTGGAAACATGAAATAATTTTTAAAGACTATGGAGTTGAAACAATATGTGTATGTTCAAAACAGGCCACACCATAAGAATATCTTATTTAAATTCTGAAAAAGAGATCATAGGGCCTTTTTATTTTGTCTCAATAAGAAAATTTTCGTTGCTATTAAAGAGCCTCTAAAGGAAAACAAATCCTTAAAGTCCTGTACTTGATAAAGGACATGCTCAGGAATGTAGTACATGAACACTGGATAAGACAATACATTTTATATTAACTACTGAATTCAACTTCTAGAAGTTTCAATGTAGTTTTCTTATGGGGGAAGTTTGGTGGTTTGAAAGAGAATGGTCCCAGAAAGGCTCAGATGTTTGGATGCTTGGTCTCCACCTGGTGGAACT
This sequence comes from Acomys russatus, assembly GCF_903995435.1. NCBI lineage: Eukaryota > Metazoa > Chordata > Mammalia > Rodentia > Muridae > Acomys > Acomys russatus. Next base: position 16,092,772 of record NC_067166.1, read on the forward strand.
GTTTGGGAAGGATTAGGAGGTGTGGCCTTGTTGGAGGAGGTGTGGCCTTGTTGGAGGAGGTGTGTCACTAGGGGCAGCTTTAAGGTTCCAAAAGCTTACACCGTTTCTAAATCTGTCTCTATGTCTCTCTGTCTCTCTCTGTCTCTCTTTCTCTCTCTCTCTGTCTCTGTTTGTCTGTCTGTCTCTGTCTGTCTCTGTCTCTGTCTCTCTCTCTGCCTCATGCTTATGCATGGATCAAGATGTGAGCTCTCAGCTACTGCTGCAGGGCAATGCCTGCCTGCCTGCTGCCATGCTCCCTACCACGATGTCATCCACTCTAATTCTCTGGAACTGTGAGCCCCCCAAAACTCATAAGCAAGCATAAACTTAATGCTTTCTTAATGATTCCACTGTACACCAAGGTTGGAAATTGTTTTTTTTTTCCCGAACAAATAAATGAGCTAAAAATCATTATAAATTCATTTTTCATTTTATCTAGTTATAGCACTGTTGTTTGGTGTCTATAGTTACTAGCTGTGAGTGCTCAATAGGATGTTGTATTTGTCAAGTGTGTAAGTGCTCGTGCCCCTAAAGATTATGGTAGAATAGGTGGTAATGTAATTCAAATATATATTACTCATTACTGACTTCCGAAGAGTCTTAAATATGATCATCTATAGTATAGTAACAAGAGTACTTTCTGGGTAAAAACAAATCTAAATTCAACTAATGCTTCTTGGTAGCTTAAATAGAGATTTAGTATCTTGGAAGTCTTATGTACTATAAGGCTTATGTACATAAAACTGACATGGTGATAGCAACAGTAAAGCAATTAAGCTCATCTGCTCCTACAACTTGTAGCTCCTGACAGTGAACTCACCTATGCTGGTCTTCACTAATAGAACTGTAGATGGAATGGAACTGTAGATGGAAATTTGAATGGACTCAGAGTTAGATACTACTCCACAGACTGGAAAACAAAGCTCTTCACCTGTGCTGTTTAGAGGTTTAATGCAAAGCACTACTGACTATGGCTGATTAATATGATATTAAAGAAGTGTCTGAAGCTCATCCAGACAGTGGACTATGTTACAGTGAAGTTCTGTCATCACCAATGCAAACACAATTGCAAATACTATCATTATGAATTGAAAGCCATTACAGATAGGAATGGAGAACTCTATTTAAAACTTAATTTCATGATGTATCCAACAATCTCTTCAGCTGGAGGGCAAAAGTCCTTAGCCGCACTGTTTTCATTTGAGTGAGCATCCCTGAGGAGTGCAGTGGAGCACAGTGGAAGGATACGGGCTGGAGAGACTGAGCTGCTATGTTCACTTGAGAGGAAAGTAAGAGAGAGCACTCAGTAGGGTCACCATCTGAGGCGTGTACTGGTGTAGAGATAGAAACTCACAGTACCACGTCCTCCAAACTCCGTCAGTGGGGGCACAGAGTTGAAGAGAATTTGAATTTAAAAGTATCAGCTTTTAAAAGATAATGTTACTTATTTCATCACTTCAAAAGTATGTCAGAAAGACATCAGTTTAAGTCATGGCTTTATCTCTTGGTGAGCAGTGTTTAAGATGACACATCTGTAAAACATACTGGTTTCTCTTACAAACACAGATGTTTTGAGGAAAAGTCAAGGCAGTGGAAAGGGATTGAAATGTGAAAACGGGCAGCACGCAAGTTGCACACACTGTCAGTGACTTACTGTGTCCTTTGCTCTTCAAGGGCAGAGCCCTAGTTTTATTTAGAAACTCACTCAGTATTACAGGAAGTCATGACAAATCTGATTCCATCTGGGTGACCTTGGTTCCAAATGAATGATTGGCATTGGAACAAAGAGGGGACAAATGTCACATATTTTTTCTCATATGTGGAATCTAGACTTTAAGAAATATGTACGGGCCAGCACAGTAGCCCAGATGGTAAGTGTACTTACTGCACAGATCTGGTGGCCTGACTCCAATCCTTGGATCCCACAGTGCAGGGAGAGAACCTGTCCTCTGAGCTCCACACTTAGACTACACACAGAAACAGTGATAAATACATGTATGTAAGACTTGGAAACAGAAGCAGCACAATTTGAGGGGAGAAAGAGACTAATGCGACGGGGAGATGGGAACTAGAAAGGGTAGTAGAGAGGAAAGGAGGCACAGACACCGCACGTTTTCTCAAATACATGGAACCTGGAGTGTAAGTCTAGTAGACATGAAAGCAGAAGGGCGGTTACTTAGGGGAAGAGAGGGACCAGCTAGGAGAAGGAAGGGGAGTAGGAGAGGGTACTAGGGTAATGGGTCTGTGTGAATTAATAGACCCAGAAGTCCAATGACATATGTCATAAGAAAACCCATTGCTTTATATGCTCATTTTTATTAATAAAAAAGAAAATTACTTTCTAGACATACGTGTAAAATAGAGAAGAAATCCCACATTTTTTTGTTATTGTTTCTTACCTTGTTTTAGCCCTAAGCCATAACTGATGTGTTTTTATTTCCATAAGTGACCCTATTTACCCTTTCCTGTGGATGGAAATGCAGCGGGCATCTTTTATGGTCCACTTCTTTTACTTAAGATGTTCGGGACCCACCCCGGTTATAGCATGCTTCAGCATGGCGTTAGTATTTTATCATGTGGCTATATTAACACTTTATCTGTTTGTTCTGTCATAGATCCTTGCATTGCTGTGCTATAAACATTCACACCTATGTTTCACTTCTCTGTAGATTTAAGTCTTCTTCTCTCTGGTAATAACTTAGGAATAGCATTCTTGGGATCCCTGAGAGAAAGGGAATTCTCAGAAAGATGGCAAAGGAAATTCTAGGGTGATGCATATTTAACAAGTCTGGAGAAATACAGCTCTAGACTGGGCCAGACAAACTAACTGTTGAAGGGTGTCTCCAAGAGGAAGAAAGAGAATATTTTTGTTATATTTGTAGCTCTGATAATTGGGAAATTATGTTGAAAGAAACAAGCTAGATCATAGGCAATCTTGTTTTTCAGACAACTAGGGAAACACAATTAAAAAGGAAGACCTTGGATTGGAGAGATGGCTCAGTGGTTAAGAGCACTGGCTGCTTTTCCAGAGGTCCTGAGTTCAATTCCCAGCAACCACATGATGGCTCACAACCATCTGTAATGGAATCTGATTCCCTCTTCTGGCATGCAGAAAAATGCAACACTAATGTACATAAATAAATAAAATTTTTTAAAAAAAATTAAAAAAGGAAGCCCACAGGAGACAAACCTCAAACATTGTCCTCAAGAACAATTCCTAATTTGGTTGCATCAGATTCTAGCAGCATTTATATTTCAGAGCATTGTAGAAACGATCGCCAGTCACAAGGGGAGATGAACAAGAGTGGAGAAGGCTTAAAGCAAACCAGAGGAAGAAACACAGCAGCAGTGTCATATACTGCATTACCCAAAAGGCTCTAGCCAGCTAGCCAGCCAGCCAACCAACCAGCACAATACAAGCAAAACCAAGTGCTAATCAGGAAAGTATGAACCTGTCACGAACAAAGAGGAAGAAACAGAACTGCTTATGAGACTGTCCGGACAGACCTAGAGTGAGCATATTTATACAGAGAGGCTTCATAAATGTGCTCTAACAACTGAAGAAAACCATGCTTGCAGAAGAAGCAAAACACCGAGATGAAAATGTCTTAGGAAGCAGTGACTACCAATATTTTAAAAGGTACTCATAACTTAAAAAAATAACAAAATGGAAATTTTGGAGTTGAAAGTGAAAATGGAAATTATGCAAAGTGGAAAATTTGTGAGTGGCTCAGCAGTGGATTTGAACCAACAGAAAATGGGCAGTTTAAGACCGGACTCGGGGAGATTATGCCAGCCAAGGAAACGCAGAGAAATGCGGGTCATTGTGTGTAGAAACTAAAGTAACACTTGAAGAAACAATGGTTGAAAAACTTCAAATTTGATGAAAAACATTAAGCTACACATCTAAAAAGCTTATTAAGTTCCAAATAAGATTAACATAAAAAGACACATACCTAATCACGCCAAGAGGAAATAATCCTGCTGTACAGTCCAAGACTTACTACGATTCAGTTTATGACATTTGACTTTTGATGGTGTTCAGGGCACTTGTAGACTGTTCCATCTTCACTTTCACAATAAAATTCAGTATACTACATGGAACAGTGAGCACTTAAAATATATGCAATTGACTTTTTGTGTTAAATGATTTCACCTAACTGGAGGCTAATGCAAATGGTCTGAACATCTGTAAGGCAACACAGCCTTCATGTCTCGCCTCTTGGAGCAGCTCTGGGCTGGGAGTGAAAAGGGTAGTGAGTCTGGGTGGTGGTGGTGCACACCTTTAATCCCAGCACTCAGGGAGGCAGAGGCAGGAGGATCTCTGTGAGTTCGAGGCCAGCCTGGTCTACAAAGTGAGTCTAGGACAGCTAGGCTACACAGAGAAATCCTGTCTTAGAAAACAAAGCAAAACAAAAACCGAAACAAAACAAAACAACAACAAAAAGAATGTGATCCTTCCAGCTATTTAAGTTTTGGAGAACATCGACTAATTCTTTTTTGTTTGTTTGTTTGTTTTTGTTTTTGTTTTTCAAGACAGGGTCTCTCTGTGTAGCCTTGGCTGTGCTGGACTCACTAACTCTTTTTGGTTATTAACACAACGTTCTTTGTTTTTCTGGTCTTTTATACTTTATAAGTATCTTGCCTATGAGAAGTCCTGTCGGTATTTTCAGCAATATATGTTATATAGGCCTGAAATTCTCGTTATGATTATTTTAGTAAGGAGCCCACTTTTGTAAAAGGGTGAGATTACTGGGCTCCTGTTTGCACCCGGCCCTGTCAGCTGAAATGCCATGACACTGTCACTTACACCGGTGGGGTTCTCTACTGCCCCCTACTGGTCTTCCCATGTCTGCCGGTTCTCAGTGACTTCTCATCTCATTCCTTAGACTCCTCCTTTCTGTGGGTTGTTTTGTGTTTTTGTTAGAAAGCTTATCAATTTTAATGATCTTTAAAAATAGCCCAGCACTGGGTTTCATTGATTTTCTCAACTCAGATTTGCTGACACAATCATTTCCATTGTGTTATTGAGCCCATCCAATAAGTCAAACATTTTTATTATTAATTTTTAAATTTCAAATTCCTTTTTATTTGTTTTCTCTCTATTTTTATATATTCCGTTGTAATCAGGAATGCTCACAATTTCCATTTAAGCATTTATATTGTATTTATTTATTTGAACAATTATATTTAATTGAACATCTTTTTGTAATAAGGTATTAATTTTTCTGTTATTTTTATTTTTCTGTAGACTGTGGTTTCATTGTAGATTTTTCTTGTTTTTAAATTATCTTGTTTTTATAGAGAATTAGGCTTTGTTGTTGTATTTTTCCAAGCAAATTTTTTTGATCTTTCACCCTTTTTTTTTTTTTTTTTTTCCATCCCCTCTGGCCCTGTGGCCTTCTACACCCAGCAACCCCCTTTCCACTTTGCTGTTGTCACACTCAGCCTGTGTCTTTCCCTACCCATCTCAGCACCTCATTATCACCCCAACACGGTCTCCAATCTGGTGTTATATATACACCTATCCTTACAACCCACAGCTTATACACATACAAACATTTAAGAATTCGGATCCAGGTGTGAAAGAGAACATGCAATGTTTGACTTTCTGTGATTAGGTCTCCTCCCTTAGGAGAAGTTTCCGGCTCCATTCCTTTTCCTAAGCAGTTCAAAGTTTAATTTTCCTCGACAGTTGTGTAAAATTCCATCGTGTGTATGTGCCACATTTTTTTCCATTTTATTAATTTATTCATATTACATCTCGATTGTTAGCCCTTCCCCTGTTTCCTCCCATTCTTCCCTCCCTCCCACTTCTCCCCTTCTCCCCTCCCCTATGTCTGTGATTGAGGGAGACCTCCTTCCCCTATATATGCTCTTAGAATATCAAGTCTCTTCTTGGTAACTTGCTATCCTTCCTCTGAGTGCCGCCAGGCCTCCCCATCCAGGGGACGTGGTCAGAACAAGGATGTGCCACATTTTTATTATCCAATTTTCTGTTGATGGACATCTAGGCTGGTCCTGTTTTCTTGCTATTGAGAACAGTGCATCTATCAACAAGTGTGTACAAGTGTCTCTCAGTGGTCAGTTGAGAGTTTTCTGGCTGCGTGGCCAGGAGTAGAAATACTGAGTCATATGGTAGTTCTATTTTTCCCCCTGGACTTTCAGAGTAGTTTTAATTAGCAATTTCTTAATTGTGTGTGTGTGTGATTTTATTTATTTTCATTTTATGTGTTTGAGCGTTTGTCTATGCACCATGTACATGCAGTACCCACGGAAGCCAGAAGAGGGCGGCCGATCTCCTGGGATTGGATTTAAAGATGGTTGTGAACTGCCGTGTGGGTACTGGGAATAGAATGCAGGATCTTCTGGAAGACCACTGAGCCATCTATGCAGTCCCAACTCCCAATTTCTCTAATAACTGTTTTAAAGTCTTAGAGTTCCAGTTGTCTCTGCCGTCAGCATTGCTGTGGGTGTGTTGAAATCTAGGGCGTGAGAGAGCGTGGGGAAAGGCAAGTGGGGAAGACCCCTAGAAGATGCCTCAATTTTCTCTGAGCTTTATGGATTCCTTTTCAATGTCTCCGGCACAGAAGCTGTTCGTACGTACATCTTCCCGTGTCTGCAGCACAGTGCTCACGTCAGGCTCTGAATCTGCAGTAAGTTCAGGTTGGGAATTTAGCAGAGGAAGGTGTGACTTATTTCACAAATTTATGGAGGCACGTGCATTTAATTACGCGGATTCGCTTACTGTGAGAAGGAATTCAGCGACTCTCTATAAAACTTGTGAGAATTTGCAGAAATCTCAAATGATGCTGGCTGGCTGTTCCTAGGATCTCTGGGTAAGTTAACAAAGGAAGAGAATTGTAATGGAAGTTTTGGCTTCTTTGTAAACTCAGGTATTTTACACATATATGTTTTTGTTTTAATTCCAAGTGTGGGATTTTAGTTTGGGCTCTGGTTCGTCCACAGCTGATAACTGTCTCCTGCGGGGCGTGGTCTTTGCCAGCTGGTAATGGCCCGCCCCAAAGCACGGAGAGGGGTGTGGTTGAGGACTCAGGGTTAGGGTTAGGATAGAGGGAAGCGGGGAGAGAGAAAGCTTGGTGGTGGTGGTATGAGACAGCCAGTGTGGTGGACTGAGAGAAACATCTCAGCGCAGCCGCTTAGAGGAGACTGCTCGCTGCGTTTGCTGTTGAGAGAGAGTGGTTTTGCCCCCAAAGAACCCAACTGACCGGAAACAGCTGGGAGAAGTAAAGGGGTCTGCACCCCGACTCCTCAATAACTTTCTTTCTCTCTTACCCAGGGTTAAGGGCTTGGTGGAAGGGAGGTAGAGCCTCCAACACCCCAAACAAAATAGTTTAAAAACAAGCGTCAACAGGGAATTGGCTCCGTGATAAAATGAATCCATTTCTAGCGTCTCAAGACACAGTGATGAAGGACAGCGGTGCAGCTGTTAGGAAGGTAGTGCTAGTTGGAGGACCTGAGACACGGCCTGACAAGACAGGTCTCACCCCTGCGCCGGCCTTGCTCTCCTCTTTCCAGCGGCCATGAGGTGAGTGGTGTTGTTCGTCCGCCGGCTGTCTGCCGTGAGATTCAGCCTCACCTCAGACCCAAAGTGAGGCGTGCAAGCAACCTCACAACCACGCACCCTCGGAAACCAAGAGCCAAACAAACCTTTTCCTACTTTGACTTGATTTTATCAGTATTTATAACCCTGATGGATTGGTTTGCTGTTTTTTTTTTTTTTTTTTTTAAAGCCACCATCGCTCACACACTGCGTCTGCTCCCCATCTCCCTTCCTCTGGTGATGGTAGACTCCTTATGTTGGTTTACTCGATGTTCTACAGGAGGCTCAAGCTCTGTGGTCTCTCCATTTTTTTTTATATTCCTTACATTGAATCAGTTGAACCGATCCCGGCTTCCACTAGTTTGTGCTCACTGGTTCTTCTCTATGCTCCACTCCACTCCTGAAATCTTGCAGTGATTGTTTATTTATTTGTGCATACTTTGTTTTTCTGCTCCAGAATTTCCTTGGGTTCCCTTCTTGAAATGTTCCACTCTCTACGTACATAAGTGCCACACTAAGCAATCGCACCATGGGAGTGGCCCATTCCCCCACTATTCTCTCACTCTATTCGGGTGTCACCTGCTTATGTGCCTTAGTTCTCTGAACTTACGGCCAACAGTTTTAAAGTCTAATGTTAAGGCTTCTTTAGAGATTGGTACTATTGATTAATTTTTTTCCCTTTTAGTGTGTGTGTGCTTCTGATGTGTGGGTGTACATATATGTACATGTGTGCACATGCATGTGTAGAATACAAGTAGAATACAGCCTCAGGTGTTGTCCTTCAGGCTCCATCCACCTTGACTTTTTTATTTTTTAAGCCAGAGTCTCTGACTTGCTTGGAGCTTGCCACACAGGCTAAGTCAGGGAGTCCCTGGCACCACTTGCCTGTCTTTGGCTCCCCAGGTACTGGGTTCTAATACATGCTGCTACACTTGGCTTTTTTTCTTTTTTAACATGGACTTTGGAGATCAAACTTGTCAGAAGTTCTCATGCTTGCAAAGTGAGCACGCCCCCGGCTGAGCTGTCTACTCAGCCCATATGTGTTCCTTCCTGTTTCTTTGTATGCTTCCGGGTCTTAGTTTCAGCTGAAAACTGGACAGCTGAATCTTATACTACGTTAACTTGTTTCGCAACTACTGCTGAGGTTTGTCTTTCTTCCAGGGGCTAACCTGGGGGAAAGGCTTAAGGCTCTCTTGGGTCTTTTCTGAGTCTGTGCTTTCTTTGGGTAGATGTGGTAAGTTTTTCCTAAACTCCCTCCTATGCATGGCTGCTGTGACAGAGCCCAATCCCTAAGTATCGACCTCTTAAATGAGGAAAAGATCCTGCTGTTCCTTCAGCTGCTGTGGACTGAGCCAATGGCGCCTGGCTTCTGCTGTAGCCACCTTTCTCCTGGAAGGCGAAAGGTTTTAAACAGACTCTAGACTTCCTAACACTGTCCTCTGCATTGTTCCCTGGGTAGAGGGGTGCAGTCCTGGCGTGTCCTACTCCCTAGCTTCTCACATGCCGTGGTAGCACATCTTTTGTAGAGTTTCCCCCGGGGGAGGAAATGGTCACCCTCTTCAGCTCTCTCAGGCACAGGCGGAATGTTCCCTCCACTTGGCTAATGTGATAGCAGACAGGCCCTTGAGGAGAGTGGAGCCTCAGGACATTCTCAGCTGTCTGGACAGCCACGCTGCCTCGCCTGAAGGTTTACTCCTCATAGATCTAAAGTCCGCCGCTTTGGGGCTCCCTTTCACGGAGAGCAAGGCTTTCTCTTCTCGGGGGCTAGGCTCTCTTCCATCTGTCCTTCACCTGGTGCATATGTGATTGACTTAGAGTGACAGGGCCAGGGCTAGATACATCATTGAGACTGTTTCTAGAATGAACTGTGGAGAAAAACCTGCCTTCAGGCTGGGTGTCACCATTTGGTGGGCTGGGGACTTCGTGCTAGATAAACGCAGGGTGGGTGGTGGTGGTGGTGGGGGGTTAGCTTCTTGAAAATGTAGACTTAGAAAAGCCATCTCAGGCTGGAGCATAGATATGAAGGGCGGGGGGGGGGGGGGGGGGGGGGGGCTGGAGTTCATTGGGTGATCCTCTGGAGTAGCAAGGCTTGAAAATTAGTGCTTTAATATTTGTTACATACAAATGTGCTTGTAAAAGTTCTCACATGTGCTTGTGTATGTATTTGTTTGGTCCAAAAGAGGCTCCTTGCAGTGACTTCCTGTGGGGAACCTTTGTAAATGTCCCATTCAGTGCATTAATGTGTAGGTTATGGATGTACTATGTCAGATGCACTCAAGAACCACAAAAACTGCCGCCTTCTAGGGACAGAGCAGATAGGCTTAGGCAAAAATAAGCCTGGGCTACACGGCCCACTTAGAGATATTAGATGCAAGCAACTGCTCACGTTGTCAGGACGCTGGGAGCGAATGTGGCTATTCCTCTTCACTCTGAGTGCGCTCTGCAAGAAAACACTCCCAGATTCTGTTGCTTTTCACAGTATCACGACCCAAAGGGACAACCTAAGGGGAGCGAGAAGCGCTTAGTTCATGGTTTCAAAGGTGTCAGTCCCTTGCGGGGGGGCGGGGGGGGGCGGGGAGGGGGGGCGGGGCGGTATAGTTTATGGCAGTCACCATCAGGGCAGGCCAGGAAACAGCGCTACCAAGTAATTTTTGATAGGAGTACTGTGACTATTAAGAAAGTTTACTGGTTGCCGTACAATGTTTGGGGGCTAGAAATGCCGCTCAGTGGTAGAGCAACATTTGCAGAGCCCTGGGCTCAAATGCAGCATGGCCAGGAAGGAAGCTGGCGGGGAGGGAGGGAAGTGAATTTCTTTGCTGTATTTTGGAAGACTGTCTTAAACCATATAGGCTATAGTTAAGAACTGGTTTTGACATTTACAGAGTAGGTCTTAATTCTATCATGGCCACTTACTGGCTTTTTGTTTAGACAAATTACCAAATCTTTAAGCGCTTCAGTGCCTTGGTCTGTGGAAAGGGAGTTGCTAGGGTTACTATGAGCGTTTACCTACACAGGCAGCACGGACACAATACTCGTACCGTAGCACACAATGCTGGCTATTTATTTGGTGTACAAGAGCGCTACCAGATCCGTCTGGGCGCAGAAGCCTATTGCAGGAACACTGTCCAGCTCTTGGGAAAACCGGGAGGTTTCCTAGTGCGGAGTCAAGAGGGCACCGCAGCTACACAGGATCTGGCCAAGGGCTGGCCCTTCAGTGTGGTGGCCACTGCGCACGTCCACTAGGGGGCGCCCGAACGACCTGAGCCCTTACGCCAACTGCACGGCGCCCACGCGCGTGCTCGCTGGGGACGCGGAACCTCCGCCTTCGCCGCCGCGGCCTACGGTGCGGGCTCCGGAACTAGTCTTTTGTTTTCCCGCTGCCTCGTCCCAGGATCATCTGGCCGCAGCCCCAGCGTCTGCGCCTTGGCGGCCCTCGCTGCGTGGGCCGCGGACGCCCCGGACTGATGCTGCGCTGGCTGATCGGGGGAGGCCGCGAGCCGCAGGGCCTGGGCGAGGTAATCTGCGCGGACCAGGCCGGCTGCGGGGCTGGGCGGGGCGGGGCCAGACGGGAGGGGCGTGGCAGGTGGGAGGGGTGGGGCCTGTGGCTCCGGGGCGGAGCGGGCCTGTGGCTGAGGGCGCAGGAACCCCCTGCTCCGGGAATTTAGGGTTGATTAGGGCCACCTCGCCTCTGTTTAGAACCTGGAATTTAGGTGGGGTGTGGTTGCACTCGCCTGTGATCCCAGCACAGAGGCAGAGGCAGGCAGATCTCTGTGAGTTCGAGACCAGCCTGGTCTATAAAGCGAGTCCAGGGCAACCAAGCTACACAGAGAAACCCTGTCTTAAAAAAGAAAAGAAAAGAAAAGAAAAGAAAGAAAGAAAGAATGTGGGATTTAACTACAAACCAGCAGGGGCAACTGCCACTCTTGATTTATTTGTACAGATAACATCAACTGGCATTTACTTAGAGAGTGTGAGCTTAACTAGTTGCTTGCCAAGAAACCAAGTTAGAAAATTTCTATTTATTTAGTACGTGTTTGGTTTAGCTATCATGTTTCCTTATACTGGAAAAAGTAAAATAATTTTGCCTCCTTAAAAATGTTGACATCTGAAATTTGTTTCATGTGCCACACAAAACAATTTGTGTTACATTTTCTTCCTCATTGGAAGTGTTTTACAGTTACTGCAAACGACTTCGCAGTTATAACTCCCTCGTAGCTTTGTCATTGACACCATGATTTAAAAAGTCACTTATTTTATACAATTCTGAAATTCTTCAGGTTACAGAAGAATTGTGGATTATTGAGTGATTATGCCATATATATATATATATGACTACTCGAATTAGCGTCCTTATCGGGTTAATACAGTATTTTTATTAACTAGTTCTGTCATGCCTGGCAAACTCTCACTAGTGAGGAAGGAATTTCCATAACTGAGCGACTGCTACACTGGAGACAAGACAAACGCAAAACCATCGCCACAGAAAGCATTGACACACGCTGGCTCTTACGGATTTTTTTTTGCTTGTTTGTTTTAATGTAAAAGTACTTGAGTTGTGCAACTACCTTGACTACGTACACTCTGACGTAGGAGAAAACATCACCTTCAGCCTTCTGCTCTAAGTGATCCTCAATCCTGACGTAGTCTTGTCCCCAGAGGATATTACAGTATCTGATGCTGGCTATGCTTAGGCGTGAGTGCGGGCAGCGTGTGGAGAAGAGGGGAGCCGTGTGTGGAGAAGTGGGGGGAGTGCTGGTTAGTATTCTAAGAACCAGGAGGGGTCTCAGTATCAAAGACTTACCTAGTCCACAATGTCACTTGTGTCAAAACTAAGAAGCCTTTGTTAAGAACAAAGCTTTTATGGTGAAGTTGTACTGGCCCTGGACATAGGGCCAGTAAGACTTACCCTGCAGAGTTGGGTAGCATGGGGTGTCCTTAGCACTGTGTCTGCTATGCAGCCTTCCAGGTAGCCCTCTGTGTGACAGAACCATCTTGATCAATGTTGTTGCCCAGAGTTGAGTTCAAGCAAGAGTTGATATGATTTCATTACAGTCTTTAGTTATTAAAGCAGAAATCTTCTGCATGCTTGCAAGTGGGCTGCTGTTGTCCAAATTGGATTCATTTGGTCTGCAGCCTTGTTTCTAACAAAGCACACGTGTGTCTGTGTGTGTCTATGTGTGGGAGTACATGTGTTAGGGTGTATGCATCTGTGTGTTTGTGTGTCTATAAGTGTGTGTGTTTGTGTGTTTCCATGAGTGTATGTGATACACGTGTGTGTGTGTGCATGTGAGAGTGTACATGTGTTTGCAATGTTGTGTGTGTGTGTGTGTGTGTGTAGAACAGAGGGGAGCTTGTAGCGGTCAGTTCTTTCTTTCGTTCATGAGGGCCCAGGGATGGAAGTCAGGTCATCAAGGCTTAGTGACAAGTGTCTTTACCTGCTGAGCTATCTATCTCCTTGGTCTCCAACAAATTTAGATTGAGAAACACTCCTAAAAGGATTGAGTTGGACTGGCCCAGTAGTTTTAAAGTCAGGTTTATTGAGACTCAATCAACTAAAGTTTACTGTTTACAAGTTTATTGTTGCTTGGAAATACTAAAGTCTTGGTGAGAGACACAGTTCCCTGTAGATCTGGCAAATTAGCCACCTGATATTGTAGGAACTAATGTGTATTAGCATTAGAATATAATATCTCATGGTTTTTAAGATCTTTTGTTCTTACGTGGATACTTTGCTGTTATAAGTCCTTTGTCTTCCTGTTTCTCTTCTGCTTTTCCATTACAAGAAAGCGGCTTTGCAGACAATAGGAGAGGACCAGAGTCAGAACCCATATACTGAGCTGCTGGTCCTGAGAGCCCATGGTGACATCGTGCGCTTCCTGGTGCGGCTGGATGACTACAGGTGAGACGCTCCCTCCGTCTGCTGGCCACTCTTTAGAAAGACGTTTGAAAGCGTTTCATGCTGAAAACAACCTCAAATTTAATTATCTTTTGTAAAAAAAAAAAAAAAAAAAATTCAAAATTCTGAAACACAGCCAACTGAAAGTTGTAACGTCTCCTAAAAAGTTGGAATGGACTTTGAGCCCTGATGATACTAAGCTTAAATCCTTTTAAACTCAGTGTCGCCTTGTCATGTCTTTCTTTCTTTCATGTTTTGGAAAAAACGGTCATAAGTTTTTAGAAATATTCTTACTAGTTGAGATGAAACAAATGGCTTTAAGAATTTGACTGAATTATAGCTGCCAAATCTGAGACACAAATATGTATGGGGTTTGATATTAGGGACCTGCTGGATTCTGCTGTTTTGAGTGGAAAGTAAAGTAAGGTTGTAATCTGAATTTCTGTCATCTTTAAAACTATACGTTATTTTCTAATTCCTGGGCGGCATGCATGCTGTGTCTTGTTTGCAAGTAGAGGTGAAGGTGCTGTGGTCTGAGCACTTAGCCCGAAGCCAGGTTAGTAGCAATTACATCACCGATGGTGGAACCTCTGATCTGACTGCAGAGGAAGAGAGGACTCTGTTCTTACATTACACATTGCTCTTAGGACTTAGCACACTGACTTACGTGTAGCCCTCAGGTGAGTGAGTGACCCCTGCCGTGTGGGAGCGAGGACTCTGTATGCATTACTACTTTGTTACGCATTGCTCTTAGGACTTAGCGCACTGACTTACGTGTAGCCCCGCATGTGAGTGAGTGACCCCTGCTGTGATTACTTTGAACTTTCCTGCTCCTGACATCTGTTGACTGTGTCTTTCTTAGCTTTAAAAAAATTTTTTTTATTATGTATAGTTTATTTCTGACCTGAGTGAAGTTAGGCCACCATTTCAGAGATAGACTGAGCCCATCACCACCCTCCCCTCAGCTCAAACACCAGCCGTCATTGTCATCTGTTTCCCAGTCATCCGCACTTCTGGCCAGGTAGCTACAAGTCCCAGCTGCTTCCTTGGGTTTGAAAATTCACTGCAGGGCTCAGCAAAGCATCATCCTAATGGTCACACTTTTATTATATACTAGACATCAAGGTCTGCTGGACAGAGGGAGGTCAGGTGTCCCCAGTGCAGAACCTTTGTGTCCTCAGGACTTGCTGCCTTTTTGATAGGTTGTGCGCTTTGCCAAGGTGGGGCCCACTTGACCTTTGGGCTTGTGGCTTTTATGTGAGGCGTCATCATGTAAACGTCTCTGGGCAGGGTGTCATCATCACAGGTTCTTCCCTGGAAGTTAGAAGGCAGGTCTGATAGCCTATGGCACCTCAGAAACAGCATCTTCTCAGAGCTCATCTCTTCAGCATAGCCCACTTCCTCTTCCTGTCAGGGAAGAGCCCACCCGAGTCAGTCATCCACTGACATGAACACTGAAGACACTTCTATCACTAAGGAAACTTCAGGGGTTCAGAGGCAACTTCCTAGGAACCAGGGGCCCAGACCAACAAAATAGTTACACACTGTGTCAGGACCACTGCCTCTTATGCATGCTACTAGCCAGATTGCATTGTTTTCTTACTGTGCTGGGAGACAACCAACTCACAGTGCGTAAGTGCAACCTCATAACCTTCAGGCCTTTGGTTAATGTTAGTTTTCAACAAATCCTTAGAACTTTAATACTCATCTATTTAAATGACCGTTTCTATGGGAACTAGCAATTCTGCAAAGGTGAGATTTTTGGGTAGCTGAAGGTTTCGTGTGTCGTATTTAATCTTAGTAAGTTGCTGGGTTAAAACCACTCAGGTAACAACCTTTAGCCACTGCTATGTAAGGATTCTAAAATCATTTCACTTGCACGAGGAAGTAACAAGTATAAAGAAGTCCTGTCGGGATCTAGACTTTAAACTTTATACAGACTGTTGGGGTTCCACGTTCATGCTGTCTGTCCTGCCTATGTCCTCCGGGTTATTACGACGTAGTTAGAAGAATCTGGAAACAGGGCCGAGTTGTGGAGTAGCCAAGCAGTAAGTCCTGACAGCACATCTCCCCACAGTGACGCTCACGACTACGTCAGCAAGTTCATGACAGGAACAGTCTGTAAACAGTAGGCAGCGGCAGCTAGAATATTAGAGATCTGTTGCTCAGGTGTCACCCTAAGCTTAGTGGTTTGAAGCGAAGCAACCACCACATACTAGTTTCCGCTTTTTGTTCCGTTGCGTGGCAGTTTTGACCGAGCCTTTTCCTTTGGGGTCTGAGTCAGGTTCACATGTGTGTCTGTGGTCATTAGTAGACTGGCCATGGTGAGACTGGGGCCAGGATGGTAGCATTCTCCCCCCCCCCCTGCCCCCCCTCCCATGTGGTGCTTTTCATGTAGTGGTGTGGATTGTGATACTGGACAGATCCCAGGGCAAGACACTTCCGTGTGGCAGCATGTGCCATGCTTGCTGCTCTTCCACTGACCAAGTAAGAGGTGACAGAGGTCAAGTAAGGTGAATAAACTCTACCTCTCCATGTGTGGACAACTAGGTCCTATTGTGTAGGTGACTGTAGGAGTAGGGGCCATTTATGGCCGTGTTTGCCACGTGCCTACAGTGGTGATAGACCTTCATTGGTCACTTTTTTTTTTTTTTTTTGGTTTTTGAGACAGGGTTTCTCTGTGTAGTCTTGGCTGTCCTGGACTCACTTTGTAGACCAGGCTGGCCTCAAACTCACAGAGATCTGCCTGCCTCTGCCTCCCGAGTGCTGGGATTAAAGGCGTGTGCCAATTGAGTCGTCATTGTATCAAAATTTACATTTACATGTAGTTAAAAAAAAAAAAGCTCACTTGAAGACCTGTAGGACATTGGACTTCTATGTTCTTTAAAAAAAATTCAATTTCATAACAAAAAAGTTATTCTCAAGAATAAAATTTTTAGCAAATATATGAAAACCCAATAGTTAGAACATTAGGAAGATAATTAAACTGCAGTGATTTTACTGTTAAAGTTGGTGTCCTCCTCCCTGGAACTGAAGACTGAGCCAGGGTTTCAAGCATTGCAGACAGGTGTTGTACCAGCTGAGCTATATGCCCAGCCCTCAAAGTGCTTTTTAAAAATTAATAAATAATGTTTGTGCGTACTGATGGGATGTTTCATTTTTAATAGTTCAGTTTAGAATTATCTTTATTGTGTGAGCACATTATTAATGAATTATTAAATTCCAGAAAAACGCCTACCCAGTTTTAAAGCAAATTCTGTATGTTATACTATTTATTTATTTATTTGTAGTTTTAGTAGGCATTACATTCTGGTTGGTCAGCTATTGTAATCCAGGTTTCACGCTTCAAGTCTTTAGATAATATCATCTGATTGAAAATTTTGCAGAAGGATTTTCTTGTTTTCTTGGTGGCTCAGCTAAAATCAGTGAGTGGAAAATTTTCTCGATTGGTTTTTGAAGACACAAAATAAATCCCATATATAACCTAACAGACAGCTGCCTTTTCTCTTCTCCTTTGGTATTTTCTGAACACGAAGTGAGGGTCATGTTGATTGGGAGATGACTGAAGAAGGCTAAGCCTCAGCAAGAGGCTTCCAGAACATGGTCTGAGCTGCAATTGGCACACAGCGCTCCCGCTCTGACACAGTAAACTAACCCGAGTCCATAGCACAGTCTAAGAGCAGCTCGCTCTGCTGCGCATTTGACCGGTCCTTGCTCCTCCAGGAAGCGGACAAGGTTATATAGGATGGTGATCATGACTAGAAAAGACTCAGATGACCCGTGAAGCACTGGACTGCAGAAGACAGTGCTTCTAGGGAGCGGGCAAAGCGCAAACCTTAAGGACAGTATTGTTTGGTAGCCCTCTGAGAACAAAAGCAAGCTCAGCTTTTAAGAAGGTATTTTTAAAAATTAATTTATTCAGATTGCATCTCAATTGTTATCCCCTTCCTTGTCTCTTCTTGTTCCTCCCTCCCTCCCTCCTTCAACCTTAAAAAGGTATTTTAAAGCTAAGAATATTCCTTCACCTTTACTACATTCAGGGAATCAGTAATCAAAATGGCTGCAAAGAGCCAAGGAAAGTGGCAGGCACATGCCTGTTGTTCTATTGTTCTAGCAGTAGAAAGGCAGAGGCAGGAGGATCACAGGTTTTGAAGCCAGCCCGGACCACATACTGAACACCCTGTCTCAGAAAAACAATTTTTAAAAGGGTACTGAAAAGTCACAGACAGTGCAGTAAAATTAAAGAGCGGACTCTCTTAATTCCAGGCTTCCCATAGGAACCCTGTAATAGTGGTAAGTGTGTGCGTTTAGTAAGAATAAATGACAAAGCAGGATTGGATAGGGGAACTGTCTGATGCTGAGGAGACCTGGTTCCTGTCAGCCCCGTGGAGAGTTCTGGAGGAAGGATTGCCCTAGGGTACATGCTCTGGACAGAAACAGCTGTGTCACTTCCCTTAAAAGTCTTTTGCTGAGGGTCATCCATGCAGAGCAGGCCCCTAATTCTAATGTCTTGCTGAGTACCCGGAGACTCAGAACTAATCCGGTCTGAGTTTGACCTGGGCCTGAAGTCCACAGCTGGAGGCGCTTAGACAACACACTCCTCACAGCTGGGCAGCTAGTCAGTCCCCTCTTGAAGTCTGGAACGTCTTTATTCGGACCTAATATACTTCCAATATTGAATGTTAGGCAATTTACTTTTTAAATTGCATAAACATATTCCTGTGGCCTTTGGGCAGCTTGTAAAGAAACTATGCCTGGAAAAAGCTATAAGCAGAATCCTTTTTGTTATGAGTTTCAGTAGCCAAACAGTTATTGACAGACTTTGTAGCAAGGTTTTAGAGCTTATGTCTTCCAGTCTAGAATTCTGACTTGTAATAGATTTTGCTAAAGCCCATTTAATGCCAACCAAACAAAACCAGCCTTGTTCTGGTCCAGGATTCTCAGGTGGCTTGTGGTGAATTTGCCTGCGTTGCTTTGCGATATACTTGGAGTTGAGTGACTTGAAATATGGTGATGTCTTTTGGTGTGTGTCTCGCCACTCTCCTTTTTTTTTCCTATTGTAGTTGGTCTTCTGACTGTATTTTAGAACTGTAGCTACCATTTGTTCAGTTAGCTAAAGGTGAGTTTTGAGAGGGTGACAGGAGTGGGAAGGTCGTAGCTGCTTGGTAGGGTAGCAACATTAAATTTGGGATAATCTCAGACTTAGTATAATTGTATTTCAGCTTTAAAATCTACCTTTTAGCACTAAGGTGCATAATCTCTAGGTACAAATCATTCCTCCTCAGCTAGAAAACCCTCACTTATTTCAAAATTACTGCCTTCATTCTTTTTTTTTTTTTAATGAAGATTGGCATCTTCTTTTCTTTTTGCTCTTACATGATCAACTCTTTTTTTTTTTTGTTTATTTAAAGATTTATTTACTATTTATATACTAGAATTTACAAACCCACCTGACTGAGTGTGGATAAGGAAATAGCAGCATCACACTCGTGTCTAAATCCATGTGTTCATAATGCTCTTAAAAAGAGAACTCACCGTTTACCTATGGAGAATTCGAAGGAATGAATATAAATTTGAAAGTTGATAAAGGACCAAAATCAAGACCTATGCTTTTCTTATTTAAGCCATCCTAAGATGGTTTATCACCAGTAATTTGGGAGGAAAAAAAAAAAAAACAAAACTCTGATAGGAGAATTCAAGCTAGGAAGAATAATGGAATTGGAATATCATGATTTTGTAACCTCTGATATGTAGGGCGTGAAAAAAAAGCTTTTTCTGTACCCACCACAGGCTAAACTGATAAAGGGTTGACAAGAGAAACAGGCATGCCATGCATGCATTGCGCCTACACACCAGAGTTCTCAGCCATGGCTAACCTCAGCAGTGATTGAGCCTTGTGCTAACAGAGCATCGTGTGATGATGATAATGATGTGTGTGTGTGTGTGTGTGCGCGCGCGCGTGTGTGTATGTGTGTGTGTGTAAGAGAACCTCAGACTTGTTTTATGTATATGGGTAGTTGGCTGGCATGCTGCACACCACAAAGGTCAGAAGAGGCCATCAGGTCCCCTGGAATTGAACTGTGACAGCGTTTGCCGTCCTGTGGGTGCTGGAAATTGAACCCTGGTCCTCCGCAAGGGCAGGCAGTGTTCTTCATTGCTCAGCCATCTCTCCAGCACCCTAATGCAGCATCTTAATGAGAGAGCAGCAATTTCTCAATGATGAGCAACTCAACAGTGCTTAAAACTTGGGCTTACTTAGCACCGTAAGAAGAGACCAATCCGTGCGCTGAGCGGTGGCAAGGCGAATGGAGGGGACCTTGTGTCCCCTTGTGATTCCTGAGAAGAGACATACTTGGGGGGAAACTAATGGTTGGGTGGAGATCGTCAACAACATGCGTGTGGGGTTGGCAGTGTCAGCTCAGCTCCAGTCATTAGGGTTAGCAGGGGTGCTCTGCGTTCGGAGGGATGGGATGGGCAGATGCTTCTCTCCTTAGTTCTTTCTTTCTTTCTTTCTTTCTTTCTTTCTTTCTTTTCTTTCTTTCTTTTTCTTTCTTTCTTTCTTTCTTTCTTTCTTTCTTTCTTTCTTCCTCTCTCTCTCTTTTCACTTACCTTTTGCTGTAAATAATTGTGTTAGGTATACTTGGGGATTTCACACTATGAGCCTCCTCAAATGAAATCATGTATTTAATGATTATTGGTGGTTGTCCCCACAGAAAGACCTCCTTTATGTGACAGCACATACAGTTTTCAGTCATGCTTCATGATGGTGTGTACAGATGGTCAATGAGGGGACCTTACCAAAGGTCCAGTTGGAATCTAGTGACATCTTTAGATTTAGGTATGTCAGCCTACAGAACATATGAGGTAGAGGCACATGCGAGGTGATGACACAGGAGCGTAGCCAGCAAAATGTAGACTCTTAACACTCCAAGATGGACGCCTCTTTCAGTGCTAATTGCAAGGGAAACATATGAGGAACCAATACATAGAATAAAAGAAACTTCAGAAGTCTGTACAACAGCTGTAATGAGTAGACCTTATCTGAGGCCTGCTAGTAATAAACTTAAAAACATTAGGAGACAGCAAGGGGAGCGTGCACATGGAAATGTTAAGAAAGTTAATACTCCTTAGGTGCAGAAGTACCTTTAGGGGTGTCAGATACTGAGGTGTTTATGGTGCTGGCGGTGTGCGGTGCTCCTATTTATTTCCTTGGCAGGGGATGGAAAGGTTAAAATAAACCGTGTTTCTTGCCTTGGAGAGATGTCACACAGAGGGAAGGCTGGCTTTCAGTTTTTTTGAAATCCAGTGTATTCATTTGGACAAATGATCATGTCTGGTGTTCTTATTCATTATGCAATGAACTCTCAGGTTGACTTCAAGGACAAAGACAAAAAACAAAAAACAAAACAAAACAAAACAACAACAAAACCCAGCCATTCAACATTTAAGCAGCCAGTGACATCGCAATTAATTGAGGGGTTTTGATTCTGATTTCTATCTTGCCAGTAGGGAATGAGCAATTCTACATCGCAGTACCACGTTCCAAGCAAAGTAACACTAACGCCGTATTATCACTATCTATATAAAGTGCGTCTGTGGGATAAGAATCAGGAATGATGCACAAGAAAAGGCACACACTGAGCTCAGTGGTTGCTCTCACCAGTTCTGCCTGTGATCAGGGCTCAGAAGGAACCGGACCCTTTGCACAGAAGGTTAGTTAGGGTGTTGCTGTTAGGACTCCCCAGAGCAACAGAGCAAACACAGATCAGTTTCCCAAACCACAGTAAGCTACAGGAAGCAGACACGTCTTCAGTTTACTTCAACAGAAGCCTGCTTCCCAGACACCCCACCCCACTCCCCACCTCGACTCCTCCACCCCCTCGCCCTGCTGCTGTTCCCAGGCTCAGGCTTCCTGCTGCTGAGAGCCCGGTTGTTGCACAAAACTGACAGTGGAGAATATTCTTTCCGTGCTGACCAGATCTTGCCCTTTTTCAAGTTCAGTTTTCTCGCCGCCTTCCTTGGCTTTGTTGTAGGGAGTGTCTGGGGTGACACATGTGCTGGATTTCTCTCCCCACCCCCAGTCACCTAATGTGAAGCGTCTTCTGCTGAAACAGCACTGCCCTAGCCCTGGGTCCTGAGTGTCCTGATGAAATGACGCTCTAGCTCTGATTTGTTTCAGAACACGCTGTAAGGAGGGTTTGGTGGGTACAGATGGAAGTATTGGCGTTGGTAATTACTAGACAGGAGATGCGAACACAGGAGTTACTGTTATAACTCTTCCTCACATTGATACCCATTTAAATCTGATAGACTGGAAAGCATAAGAGCTTAATTTATTTAGAAGAAACTTTAAAAATGCCAATATAAATTAGGATTTCAGAATCCTAAATGATTTTATATATGTGTGTCTTGTGTGTATGTGAATGTGTATATGTCGTGTGTGTGCACATGTGTGTTTGTGGAGGTCAGAGGTCAATCCAGGTGGCCTTCATCACTGTCCATCTTAGTTTTTGAGACAGGGTTTCTCATTGAACATGCAAGTCACCATTTTGGCTTGACCGGTCACCAAGCTCTAGAATCTTCCTGTCTCTGTGCAGAGATCTGTGCTGCCAAGCTTGACTTTTTAGGGTTCTGAGATCCCCACTAAGGTTGTGATGTGCACATGGGGGGCACTCTGTGAACTTAACCATTGGAGTTTAAGGCAGTCCTGTGTGGGACCCGTAAAATACTCCACATTGAAAAATGTCTGTTTGCCTTTGAGAGCAGAACTGGTTGGGACCAGTGCAGGAATCACATCAATGTGCACACACACTCGCTTTACTGAAGAATCATAAGAAGAATCCTAGCTGAGGAAACGCTGGGCCTAGGGGGTGTGGCTGATTGTCAAGCACAGCAGCTTTGCTGACACTTCCCTCCCTGGACCACTGAGGCAGCTAACAGGCTAGCCCCCCACTCAGAGGGAGGCTTGCTTCAAAAAGGACACTCTCTCTAGTCACAGACAAATCCACAGAGAAAACTCAGAAGGGGCTGAACTGAGCGTGTTCGATGCAACCTCTATGTAAGTGGAGCAGAGAGAGAGAGAGAGAGAGACACACACACACAGACAGACAGATAGACAGACAGACAGACACAGACACAGACACACAGAGAGAGCTAGGCTTGTTTGCCTGGCTGTGGAGATTTCCCCATAGAAACACACAAGCTCAGGGGAATGGATGCCTTCCTGGTAGAAGTTGTGCTTGATGAAGTACTCCCACCTTTGTTGTCCTTTTTTTTTGTTTTTGTTTTTGTTTTTCAAGACATGTCCCTTTTTAAAGCTGTATTTTGGCGCTTTTTTTAAAAAAAAACATTTATCTGCTTCCCAGGCATTGCAGACACATCCATACAGCTTCCATTTATTTATTTATTTATTTATTTATTTATGTATTTGCCAGGCTTTAGAAAGTCCTTGTGCTTTGGGTAGCAAAGCAGTCAACATCTGGTTTCCATACTGCCACAGCAACGTCATCTTGGCTTTTCCATCTCCTTCCAGTTCTGCAGATGCTGCAAACAGAAAGATTTGCATTTCAGCTTATGGATTACACGTTCTCCTATGTCCTTTGATTTGTAGGACTTAATTGAAATTGCTTCATATGAGTAACAAGTATTGAGTGAACATTTAGGCAGCGGACAAAGAAATTATTTGCGAAACCACCTTATTTGTTTATTATGTAGTCAATCTTGGTAGTGCTCTGCTGTACTTTCAGCACACATGTGTCTTCTGAGATGTTCGAAGTGAAGCGTTAGGGGGTGATTTCGTGCCTTGCACTGTGAGTCTTCTCTCAGTATAGATCCTGTGCTGTGATTTGTGGTGCTGTGTTGCGAGCTCTTAACAGAGCTCCTCCTGACTCCTGGTTTCAGGATAAGGTGTGTACCCACAGACTACATAGACCTGCTCCCCAATAACACATTTACTTTCTGTAATTAGCACAGGAGAAGGTGGAACATTCAGATCTGCCAATAGCTCCTTATTAAACTGGCTCCCTGTTAAACTTGTTTTTCCATGCATGTAGTCTTTTATTAGTTATTTGATCATCATCTCAAAGACTATATAAAAATTGTTTTCATGGTTCTGAGTATTGAACTTGGGCCTTCTAAATTCTAAGCAAGCATTGTAGCACTGAGCTACATTCCTAGCCCTTGATTTATTTTTTTTAAAAGACATTCTCACTATGTAGCTCAGGGTAGCCTTGAACTCAGTATGTCCTGAGACTGACTTTAAACTTGTCACTCTTTTACCTCCACTTCTGGAGTACAGAGATTACAAGCATGGGCACCATGCCTGATTCAACAGTCCTTTTAAAAACTTGATTTAAACAGGAAGATACAAGTGAGGGGATAACAAATGGGATGTAATCTGAATAATAAAATTTAATTAAAAAAAAAAAACTTGGTTTCAAGGCAGCCAAGGAATACTGAGAGTGAGAGAAACAGTCTTCCTCAGGGAAGAGCACACTAATTGGGTATCTAATACCAAGTGGTCAGCCCTGAAAACACATATTCAAGTGACATTACAGAGATTGAGCGGGTTGTATTTGTGTATTTAGGAATATATGTTCATACATACACACATACATACATACACATATAATAAGTGAAAAAAGAGACCATAAATTTGAGCAAGAACATGGAGCTGTATATGGGAGGGTGTAGGGGGAGGAAAGAGAAGTGGGAAATGATATACTCCCCCAAAATAAAAGAAATCATTCAAAGAATGTAAAGCCATAACAAACAAACAACTTTGGTATATATAGGAACCAGATGGGAATGTGATGTGTGAGACATAAAGGGAACTGTTGCTGTGTGGTGGGAATCTAGTTTTAATTAAAAATGTTTTTATTGTTGTCATCTAGTGACACATTAGTAATGTCAACTGAAGAGACAAGGTTACATTGATAGCATTAATGATTACAATTTACCATAGCACTGAAATGTCCCCTTATTTATTCATGTAACAAGCATATATTTTTTACACCTTCAAAATGCTTATTTTGAAATTAAAGTATGACTTCACATGTGAGCTCCCATGTGTAAAGAAGTCATCAGCTTTATCTTTATAATGACAAAGATGCCTGAAAAGCAAGTAATGCTTAAAGCCATCAGTGCAGCGGTGGGACCATCAGTACAAAAAGGATGGGTTTGATGACTTTCTGGAAATCAAAATTAGACTAAATCAAGGCTGAGAAACTCCAGGGATCTGCATGTACAGGGATCCCCCACGGTTATGGGGTTTGACAACCTACCAAATGCACCAAAGTCCTGGAGTAACTGACTCTCACAGGAGTAGCCAAAGGATTAAAACCAGCCAGTGTGTGTGTGTGTGTGTGTGTGTGTGTGTGTGTGTGTGTGTGTGTGTGTGTGTGTCTTAAAAAGATTCAACTGGGGATGGGGATGCTGCCGCTGCAGACACTGAGGCCTAGGGGAGTGGAATGGCGTTGCCGTACATTGTAGATGAAAAGCATGTGAAAGCCGGAGAAGGCCTTCAAAATAGGCTCCCAAAAGATCGGGTTGAGAAATAAAATCAGAGAAATTTGCGCTTTCCCACACCTCTCCTCCATCACAGCAAAGGCCGGCAGGACGTGTCTTAGAGTGGAGAGAGCTCAGGACACAGACTCTGCAAAGCAAAATGTAAGAACACTTGAGCTCTAGAAGGCGGGGAAAAGCACGGACACCACAAGGACATTGCATTCTCATTTCCATTTAGAGAAAAAGCCTTCAAAAATTTTTACCAATTTGTATTATTTAGAAGAGTTTTTTAAAAATGTAAATGTCTTGGGACATTTTCTAGCTATCATTTTAATACGGACTTCTAGTTTAAATTCATTGTGGCATAGTATTTTGTATAATTACTATTTGTTTTAAGTTAAAATTCCTCCTATATTTTGTAATAAGTCTTTCTTGGGGAATATTTCTCAAAGACTTGAGGGGAGAACATATCTTGCTGTAGTTACATTGTATATTCTTTGTGCTGCACAACCATGTATCCATTAATGAATTTCTGCATCCTGGATTTATTAATTACCAATGGCAAGATGTAGCAAACATATCTGTAGCACTATAGACCTACCAGAGATCTGTCAGAGGAGGAAGTGTTGTATGATAAAGATTAATAGATACAGTGCTGGAGACATGGCTCACCGGATAAGAGCTCCAGCTTCTCTTCCAGAGGACCCAGGTTCAATTCCCAGCACCCACATGGCAGCTCACACTGTCAGTAACTGTTTCCAGGGTACCTGACACACTCACACAGACATGAATGCAGACAAAACACCAATGCATATTAAAAAAGAACTTTGTTAAAGAGATTAATAGGTATGGTACTTGTCTTAGTTACATTTTTATTACTGTGATAAGACACCATGATCAAGGCAACTGGTGGAAGAAAGAGCTTATTGAGGGATTCTCATTCAAACCACCACATACTGTATTATGGATTCTCAGTTAGCACAGTGTTCTTCATTTTAACATCTGGAATTTGGACACATCACAAAATTGATGGCCTTCGGGTACAGTTGGCAACATTTCCCCCTAGTGGTACATAAAATAACATTGAATGCTTGTTGTTTTGAGGTCTCTAGATGAGATCAATATACTACTTGCCTTGGTGTTTTTCTAAGTCCAGCATATTATGTCAATAAACTTAGTATGGTGTTTCATAGAGAAGCAGTTCTCTCAATGCCGTCTACTGAGGCTTAAGTCTTTGGGTTCTATTAACATAGATTGTAGTTGAGGTAGTGTGATGGTAGCAGCCACCTTTCTCTCACTGGCTAGCCTAAGCCATACTGATGTGTTAGTTACTCCCCACAAATGGTTCAATACTTGCTTTCAGAAATCACAGTGTTTCTTAGTATTAGGAATTCTTGAGTTGAATTTCCACTTCTGGCTTGGAGGTAAAGTATGTGCTTGACCAACTAGGATTTGTTTTGGATAAGCTGCTACAATGCTACTAATTTTTAGTGATTTTTTATAGTTGAATAGATAATTGTAGCCCACAGACAACCTCCTAACTTTTGTTATAGATCTTACAGGAGATGCCAGTGTGCAGCGAAGGAATTGGCTTGCTTTTTGAAGCTTTGTTTTCACTCTAAAGCAGTAACAGTAAATACTGAAATGGCCAATAATAAGGAAAACAGCCACAGAATATATATATATATATGAGAGAGCTGAAAGGCTGAATAATTTACAAAGCGAGTAATTGACCTTTGAGCAATAAAAATTGACTGTGATTTCTCGCATTAGCACGAGCCGTGTTTAGAGTTAACTTTGTTTGCTACTGATTAAATTCCAGTTTGCAGAGAGTGCTTTCTATCTCATTCCTAAGCTGTTGGCAGTTCAGTCATCTCTCACCATGAACTCATTTTTCTGTGAGATTCAAACACGATACAACAGTAATGAGAAGTTAAAAATCAGGGTTAGAAGAAAATATTTTAAACCTGTAGCCCTTCTGAATGGGAGAAAAGCAATTATAAGGATTTGGAGAATCAATAGAAATTGATGTTTTATACCAAAGAAAACTTAAGGCTTTGAGTCCTGCCCTCACTGCCCTCACTCTATAAACACAAAGACATCAGTAGGCCTCAAACCAAGCTACTAAAGATTCACTTCCAGCAATTACTGTTGGTGATACTCAAGGCAGTGTTGAGGAAGTTTTAAAAAATTAAAAAATGAATTCTCTGAGAGTTTTATGCATGTAGGCAATGTACTTGGTATATCCACCCGTTAGTTATTCCGTTCTGACTCTACTCACACACCTCCCCCACCCAGGCATTTCTCTCATGACTTGACTGGCTCTTTTCTAGATTACAGAGTTTAGTCAGTTCTGCCGGTATATACGTGGGCTTATGATAACTGCTATGCATGTACTCACCAGAGCTTGTAAGTCGCTCACATTTGGAAATGAACACAAACAGTGTATATGGATTTGACATTACTATTGTGTGCTGCTTCTAGCTTGTTAACTAAGGAGTCTTAAATATTCTTCTTTCCGTTAAAATGTGTGGTGTTTCGTTAAAACTTACTTAGAATCTGCCTGACTCTAGTTGGTCTCTTACCTTTGACCGTGGGAGATCTGATGAGGGTCTTGAAATGAGAACTGAATGTGGGACTCCCTGAGTCCATGAAGACCACAGGAGACTGACGCTGAGTATGGGCTGTGTAGGAGCCGGAAGTGAGAACCTGTGTTTCTCGTGTAGGGAAAAATCTAGAAGAGGAGATGGTCCCGTAGGACAGTCGGCTCCATCTGAGTGCTCAGTTCTCGACTCCTCCCCTAGGGATGCTTTCCACCAACTGTTGGCTGAAGACCCCAAAGCTTTTAGTGTATGAAATCCACCTCTGACATCGGAGGGAAGGACCACAGCTTGAATAAACAACATAGCTGTTAGTGGAACATCATTTATTAATGGTCGCTAACTGGCAGCAGTTGTATATAGTTCATAGGCGGCTTTCTTCTCTCTCTTATTAAAAAATCCTGAATCCAACTATATGGGAACAACAGTATATAGGCTGTGTAGATATAATTCTGAATTACTGATGTCTGTTACAGACTGCTGTGCTTCATTATAATAACAAGTTGATAACCTACAGGTTGATTGCTGTACAACACTGCGTTGGGTTCCTGTTTCAAAATAGTGCTTGCCTGATTTTGTTATAATGCAGGCACTATGATGAATAATAATTTAACAGTTATTTTCTTGAGAGGACTTATGTATAGAATGTTTTACTCTACCTAATGGAGGACTTGTTCCTGAGTGTACAGGGAATGAGGGTGAAGAAGAGAGTGAAGAGAAAAATGTCTACTACCGCTGCCCTTTCATGGCCCCAGACAAGCTTTTCTTTACCACTCGTGCATCTCAAATGTCTTCACTAGAAAACAACACTAAGACTCTACAAACTTCATCCTTTATATAAAGAAAGACCAAGGAGCCAACACGAACAAGAGAGTTCTTAACATTAAAAACGGAGTTCAAATGCCTTTACAGAGAAAATAATAAAGCCGAACCCCACCCCTAGACTGTTATGCTATCAGCTTAGTTTCATTGCATTTGACCTAGATTGATTTTCATCACAGAGTTTTAACTAGTGGGGAAACTAAAGGTCATCTCTATATCTTCCTTATTGTACATATTAGCAGGTTCTTCTTTGTAACTCTGTAAATGCTTTGTCTTTGGACCTTTAATACCTGGGCATGGAACTTACAAATAGCTTATAAGCATTCATTAAATTAGTTTGCAGAACCTAATCTTTGTTACTGCAAGTGAAAATATCAATAATAAGATTTCATTCTTAATGTATGACAATACTTGGTCTCAAAGTGTATGACAGAGCCAACATAGACACAGACACGTGTGGTAGCATGAAACCAGACATGCAAATCAGTGGACCAGAATAGAGAACCCCAAGTAAACTCATGTAGGTGTAACCACTTTGTCTTTGGCAAAAGTGTCAAAGCGTATGCAGAGGACAAGGGACAGCCTATCCAGTAACTTGTTCTATCAAAGCTGAGTATCAACCTGTGGGGAGGTGACACCAGATCCCTCTCTCACTCTGCATAAAGACATATTTTAAAAAGGTATCAAAGACCTTAACTTAAAAACTGAAATCCTAAAATTATTAGGGGGAAATGGAATGCTGGTGTGTTAGAGCTTTGTGAATGTGACTCCAAAAGCCCAGCAAACAGTCAGAAAATCAACATGGGAATACATGAAATTAAAAGTCCCTCACAGCAAGGGAAACTTATCAGCAAAGCGAGCTACAGACTGGCTACAGGATGGAAGAAAAGTCCCTGGCAGATATGCTTAGACAGGATGTTAATACCCAGAACGTATGTATGAAGGTATAAAGACCTGCAGGCCATCCCCAAACTGCTGAGTGGGCTAAAGAAATAGGCAGTTCCCAAACACGAAACCTAAGTGGCCAGTGAGTGTTTACTGCAGGACTTCCCCAGATCCTGCTAGCAGTTCAGTAATGAGCACCACCTACTCTTCAAGAGGTCCTGAGTTCAATTCCCAGCAACCACATGGTGGCTCCCAACCATCTATAATGACATCTGGTGCCTTCTTCTGTAAAGTACTTATAGGCAATAAATAAAATATTAAAAAAAAAAAAAGAGTTGGAGACTTGCCAGGCGGTGGTGGCACACACCGTTAGTCCCAGTGCTCAGGAGGCAGAGGCAGGCAGATCTCTGTAAGTTTGAGGCCAGCCTGGTCTACAGAGCAAGTCCAGGATAGCCAAGGATACACAGAGAAACCCTGTCTTGAAAAACCAAAACCAAAAAGAGTTGGAGATTTGTATAGTTTAGAGCTTTAGGCCTTTTTCTGGGGCCAATTCTCAGCTTTCTTGTCTCCTTTGATTCTCCTGCCTCTGCTTGAGTCCCTCCTGCCTCTGGCCTGCCTGGAAGTTTCTCCCCCTTACTTCCTGCCCCAGCTATTGGCCATCAGCTCTTTATTATAAGCAGTCAGCAGTAAGGCAGCGCCTGGCCCGTCTCTTTGGTTGCCTAAGACATTAAAGGCTGCCTGACCTTCATCTTTTGGGCCGGTGAGGAAGGACAAGCATTTACAAATAGAAAACCCGGAGATGGGCCATAGAAACGGCGATACCAAAATCCTGCTGCCACTTTACCTCTCCGGTACAGCATCAACACTCGAAAATACATATGGAGACACACCTAAATACAGTATAAAGAAAAATACACCCCGTTAAGCATTGTTAAAAGTGGTCCAGGGCTGGGAAGATATCTCAGTTGGTGAAGTGCCTGCCCCCAGGCCTGAGGAGCACAGTTCCTGTGCCCAGCACACAAACAGAAGTCTAGCTAGACTCAAGTGCACCTTAACTCCTAGCACTAGGAGGTGGAGGCAAGCAGCCTGGGAGATGGGTTTATGGGTAACATTGCTTGTTCACCAGCATTAGGACTTGGGTTCAAATCTGCTGCACCTGTGTGAAAAGCCAGATATGGCTGTGCGTGCCTGTAATTAAGAACACGCCCAGTGTCCACCCCTCCCACCCTCACCCCAGGAGCTTAAAATAACATGTTTATTACCATATAAATAGATAAGGAAAATGCTGTCTATGTACACAGTGACATTTGATTTAGCCATAAAAAAATGGAGTTATAAAGTTTCCAGGAAATGGGGTAGGTCTGCAAAGTATTATATCAAGCCCTGTGACCCAGATTCAGAAAGACAAGTGTGTACTCCCGCTCCTGTGGCTCCACGCCTTTGATGTGTAATCCACATGGGTTATGAGTGTTAGCGTGCGCTATGAAACTGGAAGGGACCACAGAAGGGGAAAAGAGTGATGAGGAAGTGGGAGGGCAGCAGATATATGTGACCTGGAAGCAGACCGGAGGCTGCTGGGAGTGGACGAAAAGCAACAAAAACCAATTTTGTTTGAAAATGCCACAATGAGGCCTACTTTGTTTGCTAGTTAAAAAAGAATGTTAGCATAGAGCCTGACACAGAGAGAATAATTCTACTAATTGTTAATCACTATTGATAGTGGTATAAATAACATGTTACTATTTGGTCAGCCTATTAAACCAGTATAAATATATTAATGTGGTCATAGATCTTAAAATTCATGTTAATATTTAATCTACATGTTATAGTTATTATATTGATAATAGCCTTGTTACATTCCTGTTACGTAAAATATAAAATATTAATATCTATTTTCCCAAACAATTTTATTAAAATTATATTACATTTAAAAAAATCTTGCCACTTAAATATCACTAGTGATTTTTCTCCTTTGCTTCTTCTCTCAAACCAGATTTGCATCTGCTGGCGATGATGGACTTATAGTTGTGTGGAGTGCCCAGGTATGTACCAACTAAATGCAACTGCAATGAAAACATGCCAATATGGTCGAATACTTATTCATTAATACTGTGTGGTATTCAGTATACTGACATATTATTATCATGTGGGATTGGTAATTATGTAAGAAGGGTTACTTAGAGATATTTGTTGGCAACGGGAACTAGTATTTCATACTGTCTTAAGTGTGCAGGAGTGTGCATGCGTGCTTGTGTGAGTGCCAGGAGCTGGAGTTATGCGAATAGTAAGGCTCCTGGCCTGGGTCCTCTGCGAGAGCAGCCAGTGCTCTTAGGCCACTGTGCCATCTCTCCAGCCTCAGAGTTTTAATCTCACTGAACAAACTTCAGGTAGCCAGCCACTATGCAGCGACACCAAAAATGCTTTATTAGTTTTTGTAAGATGGTACAGTTTTTCATTCAATCTTGTATGATAGCATATTAAAAATTCTTGTCATGTTTGACTTTACTCTGTGTAACTGTGCAGAGGGAGGCCTGTTTTTCAGTGTATTAAAGGCTTGCCCAAGTTTCCCAGGGCCTCCCCTAGGAGTCTTGATTCCCCAGGTTGCTCTAGTTTTAATTTTTCTTTTTGGCTCCTTCACTCTAGTTATCTGATCTCACTGTCAACCCTCAGTTTTCTGTGGTCTTACTTAGCTGGGGGCATCCTTTTAACATCAAAGTGTCCACAGGGGCACTCCAGCCTTTAACATCAAAGTGTCCACAGGGGCACTCCAGCCCTCCTCCACCCTACACCGGAGACCCAAGTGCCCACATGACATTTTTGCATATACTGTACTCACATCCTCTCTTGTGCCTAAAATTACCCGCAGAGTATATATCATACTTTACCCAGTGCGAATGCTGCCAAGAGTAATGCCAAGAAAAGTCTTTTCATGTTCAGTATGATTTGTTCTATTTTGATTGACTGATTGATTAAGACATGGTCTGGCCCAGGTTGGCCTTGAGCTCTCGTTTCTCCCTGCTTCAACACGTTGAGGCCTGGGACTACAGATATATACCACCACACCTATTTAAAACAATGTAATTTTAGTCTAAGATGACTTGAATCAGGCCAGTCATTGTGGCACACATCTGTAATCACAGGGGTGATGTCGGGTGGATCAGGAGATCCAGACCAGTCTTGGCTTCATAATAAACTTGAGGCAAGCCTGGACTCTATGACTGTTTCCAAATAAACAAAAAAACAAAAAAATAGGATGAGTTGAATCCGTGCTTCTATAAACGGTGCATGCAGAAAGCTGTCTGTACTGTAAACACATTCATGAAACACACACACACACACAGTCACACACACACACACTCACGCACACATACACACACATATTGCACGTTTCTACTTGAGAGGTGAGGGGAGAGACTGATAGGTTGCAGGACATTTGATCCCCCTGTGATCCCTGAGATTATTAACTATAAAAACTTGTCACTGATCCCATTGTGATTCCTGAGATTGAACTGTAAATCCCTGTTTCTTGTGGTTGAGCCCTAATACACATTTAATCCAAGAACTTTCTGTTATTGTAAATAGGTGACTAAGGTGTGGTTCAGCCAGCCTTGCACACACCTTTAATCCAAGAGCTGTCTGTGCACAGGATTTAATGACGTTAACCCTAGGTCAAGAGGCAGAGCAAGAAACCAGCTGACAGGGATTAGAGTAGGAGGGACTTTGAGTTGAGGGGTACTTAAGACAGCATGTAGAGGTAGAAGGGTCTTTGGTGCTGTAGCTCCTTAGCTGTTGGCATTTTTTCTTGACCTCTTAGCTCTTTAGCTCTTTAGGTTTTGAGCTCCTCAGCTTCTTGGCCTTTGGCTTTTTGAGCTTTGAGCTAGCAAAGCTTTGGCTTTGGGTTTTTTTGTTTGTTTGTTTTTTTGTTTTTGCCTTTTCCTCCTGGGCTACCAGCTGAGCTAGTGAGCCTTTTGGGCCTTTTCTACTGGGGTGTGAGCTGAGTCGGAAGTTCAGGTGGTTGCTCTCTCTGCCTCTCTGAGCTAGCAGGTTTTCACCCCAGCATCTAGCTCTTGAGTCTTGATTGGTAAAATGGAACGATCTGAGATTTTCATGTAAAACAACACTGCTGAAGGATGACACTGAGCTGGTGGGAATGGGTGCTGGCGTCAGTACGCCTGGAGACCGCTGTGCTTTTATTTCTTGTGCACTTCGAGCTGTAAAGGTTTGGCACATGTTCATGCATCAGCAGGGCTCTTGCTTTCTTTCTACAGACTAAACTGCAGCTGTTTTTGTAGATGGTACACGGTTCCTAAGATCCAAAGGAGAGATTCTTTAAATTGACTATGAAAATACACTAAAATAGCCGGAACCATTCATAGCTGGTTTTCTGATACTTGTTTATATCATGTTTATTGATTGTTTAAAAAAAATTTAAATTCCAAACACATAATTTTAAATGGCCTGTATGTGTATTTTCTCCATAGCTATTCTTAATGTTATTTAGGACTCTTCAAGTTGGAGAGGGTAAGTTTATTGACCTTCTTTCCTGTATTTCAGACAGGAGAAAAACTTCTGGAACTCAGAGGACACACTCAGAAGATCACAGCTGTCATTGCATTTCCTCCCCTAGACTCTAGCGAGGCGAGCAGTCAGCTCATCTTAACAGCCTCTGCTGACCGGACCGTCTGTATATCCTTAACCCGAGACCCAGTGCCTCTGAGGGCTGTGTATTCTGGTGGCAAAAGAGGTTCTCCCAAGTCTTTATGCGCTGCTTCCTGAAGTGTTCGGTGACAGGAAGGAACCGCTCTTTCTAGAGGCTCCATCACATCAAGTTGTGCAAAAAGAGAGGGGCTGGAATTATGCGGGCTTAAGACGGTATCTTACTCAGGGACATTAGAATGGTTTGGACTGGAAAACAATTTATTTCCCCTCATGTTTGACAAAAGATACTTAATCCCTCCCACCCCCCTCGGAGCAGCTGCGTTGCTGCTGAGTGAGTCTGCACAGAAGTGCAGTAACCTCTGCTCAGTACTTAAAACTTGGTAGTTTAAAGGCGTGGTGGCGTCCGCCTGTAATCCCAGTACTCAGGAGGCAGAGGAAGGCTGATAACTGTGAGTTCAAGGCCAGGCTGGTCTACAAAGTGAGTTCAGGACAGCCAAGACAACACAGAAGAACCCTGTCTCAAAAAACTAAAAAGAAAAAAGAAAAAAAAAGAAGAAAAAGAAAAGTGAAATTTCTTTTGCTTTCCCATACTTTCCAGCTGGGATTTACAACACAACAGAAATGGTAATGTTTTGTAGCGCACCTGTGTGTGTCTTACTTACTGACTGACCTAATTTAATCCCTATGAAGTAGGAGGTTCCTCGTCACAAGTGAGAAGGTAGAGACAGGAAGTAAGTCACCCAAGGCACATGGCCAGTAAGGTGGAAGTGGCCAGCAGCCACTGAAGCTGCATCCTGCACCCCCCTGATAGATAAAATAGTGTGGGTAGCACTTGGCCAAGTGCTGTGGGTAACTGCAGTTCCCATGGCCCTGCCTCAGGAGTGTCACACGGGCTATGACAAGTCTATTGGAAGGCTCTGTTTAATTGAGAAGGAAGCCCCGAGGAATGGCCTCGTAGGCCTCTCCAGAAGCAGGGCTGGCTTGACTGACTTGATGACCGTTACTAGATAAGTTGTGCCCAGGTGAGACCATCCCAAGGAGCCATCTCAGTGGGGTGACCTCCGTGTGCTGCTGCGGGCTTCGGTCAGATAGCTAGACCAGAGTGGCCTTATTACTGCTGCTTTTGTGAGGAAAACATTATTTTATGGAGCCAAGCTCTGGCACTTTGTCTGTGTTATAATTTCTGTAGGAGTAGAATTTAAAACGCAGTGTCTTTTTTAGGCCATTTCTAAGATGCTGTACTAGCGTTCGAGACAAGTGTGAAGGTTGCTGCCACAGGACTGAAGTGAGCAGCAGTGTGACACACACGGCCACTCACGCTACTCTGGCTTTTAAAACCTCCTGAGAATCTTGACATTCATTTTAAATTTACTCTCCTTTGGCCCTTCACTGATAGCTAACTTTTTCATTAAATGCTGATGGTAGTGTTCTTGTTTGTTTGTTTGTTGTCAAGTCGTGGTCTTAATAACCCATGCTGCTTACTACTGAGCATTAAGCTGTGAAATGGTGAAATCAGTGAAAGGCCTGTGAGGTGGGATTAGAACTGGGAAACTTAAGGCCAGAGAACATTGTCTAGTTAGGAGAGAGCGTTTTTATGAGTGAGTAGTTTGTTTAGTGTGACCCAAGCCTATGAGTACATAGGCAGCTCCCTTTTTATTATTAACTGCGTGTGAAGAGTGGAGTAGAATTAATAAAAATTAATCTGATAAGATTAACAAGATTATGAAAATGAGTTTAAAAATTTAACATAAAAATATCAGACATGATATACAATGAATTTGCCATACATTTATATTATTAAAAAGCTATGATATGATATTTACACGTATATGATATGAAGTTTTAACACCATAGGAAATTGTGTTCAAAGTCCACAAAGACCGTTGCGTTCCTTAGGTCACACTAAACCTCACCATGTGGCGAGAGGCCTTTTAGTTGTTTTCAGTGCATACAGAGTCGTAGTAACACATAGTGTTGTAACATGTACATGTATGTAGTCATGCATGTGCCGTGTAGCAATCACTCAGAAACTGTTGGGAGATGGGGCAGTTTTTAGTATAAAACATTGTGTACATGTTTACTACATTAGGGTCACCAGTTCTCACCAGCACATGTTAAGCTGAGGAAGACTAGCACTCCAGAGCACGCACTCTGATGGGCACAGTAAAATTGCATCTCACAGGCCTGCTCCTGAGGACATGACTTGCAAAAGAATCCCTAGCTGGCTTAGGTTTTCCTTAAAGATTTTGTAACTGTGTATTCTTGTGACTTGATTGGTTAACTAGAAATGTTATAACTAAAGTTTTAAAATTCCATTTGGAAATTGTTTCTTAACGTAAATGTTAAGTTTGGGATTGTGATACCGGCAGACAAATCCAGAAAGTCTCCTGCTTCCAGTCCACTGTGAAGGTAAAGTCTTAAACAAGTTGGGTTTTTATGTTTTCGTATGTTTGGGTATGTAATGTTTTCGCTGTTGTTCTCAAAGTGGTTTAATACTTTAGCTGAGATTCTTGAGGTTTTACAAATTATTACTTTTGCACACACCTACAGCCATTTGATTTTAAGACTAGATTTTTGGGATCTTATATAAGTGTGAGAATTTTTCAATTAGAAGTGGGAGTAGGGCCTAGTTCTGCAGCAAGACATGACAAGGTGGGGCCTGGTGGCTTACAGTGGA
This sequence comes from Acomys russatus, assembly GCF_903995435.1. Taxonomy (NCBI): domain Eukaryota; kingdom Metazoa; phylum Chordata; class Mammalia; order Rodentia; family Muridae; genus Acomys; species Acomys russatus. The sequence continues at coordinate 16,129,419 of NC_067166.1, forward strand.
CCCTGATAGGAGGAGGCAACCCTTGCAGAACTGTCGCAGGAGCTACTCTGTTCTTATGCTTTGACTGAAAGACAAGGAGGCATCTGTCCCCTGACCGCTGCCTTCTCTAGGCTGCGAGGACCTGTTGGTTTCTTACTTCCAAACCCCTAAATTTCAATATGTCAGTCGCATTAGTTTCATCTTTTTCTAATCATATTAATTGGGACTTTTATGGCAGGACTGCCGCCACATGTGGAAGAAACAAATGCAGCCAAGTCTTGTTTCCTTGTGAGTCCTACAAGAAAAGTGACCTTGTGTGTTCTGGGGAAGTCACCACTGTTTTTGCTGCTAGCTGTTCAGGACAGCTGGCCTTCCGACAGCTGCCTTCCCTTTCTTTGCTGTGCAGCACTGGTCAGGCCATTTCCTACACAGCGTCTCTGGTAATTGTCCCCATGGTGGCACTGTGCTGTGACATAATGCCAGTTCTCTAAAGTTCTTGCAGAAGAAAGTACAGTGTGCCATGTTCTGACAGCTAAGTTAACATTGGGTTGTCTCAAGAAGTCACTGAAGTTTTCACTGTATTTTCTGTGACTTGAAAAAATGCAACTTATGCATTCCCTTAAAAATATTTCTTACTATCTGAAAAGCTAAAGTCATTAGTTTTCAAGTGAAAATCTTTGAGTTGAAGGAACGAAGAAGAATAAGATAAAGTGGGCGGGGCGTGGTGCTGCACACCTGTAATCCCAGCACTCGGGAGGCAGAGGCAGGCGGGTCGCTGTGAGTTCAGGGCCAGCTTGGTCCACAAAGCGAGTCCAGGACAGCCAAGGCTACACAGAGAAAGCCTGTCTTGGAAAAAAAAAAATTAAGTGAAGGAGTTATGGTAAGTTGGCTTTTCCCCCCTAGTTGTTTGGAGATAAGTAGATACCATAGTTTTCAGACAAGATGCACTTTTCCCCCAAAAAGTGAGAGGGAAATTAGGGTGCACCTTATGGTCCGATTGCTGTTTTTACTGTTTTTCTTGTTTTACTGCTCTGAAACCTGCATGCGTCTTATGGTCGGGTGTGTCTGAAAAATATGGCGCACTTTTCTTAGAAGACAGTCTGGTGTTGGGAAGCCTCTAAAACGTCATTATATGCATCAGTGCAAGGTTTCTACTTCTAGGAAGCCCTACCAAAGAAGTAATGAGAAATGGAGGTGGAGATTTATGGATAAAAATGCATGCTACAGATTGGTATTTAGCGTTCTAGCATCTTATAAAGGAAAACCACTAAAGTACAGCATGTACACATTCAGAGTATTTCAGAAGACTCTAGAAAGATTGTGGGGAATGTAGTGATAACACATTAAGTACTTAAGACAGTATGCTATCTTCAACTAAGTATTAACAAACCAAACCCAGCAACATAGAGAAAGGAAGACACTGCACAGCCAAGGGAGGCTTGTTTCAGGAATATGACTGTAGCTGAATATCAGACAGTGACCAGAGTGAGAGTCCACGACAGCAACCACCAGAGGCAGAGAAGGCATTGAACCAGCTCCAGCACAGCCTCACCATGTAGATCCTTCATAGATGACCCAGAAGGTCATTTATGAACATCCAGTGACCGAATACTGAAGGTAGCAGACCGAATACTTTCTCCCTAAGGCCAGGAATAAAATAGAAATATCTACTCCAAGCACACATCTGTTTAGCTGGCTCTGAAGGATCTGGACAGCAAAATTGGACAATAAAAAGGGAGAGAATGATTGTTTTATGATCTGCTTTTAAGAAAGAGAAGAACTAAAACTTTCTATATTTATACGTGATATGACCTTGTATGTAGAAAATCATAAATCCACACAAGACTGTGAAGGCTAATAAATTAACTTAGCAAGGTTTCAGGGTACATGATTGATAATAGAAAAATCAATTGTAATTCTGTAGAGTCAAATTGAGAAAATTCTATTCATAATTAAATTAAAAAGAATAAAACACTTAGAAATAAGTTTTTAAACGTAGAAGATTTATACATTAAAATCCTTAAAACACTCTTCAATAAAATTTAAGAGTAAGTAAATAAAAATGAAAAGCTAGGGGCTGGAAGAGATGGCTCAGCAGTTAAGAGCTCTTGTTATTCTTGCAGAGGACCTGGGTTCGATTCTCAGCACCCTCATGCTACTGAATAACCATTTACAACTCCATTTCCGGGGATCTTTGCCTCCTGTGGGTATCAAGAATGCAATGGTATGCATACATACTTGCAGGCAAAATACTCATACAAATTAATCTAGAAAAAGTTGGTAACTGATTACCATCATATGTTCATGGGTTAGATTTAATATTAAGATCTGAATATTAAGAAATGACCTACAGATGAAATACAATCTATCATAAAATTAAATCTGGATTTTTGTTTCAGAAAAGGAGCAAACTAGCCTGAAACTTGAAGTGTAAAGGATCCAGAATAGCCAAAACAGTTCTATAAAGAAAGCACAAAGATGTGAGTCAATAATTCTAAAACCTCCTTAGCGATCTAGTGTCAAGACAGTGTGATACTGGCACAATGGTGTATGAACATAGATCAATGGAATAGAATTGAAATTCCAAAAATAAAGTCTCACAGTTGAGAAAGCAAGCAGTTGGTTTACATGGGAGCAAACACCTTTCAGTGGAAGAAAGAATAGTCTTTAAAAAATGAGCCCAGCTAGGCATGGTGTTCAAATCTGGACTTCCTGTTATGGGAAGCTAGGTTAGGAGAATCATTTGAATCTATGAGTTCAAGATCAGCCTGAGCAACATAGTGAGACCCTGTCTCAAGGGGCAGAAAGCAAAGTCAGATGAACATAAACATGTAAAAAGGAATACATTTAAGTGGTAATAAGTGATAAATTGTGCCTAATTAAATGAACATCTTGTTCTTCAAAGAGTACCATTGACAAACTGAAAATGCAATTCAAAGAGTGAGGGGAAAATATATATGTATATATAATCAGGTATGTATGTAAAATATGCAAAGAGCTATTATTAATAAACTGAAAAGAAACATAGTTGAGAATAATTAGAAATAAATTTCACCAAAATTATATGTAAATGAGCAATAAATGCATGAGGAAAAATTCATCCTTATTAGTGAATTAGTGAGCGACTCAAAGCCATGATAAACACCATTTCATATGCACTAGCACCACTAATGTCCTAAGGACAGTGCTGGAGTATTAACTAAGGAAGAGTCACGTTGTAGCTTAGGCATTGCTAGTAGGCGTGGGAAACACTACGATGACCTTCAAACAGCTTGGCCATTCAATAAATTGTTAAGCAGTAACCTTCCTGTGTATAGTCCTACAAACTGAAGATGTCCCTATGCATGTATAATGAATGTCAGAGCCCCAGTATTCAAACTAGCTAAAAAACAGAAATAACCTAAATATCCGTCAGTTAGTGAATGGATAAACAAAATGTACATGTCCACACAATGGACTGTTGGCAGTAAACAGGATAAAGGGCTGATGTAGAGCCCCGGAGACGAGTCAGGGTAGAATCTTAAAATATAAACTTCATTTGACTGTTTTCAACTTTTTCTTTCATGTATTTTAAAAGAGCCTCACCCTGAGCCCAGGCAAGCCCACCAGCCCTCCCTTCTTTCTAGTTCAGTCTTTCCCTTGTTCTCAGTCACACATCAGTCGTGAGGACACGACTCTGGAGCAAAGGGACCCTAAGGTGCCACGTAAATAAAGGGTTCCACATCCTGGAAACAGTCTAAGTCTATCATACACAAGTATTGAGAATTAACTGAAAAAAATGAAGGCCGGTATTCTATTTTATTTTTAAAAGGCATTTAAGGATTATGAGGATTGTCTATTAGTGAGTCACAAGTTATCTGAAAGCTTGGTGGCTTAAAACAGTAATAAACATCCAGTGTCTGTGGTCACGAATAGAGAACCTCGTAGCCAGTGGTGCTGGCTTGGGATCTCCTGACTGACACCAGAAGGCTTGTCTAGGCTGAGAACCTTCTAGAGGTTCACTGCAGCTTGGTACATTGCTACTCTGTATTGTTTGCAGGCCTCGGCTTCTTGCTGTATGGACTGCTTTAGTGTCACCTTGGGGCAGTGACCTAAGGGCCCTGGGATATCCCAGCATCTGTGAGATGGCAGTCACTTAAAAAGCCCATAATCAGAAAGAAGAAAACACGAACTACCCATCAAACAGAGGGACTTCAAAGAACCCGGGGCATGATTGAAAACCAAGGAACAATAAAGGCTAGAATTTCGAACTGATATCACGTTTCAAACTGTTTTGCAGTGCTTAACTGTTCTTCAGAAACTAGACGTGTGGCTCTCGGGTGGTAACGACTTAGGTGTGTGGAACCGCAAACTAGATCTGCTGTGTAAGACCAGCCACCTTTCTGATACAGGTAAAACCCAATCAAGGTAATTATGGGACATAATTGGTAGACTATAAATGACACAGTTGAGTCTTTAAAGAGACATCAAAATATAAAGGTCCATGTAGGATGCGTTTTTCTTGTTGCTGTTCTAAGGACTGTAGGTAGCCATAGTCAACTAGTATTTTCAAATGACAAATAACTTAATGAACACGTGTGTTCACCTGTATGTTATTAATATCAAGTACTGGGTTTCAGTATGATGTTTTCATACGTGGGTAGCATGTGTTTGGATGATCTCCATCAACCCTGTTGCCCTCACTGGTGTTCTCCTCCCCCCAAGAGTCATCCTCTTCCACAGTGAGAGAAAGCATGCAGCGTTGTTTTCTTACATCTAGCTCTCTTTACATAAGAGGATGATCTTCAGTTTCAACTCTTTCTTGAAAATAATAGGATTTTGCTCTTTATGGCTGAGAACATTCCACCGTGTGTATGTGCGTACCACATTCTCACCGTGTGTATATGTGTACCACATTTTCACCGTGTGTATGTGCGTACCACATTCTCACCGTGTGTATGTGCGTACCACATTCTCACCGTGTGTATATGTGTACCACATTTTCACCGTGTGTATGTGCGTACCACATTCTCACTGTGTGTATGTGCGTACCACATTCTCACCGTGTGTATGTGCGCACCACATTCTCACCGTGTGTATGTGCGTACCCCATTCTCACCGTGTGTATGTGCGTACCACATTCTCACCGTGTGTATGTGCGTACCCCATTCTCACCGTGTGTATGTGCGTACCCCATTCTCACCGTGTGTATGTGCGTACCACATTCTCACCGTGTGTATGTGCGTACCCCATTCTCACCGTGTGTATGTGCGTACCACATTCTCACCGTGTGTATGTGCGTACCACATTCTCACCGTGTGTATGTGCGTACCACATTCTCACCGTGTGTATGTGCGTACCACATTCTCACTGTGTGTATGTGTGTACCACATTCTCACTGTGTGTATGTGCACACAGCACACTCTCTTTAGCCATTCATCCATTGATGAGCACATGGGCTGATTCTGTCACCTCTCTACTTTAAATAATGTCGCAGTGAACATGATGCATATATAGTACATGATGACCTTTGCCTACTTTCAGCACATATACATACGCAGTGTGGGACAGCAGTGTCACGATCACAACAATCTACAGCTGTATATAGGTTATGTGTGTGTGCAGACTCATGTGTGTGCGTGTGTGTGTGTGCATGCATTTGTACGTGTGCGCATGTGTGTGTGTGCATGTTGTGTGTGTGTTTGGGCATGGGCTATGGAACATGTGTGAAAGCCAGGGAACAACTAGTGAGCATTCTCATCTTCCGTCATGTGGCTCCTCAGGCTTGGTGCAAGGCACCTTTATCCTCTGAGCAATCTCACTTAGTGAACATTTTCTACATTGAAAATTCTTCTTGAAGAAGGAAGAGTTTTCACAAGTTTGAGGCCAGCCTGTGCTATAAGCGAGACCCCCACCAAAAAAACAGCAAACAAACATGCGAAACCTTTCTCCTACCTCGTCCTTCTCTTGAGCTTTTTCACATTTCTTTCATCTTTTCCATCCAGACAGAAAACATAACTTGTGAAATACACCCATGTGAAGGAGAAGTCAGGGCAGAAATACTTTAAAAAAAAAAAAAAAGATTTATTTATTTATTATGTACACAGTGTTCTGCCTGCATGTACACCTGTAGGCCAGAAGAGGGCATGAGATCACATTACAGATGGTTGTGAACCACCATGTAGTTGCTGGGACTTGAACTCAGGACCTTTGGAAGAGCAGGTGGCACTCTTAACCACTGAACCATTTCTCCAGCCCCCAGAAACACTCTTGATTGCAACAGCACTGCTAGTCTTTGACTAGGAAGGAAGTCGGACATCCATATTTGCATATTTATTATAAATCACACTTACAGAAATATATAGCAAAGTGGAAAGATTAACTTCATTAAACAGTTTCTTGTTGATGTGTTCCAGTAACTCAACCTTCAAAGCTACGGTTAGTCTGAAGCCATTTTATGATTTAGCTATGAAAAGATACTCAATGCTCTGTGCTCAAGGCCAAGTATGGGTCATGGCGCCACAACCCAGCTACTCAGGAGGCTGGCAGGCCAGTCTGGACAGCATGGCAAGACCCAGTCTTTTGAAAACAACAGCAGCAGCAACCAAACCCCACCTAGTGGGCATGATGCACACAATGAATGACACGGTGGCTTAAGTCTAGTCATTTCAGTAACAGAAGTTGTTTTGGAAACACACCAATTAGCCTGCTGTTTGAAGGCCACTTTCTGAGCTGCTGGCTAGAGGGTAGAGGGTCGAGATAGGAAATACTGTCTTCTCCACAGGAGACTCATTTCCGGCTGGGCTCTTACTCAGATGCCCTGACAGTCAGTGTTTCAGTAGTAGATAACCCCTGGGTGTCCTCCAACCTTCTATAACCCCTGGGTGTCTTCCAGCCTTCTCGGCTGATGCTGTCTACCTTGAGGTAGCATCCAGCCTCACAGGCTAAAGCTCAGTCCTCAAGATAGTTTCCTTCCCATTGTTCCAGTCACGTGCCCGCTTTTTGTTTTGTTTTGGTTTTTGTTGTTGTTTTTCTAAGATCTTTGACCCCTGGTTGTAAATCAGGATTTAATGGCTAGAATGGCATACAGGGCGAAGAGCAACACCTTCACCCACTTAGGTTCTGTTACAGGCATACGGAAGAAGAAATAGAAAGGGCAGGGTGGAAGGAGGGGCACAGAGCCTGGTGAGCTCCCGAAGTATACCACCCTGCAGGAACTGCTCTTACGGTCAGCTTCCCTGGCTGCCTAAGTCCTGTGCTGGTTTTTTTAATGGAGTCTTTATTATGTGGATATTGTTAATTAAACCATTTGCTCCTAGTGAGCAACACTACCTTCTGCCTCTCTCTCCTCAGAGGCTGTGGGGTGAGGCTGAGCATGCCGACTTTTTCTTGCCTTGGTCCTCCTAGAGAGCAGCTCTCATCCCATAGTTACCACTGATTGGCCAGACACTAGCCGGCTTCTTAGAGCACAGACTGTGTCTTCAGAGATCCAAAGGATTCTAAGAGTGTCAGCCAACAGGATGAAAGCCAGCTGTGTCTTTTGTATTGCTTAGTGCCTGGGAGCATGCATGGTCTTACATTTACATTGAGGAAAAACCCCAGCTTTCTATCTCATTGACCTAGCCATCCAGGGATGGTTGATGGTGATTATATGGGGTAAATATATGGGAATGGTTGAGTATACCTCGTTAACACTACAGGAGCAATATTCAGAGCATATGAATGTATGAAAAGCACCTTCCAAAGGTATCAGAAACTTACTTGAACTCAGTTTCCATGTGTAAACAAGAAAGGAAGTATTTATATAGTAGCTTTTAAATATGTATTATGGGAAATGACTAACATCAAATTGAGAAAGTTTTGTTTTTGATGTAACCCATGATAGAAAATGATTTCCTTGTCTTATTTTTTTTTTCTGAAGGGATCAGTGCCTTAGTTGAACTCCCTAGGAATTGTGTTGTAGCAGCAGTCGGCAAAGAACTGAGTGAGTACATAGACTTTCGTCATGTTTGTGCACAGAGCTACATATATGCATACATACAAATGTGCTGGAAAGACAAACGCAATTTTATTTCAGAGATATCTGCCTCTGCCCAGCTCTGGCCTCTTGGGCTTGTTGAAAATGATACAGGGTAAACTATTGTCAAAGTGTTATATCTGATTTCTTCTTGTTAACTATTACTGCCTTCTACTATCTTGATTAACCACTGTATTGCCAATTCTACATTCATTTAGCAGTAGTGTCTCCACTCAGAGTTTACCCACATCAAGAAGGGTTCTCTTTGTATTAGCTGAGAGGCTTTCTGACGGCCACACTTTGAATATTAATGGCTATTAGAATTTAATAGTCTTGCAGATTCTTTGGTGGTTGGCAAAATACTGTCAGAGACACAGGAAGAAATGTGTCATGATGTATTTTCCAGAGAGGAGTCAGAGGAAAAGAGAGCCTTGGATAGTTGACTCCCAGCACTTGGGGAAGATGTGCGACTTTGCCACTCTCCATGTGAGCCTGCCTGTCTGAGCATCCACAGTGCTGGCACTAGCGGCTCCTCAGAGCATGTGTACACTGACGTCAGCCTGCACAAGGTCTCGTGCCCGCTGTGGACTCTGAGCATTTGGCGGCAGTAACTGGGCCTGTTCTCATTTGGTAGCTGGAACTCCTAGAATATCATAGATGTTTTGTAAATGTTAGTTGATAGAACCACTTGATTTTATTTTATTTTAGGATTTATGTGTTGATTAAAGTTAGAATTTATAGTTTAAATAAAACTATTTTTTGAAGTCAAATAATAAATCAAGGAACATCTATATTCTCAGAGAATTTATTATTTAATAGTATATGCCAAAAAAATAAAGAAAGAAAGAAAGAAAGAAAGAAAGAAAGAAAGAAAGAAAAGAAAAAAAGAAAAGAAAAAGAAAAACCCAAAAAGTTGTTTTCACTTGTTTGGCTCTAATTTTTAACAGCTTTTTTTTTTTTTTTTTTCAGCTGAAGCCTTTACTGAGTTGAAGGAATTGTATCTTATTTTGTAGCAGTGCCTACTGGCCTGGACACATGAGGAGAGAGAATTGGTAGTGGAATTGATTCAGGGGAGTGGCCGGGGCAGGACTGGAGTGGTATTTCTGACATGCGATAGAGAAAGCAGAGGCAGCTAGTGAGTTCTGGAAGTCAGTGAAGGAGGCAAGGGGATGGGAACCCTGACTGAGGGTTTGCGGAGATACTTTAAGCATCTCAGCATTTGAAAGAAACAGTCTGAGCTAGTATAAATAGGTTCCTTTTGGAGATTTTTTTCAATATGACATATATTTTGCACTTAATGTTCTTTGAGTAGTAGAAAGGTCCTTTCTGTTCTGTGAACATTTTAGTAAAATAACTGCCTTTCAGTAATTTTTAGGCTAGAAGTGCCCACAGAAGAACTGCAGGAATGGGATATTGTTGAAGTCAAATGCCTTCTTGATCACCAGGACAATATTCTGTCACTGATTAACATCGGCGGTAAGCTCATGGCACTTGTTTGTGTTAAGCACGGTTTTGGAACTTCCATCTTGTTTCGTTCTAGTATTTCAGAATTACTGTTCAAATAATAGTTTAAATCAGTGGTGATGGTTGTTATCTTTTAATCTATCTAAGCTTTGAGTCAGGAGAGCCCGGCTCAAATCTCATAGTTTGGCAGGTCTAAGACTTCAGCACGGGCGATAAAGCTGGCTTAACTGTGCTGTGGTACCACTGGTCAGCGGTGGGGTGCTTATCTGCAGGCTGCAAATTCTGATGCTGTGGCATTCTAGCAATTCTTCACAAATGGCTCTGGCTCTTTCAGTACCAGTGAGCTGAGTATGCGTTAGAGGCAGGAGGGATCACAGCTCCGGCTCTTGGTGTTTACTTGGTTCTTGTAGATGAGTGACAGCTGACACGGCCAGCATGGAGCTGGGAGATCTGTGTGTGTGTCAGATGGAGCGTCCTGGTAGAGACTGCAGGCAGAGGGAGTTACTGCACCTGGAGACCTGGAGGTTGGGCTGCCTCTTTTAGAGGAGTATGTTGTATAAACGTGAGATGGGGTGAAAAGGAGTATGGAGAACCCCAAATGGAGACTTGCTCGTGTGTCTCCGTGTGATACTTGGTCGGTCCCATTTTCAGATGCTTCAGTGAGCGTCCTTGAAGGGGAGATAAACATGTTTTTTGTTTAGATCACAAGTGGGGGATGAGAAAAAGACTCATGGGAGAGCAGGTGATGTTTATCCCCTTAGAAGTCGAACCACCATGTGAGGGAGATTGGTTATAAACCTCCTGAAAAACATGCTTGAACAAATTCTGAGAGGAGGTATAAGTGTGAGCCAAAAACAAGAGGCGGGGCCTTTGGAGACTTGGGATACTTTTGGCTGTTCATTGCTCCACTTCGAGATGCTCCTAGAGAGAACTGCTCGAGGGAAGGTTTCGGGGCTCCGGGTTCTGGTTGCTCTAGGTTCCAGCAGAAGAAATCCTGCTGATTACGCCAGGAGAATCATTCCTTGAAACTGATAGCCTTACAGTTTCATTGTTGTATTCTTTAATCTTCTCTTCCTATTGTTTAGGTTAGCCCGGTTATAAGTGAGGTACTCTGCGTTAATAAGTTCATAATAAAATATATTTGCTAAGAAAAGTGAGCCTACACATCCTTCCCAGCCTCAGCATCTTCCCCTCATTGACCAGCATTTCCAAAACCCTACATGTCTCCAAGGATGAGATTGTCTGGTGCTGGAAGTAACAGCGGTTGGGCACCTCTTCGTATCTGGAGGCTGTTTTCTCTATCCGTGAATGGGAGCTCAAAGGCAAGTTCTTATATGGACAGCAAGCCTTTGAGCCTCCTGGGAAACACTGAGCCACAAGAGGTCCTGCAGCTTCTAAGGAGGGCAGGACAGGTCTGGCCCACTGTGTTGGTTATGCCTGCTTACAGGTCTTATTTTAGTGGTGAAGCACTGATGTCATTGAAACACCATGCGTACTTCAGTGACGATGACCGGTTATTGCCCAGTGAGCTTTATCTAGCTTCGTGGTCTGGCTTTTGTATGCAGGATACTGTAAGGTTTATAACTGCCTATAATTTGTATTTTAGTTTAGTTTTTGCTGCCCTGTTTTCTTTCCTCCTCACCACCTAATGCTGGTGGTCAGTTGCTGGGTTTACACATCACAACAGAAGTGCATTAGCAAAACAAAACCAATAACAACAACAACAACAAAAGAATTTCTTGCCTGGTGTGGTGGTGCAGGCCTTTAATGGCAGCACTAGGGAGGAGCGGCAGGGGAATTTCAGAGTTTGAGGCCAGCCTGATCTACAACAAGTTTCATTATACAAAGAATCCCTGTCTCAAAAAAAAAAATATCCCCAAATTAATGAATTAAAAATTTTTAGATTATAATATAATTATACCACTTCCCCCTTCCCCTTCCTTCCTTCATACCCTTCCTTGTTCTCTTTAAAATTTGTGGCCTCTTTTTTCATTAATTGTTGTTACACACACATACACAGAATACACATATATACATATATATGTAAGTATGGCCTGTGAAGTCCGTATAATGTTACTTGTATGTACATTTTCAGGGATGACCAGTTGGTGGGGTTTTTTGTTTGTTTGGTTTGGTTTGGTTTTTTGTGACAGGGTTTCTCTGTGTAGCCTTGGCTGTCCTAGAGTAGCTTTGTAGACCAGGCTGTCCTTGAACTCACAGTAATCTGCCTATCTCTGCCTCCTGAGTGCTGGGATTAAAGGTGTGCGTCACCACGCCTGGACAGTTGGTGTTTTTTTAAGGCTCAGAGAGACGGCTCGGTGGGTAAGAGACCTTGCTGGACAAGCATGAGAACAGCTCCAGAGCTCTTACCGAAAGCCGAGTGTGGCTCTGCAAAGGCAGGGGTGAAGGTGGTGAAAGGGGACTCAATGGGACTTGCTGGCTGCCACCGGAGCCAGAACCCAGCAGTGAGCACCAGGTTCAGTGACAGACGCTATCTCAAGGGAATAAGGCTAGAGAGCAACTATTCAGGGAGTCCTCTGACCTCTACATGCAGACTCAGAGGCCCACATTCCTGTATACACATGTGCAACGTACAGACATCACACACACACACACACACACACACACACACACACACACACACACACACACACACACAGTATTTTTTTAGAAGAAGTGCATTTTTAGTGAGGTGGCCCCAGGGCATTTTCCCCCCAGAGACAGGGTTTCTCTGTGTAGCCTTGGCTGTTCTAGACTCGCTTTGTAGACCAGGCTGGCCTCAAACTCACAACAGTCCACCTGCTTCTGCCTCCTAAGTGCTAGAGTTGAAGGCATGCGCCACCACGCCCGGCTCATTTTGGAATGATATACTTGAACTCCCTAAAATATGCATGATATGTCCCAGACTTGTTGAAGAGGTCTGAATGGGCAAGTTTCCTAAGGCATAAGCTGGCACGGCTACTCTTTTCTAACAAAGGCTCCATGCGTTCATTTCGTTCATTTGCTTGCTCTGCGCTGACAGTGTGGCCATCACAGAGTGTTAATGCTTATGAGGTCTGGATAGAGCAATGCCAGGAGAGATTTTTCCTAAGTGCCTTTGATACCACAGGATGAAGTACCCCCACTGTTAGTACACCACTGAGGTTGGTTGGGGTGAAATGTTCTGAATGACTTGTCTGGAAATACATATATAAATAATTGCACAGGGAGAAACTGTATGCTAAGGTGACTGTCAGTGTTTTGTTCTTAGTGAAAAGATCTAAGAGGTTGTTGATGGTGTCTTTCTGTTCTGTAAAAGAACCAGAGAGAGAGTGGCTGTGTGGTCTCAAAGGATTAATTCTGTGTTGACTACAGACCAGGACCTAGAGCCAAGGAGCAGCTCCTCATCCTTAGCGTCTTTGATTCTTTCGTAGTTGAGTGAAATTGAGATGATCAGGGGAAGCTGAGTTCTGCTGGAGGATGCACAGCTTCCACTGTGAAAGCTGGAAAGTCGCTTCCCCCTGAGGTCAGAGATAAACTTATTTCTTCACACAGCAAACTCTGTACTGTGTCAGCAAACTATAAACATTAATAAGCTACCTGTTATGATTTTGAGGCTGAGGTAAAAATAATGTTTGCATCTAGGAGGAGTAGTGGTTTTTATTTCTAAGAGATTGTTCATCTGACTTTGGCAGATTTCTATCCTGATTTATTTGACGAATGGGATAAAAAATGTCTTATTTACCCACCTCTGTATTTACACAGCTGTAAATTCGTGTCTTAATACTATTAATGTAGAGTAATACCAGAACTCAAAATAATACCCCAGTTTCAAAGATGACATTGGATGTCTTTTACAAACAGCTGGATGTTTATTATTGAATTTGTTTTCTATACACATTCTTGTTCAGTGCTTGGGGAAACCCAAGACAGACAGAGGCTAATGGTTTCCTTGAGACTCTCGGGCTAGTAACGGGCAGAGCCAGAACTGTAACTTGAATTCTATGCTTAGTGCATTGTTCTGTTCTGACTTAAAAATATGTGAGAATAGAAAGAAACTACATTGTAAGATAATTTTTATTCTAGGTTTTGTATAATATGTATTAAATGTATAATGTACGAATTGTCTAAATTTAACTCTACTTGAAGGGTTTAAAGCTTACTACTTTATAAGTAAAACATAGTGCTAATAAAAATATGACAATAATAAGAAACATTAAAAATGGAATTAAAATGAAAATTGTGCCATCATTCAGTATTAAACACCAGCCCACATCTTTCTGAGCATATGTACATATGTGCATGGTTTACTGTTTTGTAAGAATATGGCAAGAACATAACTCTAGGTCAACATAAGAATACTTTTACAGCTTAATTTTTAATAGCTAATATTTTATTTTATGATTGTCTTATTCATGATTGTGTCTTGTAACTTTGTACATATATTGCTGTGTATTAATCAGGATAAATCCCCTGAAATGGAACTGGTGCATCAGTACATTTATTATTTTACAGTTTGACCCATGTTATTACTAAGTTAATCCTTGAAATAATTGTCAAGTTGTACCAAAATACATTAGGACAGTAGCATGTAAACATGCTGGTTCCCACATGTGCCTCCCTGATACTATAATATCATTTTAAATTTCTTTGATTATGAAAGTAATTAAAATGTTATCACATATTTATTTACCATCTATTTTCTTTTTCTTAGTAATTCTCAGGAGGGCCATGTGCATTGAATATAATGAACTGTTTTGACATTTGAGTTTCCACCTCCCTCCCTCCCCCTCCCTCCCCCCTCCCTCTGTCCCTCCCTCCCTCTCCCCTCCCTCCCTCCCTCCCTCCCTCTCTCCCTCCCTCCCTCCCTCCCCCCTCCCTCTCTCCCTCCCTCCGTCCCTCCCTCTCTCTGCCGATCAGATATTCTCTTGTTTGTCTTCTCCTACCCTACTTCTTTTACGGTTCTTAAATCACTCTGTATTCATAAACTATTTGCCTTATCTTATCCACTCCTAGAAATACCTTTTGTGTTTTAACTGACAGTTTTGGGGTTTTTGGGGGGGCAGCATATCATTTAAGGTGAGATTCTTTTCTTTTTACTCCTGTAAAAGTTGACCAAACATTCTAGTTGATATTTCTATTGGCACTAACTATAATATTTATCTTAAGTAAATGAACTAGTCTATTTTCTGGTCTTCTTATTGTCATATTAATCTTTCTGATTAACTTGTCTAGCTGTAATTATGAAGTCCATTCACTTTTATTTTTAGCCTAGAGAGCACGATCGCTAAGCAAGCGCTTGTGAACTTTTCTAGGTACAAGTTTCGTCACTGGCTCCCATGTTGGAGAGCTGCTCATCTGGGATGCCCTGGACTGGACTGTGCAGGCCTGCGAGCGCAGCTTCTGGAACCCGTCTCCACAGCTGGATGCCCAGCAAGAAATAAAACTCTGCCAAAAACAAAATGACATTTCTATTAATCATCTCACCTGTGATGAAGAGGTAAAAGTACAAAGTATAATTGTTAAAAATAAAACCGCTATCTGATCTTTAAAGCCTTGTATACTGGATGTAAAAGATTACGAGTCTGGGCTGTTGAGAGGGCTCAGTGGGCAAAGAGACTTACCGCTGAGTTTAACGGACAGCATCCACAGGGTTGTGAGAACACACCCACCACACCCCACATACACTAATACACTACACACACATGCTGCGTACACACATACACACACACACACCACATCCATTGATACACACACATACCACGTACACACACACACACACACCAAACACATCATACACACACACACACACACACACACACACACACACACACACACACACATACACACACACCACACCACACCAAACAAAAAGTAATGAAAAGGTTACTACCTATGGTTTCAAGTTTTAAAATGGCCTGATGATTTTATAAAGAATGTACCAGTTACATTACAGGAAAAAAAAAAAAACTACTTTAATCGTTTTTCCTAACCTTGCATGCAAGGAAGTTATTAGAGCACAAATTTACAGACCTAATTTGGGCTGGACTAAGTCACTCTTGAGGTTACTATTTCATTTGTTTTAAATTGTGATGTATTTCCTAGAGAAGGCAAAAAGTTAGAACTTTGGGAAATGTTTCCCTTCTATGTTGTTGGCATCCTGGGTGAGAGCAGCTGCCCTGCGCCTGGGAGCAGTGCTTTTGAAGCTGGCGCTGTAAAGCCAGCGCGACACACTGCTGCCTCTAGCCTCTGGTCTGGACAGCCTTGTCTTTTAGCCTCACTGGCTCAAAACAAGTGTTTAAGGGGGTTATTTTTCTCGGGGTTCATAGCTTTGAGAAAGGGAGTTAAAGGACCTCCCTCTCTCCCTCCCTTCCTTCCTTCCTTCCTTCCTTCCTTCCTTTTTCTTTTGCTCTTTTTCTTTCTTTTGGTTTGGTTTTTCAAGACAGGGTTTCTCTGTGTAGCCCTGACTGTCCTGAAACTATGTAGACCAGGCTGGTCTCAAACTCAGAGATCCCCAGCCTCTGTCTCCCAAGAGCTAGGATTAAAAGTGTGTGCCATCACTGCCCAACTCTTTCTTTCATTTTATTTTGTGCTTTCTATCCTAATTTACCCGTTATCACTTTATTATTCTTATTGAAAATTTCAGAAATAATGTTTTTATCTTCTTATACTATTTTTTGTACCGTGTGTGTGTATGTGTGTGTATACATGTTTGTGAGTGTTGTGTATACATATTGCTTCTGTGTGTGTTATATATGTGTTGTGGGTATCTGCGTGTGGTGCTGGAGCCCACACATAAGTGCGAGTATGGAGGCTGGAGGTCAGGTTCAAATGTCTTCCTCCATTTCTCACATTATTTAACTTTTTAATTTTAAAAATATATTTCTATGTGTGCATGAGTCTCCTCCCTCCCTCCCTCCCTCCCCCTCCCCTCTCATTTTGTAGACCAGGCTGGCCTCGAACTCACAGAGATCTGCCTGCCTCTGCCACCCTACCCCGAGTGCTGGGATTACAGGCTTGTGCTACTGTGCCTGGCAAAAATGTATTTCTAATACTATGTATAGAATTTTTTTTCTTTTAATTCTTTAGACCACCTTGGCATAGTGTCAGCACAGCATGCACTCCCTCAGGTTGTTTATAGGCCTTTTAATCCCTTAATCTTTTGCCTTCATTCCCAGACAAAAGCAGCTGGGTTAATTCCCAAGGGTCTCTGTGTTCTGCAGAAGCCCAGGCTGCACTTTGGCACCTTCCACTGCAGGGCCAGGGTAGTGGCCATCCCTTCGGCAGTTTTAGTCTCCAGAGAGGAGAAGGTGAAGCCAGGCTGCCCTGTGCAGAGCCCGGCTGCCCTGGGCAGAGCGCGGCTGCCCTGGGTAGAGCCCGGCCTGGCTGCCCTGGCAGAGCCCGGCCTGGCTGCCCTGGGCAGAGCGCGGCTGCCCTGGGCAGAGCCCAGCCTGGCTGCCCTGGGCAGAACCCTGCTGCCCTGGGCAGAACCTGGCCTGGTTGCCCTGGGCAGAGCCTGGCTGCCCTGTGCAGAGCGCGGCTGCCCTGGGCAGAGCCTGGCCCAGCTGCCCTGGGCAGAGCCTCCTCTACTGTCTTTCCCCTTGCAGGTTATGGTGCTAACCTTTCCTTGGTGACTTTGACATTGGGGGCATCAGAGGGCAGGACAGAAATTTTTGTCCGAAGCCTTGAAAGGCGACAGTGGCTTTCCAATGTCACACAGGAGCAGGAAATATATTACACTGGGTAGTAAAGATGAGGTTTATGCCAATTTCTGAACTTTCTCCCCGAACTTCAGAATATATTTGCTGCAGTTGGAAGGGGGCTCTACGTGTATAACCTACAACTGAAGCGTGTGATTGCTTGCCAGAAAACTGCCCATGACTCCAACGTCCTGCACATCGACAGGCTCCCCAACAGGTACGTGCCCCCATCTCCTCTGCAAAGATGAACGTCACGGTCCCTAGGGCCGCCGGCATAATTTCCGCAGTGGCCAAATGACCTGGGTCCATGGCTTGACCTTGATATTCTTTTGCAAATAGAGAAGTTCCATGTCTGACTGTAAGTGAAGAGTGTGTAGCAGCAATAGATGACAAATTTACAGGAGCATGGCTAAGTGAACTACACTGAGTGTTTATTTGTAAGAAAGATTTATTTAAATCTGTTATTTAATAAGGTGAAAGACCTGGTTCACTTGCAGTGTACTATTTTTTTCTTTTCATATTTTCTATAAACCTATTTCTTCTTACGGTAGTGCATGTTTATGGCCAAATTCAGATAGTAGGCCCTTTACAGTCTGAGCCTAGTAAACGAGGGTTGATTTGGCGGTTAAGATCCTAGTGATCACAGGGTAGCATTGTCCGTACAGGATGTTTTTAAGGCAAGGGGCATTGTAGAGAGAGGTAACAAGAGGAGGGAAGGCAACTGCTCAGGACATTGTGTAGTTCCTATTGTTTTTTTCTGAACGGTCTCTAAAAGATGGAGATGATAATTCTATGTCATCGAGCCACTGTCACACAGCGCGGTGTGAGCTTTGCTGGCGAGTGCTTCTGGTTCACACTCGAAGCCGTGCTAGTGTGATGGTCAGCTGGTTCACACTCGAAGCCGTGCTAGTGTGATGGTCAGCCAGTTCACACTCGAAGCCATGCTCATGTAATGGTCAGCCAGTTCACACTTGAAGCCTGTTAGTGTGATGGTCAGCCAGTTCATACTTGAAGCCATGCTAGTGTAAAGGTCAGCCTTGCCAGGAGCTGGCTACAATTCGGTGAGGGCTCCAATGGTTTGAGCAGTCAGTGCTTGGCCTCCCCAGGTGCTCTTTCCCTCCTTTCTTTCTGGCCTTTTGTTCCAACAGGCAGTTAATCTCATGCTCAGAAGATGGCAGTGTCCGCATTTGGGAGGTCCAAGAAAAACAGCAGCTGGCAGCAGAACCTGTCCCAACAGGTGTGTGCCTTCCTCCACAAAAGCAGGCCTGTCCCCTCTCCCTCCTTCCTTCTTCTCTCTCCCACCTCTTTTCTCTTTCCCCCTCTTTTCTCTCTCCTCTTTGCATCTCATCTGACAGGAAAATGAAAGATGACAATGAGCGACCACGGGACTGCTTCATATGGGTGTCAACCATGTACAGGAAGTCTATGGTGCTTGGGGTTGGGAAATCGCATCTTGGTTTTGCCCCAGTGTAAATCTGTCTCTTTATTTCAACTGAAGCCAGTTGCAGTTTTATTATTTTGAGAGAAAACTGGCTTTCAAGGAATCTGAGTGACCAGGTAGCTCACACACTCACACTGAAGTGTTGCTCTCTGCTGACTCCTCAGGGTTGCATACAACCTTTAAGGCTGTATACTTCTCTGATGTTTCAGTGTCTGTGTTTTCTTGCCCCTAGTGGATGAATGGGTGGGGGAAAAGGGAGTAGACCAAATGAGGAGCTAGGTGAGTTAGGAAAAGCACAGCATCATACATTCACAGATCCTAGTAGTGTCTGTGCCGTCAGCTTAGCCCTTGATAAACTGTAGACACGGTTGTGTTTAAATGTTCTGTCTTTCTGTAAGGGAAAAACATAGCAATATTTTAAACGACTAAAATGGTTGTCTTTCGTAGGATTTTTTAATATGTGGGGATTTGGAAGAGTGAACAAACAAGCCAGCCAGCCTGTGAAAAAGCCGCAAGAAAATGGCACCACGTGTTCCCTGGAGCTCATTGGAGATTTGATTGGCCACTCATCCTCCGTGGAGGTACCACTTTCAGTAGCATGCCATCCCAGCCGTTCCTGCTTTTGCAACTTGGTTCTTTTTTAATTCAGTTGCTCTAAACAAAACTCACACATTCTCACCTGTAGGTTTTTGCAAGACAAAAATATAGAGTAAGATAAGTGGAGGTACGAGCAGTTAGGGTCATCCTTCAGAGAGATGGATTTGAGGGAGTGAGCAATGCACTGCTTTAAGAATGGGCTCGCTCACCATTGTATAGGGGCTCGAGGTCGCTGGTAATAGGACAATGTTAGTGACCTTGAATATGGGTCACAATAATCAACAGAGGAAGCACGGGATGTCGTGGCTCTGTGTGTAGGGTAAAAGCCTTAACAGATTCCAGGGTTCACACCCAATTCTGAGTCAGAGGGTTGTTTCCATCTGCCTTTGTTTAATACTGGTTTTATAGAACCTGTAACTTTCTCACTGTGCATTATGACATTTGGGAACTATGCATAAGATCTCAGCTGTGGAATTGCAGCACGTTAATAATTTATAACAAGCACTATTGCAATAAAAGAAGGGATTAGTGGCGATACAGAGGTGATGGGAACTGGTAACAGTGCAGCCATAGCACTGGGTGGCATTGGGTGGGCATCCATACCTAGACACAACAGCCACACTGGCCATTGAACATTTCCTGGAGTTTACAAAGAGCTATAAAACATAATCCTTGTCCTCTTGGATTGTGTACTTCAGTGGAAAGGAAAGGCAAAGGCCTAATGAGCTGCTGATCAAGGCTACTTATGATCGACCCAGGTGAAAGGCAGTTAGGGAGTCAGAAGGAACATTTCTTCTATGCCCTGTAGAAGTCTGTAGAGGTGGAGGACTTGAAGTGAGCTTTGGGGGCCAGGCCAGACTAATAGATACAGAGCCAAGGCCCTATGTGGTCCCTGTAGTCAGGTCCTGGGCCTTTCTCATCTTTGCTGTCCTCTAGGAAGTAGCTTGGCGCTTTGTTTTTAACTTTGTTATGCTTGAGTGGCTGTGGTGCAGATTACAGGTGGCGAGCTGAGTATGGTAGACATCAGTCATGGTGTTATGTCGTGGCAGAGAGCAGACAGGTGGCATGGGATCCCTGGGTTTCCATGAACAGGCATTTACCAGAGAGATCCTAAAAAATAGGGCAAAGGAGTTTGGGCTTTATTTTCAAAATAATGGGAACCCACCGAACATACGAGAAACATTTTATGGGTGTTTTGCCTACAGTGCCCGTGAAGGCAAGAAGAGGGTGTTGAATTCCCCAGGGACTGAAGTTCCAGCTAGTTGTGAGGCATCATGTCGGTTCTGAGACTTGAACCTAGGCCTTCTGGAAGGACAGTCAGTGCACTTAACTGCTGAGCCATCTCTCCAGCCCCCTATTAAGAGTTCTGAGTGGTGGAGGAGACCTTTGAAATGGCACGTTTATCATTATGTAAGCGAAAGATTTAGGAACTTTCTTGAAAGTGTTTGCACTTTCGTCTCTTCCTTGTTCCCCAAGGCTTTCACGCGCTGTATGTGCCAGGCAAGCACTCTGTCACTGAGCTGCCTCCCATACTGCATGTCAGCATTTTTAAAAAGCACCTTTGGCTGCACTGGCAAATTTAGACTCTCTGGTGCTACCATGTGCCGTCTCCTGACTCTCTTCATGGCTTTTGTGTTCTCGCTCTCCTGACTGGCCCGGCCCTTCCGCCCATGCACCGATGATGTTCCACTCTCCTGAGAAATTTTGCTCCTACATTTCTCCCTCTTACTCCATAGTCATCAGTACGTCCTGACCTTTGACCTTACCCGCCTGTCCCTGACTTTTGTTCGGCTCCTCCCTTCTTACACTGGGTCACTAAAGGACCTCACCCCTGTCCTAGGTTTCCCCCTCTCCATCCACATCCTTTTCCCTAACTTGGAGAGTTTCCTCCCTGTGGGAATCCCAGTCTTCCTGCGGGATCTCCGTTCTGAGGTTCTGTGGCCTGCCATGGCACAGTGCCTGTGACAGAACCTCTCACTGGTACCCCACTCATTGCAGCGGGCCCTGGCTTTCACAGTAGGGACCCCGTAAGTAAGCCGAAGTCACTGTAAATGCACCAACTCAGCACCTCTACTTTACAGAAACTGCAGAAGTCAGCGCTTATCTCAGGTAATTTGGGATGAAGACATTTCATTGGTAGCCACGTCTTAATAAATAATGCAAGTGTGAGAAGACCTAGACCTGACAAATCTTAAAGGCAGTATGTGAATAATTAGGCTGTGGTAAATTCAGATGACTTGAGAATTCACGTGTTTTGCAGGAATTGCTGCTACTGTTGTCCTGTAGTTGATCAACAAAACTGCCTGTAACCCCAGCACTCGGGAGGTCATGACCTTCTGGCTAAGCCTAGACTACATAAGTGAGCCCTGTCTCAAAACAACAAAGGTTGGGGACACAGCCTGGGGCTAGAGCATGGCACAAGACCCTGGCTTGGCTCCCCATCACTGAAAACACAAAAGTCCCTCCTGAGAAAATGAAATCATTTTTTTTTTTTTTTTGCGTTCAAATCCAAGGACATCTCCATGGTCAGTAAAAACACACATGGAGACCTAGCTCCTCCCTCTTCTTGCTAGCCTCGAGCCAGCGTTTCGATTTATTTTGCAGATGTTTCTGTACTTCGAAGACCATGGCCTAGTGACGTGCTCTGCAGATCACCTCATTATCTTGTGGAAGAACGGAGAGCGAGAAGCTGGATTCCGCAGTTTAAAGTTATTTCAGAAGTTAGAAGAAAATGGTGACTTACACCCCGTGTCCAGCTGAAGGAACTGGACGACTGCATACAGATGCGTGAACCGTGAATGTCAAATACAGAACGGTCCTCTGAAAACCACTAACATACTGATTGCTTGGATTTCTCATGGTTTCCTTGCCGGTGAAGTTCTGTCTGTCTGTCTGTCTGTCTGTCTGTCTGTAAGCAGCATGTGTCCACTCAATAACATAAATAGCACAGGCTCCCATTGGGTGCCGCTGTGGAAGGGGCAGGTGCTGTACTGTCTCTTAAAGTGACAGGAAAAAGGATAATTATAAAGCTGTGTCATTATTTAGAAGCTTTATTTTGGGTTCCTTTAGAGACTGCTTCAGAACTGTCCTGATAGAAACAGCCTTTCTGCTACAGTTTCCCCTTCTCCTGAGCAGCTACCTGTGTTCAGTAGAACCAAACTTGAATCTTGAATCTTAGCAAATATATATATATATATATATATATTGTAAATACAATGATTCTTTTTGGTACCAACTAATTTAAGTCACTGAAAAAAATATTTAATTGTGCCTACTAAAGTGCCTGTGTGCTCAGTCTGCAGGCACTGTCTAAGGGTATGTTTCTTTCTCAGGGTGAACTGGCCTGAGCAGACACTGTTAGAATGGTATTCAGGGGTTCCAGGGAGGAGTTGTGGATTAGGAAGGAGGCAGAGCTTTTCTTCAGGTCAGGAACTGCAGCTAAAGGGCCCTGCCTGTCTGCCTGCTTTGCCGTTGCTGTAATACAACATGGTTGAGAACAGATTCCCTGTTTGGCTCCTTTGACCATCCTCTAAGCCTGGGCCGTCTTCATTGTCCTACCAGCTTAATGACAGTATTTTCTCACTGGGCCCTGAATCACAAAATGTACTCTACACAGTGCCTGTTAGCCAGCAAACCATTGTTATTTGTTATTTGAAGAGTCAATGCAAGAGGCAGACAGCATCGGTTTGCTGGTCACTTTGGCTAATTCATTTTAGACTCACATAATGCTTTGAACTGTGTGTTGTAGATGGATTTTCCCTTTTACTAGCTCCTTCTTTGCCATTTTCATATTAGGCCATTAGTAAATTAATTTCTTAAATGGTATAAGACAGAAAATTCACAGTTTTTTTTGTTTTTTGTCCCCCCCCCCACCCCTCCACGAGAACTAGTGTGATCAGAGGGTACCTCCACCCTAGTGAGAGACCTGGTATGAGCATCCTGAGGTAAGGGAGACAGCACACTAGGTGACTGTGGCAAGGATTGGCACCTGTGCTGTTCAGTAGTTCCATGTAGACTATTCCTAAGACTTGGACTTGCAATGTAGAGGCGGAAAGTTAGAGCTAAGGCCAGTATATATTATGTGCATGCCTTTTCTAGCTCCCTCATGTGGCTGTTAGCACTGGACCGCCCTGTCCTCTGCCTTGTTGCCCTTAACGTGCTCTGAGCTGGATGTCCGTGTGTGTCTGTGCAGCAGCACAGCCTTGGCTGTTGCTCCGAGGCTGGATGGATGGGTACCAGCTGGGCTCAGAGGCTGGATGGGTACCGGCTGGACCTGATGGTTCCTGTCATTTGCTGGGGAGAGAGGGTGGCCGCCTCTGACTGAGGAGGGACCGTTCTGGTTCACTTAACAGTATTTTTACCATTAACTTCCCTCTTTGGGATAGTAATTAATAATAGCATTAACATGACTTTTCTTTACTTTGTTTTTCTAAGTTACTTTAGGTCCTCTCAACACATGGTATCACAGGAAACAGGAGTAAGAGGCACAGAGTAGTTTACATGTCTTGTATAGAAATTACCTGAGGTGCATGAACACTACCTAAAAGTCCGTGATTCTAACAAATATGCCATGTAGCAACTCAGGAGATGTCTGTAATTTATGCTGATAATCAGCAAGTTATACTGAAGCTCGTGGGTGTCGGAGAGCATTAGCGTCCACGTTATTAATGTCTCAAGTTCACATGAAATTGACTCGACGTAACACTGAGCGAGCTGCAGTGTTTTCTGTAGGAAATGTCAGGGGCCTGCCAAGTGTTCCTCACGAAGTGGAGCTGAAAGCAAGCTGCTCAGAAAAAGATTGTCTGTGTATCTAGCAGGTTCTGAAGCCAGAGGAGATTGTTTTTGTCTCTTAAATCCTGGCAGTCTAACTTTAGTGTTCTGTAAACAAAAGGTGACGACTCGTTAAATAAAGGACACCAAAACCCCAAATTTGAAATTATGAAAAGTTTAGGCCAAAGAGATAAAATAAAAACAGCTGTTGGGAATGAAAAATGCTGTAAGAATTTAGTTACAAGTACTCCACAGAAACATTCCACCACATGTACAGAGTGCAGCAACATGATGCAAGCCGGCTCCTTTCCCAACCCAACAAGCCCTCTCACCATCTAACAAAAATAATTTAGATGCATTTCTTCACATGGAATTTTCATATATCTTTACACTTTGGTACAAAACATAGAAAAAAAAACATTGGCACATTACCTAGTGATAAGTTGTCTTTTTCTTCCCCATGTACCGATTTTTACATATAGTGCAGCCCAATTTTCATTTTGAAAAACGTAGCTGCTGATTCAATTAGTTCAGTTTCTATACCCGTAAAAATGCATCATGGAGTACAGATAAAATAAAACAGTGTCTTCTTTGCTTAGTTTCTGGTATTTATAACATAGAGAGAAGGGATGGCTGATAAAAGAGAAAGGAAAGATCTCGCTTGACCAGATGAAGAGCACAGAGTGCTGTGAGAAGAGGTGTATAAAAATGTGCCCTGTGCTTTAAGAGCTGTAGCGTACACGTAGTGGCTTAAAATAGTGTTTGCTGCCTCTCCATATGCCCGTGTCCTGACATATTTACACTTCCTGCAGTCTCTTTTTACACTGTTAAAGCAAATGGCATGATCTCAAATATAAATTAATACCTGAAACCTGACACTTTCCCCATTTCCTCCCCAGATACAGAGGTACAGGTAATGCCCACAAACTAGGGGTGAAGAGCCAGGATATATAGATTATTTTAATAAAAATATTTGAACAACAAATATATATATATATAAACTTTTCTTAAATCTTTGTTTTTTGTTTGTTTGTTTTTAAAGCTTGTCCACGAGCAATCAGATTTCATGGCTTTTTATACTCTGACTTGTGGCTGTGTCCATGAGCCTGAAGGTAAGGGGTGCTCAAGAACTTCCCTAAGCAGGGTTCCACCCTTTCCCCATCCATTGGCTCTCCAGAGGAAAGGGGGTTCCACAGGTGGCTGGTGCTCATCTGAGGGACACTCAACAGACCAAGGCCGGTCTTCACTTGGGCGTCATATTATCTACCATGTAGCTGTGGGAGCTGTGATGCTAATTAGTTTATCGATAATGCCATTCTCATTCTGCCAATTTTAAGTGGCTTTTCTCTTACATCTCCTCCAGGAAACTTTTCAGGATGTCGTCATACTTTTGCCATTGAGGAAAGTAGTCAAGCCTAGTATCAGTAGTGAGTGGATCCTGGCTAAGCTACCTGGTCTCCACCAGGAGGAGGGGCACACAGACACCAGGTCTTTTGCTCCTTGTGTCCTGCTTGTACTCACAGTGGTCAGCCAGCTCCGTGGTTTAACAAGAGATCGCATGGCAGAGGAGACTGCCAAGCGGTTCGTTTTGTCACCAAGTGATTCAAAGGAACATCTTTTTTTATTGATGGAACAAAACTTTCTGAAAAGGAAATTGAGGGGCGTGCATGCTTCAGGTCAGATATTAAACACTAGCCCCTTAGTCTACACCTGTCATTGTCATCATCGAGGGAGACCCTCTTGCTTGTACTCCGCTGCGATTCACAGTGTCCTCTGCAGATCAGGAGGTCCCCTCCCCTGGCTTAGCTTTAGCTGTCAGATGGAAGTCTCAGACTTTTGCACTTGAGGTCATCCAGTGTTTTCCAGTGTTTGTAGTTATCGGCCAAGTGCTGCATCAGGGCTGGCAGATGCGCGAAGGCTGCAAGGACAACATTAAAGGTATCAGAAGGGACCTGTTAAATTCAGTTGAGTCTCGGGAGTATTTATTAGACTCGACTCGATCTTTGGGATTAGAAGTAGAAAAAAAAACTAGTCAGTAACCTGCTGGCCATGCAGTCGTGAGGACCCGAGTCCAGGCCCCACCCCATGTGCAAAAGCTGGCCATGGTACTTGTAATCCAGGCTCGGGGGGGGGGGGGCGGTGCAGAGATAAATGTATCCCTGGGGGCTCACTAGCCAGGTTAACCTGATTGGGAAGCTCCAAGCTAATGAGAGACCCTGTGTAAAGAAAAAAGCAGCTGGGGGCTGACCCCTGAGGTCTGTGTGCAGGTATACCCCCACTAAAAGAACCAGACGACCAACATCGCCAAGACCAGGCCTTAGGCTGCAAGTGAACATCTATGCATGTTAAGGACAAGTCGCTAAACATTTTCTTT
Organism: Acomys russatus; assembly: GCF_903995435.1. NCBI lineage: Eukaryota > Metazoa > Chordata > Mammalia > Rodentia > Muridae > Acomys > Acomys russatus. Next base: position 16,155,719 of record NC_067166.1, read on the forward strand.
TTCATTTCTTAATTAGCTGACTGTAGTGCTAGGAGTTGAACCCAGAGCCTTGTGCACCAGGCAAGCAGTTCACCACTCTGAGCTATGAACCACACCCTTAGCCACAGTGCATTAGGTGCTGAAATGCAAACAGGCTTCTTACTTAACTGTCTTGAACCTGAAACTCACAGAGAATGAAATAACACTTTGCTTCATGGAATTTCTTCTCCTGTGAGAATGAAATGGTTGTGCGCTTTTGGAAAGGTGTAGCCTTGTTCATGCAGGGGACACTCACTCATCAGGTCTGAAGCACTCAAGACCGTGCCAGATGCTGGGATGCACCTACTCTACCTGCCCACAGAGGGCTTGTGGGGGACACACACACACACACCCTAAAGGTGGGAGACACACACACACACGCTCTAAAGGTGGGAGACACACACACACACGCTCTAAAGGTGATCTTCATCAAGTATAACAATGTCCTCTGCAGGTGATAAAACAGCAACTAACTTACCATCCCAAGCATCAAACATGTCTGTTATGAAGTAGTCGATGAAGGAGATCTGGGACTTGGGGATGCTGCAGGTGCTGCGGTCAAACACCGGCATCACCACAGGCAGCCCCTGCCTCTTCTCCTCGTCTGTCTGTGAGAAAGAAACAGAAAACAGAAAACAAAAACACCACTGCACAGGGCTGTGTGGCACATGAGAAGCCTTCACAGTAACAGCATGTTTCTCAGAAGAAGCCCAGAACTCAGAGAAGTTTAGCCGTTTCCCGAGGTCACCCACAGTGACTGTGTTCAGGTCTCCTCACTCTTGGATCCCCCTCTCGCCCTCTCCTTTCTTGAATGTAGGACCTAGAGGATGCTAGGGTGGTGGGCTCCAAGAGCGGAATCATCATTAGCCCTAATTTCACATTTTGTGCTAGTCCACGGCCTCCCCTGAAGCATTGGCCTAGGGGAACTGAGTCCCTTTTTCTGTGATCGTTTTTTACTTTTGTAAGCTCAGGTCTTCATTCCTGCCTAATCTACTGCCACTGGTTGACATTTGCAGCAAAGGTCAAACTGCCCATAGCCCATGAAATAGACGCAGTGGGCCACACGTCAAGGGCAGTAGTCACTGTAGTCCTGGCTGCATGCTTGCAGGATTTTGTTTATAACTATTTTCACTTAAAATTGACATTTTTGCAGCTGTGAGAAAGTCCTGCTTTTTAAAATCTTAACTTCTCAGTATATGTCTTTTGACTATTCTGCACAACAAATGGCAAGTCCAGAACACCTTCATGTACAGCCACAGTCAGGGTGCCTCCAGGACTGTCGCTGGAGCGGTTGATCTGTGAGCGAGTGTTCACATGCAGCTGTCAAGGTGTGTGGGCATCTGAGTAACCCACGTGTTGCAGCGCATGCTCCTGTCTGGACTCCTGAAGCTCAGTGGTGAAAGCCACGCTCAGTTGATGTCTGGAACTCATCACAGGCTTCATTTGTAACCTGATTTTTAGGTCAGACTGGTATTATCACTACATTCTTGCCAGAGAAAAGGACACCTGAGTTGCAAGCATCTGTCAGAGAACTTAACCGTGGACCAGCCTCCCAGTGTCAGTAACTAGGAGTAAGGCTTCAAGTTTTTTCCCTGTGGGGCCCAGGAAACCCACTAATAACTTCTGTCTCAGCTCACCCAGTTGGTTAAGGAGCATTAAAATATTCACTGGTGTTCTCGGAGTAATTTGGTCCATACCCCACTCTCATTCCTCCCTCCACTCTCCCGCCCCCTGCCTCCCCCTCCCCAACATGGGCGCACTCAGAACTGCCTGTCTTCCTTCTCTGCAGTCCAGGGGCTCCTTCCCAGCCAGCTGTGCTACACAGTGTCAGCTACCTTTTATTCTGCCTCAGTTATACGGCCCAGCTGGATAGCCGCCCCCTATGCATTACTTACAGCGACTTGCTATCATCTTCTGTCATGTGTATAGATGCAAATCTTTCAAGTTTTTCTTCTTTGAAATAAGACCATTTCAAAAGACATCTGGTAATTTACTGTCTTCTGGAGTTTTCTCTTTTTATCCTGTCTTTACATTTCTAAATCCTTCAAAAACTTTAATATCATTTTGTAAAGCCCTTCACCTTTATCTAGGAAAAAATATGAATTCATATAGAAGCTAACAAAAAATAGTTTTTGGTATGTGTATGTATGTATATTTGCTTGCTTGTACATATGTGAGTGTTGTGTGTGGCCTGTGTGCATAGGTGTGTTTGGGTGCGCATGTGCAAAGGGTGGAGGATGTCAAATGTCCTGCCCTGTTATTTTCTACCTTAGTCCTCTGAGACAAGATCTCTCCAAACCTAGACTGGAGCTGGCACCCAGCAAACCCTGACAGTCCCATCTCTGCCCCTGCACGGTGCTGGGGGTCAAAGGCGCTAACGTGGCCACGCCCTGCTTCCTTACATGGGTGCTAGGATTCCAGCTTAAGTCCTCATGCCTGTGTAGCAAGTGCTCTTACCCAATGAGCCACTTCTCTAGACACCCCCTCTTTGAACCAAGATGTGGTCTAACCCTTCTCTTCCTGACTAAACTAAGAGTGACCCATGGGTAAGGATATGTCTCCCACAATACACCAGGGGAAACAGTAATATCATAGCGAATAGAGAGATCCCCAGTTCATATGAAAGTGGCTAGCACGTTGGTCTGTCTCTTGGGAGAACCACATGTCCCTAGCCAGGGCTGACGGGTGTCCCTCTGGAGAAGAGCTCACCAGCTGTGGAACCCACAGAGCTCTACGGCCTCAGAGGGAAGGGACATGTGACGTGGCAGCACACCTGTGCAAAGTACTCCTCGGAGATCCTCCCAGCCCATTCAATGCACAGGTCCAGGGGGCGGCAGGGGTTGGCCACATCAGCACACTTAATCATCATGCGCTTGATCAGGATTTGGTTTTCAGGAAAGTTCTTTCCTGTATGGTTGCATTCACAGTCGCCGCCCTCATTCTGGAAAACACAAGATCAGGGCTGGTGAGGCCTATGGAGGAGGCTACACCTCACCAAGCACACAGGTCTGACTGGGGCTTAGCAAGGGGGAACTGCTTAATTCCTGCATCCATACATGACATGCTAGCATCTGCCTTAAAAACCATCAATAGAGTGTACAGTTTAAAAGGCAGAAAGTTCCTGTCAGTACCCATCCACCTACTTACCTGAACAGCTCTAGGCAGCGTTTGTTTTGAGCGGTTTTGATGATTACCTTTAAAAGGGTTCGCTCCCCCTCCCTCTCCTGCTCCTCCCACTCCTCAGAAATGTACAGACACACAACTTTCAGTTATTTTCATGCATCAAAGGGAGAGAAAGTATGACTTTTCGATTACTCTTTCATTCGTTTTTACTTGTTTCTGCCTACTACTGCCCACCCCCACTTCCTAATTATGTGTACATTCATGTGTTTTCCTGGCTGCCTCTCACTGAGGGACAATTAGCGTGATGCATGAAACATGTACATTTGGGCCAAAAAGCCAGAGAATGTGTGCTCAGCAGTCTCTGGAAACATGATTATACAGTGGCATGTAGCTCCTGGGGGAATGCCAATGGCCATGGGGCATGCAACCAGGTCTGTGAGTGGCTGGATATGTATGCGTTCATAGGCCAACTCCACAGAGCCTGGGAAAACAGTCTTTCCAAAAGGCACCATCGGTCTCTATGAAACAGTTAATTAGTTCTCCAGAGCTCTGCCAAGCTGAAAGACAGCAGGACATGGAGCAGGGATTTTGTTTTGAGGCTGGTCTTGTTTATTAGACCCCTGATGAGAAGACTGTTCCAGAAGTCATTTCCCCCAAACTTTAAGAAGGTATTGTTTACTGTGGATGACGTGGCAGGCAGTAAATTGCAACACAGTTGGAGCTATGGAGAGATGACCTTCTCAATTCTGAATTCTATCATTCTGTGTAATTTTCTGCTCAAAACCTATAGCTGCTGTTCCCCTCCATCCTTTGTCAAAAGGGAAGCCCTGGCTTTGTGTGGTGGGGTCCGGGGGAGGTAAGGGACACACTGTTCCTCCTAGGTTGCTCATGTCATGCGATGGGTTCTACAGACAGTGGCCTTGTTGGTCATCAAGTCATCTTTCGAACATTTACTCTACCTTTTCCAGAGGACTGGGAACATCTGCTTTTTAGGAGCTATGGCTCACTTTATGGCTTCTGAAGACAGTAAAGAGTGAGCATGTGTCCTGTTTCCAAAGCCCCCAAACAAGTCCATGGTCAAGTTCTCGCTTCTTAAAATTTTTATTTAAGAAAAAAATTTATATACTTTGATCATATTCTTTTCCTTCTCCAAATTTTCCACATTTCCTACAGATTTTTTGTTAGTTTCTTCTCTCTCCTTCCCCCCCCCCCCCTCTCTTTCTCTTTCAGAGCGGGAGGGAGGAGAATGGAGGGAGAACATGATAAATTTCTAAAAAGAAAGACGTACATTTTTGTTTTCTAGTTACTGCTGTACTAGTTAGTTAGCTTAATTGTCAATGAGACATAGCCTAGACTCTTCCAAGAAAGGACTTTCCATTGAGGGATTTCCTTGGGTCAGATGGACCTATAGGCCCCTTGTTTGCCGGGGGTGGGGGGGTGCGGGGGGTAGTTATCTGGATCGCTAATGGTTAGCTTATTGTGGGTGGTGCCATCCCCAGACAAGTGGTTCTGACCTGTAAGAAAACTGCCTAGGCATGAACTTTGACTGCATCAGTGAACTTCCTCCTTCCAAGGTGTCTGCCTTCACAGGCTAAGTTCCTGGTCAGAATTAATGCTGCACGAAAAAGTGAGCATTTCTGCCTACATGATTCTGTCTTCAGTTCTTAACACCCCTCCATGAGAGACTGACCTAGAAGCCAAATAGCCCTTTTCTTCCCTAACTTGCTTTCTGTCAGGATATATTATCACAGCAACAGGGAGGAGCTAATACACTTGTCTCACTGTGGTGACACTGGCAAGGTAGTTTTTTAACGCATTCCCTGACTTTGAGATCTTAAGAGCTCGAAGAAGAGAACTGAAAGCATTGGATCTCCTGCCACACCAGATTTCAGTCTACCTATCAGTGGGCTCCCTCCATTACATTCTCCGGACCTAACTCCTTTTATCACTTTATCTCAGGGCCATTCTTTTAAGAAATTGCAGTGGACAGCCAGGCAGTGGTGGTGCACGCCTTTAGTCCCAGCACTTGGGAGGCAGAGGCAGGCAGATCACTGTGAGTTTGAGGCTGGCCTGGCCTACGAAGCGAGTCTGGGATAGTCAAGGCTACACAGAGAAACCCTGTCTCCAAAAACAAAAACAAAACAAAACAAGCAAACAGAAAGAAAGAAAGAAAGAAAAGAAAGAAAGAAATTGCAGTGGACAGAAAAACAAGTGGCTGGATTCACAGTGCTTTTCCACTCCGAGCTGATAGTCACCTCACTCTCATGGCCACACCCAGCTGCATCTGATCACGTGGGGATGCTTACCTCGGCCGCCAGTGGCTTGTTGATGCTATTCACAAACTTATTCACGTGCTCAAAGTGTTTTGTCATCTCCGTGGCCAAAACCATGTCGATAATGGCCTGGCGCAGCGTCCGATAATGATTCCTAAATAACGAGAAGACAAAGTTCCCGCTCACGTCACGCCCTAAAGTCAGAAGGGCCCTGCTGCTGTGCCTCCCACACCTGGGACATAGCTGGGGCAGAGGCAAGTGACTGCTGGTCCAAGAGCCCATGTTGATGCCATTCCACGTTCTCCAGTGATAGCCGACTCTTAGGCACAGGAATGGTAAGAGGAAAGGAAGTGCATGTCACATGGTGGGCAGTTGTTTCGAAAGGAGCTTCCACTGTTTCCTTTGAAAACACTAGGACAAGGAAGCAGAAGGAAGAAGGGACAAGCCAGAGTGGCAGCCTGATGAGGCGGCCTGACTGCGGTCCATGCAGTTCCTACTGCAGAGAACCTGCCACCGTCTCTTCTGATGCTACTGAGGAAGACTGTCCTTTTATGCAATTCTCTAGGCTGCAGTTGATAGATGTTGCAGTGGTTAGAACAACAGAAGCGGATTATCGGAAATCTATCTTTTACTAACTTGAAGAGACAGAATGAGAGAGCAGCTCAGCAAACTGGCTCCTGGAGAGAACTTTTTATCTTTCAGGCCCTGATCCTTGTAGAACTTAAGTCCAAATTAGAAGAGCCATTGTCCATAATATTATAGACTTTTCTAGGGCCGAAACTGATAGGTTCATGTACACATGAGGCCCAAGCGATTACCTGGCCTTTACCAGGACCCTGCTTGGCAACTTGCCACATGCTGTGGGAAATAGCCGTAGCCTGACCAGAGTTGCTGGCAGACAGGACTTGTTCTGCTTCGACACATCAAGTTGCTCTCTGCGGGAAACCTGGCGAACTCTGGGCCCCAGCATCTCCACTAGGACCTCCTCATGAGGAAGGGCTCCCAGTGCCCCAAACTCAGCTGGAAACACAAGACTGTTTCCAGACTGTACATTGTCTTTGAGCCACAGAAAAAGAATGGGATGCCCCACCCCTGGAAGGCAAAAATATATGATAGATTTGTTAGTGATCCCATCAGCATTTAGGCAACGCTTTGCAGCGCATAACAAGCATTTATTTTCATGGACTTAGGAAAGACTAAATGAGGTTTTTAAAAACATGAAAGGCAATCCGAAAAGTGACATTGTTCAAATGCACAAAGCTATTTTAGAATCCGAGGCAGTGGATAACAACTACTTCCACTCCCACCTTCAAGCATTAATCAGAGAAAATTTAGTTTCCCCTTCAGTTTCACAACCCTATGATCAGGCCCAGGAGCGCTATCCTGACAAACCTGTCGATATTCTTGAAAATGTTGCACTTAGTGTCCTTGACGGTGAGCTGGAAAGCCAGGGCTGTGTGGTGACTCTCCAGGACTGCGGTGTCATTGTAGAGCACAGCGAGCTCACTGCCTGCGTTGCACAGGAAGGAGTTGGTTCTTCCGGGGTGGTCCACGTCGTGGACCGTGGCAGCAATCAGAGCGGCCACCTCATCCAGGTGATCGAGGCTTCCCTGGGATAAAGGGGAGAGAGACTGAGCATTACCCACAGGCTTCTGGAGACCAACATCCAGGGTCAAAGTGGAGAAGCATAATCCAGAAACCTAGGGGCTGGCAGCAAAGGCCAAAAAAAACCTCACCAAGGCTTGCACTATGCTAATAATGAGCACAAATGGCAGCAAGTATTTTTCTTAGCTTGTAAGTTAGTGGAAAGCTGGCAGATGGGGTGTTATGTAAGACACTGTATTATGAATTTGTTCAGTGTCAGATGCCTAAAGATATCAGGCATAGCGCCAGAGCTGAAGTGGTGATAGTATTGTGTGAGCTATGCCAACGAGAGTGCAAAGGTCCTGAGAGTGTAACCACAGGGCTGGGCAGAGCAGCACTGACCACTGACCACTGTGTGATGATGAGAGTGCTCTGTATCTATTGTGGGCAGGGAAACCCCGTCCCACATAGCTCCTCACCACTTGACTTATGGTTAATGTGGTGTAGGGGCTGGTTAGTTATATTTAATAGCAATGTATGATTAATGACTACCAAACTGGCCAACAAAGCTCTGCAGAATGGCCAATGATGGCTTTCCTAAGAAAGTGATTTTTAGTGTGGCATTTTATGGATAAGCAACAGGTTACCAGTCAATAAAGTGGCAAGAGAGTCCAGATGAAGTTACTGAGGGAGACAAGAGAGCCGAGATGGATAAACAGTGAATGAAGAGGGAAGTAGGCCTTGGGGAAGACGGGGAGACTAGAGGACTAGATAGGGTTGTTGGGGTTCCCTGCTCTCATAGATTTGTGGGAGGGAAAACTGGGTGAGGAAAGACAGCCTGAAACTCGGCCCTGTTCTGCTGATACCTTCATGGGCTCTAGGGCAGTCCCTGTCAGTGCTGACTTGGGTTGTAGTGGGACTTCCCTGGTTGTGCGCACGCTCTCTCTCTCTGATGGAAGTCATTTCCATCTTAATTATTAATCTCATTGAGTTGATAGGAATCTTGGGTTGGCCTAGCCAGCATAGCAGGCTGCCTGAGCAAACTGCCTAGATGCTACCTGGGAGTGCTTCAGGAGATGACATCTAGAAGGGCTAGAAGATGAAAGGACGTTTGGCTCCTCTTCACTGCTGGCAGAAGAGGCTACCATAACCTGCAGGTGTGCCCTGCTACCTCCAAGCTCAGAACCTGCAACTTCCCCAACCAGCCCCCTACTATAAGTGAGTATAGCTGAGCAGTGAGAACGCAGGGGCCGTGGGTGCAGCTGTAGATCCAGGCCTGATGGCAGCCCCAGGCCAACAGTTTTTAAAGACTGGTTGGTGGGAGAGATAGGAAGTAGCTAGAAAATACAAACTGTACTATCTAGACCTGCCTCTCCTTCAGCTTTACACTGATTTAACCCCAACAATGAGCTCAGGATCTCTACTGAGTACCAGTAATGCTTTGTCCTACAGTCTTGTCAGCACTAACAGTGCACGGCCTGATAGGAAATTTCTGGAAGAGGAGGCAAGACGGCCAGGCAAGCTCAGAAATGAGAAGAGAGGCAAGGCCCTGTGGGGAGGCTGGGGGTTAAGAAGAGAAAGAAAGCCCCCAAACCTGCAGCTAGTAAAACTCCAAATGTCTGGACACAGCCACGTGCCATCATTGTTCTTTTCTGTGCCAGGACAAATCTATCTGGATGACACAGGATGGCTCTAGCCTAGGTCAGCCTTCCCAGCCCTTCCTTACTCAGATAGTCACTTTGGCCTAGATAACAGAGTGCTGTTGTCCAGGCTGACTGCTTGTAGGCATTCTCAGGGGCCAGGTAAGAGCAGCCAGAGCAAGTTCTGTAACTGCTTACAGGGGTCTGGCCACACTGGCACACTGGCTCTGGCTAAGCTGAGGACACTTTGTAATGGTAACATTAAGAATTTTAGCACTTAATGAACATCTGACAAAAGAGAATTCAAACTAGTTGGAAGAGTCAAGGAGAGACGCTGCATTCTTACCACTATATACTTACTAAGGAAAAATTCCCCTGGGAAGACATTATAATTCTAAATATTTGTACACTGAACACAAGTGGACCCAATTTCACAAAAGAAACACTATTACATTTAAAGTCACATATGGGTGCTAACACAGTGCTACTGGGTGACTGCAGTACCCCTGTTTTTGTCAGTAGGTCATCCAAGCAAAAACTAATAGAGTCTGGAGTTAAATAACATCTTAAACCAGTGGAGCCGCCAGACAGCGCAGAACATTCTACCCAAATATTGAGGAACATACTCTTTCTCAGCGGCCCATGGAGCTTTTTGCAAAACTGATGACATATTAAGGCACAAGGCGAGTCCTAGCAGAGAAGAACGGAAATAACTTCAAGCACCCTGTTTGACCACCATGGACTAAAGCTGAATATGAGCAACAGGAACAGCAGAAAGTACATAAGTTCATGGAAACCAAACAGTGCAATACTGACTTAAAATTGAGTCAAGGCTGAAGTTAAGAAAATGTAATACTTTTTGGAATAGAATTGAAATGAAAACATTCCAAAATGGGACACAATGAAGGCAGTTCTAAGAGGAAAGCTCATAGCATTGCTATATATATAAAAATAAAACTGGCAAGATCTCATAGTAATAACTTAATGATACTTGGAAGCTTTAAAAACAAAATAAACAAAAATAACACGTAGGGAAAAAAGATGGGAAGAAATAAACCCAGGGCATAAGTCAATGAAATGGAAACACACACACACACAATCAGTGAAACAGAATCTGAAAAAAAAATCAGCAAGAATGACAGAACCTCTATTACATTAGTCAAAAAAGAATCCAGTTTAATAAAACTAGAGATGAAAAGGGAGACATTAAAAAAGACACTGAGGAATTTCCAAGAATCACAAGGGAATACTTTAAAAATCTGTATTCTACCAAATCAGAAAACCTAAAGGAAATGGATGACTATCTTAATATATATAATCTAACAAAGTTAAATCAAGATGAAGTAATAATTTTAAAAGATGTGTTTTAAACAGTAATCAAAGCTCTTCTAGCTGAAACGAGCCTCTATGAAGCACTCCCACCACTCCCCAAGTTACTCTGCAAAATCGAGCTGAAGGAACCTCCCCAGCTCTTTTTATGAAGCCACTATTACCTTGTATACCTAAACCACACAAAGATGCAACAAAAAGTAAATTATAGACCATTGTCCCTTATGAAGGTAGATGAAAAGAATCAATAAAATAATTGCAAATCAAATCCAAGAAGTCACTGAAAAGATTATTCAGCTTCATCTCAGAGATGCAAGGATGGCCCAACATATGTAAGTGACTACACATGATCCACTACATAGATAGACTAAAGAACAGAAGCCACACGATCATCTCATTAGGCTCAGAAAAGTCCTTTGAATTCAACATTTTCCATGATAAAAGTCCTGGAGAGATTCAGGATATGAAGGACAAATCTGAATAAATAATGGCAATCTACACCAAGCCCACAGCCAACATCATTATAAATGGATAGAAACTCAAAGCATTTGTGTGCATGGAGCAAGACATGAATTTCTACTCTGTACTTGCTCAGTACAGTGCTTGAAGTCTTAGCTAGAGCAGTAAGGCAACCGAAGGAGACCAAGGATATACCAAAAGAAAACAAAGACAGTAGAGTATCCTTATGGTTGTAAGGCATAAAAGACCCTAAAAATAGCATGGGAACTTCTACAGATGATAAAAAACACTGGTCACAGTAGCTGGGTACAAAATTAACACACAAAATCAGTAGCCTTCCTGTATACAAATGACAAACATACTGGAAAAGAAATATAGGAAACAATACCTTTAACAAAAAATGTGAGATAACTCTCACCAAGCACTTGAAAGACTTGTATAATAAAATTGCTAAGCTACTGAAAAAAGACAATGAAAATGCCATAAGATGGGAAGATCTTCTATGTTCATGGATTGACAGATTTAATGTTGTGAAAATGACTGTCCTACCAAAAGAATTTACAGAGTCAATGCAATCCTCATCAAACTCTCAACATAATTCTTCACAGAATTGAAAATATAATCCTAAGGTTCTCGTGGAAACACAAAACTCCCAGGATAGAAAAACAATCTTGAGCAATAAAGAAACTGCTGACAATCTCATCATTTCTGATTTGAGCTATATTACAGAGCTATAATAATAAAAACAACATATTAGAATAAAATCAGACATGTGCAATCAAATTGAAGACTCAGACATCAGCCCACATACCTATGAACACCTGATTTTTGAGAAAGCCGCCAGCCATTTCACACGAGAAAAGATACTGTCTTCAGCATATGGTGCTGGTCAGACTGGATGACAGTATAGAGAAGAGTGCAAGCAGATCTGCCTCTCTCACTCTGCATAGAACTCAACTCCAAAAGGACCAAGCACCTCAAAATACGACCTGATACCCCAAGTTTGATAGAAGAGACAGTAGGGAATAGTTTGAACTCACTTGCACAGGAAAGGACTTTCTGAACAGGACCCTGAGAGCATAGGCATTAAGACCAATAATAAAGAAATAGGAGTCCAGGAAGCTTTTGAAGAGACAATATACATAATGGGGGAAAACTACTAATTATACATCTGGCAGAGGTTAACTATCTAGAATATACACAGAACTAAACAAACATAAGAAAACAGACTACCCAATTTCTAAAACGAACCATGGAATATAGCCAGGATTTCTCTCACTGTGGTAAAACACTGAACAAAAGAAAACTTGGGGGAGGGAAGGGTTTGCTTTAAAACTCTCACATCACACTCTAGCACAAGGGAAGTCGGGGCAGGAACTTAAGGCAGGAACCGAAGGTCGAAAGACCAAAGGCTGAAGACCAAAGCAAAGGTCGTGGATGGACACTGTTTACTGGCTTTCTCTCCATGACTTGCTCAGCCTGTTTTCTTATATAATAACCCAGGGCCACCTACCCAGTGGTGGTACCGCCCCCTGAGGGTTGGGTCTACCTCCATCCATCAGTAGTCAAGAAAATGCGCTACAGACTTCATACGGGCAATCAGAGGGGGACATGTTCCCAATTAAGATTCTTCCTTCCCATTTATGTCCAGGTTTGAGTCAATCTGACTCAAAAAGCTGAAAATAAGACCCACCAAAAGATCCAACTAGACCACTCCTGGGCATATACCCAAAAGGGTTCTGTTTCTTACTACAGAGATATTTTCTCATTCATGTTCTTCACTGTTCTATTCATAATAGCTAGAAATTAGAAATAGCCTAAACACCTGCCAGATGACAAATGGATAATAAAAAATGTGGTTCATTTACATGATAGAATATTATTCAGATGTGAAAAATGAAATTTGCGGGCAAATAGAGGAAACTAGAAACAGCCATCAACAGTAATATAACTCATAGCCAGAAAGACAAGCACTGCACGTTTACTCTTATATGTGGAAGCTAGTTTTTATATGTGAAGATTCATTCATTTGGGGATTAGGTGTTAGGAGAAAAGTAACAGTCACCTTACCTGACTAGGAATGCTGTGAACTAGAATAAACACCCTCCTGGCAACATATGGCACATGCTATGGGAATAACCAACCACTTTTAAACAACTGGACTTAAAATCTCCATAAGATGGAATTAACACTGTTAATGAGGTCAAGAACCTGGGACTAGATAGGTCATATGCCCTGTGGGGAAGCCTACGACTATTATTCTGCTAAAGGAACAGGGCAATAAAGTGACTCCTAATGACATGTTGCTGTTCCTATAGATCAGTGCATCAATCAACCTCTATCACAGAAGCTGCCTCTTGCACTACATGATCCACAACTGAACAGTGTACAGAGAGTGGGGTCCTTCGTAGCACTCAGCCCTAAATAAGATGTCTGTGTCACACACACCCATCAAGACTCAGGCATCTATGCTGAAGAGGAGGCAGAAAGATCTGAGGAGTCAGGCAGTGGGTAACACAACAATGTTTTCCAGACACAACATATGAACTCAGACACTGACAGCTTGTACAAGACCAAGTTCAAGCCAAACAGAATCCCAGCATGGAGAAGGAAGTGGGCACAAAGTCTCCCTATCCCAGGGAGGCACTCACAACTGACAGCTGCTGAAAAAGGAAGAAGTAGTTTCCCCAGTGGGTTGGGAACAAGTGTATGAACCATGTTCTAGGCAGGCCCCATGCTCAGAAGTAGTTGGCCAACACAAATTAGACTCCATGTTTTGTTGTTTTGTTTTTAAGAGAGAAAGAACATGAAGTTGGGTGGATAAGGGTGTGGGGGAAGATATGGGAGGAGTTGGGGGAGGGGAAAGATAATGATCAAAGTATCTTGTATGAAATTTTTCAGAGAATACATTTTTAAAAATTTAAACTTATCCTTGGCGTTGGGAGTGGAACAGAGTGACGCACACACTTAGCATGCAGGGGGCATCAATTCCCAGAACTCACAGATTATATTTGAGTTTATCAATTCTAAGAAATTAGAGGGAGGAAGGGTGGCTGGAGAGATGGCTCAGTGGTTAAGAATATTGTCTGCTCTTCCAGAGGTCCTGAGTTCAATTCCCAGCAACCACATGGTTGCTCACAGCCATCTATAATGAGATCTGGTGCCCTCTCCTGGCATGCGGGTGTACATGCAGGCAGAGCACTCATATACATAAAATAAATAAAATCTTAAAAATGAAAGAAACAAATTAGAGGGATGAGTGATTCCAACAAAAGGTAAGGACACAGTTTCCTGACTCTCCTCATCAGGGAAAGACCCTCAGCAGTGACTCCCACTACCCAGGTTCCTTGCTGGGCTGCATTCTGAATTCCCAGCAGGAGCTGCTGCTGGAGTCAGAAGACATCTTTTGAATCGTAAGTGGGTTGCAATTACTCAGGACCTTGTTTCTAGGGCTGTTTGAGAATTTCAGACTCAATGCATTAGTGGGACTCCAAGGAAAATACTAATTTGGAGGAGGGATAGACTGGGAGATGATAGTGACACGTCCTCTAATTTTTAGCACCCCTGGCTTGTGTTTTTCCTACAGAAGGTCTATTAAAGGGAGTGTCGGTTCAACTACAAATTGCAGTAACAGGATCAGTGTGGTCTGGGTGCTAGTGACACAGGTGCTCTGCTCAGCTAGTGGCCAGAGCTCAGCTGTCTCCTGTTCATCTCACATGCCACAGAGCCCACAGCAGGGATTCATAGGTGTGCGACTCAGAAAGATGTCTATTACCACACGCACTGCTACTGGGTTCAGTTTTCTTTTTTCTTTCTTTCTTTCTTTTTTTTTAAAATCTTCAACTGCGTTATTCTTGGACTATATTCTTTGATGTCTTGTGAAACTTCCAGGATGAGTTTTTGACAAATCTGAGAACTCTCTACCCCCTGTCTCTGTCTCTCTGTCTCTGTCTCTCTCTCTCTCTCTGTGTGTGTGTGTGTGTGTGTGTGTGTGTGTGTATCTGTCTGTCTGTCTGTCTGTCTCTCTCTCTCTCTCTCTCTGTGTGTGTGTGTGTCTGTCTGTCTGTCTCTCTCTCTCTCTCTCTCTGTGTGTGTGTGTGTGTGTGTGTGTATCTGTCTGTCTGTCTGTCTCTCTCTCTCTCTCTCTCTCTCTGTGTGTGTGTGTGTGTGTGTGTCCCTTGGGTAATCCAGTGGCCGTATCCATAGACTGATGTTCAAACATCCTTGTGTGTAAGGCAGCAACGCCGAGAATCAAACCCAGGGCTTTGTATGTGCCAGGCACATGCCATATCTCTGAGTGATGCTCCTAAGACCTAAATTTTAAGCATCAATTAAAACCATAGCAAAGGACTTAGAGCTTCTCTGTGTGTAGCAGTTGAGATGGGAGGGTGATGGATCCTCCCAGATTTCCATCTGAGGCAGGTAGGGCCACCCTAAAATCAGCATGTGCCACAACAGCACTGAACTCTGAGTAAGAGTAAGTAATAAGAGACTCACAATTAGGCTAAAGTCATTGATGCACACTCACACCCACCTACCCAGAACACACACATGCCCATCAGTCAGGAGAAAGCTGTGCAGCTCTGAGAGAGAGAATTTTTAATTAGCATTAAAGCAACCAGAACAGCAGAGCTTTCTAACTCATAAGCCCAAATAGTTGAGAGTGCAGGTCGGCAGGTATGCTAGCCCAAGGCCCCAGATGATAAGTCACAAAGAATGCGGAGCTAGGAGACAAAGGCCTATTGAGTGTTCCAGGGACCGGCTGGCTGTAAAAGATAGGGAGGATACACAAGGACAAATTCCTGAGAGAAACAGGTACCGGACATGGTCGAGTGAGTAATGAGCCAAGACCCCTCATCCGATCTTATGGTGTTTGCTTAATCCCCTCTTGAGGCCCGCACACAATGTTCCAGGTTTGAGTTTAACCAGATGTGTCGTTAGCTCAGATAAACATCTACCCTCAGGTTCCGAGGAAAACAGAAACTGAGGACTGTTCCCGTGTGATTAAGTCTGATCTTACCCCAGATCTGCCTACGCAATTTGCTGATGTTCAAATGTTTGAAACAACCAATCATGTGTGGCCGCGCCAAAACTTCCCGTTCCCCACCCCACCCCCTGACCTTTGTCCATATAAACCCTAAGCTCCTGGGCTTCTGGGTCGACCCCTCTGTCTCCTTCGTGAGATACGTGTGGACCCGGAGCTCCGCCAATAAACTGCCTCATGTGTTTACAGCAAGATGGTCGTTTGTGTGTTTTTGGGTGCGTGCCATCCCGAGGCTTGAGTGAGGGTCTCCCTTTGGGGGTCTTTCAGCTCCTTTTAGGAATGTAAAATAATGGCCAAATTCTGACACTAAAACTTAACCCTAAGCCCTCCCAACAGTGTGCTTTAAATTAAGTTCTATCCTGCAACTCCCTTTCCCAGAACTGGTAAACCGTTAAGTAGGGGCTCATGGATCGACCACAGAAAGTCAGTGTCACAGGTAACATTTTACATGTTTTCAAGGATGCTTAAATAGAGACCAGAGATCGAGGAGAAATTTCTGTGCCTATAACAATCAGTTTTGTAGCAACAACAAAATCAAAACCCTGTCTTGTCAAGTTGGTTGCAACGTTGCTATTTGTCTAATGTATTTATTAAACTTGAGCTCTTGGATCCCCCGGGCAACAGACAGCGAGAGCGTGGGATCTGAAGTCTACCTTCACTCTCTCCTTCCCCAGGAAGAAGGCCGTGGCGTGCAGGACGTCGGCGGCGTGGGTGGAGTTGTGGTAGGCGTTGGAGGAGTGGTAGTTGGCCTCAATCACTTGTAGCCAGGCCCGAAGAGTGGTCTCAGTACAGTTTAAAAATTCACATACTCCAAACCGAGAGAAGACCTTTAAGCCCAGGTACACCAGTGGCCTGAAAACAGGAAACAAACACTGGTTCATTGAGTGGCCCAGAAAGGGCTTTCTTAAAGGGCAGTAGTGAATGGAGGAAATTGTGTGTGTGTGTGTGTGTGTGTGTGTGTACATTCAACATGCTTGCAGCACAAAAACACAGACCCTTCTTTGTAGCTAGGTGCCTCACGTGGGTCAATCCTGGTTATTTTTAGATTATCTGTAAGTCAGAAAAATCTTTGTTGGCCCCTTTCTACCTCTACCTCAGCCTTAAAGAGTCTGAGGGCAAAAGGAACAGTTTGGATGGTCTCAGCAAAGTCACCTTGCTTAGAATGATGTTACTTTAGAGATGAGTCACTCATAGGCCACAGCCCAACGTCCTAGGAAGAAATAAGTCTTCTCTTAGGTCAAAAGGAGCCCCTTGACCTGTGGACAGGATGGACTCAAAGAAAGTCTATGATGCTGTCAAATTTCATGTGCATAAAAAGGGGAAAGGAAAGAGAGAGGGAGGGGAGGAAGAGGAGGGAGAGGGACACAGAAAGAGAGAGAGGATGAATTTTTGTTGCCCAAGATAGTCTTGAATATCTGAGCTCAAATAACCCTCTTGCCTCAGTCTCCCAAGTTGCTGACCTTTGCCCTCTGAAGCTGACTTCCAATCCATTTTTGTAGGACAGAAGGGATAAGAAAACAGAATTCCTGGCTCACGGGCACAGAGGAAGTAGATGTGAGGAAGTCCGTGCTGACCCTGTACCTCACCCACAGATACATCCTCTCCATACCACAGACTTCAGGACACACAATTCCATCGGTTTCTAGGTTTCTCGATATGGCAGCTTCAAGCCTGGCTGTCACGCCCTCCCAGCCTTCAGCCAGACATGTCACATACCTTTTATGCGTAACTGCTTCCAATTCAAAGATGTTGAAGTCCCAGCTTTCCTCATTATCCAGTAGCTGGGCAATACTAGGGGGGACATCGTTGATCGTTATGGGCATGGCGAGGTGACTGTGACTCTGGTGAACATCTGAACAGACATGGGGGTAGAGGAGGTAAGTTAGGTGTGGCTCTTCCAGTGTCTTAAGCACCTTGTCATCTTTAGGGCTGCCAGGAGAAACCAAACCCCCAATTTCTATTGGTAGGGAGATCTTAACACAAAAGCTCTTGTTGGTTTATGAGATCTCAAGATGAAAAACAGAAAAAAACAACTCTAAGGCCCCTTTAAATGGATGAAGAATAGCAACCCTCATCTAGCTCTGCTCCGGGAAATCAATTTAATTCTTTAATAACTTCAAATAGACACCAGAGAGGAATAAACTCATGAGACCATCTAGAAGTAACAGCAAGGCCTTCGAAGAATGGTCGCCACCAGGGGGTGGCACAGGCTGCAGCTGGTTTGTCAGTGACAAGTGACAAGAGAACACTTACTCTTTGTAAACACATACTCATTCCCTGACAGTCTTCTCAAGCCGTCCTGGAAGAGAGAGAGATTGTTAGATGGACGATTCGCATCCGCCATCTTTCTTTTTTTAAAAAATACATTTTATTAATTTATTCATATTACATCTCAATTGTCATCCCATCCCTTGTATCCTCCCAGTCCTCCCTCCCTTCCATTTTCCCCCTACTCCCCTCCCCTATGACTGTGACTGAGGGGGATCTCTTCCCCCATAGGGTATCAAGTCTCTTCTTGGTACCCTGCTATCCTTCCTCTGAGTGCCACCAGGCCTCCCCCATCTAGGGGACGTGGTAAAATTTGGGACTTCAGGTGAGAGAAACAAGGGAGACTGGGGAAATAGAAGGACCCAGAGGGTCCTAGGAACCTACAAGTAGAACATTATGATGGGCAGATCTGGGCCCAGGGGTCCCGCTCAAACTATGGCACCAGCCAAGGACAATACATGCAGTAAACTTCAAACCCCTACCCAGATCTAGCCAATGGACAGGGCATTCTCCACAGTTGATGGAGAGTGGGGTCTGACTTACACCATCTTTCTTTTAACCCCTTTCCTTAGCCAGAGGCTGGATCCTGACTAACCCAACCCTGCAGTTCCAGGTCAAGCAGAGTTCAGAGTGAACTTGCAGCAGCAGTTAGGAGATGGGAGCTGCTCTTTTTCCCATAGTTCTAGTCCCAGGGGATGACGGGGAGGGGAGAAAGTGGTCATGAGGGCTGGCAGGCCACACACCTGAGCTGTGAGAACTCAGTTCTCACGGCCACTTACTCTCCTGTTATTGTGAAGCCACACAGTCACAGAAATGATCTTGTTTTGGATATGTGTGCTTTTTGACCTGTCTAAAGGCCCTCGGTATGGAGACAGTTTATCTTCTCATGTGTACATTGAGAAATGTCAAATAGCCATATTGGGACGAGGGGTGGGGTACGAACCTTGTAAATTTTCTTTAAGATCTGTGGCTTTTTACTATGTTTCCTGCTGTGGAGTATAGGACTTGGGCTAGGCTTTGAGAGAAGTGCTTCTGGAACTGATGTTTTGAAGTGTGACTAGTAGTCTTGACCGTCCAACTTGAATGGATCGAAAGCCACATGAGCTAATAGTAAAACACAGTGTGCAAGCATCTTTGAAGCTTTCCTAGAGCTAAGTAGACCAGGGGGCTCTGACCTCACAGGTGGTTCTGCCCACCGACAGAGTCAAAATTTAAACGTTAACTATAGAAGCTGTTGCGAGGTAACAGAACTGTGCAAAGAGGGGCTGGCTGTAGGCAAGAAGGTCACTGGGTGTGTCCTGAAGGACTCTATCTTGCCCCAGTCCCTACCTGTCACTGCTCACTCTGCTTCCTGCACACCAGGATGGACTGACACTTGTGCAACTGTAGACAGGAACACTTCCTCTTCAGCTGCTTTTGTCCTGGTCACAACCAAGACGTGACCATGAGAATAAAATGGACAGCATTTCAGTGGCTTGCTATTTGCTGGCTCGTGAGCTTGAACTGAGGGTTCTTGAATGCCTCTCCTTGCCTCCACCTCTACGCCCAAGGTTATTTAGATCTTTGTGTAAAAATCACTTCGAACTTCTTGTTATCTTCAGAAAATAAGTGCTAAAGCTTAAAGCAGTATTAATTAATGAAGGACTCCCTTGAATTCACACAAAGACCTTAATTTTAGTCAT
This sequence comes from Acomys russatus, assembly GCF_903995435.1. NCBI lineage: Eukaryota > Metazoa > Chordata > Mammalia > Rodentia > Muridae > Acomys > Acomys russatus. Next base: position 16,175,139 of record NC_067166.1, read on the forward strand.
GCGAAGATCTTAATCTTCAGATAAGTAACCTCAGCCACAGCTGCCCTGCCAAAGCAGCAAATGTGCATTTCTTGCTTTTCTCCACTTCCCTAAGCCACACCCAAATGAGGTGGGTCCAGCACTGGCTCCTCCCAGCATTATCTGGACCCTGAAGTCCAGTGTGATGGAGCGGGGCAGGGTGGGGTGGCAGCTTGTGGCCCTGAAGCAGCACTTCTGGGCCCTTCCTTATCACTTACAGTCATCAGGCCTCCGACAAGATCACTGGTGTGAGGGTCTTCATCTTTGGTTCCTAGCTGAGGGGAGTACAGTTCTGTGGTCCGTAAAATTTCTAGAACTCTGTCCAAGGCTTCTGCTACAGTAACTGGGCTGTTTTCTTGGGCTGCATTGATTATATTTATAACCTAAGAAAGCAAAGAAGAGAAAGAGTAAGCTTGCGGGCGTTAAGATACTGCTTACTTCTCAGAAGTCAGACAAATTCAGAAGAAATCAGTGACTACACACATAGCTCAGAGAACAGCCTTCTCCCTGAAGCATGCTCTACCCTGGTTCCCAGGATCCCTTGCTGATCACACTCCCCAGCTGTCTTCCATGGGTTGGAGTTCCTCAGGGACAGGTTTGGGTCCCTTTCACTGTATGGCTGTTCCAGAAATGACCCTCATTTTCATGACTTAGGGCACACACCATCCTTATAGACCCCAGGCTAGGAGACTTTTGAAGCCTCCCCAACTCACCTATCTTCTGTGCATAAAATCGAACCCCAGACGCATTCCCCTTCCCACAAGGCAAGCAAATGGTAACGACATCAAGGACAAGCTGTTCTTCCCTGGGATGAAGACAAGGGCGCTGCTACCCGAAGCCTGCTGTTTGTCACACTTCTTTTCTCATTCCTCAACCCACTCCTTGCAGCTCACCATGTCCAAATGATCCTTCCCCTAGACATGTTCTGACCTATTTCTTTCTCTCCACCTCTACCACCGTAATGCTAGCCCAACTACTACTACCACTTCCTGTCGGGAATTCCAGAAAAGTCCCAGATGGCCTCCCTGCTTACACTCTTGCCATCTCCTACCCATGGTGGCACTTGGACCTGACCACGTCATGTCTATCTAAACTCCTTCAAAGGTTTTTGGTACACAAAAGACACAAACCACCTTAGTTCTGGTCCGTGTGATCAGAATGAACTGAGCCAACATAGCCCTGCCTTAATCCTCTCACCTCTGCTGGCCACACCCCAGCCTCCTGGCTATGGGCTCAGTGTGGTGGACCATCTCTGTGTGACTCCAGTGACGGAACATCTTTGCTGTTCCTGGCCTGGAAGTCTGCCCTTGACCAATATGATTCTCAGGCTTAAGTTTGACTTCAAACACGACTTCCTCTATAGAGAAACCTTTCCAGACTACCCTCTTACCCAGCCTACCTTAGGTCCACTCTCACTTCTCTCACAGGGCCCTTGCATGGCTTCCTTCACAGGACTGATTTGATCATACAACCACATTTACTCATGATGTTTTTCCCACTGGGCCTCAACTCCACCTCAGTGGACAGCTCTAGGGCACAGCCCACGCAGAGAAGGTCACAGCTGTCACTAACCTTTGTGATGGGGGCCTCGATGGTCATGGAGTGGATCCTTGCCATGGAGGGGTACCGGCGATTCTGTAGGCTTGGCGCTGGAGAGAAGGCAGGACAGACTTAGCTGGTGCTGGTAGTCCAGTTTAAGCTAAATGCCACTGAGAAGTTCCCTCATAGATGAGGCTTCGTTCTTCTAGGACTCTCTTCTCCACTACTCAGTGAGTTTGGCCGTGTCTTGTCCCTCCAGGGCTGGCCACTCAGGCCCACAAGCATGTAAGGTGCTCTGCCTGAAAGTCTGACAGCAGAGGACTTGGCAAGCCTGCGTCCACAGCTGAAGTCGGAGAAGACTGGTCTTGATGCCTCTCAACCCTATAGCGCAACAGTATTGCAGGAATCCCTTCCCCATGGGTCACTAAAGTCCTTTCAGATAGCCCTGCCTTTTCCTTCCAAAGCCACAGGACACATGAATGTGTACCCACCCCATGTCAGGACAGAAGATTAAGCATCTCAGTGTGAACTAGTGAGCTGGGCCAGCCATGTCCCTTCTTCAGCCATTAGGTTCATGATACTCAGGACCTGATGGTTCTGGCTCTAACCAGGAAAAACCCGTTGTCAAATGACTTGAGTTTTTTGAGTAGATGACTCTTTGATGTGGCTTAAGATTCAAATGGTAGCGGCCTGTCTTCATCAGCTTTCCCTGGGGGCACCCTACAGGTCAGGGTTGTTTCAAAGATGGGGAAACTTTACCAGTCGCTCTCAGTAGGGCTCTACTGAGGCTGCAGTCATTGTGGGCCTCTGCTGTGCTCCCCAGTTCCTAGCTGTATAAGGCCACAGAGCTGCTCCAAACACAGGGCCAGCCTGGCTCAGATGTCCTCACCCAGCATCTTCTCCAACATGTACTCAGCCTATCCCATGATCCTTGCTGTCTGTTGTTCACATGTCACGTGCCAGTCTGTCCAGCTGTCTATCTCTAGGGTCTTAGTTTTTTTGTTTTTGTTTTTTTTCTATTTCAGTCATTTCTCTGGTACTCAGTCCTTCCATTGTGGCTCAAAGGACTAGAAAGTCTGTCACTTCCCTCACCTGACCTTGCTGTTTATTCTTTTAGGTCACAGTCACCACTCTAACAGGCACTAACTATCCCCTCTCAGGCCCTTACAACTGCCCTTTTAGTTGCCACATTAAAAAAACAAACAAACAAATGAGGGTTAGAGTGTGGTTCAGTGGCTTAGTACTAAGCCTAAGTGTGTGAGATCTTGGGTTCCATCTTGTGCATCACAGGAAAACCAGAAATCACACACACACACACACACACACACACACACACACACACACACACACACACACAGAGAGAGAGAGAGAGAGAGAGAGAGAGAGAGAGACAGACAGACAGACAGACAGACAGACAGACAGACAAAAAGACAGACAGAAAGATAGACAGAGACAAAGAGAGACTGACTCTGAGACTTGGAGACAGAACTAATCCCAAATAAATGAGTAAAATGTATCAGGCTGCTTTCTGTTCTCCAGTTCAAATCCCCTTTCATTCCATTCTTTTTCTTTCTTGGTTCATGGGGCAATCCCACATTTTCTCTGTTCTTCAGCCTTTCTCTGTTTCTCATAGAAACGCATCTGCAGATTTGGGCTCGGACCCTCTGGTCTTTATCCACATACAGGCATTCACAGGTGCACAGGCCTTGGTGAACCTCCTCTGCAGCCAAAGAAGTCCCAGCACTAGCCCCAGCCCCTGTCCCTGCCCCAGCCATAGCCTAGCCCCTGTCCTACCTTTGTGCCTACCCCTGCCCCTACCCAGCCTTAGCACCAGCCCCTGCCCTGACCTTGTCTTGCATCACAGCTTCCTAGACACTCTCTTCCCCTCAGGCCCAAATGAGATGCACCTGCAGACACTGCCACTTCTGCGTCTCCTATTCCCCCGGACTCCTAAGGCCATCTCTCCATCTTTCCACAAATCCAGCTGCTTATGTAGGCTTGATTCATTAAACTCACAATGTTCTATGAGATTCTGGCTCATGGTGTCTGGCTTTTCACTAAGGAAAGAGCACATGGCTGTGCACTGAGACCGGAGAGCCAGGGCGCTGCCTGGCTCCTTGCCTCCAACACCCAAGGACGACCTTGCCTGGCTACTGAAACTGCATCGCATGCGCAATTATGTGATCTGACACACATTGGGCCCTGTAGCCCGTGGTCCCTTTGGGGAGAAGAAAAAGACTATAGAAGGCCAAGAGAACCTATTTACTTAAATCCTAAAACGTTTTCAAGTCACTGGAAGGAAAGCTGACTCCAGTTGGTGTCTTTTTCCTTGGAGTTTCTATGCCAGCGACATCGTTGAGCATGTCCCTCTGTCACTTTCTATACTTTCAAAAGGTCAGGGGAATCTGAGAAACTTCTTACCATCACTGCCTCTGGACGATATTGATTTCATGTCAATGGACTTACCATCACTGCCTCTGGAGGATATTGATTTCACGTCAATGGACTCTTTCCTCCTGCTCTTGTGTCTGAACGAATGTGGCTCTGGGGAGTTCAAAGGAGAGGCAGAAGGTTAGTTTTCAGTGTATTGGAGCATGAGTTTACCCCTTTCTCCTTATTCTCCAAAGATGAGCATACTTTTAAAGCTCTAGATAGTGAATCCAAGAATTCAGAAATTACTTTCCCTTCAAACCAACTCAAAATGACCAGTCATTCTAGTAAGAAAATGATGTCTTCTTCTTCTGGGACTATGTTACATTGTGGAAGTCATGTTTATTGAGGGCTATTTAATCCTGTAACTAAAATATCGTCCTGAAAATAAAATGTAAGGGTTTTGGTGGTTCATCTTGACTAAAGGACTACACTTGCCTGGGTAGAGAAGTTCTTAGACAAATATCTGGAGAAATAAAATCCTAGTGACATTCACAGATATTTGCATTAAGAAGCTAGTCTGGACAAGTTTGGGGTACTTCTGAAAGTCAGATGTCTAGACACCTGAGAGTAGATTTTTATCAAGTGACTGCATCCTTCAGACCATGGGAAGGGCAACTCAACACCAAAATGTTCAGCAGGGCTGCTGCCAACAGCCACACATCACCAATGAGCACCAAGATGTTAAAAAAGCAAAAAAAAAAAAAAAAAAAAAAACCAAAAACAAAAACCAGGCAATGGTGGTGCACACCTTTAATCCCAGCGCTGGGGAGGCAGAGGCAGAGGCAGAGGCAGAGGCAGGTGGATCTCTGTGAGTTTGAGGCTAGCCTGGTCTACAGAGTGAGGCCAGGACAGCCAAGGCTACACAGAGAGATCCGTGTTGGCTTCGGAAACATGCCCTGTGGGCACATTTGCCTCCTGCAAGTAACTCCCGAATGAGAAGAAAAATATGAATGTCAACTAGACCCACTCCAAGGAGAGGGCAACCCAAGCGCCAGCAGGAGCAGTGCATTTCTCAGGTGACGTCACAGATTTAAGCAGGAAAACCATGATGCTTCCAAAGGAATTACCAGTGGCACCAACAAGGATGAGGCAGCCTAACATGGAAGAAACCAACTCGAGCCATACGGTCCTGGCTCAGTGTGCAATCTAGTAGCTGTACGGCCTTGGAGATCTCACCTAACTTTTCTGTGTCCCAGTGACTGCAAAGTGGGGGTATTTACAGTCTCTCCTTGAGAGGCTACGACTTGTGGGCAGTGTGTGAGTTAGCTGCGAGTAGGCCTGAGAAGAGCTCCTGCCACAAGGCAGCCTGCAGAGGTACCTACTAGCAATTCTATCTGTTCATCTGCATAGCATGATTCATGGCAGATTATTCAGAGCTACATGCTATTATTCTTCCTGATTTCATCTCATGGAGTTATGAGGACTGACAGCACCAGAACTGGTTATAAGTTTCGAGAACTTATTCTTCGGTGAGGGCCATTTAAATTAGAGAATTCGTTATTAATTCTTATGAGATGCCCATAGAATGAATTAAACATTTTCAGTCATAGAAAAGAAGTTAGGGACAAAGGGACCCTGCCTCCCATTAAAAAAAAAAAAAAAGTTACTTACTCAAGACCTACTGTGTACCAGACATTGTGCTGCATACTTTAAATAAAACAACCATTTAACAATTACATCATTATGAATGCTACATAGTGCTGTCCCTATTATACCGATAAGGGGTTGAAGATGGACAGACTAAGTAGGTAGCCTAAGGCCAAAGAGCTGATAAGTGGTGGATGCTGTGCATTCCAGGATGGAGCCTTGTAACTATGAAGGGTCTGTGAGCACCAGCTGAGTGTCTATTATGTGCAAAACCATGCTGGGCCACTCAAGGCTATTCTGTCTTAGAAAATGCTAGAAAGGAGAAAAAAGATAGCCTGTAGCTAAGTGCATCTCCTTCAGTCATCATATCATTGAGAGAGGCGTTCTTAATTCACTTGGCAAATGAAACTCTGAAAGTCAGAAAGAGCCAATGAATTCTTTTGGTATTGTCTAATTAATCATTCTGGATTCAAGGAGGACCGTGCAAGCGACCAGAGTCTGACCAGGTGCCCACGCAGAAGAGAACGGCTGGCAGGCATCCTTGGAGGAGAAAGAATTGCAAAGCTTTAGTCATTGATGTTTTCCCTCTCCAGTGGTCAGATAGCCCCAGGCCTTCCGCAAGGAGATGTCACCTGGTCACTCTTTCCCTTTGTAGATGAGGACACCAAAGATCTGCGTATTGTTCAAGGTCTAAGATATGAGCAGGGAGCTGACATGAGAAACTCAGTGCCTGGCCTCCTGGGCTTGTGTCCAGCATGTTTCCATGTGTAAAGCCAGTCACCTGGTACTGCTCAGAAAGGGACCTGGACGTGGATGATCCATCACTGCATGATCGCCTGTGCCCTAGTTGGCCGGCCTCTCCCCTAGACTCTGCTTTATGCTGGGTTCATCTGCTTTACCCAGTCTCCAGCCAGGAAACCAAGAAGGGGAGGAGTCTGGGAGGGAAGGCTGCCACAAGCCAAGAGGCAAGGTGCTTTGTAAAAGATGCTTGCTGCTCCTTTGGCTCTCCAACCCACCACTTAGGCTTTAGCAATTCTCCAATCTAGGGTGACGAATGTCATCCTGAACCGTTCCTGAGAGCAATGATAAACTGGCTCGACGAGGCACCCCTGGGCAGAGAGTAAGTCAGTGCTCTCACCTATCTGAGAGTTGTCCCCGGAATCATGGTGAATCCTGTGGATCTGGAGTCGTTCCGAAGTTTGGTAAAGAGAGAAAGAAAAGTTATGTCATTTGTCGCATTCAGCAACTTAGTGAAAAAGCTCCGAAGGCCTCCAGAAGCAGGTGTGGCACAGGATGCAGGGAAGAATGACACACACACCGACTGTAAGGCTACAAACGCTCTATTGCTCTCAGACACTGGGTCACAAGAGCCAGAGAGCAGGAAAGGGCCCCAAGGGAGGGACTCTCCAGGGACAGCAAAACCTCCAGCTAGCCTGGTCTTGACAGTCTGGAGAAGCACAGAAAGACAAAGGCCAGAGCTCCAGTCAAGTTCTAGTAAGCTAACATGTAACTTCTTTGTTTCAGGCAGGTCATATTTGTTTTCCTGAAATACAATGTCTGAGTTAAATCTAAAATTCCTGTTTTTAAGAATGGGTCCTTAAATGTTTTTCAGATGTTCCTCAATTGCTGACAGAGGCAGTTGAAAAACCATTTCCCCATGAGGCCTGAACTTTTAGATGCTGTTTTGCACCTGGTTCTTTCTCATTATCGAGTTTGTTTCATGTTAATGGTTTGGTGCAAATGTTCAATAGACATCAGTCAAATGACCAAACAAAGTCATCAATGTGGACCCCACATTGCTTGCATTTACAATTGACTAAGGCACTGCTGGTGGGCACATTGCATTCACACCTAAACTCCCACGGCTGCTTCTGCTAAATCCAGCTGTTTCCATCCAGGGCTCAGGACAGTCAGCCTGTGCAGCACTCAGTGAAGAGGCAAGGTTACATTTGAACAAACCAGGTGAATGCTGGGAATTGTCAGTAAGAGAAGACTAGCATGAGTTAGCGAAGTCAAATGGGATGGTCAGAAAGCTCCCTCATGTCAGACATAGGTAAACGATCCCAGGCTTGAAAGCTCCCTCATGTCAGACATAGGTAAAGGATCCCAGGCTTCATTGAACCATTGAAGAACAAATCAAGCAAGGGCTGGGGAGATGGCTCTGTTGGTAAAATGCCTGCCACATAAGCTCTGAGTTCAGATAGCTGGGATCCATAGAAAAGTCTAGGTGTGAATTCCAGTGCTACAGGGTAGAGACAGGCAAATTCCTGCAGCCCATTGGCCAGCCAGGCCAGCTGCATTGATAAGCCTCAGCTTCAGCAAGGGACCCTGTCTCAGAAAATAAGGCTGAGAGTGACTGAGAAAGACACCCAATGTCAATCTCTAGCCTCCACATGCACCCGCATGCGTGAACCTGTTTGCACATGTGCATGCACCTATATGGACATGCACACAAACGCAGGAGGATAACAGCAAAACCAAGCTGTTAAAATCAGGCTTCCTACAAACTCTCTTACTCTGTCCATTTCACATCCTCACAAAACATCAATACAAATGCTAAGACCTGCCTGTGATAGCTTGGTCATGTGGGCCACGGCTATTGACTCTCATCCCAACCCAGGGGACCTTTTATTACTTCTTCCATGGACACCATTTCATGTTTTCCTTCAGCAATGAAGGCGATTTTCTGCAAAGCTACCAGGCTTAATGCACACTTTTAATGTGTTCAATATTAATAAAACTCTTGCTTCATTCTGCCTCCGCAATCAGCTCTTGCGTAAAAGCTTTTCTCTTTAATCAAAATACATACACCTCTAGGAGAAAAGCCCATGGAATTCCATATTATGAAAAACAGAGACAGTAACACCACTCCAACACCATCCCAACTCCTTTTTCTCACTTCTCATAGGCTCACAGCCCATCAATATGGCTCTTGTGACCTACACTATGGGCCACGGGTTCTGTCTAGGGTGGAGCTAGCTCAGCCCTGATTTAGGATTAAAAATGTGTTCTAGCCAGTGACAGGGGTGGGGCAGGGAAGAAGGGCACAGACACGGTTCCATTGCCTAGGATGGCTCTGGTCCATTTTTTTCCACATACAATGTTGCACTTGGTGCTTTGAGCTGAACTTGCTGCCTACGCATTGCCTAGGACGGCTCTGGTCCATTTTTTTCCACATACAATGTTGCACTTGGTGCTTTGAGCTGAACTTGCTGCCTACCCATCACCACACTGGCCTCTGATAGGCTTTGTACTTCCTGCCGCCATGGAAGACCAGAGGTCTTCCAGCCTTTACAACCAGAGCCTTCCAGGCTGTGTCAGCCTCTGCACCAGGATGCTATGATGTGACCCACTTCACTATTTTCTGTGCAGGGGACATCTGGGAGCCCCTCCTCCTGTCACATCCTATCAATCTTGGGATTGTTAATGTAAGTTCTCCAACTGATGATCTGCATGTGTCATCTGAATACCCCTTTCTCCTTTACAGGATTCACATGGGTGAAAGAATCTCCACTCAGAACAAGAAGTTATCCCTAAGATCTAGAAGTATCAATGTTTACAACGCAGAGGAGTAATTCCAGAATGATTTCTCTCATAACCTTTAGAGGAACTCATGGAGAGCACAAGCAAGGAATGGGTAGTACCAGAGTCTCTGATGGGTCCAGGAGATGCTCAGGGACTTGGGACATAGAGGCAGGAAGGGGGATGACCTTCACCCCATGACAATAGCTGTATCTCATGTCTGTTTGCAATTGCATCATCGAAAACCTTCTAGGAGAAGCAGCCTTCCCCTGGACACACAGGGCAGGGAGGTGAGGTTTAAAGTTTGGTACCCTGCCTGTGTCAGCACACAGGGATGCATAGAGTTTCTCTAGATTGATAGACAATTATCTTTGTTACCTAACTCTTCAGTCAAAGGATTCAGAAGTGTTGTCCCAGGCCTGGCTTGTCGTCTTAGGATCTGGAAATACCTCACAGATCACCACAAATGGCCTTTCCCTTGAATTCTAGGATGGTATAGGCTTTGTCATGTGCATGATTTAGCTAGATCAGGATCCACCATGCGCAGATTGGCCGCTTTCTCTAGAGCACACTGTTTTTCTTCTTGTAAAAATTAAAGCGTAGTGTGCTGCTGTGCAGGAGCCCCTGGTGATGGGGGACAAGTGCTACTGGTGTGGCCACGGGCTTTAAAAGCAATAGTTTCTGCAGTGGATTCTGCTGTCCTTGTCCTCTGAGTTAACAGGTGTAATTTTTCAGTAAGTCCTTGAGGCTTGTAGTTTGTGTGTGTGTGTGTGTGTGTGTGTGTGTGTGTGTGTGTGTGTAATTATAATTTTAAACCTTTAACTGAAATAGTATAGGTTTCTACCAAGTCTGTTGTCCTTTGCTAAAATGCTTTATTTACTAGTTAATTACTGATGCCTGATCATAGTCGACTTTACCTGTTCTACCCTTCCTTTTTCACGGTCCTAGGGATAATTTCATGTTCTTGGGCATGAAGGGCAAGTTCTGTATCATGGAGTTACATCCTCAGCCTCTAATAACGCTCAACTCCAAAAAACACTACAAACCCTCTTCCCTGTGTGTGTGTGTGTGTGTGTGTGTGTGTGTGTGAGAGAGAGAGAGAGAGAGAGAGAGAGAGAGAGAGAGAGAGAGAGAGAGAGAGAGAGAGAGAGAAAGAGGAGGGAGATTTCAGGGTCATTTGTTTCTCAAATGATATTCTTTTAAAAACTATGCTCTCAGTTTATCATGGTGTGAAAGCCCCTCAGGTTCACGTAGGCCCATACTTCTTAGCCTGTGGGTCATAATCACACATGGGGCGAGGAGACGACTGTGGAAGACACAAAACGCTTGGCAATAAAGAATGCCCTGTGACCAAATGAGTTCAGAATCAGCATGTAATAAACCCAGGCGTTTCCAGCAGTACTCTCGTGTACTGGAGCAGCCACTTCGCTGACGCCTTGGTTCAGAAAAACACGCCTGCAGTTCGCACTGCACAGACCGCCACCCACATGGCACCAACAATGCTGCCTGCTGCACCTCAGCTCAGATTCCAGGCTGCTGTATGTTATGGATTGCTATAATTTTCTGCTCCGATGGAAACATTCATTATAGAAAAACGATTTACTAGTTTCCTACCATTGTCCCACAGCATGTAAATATCAATTAGTATCCTTTGGCCTGTATTGCGGCAGAAGTGAGTAAAAACTTCATGATCTGATTGTTTTAGTAACAGAACCAGCTTAGAACAGGCTGGCTCGGGCCTTTCTCTCTTTACCGGTTCCCGGTTTAAATGCTTTCAACTATTACCAGGCCGCTTTTCTCTGACATCAGCTCAGCAGACTCAGGTCACAGCATAATCTTCTTCAGTTCTGGGAGGGAATTTCCAACGACTTCTGAAATGGCCACACACATGCTTCTGCCATTTTGTACTATGTATTTTTGCAAGTTGGTATTCTTAATATTGATGACTATAAAATCAAAATGTTAAGCAACCCTGGAAAACACTGAAAGTGATCCGTGTTCTGCAGTATCAAATGCTCGGCCAACATTTAGCCCTTTACGTGGGAAGAAACATCCATCCAACTAGTGTGCAAATTTGTCATCTTTAAAACACGTTAAACTATGCAAATATCAAAGAATCGTTTTACATTCTCCCTATGATTTAGAATCAGTAAATGTTTGACTTGTATACCTATTTCCTATACCTATCTTGGGTAAAAAGACGTTGTAAGTGGAAAGAGTTTATGACACCCCTAGGTCATCCTATAAGGGACAAAAATCTCAAATGCCATGAAGCTAGGTAAATTTTAGCGATACTGAATTTAATATTTTTTCAGATTTTCAGGGATTCCCATTAGCTTTATGAATCTCTATAAAATCCTTGAATAAGTGATTTTTCTACATTTAAAGGAAGATCATATCCCCGCCTCACCCACCAGATGCCTAAGAAGAAACTGTCAAGGACAAACAGGGAATACTCATGTGTTGGAAGGAGGATAAAAATATTCAAACTTTTGAAGGCCAAGTCTGGCGCTTTTATACCAATGTATATAAACACCCCATGACAAATTATTACCCCAGGTAAGAAGTTTCATCATAAAAGTAACTTATTCAAGGATATCCAAAGAAGCCTAGGACGCTATTAACAAGGTGATAGACTGAAAACAAACAACAACAGCATCAAAAAAAAAAAAAAAAAAAAAAAAAAAAAAAACCCAAACTAAATATAAAACAAAAGCCCCAAATAAACAGGAAGATGTTAGTGGTGCACCCAACCCAGGTGGAGCTCAGAAACTTCTAGCGAGCAAAAGAGGGCGGACAGCAGAGTTCACACTGGATGAAGTGGTAGGAAGTCTATTATTAAATAATATAGAATCAAGCCTTCTGGGTGTAGGTAGGGGCAGGCTATGAAGGCCCTCAAGGGAACTGCTGAGTAAATTTTAGTTTCTTTTGATGATGTGGGAGTTAGAGATATGTTCTTAGTCAAACTCCAGGGAAATGATAAGATTGTACATTTTCTACCTCTAAAACAAAAAGTTATTAAACTCTACTTAATATGCATGCTGATAGAACAAGCAGTAAGCTACACTGATGTGTGCCCAATGTGTAATTGTTGGCCCGCAATAAAAAAAAAAAAAAAACAGAAAAGGATGCAATGAAGGATTATTTCAGGACCATGGATGGATCATGATGCACTCATCTGCTAACCATGGGACTGAGGTAGTGAGGTAGTAAGGGAGCGAATGGGTAGTCATGCACATGTCTTCCAATTGTTCTATTAAAATCAACTTAAAATTTATTTTACCACAAAATTTTTATATATAAAGTTTTCATAAGAAAGTGTTGGGTGGTGCATGACTTTAATCCCATCACTCGGTGTCGGGGATTCAAAGGCAGAAGCAGGTGGATCTCTGTGAGTTTGAGGCCAGCCAGGTCTACACAGTGAATTTCAGGACAAGGCGAGACCTTGACTCAAAACAACAATAACAACAACAACAACAAAATAAAATAAAATCATAAGAACTTCTGCTTCCCATTGGTCTCAGGCAGTGAGACTCTCCCGTGGGGCCTAGCTCTGGCTAGCTCTCCAGGCGTGCTGCTGAGTACAGCCATGCTACCCTGAGTGCTCAGGTCTCTTCTGAAAAGCTTCTCAGTCTGCTCCAGTCCCCTTACCCTGTCCCGGCAGGTCTTGCTCACGTGTGACTCCCACCAGGAAGGTTTTCAACCACTTTCTTCCCCTTTCAGCCCCTCATGAGGTCAAGCCCTTTTTTTTTTGGTCACATGCTCTCAATGGGCTTTTCTTAGTGACTTAGCACAAATGTGACCTAGTGTCTGTGACTAATCTGCCTGTTGCTGCTTAAAAGGACGCTTTATGTCTAACTTGATTACTATTGTGTATCCAGTGCTAACAATATCTGGGGCTAGAGGCCACCGAACATAAGATGTATCCGATCAAGACCAACTTGGGGCGGAGACCACAGAGGGCCACCGCTTCGTGGCTTATTCCCTATGGCTTGCTCAGCCTGCTTTCTTATACAAACCTAGGACCACATGCCCAGGTATGGCCTGACCCACAATGGGCTGGGCATTGCCACATCACTCATTAATCAGGGAGATGCCCCCAAAGACATGCCCCCAAGCCAATCTGATCAAGGCGATTTTTTCAATTGAGGTTCTCTCGTCACAGGTGACTCTTGTTTGTGTCACATGGATGAAAAAACATCCAGTACAGTCATGGAAAAGAACGCTGGCTTTGCTGAAGAGGAGCTTTGATCACCATGTTTTTCAAGCTCAGACTTATTTGTACGATCAAAATTGTTCTGTGTTTCTTCTGCCCGGCAGATATTATAAAAAGCAGTAAATAGGTGGTTTGGATGGACAAAGGTATTGTCTGTTAAATACTCAGGGTGGCTCACGGATTGACTTGCTGAACATCTTTTTTTAAATACTCAGGGTGGCTCACGGATCGACTTGCTGAACATATCTTTTTTTAAATACTCAGGGTGGTTCATGGATTGACTTGCTGAACATATCTTTTTTTAAAATAATCAAAATTCTTCATTTACTACAAACGGAGGGCTTCCATGGATGTGACAGAACTCTGACTAGCCAGGCTCGAGTGCTGGGTGCAGAGATCTGACAGTGGGGACCAAGTCCCTGGAGACCTTCCTTCATGCACGCAGAACGGATTGGCAGTGAGTGGCATCACACAGACATCTTTCAGCACCCTTCTCCAGTGAAAACACTGTGACGATCATTTTTCTCAAGAAAACACAAAAAGCTCTGATGTGCAGATCAAAGATCTCTCTTTAGTCAGCTGTAGTTTCAAAAACCCCACACCAGTGGGGCCTCCAGCCGCAGAACAAGACACCTCATCAGTGTCCAGGAGCCCCTATTCCTACAGCTACAGATCATGCACTTTCCTGTATTCTGAGCTGGATCTCAGCAGCTGACAACACCGAGACAGTTAGTGGCTTGGGGTGTATTGGTGCAGATCCTGGTAGTGGTGGTGGTGGTGGTGGTGGCGGAGGCGGGGTGCAGGCCTCTGCCCTGCAGTAACAACTGTGAACCTAGTAGGCAGTATGATGGCATCTCTTCCCTTTTATCTGAACAGCATTTAAAATGTTACTCATGTCAAAGTTGCGTGCAGTGGTCTGATATGGATGAAAGAGGATGTGGCTGCAGAGCCAGAGCTGTCTTCCCAGGACAGGGAGTGAATGTCAGCCTGGTTCAGGGTTACTCTCATCTGCTGTCCACTGTTTTCTTGGGAGAGTTGAATCGTCACTTCCTTTGCAGTGCCACAGCTACATGTTCAGATACCGCAGGTGTCCCTCTGTTAAACGTCCCTGAATTGCCAGGCTGGTGGCTGCTGGCTTTACATCCTGCATTCATTTGGCAGAACCTTTGCATGGTTATGCTTTCATGGTTTTTCTCAGTGAATTGTTTAAAACGTATTTTCCATTTTAAACTTATGTACGGGGGATGGCGTGTATATGTGAGTGCAAGTGTGCTTGGTGCCCAGAAGAGGGTGTAGACTCTTAGCCCTGGAGATAGAGGAGTCGGCCACCTGATGTGGGTGCTAGGAACTGAACTCCGACTCTTGAAAGAGCAGTAAGTGGTCATAACCACTGAGCCATTTCTCTAGTCCCAACAATATTCATTTTGAAAAATACCTTGCTCATTTGAACTGCGCAATGCCCTGTCTCTACCCGAGAGTCCCTGAGTCAAACTTACTGGCTTAGTGGGCCCAAAGTGTTCATGTGTGAGCCTCATTTGAGGCTGGGCTATAGGCCTGAGGAGTATGAGGTAACACGGGACACAATCACACCCAGGCTGTGGTCAGTACCCCAGCAGTATTATAATACCTGGGAGTGCGTTAGAACTACTGACAACCTCCCTCCAGCCTTACCCAGGCAGACTTAACTATCTCTACATGGGTCATTCCACCTTAGCACTTGAGACACACTGGTAAAGCAGAAAAATTAATAGGCCTTGGTGTTTTTTGTTGGGGGGGGGGTAGTCTGATGTATTTTGATGCTAATTACTGCTTACTGTCTCTGTGACCAACCTTTTGCTTAACAAAAAAAACACAAACAAACAAACAAACAAACAAGCCATCCCACCTGGGCAGGGCAGGAGATAAGTGGGGCTAGGAGAGGAAGGAATTCTGGGAAGAAGAAGGACCACCACCAGGAGAAGGAGCGAGACCTGAAGGGAGGAGAGGAAGGCCGCCATGGGTTAGCTGGAGGAGAAGCACATGGCCAGCAGCGTGGATGGAGAATCTGGTTCAGATGAAGAACATGAGCAAGTATTTGGGATTATGGATGAGAGGTAGCTTGGTAGAAGTTATTAGAAGCAGATGGCATGGGACTGAGGCAGCGATCCCATGCCTGCCCCACTATGGTAGGTAGTTTAGAGGCTAGATATCTGCCCTGCCCCATGTTAACTAAGGCTATTTTAAAATATAACAAAAGTGTCTGTGTCTTGATTGATTGCTAGCCTGGCCTACAGATAATACATGTAATTTAAAAACAATAGTTTGCAGTTTGGCAGGGGGTGGTGGTGGGGCAGAGCCCAGGGGTTTAAATATAGTAGGCACAAGTGCTCACACTGATCTGTCCCCTCAGCCAGAGCCTAACTTTTGGCAACAGGTGTTTTGATCTCTTTCTTTATAGCTGTACACCTGAGGGACTTAGGGACTTCACCATGCCTCTGCGTTCTCATGGCGTAAGCGATAGCACCTGCCCTACCAGGCAGTTATTCCTGGGACACCCGCAGCAGGATGCTAATTGTCACATGAAATGCTGGAGGGAGCAGAGTCCCACAAGATGCTGTCTGCAAGCAGGAGAGCAAAGGGCTCCGACAGTATCAGTGCTGCCTCTAAACCACTAAGAATCTGCCACACCACCACTATGCAGGAGGATAAAGACGGGTCCAAAGCTCAGGAGAATGCCTTCCAATTCTACAGGGGTCTCAGTCCCTTGGATGGTGGTCATCCACCTCATTAACTCGGATCCCATCCCTGTGGGAACTACCCTTCCAGAGAGATGTACCCAGAGAAAGCTATTCAGGTATCCTATAACTTAGACAAGTTGGCATCTAAAATTAACAATCACCTCTTTTTTTTTTTTTTTTTTTTTTTTTTTTAATAAATGGAATAATATAGGATGTGTGAAATGTCTGAAAGGTGTGCTAAGACGGCGAGGTCCTACCTCACAGTTTTTGACTAGGTAGTGGAGATGAAACTTCATCTCTAAGAAGAGGTCCAAAGGGAAGCTAGGAATGTGGGCCCAGGGGCTGTGCTAAGGACCGTGACCTGGCCCATGGGATGGGGTCGGGTAGGGTGGGGGACGATGGCAGCCTCTCTGGCTGTCTTTTTCATGGTCGGCTTCTGGTTCTCAGATATGTGGATTCAGTGACTTATTACATTGCCTGTGCCTTCCCTTCCTCCAAAGCTCAGAGTCAAACTTAGGTGGGATGGTGTCCTGAGAGCAGCACACGGGGGTGGGTGGGTGGTGGGTGGGGAGATGGGGTGGGGTAAGAGGCGGGAGGGGGGAGGTCTTCCATTTTACACTGTTCTTCTTCCTGCCACACCCCTTCAAGGCTCCATGGCAAGAGGAAATTATGTATAACATATGTAGGCTTAGTAAGAGATTTCTTTTTGCCTAATGTTTTGTTTTTTAAATACTGGTCAGTGCCAAATAGGATTTTTGCCACACAAAGGCTCATGTGCTTGCTAGATTTGGTCGAAAGAATGAGGGAATTTGCTGAGACCCAATGCTTTGCTAGCCCTGACATAGGGAGGTCTCAACAGAAGACTCACTAAAGGACTTAATGACACCAGGACTTCATCCCACTCGGTTTAACACAAGCTAGAAGCGAGAGCCAGTGCACAGAGGCGAGTAATGAGAAGCCGCCAGCAAAAAGGCAGCTTTGTTATTCTGTGACCTGAGGTCCTGAAAGCATCCTTCATCAAAATTTCCGCTACATCTTGTAAATAATCATCCCAGAGTCAAAAGGCATGTCTAATCTAACTCAGAAATGCTTACTGGGCTCCTGAAGCAAAGATGGCCGTGTCCTATTTACTGTGGACTAGGAGACAAAACCAGGCACTGCCCCTATGAGTTCACTCATCCAGGAAGTGTTTATTGAGTTTCTGCTCCATGCCAGGCACAGTGAGGGTGTGGCAGAGAATACGTGACTCCTCAAAGGGTAAGGAACCAAAAGCGAACTGGAAACACCTCCCATCTTGGTGCTCAATAAAAACTGAACTATATAAGGAGCCCTTCGCTCCTTGGAATGCTGCAGTCATTCCTATTCAGTCAGAGGGCCGCCAGGGAAAGCTAGGACATGGTGACGACCCACCCACTTTTCTCTGCAAGTGCTCCCCTGGAAATGCAGGCATGTGAGGGGGTTGGACGGCACTCCTCAAAGGGAAACAAAAGCACAAACCAAGCAGCATGTGTCATTTCTAGGCATCACATCGATCCCACGTGGCCGACCCTCTGAGAACGCAAAACATCACCCAAACACAAGCAAGAACCTCACTGGAATTTAGGGGGTGGAGGTGGGGGAGGCAGGTGATAGGAGGGAGACAGGGACACAGATGGAAGCTAAGTCAGCCAAGTGGCACTCTGGCTCTAATTAGAGCTGAACTTTACTTTTTTTTTTTTTATAATTGTAAATTTTTAGTTTTGCAGACATTGGCACCACTGTGCTGAAGACATTCAGAATTCATACCCGGAAGCAAGAATTGGAGTACTTCTTGTTAAAGGTGCCTGGGTAACAGTTTATTTGGGACCATTTGGACAGGTCACCTGTCCACCCTGACACTGCCTGCTTGGGGCTGTGCGTGTTGAGCCTTCATCTCTACAGGTCTCTATGAAACACACTCCTGGGATAAAACTACTCCTATGATAAGGCAGGAATTCTATGCAAGAGAGAAGACAGGGAATACAAATCCAGGGGGCTGTTCACCACCCCACAACAAAACTGCCAGCAGAAAAGGCCTAGAAATATAGTCAGAGACTTTGATAGTGGCTACATTACTGTGCCAGCATCTAATCCTCACATATATGGCACTGAAGGAGTGCTGGAGAAATTGGTTGCATCCTTTGGTAAGAGCTTCTGTGTCTAAAATGTCATATTACTATGCAACTTCTCAAGAATTAGAGAACCCAAAGCAGAGAAGGTAGGTGTAAGACTATATGGCTCTGTAAAGCCTGCAATAGCTAACGATCCTGTTGATATGTCACAGAGGGAGGAGGCCAAGGCTGAATGCTTATGGCATTTGCTCAAATGCAGAAAACTATCCAGAGAGAAGGAAGTACAAAACAAATATACAGATTGCCTTTTCCCTATTCTTCAGTGCTCAGGAATAGCAAATACTTGATATTTTTCTGTTTACTTCTGTAAATAATGTATGCTAGGGAAAAATAATAACATTGTCTGGTAAAGTTTACTATGTATATAGATGCAATAATATGCATGAAAGCCATAGCATGATAAATAGGTGGGTAGCCAACAACTGGGTCTTATAACACATACATTTTATGTTCTACATGATTTGGTAGACTATTAGGTTAATAGTCTAACAGTGGAAAGTTAAAACTGTATATGGTAATCCTAAGTAATTCTGTATTGCTAAGTAATTCTTAATAACTCTGTATTATTAAAAATAACATATAACCAAAAATATAAAAATTAAAGAATTACATTTAAAAATTATTTAAATAATGTAAAAGAAAATCTGTATAAAGGAATAGACAAATGAAAACAAAAGAATGTTAAAAAAAAAAAAAAAAACCAAAACCCAAATAGTAAAATGGAAGACCCATTCCTGACCACACCAATAATTACATTAAATGTTAATGAGTCAAAGACTCCAGTTAAAAAGCAGAGACTATCACAACTGATAAAACATCAAATGCAGCATGGCTTGAAACTATAGGGATAGGAAAAAGTAATATAAACAAATATGCTGAAGATTACTAGAGTGGCTGGTTTAATATCAAATAAAGTAAGATAAGTAAAAGATAAGATAAAATACCACTTTAAACCATTTAAATGATAATGTTTACAATCATAAAAGGACCAATTAATCAGAAAGACATAACCATAATAAATGTGGTGATCATAAATGAAGCTCTTATCAATAAAATCTCAAAATACATCAAGCACTAACTATAGGAATTAAATGGAGCAATAGATAATCTTAACATCCTCTTTTATCATATGTTAGAATTAGAAAAAAAATTAGCAAAAAAAAAAAAAAAAGGTGATATGAAGAGTCACTTTGATCTAACTGAGATTACTAAGACATTCTACTCAACAAAAGAAGAACACAGCCTTTCCAAATGAATCTTTCTGAAATACTGACTGAAAACAGAAACAAAAGATGTCAATAAATTTTAAGTAGATTAAAACTATACAAAGTATATTCTCTGACAATAAATTTAAAATTGCCAGAAAAAAAGATCTAGAAAATGCCTCAAACCCAAAACAAAATTTCTAAATAGCTCATGGACCAAAGAAGATATTAAAAAGAAATTATAAAGGACCTTGAACTGAAAGAGAATGAGAAGCCAAGTCTGTCTGTGACACTGCATGCCTGTTGTTTCTTTCCAATGCTGAGGAAGAGTGGAACAAGGGAGGTGTGGCCAAGATTCCCCCCAACTCTGCCTGTGATTGCATTCCCTTCCCCCATCTACTCCCTGTAAGGAAACACTATCACTGCCTTGGAATCTAAATCTTTCCAATGGACCATAAAACAAGACGAGTGGTCTTGGAGGCTCACAAACAACATAGCTACATTCCTGGGATGTACACAAAGTAGCCATTGTAGAGAGAAAGCAAAGCTCAAAAGAAGTGGAGAGCTATGACTGCTCAATGACTGGAAGACTCAATACTGTTAAATACTGGTTTTCTCTAGCTGATCTACAGTTTCAGTGCATGCTTGTGGTATAAACATTACCAATCTAATTCTGAAATGTATATAGAAATGCAAAGGACATAGGAAAGCAAACCAGTGGAAGACCGTATAGTACTTGACTTCAAGACTTAGAGTAGTTAAGAAAGTATGCAATTGGCTTATGGAGTCACAAACTGAGCAACACAGTGGAAGAGTCTGTAGGTAGACAGCATTATTCAACTACTTGCTAAAGATGTCAAAGTAACTCAATGAGGAAAGTATTTCCAATAAATTCCTGAGTTTTAATAATCAGATATCTTTATAAACAGATACTAAGATTATCTCATGTGATGTCATGAAAATAATTCTAGATGCAACATATACTAAATGTAAAAGTCCAAACTTTAAGTCTTTAAAAATATATATTAAATATTATATATAAATATATATAATTAAATATATATTATCTTTAGAACTGGGGGATAGGCAAAGAAGGCCATAAGAAGCAGTACCTGTCACACACTGACATCAAATTAAAAAATGTTCATTAAAATATTGTCAAATGAGTAAAAAGAAAGAATAGAAGAAAAACATGAGCAAACATATCTGGCAGTATATTGACATATAATGTACTTGAACTCAGTAATAAAGACAACCCAACTAAAATGGCAAAGGCCTTCAACAGACACTTTACAAATGATATACAAGAGGCCAGCAACACATGGAAAACTCAGTCATTAGTCCCCAATGTGTGCACATTATCAGGGACTACACAGAGACAGACCTACAAACTAAAAGTAATACACTTACTCAATGGCTAAAATTACTTGCAACAACACCAACTCTTAACAAGAGGGTTATGGGCTCTCCTGCTCACTGTTTTGATGAATGTCATATCTTGGGGAAAGAACTGGCAGTCACTTATAAAACAGACATGCTCCTAATCTGAGCAAAACCAGTTCAGGTACTACCAATAGGACAACAAATAAACAAACAAACACATGTTCACCCAACAGAACACTACTTGGTGATTAAAAACTGTAGAACCCAGGCACCACAAAACACAGGTCTTAAAACATAAGCCAAGAGTGCTTTACACAGAATGCACATATTATATGTTAAGATGAAATTTTTAATAAAACTAATCTATGAAAGGATGAAGGGGGCGGGAACCAGATCGGGGGGCAGCAAGAGTTAAGTGGGGGAAGAGGAAAGAACAAACGTTTGTAGTGCCACGGATGTGCTTTGTCCTGTGAGGGGCTGTGTCACTCTGGCTGCACACTGTCAGGGGCTACGCAGAGGCACACTTACAGTCTGTTGATTCCATCATATATGCGGGGTTCCCCAAAGGACAGGCACTTACTGCCAAGGGGGAACACTTCGTGGGAGAAACTAGATCATTCTCTCCCACCGGGGAGTAGTACTGGGGATTGAACAAAACTCAAGACCTGGGCATGGGGGCAAGGGCTCCCCCATCCCATTTTTGAATGCATACAGGGGAATCTGGACCTGAGACTCATTGGGTACTACATGGATCAAGCCTGCTGGAGTAGAGGTTCTAGAGGGAGGGAGGAGGAGGCCGAGTCCCAGGAGGGTCGAGGAGCCACATGCTGGGACTTGAGCCACTTGGACAGACCTCAGAGGCTGCTAGGAGCCAGGCCAAGCTTTAAAGAAAAAAGTCAATGGTCTAAGTATCAAGTTGAAGAGGTGACACTGGTTGTGAATGGGGAACGCCAGGGAAGAGGTGAGCCTTTGGCTCAGCAGTTTTCAACCTGTGGCTTGTAACCCGCAAAGGGGGTCATGCTGAATGTCAGATCTTTACATTATGATTCATAACAGTAGCAAAATCAGAGTTGGAGGTCACCACAACACGAGGAACTGTATTGAAGAGTCGCGGCGTTAGGAAGGTTGAGAACCACTGCTCTAGCCCAAGGGGTTCTGGAGAAAATAGAGATTCTTCTGGCAGAGACATGTGTCTGTCAGAGTCCAAATAGGAAGCCATACTTTCTTCTGGAAATGATACTACTGAACAGAGAGTGTTAAAGGTCAAGTTCCCCAGGAACCCGAGCGACTTCTGCACCTGAAGCCCCTTACAAAGTCTACCCTGTTCTCACTGGCCTCAGCCAGTACACTGGAGCCAACATGCTAGCAACATGGTGCAAGTTCCGCAACAAGAATGATGGATGGACGGGCCATTACGGCCATGCAAAGCTGCTCATTCCCTGGCCTCACCCAAACTCCGCGATTTGGAGCCTTGGGAAAAACAGAAAGCTGTCCAGGTTGCCAGGGGAATTTCAAGAATTAAGAGACCAAAGTCACAGCCAGGAAGTGTGCTGTGAGACTGAGTTCAACCACGGAAACACAGCCTGCTGTGCAAGGCAGGGTTTGTAGGCTGCAGTGTGCACGCTTCGGCTCTCCATCTTCCAGCAGGAAGAATTCGGCCACCCATGAGAACAGCAGCTCTGGTTCACAGCCGCAGCTCAAGTCTGCCCACAGTGGGCCCCTCCCTGCAGGCCGCACCACGCCTAGACAGCAGTGTGCTACCCTGGGACACTTGGGGGGTGTTACCTCTCAACTGCAATGACATTTCTGTCAGTATTGTGCCATTTACGTACAACCGTGACCTCAAAGACTATATCACCTGATGACATCTGTGACTCTCTCAGCTTGTACACGTAGACGCTATGACATTTGCTCTAAGACAAAACCAGCCAACGGTGCGTCTCTCAGATGGGTCATTTCCTTAAGTGTCTCGAGACTGTTTACACAGAATTCTGTACTCTCTGCAGATGATAGAGCAGACAGTTTGTCACCTACAGCCCAGCCATGACAAGCACAGAAATACAATTTGGAGTTTCAGCCCTGTGGCCCCAGTAAAACATGATGTATTAAAGATTAATAATAATAATAAAAAAACACAATAGTTTTAATGTCCCAAAGGGTGATGGGTGTTTTTTTTTTTTTTCAAATTTAAATTAAACAGCAAACTAAATAAACCCCACCCATGTCATTTTCTTTCCCTGAAATAATATCACAACTATGAAACATTAATGGCGAAAAGAAATGAAAAGTCCAAACACCTGTTGGCTGAATCAGGCTGGGAGGGAGATGAGGTATGGGTCGGGTTCGCATTCATGCTGTCAGGTCAGACATGGGAGAGAGAAACATGTTGGGGCCTGTAACGAAGGGCCGGGAAAAGCTTTGCTCCAGATAAAAGCCAGCCCTTTGTCTCACAGGGGCCAGAGGCACAGCTGGGGTGGCAAGCTGGGTGTCATCCATGGTGTTTGTCTGCTCAGACAAAACAACAGTTTCCTGTGCTGGCCCTGCTGTAGGGCTACATGACAGTTCCAGAAACCTAGGCGCGCCTCATCTCTTAGGCCTGTGGTATGACATAGGGCTCCTGACTGCTAGGAACCTCAGCATTGTTTTAGCCAGTTATTTTTCATGCCAAGGCCAGGAGAGAGATATACAGACGATGACATCATGGTCCCTGTCCCTATAGGCATTCTCTTGGGGGAAGGGGGAGGGGCTACTCGCCGCTGTGAGAAGAAGAAACTAGTTACTCTTCAGTTAGGTGGCATCACTATGGCCTGTAGGTCAAACTACACCCCTGGCTTCCCCTCCCCGACTGCTTCCTGCAGGAATCACTCCTGGACTCCCATAATCAGCTCACACCTGATCACATCCTGCCAAGGTTCCTTTTAGCCTGGAGGTTTCACCCAGGCACTACACTGGAATCCCTTGGGAAAAAAATCTCAGGAGCTGTCCTGTCCAGCCTGCACCAAGATACCATCCCTCGGAGCCCCTGGGACACAAGCATCACAACTTCACTCTTGTTTTCAACTCTCTAGGGACTTGCAAAAAGCAAACAAGGCCACGAGCTGGCACATCAGCACCCACACCGGGTGCCCCCCCACCCCCATCCCATATGCTGTCCTGGCACCTCCCTGGACCAGTGTTCTACAAACGAGCCCCTTAAAGCACCCTCAACAGTTCTTCCCGGGATGCCCTCTCCTGGTTCTCCACACCTCGAAGCTGCTAGAGTGCCGGTTTCACCGTGGCTTCTTTTTCAGTGCCTTAGGTCTGCTCCATGCACAGTGTAAACTACCAGACAGCGCTCGCGGAAGGAAGGGTGGGCCTAGGACCTATTCTTACTCATGGTCCCACTTACCCACAGTACACGTGTCAGGCCTCCCAGCCCACAGCCACCAGCCGTCTACTAAGAAATAATAAGGAAAAGTGCCCCTTAACCCACTCCTTCCATGGTGCTTCTGGAAAAGGCTTCACCACAGGCTCACTGCAAAATGCAGGAGTCTGCATCTGAGTCTATCATAATTACACTGGTATGAAGTAGAAGTCAATACACTCTGGCCAAACCCTGACTACTTAAAAAACAAAAACAAACAGAAAAACCCAAAACTCTAACTCATTGTTGTAGGCACCTAGTCTGCAGAGGCCTTTTCACCACAACAATAGATCTGAGCTGTGTAGTTATAAACTCCCCAGACCCTGATGTTTAAAAGATGCATGTTACACAGCACTTCTAAATACTATGAAAACGAAATACTCCTTTTGTAAATCCTAACTGTGAGTTATCGCAACCAACTCTTACAGAATGCTTTAGTTCGGTTTGTTTGTTTGTTTGTTTGTTTGTTTCTGGCCTGTAATGTATCCAGATGACAGTTGTAACTGACGAGTGGAGCATTAGTGTGAGGGTTAGACATATTTTCATTTACATTAAGAAGTGACTAACACCTCCAGACCTTGACAGGTCCTTACTGTAAGGCGGATGGACTCCTGACAGGTTGGCCACTAGCTTCTGCTTTATAAGAAGACAAGCTTCTGTGTGTTATATAAAAAGCTAGTGAGCAAAATGCTCAGATTTTTGGGTCTCAGTCACTGCTTTGAGAAGCCAGCACTTGACCTCACTATGGGAGTCAGTAGTGTCTCCTGCTCTGTCCCCTTCCCTTACCCCTCCCCTTCTACTAATGCCTGTCTTTAAATCTGTATTAAATAGTTTCTTTTCTTTCTTGCTTCTTCTTCTTCTTCTTCTTCTTCTTCTTCTTCTTCTTCTTCTTCTTCTTCTTCTTCTTCTTCTTCTTCTTCTTCCTCTTCTTCTTCTTCTTCTTCTTCTTCTTCTTCTTCTTCCTCTTCCTCCCTCCTCCTTCTCATCTTCCTCCTTTTTGGTTTTTTGAGACAAGGCTTCTCTGTGTAGCCCTGGCTATTCTGGAACTCTCTCTGTAGATCTGGCTGGTCTCAAACTCACAGATCCATTAGCCACTGCCTGCTGAGTGCTGGGATTAAAGGCATGTACCACCACTACCTAGCTTAAAATAGTTTCTTAATAATAGACCAAATTTGCTTCTAAAATGTCGGGCCGAGGGACTGAGTGGCAATATATAATGGCTCAAATGACACACCATATAAAAGTTCAGCCCTCGAGATCGAAATTAAATTTCAGAGCAAAGACCTCCTCCTCCAAATGCCACCACGGTCCCCTCCTTCACTCTTACTTGTCTTAAACACATTAGAGATAAACAGAGAAGAACGTTTAAGAAACCACTCACTTATATCTGTTTCGTATCCATTCCCAACCTGCCTCGCCTTTCTTAAGGTGCTCTATCCTTTCCCTATGCTGCTTTGGCCTCCGTTGCTGAGGCTCACTTTGAGGGGCCTCCCTGCTGAAGGGGCAGGGCTTGAGTGGATTCTTATAGAAGCAAACCATATTTCCAGCTGAGGCTCACAGCTCCTTCCTTCATCTTTCCCTCATCTTCCACCATGGGCTCAGGGCCTTATAAACATCTAGTGACATGACAGAGAGGACATGGAGAGAGAGAGCAGAGAGGGCAAAGGGGCCGTGTTGCTGAGGCCTGAGCATCCCAGCCAGTCTACCTCTCAACTCTGCTCTGTGTCGGTCCCCAGGCGGTGTCTTCGGATTGCCTTCCTTTTCATCAGGCAACACATTATGACACCTCTGAGCCTCACAAAGCCTGTCACAGCCAGTTTTTATCAGCTACCACCACCAGCAGACTACAAATGTTTCTCCTTCTCTGAGCCAAGACCTTACAAACACACACACACACACACACACACACACACACACACACACACACACACACACACACGATCCTACCAGGCACTACCACAGCACCACCAGCTTCCCTTTCATGTCCCCCTCCCTGCCATGAGTTCTGTGTCTTATGCCCCCAGCACCCCAGGCCTAGCAGGCACTCCATTCAGCACTCAGGAGCTGCCTGTTCAAAAGTGTGGTTTTCCAATATCAAAGGCCTTTCCTTAAATAGTTTCATATAAATATACACAAGAGCTAAATGGAAACAGATGTGGATGCTTTTGTTGATTTAGTAGTTTTTCTCAAACGGATCAACAAATTATTTCAGGACGCCTGCGGCAAGTCACGTACATCTGAACTCTGCCGTGTGATAGCACATTGGTGACTGAAAGCACTCCCCTAAATGGGAGTGGCCACTCTCAGAGGCCACTGGAGTTGTTGCAGTCGCCTTCTCTCTTCAACTGCAAGGGGTCACACATTTGGATGTGCCCTTTGAAGGATAAACACATATTGTTCGTAATGCCGTGCGAGACATAATGGCTTTACATATGGGTCAAGCTCAACACAGAATCTGTTTGGCGGGGAGACACTTGGATGGTGAGGCAGATGCTCAAGACAGTCTTTCTGACTTTTAAACCCAGCACAGACTGTGCATCTGGGCCAGTGATGAGCCAGTCACCAGCCAGAGCTAGTCACTGCCCCTGAGTCTCAATGCCGCTCACCTTGCCTAGTAACTCTCAAACAAGGTGCTGGGTCCCATCCTAGAGGCTAGACTGACTGACTTCACAGTTCTAACAACCCTGTCTCAAAAAGTAATCTGTGCCTCAGAGTAAGGTTTTCACCATTGTAGGCTTGGCCACCTTACCTCTCAAGGAAGCTATGTCGTCAATGTGTTGTTGACTCTGACTCTGTGATGCCCAGGCCGGAGCTGAGCTGCAACGAGAGCAGTGAGGCTTCCTAGGTGGCCTAGCACACCAGGCTCAGTAGCTGCCCTCTGTTCAGAGCATTGCCATGTCCCCAACAGATGCCTTCCCCAGCCTCCTCAGGCCTGGGTTTTAGTGCCTATACAGTTTCAGTTTTCTCTCTCTGGGTTCCACTTTGTTTAATCTGTTTACCTGTCTCTGGCCCGCGTGGCTTCTGGGTGCCCATACTGAACAGGTGTGTGGTTGAGCTCTGGGGAACAGCATGTGTGTGTGTGGAGCAAGTGTGTGCAGTAGACACACCTCACTGAGCTTTCTAGCCTCTTGGCATATTGCTCAGAGCCCACTGATGAGAGAGAGAGAGAGAGGAGAGAGAGAGAGAGAGAGAGAGAGAGAGAGAGAGAGAGAGAGAGAGAGAGAGAGAGAGAACTTTCTGGATGACAAATATGACCAGAAAGAAGTGAACTGCCTGGTACACAGCTCCATTTCCCCATTCAAATGCAAGCCCACGGGTTGATTCTGACGTCAGGGCTGGAAACCCAGATGTAGAACCTCAGAATGCACGCCTGCAGACAGGTTGCTCTGCTCCAAGAGCCCTCCCCAGCCCTGAGCCATCTCCATGGCTTCAGCCTTCTTTGGGGAGAAAGAAAAGTACTGTAGCCAGCCAGGGGGACAAGATGCTTTATGCTTTATTATTGGAAAAATCCGAGTCCCTTTCTTAGGCCTGTGCAGCACCATTAGGTGACGTCAGTGGCTCAGGGGATCCAAGCTCTGCGTTTTTCCCCTCTTCTCAGAATGGCAACTGATTCATGGTAGCAAAGGGGTTTCTATTTAGAGCTGCAGAGGCGAGGCGGCCTCCGTGTCCTGGCATCCTATGCTCCCGGCCTGTCCTCTCCCTGTGGGCAGCAGGCAGAGTTCACGGGAGGCCAGGACTGAGACACTCCACTTCCCCTAAGCTTAACCAGCAGCCCCAGGCTTACTGTGTGCCAGCAGCTGGGCATACAAAAGCTGTGACATTGCTAGAGACGGGTGAGCAGATGGCTATGACAACGGGGAGAAAGACAAAGGGACAAAGGGGCTTTCGGGGGGGGGTCTTGGGAAGGAAGGGCTACTTCATGGTTCTCGGACTGAGCCATGAAGGACCAGTAAGGTTTGTGGTTGTAGAGGAATGGGGATTGATGTCGGGGCGCTTGGAATTTGCTTCAGTAGGTGAGAAAGATGGGGAATGAGAGGATGTGAGAAGGGAAGGAAACAGCCTAGCTTACAGTTCCACCCTTTGCTAAAAATGCAAGGCCGCCACGAGCTGATCTTGATGGTTCATAGAGCCTGGCCTGGAGCTGCAGCCACGGCTCCTATGGGAGAAAGGCATGCTGGATCTGGGATTTGGTTGTTCCTGGTTAATTTCTGGCAATGAAAATAGATGCAGCTGAGCCAGCTTGCCCTGTTGTCTTGTGGACCCACCCACCACTTGAAAATGGTGGCCTGTACTGCATTATGGGTCTACAGAGGTCCATCTCTAAAGGGACACCATGATCCCATGTCCCTCTTACTTGTCACCTCTCACGCAAGCCTCATTCTTCCCCCTGGTGTGTCCCAGTGTGATGTTGTTTGCTGATGTTTTGTCCCCGTGACAGTCCACTCTCTTCCTTTCCAAGGTCTTGCCTCCCCTTACATGTGTTTCTAATAGAGTCTTCCCTGAGCCTACACTAGGTTCTCAGAGGTGAAGGAAGCATTTTGGGTTGGATTCAATCTCATGAGCAAGTATAGAAGCACAGAGACTTTTGACACCTGGGACTCCTCGAAGCTCAGCCGATTCAGTGCCCCTGTCCCTCTGGAACTTTCTCTAGGAGGAATGCTGGAGGCTTTCATCTTCCTGCTGGCTCAGCTCTGCACAGGGCCAGACCTCCTCCTCCCCCTCACCATCCCCACTAGGTGAGGAAAGGCGCCTTTGAAATTCCTCAGACACTGTTCTTTCTTTTAAGGCCAAGTCAAAAGTAATAATTAACACATTAAAAGTATCTCACTGATAGCCCTATTTATTTCATACTTCATGGTCCATGAATTATAAGGTATGATATGGAGACTACATAATCAAATGGTAAAAAATATAAATCACATAAAGATACCTGAAACAAACTCTGTAACATTATAAAACTACCTCAAAACATTCTTAAATCTACCAGCTTGCTAAAATTCTGTTGCTTCCGAAGACAGCATTCAAAATGTACTGCTCCCTATGGTGTAATGTAAGAAAAAAAAATTGCAGTGCTAATTTGAAATGGTTCTGATTTTGGCTGTGAGCTGGATGCTTACATGGACATATACTTTTCTTTTGTTTAAAAAAATTAAGCTAGGAAATGATAATAATTTTTAAGAAATTTTTTATTCTTTTCTTTCTTTCTTTCTCTTTGTTGTTTTGAGGAAAAATCCTACATTCCCATAAAATGTATTAGCCTGGAGAGAGCTACGAGGCATACCATAATCAAAGCACATACTCCTGAGAAAGTAAGACAGGCTGTGGAGAACTGGAAAAAAAAAAAAAAGAAACCCACCCAAACCAGCCAACTGCCTGAGGTTTCCCCATACACCTTCTTAGTTGGCAATTGCAAGAAAATACAGAGAGAGACAAGCAGAGACCAGGGGCAGGAATGACGCATGAAGCAAGCTGACAGTGCGGCAGAGGACGCTGGATACTGTACCTGCTTGTTACTGTCAGTGGTACAGCACAGCTTCTTGAGGGAGACAAAGTGCCTAATTTTCCTAGTAACATAAACAGTCAGTGATTAGTGAGTCAGGTAGGAGAGGATGCAACAAGTCAGCACAGGGATACAGGTCTCCTCCAGGCTGAGCTATAGCCCCTCCCTAGTGCAAATCTCCTCCCTGCAATCCCCACTGGCCTGGCCCTCCCTGCAGTCCTTGCTGGCATGGCCACATCATCTTCATGAGCTTGTCACTTTTCAGCTGCCTCCTGAAGTTTGATCTCTGGATAGCTTCACAACAGATTGACATGCCACCACACACACACAAAACAAAAACAAAAACAAAACAAAACAACAACAAAAAACCCACAAAAAACAAAACAACAACAAAACCCCACTGGCTTGAATTCTACTGACACAAATATTTCATTGCTTACATGAAAAGCAAAAGACTCATTTGGACGGTGACCAAATTTCACTGGTTGCTCTTTATCTTTTAAATGTCCTTTACGGCACACTGTGTTTCACCATAGGATGACACTGGTGTTTTCCTTTTAAACAACCTATGTAATGCACTGTGGGTCATCATAAGGACGACACCGATGTTTTCCTTTTAAGCATCCTTTGTTGCACACTGTGCTTCATCATCAAGGATGGCATTTTAAAAATTGTTTTGAATCCAGGAACTGAGCCTGTGGCCTTGCTCATCATCCTCACAAGGGAAACAGGCAAAAGACGCCAGGGACACAAGCCCTATGCAAGGAAGCACATGGGTGGATTCTCTCTCGAGGGCAAAGCTATGAATTACACTATGGAAGACTAGATACCCAGCAGCCTCTGGGGCACCCCTTCCTCCCTAGGCCTGTCTCTTCTTCCTGGTTTGCTTTTCCTTGGAGGATTCTCTGAAGAGAACATGGGAAGATATGGATGGATCCTATGACACGAACCCCACACCCAAGCAAGAAGGGGTAAAACGTCCCTATTTTTAATCAGAATTGCCTCTGAGAACTTGCTGCCTACAATTAGGGAAATAACACAAAATCGTGTCTGGATAAAAGAACTTTCCTTCACCTGTGAAATCAGGAAAATGTATTCTGATAGAACCTACCAGGCAGTAGCACGTCTCCTCCATGTTGGTTATGCACTGATTCTAGTCAAACACACAGAAAGGACTCAGCTCCCCCTTTCCAAGAAGACAATCTAAGGGTGACCATGAGGACAATGTGGCAGCCCTAGGCACTGCCTTCTTTCCTTGGCTCTGCACAGGCCACTGTTGGGACCACTGAGCCAAGACAATACCTATTGGGGAGGGAAGGCGGGCAGGCAGCCTCTCCCTGTGGTGGACAACCCTTCTTTAGGAGCCTGTAAGAACCTTCAAGTGTCAGAGGGCAGGCAGAGAGGACACACCAGGGACACTAGGCAGTGGCCTCTCAAGTTGAGAACAACTTTCAAACTAATCCAGCAAGGAAAATTGGAAGGAGGCAACCGTCAAATAGATGGGTGATCTAATGGAAGAGGCCGGTTTTCTAATCCCATGATGCTCTGAATCGAACTCAGGTGGTCCTGAGAACCATGTGTGGGAGGGGTTATCTGGTTCCAGGTAACCACTGTCACATATCACGTGTCCCTTACATGGTCACTATGTCACATATCACGTGTCCCTTACAGGGTCAATCCATCAGGTAGTATTGACCTTCATAGGCTGGCTGCAAGGCTCATCAGTGAAATTCAGCTAGGGGTCCCATCTGGCGCTACGAGCCTTCCCTCAAAATGTAACTAAGAGAAGGAAAGAGAATCATGTTTTATTTCCCAAGCCCCGCCCCCATGTTTCTCTGGTCGGGTGCCGGGTGCTATGGTTCCTGTTCAGATGCCTGCTGTAGTAGGTTAGTGCTCTAGGACTCTCTGAGCCCTTGTGTAAGCTCAGAGTCGATCTGGAAGAAGCTAGAACCGAGAGAGAGAGAGAGAGAGAGAGAGAGAGAGAGAGAGAGAGAGAGAGAGAGAGAGAGAGAGAGAGAGAGAGAGAGAGAGGGGGAGAGAGAGAGAGAGAGAGAGAGAGAGAGAGAGAGAGAGAGAGAGAGAGAGAGAGAAGGCTGGCATCCTGTGGCCTGAGGGCAGGCGCCAGTAGTGTTAGCTGGAGCTCACTTGCCAAGGGGGAAGGACAGCCTGAGACCCTCAGAGGTGCCAGGAAAAGGGGCCATGGATGGCTGGGCAGTAAGGCTGAAGGCTCATGACATACCATGAACAGGAGACAGGGACAAAGGCAGAGGGAAGTCATGTCTGGAGATTGCCGTTGGCCACAAAGGCAGGGCAAACCCTATTGTGTGTGCTGCAGTGTGCCAGACAACGCCCATGAGAGTTTGGGTCCTCATCTGTCACAGAAAAAGACTGGAAGCATTTGTTCTCACCCTCCTTGGCCAATCACTGGGGTGATCTTCACGTGCTGTTGAATGCTGTCCCCGGATTTCCGTCTGGCATAGTAAACCCCCTGCCACTCCTACATGGACAAAGAGAGCTCTTGAGATCCTTACAGTTGCGACCACCGCTGCCCCCACACTGCATCTGGGCAGGTTGAGTCAGGACTTTACCACGGACTTTCGTTACATGTCACAAAACTGCCATATGGCTATGCCTGCTACGATGCTATCATGATCACACGTGGAGATGTAAGAGCACCAGGCCAGCATGTCCACCACCAAACTGCCTGCTATGAGTTCCAGGACAGACGGATGGCCGGCCAGCCACAAGCAGGAGTTGCCACCACACCAGAGTTCAGTAGCCAGTCTCGAAATCTTCACAACAACCCATGGGCCTGATTTTCTCATTCTTAACTTACAGGTGTGGTAAACTGAGGCTCAGCAAGTCCGACTACCTTGCCCATACAGGGAAATAGAAGATCTACTTATAACTGTGCAATTCTTCAATCCTTCCCAAATTGCTTCTGCTTTCTGAGATTCTAGGGGCCTCCCACCTAAGGCTTCTCTGGGGTTCACTATGGTCCCTACAGTTTCCATACATGGTGCCAAGGGAGGGTAAGATTCCTGCTGCCTCAGGACCTGGGAATTGGACTGAATGAAAGAGGCAGGAAGCCTCCGAGGGTGAGCTTTCTATCCTGTTTCTGGAAAGGAGTGAGTAACTCTGAAACTTAGGCCCCCTGCAGCCACAGCTTGCTCTATCTCATATGTAATATGGCTAAAGAGTGTCTCCTTTTCCTTTGATGTCACCACATGTGGCTGGGTTTTCTTTTGGCCAAAAAAGATTTTTTTTTTTGGGGGGGGGAGTAGTTTATAGCATCCTGTTTGATCTTAAGGTCTACTAGCTCTGGCTTAAGGAGTCAGTTGGGCATTCTTGTAATCCAAATTTGTTCCATCCCTGAAAGTACTGCCCTCTCCAAAGAAGACGGTGCATAGCCGCTGCACAACGGGGAAAGGAAAAAGAAAGCAAAGCCATCTGAAGAAGCATTAAGAACCTTCAGAAGGCATCATCCCAGCTCTGAGGGAAGACAGCAGCTGCCTGGGGACATTCCGCTCTTCCCTCCACTGCGCTTTCATGTCCCTCAGAAGCAGAAGAGGTGTGGGCGCCAGGGCAGGAAGAGTTACCCACAAATCCTGAACAGCAGTGGCTAAAGAGCAGGAGGAAAGCATCGGACTAAATAAACAGCCAACCAGTGTGGCTACCAGGTCTTTCTAGCCCCTCCCTCCTCCCAAACACCAATAAACTAAAAATGCGAGGCAGCTACCTGGGGTAGAACCCTACTTAGGGATGCAAGGTTGGAGCAAGGATAGATGGGGGCACATCCATGCAAGGGAGCAAGCGGCCTTCCACAAAGCAGGCAGCTCCTGTGGCATCCTGTTGGCACCACACATTAACCCATTACGCCAAAAAAAAAAAAAAAAAAAAAAAAAATCAACCCTTTCGTCAAAACCAATGTTCTTTCACTGGACTGTGGCATTACTAAAGAAGCCAGTCTTAAAGATGAAGGACTAAAACATTTGGCAAGGGGCGTACTAAGGGGGAGGGGAGCGTGGGTGGGTCTCTTGGTTCCACCCACCTTTCCCTTCTTGATGTACGTATTGATGGTGTCCAGGAGGTCTGCCCGGTTCTTGTCACTCTTAGGTAGGTCAGCGAGTTCTTTCCCCAGGAGCTCCCCTTTGTGGTAGCCCATCATCCTCTCAAAGGCAGGGTTGACATACTGTGAGCAGGAGGGGTTACAGATCAGTGTGCCCTACAGGGAGGCTGTAGGGAACACAGGGACAGCAGCGAGCCAAAGGTCCCCCAGGCAATACTTTCTAAGACAGGTGGCTGCAGGACCCCCCTTCCTCATCTGGCAGGGGCAGAACTCGCACACATATTGCAATTTACTCGTTCACTTGACACCCTGGTCCTCTGAGAGAAATGCAAAGAAACCTCAGCAGGAAAGGAGTAGGCAGCTCTCCACTAGCGGTGGACCTTATTCGCTGTCTACCACCCTTACGAAATAAGGAAAAGCTCATAGAAAAACAGGACTAGGAAGAGGGCTGGGTTGTGGCTTGGTGGCACAGGGCTCGCCTTAGCACACGTAAGGATCCCGGCCCCGCTTGATAACAAATGAACCAGCACACGCTACTCAGCAGCTTGCCACTTCTGACAGTCACATAGTGCAGGGCAGCTATCCGAAACTATGCGTCTCTGCACTTTCCCATCTCTTAATCATTGCTACGGTTGGGAGCACTTTGACCTAATGTGAATAGCACAGGCAGTTAGCCTATGGGGAGGGGACACACATTCTTTCCAAGCTGGCTGTCGGGTGGGCAAGGAGGATGCTCATGGTGCAGTCAGAAGTCAGCCGACTCAGAGGGTTCTTAGCAAACTTCTGCAGGAGCTTCAGGAATTCGGAGCGACTAGCCTTATCTGGCCCCAGGCTCCAGCTCTCCACCAATTTCCTTTTAAAGATCGCAGTCATGACATGACCAGCCGTAGCCGAGAGAACACATGGTGGCAGATGTGTGCACACTGCACCTGGGTCAACAGTTTCTTTGGGCAAAAATTCCCATCCATCTGCTGCCTCAGAGACATTCTCACTAAGCACGCCCACTCTCCCCTTGGCTAGCGTAATCTATCAGGAGGTGGGTAATGTTGGGGCATTGGGGGCATAGTGTGTTGGTGGGGGCTATTCCCTTGGGAGCAAAGCTTCTATGAACACATCAGCCCTAGGAGCTGAAAGCATGTGGAAGGATCTCTGGCTGTCAGGCACTATGGGAGTGGCTGAAGAGGAGGGGGTCCTGATACCACTGCCATGTCCTCCAGAACCCTTTCCATGGGGGTGGAACTGGCATCCTTGGGCATGGCAATTGTCACTTCCATCATGGCTGAGCTG
The DNA here is from genome assembly GCF_903995435.1 of Acomys russatus. Classification (NCBI taxonomy): domain Eukaryota; kingdom Metazoa; phylum Chordata; class Mammalia; order Rodentia; family Muridae; genus Acomys; species Acomys russatus. Next base: position 16,210,168 of record NC_067166.1, read on the forward strand.
AGAGCATGTCTTCCTGTCTAGGCTTTCTGCCTACTGTCTACTGGGAAAGCCCTTCCTCCTTTCCGCCCCACCAGTTCCAATGTGTCTCCTCCTCCATGAAGCCTTCTTTGACCTTTGCTCAGTTTGAGTTGGTACCATTGCCTGTGGTACTTCTGGGAAGTGAATTCTAATGACTCGCATAGAACTCAAATTATGTCTCTCTCTCTCTCTCTCTCATAGGGTCCTGAAGTCCTCAGGTGCAGAGGGAAGCACCCAGTGAGTGAATGGGTACATTAAAGAGTTTATCGTTTTCCTGATCTATTGACTGTCTCCTACATTGTCATATGTGTGGGCTCTGCTTTCCCATTCTGTGAATTTGAATAATACTTATGGCTTTTTTTTTTTTTTATGTTGAGGATCTTGAAACCTCAGAATCCAGAGGGCTAACAGACATGACTGGAACCAACAGACCAGATTCTAACTTTTCAGAGCCACTGGAAGTCCACTCTATTGCTCTGCTCCTCTGTATTTTTCATCTGCGATACCACCACCTGGCTCCCAGGGTTGTCTTAAGATCGATGAGAACAAAATGCTAACAACCGCGCCCACACATGGGAAGCACATGCAAGTGTTTTCCAAGCAGATGCAACTAGATGGTTCGCGGGTGGCTGGGGGCCCAGAGGCAGCAGGGACAGGAAGGTTGAGATGGAAGATGGTGTTTCTGAGTGTATCGCCTGTGCACACGGACACATGGCTATCTGCTAAAGTACCCCAATACAAGGTACTGATGTGAACCAACAGCATATGTGACATATCTAGTCCTTGATGTCTCATCCTAAAATCCAGGCGAGGGTCATCGGAGTGTCCCCTTCACATCTCATCCTCTGTCCTACTTCTCTTTCCTTCCTCTTGCTGGCAGAGCTTATTTCAGCATCCATGTTTCCCTTTCAGTACAGCAACTTCCCCTCTCTGGGTATCAACTGTCCTAAGACTCATGCTTTCATTTCTGTGCATGAAAGAGACTGGTTGGGGAGTTTGTGTGTGTGTGTGTGTGTGTGTGTGTGTGTGTGTGTGTGTGTGTGTGTGTGTGTGATTTGTCACGTGACACACCGCTACATTACTTATCCCAGGGATAGGGATATTCAGGTTTGCTAACCACAAATTCTGGCCATGGGGTGAAGGACTACGTTCCTATTCAGTGTGGAGAAGGCATGAGAGGGTGGGATGGCTTCTCATTGGTACAGAATCACAACCCAGCATCCCACTGAGAAGAAGGTAACTGCTAGGCCAATGTCCTCATAGGCAGAACTGAAGGGCCACATCTGCACGTGACCATGGGGCTTGTGGCCGGCTTTCTGTATGGCTTAGGATAAGGAGCGGTGGGCAGGAAAAACAAAACACAGCCAGCAATGTACGGAAGCCTTCAGTTCCATTCCAAGGGACAGTTGAAGGTAGTCTAAAATATAGCCCCAAATGAAGCCAGGCAGGAAGGCTTGGGAGTCAGAACTGTGCCTAAGTATTTTGATTTCAATGTTCACTGCTGGGGCCTTTCCTGTCATATGTCCCTCCACTTCGCTAAGCCTTAGTTTCCTCATCGACCTTTCAAAGGTACTGAGCTGAGTAACGAAAAAGCTCATGACAGGAGCAAGGTGTGGTGGGCCCACGGTACCCTTGCTACGAAACAGGAACAAGGCATGTCTGTGTGCACACCTGGGCCGTCAGAGGGTTCAAAAGGAGGCTGGTGCCACAAGGGCTATGATGTGATGGAGCACTGAATAAAGCAAGGGACACAGCATACCAGCTGCAGTCTTGCCAGTGCCAATCAAGACCAGGGATATTTCAAAGCATTCTTTGAGGCAGGCAAAAGATTCTCTGTGTATGCATTTCTTTAGAAAGATGGCATTAGTATTAGAGAGCTTTTTGTATTTTTATATTTTACAGTATATAGTATAGCATATTTAGAGTATATTTACTATTTCATATTGAAGTGCTTTGTGCACTTCAAGTAAGTAAGCATACGTCTTTGAAGTAGTTTACTCCCATAGCTACTTACAAGATTTGCCCAACAATCCTGTGTAAACACTGTCTGCACAGATAGCCTAAAATTTCCTCCCACCTCTATCTAAGAAATAACAAGTTCTGATGGGAATTAGTAAGTTTGACCTCTAGGGTTAGAGAGGCCATGGTTAAGAGCACTGGCTTCTCTTCTAGAGGACTTTGGTTCAGATCCCAGCACCTATACTGGGCGGCTCACAACTGTCCATAAGTTCAGCTCCAGGGTACCAGACACCCTCTCTTGGACTCCACAGGCACCCACATACATGTGCACATACATATAATTTTAAAACAATAAATCATAAAACAATTTTATTCTCTTTTGAATAGCTAATTCTTTTTTTTTTTTTTCAAGACAGGGTTTCTCTGTGTGGCCTTGGCTGTCCTGGACTCACTTTGTAGACCAGGCTGGCCTCCAACTCACAGCGATCCGCCTGCCTCTGCCTCCTGAGTGTTGGGATTAAAGGCGTGTGCCACCACGCCCAGCTTGAATAGCTAATCCTTAAATTTATCCATCATTGTCTCATACATTAATTTTCCTTTCTTCAAGAAAACATGCAAATATGTGAAAATTATGGGGAAGTGTTTGAAATAAAGAGGTGGCTAGAACCCGAAAGTCTCCTTTTCAGCATTAATGATGTGAGGTGCTTCTTCCCATACCTGAATCACATGCTCATCACTCGTTATTTCTATGGCTTCGTGACAGTGGTCTAACGCTGTAAACACTGAATTACAGGCCCTGTAAGATGCACAAAAGTCATGTTAGTGCTATACAAACATAATTTGAACTTTGTTAACTTAGCAACACAGACAGACCCCATAGTCATGGGCACTATGCCCTGGGTTATTCCTGTGGTCTGACTGCTGGGATCCCCTCAGGCTTTGACATTTCAATCCAATGTGCGATGTAGTTGCTATGACCACAGTCATTGCTCACGGGGCTCAAGTTGCCATCAACTAAGAGAACGGAGCACGGCCTGAACTGACCATGAGATATTCTGGCCTTTTGCAGCACGTACAGAAATGTTTTGCTTTCCTTTTCTTGGGTTCACAATGCCGCTTTGCCTACACCCACGCCCACTGGTGTGAAGAAAGACAGGAGTGGCAGGTAGACCTCTCCCACATTGTCCAACTCTTTGCACCCAATAGCTTTCCACATGGCTCCCTTCTTGCTCACCTCCCTTGTGCACCTGAGATAGTTGAAGTCAGAGTGCAGTCATGGTTTTGATTTTAACCATCTTCCTAATAGAGAACAACTCCAGATAAATTAAGTTCTGTACTATCCAACACGGCAACTGCGTGGCCAGAACCCTGCTATTTAAAGCCCCAGGCAAGGCTTTCTTACACGGTGCACAGAGAAAAATAAAAAGAAAGGAAAACATTGATTTATGGGATGGATATTTCTTCTTGTGGGGCAGATTCTAAGGGAGTGTAACTTGCTGCCATTTTGACCCATTTGTTAGGAAACCGGCAGAGCCCTGGGTTCATGAAGTTGGATTGTATTTTCCCAGATGCAGGATCCAAGGTAGCCTCTGGCCTTTGTTTGTCCTTGTCTCCTCACCTAGGAAATGACTATAAGAATATGTGCTTCATGGGGGCTTTGCAATGACTGAGCGATGGATGGCATTTGCAGGCATTTCTTGAAGGACCACATCTGGAGGGATCCAGGCTGAGGTACATGTAAGTACTTGTAAGGTCACAGAGTTGTGGTGTCCTGCTCTCAAAGGCTTGTGAAAGCCTTTAGTGAGAAGGAAAACTAACCACAAGCTATCCTTTTCCTTGAATCTATCTGATTGCAACTCAGTAACCACAAGCTAACCAGCCTGCAGGTGGGAAGGACTTCAGCGCACTGAGAGACAAGGCTATCTGCTTGTGGGTAGTGAGAAAGCATCCGTGCTCTGCTAAGCAGGGGAGAGTCAGACTCGATGGATGCTGCTGACAGTCTTGAGCCCTGCAGGGGCATTTTATCATTTCAGTTACCCCACCTAACTGAGTTGTACTGTCTAACCACCACGGCCGCATTTGTAAACATGTTCTATAAAAGCACCAAAACATTAGAGAAAATGCTGAGAGTGTCGTTACTCCACCATCACTGCACTGCCTCTCGAGAGACAAGCAAGAGCCAGGCTTTATCAAGAGTGCTTCCCTGACGCCTGGTTGAGACTGAGCTGAGCCCCACAGAGTAACCGTTCCAGGTACTAATGACCTTTCGGAAGTAGTGCAGGGAGACGTAAAGTCCACAAGGGCTAATTTGTCAATTTTGAGAGCTGGGTAATTAAGTTCCAGTGAACACATTTTTGTCAGACTCCTCTGGGGCGTATGGTTTTCTGTAAGGTACCTGTACGTCTCAACTAAATGTGCAAACGGGTGCTTCAGACACAGTCCTTTTGTCTGTGTATGAGGTGGTCCTTTAATAAGTCCTACAGCTATTGAACATTACGCTATGATGAGCCAGAAGCCTAAACTCTTCAGCAGATATATATAATGCCCACGAGGACACAGAACAAATCCCTACTCTGTCCTCTGGCATGAAGGGACAGGACTGACATAGTATGGCTCGTCCTACCAATTCCATGCCACACATGACTGGCTGTGGCACTTCTTCGGGTTTTTCCACCTCTTTGGGTTGTTGACTCTATTTAAATAAACCTGCAGCAAAGTGGGGCAATCAATTTGAGTCATGTTCCTAGAACCAGGGAACCTAATTGCTTGTATTAATTATTCATACTTTTCAGGCAGAAATGCTGTAGCCTTATTAATTTCTGTTCTTGGGAACCATGAAGTGTGCCTCAGATGTCCTTATTTTTTTAATCCTTAAGGATAGAGGTTAGAAAACTGGGAGGAATGAATAAACAGAAGAGAAAGAAAGATAAAGAGTAGTGAGTGTAGTCATTTATTCTGTGCTGCCCTACAGGTTTTGAAGGATCATATGGAAGAAGCAATGGCTGCAGGATCCAGGCAGAAAGCCCATGAGATGGCACAGTGGCACAGTGGGTACAGAGTGCACAAGTGCAAGTGCAGGGTGCCTGACTGTACTCTACCACTGCAACCAAGGTGATAGGCAGTTGGGATCACATGGAGAACACTCCTGGCTCCCAATGTTTTCTTGCCTACTGTGGCTTGGATGACCATAAGCTGTTCTGCATATTTTAGAAAGGTACTTCATCTGGTTTCTACCCAAACACACACATACACACACACACACACATACACACACACACACACACATCCCTCTCATGCACACACATGCACACACACAGGAACACACACATGCACAGACACACATCACCTTACACAAAAGTGGGGCTGAGCATGGTAATTGCTTTTAAGAAGATTCTGAACACAAGTCCACGTCTAATCAGATGCTCAGAATTAGCTAGGCAGACCAAAGAACCGGCGAGGGGAATCGTGGGACTGCTACTTGGCGGCAGTCATGGGTGACGGCAAAGAAGAGAAGGGATTTATTTGTCTTGTAAAGTTTAGATGGTAGTCACCATTCACAAGTCCCTCACTTGTGTTAAAGTCCACCATTAACGATAGCAGCTCCCCAGAGTACTGACTGTGTCCTTGTAGAATGGCAGTTGTGCTACATATTTAGCTGCAGCTGGGGGTGGAATTGTAGGGGAAAGTATTACATAATTAGCCTATAATTATTCTGGCATTGTATAATAAAGAGCTCATTTCCCAGTCTTTAACAAATGACATGGTTGCCTGTCTACCGTAGTGCAGGTAGATGATCTGTATGTCCTTGAATGCTCTATAGGACCGGGCCAAGGTCATTGTCTGATTCAGTGTCCTCTATCTTAGGCACTAGATTTTATAGGCCCAGGGAGATTCAAGTAATGTGCATGTACAACCCACATTCCCCCAGTCCCCAAACGGGAGTGGACTCAAGCAAGACTGAGGGGAGGGTTGAAAACCAACATATTAACAGGTAGAGAAGGAAAGAGCATCCAAGAGTAAGGCAAGCCCTGCTTCCTGGAGCACTGCTCCCTGGGTCAAGTCCCTTTACGAGTTTCCGCTGATTTCCATGGAGAAGCTGAGCATAGCATTCGCTCATGACCCTAGCAATGGGTCCAACTCCTCCACCAGTTCCCGCCAGGGAGGGGACGAGAAGTTGTAGTGCTCACGGCGTTGGGAGATGGGAAACTTGCAGTTATGGTGTGCTGAGACCACGTGAGCTCCCACACCACAGACTACATAGGGCTCAACAGTTCACGGTCCCCACTGATGGGGCTGGCAGGAGCCTTTGATTCAGACTGCCAGGGCTGCATCTTGTTCACCGTGGTCAAGGTGCCCTGAACCTCCCTGAGGGAACCCTCAATGGCCGAATCTGAGGAATCTGAATTAGGGCACCACCTGGCAGAACACATGTTCTGTAGCCTAAGAATAGAGAGCACTAGCATCCAAAACAGCACGAGGGGCTGCTGGTCACAGCGTTAAAGTGCTGGGTCGTCTGCTTGGATTGTAAGAAATAAAGTTAAAGGATCAAACCACAACAAAGCCTCTCTTTTTCTTTATTGCTAAAAACATCAAAAACCAAATAACTAAGTTGTTGTACTCTCAATTAGAATCAATACAGGCTCCCAAGAAACACATATACTTAGTGCACATTGTTAAAAAGAATAAATTACTGAAGCAAAGAGAAGGTAGTTTTTAAGAAAATTTGCATGAAGTTATCTGAAGCAAACCATATCGGTAAAAAAGAAAGCAAGGAATTTAACTTATTTAAACATTCAAAGTGGTCTTTGGTGCTATACCTTGAGGCCTTAAGCTATCAAAATGCCTCAAATATCAGAATCACCATTGGTTTATAATCTTGTGATTAAAAAAAATTATTTATTATTACTGTTTGTGTATATGTGTATGTGTATGTGTGTTATACACACTTGTGGCATGACACATATGAGTGTCAGAGGACAACTTATTGGAGCCATTTGCTTCTGCCACCATGTGGGCCCCCCCTCCCAAGATTAAAGTCAGCTCGATGCCAACATCAACACTCTTAAGACAAACAAAAAAAAAAAAAAGCCACCCAGCTCCCATCTAAGAGAGCGGCTGCATACTCTAGCACTTAATTCTTTATACTGTCATCAGTGGTGTACTCAGACTTGGGCAACCTGTTTCTGCATGTCTATGCCAACCGTTCTGCTTCCGAGGGACTGGAGAAAATGAGCTTCTAAACTCCTCTGTCGTATTTGGATACAAAATAAGTCATGAAGATTAAAAAGTATAATTACGGTAGGGAGATCCTCTCTTGGTCTTTGCACTGGGCATGAGGTAGGACAAGGTACCTAGTGAGAGAGGCCATGCAGGGACTTCCCCGAAGGATGCCAGGAAGCTCCTAGAAACTGGTGTTTCCATAGGGCCAAAGGTACAGAGGAGCCTCGCACAGTCCATGTGCTCTGGCTTGCAGAGGGCAGGTGGAAGAAACTGGATGTTTAGCAGTAAGCTAGCGCAGAGCCTGAACTAAACTCGGCGAGTGCTAGGACCCTGATATTCCATGAGAGCCTAAAGGCAGAACCCCACACGGAATGGAGAGCCAGTGAGAAGCCATCAAACCTATTAAAAGACCTGAAATTGGTTTCTGGATGACATGCCACGAGCAGACTTCATGAAACTGCCGCACAACCATTACGACAGTGAGTATAATATGTGTACCCATCAGTCTCTGTGACTATAGCAGCCTAACCAGGAATTCATGAAGTTGGAAGTCAGAAGTTGAAAGTAACTTTTAAAGGTCTATTCTTAATCTCAATCTAATTATACAAAAAAAATTGAGCAAGATTTCCTAGGTTATGATTTTAAAACTGCTCTAAACAGTAGAAGACACTGTAAAAAAAAAAAAAAAAAAAAAAAAAAAAAAAAAAAAAAAGACATGCTTTCAACGTATTTCATTACATCAAGGGACTTCGGTTAATGTGCGGCTGTTGGTAGGCACAGCCTAACAATCTCAAAATGCCCGACTTCAGCTCTGGATCTGTGACCTTCGACCTGTCGACAGTTAAGATTTTCTATTTTGCTACATACCGTAATTTGAACTGTGAGCGAACTTCCCCGTGCTCTATTTGAATCAGTTCATTATAGCAAGCAATTATGCTGCTGTTCTCCATAAATCTCTGAAAAGAAAGCAGAGAGAATGCAGGAGACATCTCCAATTATTTCTTAGAGAGTCAAACAGAGAAACGGAACAGTTTTTCTTGCCCCCAGGTAGCTCATTATGCAAAACATCTTGTAGGGAGGAAGGGATGACATGGAAAGGCTGTCAAGGGATGTGAAGGGCTTGTTCGAATGATAGAGGAACAACCGAGCAGGTGAGGTACTTGGCTCACTTTATAACAAAGATGGGGGAAACTTCATTACGAGGAGTTACAGCAAAGCAAACACAGAAGCATACAGTGCGCCTCCCCAACTGTGCTAATTACCAAACTGCTCTGGCTTTATCCTATAACAATCACCTGAAACTCAATATACAGCATGCTCAGGCTGCGATGCATGATAGAGTCATTTTAATGGGGGTGTTCTTGGCCTCTTTCTGAATCTTTTGGGTGCCTAGTGCAGAGCCCATTTGAAGTATCAGGGATCTCAACAACAGAAGACAATCAAACGAAAAACTAGGCAAAGGATCTGAGTAGACATTTCTCTAAGAAAAGATACACATGTACAACAAACACATAAAGGATGTCCAACCTCACCAGACTAAGGAAATACTGTGATATCATTTCATACCCACTAGAATAGACATAATAAAATAGTAAAAATGTCCACAATCAAGGTCCTGTGCATTGCTGGTGGGATATGAAATCGTTCAGTCACTGTGGAAAATAGGGTACATGTCATTTGAAAATTAAACCCGAGGTTTATAACCAAATGAATTGCTGCAGACTGATGCTTTCCAGAGCTTGGAAAACAGGCGTGGGACTGAGCGATTAGTGGGACCTTGGGGCTGAGGGAAAAGCTTCAGAACGATAAAGGGCTGGTATTGCCCAACACCGAGGATGCTCTAAATGTCCCCACACTGTTCACTTTAAAATGATTTATTTTAGTTTCATCTCAATTAGAATTTTTACAAACCCTTAGTGGTTGAGTAAAAAGAAAAAAAAAATGATTCCAAACTATGCAGCTATATTAGTATGTCTCAGGATGTCAGAGAGATAGAGGGGAGAACACCAGGCACAGCCAAAAGGTCCACCTATAAATCTCCTTCATCAAGTCAGGCAGAGAGAAAAACAAATTTTTTCTCTTCTGTCTTGGTGTGTGAGTATGTGTGTGTGTGTGCGTGCGCGCGTGCACGTACACACACACACACACACACACACACACACACACACACACACACACACCTGGAGTGGATGGTCTCTCCTTAGGGAATCCCTTCAAACTCTCCTTAGGGAATCCCTTCAGTCTCTCTAATTTTCCATAGGTCTCTTACTCTCCAAGTAGAGTGGACACCGACTAAGAAAAGGAAAAGTCACAAACCCATGCGGAAGGGGAGTGTTTGCTCTTTTAGTCGCAAAGCAAAGTTGACCAAGATTTGTGTGTGCCCGAGGTTTTAAATGGGTGAAAACTGCCCCAGCCGATGAGGGTTCTCATGGTTAGCAGATACACTGTAGGAAGACATACTGCAATTTCCACGAGAAGTGAGTTTAGATACTATTGAGATGCCTGGGTTTTGACTCCAGGAGCCCTCAGGGCACCTTGTAGGCCAATATTCTGACCCGCTAAAGTGCTCTGATGGTTCTTACCGGGAGGAGGAGCTCCCAGTCTACAGATTCCCCAAGCCACTTCCACCTGGAAGGATGCTTTTCGTGGAACATAGGAGCTCTTGGGAAGAATACTCCATGGCAGAGCATGGCTGGGAAGCTACATACGTGGGTGGAGCCAAAACAGAGTGAGGAGTGAACACACAGCTGCGCTCTTGCAAGCTATTCAGATTTTGGAGTCTCTTTCCTCCTCCGGGGGGAAAAAAAGTGGAGAAAATATCAAATCCCTCATATGTTGTAAAAAATTAAGCAAATCACCTGGAACTGGGCCTGATAAATAACACATTGTAGCTCCCTGACTTCCCACTCCAAAAGAAGCCTCTCAGGGAGAAGTGTGGCTCACAGCTGTGATCCCAGCATGCCCCACAAATACTTGTTGAGATGAATAAGCATCACTCCAGGCTTGGGGCAGGCGGGGGGGGGGGGGGGGGGCGGCTCGGGGAAAGGAGGCACATGAAGGTGAATATAAGAGCAGCTGTGGTGGGCAAGATGCTAGCTTCCACAAAGCATAGTGTGGGCCAAGCATTAATACAGCTGGCCGTGTGCTCAGGGCTCCAAAGGCGTTGAAGGCCATTATTGGGGGTCTATTTGATGACACAGTTCTTCCTGGCTCCCCACTCAGGGATCGTAGACCAATGTGCTGGCCCAGTAGCTAGTAACACAGAGCCAAGCTTCAGCAAATGCTTTAATCAAAACAAACCAGGAAAGCAAAACAACCTCACAGAAGGCAAGCTAGCTGGCATATCTGGAAAGCGATTGGACAGAGAGAGAGCTGCCAACGACCAGATAGTCTCAAAACAAGCAGGAGCATCTGTCTGGAGATCTGCCTCATCGGCTGCTAGGCCATAGTACCAAGAGAAAGCCAGCACAGGTGCTAAATGCTAGTCTGTGCCCCCCTAAGGGAAAACCAGAGGGGCTGGAGGCGCTCTGATTGATCAGTGAATGGCCTCCATCAAATCAGACCCAGTCCTCGAAGCACCAGGTAATCCCTGATTGGCACCGACTTCTAGGCTCCCATTCACCCTGGGTTTACTCACTGTATATGACACGTTTGGACCTGGGCATAGGAGACATCCTGGAGCAGCCCAGACTGGTAGAAAGAAAACAGTGAGCCTTTGTTTTCTTAAAAATATTGTACCTAAAGAGTGACGTTCTTGTCAACAGATGTGTGATCTCTGGGAAAAGTTATGACACCAACAGCAAAAACTGTTGGAGGAAAGATCTCTGAACTGAGGCACAATTCAAAGGCCACTGTAAAGACCAATGTGTCTCCTGATAAAGCCAACAGGTACAACAAGGTCATCTTTCAATTGGAAAACCAAGGTAGCCAGGAAAGCTGATGTCTTGGGCTCTCAGAGTCCTGACACACACTTGAAAAGGTCAGTGTGGGCAGGGGGTGGAGTGGTGTGGTCTGTGTGACACAGAAAATGAATAAAACCTGTGAATAATTTCAGAGTTATTTCTCAAAAATGGATGGGTTGTTGTTGTTTTAATAAATGGCAGTCACATGGCTTCATTGCCGACTGTCCTCTGGCAATTCGGCCTTCCCAAACTTGGTAGCAATTCTCTAACGAGTCTGTCTTCAGCCACTGCACATAAGGCAAGCTTTCAGAAACAAATGCCAAGCATCACAAAGAGAGGTGACAGATACACAGGAAAAAGTGTTAGGATGGCGGAGAATGCTGCAAACCAGACACATTCACTTCTATTCTACAAGGTGGGCTTGCATCTCTTATAGGGTTCATCTTCTGGGCAGAAGCACGCCAAAGCACAGGGAGACCGCGTCACGAAGCAAGCTCCTGCTTCGACTTGCTCTGCTACCGAGAAGAATTTTCATTTTAAATCCAGAATAGCAAAGCGCCACCATTCCATTCCTACTCAAAACACCAAGAACTCGTGGGATCATAGACTACCAGTAATATTTGCAGCAATCAACTATGGATTGCTACTCTATTCTTACCTAAAATAAAGCAAAATTTTAACAGTAGGAATGAATATATTTGTCATAAAAACGTGAATGAGGGAATGTGAAGGACTCCATACATTTTCTGTATGACTCTAATTTTCATGTTTCTTTTTTTTTTTCCCACTCCACTTTCTCTTCTTCGTTTTAAATTAATTCCATTGTTTTCTTTACATTTGCCCACATGCAGCTTTGCCTGCAACCCACTTTCCACCTTACCTTGTAATCCTAGGTATTTGTCTATCTTTGCTTAGGACAATCAGTCTTAATCTTCAAGGTGATATAAATGTTTTTCATATGGTTATCCTACAAATTGGAGACTGTTCCTTTTTTTTTTCTGGTGTTAAACGGTTGAGTGCAAGCCGCTGTAGCCAGCATGAGCCTGCTGCTCCTAGTTGGAAAGCTCCAGGCAGGCCCCTAGGGAGCGCAGAACCTAAGTGGCAACTTGAAGCATCTTTGCACGAGCACACACACTCTCTGACTCTGACTGGTGAGATAGATCGTTATATGGGGCTACTCCGAGACTGTGGAGGATCTGATCTGGTGTAAGAGGTAGTTTATTGTCATCAAGCACTGGCTGCTATGATAGATGATGGGATTGAGATGGCAAGGACAAATGGTTGACCTGCTGGTCACCTGCTCACAGCCACTCCATGCAAGTGCAGTTGCCTCCGTTCCCTGGTTCAGAGGTCTGGGCCCTGTTTGCTGTAATAGCTATCATGGCTGTGTGCTTTGCTGTCATGGGAGAGCCAGGGAGGTTGGAGAGAGATAGCCGGTCCCCGTGTACATACCCGGTTGAAGCCCGCATGGAGAAGAGGAAGAACCGAGGCCTCTTCGTGGTCATCAGATCTGCAGCAAAGCAGAAAATGTGGTCACTCAGCAGATACAAACCAGGGTTCCTCACACTGAAACGCGGAGAGAGAACAATGAGGCCATTGGCAGTCACATCGAGAGATGCTTCCTGAACAGCCTGTGCCCAGGGAGCAACTGCTTTCAAGGACAGAGAACCTACATCTGTCTTCCAGATGCAAGCTGAGCACAAACAGTGGAGGAAGCGACAGCAGGGTGCCGCTCACTCCAGCACAGGATGGAACAGCTGTAATTCCAGGTTGCCCTTTGGGGTCGGATCAGCTGTATGAGCACCGGCCCATATAAAGACATATCAACTATGCTGCTTGTCGTGAGGCCACTGATCCAAATGGAGGCACAGCTCCTACCCCAAGGCTTAGCTGGGCCCAAAGATCATGGTGACATAGACCACCTATAGTCTATACGATCATACAACCGAGCAGGAAGGAAGCATCAACCCAAACAGAAATCCAGAAGGGAGGAAAACAAACACTGATACTGCCACCTATTTCTTGAGGCATTTTTTTCTGCATTGAACCTGGGGCTGGGCCGTTGAGTGAAAAGGTGGAGTGGGGACCGGGATGTCATGAGCATGTCTCATAATTCAACTGTCCCCTAAAAGAGGGTCATCCCTGAGACAGCCAGAAATTTGTATAGGGCACAACCCTGAAAATCAGGGTTGATAAATGTTAGAAGGATTGGGTGGAAATGACATTGGAACACAGAGTAGAAGGCCCAGTTTGACTGCAGCTTTGCCCATAGCAGATTCCTGCCTTACAGAGAAATTGTTTTCCCTTCTCCATACTTTCCCTGCTACACATGACATACCAGAAGAGATATTACAAAGATTCCAATGTAATAGCATTCTCTTTCCTAAACTAGGTGGGGTAGACAGGCACTCACTGTCACTTTCTCTATAAGAATAATTTGATAATAATTTTAAAAAAAAAACCAAGCAAACAAAAATCTTAACAAGTCATAGAAAACCACTCCTCGTCAAGGACTCATACACATTTTTGACAGATGAAAAGGACAGAAGGCATTTTGGGGCCCAGGGAATAAGCCAGCCTTGGGAAGTGCTGTATGGCATGGTACCTCCCTGGTATCACATCCAAGGCTGTATGGTGCTGCTATTCAGATAGATCTCTGAAGGTAAGTGGAGAAAGAGGCTGACCGACTGCCTTCGGTTCCCCATGCCTTCTCTCTAGATTAATCTCCCACCAGGATGGCAGGTGTAAGGCACCTATAGGGACAGGGTTTCCCCTTTGGACTGCAGCCCCAGGGAAGGCATCAAGTGACAAGCCTCAAAATACAATATTTCACCATGAGACTCTGGTCAGGGCAGGCCCCTGCAGCCATGGCTCCCTCCTGTGCCTGGAGTGGCCTACTATGCACATATTTTAGCAGTCCCTGGGCCATCCTGCCCTGGCAAAGCCCACATCTTCTTGTCAGAGCTGCTGGCCTGTCTGTTTGTTGGTGGCAGAATTTGTTTCGAATGCCATAGCCCAACAGGCCCTGGGTCCTAATTAAGATCTTAGTCTCTTTGAAACTAATGACAGCCATTTATTGACTACAACAGATCCTGCTACTGAAAAGGGTTCCAGTTATTGTAGCTCACACAAACTACTTCTTTCTTTCAGCCAGCCCTCACATTTTAAAAAACAATTTATTTATTTATTATTATATATTTAGTATCCTGCCTGCATGTTCACTTGCATGGCAGAAGAGGGCATCAGATCACAATATAGATGGTTGTGAGCCACCATGTGGTTGCTCGGAATTGAACTCAGGACCTCTAGAGGAGCAGTCAGTGTCCTTAACCTCTGATCCATCTCTCCAGCCCCAGCCCTCGCATTTTAAATGTAGAACATTCCAGAGGCTAAACCCGGAAGAACAGTTTCTCGTTCCAGGGTGTCACTGGAACTTAAGCTAGGTCAGTCTTCTTTGTAGTTGAAAACCAGCCTAAGCTTATGGCCTGCTGTTAGCCACACAACAGTCCTCACCAGGACTGCAGCCTATGGCCTGCTGCTAGTCACTCAGTAGTCCTCACCAGGCCATGGCCTGTGGTCTGCTGTTAGCCACACAACAGTCCTCACCAGGACCACAGCCTGTGGCCTGCTGTTAGCCACACAATAGTCCTCACTAGGACCACAGCCTGTGGCCTGCTGTTAGCCACACAACAGTCCTCACTAGGACCGCAGCCTGTGGCCTGTGCTAGCCACGTAACAGGCCTCACAGGGCCACAGTCCTTTTCTTGCAATGGATTTGGAACCTCTGCACTCTCATGTTATAGTCTTCAATGAAAACTCAAGCACTTTCCCTTCTTTATTTTCCTCAAAGAAAAAAAATGAAGCAGAACAGCACTTTCTCTAGAGTTCTCAGCTTTTCTACTCAGCTTTGGCATGTCCTGATGATGAGCAAGCCTATTTTCCCCCATAAAATGTGTGAAAACATGCTAACAGCAATTATGTAAGAGAAAGAGAAAAAAATTAAAAAAAAAAAAAAACCCTAAATATTTCTGGAAACTTGGAAAACAAAGCCCTCCAAGCAAGTTCTAGAAGTGGCATTGTAGGGTGTAAGACGTGCCCATCACAGAGCTGGTTCAAAACCAGATTACATCACAGAAGTGTCTCAGAACAGTAATGGCTGGGTGGGGATGCAACTGGGGGTGGGAGATGCTGCCGGGGTGGGGGTGCTGTTGGCATGGGGTACTGCTGTGGCAGGCTTGTTGTTGGTATAGGGTAGGAGTGCTTTTGGAGTGGGGGTACTGCAGAAGTAGGGGTGCTATTGGGGTGGGAGTGTTGTTGGGATGGGGTGCTGCTGGGTTAGGGGTGCTACTGGGGTGGGGGTACTGTTGGTGTGGGGTGCTACTGGGGTGGGGGTACTGTTGGTGTGGGGTGCTACTGGGGTGGGGGTACTGTTGGTGTGTGGTGCTACTATTGGTGTGGGGTGTGACTGGGATGCGGGTACTATTGGTGTGGGGTGCTATTGGGGAGGGGGTACTGTTGGTGTGCTACTGGGGTGGGGGTGCTGTTGGGGTGGGGTGCTACTGTTGGTGTGGGGTGTGACTGGAGTGGGGTGCTACTGTTGGTGTGGGGTGTGACTGGGGTGGGGGTACTGTTGGTGTGTGGTGCTACTGGGGTGGGGGTACTGTTGGTGTGGGGTGCTACTGGGATGGGGGTGTTGTTGGTGTGGGGTGCTACTGTTGGTGTGGGGTGTGACTGGGGTGGGGTGCTACTGTTGGTGTGGGGTGTGACTGGGGTGGGGGTACTGTTGGTGTGTGGTGCTACTGGGGTGGGGGTACTGTTGGTGTGGGGTGCTACTGGGATGGGGGTGTTGTTGGTGTGGGGTGCTACTGTTGGTGTGGGGTGTGACTGGAGTGGGGTGCTACTGTTGGTGTGGGGTGTGACTGGAGTGGGGTGCTACTGTTGGTGTGGGGTGCTACTGGGATGGGGGTGTTGTTGGTGTGGGGTGCTGCTGGTGGTGTGGGGTGTGACTGGGGTGGGAGTACAATTGGTGTGTGGCGCTACTGGGGTGGGGGTGCTGTTGGTGTGGGGTGCAACTGGGGTGGGGTGCTGTTGGTGTGGGGTGCTGCTAGAGTGGGGGTACTGTTGGTATGGGGATTCTGCTGGGGCAGGGATACTTCTGGGTTGGGGTAGGGGGTACACTTACACTTGTGAAACCACAGCCAGGATTACTGTGTGTTCTGAGGGGTTCGTGGCCCGGATTGACCTGTAAAAACAAAAAAAACCAAAAAACCTTCCAGTCAAAGCATTGATCTGTACTTTGTTACACTGAACTATTATGGAAGCTTGTTTGCATTGAGAGTGGCACCAAATCAAGTAGTCCTTTAAGGAAAAAAATCTCAGACACATAACACAGCAAAGAAAGACGACCTCGTGGATCAGAACAATGTTTTCCACTTACTTACTTACTTACTTACTTACTTATTTACTTACTTAGTAATTGTTTTAGCTCCTGGGCAATTTTGCAAAAGATCAGACTCACCAGTTTTCCACTTCAAAACTGGCAAATTCCACTTAAACTTCATGTTTTCTGATTGAAACCTGACTGTCTTTTTATAAGTAGGGCAGTGCTACAGCCCTTTAATGATCAGCTTGTGCCTGGGCAGCTGACCAAGTTGGATAACTTTCCTTTCAAAACAATTGATCATACAGAAAGCTGGTCAAAGTACTTGCTGCAGACGGACAGACAAATGAAGGCTAGGCCCTGTTAAAGATCATTCAAAGAGTGCCAGTTATTCTGTCGATTACGCTTATAGACTTTAAACAACGTGGTCGTCAGCTCGGCTTGAGAAAGATGAAATAGTAACTGTCAATCGAGTCTGCTGAGCTAGGACCACCTGCAGACAGTTCATTTATTCCTTAGCGATGCTACTATAGAATTTGGAGGCTTGTGAACCTTTCAGGATGTGTGCTGCTACACGAAGTGGATTCTCCACTGGACAGGGCTTCGTGAATTGGCCAAGCTTTTAAATAAAGGGCCACATTCTCAAATCTGTGGAAATAACAAATCTCGTATTGACGGTGTCAGCTTATATCTGTGGTCCGGCTTCTGCTCATTTGCAAGATCTTTCTAAGAGGAACCAATCATCCAAGGGCAGGAAGGCTAGACCCGTCCCACTCCAATGCTGACACACTCATTATGTCCTGGTCCCACCCAACCTCCCACAGAGCAGGTTCTGGAAGACTCAGTTTACACCAGGAGCCTACTGCATAGGCACTCAGAGAAGTGCCAGTTCCTATCATATGAAAAGAATACAGTGTCTGAGAAGCAATCTCTGGCTCTAGGGTGAGGTATACACACCTCGCTCGCCCTTAGCCTCTCCCACTGAGTGTGTGCTGTGGGCGCAGTGCTAGGTCACCTTCTATGAGCCTGGATTCTATGAACTCATGCACCGAATGCGGTGAGCAGGAGCATAGTCTCTTGGCTTCCTTTGGGACTGGCGCCTGTCTCTTGGGTTGCTTCTTGCTCTCCAGGGGAATCTGTGTAAAGAGGGGCTGAGATCCCTTCTTGGTGAAAGGACTCAGGGAGATCCGGAGGTATATAGGTCTGGGGTCAGTACGCTTACCTGAAGGAAGGAAGGTTCAGCCTAGATTAAAAAGCGTGGGACTCAGGCCCATAGAGGACAGTAAGAAACGCACATCTACTGGAACATGCCCTCCGCTCATGTCTGTACGGAACACTGCTGCCTGCCAATCATTTAAGAACCTGGCCACCCTCAGTGGGGCCAATAACAGCAGGCACATAGACACACACAGCTTCCTACTGAACCACAGACTGCCCGTTGCTTTTCTGAGCAGCTATACCATAGACAGGGACACCATACCTCTTTATCTCTAAGGGAGAATGTGAAGATTATTCAACCAAGGCCTTAGAGGACATGTGTCTTGAATAATTTTACACCCGCACAAGAGCAGGAGTGTTTGAGCCTCACGAGAAGAGGGAGTGAGGGCCGGGACCCAATTCTACAAAGAAAGTCATTTAGGAAGAAGATGTATTTTTGTTGTTTGTTTTTGTTCTTTGAGACAGTGTCTTGCTGTGTAGCCCTGGCTGGCCTTTAACTCATAGTAATCCTCCTGCCTCAGTCTCCCAAGTGCTGGCATGATTGATGTGTTTCACTATTCCTGGTTGGAAAGAAAATTTATTTCTTAATAGTAAAAATAGCACCTAATATGTACATACATACATATATACATATATGTAGCTATTACTAAATAGGAAAATATATCCATGGAGAAAGGCAAGGTTTGAAACCATTTGCACAATTAAACACTGGTTGATTAACAGAATTTTTTTGGGGGGGCGGAATGCAAGTCACCAAAAAATGACAAGGCAATGCCTATGCTAAAAACAAAACAAAACAAAGCCTTCTTAATCCATTAATATTTTTGTCAATACACCAAAAGTTTTAAGAATCAATTTTCCTATCTCTCATTTACTAATATTCGATAAAAGTCCAGCCCCATATGTAGTTGGGCTCTGCCCTGTCCTCACATTACATAGTGACCCTTCCAGGCTCACTTCCCTGAATCTACTTCTGTGAGTGGCTCTGTTCATCCTGAGTGAACTCATTAGACTGAGCATTTGCTTATGAACGGACAGGCGCCTGCTTCCCAGAGTTCAAGACTTTGCACTAATGGGGCCATGGCACATGGGCCCCAGGAACACTCTGCTGCTGAAGTGGCTGCCTTCTTCCCTCTTCTTCTGGGGAGCCTGCTATAAGCTCTACCCATCTGTGTCACGTATGGAAAAATTTCTCTTTCACACATTTCTGATGTTCATTTTGGGACGGAATAATGAAGTTTAAAATATCTACTTTAAATCTAAACTATGTGTAATAAAAACTGTGTGAATTTTAATGACTCTTTCATGAGCAATACTCCGGAGGGGTGGGGGACTATCTTCAAGTTTTAGGACGAGTCCAGCTGACACCTTTAAATTGGATGTAATTCAAATATGCAGCAGCAAGAAAGTAAAACACATCTCTAGGAGGGAGCTGTGGCCCAGGGTCAGGGCTGGGAACCAAAGCTGTCTACAGAGGAAATTG
The DNA here is from genome assembly GCF_903995435.1 of Acomys russatus. Taxonomy (NCBI): domain Eukaryota; kingdom Metazoa; phylum Chordata; class Mammalia; order Rodentia; family Muridae; genus Acomys; species Acomys russatus. The sequence goes on from NC_067166.1 coordinate 16,229,348, forward strand.
ATTTAGAGCAGATGGGGGGGGGCAGCATTTACTTAGCACCTTAGAGGGAGAAAGGCACCTACCTGCACATCGCTTCTGCATCAAAGTTCCGGGGCTGCCTGTGGTCAATCACAATAATTTCATGATGCTTGTCCAGAAAGCATTCAAGGGCCGACTCTGGAGTGCGAGCAATGTTGCACCTATAGCCAGCTCTGTCACAGGCCCACCAGAAGCCGTCACTCTGGCTGTCTTCCTTTGCAAAGACTAGCAAAACCTGAAACAGAAAGTAGAGCATCTTGGGCTGAAATCCGCACCCTCGGAACTGCTCTGAAAACAGGCCATGGGTACCTTGGCTGAACACGGGGCTCCAGGGGAAAGCTGTCTAGGTTCAAACCCAGCTCCTCCAATAATTCCTGGGATCTCCAAACAAGCAATTGCATCTTCCTGGCCTGGCTGGGAGCTGGTTGGGGGGACAGGGGGTGGGGGGCAGACAGAGAATTGGACACGGGTAAATGCTTGACCATTCTAATAAGGGTTGGGTGTGGCTGGCAGTGGTTTAAGTTTTCTTACAGTTAGGCCTATTTTTAAAGGGAGGGGAACGGCAAAAACACCGACAGGAGAAGTAACGTGGGCTACGCGGGTTACGTGGTGATTTGCAAATGCACTCATCTGGTTCAGTGCAACTGGTATTTGATTCCAAATCCCCAGGGGCCTCTCTGCACTCATCTCTAACATAGCTGCTAAGACCGAGGAACTAAGAGAACCGACAGAAACCTGAGAGACTAATTTAAACATCCAAACTTCTTACCAACACGGGGAAAGACTGAACACGAACTGTGAAGCCAATGGAACTAAACTGAGGATGATTTGCCTCATTGCGAAGTATAGCCCCACGCATGGAGAAGAAGGCAGGTGACTTGCACAGGGTCTTCTCAGCATCCCAGGGCCCAGGAACCCAGAATCTCCATGGGAGACTCCATGGGAAACCATGGAAGCCTTACCATCACTTGGACCTACGTAGGGTTTAACTTGTGCACAGAGAATGATGCCTCAGGAAAGCCAGGTGGCCAGTCCCATTCCCTGCCATGCTCCTGCATCCAGCAGAAGGATAGTGCTTATGGCTACCCACTGAAAAACTGATGGCTGAGAGAGCAACCACTTCAAGGGTTTTATGAAAACTATAAGAAGGCTATTTCTATTTTGTTTTTGAGAAAGGGTCTTGCTATGAAGCCCCAGGGAGCCTTGGATTCACAACCCTTGAGCCTGCCAGGTAACTGGGATTACAGGACTGCACCCTGCAAAGGGCTTTATTACTATCACAGTAGGAGTGAGAGGTCCCTCAACAATATGCCGCAATCCAAAAACATAACATTCGAAGACGTTGCTAAGGCATTTAGTATTATCCAGAACCCATTTCTGCTTTAAAGCAGTAGTCTCTCAGCATGAAGGGCTTTTGAGGCAATACCATACAGAGGTCATGGTAAAATGCCCAAGTGTTTCATTTATAATTAGAACAGAAACAAGCCAAAGTGCCCAACCGTTACCACTATGTTTTAAAACTACCTTCTTGCTCGAACCTTAGAAAGTCATAGGGAAGCAGACACAACAATATACGACTGTCACCCACACACCAATCAGTTTAGCAATAGCCAACTGCTGGCCAGTATGGGTTTGCTCTACACCTCCCTCTCTCCCAGCGGTTTTCAACCTTCCTAACACTGTGAACCCCTTATTACAGCTCCCCATGTTGTAGGGAACCCCCAACTATGACATTACTTTCATTGCTACCTTCATAACTGTCATTTTGCTACTGTTATGAATTGTAATATAAACATCTGATATGTAAGACCTCAGCGGGGTTGGGGGTGGGGTTCATGACCCATGGGCCATCTCTGTTTTCTCAGGGCTCCCTCTGGCCAGGGTCTACTACTTTTTAGTCTGGGATGCTCTTCATCTTTGCGGACACTGAGGTCCCACTAGAAAGAGGTGGCTCTCCTGAGCGGTGAAAGGCACCTCCTTGTGGGCTACGATAACAGAAAGAAAGCCTTCAGACCAAACTAGAGCTGTGGCAAAGACAGCTAGGAAGGTCAGGGAGAAGCTGGCATGTGCAAAAAGTCATCAACCTCCTTCTTGGAATGACTGTGATATTAGGACGAGAAACAGTAGACGCTAAGAGCCAGGAACTGACAATCTTTTGTCTCTCGTCTGGTTATGTTATAGGCTTATAAAGAAGAATCTCAAGGACTCACACCCGTTTCTTTGTGACCATAATGGCTCAATATTGACTGGTACAATAAGAGCACAAGGCTACTCTCTCCCTTTGGACCATGCAACTAATTCCAACCAATCTTACTCATTTCATGTGTTTTTAAATAAGTGCAATGTTCCACATTTTTAAAAAAAAAAAAAAAAAAACAGCAAAAGACATTATTTCACAAATATTTCCTAAACATCTACTATGTACTATATACATATATATTAATATGTGTCTATAAATATATTTTTCCTTTTCATTCTACCAGTTATGTTCCTTTCAAGAACTCTGACTAAACGCACATGCCTTTCTGGTGTTTGACACCTGGCATTTTGACACTGGAGAGACAGCATCTTTCAGAGTTAATGAATTCTTTGAGATGAAAAATGACAGTTCAGGTGTACAGCACCCATGTGCACCTCCCCCACAACACACACACATGCACACACACGCACATGTACACACGCACATGCACACATGCACATGTACACATGCACATGTACACATGCACACACACACATGCACACACACGCACATATACACACGCACATGCACACACGCACATGCACACACGCACATGCACACACGCACATGCACACACGTCCATGCACACGCACATCTAAACCCTTCATTTGAAAGACTCTCAGCTGCTGGGTCTCTGTCCTTCTGCCCTAAGCAGCCCAGGAACAGGCATCTACAAAGTAGAAACAATCCCTATGTCCACGGCCCCCAAATTGTCCAGATGATTACCCAGACTTGTCAGTCTTAAACTTGCACACCCTGCCTGCCCCACAGGAAGGTTTCCTGCAGTCGTCATTTTCTGGTCCCTTGGACTCCTGACCGGCCCTGGTGTGCACCTGAGTGGTAGTGTTGGTTTTATATTTCCCCTTTCTTTTGGACATTTTAATGGTATATTTTAAATGATGTATTAGCATACTTGAATAAGAATAAGAATAATAAACTCTACATTTGAAATGGAATATTTATACCAGAAAGGCACTTACTAGAAAAATGTCTTTGGGTGATATTTAAACTCCTTTCCATTTATAAAATGTTGATTTAGAAAAATCAATTTCAAAGCAAATTGAAAATCCATAGATTTTAGAGTTTAAAAAAAAAAAAAAAAAACTATAGCAACTACCTTGTAGTGTGTTGACCTAGCTCTAGATAGCCATGCCTCCTCCAAGGGAATGGTGGACCCAAGTCACCAGGACTGGACTTTTTGTCTCCATCTCACAGATGGCAGTTGGTTTCAGGATAGTCTGTTTCCAGAAATGTGTATCCAAGAAGTGAGACAGGGGGATGACTGCGAACTGGGACTAGTGATAGTGGAAACACAGAAGGGAAGACTTGAAACTCTCAGCTCAGAGGTGGTCCCCCGCTTACCTCTTCCTTGGGTTCTGCAAAAACACAACTGAACATCTCTCTCTCTCTCTCTCTCTCTCTCTCTCTCTCTCTCTCTCTCTCTCTCTCTGTCTCTCTTTCTCTCTCTGTCTCTCTCACGTGTGTGTCTAACTGTCTGTCTCTGTCTCTCTGTCTCTGTTTATCTCTTTCTCTTCTGTGTGTGTGTATGTCTGACTGTCTCTCTCTGTCTATCTGTCTCTCATATGTGTGTGTGTGTGTCTGTCTGTCTGTCTCTGTGTCTGTCTGTCTCTCGTGTGTGTGTGTGTATGTGTGTGTCTGTCTGTCTCTGTGTCTGTGTGACTGTCTGTCTGTCTGTCTCTCTCTCTCTCTCTCTCATGTGTGTGTGTGTGTGTGTGTGTGTGTGTGTGTGTATGTGTGTGTTTGCTATACTAGGAACTGAACTCAGGAACACACACATGCTTGGCAAGCACGGCCTCTGAGCTATAGTCACAGGGTCTTGCTGATTACCAAGCTCTCCTTGAATTTATAATCTGGAGCTGTAAGTGAACATTTTTGTTTCTGGACTGACAAGTCCAGCAGACCTAGCTGTACTAATATAGTTCTTATTTAGTTACGTGCTTTTTGGCATAAGGCTGCTATTATTGCAAATTAAAACACAAGAAATATGGCCCAAATCAGCTTTAAATATTTATAGACTCATGGTCATTTGTGGATATTTAGTGACCACCAACAAAGGCAACTCTCATAAAATGATCTACAAAAATATATTTCTTAGAACTCACCATTAAAGGCATTTGGCTGAATTTGTTTTGTAAGTAGGAAACACAAACTGAACCTCCCACTTACCCTAATATAATAGTCAACATTCATTTTAAGCATTTTCATTTAGTGGCTAGTTATGCAAGGTGTTAGGGACTGGTATGAAAGAGCAGACAGCCACAGGCCAGTCACTGCTCCTAGGATCCTGGCAGGGGAGAGAGTTGGGAGAACAGATAATGACAACCCAAACCACTCAGAAGCGGTGACCACAGACAGAGCAAGGGCAAGGATCCAGGCCTGGGATAAGCGTCAGAAGGGATAAGATTTGTGGCAGCAATCTGAGTGCTGTGGTAATCTTATTTGCTGTGGTCTCTCTTCCTAGCGAGACCGTGGAAGCTAAGGAAGATGTGGGCCGAGGTCTGGAGCTGTCAGTGAACATCGTTCTTTCTGGACTGACCTCTGCCACCCCGGGCTCTGTCCACGCGAGAGCAGAACTATGTCAGCCTCTTGATAAAAATGACCAGAGAGTAGTCTGCATACACACTGTAACCTTTGAAGGTTTCTGTCAAACCTCTGACGTTTGGCTTAGTGGTGACATATGGATAGACATAGGAAAAATAATATATGTTCAGCACGCTGAAGCTGAAACGATTAGACACACTGAGGTATAACGGACCACCATCCTGTCAAAGCACACACATAGAACCGCTGAACACTACTGGCTACCTTAGAGCCACAGACATCAGACAGGGAGGTGGCATCTTTTCTAAGGCTTGGCAAATCATCCTCTGTATTTCCAGTGTCACGCACCATCTCTGGAAAACCTTTAATGAGTGTGTCATGTTTGGCTGGCCTCACTTCCTCTGTGGCACCTTCATCCTCCCCCCCCCATAAATTGGATTATGTGTCCTGTGTCCCTCAAAGACAGCAGCCACAGCATTCTCCCGGGGCAGCAATTTCTCCTCTGATTCTGTTTATATTTGAGTGACATGTCACAGCATCAACACTTTTCATTTGGTGCTTTGTGTTTGTTGGTTTATTCCTCCATCAATGATCTAGTTTTTGTATTAGGTTGTGTGGGTTTATCATCGGGACACAGGAGGCAACACAACAGCACAACCTGCTGTCTATGCTTCGTTTCAGTGATAAATGGGCAGGGACCGGTGACAGAGATTTTGAAGGACTGATATGGACAGTCACTGATTGCACTGCATATGATCTATGGGCTGAAGAGCTATCAGTGAGGTTGACATGTAGTTATATATACTTTATATAGCTGTTCATGGTTAAGACACCCAAGTAACTGTGCTCTGGAAGTAGGGGCCACTGCTAAAGGTATTTAACTGTTGTTGACATGGTACATACTGGGCTACCTACAGTGCTTTCCAATGTAACTGCAAAGCCTTTATATGCCAGGCAAACAACCCCTCTAGCTCCCATAGAATTTTGCCGAAATCTTGTTATAATCATAAAGTTGTATTTGTTGCTCACCTTAAGCTAGAACAATGAAATACGGGCTGAGCCAGGACTAGGAGAGAGGCTGCTGGGAGAGGCTATAGGGACTGTGTGTGGCCGTATGAGCAGCAGAGGCCACATGCTGCAGGAGTCCCCAGGGGGCAGCAAGGGACTCTGGGAACAACACATGCAACTGCAGTCCACAGATCAGAAAGAGTGACTGCCCCAAGCAGTCCAGGAGGAACCCACATGTCCCCACCTGCCTTCAGCAAACTTCCTTGCCAGCCCATGGCACTTTGCCCTTACTGGAAGTCCTGTTTGTTAACAGCCCTGAGAGAAAACTCAGGAGTATCCTTGTAAGGCTACCAACAGTCTCTTTCTGAAAATGAAACTATTTTCTCTGAGGAAAAGATGTAAATAAAACTAGCATGTCCCTGACCTGAAGGAGGTGGTGTTTTGTGTTCTTTCCTTTTTCTATTGTGTATGTGCACATATGCATGTGTGTATGTGCAAGTGTGTATATGTATGTGCATGTGCTTTGTGCATGCAAGTGATACGTGTGTAAGTTCATGCGTGTATGTGTACATGTGTGTGCATGTGTGCATTCTTGAGTGTGTATGTATTGTATATGTGCATGTGTGTGCATGTGTGTGTGTGCATGTGTGTACATATGCATGCATATGTATGTGTTACACTTGTATGGACGTGGTCTTGCATGCCCAAGGGTGATGTTAGGACTCATCTTTGATCACTCTTCCACCTTATTCACTGAGACAGGGTCTCTCAATCAATCCTCGTGTCCACCCATACATCTAGTGTCACCAGCCACCTGCTATGGGGAGCCACAGTTTCTGTCTCTGGAAATACAGGTGAGCCCACTCAGTTTTTCTTCGTGGTGGCACGGCAAGCACTTTAACCACTGAGCTGTCTCCTCAGCGCTGATCTGTGCTCTGTGTCTTCAAATAGACTCTCGACATTATAGTGAGACACCCAACGTGTAGTATAGTTTGCTGGGTTGTAAGACACCTCTAGGTAGCAAGGGTCATCTGAGGTATATCAGCATACATAGATGACATAAGAGGCACCTACATGGCATTAAACAGCCAGCTTGACTTGAGGAGGAGCCAATCAAGGGTCAGGAGGAATACTGAACTGGGACTTCCTATAAATTTTTCTAGGAAGGTGATGCAGGGGGAGTTTGATGGGAGCTTCATTTTGGCCAGCCACTGTATCCAAAGTACTTAAAATATTCTCCTTCCTAATAGTCTTTCTGTAATTCTTTGAATGTGGCCACTGCTCTCATTTTGCAGACTTCATCTTGGATGATGAGTAAGACACATATCTGTAGTCACACAAACAGCAGGGTGTAAACTGAGACCAAGATGACCTCAGATTGGCTGGACTAGGTAGAAAGTACAATTTGGTAGCAGCAGAAGAGACAGACAAGAAGGGAGACACCACTTCTCTGTGTTCCATCGCTGTGTGACAGTCACAAGGCCATGTTCTCTCTGACACGTAGAGCCCCAACACAAACCAGCCATGATGACTTATGCTTGGGAGGCTGGGCTAATCTAGGCTACAGTGAATTTCAGGCCAGCCTAGGCTACAGAGGCACAGTCTCAAAACAAATAAACCCCAATGTTTAATGGCTCTAGAACAATTTATAACCATATAAACTCAGAAAAATAATTTTTGAAGGACTCTGTTTTGTGAGGAAAAGCTTAGGCCATAGCTGTGGGGATCTAGTTCTAAGTTCGTTGGAAAGCCCAGTGTGGGGGGCAGCGAGGACAGGGCTCGAAGCCGAGAGGCATGTAGACCCTGCACGCTGGGGAAATAAGCACACTGCAGGCATTGATGAAGAAGAGAGTGCCTGGTTTCCAGACAGTGTCACATTGATGTGAACTTACTGCTTCATACTGCTTCATAATATCCCCCTTACGTTTTATTTTCTGGCCAAGATTGAAAACTATGACTTTCTTGGTGAGTCACATGTACTCACCCGGGAGAGATGTGCTACATGGCTCACACCGCTCTTCTAGTACATTCTGCCCTCCTTGTGCTCCTGGCAGTACTGTGTGGAGTGTCTCAGCCCCATGCTCCACATCCTGGCTTCCCCTGGTGGCCTTGGAAAAGCACTACTAAAGCAAGCACATTCTGAAACACTCTTATCTCGCCATTTCCTCCCAAGCTTGAATGATATAGCTAATTAATATTTTTTATTTTACAGCGAAGTGACAGAATAGATATTTTCCTACAAGGGATGGGGCAAAAATAAAAAACAAAAGAAAGGAAGGAAGGAAGCACTAGGACACAGTTTCGTATTTCTGAGACAGTTACACAATCCATGGTGAGTTAGAGACACCCCAGCAGTTGTAGGATTTGAACCTTTCATCATGGCCAGAGAGCATCTTGTCATCTCCCTACTTGTTGCATAGAGCCTTTTACATAGTAAGGACTCAGATTCTTAATGTCTTACACATTATTAAAAGTTTTTTTGAACTCTTCTGTCCCTCACTCATTCAATGAGACAGTGTGTGTGTGTGTGTGTGTGTGTGTGTGTGTGTGTGTGTGTATGTGTGTTAGGGGGTATACATGTGAAAACCAGAGGTCAATATTTGTGTGTCTTCTTCAGTTTTTGCCCTTATTTTTAAAAATCAATCCTTGTTTATTTGTATTTATTTGTGTGTGTGTGTGTGTGTGTGTGTGTGTGTGTGTGAAAATCAGAGGTCAATGTTTATGTGTCTTCTTCAGTTCTCTCCCCTTATTTTTAAAAATCAGTCCTTGTTCGTATTTATTTATTTGTGTGTATGTGTGCGTGTGCGTGTGTGTGTGTGTGTGTGTGTGTGTGTGTGTGTGTGTGTGTGTGCGTGTGTTCTCATGGGCATGTCTCTCTTGTGAAGGGCAGAGGACAACCATCGGAAATTAGTTCTCTCGTCTCTGTGTCTGTCCTGAGACTTAAGCTCAGGTTTGTCAGGCATTAGGCAGGCACTGCTACCCCATTGACTGACTGACTAGCCTTCTCAAGCTTATTTATTAACTAATTAGTTAGTTAATTAATTAATTAATTTAGAGAAAAGGTGTTTTGCCGAACCCAGAGCTGTCTAGTTCAGTTAGACTGGAATTCCAGTAGGCTCAGGCATTCTGTCTACCTCCTTCATGCTGGGATTGCAGATGTCCACCACCATGGATGCTCAGCTTTGTATGTGGGTCCTGGGGGACTGAGCACACAAGTCCCCATACATGAGCCACAAGGACCTTGCTGATTGAGTCAACTCATCAGCTCCTCCACAAACGTTTGCCCATGTGCATCTCTGATCACTCTGGGGATGCAGCCGCAGGGCTAATATTCCCGTCCTTTCTCTAGGGAGTGGGTTCACACTATGTGTTTTATTATGTTCGAAAGACTGAGCGCTAATGGAGAATATTTTTTAATATACCAAACATATTCCATTCGAAGTTATAGACAACTGTTTTCAGTCGTGAAGAAATGGCTATAAAATGGTAGCTTAATGCTGCAAAAGGACAGATCATACTGGAAAGGGTGGAAATGCAATGCAGTTGGAGATGCTGTGACAAAATCTGACTACTTAGCATGTGTAACATTTGGATGCATGCATTATGTAACATGAAATCTCATTGGAATGAAAACATTGGCTCATCAAAAGCCAGACTTATGAAAATGAAGGAAAGGACCACAGAGTAGGGAAAAGTTTTCAAAATCTATTGAAGAACTTGTAACAAGTGTAGATAAAGAATTTCTTCCGAGTCTGGGGAGGTGGCTCATGGGTAAAAAGCACTTGTCAAAATGAGGACTTCCGTTTACACTCATCACTCACATGAAAGCTAGTCTCAGCAGTGCAGGTCTACACCACCAGGGCTGGGAGGCGGGGACAGTGTACCCTCCCACTCTAGTGAAACTGGTGAGCTCTGTCCTAAAACATAAAGTGGAGAGTGACAGGGGAAGACCCCTGACATCCACCAGTGGCCTCCACATACACAAACACAAGTATGTCACCCACACATGTATGCACACATGCACACACACAGAGAGAGAGAGAGAGAGAGAGAGAGAGAGAGAGAGAGAGAGACAGAGACAGAGACAGAGACAGAGACAGAGACAGAGACAGAGAAAGAGAGAGAGAGAACATTAGAATAGCCAAAAAGCAAACGAAAAGCGTTTCATTGGTCATGGAAAAACGCAAAATGTCAACTACACTCTAAGTATCTTTCCCACTAGGAAAACTAAATTAAAGACAAAAATTGAACATTGCCCTGGGAGTAACAGAAGTCTGTTGTCCCTTGTAAGAATGTAAAATGATGTAACTTTCGTAAAAGGGACAGAAATCTTTTCAAAAAGCCAATTGATTTTTTTCCTCCATGCTGGGAATCAACCGCAGGACCATGTGCAGGCTCAACCAACTAGGTTTCTGCTACTGAGCTATCTATACACTACTTTTGGGGGGTGGGGAAGGAAACACTAAATACATTTTGTTCTTGAATTTGTTAGCCAATTTTTTAAAATGTCGTATTTGGAAAGGAAGAACAATCAGATGACTTTACACGTAAAACTCCTAAGGACTCCTTAAAAAAGGAAGCCTATGTGAGGGCTGGCAAGATGGCACAGCAGACAAGGGCGACTGGGACCTGAGTTTGATCCCTGGATCCACATGATGGAAAAGAGTGAGTCCGGAGAGTTGTCTTCTTTGTCCCCACATGTACAGCATGGCACCTGTGAACTCTCCTGCCATATAAATGAATTTTAAAGGATTGCATCAGCTCAGTAATGAATTCAGCAAGGTCGTAGGCATGGAGATGCCCACGACCATCTTGAAAATGAAGAGTCAGGTTGGTACCCTGTGACTCGCTTCACAATTTCAGAGCTCTTTGCAAAAAGACAGGCATCTAACTCAATTTACAGCTGACTGATTTTCTTTTCTTTTTTCTTTCTTTCTTCTTCTTCTTCTTCTTCTTCTTTTTTTTTTTTTAACAGATTTTACGTGTGTGTGTGTGTGGGGGGGGGGTATGGGGCCATTAAGACAGAACCTGCAGAGTTCAGAGGCACCAGGAAGCCCTGCGGTTAGAGTTACAGACACACATGCGCTGTCCAACATGGATGCTGGGAACTGAACCCAGGCCCACTGCAAGGGACTGATGTGTCATCTCCCAGCCCCCTTGATTGGCCTGTTTTTGTCCAACAGTGCCAAGACACAGAAGCAGCAAGAAAATTTTGAACTAATGTTGCTGGGATAGCCAGACAGCCCACCTGAAAGAATAGTGGTCAGGTTCCTAAATCTCAACCATAAGACTGTTCAAAATGGACCACACAGCTCAAGGGAACACATAATACAAGGGGACTTCAGACGAGGCAAGGGGTTCCCTGAGATTCCCCAGCATAACATCAAAAGACACCAAATGATAAGAATAAATTTCAGAAGGATGTTTACCATATACTTTTCAAATAAACCTTAAAAATATTCAAGAAAAAGAGTGAGTCTTACAAATGGACTCATGACTGTAAATATGAGCCCCAGTGTTCCAGGAGAGGGAAGGGAGTCAGGGGCTAAATAAAAGGCTTAAATAGTGTCTGCAACATTACTTCTAGGGGAAGAATGTTCTCTGAAACAAATGGGGCATAATGTTACTATTTGATAGAAGCAAGTGCAACAGTTTACAGTTTGGCAAATTACGTTCTTAAAAGAACAACCAATGTATCCTTATCCTGAGCCTTCACTGCCAAGGCAGCACAGGGTAGAGTGGAAGTGGATGAGATTGGCACCAGCTTGAATCTGCCCCCCCAGGAAGGACGGAGAAGATGGCTCGGGGATGAAACGCATGGTATCGGCCCACTTACGACTGCTTTGATTCCAAAACTGGAGTTCAAAGTGAGTGCCCTTAGAACGATTACTGGAATTTTCCATTTGCTTGTATTCTATGCAAAAAGCCTGCGGCACGTGTTTATTTTTCTCTTTGCTCCTAAATTTGTTTTCATCAAACTTTCCCAAGCTTAGCCTCTTCCTTTTGGTGTTTTCTTTTCCCGAGATCTGTAATCCCTTTCCAACAACTATAAAGCACTGGTGTTCCTCTGCTCATAACTCAAGCGGCACATGTCTTTAGTTCAGTTTCCGCTGTCATCTTCACCCCGGGTTGGGTGCCTGCATCTTCCCCGCATCTCAAGGGCAGAATAAGCTCCCAGAAGCTGACAAGCTACAGCTGTTATGAAGAAGAGGCACTCTTACTTGGGACCAGTGGGCTACTGTAGACAAATAATTGGAACTGGTGGCTTCCCTTCTTACAAGCTTCCATGGTGAAGAAAGTCAGGAAGGGAAAGGGACTGACACCTACTGAATACTCAGTGCTAGAACAGACCACCTAGGTGGGAGGCCTTTCTGCCTTGTTACATAGGTCTCCTGTCCCAGAGCCCTCTAGGCTAATTGCTTAAGTCATAGGGGACACAAAAGAAAAGCCTTCTTTCATATTCTCGCTCTCCTCTCTCCTCTCTCCTCTCTCCTCTCTCCTCTCTCTCCCCTCTCTCCCCTCTCTCCCCTCTCTCCCCTCTCTCCCCTCTCTCCCCTCTCTCCCCTCTCTCCCCTATCTACCATATTTCATCTTCCTCTCTCTCTCTCTCTCTCTCTCTCTCTCTCTCTCTCTCTCTCTCTCTCTCTCTCTCCCCCCTCTCTTTCTCTCTCTCTCTCATTTTTCAAGACAGGGTTCTCTATGTAGCCTTGGCTATCCGGGAACTAGTTCTGTAGACTGGGCTAGCTTTGAATTCACAGAGATCTGCCTGCCTCTGCCTCCCAGGTGCTGGAATTAAAAGCATACACCACCACTACCTGATATTTTATTTATTATCTATCTATCTGTCTATCTATCTATCTATCTATCTATCTATTTACCTATCTATCCATCTATCATCTGTCTGTCTATCATCTGTCTATCTATCTATCTATCTATCTATCTATCTATCTATCTATCTATTATTTTTAACCAATATAAGTGAGATAAGTACCTATTTACTATAGATCTTGGTCCCTGGCTCCTGATCAAGAAGAGAAGCCTAAACATTGTTTTTTTTCCCCTTTTCCTTATTTTATTTTTAATTTACTTTTACTATATTTTTTATTTTATATTTTGTTTATGTAATTGTATTTTTTATTTTGATTATATGTTTCATATATAATCACATCATTTATCCCCTCCTTTTCTTCCCTCCAAACCCTTCCATATACCCATCCTTGCTGCCTTTCAAATTCATGGCCTCTTTTCTCATTAATTGTTGTTACATATTACTGTTAGGTCTAAAGTGGGCTCCCAAGCCACCAAAGGACAGTGCCACTGACAATGTCGTAAATGACAGTCTGGGCTCAGCACGGGCTTGGCTCTGGCTGGGCCAACAGAAGGACTGCTACTAGATAAACAAAAGCTTAACATCAGCATTGCTCAGAAACTTGTGAAGCAGGTTTCTGTTTGTCAGGGAGACAACCGACTGCTTTGCTATCAGCCTCTTCAGCCTAATTTCTAACACACACCTGCAATACATACCAAAATCCCCATACTAGCTCCCAGGCTCTTCCGGCCCACAATCCATCAGCAACACCCTGCTCTTCCTATCTCCCGCTCTCAGTATGCCTTAGCTGCCTATGGTTCTTTGTGTAGCACTGAGGCCTCATGGGCTTTTCCCGGGCCACTTGGGCATCTCTGTTGTTGTGCTTGCTCTTGTTGGTGAGACTATCTGGGTGTAGCCTCTGACATTTCTGGAAGACACAACCTCAGAGCAGATTCCCTGTCCCTCAGGCTCTTACACTTCTGCCACTTTATTAGTGACCTACAGAAGAGAATGACCCACAGATCTTTATTTATCAATAAAGATATTGATCAACCAAAAAAAATTTGCCTACATGTGTACCCTATCCACATAGTTCCACTCCCAAACAACAGCACCAGCTGTGATTACTGAGGATCTTCCACAGGCAGAGTGTGTTCTACAATAGCATGCAAGGCAGTTTTGTTGCAGTGATAATCCTCTATGGGAAAGCAGATCTTATCTTGTGCCAACAAAGAAGTGGGGCAGAGGAAGAAAACAACACACACAAACTCATACTGTTGAAGAGGCCAGACAGAGTCACACCCAGCTCTGGCTCTCAGCAAAGCCATAGTATACCCTTTAACACATATCACTTCCTCCCTTCTTGTGGGCACCAGGATGTTGGGTTGTTCTTCCCCACAATCTATTGGAAATTCTATTCATTGTATTTATACTCAAAGTTGGGTGATATCTGAGTCCTCAAAATCAGTCTAATTTCTGAAGCATGATACTGACAAAGACACACACACACATTATAATATATATACCATATGTAATATCATATATAAAATATAATATATAGTGTACGTATTGAACTATATAATATATAGTATATATACTATATATTCTTTCTATATATAATATTGAAGTGCAGTATATGTTTTATATGTGTGTGTGTGTGTGTGCATGTGTGCATGCATGTGTGTGTGTATGTATGTGGCAGAAACAACATCTGTTGTTAAACCAGAAGACGACTCAAACACTGCTCAGATAGCCACGTGCCCCAACAGCAAAGCCCCTCCTGGGGGATAGAGACATACCTGGATAGGGTCCTGTGTCAGTCTCATGGGCCCAATGCGTACCTCCGCAGAAGACACCTGCTAAATAAAGGACGGCACATGAGAAGTGTCAACTCTTCAGGATACAGATTGCTAAATCATTCCTTACCTAGTAGAGCACATCATGCCACTGCAGAAGTGATGGAAGAACGAACCTAAGTTACTGACCTGGAGACAAGTTAGGAAGCATCCTATGCCACCCTGTCCGACCTGCTTATGAGAAGCTATACCCTGGGAGTAGCTATAAGGCTGTGTCTCCAGCGGTAAGGAGCGGGGCTTTGGATGGCTTTTACTTCAGTCCTGAGACTTTTATAATAAGCATGAGTTGTTTTATTGGTGAAATCAATTTGATGATTACTTACTGAGCACTTACTATGTACTAGCACATCATTGTTACAGCTATACTCTATTACTATACGTACTGATATTCTGAAATTTCAAGAGAGAGCAGGACATGTTGGAACACATCTACCGATTAAGAGCTAGCTCCATACTCACACCTTTACTTTTTAAGGATTTAGCATGAGGAATAAACAGTTAATTCCCTCATCCCGTGTGTGCTGGCGAAACTGCCTCCATCGAAGTGCATTTCCTCAAGGCGACACAGGGACACCACACCAGGACCACCAGAGGTAACCTGTACCCAGGCTCCTTAGGTGAGACTAGAGCTCTCAGCTGCTCACTGGCCCACACTATTTCGTTGCCCTGGGCTGCAGCGGAGAGCGACTCCAGAGTTGCCTTTATTTTTTAATCTCTTTACTCTCAGATTTCTAAAAATGTCTTTTTTCCGAGTGAATGTGGCTGAAGGTCTCTGCCGCACATCATGGATCCATCTTTCTCTCCTCTAAGTGGCTGCGGTGGCTTGCCACCTGAAAGCTTATCCCGCTTGAAACATACCCTCTCGGCTCCTTGTCTGTCTAAAGGAGCATCAGAATTCATGTGACCAAGGACATGGCGATGACCCATAGCTAAAGGAGGCTTGGCCCATTAAAAAATAACAAGAAAATTAAAGCTTTCTGTGCTGAGGATGTAGTAAGTTGGTGGGAAGTCTGGGATGCAGAAGGTGTTATGGGTCTAGTACTATACAAATGGGCATAGCAACTGAGGGCTATCCCCAGCTACTTCAGCTTGAGAATAGCCTGGGGTACATGGCAGGTGGCGGGGGTGGCTCCTGCCTCAAAAACCCAAAACTAAATAACAGCAACAAAAACCCCAAGGTAGGATTATAAATTATACTTTGGAAGATCCAAAATACCACCCCACCCCTTCCTCCTTTCCCCATACTTATCTCTGGGCTCTTACGCTGTCACTTCTGTCCCAGGGTCCCTACTCTTTTCTCTGTAGGGTGGGTTTACCATCTTGCTTCAGACCTCACTGTCAGGAAATAAGTTTGGTAGAAATCCAAAGCCCAGGCAGACGCCCTCACCCACAAGCCTAGTGACCTGAGTGGGGTCCCCAGAACTAAAATACAGGAAGAAGGAGAGAACCCCTTTACAAAGTTCTCCTCTGACCCCACATATGTACTGTGGAATTCACCATGAGTGGGTACACACACACACACACACACACACACACACACACACACACACACACACTTAAATGTAATAAAAATAGAGTATCAAAGGAATAAAATAAAAAAGGCTTGTTTTGGGAAGGTGCCCGCAGGAAGGACTCAAACTGCACCCCACAAAAGAGAACTTGCCACTATTTGATGAATTGCCTTATACACTTGGTGCGTCCCCATCAGGCACACGTGTGACCTCAGTGGTGGGAGGCAGCTGGTTTAAATTCCACTGGGAGGCCACATGATGACCATGAACACACCCATGTCTCTGTCCTAGAGGTGTGCTAAGGCGTTGCCTTTACAGGAGACCAAACAATCGCCATTGGTTGACGGCACCATTTTAAAGGTGTCGCTCATGCCTAAAAGACAGGAGAGACCACGGTTTCCTCATTCACCCACACGGTCCCCGCCCACATCTACACTTTGGCCTCTGCATAAACCAACATGGCAGGAATCCACAGTGTGAATTTCAGTAAAAGAAATGCAGAGCAAGGTCCTGTCCCAGGTTTCTAACTGTCCCTAACCTATCTCCTTCCTGCCCCTTGTCAATATGTCCCCACCCACATCTGTTACTTAACCTCTAGCTTGGGTGCCTCAGTTTACCAGATCCTCTAGCCCCGACTCACACTTAGTTTCATGTTTCTTGTGTAGCTTTTTTTTTTCCTTAGTCTATGCACTGTATCATCTGACCTTAGTCTCAATACCCAAAAGAGGTCAGCTGTCACATCAGAACCTGGCAGGTGTCCTTGCTGGCTCTTTGGGATGTCCTAAGCAATGGACACTAAAGGACAGCTGCAGTTATTTTGCAAGGCTCTGTTTCAGAATTCACCAGTTCATCACACAAATACAAAGAGGCCTGTGCGGCCGAGCTAAGCCTCTACTTCAAAGAGTAAACCTGAGCAACTGCAGATATACAGGTAGGTGCACAAGTTGGCTCTTCCTATGGGAACTCAGCACCTCTAACAGGGGCAGAAAAGCCAAACCAGGGATAGGGCCATAGGCCACAAAATGCTACTGCCCAGGATGAAGGAAGGATGGGGTCCAAGGGTGATGAGATAAAACTCTAGGCCACTTCCATCACATTGCTTCCCAATCACTCAATGAGAACGGCGTGCACTTACTCACAGCACACACCATTTGCTGTGTCAGACGTGTGTGTGTGCATGTGCATGAGACTACACCCATAACTACATGTTTGTCAGCAGGGCCATAACTCCCGTGCAAGTGAGTTTTTCAGCAGGGCCATAACTTCCCAGCAGGTGAGCCAGTCTCTAGGGCGGATAATACAGAGTCTTACTTTTAATATTTGCTGATTTCACCAATGACCATTCTCAACCCTGTTATAGAGCTTGGCTATTCCGGCATAAACAGAGAGACCCCTAGATGCTTGCTGCATCTGGGGACACGCTGTTCATCCCATGAGGGCTGGTGAGGGCTGGGGAGTGGCGAGCTCCTTCAGTTTTATTGATCGGCAAACATCCGTTGCCTATTTCCATTTGATCGTTTAGCTGCATACAGAATTCTGCCCAAGAGATAGGCTTCCTTAGACTTTGCAGCTGAGACAAGAAAGATAATTTGGTTTGGCGGAGATTAAAGAAGCATTCGCGAAGGCAGGCAAGCTGTGAGGAAAAGAAAGGAGAGGGTAGGACTGAGGAGAGTCTAGTCACGGAACAGCCTACGCACAGGCAGGAAGGCAGAGGCACCCCCGGGGGAGGGACACAGTGTTCAGAGTGGCTGCATTATCGTATGTGAAGGCGAAAGCCGGGGGTGGGGGGGACCCCAAGGAGGTGCCTTTTCATTGTGGAGGTACCAGTCACCACAGTGTAGGATTCCAAGTCACCATGATCATGTGTGTGATGAGGAAAACCAAACATTTGGCTTGCCCACTTCCTGAATAGACAAGAGCTGAGATCTCACAAAAGGACACAAACCAAAATATTCCTCGGAGTGGGAACTAAATGGGGGAAAAAAAAAGCCATCACGGTGACCAAGATGAGAGAAAGCAGGGAGGAAATACACAGCCTGGCTTCCCTTCGATAGACATGAACTCAGCACGTTGCCCGGTAGTGCAGCATGGGTGTGTGAGAGACAGCACAGCTGTTCAGGCTTGCTGGTTCACCTATTGCAGTGCTACCTTCTCTGGTACTGTTTGTCACAACCCTCAGTGGTTTATGCTTCTGGAAACTTAAGTGAGTAGCTTGGCATTGACTTTTACAGCTGTCCTCAGACCAGAAGGAAGCTGAGCTTCAGGGGCAAAAGCCCCTTTCCACCTCCCAAGCCCCAGCAGCTTGTTTGTCCTTTTGTTCTGCCCTTTTTTTTGGTTCTGATGTTAAAAAGCATTTACTCATCTCAAGATGCCCTTGGAACACCATCCGTCCTCATGCCAACCTGGTTCATATCCTTCTGCCTCTGTTTTATGAATGGGGCCCATCTGCCCTCCAGCTTCCAGGCTGGCCCTGGCACTGAGCCATGTGGTGACACCAGGGTGGGCCTGGGAAGCCATCTTTCAATGTGGAAACCCCATTTCACCTTGAATAACTCTTTGTGATAACTATGTTCACCTCCAACACACACACACACACACACACACACACACACACACACACACACACACACACCCTCTACTTCCCTCTGTCCCTTCAACCATGGCCTACCTGCTGACTCTGCCATCGCACTAGCCTCTAACACACTGGGTGTGCACTCCAGTACTCCCTGGCAAGTCTGATACCCTCCTCACACCTCGGAACCCAAGAGGTCAATGGGAAGCCCATGATTCCATTCCCTTCTCACGTCTGTCTCTGGCCTAGGTGTTCTGGATCTGCTCCTCACATGTCAATGAATCGATTCCTGGCTCCAACTCTATAGGCAGGGACTCCAAGGACAGGGCCCCAACAACAGTGCATTTCATCTCTGTGAGTGCAGGAAGGTTCAGAGGCTGGAGTCTCCTCTGCTGAGAAGACATGTCTGCCCCAGAAGTCCTGCCCCTTCCACAGACTTCACTACACATATACAT
This sequence comes from Acomys russatus, assembly GCF_903995435.1. NCBI lineage: Eukaryota > Metazoa > Chordata > Mammalia > Rodentia > Muridae > Acomys > Acomys russatus. Next base: position 16,248,377 of record NC_067166.1, read on the forward strand.
CACCTGACAAGTACCAATAGTCACAGTGCGGAAGCTCTAATACCTACCCAGCAGTCAGTGGCTGGACCTGTGTGCGGGCACTCTTCCAAAGTACAGGTTGCTTATTTGTCAGGCAAGAGGAAGATACTTGAAGCATTAGCCATGTAAAACAATGTTCCTAAATTATAGCAAAGGTGAATACAGGTTCTTTATAGTCCATTCTTTCCTCCACAGATATAGGAGGAAGGTGAGTCCAAGCCAAGGACTGTGATAGGCAATATTCTTGTTTTAGGCTTTGGGTGTTAACTTTCATAGTACATTTTGTCGCATGGACATAAATACAGAAACGTCTTCTCATCAAAAGATATAATCATTAGAAAGAAGATTAACCAATTTGACTTTAAAATTGTAACTTCTATTCACCAAAAACAATTTTTGAAAAAGGCAAAAGGAGGTAGTCCCTGGAGAGATGAAACGTAAAATATATAAGGCCAACAAACATTAGTAACCAGAACATATATTTAAAAGATTTAAAAATATAAATAAAAAGGCAACCAAGAAGACTATCAAATGATTTGAAAAAAAATTCCACAAGAAGGATACAAGTATAACAAGGCACCTCATTAGTAGCCAAGCAAAGGGAAGATTTTAAACCATAATGTGATACAATTTTACACCTAAATGTTTCAATATACAGATTAGTAAGGATGGCAAACAACTACCCACGGGCAGACCTCACAGCCAAGCCTGCACAGTGTTGACAGATGTGTAAACTGCTCCAGACACCTTAATAAAGCAGTTGGGAGTTTCTAGGGAGGGTTAAGAGGTTCTTACCCTACAGCTTAGCAGCCTACAGTCTGGCCTTCTCAGGAAGAGTCGGCTTGGGGGCCACTAAGAGCCATTCCCAAGATCGTTAGAATCAGCGTTCGTTACAGAAACATTTACATTCAGCCTGATTCACAATCTATTAACATTTAGATACTCTAAATGTTTAGTACACATCTAAACATTTAAAACCATAACAAATATAGCTTAAGACAACAATATGATGATTCAAATAAATGCTGAGGTGTTCTCAGTGAAGGCAGATGGCTTCACAGGAAGATGACGAAGGAAGGGACAGATATGTTGCCAAACAGAGACATCTCAAGTATGTACATTTAAAGTAGTATCTAGTAAGTTTTCAGCTGGTAAATCACATGCTTTCTGATTATATAGCTTAAGGGTTACAAAATATGCTACATTTCGTTAGATGAACTTCTTTCTGATCTGGGAGTTAACATTAACTATTCAACACTATGTAAATATTCTACATATACTATTTTGCTTCCCAGTCAAGTCTTCTTTCGATACAATAAAATACTATTTTAAGAATATAGATAGCAGCCGGGCAGTGGTGGCGCACGCCTTTAATCTCAGCACTTGGGAGGCAGAGGCAGGTGGATCGCTATGAGTTCAAGGCTAGCCTGGTCTACAAAGCGAGCCCAGGATAGTCAAGGCTACACAGAGAAACCTTGTCTTGAAAAAAAAAAAAAAAAAAAAAGAATACAGATAGTTTCTCTGAAACTTGGTAAAATAAGATAAGAGAAAAATTGGCTGAGCTTCCAGGGCCTTGCTAGAGACATGTGAGCACTCTTTGCCTCCATTAGACATGGAGGGAGTGTGGGGGCTGAAGCGCCTCCACGGACATCATCATCTCGTGTGATGGTTACAACCGTCCCATCATGGGCCCCTTGTCATAGCCGAAGCAACTCAAGCTGCAGGAGGGATGGATGACTCATCCCAAGGGGTGTAGCTGAGATTGCGATCCAAGCTTGTCTTAATGGCAAGGCTGTGCTCTTAGCTGTGGATTTACTTAGATTTCAGTTTGTTCCAGAATAATCTCTAGATGGGAGATATATATATATATATCTGAAAAAATTGCAAGGTGACTCATCAATGAGATGCAAAAGACTGGCTGAGATAACACCAAGTTTGGGAAACATAGCTTCAACAGTTCAGTACCGGACATTTGCCACCAAGAGCACCACCGTGAGACAGAGCCGCTGGGGCAAGGGAGGAGGTAACGCCGCCAACCACACCCTGTCACCTCTCCATTCCCTACCGTAGCTGCTCTTTCTCAAGGAATGAGATTGCTTGAATTAATTCAAATGTTCCTACAATGCTAGCCGCATCCACTCATACCGTTCTGACCGCGGTAGCTGGCCCTGTAAACAGGCACTCACTGACTGGCTCTCCAGGGCATTGTAAGTCGCCTGGGCAGCTGGCACTCCCGTACCCTGCATCGCCTGGCTGCTATAAGCCCCTGCAGGCAGCCGATAAAGCACTTTATAATGTGAGAAGAAGCTGGGGGACCCACTTTACAACCTGAGTTTGTGAAATCCTAGGTTTTAAGAAATTACCTCTTCAGAGTTTCTCACGCAAACTTTGCTTCTAGCGTGTGATGTTGAGTAAGCTAAAACCATTCTCCTCGGCTTTTCTCGATCAACACTTTTGGAAGTATGCTTGAGGGTGCTGCCTCTGAGTTAAGCAGCATTAAGTACGCAGAGTGGCTCTTCAAGCACACCACAGTGGACACGCTGGGGAAGCGTACTTTTCTGGGGAACTCAAAGATGCTAGAACCCTGATGCAAAGAGGAGTATTTCTCACGTTCATTCTAGTTTATATTTTCATTTAAAATCTTTGGGTTAAGTTTAAGCTTTTTTTAAAAGTTAGATTTGAGAATTGAGATGCAATACAAATATGTAGGAATTGGTGAGGGCTTCTCTGGACTGTGATTTCCTTTTGGGTGTATTTTGCTAAGTGAAACTTGTTTAGTTTTTTGCTAACTAATTTTTTTTTCTTAAAATAAAGACTTTTTCACAATGAAAAAAAAAAGAAAGAAAGAAAGAAATGAGATTGTTGCTCCTGTGAGACCTGGAGAGTGATGGGAGAAGAGGCTGCAATATCCCACAGGCCTAAAAAAAATCTCATCAATGCTGGGTCAGTAAAAAGATACCCACTGAAGTCACCTAGATGCCACTTTGGCTAAACGTCAGAAACTTGGCCAGCGTGGTCTGATGGGGGAGCCATTTCCCATATGAATATCCAATGAAAAATAAAACATTCCTATGGCACAGCCATGCCATCTACTGCATGAGAAAAGAAGCCAGCTTGATAATGCATTAGAACGGAAATGAAAAGTCTAGATTATAACCATGAAATGGCAAGTGCCTAAGGGAAGGCGGCACAAGTGCCTTGGCGAGTCAACTTCTGAGGAGGAAAGGTAGACCCGAGCCCTGTGATGTGACAGAAAGCTGTTTGTTGTACACACAGACACCGAGCATCCATGGATGCATCAGTTCTCTCCCAGAGTCCCTAGGTTGAGTGTGAAGACAAGCTCACGTCAAGATTCCAAACAGCAAACTCAGAGGCTGACCTACAATGTGGAGGGAGTCAAAGGCGATGGCTACTACATGACATCTCTCCTCCAACTTCCTTTCTTTTTATTAGGGACACTGCTGCTCATAGACATGGCTGGATGACTCCAAGCTTGTAGCATCACCCTGTGTATCAGAGAGCAAGAAAAGAACAGTCCACTTCTGAGCACTTGAGATCCAATGACTCAGAAAACCCGAGTATTAGATTCTGGTCTTCCTCTATCCTGCCATCCTCCAGTGATGCTCTCCTTTCTTCTGAACACTAACTGAAATGGGGAGAGGCTGCGAGGAATGAAATCCAAATCAGTCCTTCTTGCTCTGTGGTTAGTAGCTCTGGTAAACAGAGTTGATGGGCAAGGAGTGAAACCATCTGCTAAAAATGAGCTTGGAGATTTCCTGTGGATTTCAATTACCCATGCTGCCTCTGTCCTCACTGTTACCATTGATAAGTTAGGGCTGCCTTGGAGAGGCAAGAGTGAAATGTCTCCCATGACTGGCTGCAAGATCACCTCACAGGAAGGACTCGGTGACTCTGAAATAGCACTGGACTTTGGGTCACATCTGGTTCCCTGCTGAGAATCCAACCGCGCTTAATTTCTGCACTCATGCAGGGATGAACCAGAGCCCGCAGCTGGTCCAGGTGGACACCAGGGGTGATGTGTGTGTATGCAGTGATGGATCCCATGGAAACATTAATTTATTGACATGAATCCTTTTTTTTTTTTTTTAAATAGCCCTTGTGAAATCGTCTACAAAATGCAAATGTCTGCTTTTTTGAAAAGTAATTTTTCTTGCTTAGCCAAAGTGACCATATCTCTACCCATTTACAGACACATCCTAAAGGCATAAAACCTAACTGAACAGCTAAGTCCTCAACAATTGTGGCAACTTAGAAAAAAATGACAGAAACACCTGCCCCCCCCCACCAAATCTGCAGTCATTTTCCTGGGAAGGGTCCCCAGAGATGAAAACCCAGGGTGTAGCCACTCTCCCTGAGGTAACACAGATGGAAGGCAATACCTCACCATGCCTTGATCATGGGAAGCCACAAGACAATTCCCATTATCTTATTATCTAGTAGTTTAAGGATGTAGTTTAACGAAGCAGACTGTTTACAGTCAGTACCAGAGCTGAGGAAAGGCTCCGGATGACAGTACCTGCCCCACCTCCCAGAATCCTGAGGATCTGGAACTGGGGTGCAGAATGAATACACTAGCTGATGGAGAACAAACAAACTCAGAAAGCTCCCAAAGTACAGCCAAGGGGGGAGTGAGTCCCACGAGACCACTTTCTGTTTGACCAAAGTAACATTATTCTTTTTAAATGGTTCCAGTTTGCAGCCAATCGTGCGGCTTGGATCCATTGAGATCTCTTGGCAGGAAGACAGGCTAGCTATGTGCCTTTGTCTGGGCCAGAAGGGAGGACCTGGCTCTCTTTTGTTTCTGCTCAGAGCCTCTGCCTACCTGCTCATCCCCATGTGCCTAGGGATCCAGCTGCCTGTACACACAATATTGAAGTACCTTCTTCAGAGGGAGGGAAAGGAGGAGGGGAGAGGAGATGGGAGAGGGAAGGGAGAGGAGGGGACAGGGAAGAGAGGGGAGAGAGAGAGAGAGAGAGAGAGAGAGAGAGAGACAGAGACAGAGACAGAGACAGAGACAGAGACAGAGACAGAGAGAGAGAGCGCTTTGTGCCAGTGCCAGGCTCTGATCACACTCCAGCATCCAGTAACTTGGCCTTACATCTCTTGGGTTCAGCACTGAGAACCGACCCCCCCCCTCCCCGGTCTCCCCCAACACACGTGTGCGTGTGTGAACCGCTGACCGAAGCAGACTGCCTCACAGCTACCTGCTCACAGCTGGTACATTCTGATCTCCTGGCAATACCATAGACAGGTTGCAGGTAGCCACTGTAATGAGAAAGTAAAGTTTTGCTAGGCAAATAAAGGCGCGGCAGAATGGTTGGGTTGGAAGTTAGCCGACTGCTGGAACGGAGATGTGGACAGACCGCTGAACCAGGACAGAAGGGCAGAAATGAGAAAGGAGCTACTGCAGTGTTCCCATGCTCCTCCCAGGACACCCCCTGAGCCTGCGGTGTCAGCCCTGTGAATCTTAGAAACGGTATGTACTCCCCAGGCCTCACTCCAGGTGGAATGAAATGGAATCTGGGGTGCGCCCTGATTGGCCTTCCGGACAACTGCAGTGCTCACTTGAATTTGAGGGAACACTGGTTCAGCTAGAGATGCGGAGTGCTCACCAGGGGGAGCAGTACTGATGATAGAAACATGAGGACCCATCACACCAATGAGATATGTGTGGCCGGGGAGGGGAGAGAGCTAAGGGCAAGGATACCAGCTCGAATGACTGAAAAGGGGGATAGTGAATACAGGGTGCAAGGCAGGCTTACGGGGGAACATGAATCAAGTGCTGCACAGGCTAGGTTTGAGATACCCCTGGGCCATCCACAAGATAATGTGTGTTCGAGGACGATAGCACAAGCGTACGAGAGATGCAGCTACAACCATCTCTTCACCAGGGCCAGGGGGCTGAGGAAAGGGAGAGCAATAGGAGTACATAAGAACTGGAAGAAAGTGGAAATAGGGTTTCGTGTCCCACAGAGCAAAGGCACTAGAGTTTTGTCCTATAACCAGCAGTATCTACCTGTATAATTCTCCACAGGCAATGACAGTCAGTAACAGCCATCTCCAGAAACGGTCAAGATGCTATTTTCATAAAATTCAGCACTTAGTAAAAATTTCCTTTATCACCGTCCATCTCCCCCACCCCCACCCCCATTTCTTCTCAAGGGCCATTGATTTCTGTTGGGAATCTTGCGATTCTAAAGAAGATATGTTTAGCAGAGCTAAACACTTCATTTCCTGGCACATGGCTATCAGTGAGGGCTAGTCAGGTGACTCAGGGACACCGAATTAGGGCTTCCCAAAGAAGTTAGTAGCCAAGTTGTTGGTCATGACTGCACGCCATGTGAAGATGGAAAACAGGTGGAGAAATGGAAGGAGCCTGACATCCTTTGAGGTACCATCACATTACCAGATCAAGCCTCGCTAGAAGCTATGTATGTCCTCTTGGACATTTTGACTCAGTGAGCCAATGCTTTCCCATTTCTTTTACTTTGTTCTCATTCGCTTAAAGCAGCATCCCAATGAAACAGGTCAATCCCCTTGCTGGCAGGAGAAAGAGATCTGGTGATACATACCTCCCAGGTGGAGAACAGGCTACCCATCCCCTGCCTGGGTGGAGAATGGATCATACAGACTCCTGCTGCATCAGCATGTGGCTGTTCTAAAGCAGGAATGGGAAACAAACCACAACTCAAATTTGCCAGGAATCTGGGGTGACATCTGACCAGGAACACACTTACGTGAATCCAAGAAAGCCAGGAGTCTGAACAGAGGTAGCAACATCTCACATCCCAGCCAGCTTCCCTAGAAATAATGGGAGGAAGCTCATCCAAGTGGCCTGGTCTGTGGTTTTATACTTAAATGTCAGCTTGGATAGAGACAGAATAATCACCTCACTCTTTTCCGTAATATCATGGGCATGTTTCTCTATGATCTGTGGCTTAAAGCATTGCTGTCACAGTCCAATGTCAATCTAGTTTTCTTCCCCTTATGAATATTTTGGTCTTTTTGCTAGATCCCCAAATGATTTCTTTTCTTTATGGTACATTTTTTTTTTTACTTGAGTATATGTTAATATTGTTCACACTAATTTTTTTGCCAGTGAACGTGCAATTTGTTTGTTTTCAGAAACCTCACTTTTAAAATATGCACAGAGGAAGACATGTAGGCATCCTCTGTATATACAGAAACACATCACACAATGGACCGTCACAGATCCCCCTTGCCGAGATTCCTTATCTATCCTCTCAACCCTTCTTCAAAATCATCTTCTTCTTTTCCCACTTCTGTTTCCCATATCTTTAATTTATTCTTTGACAATTCCATACATGTAAACAGTGCACCCCAATCATATCCACCTTCGTTTGCCCTCTCCTACTCCCCCAAGCACCCAACTCCCCCTCCCTCCCCTCAGATCCTCTTCTTTATTTTTCCGACACCCACTGATTCCAATTGTGCTGCCGATTGATTGGGATGTTGACTGACTGATGGTATTAGCTTGATCTTTTCGCAGTCATCACAGCTTCTTCCTTCCGTGAGTTCGTGACAGCGCTTTCCACAGGGTGTGCTTTTTCTTATATTTCTTCCGGTTTGATTGTCATTTCTTAGGTAGTTTTTAAATTCCCACCTCTCTTAGTCACTCGCATACATTATGTACTCTGTGCCTTTCTCATTTGGATTAGTTTTTAAAATGTGTTGCATTTAATCATTTTCCTAATTCCTTCTACATCATTTTGGAATGTCAGGCTACAATTTCTTGTCAGTTTTCTCATGTCTTCACTGTCTACCAGTTGGCTCCTGTAAAACCCCTGGTTCTCAAATCAGCAGCAAGCTCTCCTGGGGTGAGCTGCTGTTGTCATGCTTGGATGCGAGCTGAAGACAGTGGTTGGGATCCTCAGCTCTCAGGGCCATCTGATGTCATCTGTCTACAGCCACTTTTCCCAGTTTGGCCCTGATGGCTCATGTTCATGAGTTTGGTGACATACTTTGACACTTAGATTTATAATAATAATAATAATAATAATAATAATAATAATAATAATAATAATAATAATAATATGCTGCTTGTAAAGTGTGTGCTTCACACACATTATTGTTCTGCCAGTTTCTATGAATGTATATTAATTATAGAAGTATGACCCGTGAAATAAAAATAATCGGGTTTTATTAAAATTATAACTTTCTGATTTCAAAAGGCTCTGTGAAAGGAAGGAAATGGAGTAATGATTTCAATAATAAAATTGGAATAATTGTTGACCATTAAAGAAAAATTGAGTCAGTTCTGTATATATACCCTAATTAGTTCTACATAGACTAAATTTTTAATGGGAATTACAGTAATATACTGAAAAATAATATAGACAAGTGTATCATTTAAGGACCCAGGCTTTTGCTAAAAATAATATTTCAAAAAATCAGAGATTGTTCAGTGGTTAAGAACAGTTGCTGTGGTTGCCAAGAAGAGACTTGATACCCTATGAGCATATACAGGGGGAGGTAATCCCTCAGGAACAGTCATAGGGGAGGGGAATAATGGGAAAATGGAAGGGAAAGAAGAATGGAAGGATACAAGGGATGGGATAAACATTGAGATATAACAAGAATAAATTAAAAAAAAAAAACAAAAAACAGTTGCTGTTTAGTAATGAGGACCTGAATTCAGATCCCAATGCCCATATGGTGGCTAAGAACACTTTTTTTTTTTTTTTTTTACTTTTTTTGATTATGTTTTTTTTACCATATACATTTATATTATTACACATGGGTAAAATAAACTACATACAGCAGAAAGAACCATGAAACAATCAGGAATTATATAAATGTTACATTCATAGTGATTTGGCTATTTGTATTTGGCAAACTTGAAGTAAAAATCTTTCTTATCTTGTTGGGTCTAAATTTCTGAATGGAGATTAATATCTATCATATCTCATCTCTATTAACTTAAAGCATCTGTCTTGATCTAAAAACATCTTAACCTCTAACCTACTAAGCTTCATTGAAAGACTAAACTATCTGGTCTTTAAACCCATCAGAGACTTGAGAAGTGATGAAACTTAAATACTTGAGTGAGCCCGGAGTGCAGGCTAGCAGCTTCCAAAATGAAAAGATGACTGAGACAGTTTACTGCCTGAAGAGTCACCCAACACTCTCTATAACATTGGAGCATCATTTTCAGCCTTCTGGCCCAGTATCTGTGACAGACATATTTGTGAGGTAGGAACTATTGAGGACTTGCTTCCCCTGTCTTGGCAGAGTTTGGCCGTCGACTCTGCCTGCATCTAAGGGATACAAATAGGAAAGGAAGAAGTCAAACTAGCACTATTTGTAGATGACATAATAATATACTTAAGTAACTCTAAAAATGCCACTAAGGAACTTCTGCAGCTGATAAACATCTTCAGTAAAGTGGCTGGATAAAAGTCAACTAAAAAAAAAAAAAAAATCAGTAGCCCTGCTCTATACAAATAACAAATGAGCTGAGAAAGAAATTAAGGAAACTATAACCTTCACAATAGCCACCAAGGGTGTAAAGTATCTTGATGTAACTCTAAGCAAACAAGCGAAAGACTTATATGAAAGAAACTTCAAGTCTCTAAAGAAAGAACTAGAAGATATCAGAAGCTGGAAAGACCTCCCATGTTCCTGGATCAGGAGAATCAATATAGTAAAAATTTCCATCTTACCAAAGGCAATCTATAGATTCAATGCAATTCCCATCAAAATCCCAAGACAATTCTTTACAGACCTTAAAAGATCAATTCTCAACTTTATGTGGAAAAACAAAAAACACAGAATAGCTAAAACAATCCTGTACAATAAAAGATCTGCTGGAGGAATCACCATCCCAGATCTCAAGGTGTACTATAGAGCAACAGTAATAAAAACAGCATGGTACTGGCCTGGAAATAGGCTTATTAACCAGTGGAATCAAATAGAAGACCCAGAAATAAAACCACACATCTATGGGCATTTGATTTTTGACAAAGAAGCCAAATCCATACAATGGAGAAAAGATAACATCTTCAACAAATGTGGCTGGTCTAACTGGATGGCTACATGTAGAAAAATACAAATAGACCCATATTTATCACTGTGCACAAAACTAAAGTCCAAATGGATTAAAGACCTCAACTTAAAACCGGACACCCTAAATATGTTAGAAGGAAAGGTGAGGAAGAGCCTTGAACTTATTGGCACGAGAACACTTCTTGTTCTTGCAAGGATACAGGTTTGGTTCCTGAACTCACAGCTATCTATGACTCCAGGGGACTCTAATGCCCTCTTCTGGACTCCACAGGCTCCTACACACAGGAGCCTCATGAAAATACACTCATGTGAGTACAAACACATACAAATAAATAAACACATCTTTAAAACGATACCTTGAAATGGTAGCTCATACCTGTAATCTTAGCCCTTGGGAGACAGGAAAGACCGTGAGTTTCAGGCCAGTTTGAGACCTTGACTCAAAACCAAACCAAATAACAAAGTAGAAAAATTACAAACTTAAGCCAAGAAAGAAAAAAACTTAGTAGTAAATTTCGTAGTAAAAATAAATATTGAAAGGTATGACCATGGGAGCTGGCCCTACACCTCATCTGCCATATGGTGGCATGAGTGAGGGAGAGCTGCCCTTCCTTTCCTTGTCCCTCATTTCCTGTGGCAGGTGGGAGAGCTGTCCCTGCCCCTCACTGGCTGCAGCATTCAGGAAATCAGCCCCTGCACCTCCCCTGGGTACCATAGCAGAACTGGCTCTGGTGGTGTGGGGGTGGGTGAGCCGACCCTGAGGGCATGAGAGCTAGTCCTGCCCCCTGCCAGCTGCAGCACTGGGTGAGGTAGCTAGGGCAGTGCTGAAGAGCTTGCCACAGTGATGTGGGTGCAGGAGAGCTGGTGAGCTGACCAACTGAGCTACTCTCCAGGCCCAGATCTAGGGCTTTGATTTGACCCACCCCAGTATCTACCCCATCTATAAACTGCTGGAGCAAGCGAAGGGGCCGGTCCTGCAGATCCAAAGCTGCAGCATCTCCATGACACAGAGCAACAACAGGATATTTGAGAGGAGTCCCGGTGAGGATCCAGTATTGCTAATATAGCAGGAGCCAGAGGTCATGAAACAAGACAAATGACTCATTGCAATGAACATGTGTGAGTAAAGATGGGTGGGCAAAAAGGTGTACTGTGTGATACACTGAGACACACCACAGCTTTCACAGCAAGGTTTTGGATTTTTGTTTTGTTTTGGGAGTAGAGGTTGTAGAGCAGAGGGCAGAGATGTGACAGTTCGAGTGGATGAGTGGGATTGGGGTGCATGATGTGAAATTAACAAAGAATCAATAAAAAGTTAATATATATTAAAAATGATAATAAAAGTAGAGAATTAAAAATGAGAACAAAATACAAGTAATGAATGATGTAAAAAGAATGGGTACTCTTATTCAAATTTTTAAAATTTCTAATAAGAGAGAAATGAAAAGGGCAAGCCTCCTAATTAAAAATAGGTCAAGAAAGGGACAAGTGATTCATAAAATTAGCACACAAACAGGCTGTAGAAATTATGCAACATTGTTCAGCCTCTCCAGCAATCCAGTAGCACAAATCAAAACAACTTAACTCAATCTTCTGCTCCACAAATTCCAGACTCCACAGAGCCTGAGAAGGGTCTGGGGTGATCAGTGTCTCAATTTCTGCTGGAGGGAGAAGAAAACTGTCCTGTGAATTCTGGATACACACCACATACCTTCCTGGGCCTTCATAACCCAAACGGCTAACAGCCTAAAATGTGTGCGTTAGTCTTTCCATTGGGGCCCCGCCCCCAACTCTTTTTCTCATCCATCTGCCATGATATTTAACATACCATGATTTGGTCACCATAACCACACATTGTTGAGGGCAGGAGGACCCTAAAAGACAGATGCCACGTCCATCCAACCCACAGAGAGCCAATAAATGACCAGCTGTGACAGGGTGTTTTCCGGCACCTGATGCCAGGACCCATCTGCTGCAGCCAACACTCATAGGTATTTGGTTAAAGTGGCTATTTAATTTAATACATCATTAAAGTGGATAATTACTTTGTTCCTTGGCTGAGGTGCAGGTTACTGGAGAGCTACAGCTACCTTGTTACTAATACGTGACCAGTCTGTAATTCCTTCCTCCCATAGCGCCTGCCCTGTAAAGAGGCTGGACGTTGAATCTGTGTGGTTCACAAGAATCTCGGCATGGCAGGCAGGTAGTTGATAACTAACAGGTATTATGATGGCATCTCATTCATCCTCTTGGAAAACCCTTGCTGAGCCCCACAGTGAGCCAGGAATAAACCAGGTGCCTGAGACATTCGTTATCTCACTAAATAGCCTGGGCCACCCCAGCATTCACTCTTTCTTTAGTCCGTAGTACCAGCACCAGTTGAATCACTCACTAAGGCAGAAAGGTCAGTTTCTAAATTAGCTAACTTCACCTCACTCAAAAAAACAAAAAACAAAAAACCACACACACACACAGAAAATATGAGTCGCTCTAGGCTCTCTGTTTTTCTATTGCAAAATGCTTTTCCAGACCTGACCTTATGATGAAGAATGTCTTCCAAGAATCTGAGAATTGAAAGGTTCCTAGGGGGCTCATTTCATCCAGCCATTGACACTACAGATTGCTGAGTAGGTATGGGGCGCGTGTGAGGTCACACACTCATGGGATAAAATTGAAGTCTCTGGGAAGACAAGGCAGTGGGTCTTTTACCCTGCTCTACTCTCTCCCGTGGGTGGTCACCAAAATGCCTTCCCTCCAAAGGCAGCTGCAAGGAATAGCGCGCTCTCTCAGACCTTACAATGGAGGTGGCCTTTGTTGCCCATGTCCTCAGTGAGGACGCTGACAAATCTGAACGCAACAGCTAAGAAGCTGCCTGGAGTTTCTACCGACCTCACTCATGTGAGAGGACGAAACTAAAGTCTGACGTGCCCTGGGGAGGAGGGGGACATGTGAAGTGTTCCGTTGGGACCCCAGCAGAGGGCAACATGAAAGCAGAACAGCCTGCACACAGGACAAACCTTCTTTGTCTCAAACTCACCAACCGAATGGCCACCCTCACCGTTCACCCAGCTGCCAACCGGAAGCAAAAGCGACATCTGCCTGAGGAAGCATGCCTGCATCTTGATTACAGTCTTATGAAAGCATTCAGCCTTTTGCCGAGGGTTTAATATCTACCCTTCAAAACTCAAAAGTCAAAAGGGCTTGACTACAAGACAAGAGAGGAAACACTAAACAGACACATAGTGGGTTTTTTTTTTTTTTTTAACTCTGGAGTTATTGCGCAAGAAGCTTAAAGAAATTATTGCTGCTATGTTCACAGAATTTTTTTAAAGACACAAAATGTCTGCAAAAGTTTGGAGACTGAAAAAAAAAATCAGAAAATTTTATCATTAAAATAATACAATAGCTGCCTGCAAGAGCACAAAACCAGGAGAAAAATAATTGGAATTTGAGTGTTCTATATTCCTATGTCTGGAAGAATAATAGTAAAGGTATTTACACTGAGTTAGCAAGTTAAGGGTGATTTTGTCATTTCTATTACTGACCAAAAAGATATACAGAGAATATAACTAACAAGATATTGAAGTGGGAGAATAAAATACTTAAACTGATAGAAACCAGGATAACAGAAAAATGCTAAGCCCAGAGAGATGTCTCAATGGTTAAGAAAATTAACTGTTCGGACCTGGGGAAACCAGGAGCAGGGAGACTGAAGGCCTCAGAGGAAAGAGAAAGTGTGGGTGGGAGCATCTCTGTGACAAGCTGGAGACCTAAGTCAAGGTAGGCTCCTGGGAGAATATGAGGGTAACTCTTGCAGAGACACCCAGTAGCAGAGACTGAAGAGGACGCCCTCTAACCAGACAAGACTCCTGGTAGACGAAGGGCAACATCAACGCACCAACAAAAACTTTGACCCCAAATTGACCCTGACTACAGGATGTGCAGGGATAAAGATAGAGCAGAGATTGAGCGAGCCAACCCCTGAGGGAGCCAACCCCTGAGGGAGCCAACCCCTGAGGGAGCCAACCCCTGACACTATCAATGGTAACTCTGCAGCGCTTGTAGAGAACAGCCCAGCAGAGTTGTCCTCTGAGAAGCTCCACCCAGCAGCAGTTTGAAACAGATGCTGAGATTCACAGCCAAACATTGGGTGATGCGTAGGGGGTCTTGCAGAAAAGTGGGGTGGAGGAGGAAAAGGGGCCTGGAGGTAACAGGATCTCCACAAAAACACAAGAACATTAACTGAGACAACTAACTAGGACCAGAGGGCCTTGCTGAGGCTGAAGCACCAACCAAGGACCTTACATAGACCGGGCCAGGCCCCCTACGCAGATGTAGCTGATGGGTATCTCAGGCTCCATGTGGGTCCTCTAGTAAGGGAAGTGGGGCTGCCCCTGACATGGACTCTGATACCAGTTTTTGGATCACTTCCCTCTGGTGAGACTGCCTTTCCAGGCCACAGGGGAAGAGAACATGCTCAGTCCTGATGTGACTTGATGACCTGAGGGGGATGGGAAGGGGGGCTCCCCTTTTGTGAGGAATAGGGGAGGGAAGGAGGAAGAGGAGGGAAGAAGGGTGGGACTGGGAGGAGAGGAGTGGGACTAAGTGAAGTTTAAAAATTTAATTAATTTTTAAAAAGAAAAGAAAAGTAATTGTTCTTGCAGAGAACGAGAGTTTGGTTCTCAGTGCCCACACTGTACTCAGACACCAGCAACTCAGCTCCAGGGGTTTCTGACAGATTCTTCTGGACTCTGTGGGCAGGACACTCTGATGCACGCACACACACACACACACACACACACACACACGCACACACACACGCACGCATGTGCACACACACACAATTGAAAAAATAAAATATTTTAAATATATAGTAGTTAAAATTAGGTACTAAAGTGACAGGGCTAGCAAGAAAGTTAGGCACAGTGAGTGGAGAAGTGGAGAGCTGGAAAACATCAGGAAAGAGACCCAGAGAGGCAAACATGTGGAAAATAAGGTGAGGACTGTGAGAGACACCGGGGGCGCTGTGCTGCTAGTTTATGTCAACTTGATGCAAGCTAGAGGCCTTAGTTGAAAAACTCCTCCATGACATCGGCCCATAGACAAGTCCCTAAAGCCTTTTCTTAGTGATACCTAGGGGAGGGCCGAGCCCATTGTGGGTAGTGCTACCCCTGGGCTGGTGGTTCTGGGTTCTATAAAAAAAAAGCAGACTGGGCAAACCATGAGGGAGCAAGCAGCACCTCTCCCATGGTCTCTGCTTCAAGTCCTGCCTTCAGGTTCCTTCCTTGAACTCCTGTCCTGACCTCCCTCAGTAATGGACTAAACTCTGTGAAGTAAAATCAGTCTTTTTCCTCCCTGTGTTGCTCGGGGTCAGAGCATTTTCTCACAGCCATAGGAACCTCAAGTAAGACAGGCACAGAAAAGGGTGTCGTATACAGGTGACTTGACTCTCAGAGGGATTTGAAAGAGACAATGAAGCAAATATAATATTTACTTTAAAAATGGCCGATAATGCTTCGATATTGAAGAAATAAATCAAGGCAGAAAGTCAGGAAATCGCTGACCCCTAAGAAGAATGAATACAACAAACAAATAACAAACAACAAACATATAGACAAACAAACAAACAAACCCATCTCTAACTGCATCATAGGAGACTTGAAATCAAAGTAAAAGTAAAAATTGTCCTGTAAGAAGACAGGCATGGCGGCACGTGCGATAATCCTAGCACCTTGAAGGCTAAAGCAGGAGGATCACGTGTGCAAAGCCAATCTGGGTACACAGCTAGACCCTGTCTCAAAGTAAGGATAATAATGATAGAGTCACGGGGAGAAACCAAATTGGTTTCCAGCAGCAATAAGATAAGTTGTACAGCTAACTTCTCAGTGGGGACAATGGGAAGCAAAACAATGAAATGACATTTTCAGCATGATAAATAAAAACACATGCTGACCTGGAATTCTATACTTTAAAAAAGAAAGTATAGTTCCAAAGTGATAAACAATTAAAAATTCAGATGAACAAAACCGAGACTGAAGAGGACTTGTCACCATGTGCCTGCCACTTCAGGCAGGAAAACATTGTCTCTAGCTGTAGATTCATGGGTGGAGAAAATAATGACCATCCCCCAGGCCAGGTAAATGTGTGAGGAAATGTTGAATATTGAGTAGGAAACAAATGTTAATAATGCCAGAAATTTAAAAAGACACAGAATTAAAATATAAGCTAGAAAGAGGACAAAACCAGGAGGGGAAAAAATTGGAATTTGAGTGTTCTATATTCCCATGTCCAGAAGAATAGTGGAGGTATTTACACTGGGTTAGTAAGTTAAGGGTGACGTTATCAGTTCGTTACTTACAAAAGGAATATCCAGAGAGTAAAACCAACAAGCTATTGGAGCAGGAGGAGAAAACATTTAAACTGATAGAAACCAGAAACAAACAAACAAAAATGCTGAGCTCAGAGCAAGTAGGGAAATAGAAAGCAAACAGTAAGATAAAAAGCATTGAATGCAAATATATTACTGATATATTTAACTTAAATGAACTATACCCTTCTTTAAGTAAAAAAAAAAAAAAAAAAAAAAAAAAAAAACCCAGAAAATTCTTAAACTGCCTGCCTGTTCACCAGCAACACAAGGACCTCCAAGAATGACCCAAAGGGACCAGGCTGGGGCCATGACAGTGCATGGACACATGCAGATTTTGGGGGTGGGGTGTCTGTTAAGTCCTTAGGTTTTATTTTCATTTGAAGTTCTTATGTGCCTGAAGGCCCTGCTCATGGTAAGCAAGCTTTCTACCGCTGAACTTCACCCCAGCATCTTAAAGTTCCCTACTTTTCCATTTTTGCTGTGAAACAACAATGGCAGTGTGGCATGGGATGAGCTGACTCTGACATTGAACTCACATCCACGTTGCTAAGTAACCACAGATAGAGACTGAGACACTCAGCTTTGCGAGAAAACGTGGGAAAGAGTCCAAGCAAAAGGAAGAAGAAAGCTAAACCATATGTAGAAACACCACCTTATAGGACCCTGGAATCTAATGGTGATTTGAGCTGTCACCCATGTCACCCGTGTCAGATGACATAATGTTCAAAATATGAGTCTAATCTAGTTCATTGTCTCCTTAAGTTTTACGTAAGTAAAACAAACAGAGGCGAATCTACCCAATATATCAGTCACAGTTCCTAATATACAATTCTGATCACTTGGCTAAGAAAAAAAAAAAAAATGAAAACCCTAAGACGACCAAGATGCTAGCATTACGAGACAAGGACTTCAGTGTCGCTATTATCGTTGTACTCAATGAAATATAGAAAAATATGCACATGACATATGAAAGAGAAATCTCAGCTCCAAATAGCAAATATGAAAAAGAACAAGCAGAAATCTTAGAGCCAAAAACTACAGTGTTGGAAATATTCCCTGGATGGTGACTAACAACACAGAAATGGCAGACAAAAAAAAAAAGGAAAGAAAAGAAAGACTATAAACATGAGGTAGATAAATAGAACTATTCGACCCAGACTGAATACAAATGGAACAAGAGAAGTCAGATTAGCTTACTCCCCTCTGCTTCCTGCAACAGTCAGCACAATGTGAACAGCCACCCCATGCCTCCACCACACTGCCTCCCCTTCTATTGCTGACTGTAGCCCCTCAAAGCACAACCCTACCTCCCTTGCTTTGCTTCTTTGCAGGTGTTTGGTAAAAATCTATTTATCAAAATTGTCGTGGTTATGACAAATACCTGAGAGGGGAAAACAACATTTAAATGAGTATTTGTTTGGGCACATGGTTTTGGATGGTTACCAGATCCATTGTGGTGAGACCAGCATGAGGTAGAGTATTGTGGCCAGAGGAGTGTGTGGTAGAGACCGCTCACCTCATGGCAGCCCAGAAACAGAGGGGAAGGAGGCAAAAGGGTAAAATGCATCTTTTCAGGGCCTGCCCCCAATGACCTGCTTCCTTCAACTAGACTCCGCCCCCCTACTTTTCACCACCACACTTTGAATTCACCAAGGGATTAAACCACTGACCAGGTCAGAACCCTCAGGAGCCAATCACTTCTCAAATAAGCCCTCTAAATACAGGAATTACTAATCCAGTTAATCGCCCCTACCTTTGGTGACATTTCATATTCAAATCATAACAGATAGCAAATAAATTGATGAAAATATGCTCAAAATCATGTCATCAACAGAATACAAATTAAAACAAGAGTGAGCTGCTGGTGCATGTCTGCTAGGATGGCAAAAGTTCAAATGCTGATCGCATTGCACACTGGGAAGGCAAGGGAGGGGCAGAGACTCTCACACTCCCTGCTTACAGGAGAGCAATGTGACACAGCCAGTTTGGAAGACATCTCGGTAGTTTCTTACAAAATTAAACATGATCATATTCCACAAGGCAGTAACTGCGTCTCTTGATATTTACCCAAGTGAGCTGAAGCCTTATGCCCACACATAAACCCGCACATGAAGGCTTGAATCTTTATTCACGAGGTGCCACTTAGCGGCAAAGGGTCATGTGATGCAGCCACACAGTGGAATATTACTCACCACTAAAGAGAAGTGAGCTACAAAACCCAAAGAGACATAGAAGAGACTTGAATGTGTCTTACTAAGTGACAGATGCCAGTGTGAAGTCTACAGTACAGATAACAACAACGTGACATTCTGGAAAAGGGAAGGCTAAGGCAGGGGGTAAGAAGAAGTGTGGTTTCCACTGACTGGGAAAATGAGCAAATTGACTACAGGTAATATTTTTAAGGCAGTATAACTGTTCTGTGTGTTGCTATAGTAATCAACACATTTGTGAAAACATACAGAACATACAGCAGCAAGAATAAGCCTTAAAGCAGACTATGGGTTTTAGATGACAATGCTAGTGTTTGTGCAATTATAACGGATGACCACTGTGGTGCAGATGCTGCCCTAGTGAGGGACCAGGAAAATGTTCCTGGTTCAATAGGACTGGGTGGGGCATTTCTGGTCCATAAACTTCCTAGTTAGCACAGGATGCCTTGGGGAATGTCCCCTTGGTTCGGTGCAGGGGGTTTAAGTCCTAATTCACACAACACAGCATTTTCTCCCTTCTTATGGGAATTCAGGAAAAACTATCCGGTGAGCCTTCTGAGAGAACTCAGCTTCTCCCTGGCAGCCACATCTGGATCCTTCCCGGGGCCACCAGGCAGAGTCCTGGATAGGTATTTCAGCATCCCTGAGTCACCAGGCCTTGTCTGTCAGGGAGGATGAGTGATAAGTCACAGCCTTTCTTAAAACTCTAGCTGCTGCTGTCCCCACAGCAACAACACAAATGCTAGCATCTGTCACACACACATGCAAACAGAAGGGTCCAGAGGGCACCTAGGGAAGCATCAAAGAAGAGAGAGAGAGAGAGAGAGAGAGAGAGAGAGAGAGAGAGAGAGAGAGAGAGAGAGAGTCTCTTCATAGCAAGGGTGTGAACACTCTCCAGAGGCCTCTAATGTCTGACCCCCAGTCATGTCTCATGATAGGTCATACTAGGTCCTCTGAGTTCCATGGATCCTGCTGGAAGAGACATGAGAGGTTCATGCTGACCCCACTTGGGAAGGGGCACCCTGAAGGCTGGTCAGAGAAAAAACCAGCTGGAGCAGAGACTCACCCACATGGGTGCATAAGCTTTGTCATAGGCTAGTCCCTAGGAAGGGAGAGATGCTAAGGGCCAGATCCCAAGACCTGCCTCTGTCTCCAAGGCTGGAACGGCGGGCAAAAGCTCTGGCTTTACAGCCAGAACACAACCCAGAAGCGCCTGCTGCTGCCCTGTCTACTTGGCATGGGACTGTGGGTCATTTATGTGACCTAGCTCAGGCTTAGTTTTCTCTACGCTGTTGGAAGCTACGGTTCCTAGCTGCCATGAGTACTAAATGGGGCAGTCTATAAAGTCCCTAGCAGATGACTAAGTCTTGCCATAGACTCCGACAACCTTAGATCAACCACATAAGATCCCACCCCTCAGGTGGCCTAGTTCAGAGTGGGGGAGGGGAGGGGTCTGGTGTTAATACAACAGTAAATTTACAATGGGTCAGGTGACATTAGCATGCCTTCCCAAACATGCTGTGGTAGACTGAGCAATATCCTCCAGGGACCCAGTTGCCAACCCTAGAATTTGGGGGATTTTACACCTTGTAGACAAAAGCAGTTTAGCAGCAGATATGGTTACAGATTCTGAGATGTAAATCATTTTAGATTACTTGGTGTGTGTGTGTGAGGTGGGGGGTGGTCACTATGTAATCAAAGGCACTCTTATAAGAGGGGAGGTGGAGGGTTTTGGCAACCAAAGAAGAAGTGGCAAGGCAACAATGGAAATGGTGATTGGAGTGACGTGGCATCGAGCTGAAGGGTGCTGGGAGTAACCAGAGTCTGTGAGAGGCAAGAAGTAATCAGCTGTGGCAACACCATCCCTCCAACTTCTGGTCTCCGGAGCAGCAAGAAGATGGATATGTGCTGTTTTAAGCCATCTACTTAGTGGCCATTTGTTATGGCAGCAATTAGCAATGAATTCATTGCATTAGACTCCTGGCCAACAAACAACCAGGCACTCAGACAGCCGAACTTAGGCTTGGACGAAGAATGCTAACAAGACTCTCTTAGAGCCACAGCTACACCAGGCAGGTTCGGGCCCAAATCCAAGCAAAACAGAATGAACCTGGCAACTGAAGTGGTGGTCATGTCCCAAAGATAGAGGAATTATGAACCCACAGGAAACTGGTGTTTCCATAGGCTCCATGCCTGGAGTGTGCCTGAGCATCCTGCACACCTAGTCCTCAGACATAAATACCACTAGGTCTACCACAGGTGGACACAGGTCATGTATGAGCCACCTGTCTCCATCACGGTTGCTGTGGACCAGCAGCATCTCCAGTAAAGTCTGGAGGGGTGGCCCTGGCCTAGAAACCATTACCCAACAGCAAGCTTTAGATAGCTATTGAAACTAAGCCCTTAGAAGCTTCCAGAGATTGGAAATAAAATTTTATTGCTGCTCAGTCATCTACTCAAATGCTATGGCATTCATTCAGTGTGGCTTTTTAAAGAAGTCCATTGCATTTTATAAGCACTGGTCTCCGGGGAATCAGAAATTTATAACATGCATGATGCTCGCCCTTGACCACCAACAGAAATCTTGGCAGTCATAGAGAAGCCACCTACGGGTCTCAGAGAGGAGGAGATGGGAGTGATGGCCCACATCATTTGCTGTCCCTTCTAGAAGTTTGGTCATGATAAAGGCTGAGGTGCCACAGGAGTAGCTGAATGTGCAGGTCCGAAGTACACCCTGGGCACAGGCAAGCTCTCGGGCACATGCTTTTCCTTGGTGCATTCCTTCCCAGAGTTGGGGTGCATGCTGGGCGTCAGGACAAAACTGGCCCAGACAGGAAAGCTAATATCCAGAAAGAAGGAAGAACACACAGAAGAAAGAAGGTACTGTCCACGTTGCACTGTCCACGCTGCTCAGGTACTGCACAAATGACACCAGGCTCTGTGTGCCTTCTCCTATCTGTGTCCGCACAACACTAAGACTGTCGCTTTCCCCTCACAGAAATCCCCAAACTGTCTCAGAGATGGATGGAGGTGGCATAGAGCAATAGGATATTAGCCTTGGAGAGAAGACCTGTATTCAGTCCTACCTTTGTCACCAGCCTGTGGAGTCACACGACCTCTCTGGGTCTGGGTTTGCATATTTGTAATGACCGTTAAATAAAGCAACCACTGGGAAATGTTTGGCGGGGCTCTTCCAAGTGCTTGTGGCAGCACCACACAGAGGTTGGTGAGACTAAGAACTGACGGAGCATCCAGAACCCAGGAGGACTAATGGAGCAGCAGACGACAGAGCACTTGAAGGCACACATAGGTAACCAACTCCCAGCAGCAACTCTGTCAAGATTTCCAATAATGATCATGCAAGAGTTGGACATTTGGAGTCACTCAAGCTTATTTTTTAAGGTGGTATTCCCACTATACCCAGATTCCCTCTTTGTAGTCTCATGACATGCACACTTGTCACACCTCCACAGAATCACCAGAAGTTAGTGAAATGGGACATGAAGTCATAATTATGGATGGAACAAAACAGCTCAAGAAACCAGTTAGGATTATTTGACAAGCTGGGTAGAATCCTCTTGTTTTAGATGTTTATACTGGGCAACACAAGGCACAGAGCTTCGCTGTGGCAGAGTTCATACCCTCATTGAACTTGGGAGCAGTAATTTTATTTTTATTATCTAGACTTTACCTGTAGGGGGTTGCATGCACGTGGAGGTCAGAGGACAACCTGTGGGAGCCAAGCTTGGTGCTTGTTTTCCAACAAGTCCTGGGGATCCAATTCAGATCATTGGCCTTGGTGACGGGTACCATCACCCAGTGGGTCATCTCCCTGGCCTTGGGCCATATATTCGTGATATCAAGTTAAGCTAGTATTTGCCATAAGAAGAGAAATGACAATGATGAAAATGGATATTATACCGATGTGCCATTATTGACACTGATGTGCAAACCTGTCTGCTGAAATTTTTGAAAAATGCATCTCTCTTAAAATTAAAAAAAAAAAAAAAACAATTCAGGGTCTTGCTATGAGAGCTGGTAGGATTTTTTAGATACTTGGCTCCAGGATACCCATATTGTGGGGATATAGTCATTTAAAGGCTGTAACAGATAGTCCTGAGGCGGGCCATCATGAAGGACTAAGAGGTTTTGACAAACGCAAAGGCCAAGCTCTCTCCACCACAACCTGGCCATAGTATGGAAAAGCAGGACAATAGCCCAAGAGCACCAGACCTGTTAGATTTTTGATTTTGGAATCCATAGAGGCAAATCTGAGTCTTAACCAATCGCGATTCTAATGAGGTGAGAAACTTCAAGTCTCAGAGATGTCACAAACACCACTGAGTGTGATAAGCAATAGCAGCCCCACAAGAGTGCAGGCACCTGGGAAAATGGCCCTGGTGAGTCCAGTGTCCTCCACACCATCCCTTGCCAGCTTCAGGCAAGGGAGAGAGTTCACCAGGCTGTTCTGACCTCATCAGGATAGGTGAGTGTCTGCAGTAGAGATAGAGGACCTGGAGGTCCCTTTCTAAAGCAATTAAAATAGTGATTCTTTCAAAGTTAGAGTGTCATGGAGTAAGCCTTGTGGGAAACAAGGTCTCTAGGAAGTCTGCAGGGTCTAAATCAAGATAACTGAAGAGGTGGGGAGATACATGAGGTGGGGGCTAGCCACGTGACCAGACTCAGCATCCCCGATCTCCCATCTCCTATAAAATGGATGAAAGAGAAGAAAGAGAAAGAGCAGGTAAAAATATTAGACATAATGAAAACTAGACCAAAATAGAACACATCTTTCAAAAGCATAGCTAATGAAAATAAAGTCTACATTTTGGATGTGAATCGAAGAAGATCGGTTTTCATGGGCACAGGAGAAAAGAAAATCTAGAATTATACCCAGCAGACAAGCATGAAAAAGATTGCAAAAGCTGATGCCACCATTAAAAGATGCTTCTTCTGTGGCTTTAATTTGGTTTGCTTTCTAAAAAGTTCATGCACTGCACATGGAATCCACAGTGTGCTGATGTGAAAGTGTGGCAGAACCTCTAAAGGGAGAGGTCTAATGGGTAGTATGTGGGCCACTCATCTTTGGGAGGGCTCACTGCCGATGTGGAGTTAGGCATTGGTTTAAGATAGTATGCTATTACATAAAGAGTGAGCTGGAGAGATAAGCTAGCAGTCAAGAGCACTGTATGCTCTCCCAGAGGTCCCGAGTTCGATTCCCAGCAATGACATGGTAGCTCACAACCATCTATACCCTCTAATGCCCTCTTCAGGCATGTAAGTGTACATGTAGATAGAACACGCATGCATAAAATAAATAAAGAGTGAACCTGGCCCCTTCCCAGTCTCTGGCATTCTCTCATCAGGGATCCTACCCACCATGATGCTGTGATTCAGGCAAGAAGCCCCTCACCTGAGGCTAAGCTAATCGGATCTTTTATGTTTTGTATGTGGAATATTCCCTACAGCCTCATGTGCTCCAACACTTGAGCCACAGCTAGCAGCTCTCTTTGGACA
This sequence comes from Acomys russatus, assembly GCF_903995435.1. Classification (NCBI taxonomy): domain Eukaryota; kingdom Metazoa; phylum Chordata; class Mammalia; order Rodentia; family Muridae; genus Acomys; species Acomys russatus. Next base: position 16,272,539 of record NC_067166.1, read on the forward strand.
TTCTTGACTCTTTGGGAGGTATAGTCTAGCTAGAGGAAATGGGCCATAGCTCACAGCCCGGCCCTGTACAAGCTCAACCTCCCGGCTTCCTGGGGACTACTCAATGGAGTCAGCTCCCATGAGCCACCACGCCTTCCCTGCCAAGCTGGATCGCATCCAATTAACCTGAGCCAGAACCAACCCTTCCTTCCCTCCTTCCTTCCTTCTTCCTTCCTCAGATGGCTTCTTTCGGGTATTATGCCCCAGCCATGAGAAAAGCAACTAACACAGAGGTCACAGGAACTCAGACATTCAGCCACCAAACCGAGCTGAATAAACAACCTCTCTTTAGTATAGTGCCCAGATCCAGGCATTTTGTTATGGCAACAGAAGATGGATTAATTAATAAGCCTATTGAAGGACATTAATATGGCTCTACAGAAACAATAAGTACAAACACAGATCCAGAAAAAGAGTGGCTTATGTGCAAGAAATCGTAATCTAGATGACAAGGGACTCCTGCAAGACTTTCTCTAAAGGCATCTGGGCACTAACATGTTGATATAAATCTCATCCGATAGGGTTAGCTTTACTGAAGAAATATGCTTAGGTGCTCTTATAACAAGACGGTAACATTTAACTATACATGCAACTTTCCAAGGGTCTTCTCCAGCATTCTATTATGCCGCCCTTGTCGTGGTTCCCGGAGAGTAAGAGTCAGAGCTGGATAGCCAGCCAGGAAGTCTGAGATGGTGGAGGAAGTGGTGAGACCCACCCCGCTAGATGAATATCTCATATCAGACATTGGAAGTCAGGGACTAGAAACAGGCTGTCGTTGGGGCAGCTGGTCAGAGTTACAGCAGAGGAGGTGACATCTCTATGCAGATAGAAAGAAAACAAGTCCTAGACAAAAACTGATATGCACAATGAGACTATGTCATATTAAGACAGAGGCTTCCTGTTTAAGGGTGATGTGTATAACATGTCCATATAAAAGTTTCTTATTTGACATTTTACTATTCTAAGCTTACATACTTACATCTTACTTATATTTATATTCTTCCTATCTATCTATCTATCTATCTATCTATCTATCTATCTATCTATCTATCTGTCTATCTATCATCTATCTATGAGAGGGGGTATGCCATGTGTATATAGGTGCCCTCAGTAGCCAGAAGAGGGAGTCAGATCCTATAGAACTGTGAACAACCCAAGGTGGGTGCTGGGAATTGAACTCAAGTCCTCGGGAAAAGCAGGGAGCACTCTTAGCCATTAAGCCATCTCTCCAGCCTCTACACCCAATATTTACTTCGATGTAAAATGAGGCATCCGTGGGCTAAGCACTAACCATTTGGCAGTTTCATGCTGGCATCTTCAAGGAGGTCACAGCGAGTGAGCAATGGCCGTTATAGTGAGGTGTGCACAGAGAACACCCAGTGTGTAATTGGTCTTGCTGTGTGTGCAAACAGAAGGATGTGGGAGTGAGGGGGTGATCAGGGAAGCCCTGTACTCATCTGACTGATGTCCTCCAAGGAGGCCACTGTGTGCAAAAGGAAGGGACAAAAGTGATAATGCTAGACTGTGGCAAGCCTCATGAAGGCAATGGCTCAGCTCAGATGGCACACGGGAGAGGGGGAAGGGCACTTTGGGTAAGGCATTCTTGGGAAGGTTGGAGAGGGAAGGGCCTGAGGTCTAAGACTTGAAGTCAACAGAGCTTTTGTTCCTCACACAGGGTGAGGTATCCGCAGCTCAGTGGAGGAATAGCGAGTCCTGAGGTCGGAGAAGACTCAGCTTGTTGTAAGGGACAGAAAAGAGACTATTATAATATCATTCAAGATGCTAAGAGGAGGAAGGCACCCTAGAGACAACTCTTAGGTAATTTCACAAAAATCTACTGAGTTCCACAAATAAATGACACAGATGACAGATGCCAATCACCAGAGCAATTCAGGTCATGCATGAGAATTCCACTCATCTATTTTTAACCTAACTCTTTTTAAAGATTTACTTTCTTAGTGAGTGAATGTGTGTGTGTGTGTGTCTGTGTGTGTGTGTGTGTGTGTGTGTGTGTGTGTCTGTGTGCTAGTACCCAAAGAGGCCAGAAGAAGACATAGGATCTCCCTGGAGCTGAAGTTATAGACAGTTGTGAGACCTGGACGCAGGTATTGGAAACCAAACTCCAGTCCTGAGCAAGAATCTTGTACTCTTTTTTCCCCTTGAGACAGGGTTTCTCTGTGTAGCCTTGGCTGTCCTGGACCCGCTTTGTAGACCAGGCTGGCCTCGAACTCACAGAGATCTGCCTGCTTCTGCTTCCCAAGAGCTGAGATTAAAGGCGTGACCCCTGGTACATCTCGCCAGCCTCCCACTCACATTTTGAACTTTACTATTTATGTGATTAATTTAGCACAAAGGATAACTAATATATACCACTTAATTCCATTCATGGAATAATGGTGTATATATTAATATTCTATGCATTTCTGTCATTTTAAAGCATCTTTTGGTGTGTTCATAGAATGGCTCAATTGTTTCAAGTGAGCTACCTGGTCTCTTGGAGTTATTTTTTTTTCCTTGTTGGGGTGTTTAAATGAACCTCAGCATTTTAGGAAACATCACCGAAGTGTTTTACACTTGGAGTATAAAGAACTGCAATTCTCACAACTCCTTGCAACTTGTCAAGCCTGACTTCAACTGTGGGCGGATGTTCACAAGTTCACAGAACAAGCAGGGGGGAAAGCGTACAGCCACTAAAGTACTAGGAAGCAATCCATGGCTTCTGGAGTCTTTAGTAGTATCTTGGCTGAGTCACAAGTGTTTATCTTCCTCACACAGGCTCGCCTACTGCAGAGGGCTGCCCTTGAAAGGGACCCAAGGCCCACAGCACAGCCTCACCTACATTAGCTGATGGCTGGATGGGATCTGTGTTCACGTGAGTGCAAGGGAATGCCTTTCTCTTAAAAGCCAAAGATAAATTAATAGGATCAAAGATATCGGACATTAAGAGATGGGAAAATGACAGGAAAATGGCCCTATTTTATAGAAAAGGGAAAAAGGAGAAATGGAGGCTAATCAGCCGGAGCAATACTTTCAACAAGGCTGACTCCATGCTGTAGACAGCGGTGCCTCACAGGGGGAGATTTACCTCATTCGTCAGTTGCTCAGTATTTTCAGATTATTTAAGCATGCCGCCAGCTAACCACAAAATTGCGTCTCTCTCTCTCCCTTTCATTTACATGTACATATTATAGCATATGACAGTTTGTAAGGCTTATGTATACTTTCCTCTGGGGTGCTTGGGTCTGTATCTACTAAAACTGATGCTTTAATCAAATATTTAAGCTGTAGATATCTGTCTATGATATCTAAGAAAAATCCTCAATTTTTCCATCTATGATTTTTTTTTAGTTGTGTCTTTTCTAATTACTCAAGATCATCAGTGAAACCATTTGCTGAGATCAATAAGGCACATTAATCTCCTCCATTTGCAAGCGATGACAAACCATCATGCTCTGGAAGAATAGAGGTCCTTCTGTGCTGCTGTGTGCCTGTGCACTTAGCAGGGGACAGGGCCCAGCTTACTATGCCTGTAGCCCTCTGGCATACCTCAGGGTCCCTGAGATCCTGAGATGTTCTAGACACTTGACAAACATTTGTGGGATGTTTGCGTGTCAGCCTTCTGAAGCACTGGGGGCACATGAGCTTGGGGGTGGACAGGTCTGTCATTCCAGGCTTGCCATCACCAGCTGGGTGACTGTGAGCAGAATGGCTAACCTTCCTGGACCTTGATTTACTTACTTGTAAAATGAGCATGAGAAACTTCCCACCTGGCCGGGCAGTGGTGGTGCATGCCTTTAATCCCAGCACTTGGGAGGCAGAGGCAGGTGGATTGCTGTGAGTTCGAGGCCAGCCTGGTCTACAAAGCGAGTCCAGGACAGCCAAGGCTACACAGAGAAACCCTGTCTCAGGGAAAGAAAAGAAAATAAAAGAAAGAAAGAAAGAAAGAAAGAAAGAAAGAAAGAAAGAAAGAAAGAAAAAGAAAGAAAAACTTCCCACATCATGGGGCTTTGGAGTTGCTCAACTGGCAATACATATGTACTTAAACCCATTAAATGGTTCTTCATCCTTGTGGGTACCAGAATTTTACTGTAAATGTGGAACTACCTGGATATGCTCCCTGCCCTTCACCACGTGAGTATGAAAATCAAAGTTTATTTTTATAAACTACTTTGTTCTCCTAGAACGCCTTTGGTCCCTCCTGTCAAACCCAGACTCAGCCACTCAGCACTCACTCTGGCCTGTTGCTCATGAAGCATGCATTATTCTGCGAGGTTTCCTATCATCTTTGCCCAGGACATCTCCCTCCTTGGCTGAAGGACAAAAGTAATGTCTAGAACTATGCCCTCGGAAGCATTCACCCCACCTCCTTTCCAGGTAACAGATATTTAGTGAATGTTATAAAGACTAAATTAATAAACTCGATCATATTTTCCCGTAGGAAGAATAACATAATAAGCTATTACATGCCTGTTTAAGACATTGATTAGAACTAAATTACAGATGGAATTAACAGGATAGGAGCGAAGACTCAAAGCTATAAAATAACTATTAAAATGGTCAAATTAGGCTCCAGAGCCTCTCAAATATACGTGAATGGGCTGTGCATGCCGTACCCTGATCATAAGGGCTCAGGGCTCCAACACAGCACAAGGTCATGTGCAGTCTCCCAGACTAATGCCAACATGTGTCCTGTACTCAGGCAGAGCAAAGACAATACTTTCCTAAAAGTAGAATGGCTTTAGATGAACTGCTCAAATGGCCATCCTTCTGCTGTTTTCTATGGCTGACAGAAGCCCACGAGTGAGCATGGCCATTCCAAACCACCCTATGTTATACATATCACGACAGCCTGCTTTCCACCCTATGCACGTACAATACAAGTCCCTGTTGGACTCTGTCACTCCCTCTGTTGTGTGTTCCTCTATCTTTCAGCTCTGTGCACCCCACTTCTGGCAGATAATAGAGGCTGGTGTGTATCAGACACTACTGTGTGCTGGGCACCATGTTCTTCAAAGGCCATTTACTGCTCACTAGCCCCCCAAACTGGGGATGGGGTAGGCGCACGGGGAAGGTAGCCCACACAAGACTGCAGATTGCTTTTTCAGAAGAGACAGCTCTGTTTGAAAGGCATCTGTCTGAGACGGGTGTTTGAAAGGTTAGCTCAGACAGAGACGTTAGCCCGTGTACACAGGGTTCTGAGCTGTAAAAACAGCAGGGCACGCTCAAGGCCTGCAATCCTTTGATAACAGGTCAGCCTGCTGTAGCATGACACTCTTGGGAGCGTCTGAGTAACAGAGACACGTAAAATAGCCAGAGTCAACCCTGGGCGTTTACTCTGGAAAGTGCGACCATGCCACCTGACCCACAGCCATGACCTAGGTTAGCCACAAGCTGGGGGATAGCAGGGGTCTTCATCTTCCAGAAGCTTTCTAGTGACACACTCCATCCTATGTCTCTGGGTGCAGTTATACTTCCCCCTCTAGCCTCTGCCTGAGGACCAGGGACAACAGATATTTAGACAAGGGTTCTGAGACTGTCGCCTGTGTGCCTACCACCTTGAGTTCCTGTCAAAAGGCCTATCTCAGTCTTATCTGAGGGTGGGGCCAAGAGCATCTACCAGGCTCTGGAAGACGGGAGGCAGAGCTCTATCAGATGAAGCTAATAGGCTCCGGGGTGGTGCTAGGAGGCCTGAGGATCACCCCTTAACAGTGAAGTTCTACAGCCAACTCTGCCAGTGACGCTGGCTGACTGAGATCTCCTTCCAGACACCACGTGAAAGACCTCTGCTGATCCCTGGGTTTCCCACCCTCAGAATGTGAAGAGGCTGCTTTGAAAATGACCTCATGGGCCATTCTTGTGTCTGGTCAACCTTTTGGACCATGGTGGCTGTCCCTGCAAGCAGTGGACACTTTTGAGGGTGTGCAGGCAGAGACATTTCTGTTCCTCCTATCCCTCCACCCATTCTTGATTTCCTTCCTTTTCGCTTGCTCCCAGGTCATGATCCAGTAAGTGTTCCTACACTTAGCAATAGTTCCTAAATGTCACCCCTTTCTACCTTCAAAAAATACTTCTCTTCCTCTTCCTAAGGGATTAACCATCCCTCTGACTGCAATCACTACCGTCTTTATCTCATGGTGGAAATTGAAACCTTTCCTTTCCCCAGATAGCCCTACCTCCAACTCCATAATCTTTTATCATGTGGGGAGTTCAACCCCACCAATGAATGGGAACCATTTGCCCAACTGGCCACACTGACCCTCCAACAAAAACTTTAGGTTTCTTGTAGGCTGCCATTTTCTTTGACTTTGATCTTGGTGGTATGTTGCCCAGAATGACTTGGGACAAGGTATGACAAGGGCAGGGCCTGGCCATGTAAACGCAGTTACAACACATCTCCTTGCAGCACAGCTTCCCTTTATTAAAAGTTTCATCATGTTGTCCATGATTCTATCACTTCATAGATTTTGATAATAGGGTTGTCCCCTGGAGTTCTTCCTAATTCCTGGGTAAATGGTGGGGGTAAGCCTATGATCTACACTGGGATAAGCATAAGCCTATGATCTACACTGGGGATAAGAGTAAGCCTATGATCTACACTGGGATAAGGATAAGCCTATGATCTACACTGGGGATACGGGTAAGCCTATGATCTACACTGGGATAAGGATAAGCCTATGATCTACACTGGGATAAGCGTAAGCCTATGATCCACACTGGGGATACGGGTAAGCCTATGATCTACACTGGGATAAGAGTAAGCCTATGATCTACACTGGGATAAGCGTAAGCCTATGATCTACACTGGGATAAGGGTAAGCCTATGATCTACACTGGGATAAGGGTAAGCCTATGATCTACACTGGGGATAAGGGTAAGCCTATGATCTACACTGGGATAAGGGTAAGCCTATGATCTACACTGGGATAAGGGTAAGCCTATGATCTACACTGGGGATAAGGGTAAGCCTATGATCTACACTGGGGATAAGGGTAAGCCTATGATCTACACTAGGGATAAGGGATATTTTCAAGAGACTCTTACTTCTGCCTAACTCCCCATCTGGGTGGTACAATAAAATTGACCAGGAGCTAGAGAAGGTTCCAGAGAAACCTAGATTTTGTTCCCACCCATAGAGGCAAGACTCAGAAGATATGCCTCTGATTGGCTCCTTCTTCTAACACACCTGGAGTGTGAGCCAGTTCTAACAGAAGATGTAGAACTTACACTCCCCTGTGCATTTGTGTCCCCTGGGCACCTCATCAACCAGGAAGGTCAACTAGGAGTGAAATTAAAAAGTTCTAGAATTCCTCATCTAAGTATTAACATGGTACTCGTTCTCCTAAGGGGTAGGGGGCTCGGTGTTTGGGGAATCATGTGGAGGTGGGAGTGAAGATTAAGGGTGACATGGTAGGAAATGGGACACTAGAAAAAAAAAAAAAAAGCCAGTGATGCTATTTAGTGGCAGTGACAATTGCCAAACCTTTGCCAAACTAGCCGTCCCAGTCCTGGTAACTGGGCTGCTTTTGTGACCTGGTGAGTGAGGATAAGCACTGCGCTAATTCAACACATCAACACGTACTGTTCTGTAAGAAAATCTCTTCCAGGAACCTGCCCATCCATTTGCATGTGTGTCAGGCAACATCTAATTCTAATCTCTGACTAAACAGTTTCCCAATCACGGTACAGACAATGGCCTCACCCGAACGCTTCCTTCTGACCACTCTTGTAGGCGATTTTGTAATCCTCTCATTCAGCATAAGAAACCTTGAGAAAGTTGAACTAATTACACCCATTGTCTGGGCATTGGGTCAGCGCGATGACTGATGAGACTTGTGAGAAATAAGCACAGATTAGGATCCATGGCTGGGAGTGATGCAAGAGTGCTGGTGCCCACCACTGCCCCTTCTTGTACAGGGGAGGTGGAGTCACAATCTCTGAAATGAGGCTGGTCTTTGATTCATATATTTTTAATTTATTTTATTTTTTACAATAACATGTGTGTAGGCCTTACCTAATGACCGTTCTCACCCCCATCTCTTCAAAAAGCTCTCTCATATGGTCATGACTATTTGCATTGTTTTGTCACCCACCGAGGTTACCCAAGCCATCTGTGTGACCATGGATTTAGAGCTATCTGTTGGAGCCTGGTGGGCTCAACAGTATGTACAGAACTAATGAGGGCCATTCCTCTCTCACAGAATCTATCAGTTGCCTATAGTTCAGAGGTATAGAGCCCATAAGCCCCTACCCTTCTTAACAATGGGCTGGGCTTGTGTGGTCCAGATCAGTCACTATAGTGGCTATGAGCAAACAGCTGCTGTGCTTCTATCTAGTCTAGAGGATGGCGTTTTGCAGCCCAATCTTCCAGCTTTCCCGTGCTTTCTGCCCTCTCTTCCACAATGTTCCCTAGGGCTTAGGAGGTGATATACGTGACTTGCTTCAGGCTGGGCCCACGACCATCACTGATTCTCTGCACGCTGACAGCTGTGAATCTGCATTCACTACCTTAAGGTGGAGGCTTCTCTGAGTAACACCGGGGGCTGCTTTTGTCTAGGCTGTGAGCACAGGTATTTGACGGCAGTTTACTGCTAGTTTCTTGCTATTTTTAATAGTGTACCAAACCTCTAAGTGGGAAGCAGTGAGTGACTCACTCAAATGATAACAAATAAATCTGAATGAGGGGGAAAGTACCAGGTGGGCTTAAAGGACGCGGTGTGATCAAACGTCGTCAACTTTCAGAATCTGATGACAGGCACATAAATTGTGATGTCTGGGACAAAAACCATAGAGTGACTGTTGTTCTCCCCCCACCCCCACCCCCAAAGCTCAACTCAACACCATATTATAACCATCCTTTGTCAAGTGAAATTCTCTAGAGGATTTAGACCTGAGGAATCAAAAGGGCCAGGCTTTATCCTGATGGCCGTGTGCCTACAAGCATGAGGAATTAACAGGAGCAAGAAAGAGATACTGCCAATCCTCCTTATTCAAAGTAGCTGCATCTGATGATATCAGAAGGGTTCAAGTGAGGGCAATGTCTTTTGTGAGCCAATATGTTTTCTATGTGGTGGCTGAGAAACTCTTTGCTTGGAGATTCAAGTAAGATATTTCTGAAACACGGAAGTAGTGAGTCGATTCCTTGAAGAGATCTTACAGAACAATGTGTCTATTTACATGTCAAATTGGCCGAGGACTTATCTTGACATCAAAGTCACTTCAAAACTGAATTAGTAAATACTGAATCCTTGCTCCTTGAGACATCACGGGAGTGTGTTCTTATAAGCCTCTGGTCATAGTTTCTCCAGTGATCAATTTGTTAACTTTGTTTTCTGCTTGCTTTTGTTTAAGGAACTCATCAAATACTGCTGATTGATTCCCACTGAACGCAAAGCCAACGGCACAAGAGCTTGCTCTTGCTGAGTGATCTAAGCAGTGGTATTTTCCCCCAGAGCCCATCATGGCTTCTTGCACATAGATGGTATTTTAGCCTTGCATTTGGGCCCATTTTAGACATGATGTCACCAACAAGGAACATAGAGACGGGGGGGGGGGGGGAAATGGCACTAAATAGACTGAGAAAAGGACAGTTATTTTCAGTAGGAGAGCTGAAACAAGAAACCTCGGTTGGGAACATTTGCCTGAAATGACGCAAATGTTTCATGGCTCCACCTGTGCCCACAAACAATTGCAAAGCAGTACAATGTCAGGCCTGGGATTACAAATGGCCCACTGTGAGCGCTGGCACTAAAAACCTACAAGTGAAAATTAGTGAGGTAGTAAAATTCTCAAACACAGAGGGTAGAAACAATGAAGAAAGGAACTGTGCTCCCTTCCACCCCAGAGAGGATGCTGTTTCAAAGCATGGTACCCATGGATGCTAGCACCTACCAGACCAACCCCACCGCATTTAGGGCCTCAGCCTTTGCTTCCTGGGTGGTATCATCAAGTAGATTTGAACTGAGCTCTCCAAAAGGATGCAGGACCACAAAAACAGAAAAGCAGGCTGAGTTTGGCAGAGCTAGGAGCCTTGTGGCTAGCTGGTGCTTGAAAAGAGCTCTGCACTTCTTCATGTGAAAACTGGGTGCTGTGAAATGGGACCACAAGAAGGGTGCATCAAGCCTGATGCTTTACAAAACCAAGGCTCCTATTTTTTTTCTTTTTTTCCTTCAGAGCAAGTATTGCCACACTGTCCCTGACATTACCTATCTTGTGACCTGTTGGAAAATGGCCAAAGCAAGATCATTAGAAGGTATACGTGTAGTGGGACTTGGACTGGAGACAGCGCAGCTTGCTTTTCCTTTAAGGCTGGCCATTCTTGTCAGTCAGGACATGGAGCATGGTTATGCGTCATAGTTGTGGGGAGCATGGGCACTTTTGCACCCTTTTTTCTCTAGGAGTTTATTGCCCTCTTCTCTCTGTGGGCTAGGATGGCTAAGATCAGACAAGCAGTGGTAGTCCATGCCAGCCCAGCCCTAGGGGCACAAGGAACAAATCTATCTGTAGAATACCCTAGTTGTGGGGACTTCAGTTTGGGGCAACCCTAAATAAAGCAGGCGAACTCAGCCATTTCAGCCAGTTCTGGACCTCAACCATTGACTAGCACACAGAAAAAAAAAAGCAAATATTCTCCAGACTTTTCTGTCTCTAAGGGAAACATAACCTAAAAAGACTCAGAAGGGAAGTGTGAAATGCCAGACATAATAGATATTCAATTTTACCAGCATGAACTACCTGATGGTAATAATAACAATAATAATAACAATAATATTATTGTTGTTATTATTACTATTTTACTATTTCTTGAGATGTGTCACTCATGAGGAAATGGAAATCAAAAGGCTTATCTAAAAGGTGAACTGGGCATGCCTGATAAGGAACGGTCAGTCCTACACACAGGATAAGCTCACACATCTCACAAACCTTCAGTTTACTCAGGGTTTTGATGAGAAGGTGCCTCCCTCTGGGTGACCAGAAATGGTGAGGAAGTTCACTGTTTTTCCCATCTTTAGAGAGAATCTGTTAGCACTGACCTACTTCGGTGGCCTGGTGCCAAGAAGAAGCCACAGTCGCAACAAAAAGAGGAATATTAGAAATGGAAGACAGTACTACAATCAGACATCAAGAAAGAAAAATAAATAAGTACGCAAGCATGAGCACTACTATACCTAAGAACTCTGGGACATGACCAGGAAAACAAACCTATGAATCTACAGGGCAGAAACTCAGGCCACCCAGTCCCTGAAATTATTGAGGCAATTTCCCCAAATCCAGAGGAAGAATTTGAAATGGTGCTGCAGAAACTGGGTTAAAAAAAAAATCAGATCTGTATCTTTCACCTGTGTGAAAATCAGCCCAATGTGAATCAAAGACCTAATGGTATCAGACAGAGAGGATCAGGGAGTTTGATGTGAGACTGAACCTTAGCAATGTCAGAAGCTACACACATAAAGACTCAACACAATGACAGACTGAACATGAGCTGAACAAGACAACAGCAATACATGTGTTGATTTCTTTCTTTGTTTCTTCCTTGACCCATTGGTCATGGAGTAGAGACTTGTTCAGTTTCCATGAGTTTGTAGGCTTTCTGTTGTTTAAGTCCAGCTTTAATACACAAGTGACCAGAGGAAATACCAGGAGGCCTCAACCCTACATAAGAACTACAGGCAACTAAGGAATACTGAAAGCCGGAGAAATAGTCTTCCCCAGGGAAAAGCACACCAGTTGATTATCTAACACTATTAAACCCAGAAAAACCTTTAATCACTGTAGATGGAGCAGACAAAATATTCCATAACAAAACCAAATCTGAACAATATCTTTCCACAAATCCAGCCCTTCAAAGGATACTAGAAGTCCAATACAAGGAGGCTAACTACACCCAAGAAAGCACAAGAAATAAATAACTTCACACCAACAAAACCAAAAGAAAGTGTAAACACACACACACACACACACACACAGAGAGAGAGAGAGAGAGAGAGAGAGAGAGAGAGAGAGAGAGAGAGAAACTACCTCCACCACCATCAACAATCGTTGGTCATTAATGTTTCTCAATATCAATGGACTCCATTCCCCAATAAAAAGACACAGGCTAACAGAATGGATGTGAAAACAGGACCTATCATTCTGCTGCATACAAGAACCACACCTCAGCAACAAAGATAGACATTACCTCAGTCTAAAGGGCTAGAGAAAGATTTTCCAAACAAAGAGATCTAAGAAGCAAGCTGAGTAGCCATCCTAATGTCTAATAAAATAGTCTTTCAACCAAAATTAATCAAGACATGGGGAAAGATCCTTTATACTTATCAAAGGAAAAATCCACCAAGTGGTACCTCAATTCTGAACACCTATGCTCCAAATGCAAGAGCACCCACATCCATAAAAGAAACATTACTGAAGCCTAAATCACACATTGAACCTCATTCATTAATAGTAGGAGACTTCAACACCCTATTCTCACCAATGCACAGGTCGAGAAAGAAACTAAACAAAGAAATTGTGAAACTAACAGACATTATGAATCAAATGGTCCTAACAGATATCTACAGAACACTGCACCCAAACAGAAAAGAATATATCTTCTTCTCAGCATCTCATGGAACCTTCTCAAAAATTGACCATATAGTCAATCTCAAAGCAAGTCTTAACAGATACAAGAAAATTGAAATAACTCCCAGTGTCTTATCAGAGCACCATAGATTAAAGCTGGACTTAAACAACAGAAAGCCTACAAACTTATGGAAACTGAACAAGTCTCTACTGCATGACCAATGGGTCAAGGAAGAAACAAAGAAAGAAATCAAAGACTTTCTAGAGCTCAATGAAAATGAAAGCACAACATACTCAAACTTATGGGACACAATGAAAGTAGTGTTAAAAGGAAAGTTCAAAGCACTAAGTGCCTTCATAAAGACATTGGAGAGATCACATAGTATCAACTTAACAGTACACCTGAAAGCTCTAGAACAAAAAGAAGCAAAGACACCCAAGAGGAGTAGAATGCAGGAAATATTAAACTTGGGGCTGAAATCAATAAATTAGAAACAAAGAGAACAATACAAAGAATCGATGAAAACAAGATTTGGGTTTTTTTGAGAAAATCAACAAGATACGCAAACTCTTAGCCAAACTAACTAAAAGTCAGAGAAACAATATTCAAATGACCAAAATCACCAATGAAAAGGGGGACATAACAACAGACACTGAGGAAATCCAAAAAAAGTCATTTGGTTTTATTTAAAAAAAAAAACTGTACATAAACACACACACGCACACACACGCGCACACACACACACACACACACACACACACACACACACACACACACAAATCTTCTAACTGAAATGGACAATTTTCTTGACATATATTACTTACCAAAGTTAAATCAAGATCAGGAAAGCAATTTATTTATTTATTTATTTTTGTATTTTTTTTATTAATTTATTCTTGTTACATCTCAATGGTTATCCCATCCCTTGTATCCTCCCATTCTTCCCTCCCTCCCATTTTCCCCTTACTCCCCTCCCCTCAGGTAAGCAATTTAAATAGACCTATACACCCTAAGGAAGTGGAAATTGTCATTAAAAGTTTCCCAAAATAAAGCCCAGGACCAGATGGTTTCATCACAGAATTCTACCAGACCTTCAAAAAAGAGCTAATACCAATACTCATCAAGATATTCCATAAAATATAAATAGAAGGAACATTGCCAACTCATTTTATGAGCCACTGTCACCCTGATACTTCAACAACACAAAGATTCAACAAAAAAAGAATTTTAGACCAATCTCCCCTATGAACATTGATGCAAAAATACTCAATAACATATATGCAAACCAAATCCAAGAACACATCAAAAACATCATCTATCATGATCAAGTAGGCTCTATCCCAGTGATTCAGGGATGGATGGTGCAACATATGAAAATCCATCAATGTAATCTACCATATAAACAAGCTGAAAGGGAAAAAAAATCACATGAACATCTCATGAGTTGGTGAAGAAACATTTGACAAAATCCAACACTCCATCATGATAAAAGTCTTGGAGAGATCAGAAGGCAATATACAGCATCAAATTAAATGGAGTGAAACTTAAAACTCCCATTAATATCAGGGACAAGACAAGGCTGCCCACTCTCCCCACATCTATTCAATATAGTACTTAAGTTTTAGCTAGAGCCATAAGACAACTGAAGGAGATCAAAGAGATACGAATTGGAAAGGAAGAAGTCAAAATATTGCTATTTGCTGATGATATGATAGACAACGTAAGTGATCCCAAAAATTCTACCAGAGAACTTCTCCAGCTGATAAATACCTTCAGCAAAGTGCCTGGATACAAAATTAATTCAAAAAATCAGTAGCCCTCCTCTATACAAATGATAAATTAACTGAGAAAGAAATTAGAGAAATGACAGCTTCACAATAGCCACAAATAATACAAAATATCTTGGTGTAACTCTAACCAAGCAAATGAAAGACCTGTATGATAAGAACTTCAAGTCTTTGAATAAAGAAATTGAAGAAGATAGCCGAAGATGGAAAGATCCCCCATGGTCATGGATCAGTAGGAATAACAGTAATCAGTAAAAATGGACCAGTAAAAATGACCATCTTACCAAAAGCAATCTACAAATTCAATGCATTTCCCATCAAAATTCCAACACAATTCTTTACAGAACTTGAAAGAACAATTCTAAACTTCATATGAAAAAACAAAACAAAAAAAAAACTTAGGATAGCTAAAACAGTCCTGTACAGTGAAAGAACTTCTGGAGGTATCTCCATCCCTGATTTCAAGATGTACTACAGTGCATTAGTAATAAAAACCACATGGTATTTTGGCATAAAAACAGACAGGTAGATCAATGGAATCGAATCAAAGATCCAGAAGTAAGCCCACATACCTGTGGACAATTGATTTTTGAAGCCAAACTATACAAAGGAAGAAAGAAGGCATGTTCAACAAATGGCTCTGGTCTAACTGGATATCTTCATGTAGAAGAATGCAAATAGCTCCATATGTATCACCCTACACAAAATTCAAATCCAAGAGGATCAAAGACCTCAACATAAATCTGATAGAAGAAAATACTGGGAATAGCCTTGAAGTCATTTGGCACAGTAGACAACTTCCTGAATAGAACACCAACAGCTTAGGCACTAAGATCAACAATTAATAAATGGAACCTCATGAAACTGAAAAACTTCTGCAAGGTAAACGACACCATGAAAAGGACAAAACAGCAGCCTACAGAATGGGAAAAGATCTCCACTAACTCTACATCTGGTAGAGGGCTGATATCCAAAATATACAAAGAACTCAGGAAATTAGCAACAAACCAAACAACCCATTTAAAAAGATGGGGTACAGAGCTAGATAGAATTCCCAACAGAGGAACATCAAATGGCTGAGAAGCATTAAAGAAAGGTTCAGCATCCTTAGCCATCAGGGAAAAATGCAAGTCAAAATGACTCTGAGATTCCATCTCATAATGGTCAAGATAAAAAACTAGGTGACAGCACAAGCTGGGGAGGATGTAGAGCAAGGGTAACACTTTTCCATTGCTGGTGGGAGTGAAAACTTGTACAACCACTCTGGAAATCAATCTGACACTTTCTCAGAAAATTGGGATTAGTTCTACCTCACAACCCAGCTATACCACTCCTGGGCATATACCCAAAATATGTTCTACCATATCACAAGGACACATGCTCAGCTATGCTCATAGAAGCATTATTTGTAATAGCCGGAAACTGGAAACAACCTAGATGTTCCTCAAGTGAAGAATTGGTAAAGAAAACATGGTACAGTCATACAGTGGAATGCTACTAAAACAAAGACATCATGCAATTTGCAGGCAAATAGATGAAACTAGAAAAGATTATCCAGGGTGAGGTAGCCCAGACCCAGAAATACACACATGATATGTACTCACTTATAAGTGGATATCGGCCATAAAGTACAGGATAATCATGCTACAATCCACAGAACCGAAGATAAGTAATGAGTAGGGCCCAAGGGAGTGCTTGAATCACACTGAGAAGGGGGAAACAAAATAGGCATCTGGGGTGGATGGAAGGAGGGAACTAGGTAGGAGTGAGAGGAGGGGAACAGGAGGGATCAAGTGCAGGGAGGATGGTGGGAAAGAACTGGAATCAGTGGTGGGGGTATCTTTGGGACAAGCTAGAAATCTAGGACAATAGAAAGTCCCATGAGGTGACCCTATCTAAGACTCCTAGGAATAGGGGATGTGGAACATGAAAGCATCACCTTCTATAGGGATGAAGATACCAATCCAGCCACAAAACCTTCAACCCACAGTTTTTCCTACAGTGATAAAGAGGGAATCAGAAAGTGAGGGAATGCCCAACCAATGACTGGCCCAACTTGAGTCCCATGTCATGAGAGAGCCCACCCCTGACACTATTAATAATATTCCTCTATACTCTCCAATAGGAGGCTAGCATAACTGTCATCTGAATGGCTTTATCTAGCAGCTGATGAGAACAGATGCAGTGACCCACAGCCAAACACTAGACAAAGCTCGGGCCGTGGAAGAGCGGGAGAAAGGATTGAAAGAACCAAAGGGATCGAGGACACCACAAAAAAAAAAATCCTACAAAATCAACTAACCTGGGCCCATTGGGGCTCACAGAGACTTAACCAACCAACCAAAGAGCATGCGTGGGATGTACCATGGCCTCCTACACCTATGTAACAGATGTACTGCTTGGTTCTCATGTGGAACCTCTAACAGCAGGAGCAGAGGCTGCCTCTGATTCTGTTGCCTGCTTTGGGATTCCTTTCCCCTAACTGGACTCTGCTTTGTTTAGCCTCAGTAGAAGATGCACCCAGACCTGCTCCAACTTGATATGCCAAGACAGAATGGTATCCATGGGAGGCCTCCCCTTCTCTCAGGAGAAAGGGAGAGGGGCATAGGGAGGAGAGGATGGGGGAGGGAAATACTGGGAGGAGAGGAGGGAGGAGAAGTTCTGTTGGAATGTAAAGTAAATTAATAGATTAATTAATTTAAAAAGACTTAAAAATAAGTAAGTATACCACTAGTCTTTAGAATTAGTAATAACTACTTACTGGATACTGTGACAAACAAAGTCTCCTCTTTTAACATATCCCACCACTGTTTCTTAGCACTTAGCTCTGCTCATCCTAAACCTCCTCCTGCTTCCTCTTCCTCCTGCACTTCAAAGCAAGGGAGTTACAGGGTATACACACTTGGTCCATGCCTCGCGTAACCAGTAAGAATTCACTCACACTTAGAGTTATCATCTCCCCATAGTAAAATGGACAGTGAAAACTAGGGTTGACCAAAATATGCTATAGCTGCTTTACAAAGTAGTCCACTCCCTCAAAAGGTTAAATACTGGTCTATACCCAGGAGAGACGGAAACAGAAGCCTATGCATGAATGGTTATGGAAGCACTATTCAGTGTAGTCAGAAGGTGGAAATATCCCACACGTCCATCAAATGGCAAGAAGAAAAATGAAATGTGGCCGTATATACATGGAATGGAGCGTAACTCTTCAGCAGAGGATGAGGTATCGATGTGCTACAACAGGTAGGAATCTTGAAAGCATTACGCTAAGTGGAAGAAGCCAAACGCTAAGGTGACATACTCCATGAGCCCATGTTCAGAACAGGCAAATCACATAGGCAGAAAGTAGGCTCGTGACTTTCTTGAACTGGAAGGTGGTGACAGGTAGTCATTGTAGAAATAGGTAGTCACTGTAACACGCGGTCTATTTGGAGAAGACAGAAATGGCTGAACAATTCTGGGAATATACTAAAGACCACCCCACTTTGCACTTTAAATGGATGAGTTGTACAGATAGGTGGATTATGTCTCAATAAAACTTCCACAGAAATTAAAGAATAAATTAGTAATTTTCATCAGGAATTCCGCTGTCTGGTCATTTATAGAATACCAAAAGCCTGGTGCTTATGGCAACCAGTACTTTTTGCAGTGATGTGATGGGACTACTTCCATTTCAATAACTCAAAGCACACAGGCTCATATTGGCATCTTCTGATGGGTGGGGAGGAAAACATGGCGACCAGGTCCAGTAATTTAGTCTTTCAATAGAGAAAGATTAAATGTGTTTTCTCCGAATTACTAGAATCTATAATGGCACACAAGAAAAAAGTTCTGACATAAATCTGAGTACCAAAGAGTGAGAACTTTTACTCACCCAAATAGGATCCAATGAGCAAAGTCTTGTATTAACCTAACAATGTTCCAAGAAGGCACAATAAGTTAACAGATAGATCATTTAACTCCCTGCAAGATCAGATAGAATTTTACATTGCTTGTAACTCCTTAAAGACAAAATCATTCCTGCTTGTTCACAGTGTCGCACTCTGCCCTGAATGGTGCCTGCATCCTCAGCCCCATTCTTTCATCTGCTGGCAGTTGCTCAGACACTTTTCCAGGTGGCTCTTACAGGACCCATTAGTTACTTTGTCCTACCTACTTTGCTATTGTGTTCTTATCTCAGCAAAATTTTACAATACCACACACAAACACACACACGCAAATGCATATACACATTTACATAAGTGCATGCACACATACACACATGGCACACACACATGCATGCATATATACATACACACACTTGCATGCACATACATGCCCACACACACACACATTCATGCACACATGTATGCACATACATGGCACATATCATCTTGGCCAATTTCTATGAAGTGGTCACCAGTCTCCAGAACAGCCTTTTGAGATGACTACAAATGACTGTGATCAGAACAAAGAAGCCTCAGCTGAGGCTCTTCTAGTGCACGTTAAATGCAGTGTGAACTAATGAAGTCTTGGCCTGGTGACGTCAGCTGGGTGCACCTCAGGGAAAGGCTCAGCTTCCCACGTGTGTGCAAAGTAGGTTTGTGGGTCATGTGCTTACAGAACAGACTTTTGGGAGAGGAAGAGTGTATCTCCCAGGAGCCCTGGACTCCTTGATAGGAGCACTTATGATAAGATACAGGGGGCATCAAATACAATAAAATCAAGGCATAAGCAATTCCAAATACGCAACTAGAAAGGTAACCCAGGTACCAAATTGAGTGGGATCTAACTTACGCTGCTCGCAAATATGAATGAGACACGTGATGGACACACCTGACAGAGATGTGTAAACATAAAGCACGCAGATATTATATGAGCTGTGGGCCCATGGGAAGATCCTGTTCTTCCTACTCTCACATGGCCACACATTTATAGGGGCACTCTCTGTCTAGCACAGCTTTAGTCATTGTACAAAGCAAGAGGGACACTTGCTTTTTTCCCCTACCAGTTTTTTTTTTTTTTTTAACAGTATCAATCATTGCTTACTATCCACAAAAGGAGATTACAGGCAATCTACTCAGGGTCATTCTAATCCTAAATGACATGCTAAGAACTTAGAGCATCTCTTCTGCAAGACCCTTGTCATATCTTCTAGTTTCAATTTTCAGTATTTTTGACTTTTTTTTTTTTCTCCCCAGACCCTCGTTAGCCCCATCTCCATTCTCATTTGCAGGGTTTCTATCTTAGCAGACATGAAATGTATCACCAGTTACACTTCAGAAGGGAAGACAATTATGCCTCTGGCACATCTTTAAGTCTTGGCATTCTCATTTTTTTTTAAAATATTTTTTCATTTGAAATAAAAAGTAGCCCAACTATTTCTTTTCTTTTCTTCTTCTCCCGACCATCAAAGCTGCAGAAAAGGGAAACAGAAAACAAGAAGCTGCCAACAGCCAGCAGGCACACACTCTCCAACGACCTCGGGGATAAAAACTGTGTGCAAACAGACATGTCTTGGAGAGTCAATCCTGCTTCTAGGGGAACAGCCACAGCCATGCATCTTCAAGTTAGGAGAGGGCCCAGACAGACTTCTGCATACAGAAGGACACAAGGACAGCCCAATAAGGGCCATTCCTGAAATCCTCTTAGGCAGCTGCTGGCACCTTTCAGGTCCAGCTGTGGCAGCTGTGGGAGCAGGCAGCCTGAGAAAGATCAATGGGCAAGGAATGGGGAGGCCACTAGAGTCCACTTACAGCGGTGGGGATAGATGGGCTGCCTGACTGACAGCTATCAATGGAACTTGTTTTTTGAAACGTTAGTGGTTGACTAGAGGAAAAAAACCTGTCGTGCGGAGAAGTGAGGGTACCTCCCAGAGGCTTCTGACCCCCAGATACTAGTGGCCAGTGGTTAGTTTTATCTCGGTTGGCATGACTTCTCAGTCTACACTTTGATTCTGCATGTCAAGAGGTTTGGGCTGTCCATAGACTTTACGCCTCCCCTCCAGATGCCTTTCCCCTTCCGTAGAAGGGACATTCTGCACCATCCCACAATGCACTGCGCACCCAGGACGGGCTACAGGGTGCTTCCAGGGCCTTTGTGTGAGAAGTGTAAAAAGATGGATTCTGATTTTCTCAAGTCACTGATCTTTATCTAAACATGGTCAGTTTTATTTCTAGAAATAGTGAAGGCAATTGAACATAAATAGTTTTCAAATGGCTTTTACAAAACGCTCCCTCCTTGACCCGCAGAAAGGTAGCCCTGATCAATAGTTCCTTCTTAATTTATTTCTCCATCTTCAGTCACAATGAGAACAATCATACTTTCGTGTTTTAATCACTTTTCTAATAAAGAAACAGGGCACTTTGGGAAAATGGCTCAATGATTGACTAAGTGAGCCTCAGTGAAAATTGTCAATAAAAAGCCTGATGATATATTTACTCTTTATTGTGAAATGAGTTGACATTCAATATCTACAACATTGACATTTATAAGTGTTCTTACCATTGCGCACTTTACCAAAACTTTAAATTACACGTGTAAACAGTGCAGAAGCCATACATGGTGGTTAATATTTTTTTCTTTTTTTTTTTTTTTTTTTTTTTGCGGGGAGTTGGGGAGGTTTCAAGACAGGGTTTCTCTGTGTAGCATTGATGCTGTCCTGGACCCACTTTGTAGACCAGGCCGGCCTTGAACTCACAGCGATCCGCCTGCCTCTGCCTGCCGAGTGCTGGGATTAAAGGCATGCGCCACCACCACCCGGCTTTATGGTGGCTAATTTTTAAATGTAATTTTTAAAAATTCTCACACAGCAAAGACTGGTGACCTGAGAAACACTTTTCCTTGAGCAAGATCTTAAAAGTCTCTTGCCGTAGCACAGCTTTTCAAAAGAATCTTCAATAGAACCATCGGTCTCATATGTTTTATCAGTAGTACGGAGTGTGGTTGATAGCTAGATTTCAGTGCATAACCTTTTCCCCACACGGAGAGAAGCTTCAGTGGCTGAAGTATAAACCTGGACCCTGAACAACAGACTCGCCTTCAAAATGGTTCCGCGATGCCGAGAACGCATGCGCTGCTCAGACTGCTCTCCCACCTCCAGGCTGTGTAAGAGGAGGCTGGGCAGCAGCCGGGTTAGCGTTGCTGCTGAAAATAACCAGCTTAGTAAAGGCCGCTGCAGACCTGTCTCCTCTGGAGAATAGGGAAGTGCCTAAGACCTTCTTCCTCTGAGTGAGGACCGCAGAACTGCTGAGAGAGTAGATGCTACTGCCCGTGGACAGGCTAGCAATGAAGTCACAGAGCACTGCAAGCTGACACCGTAGAAGGTGTAGAATAGTCTGTACATGAGTTATGGGCACGGCTGATAGGGAAGAGAGATGCTTGGAGCTGCTCAGAAGGGAGAAGGACGAGAGGGCAGTGTGAACGGCCTCCGGTTTCAATGGTTCTATTGGGGCCAACTGGTCAAAAGAAAAGACCACAGAAGATAGGAACCACCTCGAAGGGACCCTATCCTGGAGGACTTACTGTCACAGGGATGTGAAGACACCAGGAGAGAGAGGTGGGCGCTATACTCCCAAAGCAGAAGAGCAGGGCATAAGAAGCCAGAGTACATTCCTCAATTGAATAATGGAAGTGTGCATGTGTACATGCATGAGTGTGTATGTGTGTGGGGGAAGCTTATGTGTGTATACATATACATATGTAATTTTAAAAGAAAGATAACTCAGAAACCTAAGGGGAATCGATTTTCCCCTTCCGCCTTTCTTACCCTACCTAGATCCTCGGGGACCAAAAACCTGTGTCCTGGAAGGAAGACCAAGAGATGCTCTTCCTTCCTGATTCCAGAGACGGCCCTGAGGTGGAGGAGGCATGGAAGCATAAAACTGGGTGATGATGCGTGTGCGCGCGCGCGCGTGCGTGTGCATATGTGTACGTGTGTGTGTGTGTGTGTGTGTGTGTGTGTGAGAGAGAGAGAGAGAGAGAGAGAGAGAGAGAGAGAGAGAGAGAGAGAGAGAGAGAGAGAGCTCAGTCCAGATTGTTTAATAAGCAAAAATTAAACTTAAAAGGTATGACAGATACAATCCGGAACACAAAAGAAAGATCCAACAGAACAAATTTGCCGAAAGTGCTGAGAAGAACTAATCTGCACTCTGATGTCACTCTGTCGGGGCCCAGCCAGTTCTTTAACACGGAGGCTCGTTATCGGCTGTTGGTTTTATTTTGTTTTTTTAGGCTGTGTAGAAATTCTAAGTCACCCAAGGATTAAGTATTAAGGCAAGTGACTGCACAGAGAAAGCACTGCCACTCTCACTCCTGCATTGAGTTCTTTGCTAGCTCCTCGCAAGAGTCCACAAGGTCTTACAGTATCTGGATGCTGCCCCTCTCTGGACGGGGCTCTGCTCTGCCTCCAACACATTGGGCTGCACTGGGTTCTTCTAAAACTGGCTCTTTCCAACCACGTGACCACTGCATCTTTTACCTGTAATATTCCTGTTCAAATTATTACTAAGAAAAGATTACTGACGTCTCTGCCTATCAGTGCAGCCGCATCTATTTCTCTTTTTAGGTCCTATCCATCTTTAGCTCATAAGTTTTGAAACCCAATGATTAGGTAAATAGTACTTTGGTATTATTATGCCCTCTTTTTGAATACATAATGGTATTTGTAACAAATAATATTAGTTCTGAAGTTTATTGCATTTGTTACATATGGCCATTTCAAGTTTCTTTTGATTAATGTTAGTATAATAGATATTTTCTATATTTTCACTTTATTCTGTTTGAATTTTTAAACTTAAGATAGTTCATTTGTTGAGAGGATGTAGCTGTTTTGCCCTTTAACAGATAATTTTCATTTAATATATTTTATATGAGTTTAAAACTATCATCTTTTCATTGTTTCCCACTTGTATTTTCAGTTCTTCATTTTCTTCCTTTTGTTTTAGAAAGTATTTTTAAGTGCCCAATACATTGTATCATTTATATTAATTTATTAGGTATATCTGATTTGATGTAATGATTGGCTTAACCTATCACATTCCATTCATAGTCACTAATTCTCAAGTCATCACTAATACCTTAACACATGGTGTTCTCCCAGCATCCCTCAGTCCCTACCTGGACTTTCCAGTGCTTTCTCTCCCCCCAGAGGCTCTTTGCTATATAATCCAGAGATTTTGGTTCCCTCTCCACTCTGCATAGCCTCTCTCTCTCTCTCTCTCTCTCTCTCTCTCTCTCTCTCTCTCTCTCTCTCTCTCTGTCTCTCTCTCTCCCCACTTTTCTGTCTTTCTATCTGTATGGTGACTTCCCTAACCCTGTTCCTTGGGACTAGTGAACCTGCCTGAGAGCTGCTCCCAGTTAAACCTGCCTTTATACTTTATTTTGACTTGAATTAGTTCATTTCATCTGCAAAGAATACCTATTACCAAGAAAGCAGAATCCATGCACCTTTGTGCATATTCGCATCTCCCAGCATACTGTGCAAGGCCCTAGGCGGAGGTCTATAGTCCTACTGCATGGGGAGAATTGAAAGTCTTCATTTTATAGACTGGAAAAGAGCTGTCCCATCCATCCATCATGCTGTCAAGTCATCATCATCATGAGAGCCAGCACTACTCTTTCTTCCTTTTTTGGTCAGGGACATCCTCCTGCAAGGATTGCCAGACCTTCCTTTCTATCCAAGTCTACACTGCTTGGGGGTTCCCACAGCTTTCCTGCACCATTGCTGAGGACACCAACATGGTGACCAGAAAAGAAAAACCATAATGAAGAGATACTTTGACCCTGTGAGAAAAAGACCAAACTGAACTCACATAGCTCTCACTGGTACAAGAGACTCCAGCAAACATTAAAGAGAGAACAGACCAACAAAGTAGCATAAATAGAATATAAAAAGGAGACAGTCTTGTTGCTTGGGTTTTTGTTTTGTTTTAGATTTTGTTATCTTTTTTTAAGATAGGGTTTCACGTAGATCAAGCTGGCTTTGAACTCAACATGTAGATGAGGCTAACCCTGAGCTCCTGGTCCTCCTGCCTCTACTTATTGAGCGCTGCAATTACAGGCATGTGCCACTATGTCCAGACAAGAAAGAAGACTTTCTGAGTATTTGAGATTAGATATTTGAGAAATAAATTTGAGAAATTTACTTAAGAAATATTTGAGAAAAAATTAAATTCAATAAACTAACTGAAAGAGAATAATAATCACTCCTGAGGAGGAGATGCCATCTGTAGAAGAGACAAGCAAACTTTCCAGTAAAAGTCCAAAAGTCAGAAGCATTCACTTTGTGGCCAAATGGTCACTGTTGAGTGTCTTTTTTTTAATCTTTTTTAATTAATTTATTCATATTACATCTCAATGGTTATCCCCTCCCTTGTATCCTCCCATTCCTCCCTCCCTCCCATTTTCCCCTTACTCCCCTCCCCTATGACTGTGACTGAGGGGGACTTCCTCCCCGTTTATATGGTCATAGGATATCAAGTCTCTTCTTGGTAGCCCGCTATCCTTCCTCTGAGTGCCACCAGGTCTCCCCATTCAGGGGTCTTGGTCAAATATGAGACACCAGAGTACTTGTGAAAGTCAGACCCCACTCTCCACTCAACTGTGGAGAATGTCCTGTCCATTGGCTAGATCTGGGTAGGGGTTTGAAGTTTACAGCCTGTATTGTCCTTGGCTGATGCCATAGTTTGAGTGGGACACCTGGGCCCAAATCTGGCTATCATAATGTTCTTTTTGTAGGTTTCTAACTGTTGAGTTTCTTAAACCTGTCACTGTAGCACGAAAACAGCTATAGGTGACCCATATGTAAATGGCATGGTAATATAATAAAACTGCATTTATAGAAAGGAATAGCAGATGTGGGGGCTGGAGAGATGGCTCAGTAGTTAAGAGCACTGGCTGTTCTTCCAGAGGACCCAGGTTCAATTCCCAGCACCCACATGGCAGCTTACCAACTGTCTGTAACTCCCCAATGTCTGACACCCTCATACAGACATGCAGGTAGGCAAAACACAAGTGGACACAAAATAAAAATAAAGTATTTAAAAATAATTTGTTTAAGAGAAAAGAAAAGAAACAGGCCATGGGATGAATCTGGCAAAGGTTCTGAAGTCTGTGGAGTTCTGGTCCAGAAGATCAAGTTTAAAAACCCATCACAACAAAGGAAAGGAAAAATGAAAAAGAAACAGATCCAGGGGATTAAAAAGGAACCATCCATAACTCAAATGGAAAAAAAGAAAGAAAGAAATGGAGAACATGTAATTGAAGAAAGAATTTTTTTTTTTTAAAAGCTTTCCTGGGTTAGAATTAAACCTTCAGGCTTAGTTATGTAAATTCTGTTGAAATATATGAATTACCAGAATGGAAAATAACATTTATAAACTTACATGAAGAAAGAAAAGGTGACAAAGCAGAGAAGGGCGATAGAATTAGTCTTGTATGTATGACATCATCAAGAGCAGCTTTAAGAGGGAAAGCAGCAGGATGCTGGTTTAGAGAGCACACATATGTGGAGGTGGTGGTCATAGCTTTTCTTTCTTTCTTTTTTTTATTGTTTGCTTGTTTGTTTGTTTTTTAAAAAATTTTTTATTATTAATTTATTCAAATTACATCTCAGTTGTTAGCCCATCCCTTGTATTCTCCCATTCCTCCCTCCCTCCCGCTTCCCCCCCCCATTCCCCTCCCCTATGTCTGTGACTGAGGGAGACCTCCTCCCCCTGTATATGCTCATAGGGTATCAAGTCTCTTCTTGATGACCCTCATAGCTTTTCTTTCACAGGTGAAAACCTTCAATAAGACGAATTAAAGAACGAGTGGGATTTTTCCAGTTTTCTGAGACAATAATAGTAGCTTAAATTCAAATTTCTCAAAACTAAAAGACAAGCAAAGCCTCCAACACACGCCCCTTTTTAAAAAGGGCAGGCAATGAAATACTCATAGGTCACCCATAACTTCACAGCTGGAGATTTTCACATAATAGACTGAGCCCCACATGGAAAAGACCAGCCCCAGCTGTGGGCAGAGCAGTCACAATTCCCACCCCAAACCACACCAGACTAATGACCTCTAGGGAACTGTGCTACTTGTGTCAGCATCAGACAAGAGGCTTCCCCACCCACTGAATGCACTTGGGCACTGCCACGCTGGGACCCTAACCTAGCCCACACTTGTATCCAGAGCCCTGAAAAGTATGGAGGACTCAGGGTACTGAGCACCCACTATAGATCATCAGGAGTGTCTCTACCCCAGCCAAGGACTGCAAAGGTGGCAGGGCAGGGCCAGGCTCAACTGACTCACGAATTATCCAGGAGAAGGAAGGAGTGAAGGCTGCAGCGAGGTGGCAAGCCAGGGATCATGTGTCAGCCAAGGCTTCCAGGCCACGGCGCATGCTCCGCGGTCAGACTGCACTTACAAAAAAGAAATTCTAAGATGAAATTGTGAAGACTTTCAGGACAATAACGCAGGACATGAGGCCTTTCTGGAGAATGGGCAGTCCTTCCCACATTGACAGCCAGGAGATGAAGATGTACACTTTAAACCCTGAGTAACTCAAAGAGATGAGATGAACACCAGAAGCCAATGGGAAGCTTCCCAGGGAAGAGAGTTGGGTGTAGAAACTGGGACTGGAACTGATGGACATGGATCTGAGAAAGAGCCTCCACCTTGCCGTGGGCATAGGGAGAATGGTCTGATCTTAGGCCACAGAGACAGTGGAAAGCACATGGAAGTTCGCAGGACCCAGGAGGGTGGTCATTGAAGACACTACATCTGGGAGGACAGAGATTTAGAGATATGTATGCCCTGGAAGCTTAATAGTGAAGGGGAAGAAGAAAAAAGAGAAGAAGAGGAGGAGGGGGAGGAGGAGGGGGAGGAGGAGGAGGAGGAAGAAGAGGAGGAAGTGAAGGAGGAAGAAGAGAAGGAGAAAGAGGAGGAGGAAGAAGAAGAGGAAGCGGAGGAGGAAGCGGAGGAGGAGGAAGAGGAGGAGGCGGCAGAGGGATAAGAGACAGCGGCTACAACCAGAAGCAAAAAAAATTAAGGATTCTTTTAAAAACAAAAGAGATTCACAAATTACAAGTTATAAGTGACCTGTGGGTATCTCATCAGCTTGCCCACCATCTTCCCCTGCCCCCACCCCTGAGGTACCATTTAATAACTAGGCTGTACTTTCCATGCCCGCAGAGGCATACACAGACCGAGACACTGGCAGGCTCTCATCTTTGAGTGCACAGAATATCTGTTGATCACGTGCTCATCCACTCAGGATGGAGGATCTTGCAGGAAGATTAGGAAGGAGAAGACACAGAAGAACTCACTTAATCAGAAGACTGAGGATGTGGGTTTTAAAAAGATATCAATTACAATGAGGAGTCTTTTCAAGGTACAATGTTCTGACAAAAAAAATTAACATTACCTCCCCCTCAGCAAAAGTCATAGGGGAGGGGAATAATGGGAAAATGGGGGGGGGGGGAGGAATGGGAGGATACAAGGGATGGGATAAACATTGAGATGTAACAAGAATAAATTAATAAAAAAAAAGACAAAAAAAATTAACATTACCTTAAAAGTAGCAACTTGATAGAAAAGGGGAAGGAGAACCAAAGAGTGCATCTTTAGGCGCCTGACTGGGGAGATGCTACAGTACAGTGCAGGGAGAACAGAGGAAGGTGATAACCCGTTAGACTCGGGATAACCAACCATTTATTTTTTCAGCACAGTTGTTTTAATTTTCAACGACTGCATCTTCCACGTTAGAAAGCACTTATTCAAATAGTCCTTTTTCTATTGGCTTCTGAGACTGAGGCAGTTCTTCTCCGAGCTCCTTTCATATCTACATTTAAAAGCAGGAGATCGGTGTCAATAATGAGAAAGCTTGCCATTCCTAAGGAAAGTATATTCGAAGTTCTTTCCAGGATTTCCAGCATATATGATCTGGTTGCTAAGCAACCAGATGCCTTTTTGTATCTGGGACCCACAGTGGATAAGAAGGGAACGATCTGAAAGGCATATATAAAATAGTTCAAGAAAAGACACCATGCTAAAGCTCGTCCTGGGTATTGTTTGCATGTAAGAACCTGGCTTCCTTTTAGTTACTGTTCAGGCCATGACAACAAAGACAATATGAACATATACTTCCTGCCAATGATAACTAAAGAAAGAGTGCAGGAAAATCCAAACTTCAATCAATCTAGTCTACAACCATATCAAGTCTAGTCATGTAGGTATATGCCAATTGAAGAAGGGAAAATACTTTCTTTATCTTCAATTCATTTGTGATCATCTAAGATTGTCCTCTTTGTAGGGCTCAATTTCATACCAAACGTCTCAGGGCTTTACAAGTAAACATCTCAGGTAGCCCAGGGTTTTACTCTAGAACATTGGTTTTAGGATCTAAGCCATCTTTGGATGGTGATGCCAAAGAAAGAATGGCCACCAGCGAGGGCTAAGGAAGTGGCTCAGTCAATAACGCGATTGCTAAGTATCCACCGGGGCCTGAGGTTGACCCCTGCACCATGTAAAAGCCTGGCATACCTGTAATCCCAGTGCCAGGGAGGGAGAGACAGGAGCATCTCCATGGCTACTGATCAACCAGTTCAGTGAGATAGTCTATCTCAAAAAATAAAATAAAATAAAAATTAAACAAATAAAAAAGTGGAAAATGATTACGGAAACCATGGAAGATTTACCTCTAGCCTATACAGAGAGAGAGAGAGAGAGAGAGAGAGAGAGAGAGGGAGGGGGAAGGAGAGAGGGAGGGAGAGAGAGAGAGGGAGGGAGAGAGAGAGAGGGAAGGAGAGAGGGAGGGAGAGAGAGAGGGAGAGAGAGAGAGGGAGGGAGGGAGAGAGAGAGGGAGAGAGAGAGAGGGATCAGACGTTAGCTCCCAGCTGCTGTTCTAGCTCCATGCCTGCCTGCCTGCCTGCTGCCACACTCTGCACCATGATGGCAGTGGACCAAATCTCTGAAACGGTAAGCCAGGCCCCAGTTACATGTTCTCCTCCATGAGTTAGTTGCCTTGGAGATGATGTCTCTTCACAGCAATAAAACAGTGACTAAGACAGCCTCGCAATTGGCGTAATGAAAATAACAATATTTTGAGTGACTATTGCCAATAACTTGAAACTCGATATTTAGAAGCTGAAGGTGTGAAGGAAGGAAACGGCTATGGAAAAAAAAATATATATCAAGAGCGATGGATAGCACCTCTCGCATGGAGTTTGCTTCCTTCCGAGGCTCACCTGTCTGCAGCTGAGAAGCATACTTTGCAAATGCTACCTTGGCTGAGGTCTTCTTTCTTCTTCTAAATGTCACTCTCAAAGTCAGACCACAATACTCTTCAGACACTGTTGTTTCCAGTTACTCAATACCATGTGCTCATGTTTAAAAATGCAGGCTGCCTTCAGAAGAGCACCTAACACTGCCCAGCTGTTCACTCCATGGCCCACGAGATTGGCCTCTATTCCTTCTTGTGCATGCATTTAATTTTCTTGCTGGTCTTTCCTTGCTTGTGTCTATTTAGAGGGAAAAGCCAATTCTCTAACGTAAATGGCATTTGCTTCTGACAACCTGGGATTTTGTTCTACGATAAGATGCGAGTCCTCTTCAGCTTGGGATAATAAATCTCTTATTTTGTCACTCTCATGTTAGGGATCAAGAATGTCCCCGATCCAAAGGAGATGGGCTGGTTCAGAAAGAAGAGACCTCTGAGGCAAGGCTGGAACGGAGAGTACCTGCTCAGACTCTGTTTCTGAGATGGACACAAAAGACGTGATGGTAAATGCTGAGCAAAGTGTCCTTCATTTCATTCCAAAGTAGCTGCGTTTGGCCATTCCAGATCTCATTGTTCAAGGTCAACCTCTGCCCAGAGGCAGGATGAATGTATACCACTCCTTTCTACTCTTTCTCAAAACAGCAAAGTGTAGGGCTAGATCAATTGGATTTATGTTTGCCTAGTGCCCAGGAAGCCATGAATTTAATTCTTATCACCACCACCACCAGCACCCCTTTTTTTTTTTTTAATGGGAGGAGTGGTGTATGTTCCTGTAATTCTAGCACTTGATATATGGCAGCAGGAAGATCAGAAGTTCAAAGTCATCCTTGGTTATGTAGCAACTTTGAAGCCAGCCTAGGACAGAGAGCTGATAACTGAGACATGTTTCAAAACCCCCTCTTTAAAAAAAAAAAAAAACCACCATAACAGAAAAAAATACAAACACAGACAAAAAACAAACAAAAACAAGGGGAAATAGCAGAAGATTATGTCACTATAACATCTTCCTGGAAAAAAATTAAAAAGGTCAATGATGTGCCCATTATTGTCATAATGGAAGGCTGTAGTAGTCTGAAACACACGGAAATTCAGCTGACTTGCGCAAGAGAAACAATCTACATGGGATTTTTAAGTGTATCTCTTCTTTAAGAATTTCACACATGTATATAGAATGCAGTGTATTTTGATCATATTTATCCCTTGGTCGGTCCCTCTTCCTACTCTTTCAGCCACTGTCCCCCCACCCTACCCCCCCCCACCCCTGCCCCATCCCCTCAACTTAACATCCTTTATTTTTTTTCTAACTCACAAAGTCCAATTATTGCTTTGAGCATCCAAATGGCTGTAGAGCCAACCCACAGGAACATAACAGCAATACCCTTTCACAAGGACACACAATTTTAAAATTTTAAATCTTTTTTAAAAACATTTTTTCATTTTACATCCTAATTGTAGCCCCTTCTCTTGTCTCCTCTCAGTCACACCCTCCTTTCCCCTTCCCCTCATGCCCCTCCCCTAGTCCTCAGAGATGGGGGAGCTCTTCTCCCCTATAACTGACCCCAGCCTACCAAGTCTCATCAGGACTGCCTGTATCCTTTTCCTCTGTGGCCTGGCAAGGCATCCCACCAGGGGGAAGTAATCAAAGAGCAGGCAACAGAGTCTATGGCAGGGCACCCCCCCCAAGGGGACCCCTATGGAGACTGAGCTACCTATTGGCTCCATCTGAGCAGGGGGCCTACGTCCCCTCCTCTGCATGGTCCTTGTTTGGTGCATCAGTCTCTGCTGGCCACACTGGGCCCAGATTTGTTGGCTCTGTTGGTCTTCCTGTGGCGCTCCTGTCCTTCCATGTCCTTCTATTCCTCCACTCTCCCCTAAGACTTCCTGCCCTCTGCCCAAAGTTTGCCTGTGAGACTCAGCTTCTGCTTCGAGCCCCTGTTAAGGCAACTCATTAAAAGTTCTGAAAGTTAAAATACAGGGAGAAATTACAAGGCCAAATTATTCGCTAGCTGTGCAGAAAAGGCTTCGAAGCTGAGCGTACTTAACAGAGTCAAAGGAAACAGGCACTAAAATGTCCCGGGTTGCCAGAGGTGGAGAATTCTGTGAAACACAGGGGCTCATCCCTGCCATAGCTCAGAAAGAGAGTGCCTAAGATAAGCCCCGCTTCCCAGAAACTCTCCATACAGGGAACTGAATCCAGGCCTTGACCACAGCGAGGCCAGGCATCTTGGCAAGAAGCAAGAGGGAGCCTCTGTGAAGGCCAACCAGGCATGAGTACATGTGAGCTCAACAGACAAGGACCACAGGGCCCGAGAGGGCCTGCTCTCCAACCCTGCCCGGCCACAGGCTGCGACACATCTGCACTTCCTACATTCGAACCCTGAAATTTCAGAGGAAAACTGAATAGAGAACCTATTTCAAAAAAGTGTTTGGCAGGCCTGAAAGCAGCCAACTAGAAGTTTTAGGTCCCAAAAGAAAAGTATTATTTAAAAGTAATAAATCAGTGGAAATAGTTAACGGCTGGTAGAATACCAATGCACAGTGCATTAGTAAGCCATAGGGTACCCGGAGAACGATCAGGCATGATGGAGCACACCTGTTGGTAATCTTAGTCCTTGGGAGGCTGAGGCAAAAGAACCGAGAGTTTGAGACCAGCCTGGGCTACACAGAAAGACTCCGGCTTTTGTTTGTTTGTTTTTTTGTTTGTTTGTTTCAAATCAGGACTATGTGTCCTAGATATTAAAAGGTGGAAGGACTTTGATGGACCCAACAAGAAAGGTTGACAGGGATGAGCCTGGGGTTGAGGAAGGAGTGACGTCATGAGGCAGGAGTATCTTGTGAAAAAGCTATGGCCGAGAATAATTCAGAAACCATAAAAGCCACGAAATGGCCGCAAATCAAGGACACCCGACTCCGCAGTCCGTGCCCTTAGCTCTGTGTTAAGTGGCCTCCCCCTGTCGCCGGCAGTGGCTGTGGGGGGCCCCCAATGTGCCGAATTACGCTGTCACAGATGGGACCTGCAGTCCCTGCTTTTAAGGTTTGACCCAGAAAAAGAAAAACTCGTTCAGCCTGGCTGCACCGCCAGCCCCACACTAGGTCTCCCTGGGCTCCCGCCTGCATCTTGTTCCCTGCACTTCTCAGACCCATGCTGAAAAGTCCATACAAGCCAGTCACAAATCACCCTCAGCTGGAGTCAGATTGAGGCCTCTGCACACCCCATCTTTACTGTGGACTCTCAAGGGACAGGCATGGCTGTGCAGGAAAAAGCAGAAGACATTGTTCGAGCGGGGGTGGGGAGGAACTTCTTCTGCTGCAAAAAAAGGGGATCAGCTAATTAAGTAGGGAAAGCATCCTAGACCCTCAACAGTTATTTACATAAGCAAAGATAAGCCTTTTTACCCAGAAGCAGGGCACTTAGAAAAAGAAATGTCCCAGGCCCTTTGTGCTCCTACAGCTGAGAGGCAGGAGCCTCCCTCCCCTCCTCCCAACAGAGAAAGGCCAAAAAAAAAGGGAAGGAAGGAAGTGATTGGCATTCATAACAGCAAGAACAAGGATTTCAGATTCACACAACCTTGTTATGATCTTGAGCTTCCAAACAGAAAGGTTGTGTGTACTTGACTCCTCCGTTCCTTGCTATGTAATCCCTACCTCATTGATAAAACTGAGCCATCTGCAGCAGCTGGCACAGAGCCTGGCCAAGCAGGCACCTGTATCCCATTGGATGAGAAAGCATCAATGCATCACTGCATGGGCTCTCTCTCTCTCTCTCTCTCTCTCTCTCTCTCTCTCTCTCTCTCTCTCTCTCTCTCTCTCTCTCTCATTCTCTCTCTCTGGAAGGAGCTGGTATTTGCTGCTTTTCTGTTGAAACAGGAGATAGGCAAGAAAAGCCGTCATGTTGGCTTAGCCCAGTGTGTGCAACTATGACAGAATCCTTGAGGCTGGGTACTTTACAGAGAAAAGACATGTGCTTACAGTTCTGGAGGCTGCAAAGCCCAAGCTCAAGGCTACAGTGTCATGGCAGAAGGTGGAGAGGAAAGACACAGGAACAAAAGGCAAATGTCCTCTTTTATATAGACAGGAGTCTCAGGAAACAGTCTTTAAGGCGGCGGTTCTCAACCTTTGAGTCTTGACCCCTTAGGAGGTTCCAATGACCCTTTTTGTTTTTGTTCTTTTTATTTATTTATTTATTTATTTATTTATTTATTTATTTATTTTCCAATGACCCTTTTCACAAGGGTCTCATATCAGATATTTACATTACAACTCATAACAGTAGCAAAATCACAATTATGAAGTAGCAACAAAAATAATGTTATGGTTTCGGGGAGGAGGGGGGAATCACCACAGCTTGAGGAACCGTATTAAAGGGTTGCAGCATTAGGAAGGTTGAGAGCCACCGCTTTAGGGCCTGAACACCTCTTAAAGGTTTCCTTCTCAATGCCACTTGAATTGCAACATGAGTTTGGAGGGGACTGACTGTCACCCCCCCGAAATGCTCAAGTGTTGTGTAATGTGTTCGGGGTGAGGGCGGGCGGTGTCGGGAGAGCCTACCCATAGGAGACCCTTGGGCACACAACCTGAAGATGGCTGAGCATCGACTTGCAATTGGTTTTGTTTTCACGGACCTTCCTAATTTCTGAGGACTCAAACATAAGCATGCAGATGCTTTGGCCAAATGGCTTCTTTTGTGCTGAAGTGCTTGGCCAAGAAACTTCATTCCTCTAATTTCTCATCAGCGGAAAACGGAGTATGTCTAAAGTGGCACGCCTTAGGATAACCAGAACAAACGGCCTTGACAGCTGATAAGTCGGTGTCACTAACACTTTCCCCAGTCCTCCTACTGCTGAGTATTGCAGCAAACGTGGCATCTGCACCCCCACGTTCCTGAGACATGCGTTACTTCAGAGAAGGCTGTCAGGTACAGTAAGGACAAAGACCAAAAACTTCCTTCCAAATTTCCCATTTTCCCCTTGGGTGGCAGGCTTTACTCTGAGCTCTTTTCCGTTCTTTACTTATTTTGCTGCCACTAGGTAGATATGGTTATTAGAGCTCGGAGAATCTGAGCAGCGCTCAGCATCCGCACAGCCTACACCAAGAGGTGAGTGCCTGGGCTGGAGTTCATAATAGTTAATAAGCTCTGAGACAAGTCATTCAATCTCTGAGCCCGAATCTCCTTCCCAGTGCCAATGGCACAGTGCTACTTGAAGCTGAACACAGCAGCCCTCACGGTGTGCCTTTCAAACCAGACAATGGCGCCACACAACCTTGCCTGCCGTGGGACTGGGGTCCTTCCACTTGCTACTGGTTTCCGAGTCCCAGGTCCTTTGTCTCTCCTCCCTGACCCGGATTCATCTTTTTCTTTTTTTCAATAGATTTTTTAGTACAATATATTCTGATGTTTTTCTCCTCCTCAGCACCCCCACCCCCCGTCCTTCCTACCTCCCCACCCACACAAATCGACACCCTTTCTTTCTCTCTCTCTCTCTCTCTCTCATTAGAATACAAAAAGGTATATAAAAATAATAAAAAGATAAAATAAAAAACACAAGCCAGAATAAGTCAGAACAAACAGAACAAAAGAGAGCCAAAGAAAAATCATAAGAAATGTGGGGACACGTGGCCACTTCTCTTCTCAGCTCTAAGGCCCTATTGGATGCAGCCCCACAGGCATCTGCGCACGGTGTCTCAGTCAGTCTGGGTCAGTCATGTTGTTTTAGAGGGCCTTGTTTTCTTGATGTCTGCCATCCCCCTGGCTCTTATGCTCTTTCTACCTCTTCTTCCACAGAGTTTTCTTAACCCAAGTAGAAGGATTTAATGGGGACATCCATTCTGGCCCTGAGTATCCCAAAGTTTCTTATGCTCTGCACATTGATCTGGACTCTCTATGCTTCCAGCCAAATGTAGGTGTCCAAGTCAGGCAATGGTGGTGCACCCCTTTGATCCCAGTACTTGGGAGGCAGAGGCAGGCAGATCTCTGTGAGTTCGAGGCTGATCTGGTCTACAAAGTGAGTTCCAGGACAGCCAAAGCTACACAAAGAAATTCTGTCTCAAAAACAAACAAACAAAAAAACAAAATGTAGGTATCCAGAGCTGCAGTGCTGTCCTGCTGCTGAGGACCCTCTGTTGCTCTGGCTTTCTGTGTTCGGTCCCCTGTTTGGACCCGAGTCCACTGCTGGGGTCATTTGGGGTCAGTTGACATCACTCTAATTCTGTTGTGAACATGGTCTAGGTCACTACTCTGTTCAAGCCTGGATGTCTCCCCAGTCCTCTGCTCTCATTACCCAGCATCTTTCCCTCCACTAGGGTAGAGGGTGACATAGGAGACGGTCCCCCAAGCCCTTGTCCACACTCTACTCCCTGCTTGCAAATTTAAGCCAAACATTTAACCAAGAAGAAAGTGAAATAAGGGGGCCTGTGGGAATGTGGCATATCACAGGCACATGGGAAACAATTTGGCAATATCTTGAAAGAGCTACCATACAACCCTAATTCTACTAGTGTGGTTCTACTTCTGAGAAAGAATAAAATCAGAAATCCCACAAAATACATATGCAAATATTCATATTAGCATTGTTTATAAGAGCAGCAGATTAGAGCCAACAAAAATGCCCACCAACAGCTAAACAGATAAATACAATAATGTGTATGCCTATAACAGAATACTATTTGGCAAAAAAGAAAGGAAGAAAGAAAGAAAGAACAGACCACTCTAGTGTGCTATACCATGGATGTACATTGAAGTCCTGTGCTAAGTGAAAGAATCCAGATGAGACTACACGTGCGCTTCTTCTATTTATGGAAAAACCCTAGTTCAAGTCACATGGTTCCGGGGTGGAGGGGCATACCTATAGTCAGGTACTAGGGTTTTTTTAAGGACTAACAGAAATGTTCTAAAATTGGATTATGGTAGTGTCTATGAACAAACCCACTAAGCTTTAGGTATAGACTTAAAATGGATGGATCCCATAGTGTGCAAACTGCATGTCAGCTAAGCTGTTCTTAAAAAAAAAATTATATATATATATATATATCCCAATGTTACAGCTGATGTGAAAAGTTGATATAAGCAAATCCAAAAGAGGATGGGAGATGCTTAATTGGTAAGTCTGACCCAAGTTTGGATCCCCCCACCCATGGACAAAGCTGGATGTGGCCACATCCATCTGTAATCCAGGCTGGGGTGGCAGACAAAGGAGAATATATGGGGCTTGCTGCCAGTATAGCTGAATTGTCATGATCCAGATTAAGTAACAGGTCTTGTACCAAAGATAATGTCAAGAGCAACTGAGGAAAACACTATGAACATCTGGTCTCCACATGCAAGTGCTCACATGGGCACGTACCTGCACATACCTCATGTCCACACACAGACACACGCAGACACACACACCAAAAGAAAACAAGAAGTACAATAGATTTTTTTTTTTTTTTTTTTGGGTTTGGTGCTTCTGAGAATTCTAAATGAGAAAAAAGATACTGATTTTTTTTTTTTTTTTTTTTTTTTTAGGATTTACTTATTTATTATGTATACAGTGTTTTGCCTGCATATATACCAGAAGAGGGCAGTAGATCACATTATTGATGGCCGTGAGCCACCACGTTATTTCTGGGAGTTGAACTCAAGAACCTTTGGAAGAGAAGCCAGTGCTCTTAACCTCTGAGCCATCTCTCCATCCCAAGGTACCAATATTTTAACAGAAAATGCCTAACAGAGTTCCCCTCTCCCGTTTACTGTAAACACTGAGCATTATCAACATGCTCTCCAAACTGCACTTACTATTGCATCCTTTACCCGTGGTTTCATCTGAGATACTTCTAGACTTTTCTAGACTGAGATACTACTAGACTTTGGTCTAGTAATCTCTACCAGCAGTGTTCTTCGAAACATTTTAAAACGTGCTGTTCTTGAAGAAATAGGTTTAGTGAGGTAACTGCTAACATCTCCTCCAGCACCTTTGCTACTGATGGCCCTTAGCTTTCTTGTCTCTATTTTTTGAATATGTAGTCAGTACTACCAATATTTGCTCTCCAGATATCTTTGCTCTCCAGCATATCTTTGCTGGGTAATTAGTGTGGAAAGTAATATCTAATCTCTCTAAGTGGCCCTGATCTCTTTCTGACTGCTGTGCACTTTAAAAGCTTTCTTGTCCTACACACACACACACACACACACACACACACACACACACACAGAGCTTCAGTGGGAAGACCCAGGACAAGGTTAAACACGTTCCTTTTTGGAGCTCTTGGCTCTTGTCATAACCCAGGGTGGCTCCCTCTAGAATGCTGTTTACCCAGGAGGTCTGTAAAGTATGTTTGTTTACTGGCTTGTTATCCCCCGGAACACAGTGTTTTGCAGGGGTCCTTGAGTTCACCCTGGGAACACAGGCAGTGCTTTGCTTCCTACACCAGCCCCTTTCTGTGACCCCCCCCTTCCTTTCCACCACCCCCTTCCAACAAGCTCTCCAGTGACAGCCTAGGACAAAAAATTAAAATGCAGCCTTTTTATTTTTTGTCTTAGTCATTCAAGTGAGAGTTTTCTAGAAGGGCAATTTAAATTTTAATTAAAACTCAGGACTCACAGGAGGTCTCGAATATGGGACTCTACTCAAGCAGACAGGAAACCAGTACAACCTGCAGCATGGCCCACTGTACCTCTCCCTTGTCACTGGTCAGATAACCCCAGGCCAGCATCTTCTCCATCATTGGGGGGCTAGGTACTAATTCTATTAAAAATTTCAATATAAAGTATTATTCACACGCTAATTATTCAAAAGCATTCACATTTAAATGAATGGATCTCACCACTATTCAGCAGCCATTTAGGCAATGGACGCTGTGAAAGCAAATAAAGAAAAACACATAACTCTCACCTCCAAGAACCTTGCTCATTTGCATTCGCACAAAAATCAAATTATTTTTCCTTTCAATCACAGGTTTCCAAATATAAATGGCTTAAAAGGTTTGGGGATCTTTTCAAATCCTGCGCAGCTATAAAGCAACAGCAGTTTACTGAGTAAGTGCCGTTTACGGAAACTTCCCAGGAAGGGACGAGGTTGTTATTGGGAGCAGTAAACACAGGGAAGCGTTCATTCAATGCCAACATGGAGGATGAAGAGGAGCGAGACACTTGCAGTTAGCAGAGGAGACAGAGGCCACTTGGAGGATCTTCCCAGCTGTTCCCTAAAACAAGCGCAGAGGGGCAACAACCTGGGCGACATAGTGCTTGTCCTTGGACTTCTGCGCATGCGCATCATTGTTTCCCTTTGCTCCTTGCTCCGTTCTTAGAATGAGCTCCTAAGCCTAGGATCCTATCATGCACCACCAGCACAGAAATGGTGTAGTGCAAAGTGTACTGGCTGCTCCTGAGTCTCTAGAACGACTCCTGCTTTGTGTTTAATATGAGCCAAAATATTAAGAGGAGAGTGACTCCAAGTTACATATTTCAGCAGGTTAAAAGGAATATTTAATAGAACTGATGCAAAGAGAAAATAAGGCCAAGTTCTTTCCACTAGGACACAAAGACCAGCATGTTAGGAAGATTTGTTAATGCTGACCTAGTAATAGCACTACCTTGGGGACTGGGCAACCCTGACCCCTGAGCACAGTGATGATTGTCTTGTTTCACTCATGAAGGGACAGGGGTTCGAGACCAAGGTCACATAGTTACTAAGTGACAAGGCCAAGACAGATGAGTCTAAGTCTGTGTGTGTGCCAAGGCGAGCCCACAGCCCCCCCGCCCCCTTCCTGTCCCTCACATGAAATGAGTGCTTAGAGCAAAGTTCACCTTAGCCTGTGGCAGTCTGCTTGGAAGAAATGACAATGCTGTCACCCTGGTGAGCTGGAGGCCACGAGTATCTGGCCAACTTGCTTTGCAATTTTTTTTTTTTAAATTCCCAAGTTATCACTTTACAAAGGAGCAATGAATGCTGAGATGCTTCTGGAAGAGATACCAGCAAGAACCCATGACCGTGCCTACCACCACCGCAAACAGCAACGCACAGCTTCTGTGCTTTGAATCACTCCTGAGCTTGCCCAACTTCAAACTCACAGATGTTATACACGGTGAATGTGCCTCCTATAGCAGAGTCTTGGTAAAGGGGCGTAAGCATTCTCTACCCTGTCTCTATAGCAACCATGACATCAGAACAAGAAGCACAGAGCAGCCACGCCGGAAACACAGGGAAACACGCAAACACACACGTCAGCAGGGAGATTGGGAATTCATCTAGAATACAGCGTTCCATCAAAGTGGCATTGACGCTGCCATCTTCCCTTCCCCTGTGCGCAAGTATTTCTCACTGTGTGCTTGGTATAGCCTAAAAAAGATCAATGCTCTCAGGAAGGACCTCAACCAGTTTTTAATTTGGGCTCGAGGAATAGAGAAGGAGGATCTCTTGGGGGAGGGGGATGACTCCCATGGGGGAGGGGGATGACTCCCATTTGTTCTTTTGCCCCATTATCTACTACCCTAGGTCTTCCTCTATATCCTGTGGGAGCAGCAGCAGTAGTCATAGGAAACTACAATGTCAGAACAGAACAAGAACGTCTCTCATTCAGGGAAGGTAAATCCTCGATGCTTTCTTCTTTCTGTGTCTCTTGCCACAGGAGCCAAAATGGTAGCCCCAGGGAACAAGGAAATACAAGAGATTGAGAAGAGGGGAAGGCCTGGGAAAGCAAAGGCATGGGTTGTTTATGTGCCTCTGGGCTCCCTTCCAAGCTACACTCATGAGCCTCCTGCTGGGTGCAAACTACAGACTTTCAGAATTAGACTGAGGTATAGATTGCTTCCTATGTCACAGCCAGGTCACTGGGCAGCATATACACCAGACGATTGCATAGAGGATGCTAGACTTGGAAAATGAAAATAATGAAGACACTCCCACCTCTTGAAGGATTAGACAAAGTTGTGACCTGAACTCAACATGCAAAAATATCAAGACTCACCATGAGATTTAATTACGATGGGAATACTATTGATGTAATGAAGTCCAAAATTGCAGGGCAGGATAATCAAGAAAATCACCTTTCTTGGGAAGGCAATCAATACTGTGATGGTAAACTTTGTGTGCCATGGGCTAACAGATGGCTACGCAGCTTGTAAAATGTTTTTTGTTTGTTTGTTTGTTTTTGGGGGAGGGGTTGTCTTTTTGGTATTTCTGGAAGAAATTTTCCTGTGGATGGGTAGGCTAAATAAAGATCTACTCTCACCAAGGTAGGTGCACATCTGTCCCTCAACAAAGGGTCTAAATAGGAATTGCAGAGGGTGAATCTATTGTCTCGATCTAACACATCTACTTTCTCCTCTCCTGGGACATCAGTATTCCTGAGTGTTGTGTCTTCAGCCTCAGACTGGGATTTATATCACTTCTCTGGCTCTAAGGCCTTGAGTTTGGCTTAGAATTGAGCCTTCAGCCTGGAAGCAAAAAACTAATAGATTCTTAGTCTATATATTTGCACAACACATTCCTTCCTAAGACGCCCGTTCCGCTGATTATGTTTCCCTGGAGATCTCTGACTAACTCGGATCCTAACACAAAAATGCTAGAATTATCTGACAAAGACTTAAGTGATCATCACAAAAATGTTCAATAAGTAAGAACTGGCATTGAAAGAAATGGGGAAATACAAGGTCTAAGCAGAAAACAGAATATATAAAGAAGAGCCAAGTGAGCTATCTTAGGGTTTTATGGCTGTGAAGAGACACCATGACCATAGCAGCTTTTATACAGGAAAGAATTTAATTGGGGTTGGCTTACAGTTCAGAGGCTCAGTCCATCATCATCATGGCAGGAAACATGGCGGCATGCAGGCAGACATGGTGCTGGAGAAGGAGCTGAGAGTTCTACATCTGGATCCACAGGCTGCAGGAAGATAGCTGCCACAGTAGGTACAGCCTGAGCATCTGAGACCTTAAAGCCCATCTCCCAAGTGACACACCTCCTCCAACAAAGACACACCCCCTAATAGCGCCACTCCCTAAGGGCCTATGGGGGCCATTTTCTTTCAAACCACACATGGGCATTTTAGGTCCATAGCATAAAATAGCTGGAAAGATTAAATATGAAACACTTCCTCTTGATGAAAAGTCCTGGCAGGCACACAGAGGAAGGGGAAAGCAGGCTATCCAGATG
Source organism: Acomys russatus (assembly GCF_903995435.1). Taxonomy (NCBI): domain Eukaryota; kingdom Metazoa; phylum Chordata; class Mammalia; order Rodentia; family Muridae; genus Acomys; species Acomys russatus. Next base: position 16,314,296 of record NC_067166.1, read on the forward strand.
AGACCTGATAGGCTGTGGTCATATGGTGGGGGAGGTCGAGGGGTGTCATAGGTCTAGGGGAGGGGAATAGGGTAGAAGAGGGATGGAGGGTGGAAACGGGAAAATACAGGTGAAGGAGTAACAATCAGGATGTAATATGAATAAATTATAATAATTTTTTAAAAAGAAAATGGAGATGAAAGTATCAGTGAGCTTGAGGATGAGCCTATCTAATCTTAACAATAGAGAGAAAAGACCAAGTAAGAGTGAACAGAGCCTTGGGGACTTGTGGAACCTAACAAAAGATTCAATATTTTCCCATGAAATTCCAGAGAGAAGAGACTCCTGTGCATTTGAGGAAACAATAATCCTGAAAGCTTTCCAGCTATGATGAAAGTCTCAACCATACATATTCAAGAAGCCCAGCAGACACCAAACTGAAGAAGTCCAAAGAAATCTATGTTCGGAAGCATTGCAGCCACACTGCTAAAAAACAAAAGACATGGAAAATTTCCTGAAAAGAGCCAGGAAAATGAGGCATTACTATAGGAGAGCAATATGTGAAAGACTGGGTTGTTCTCATTCAGGAATCACAGATCATAGGAGGAAATGAAATGACATCATCAAAGCACCGAGGGAAAATAAGCTTGTCAATCCAGGATTCTTTAGTTACTAAGGAATAGCCCTAAGGAATGAAAGTGAAACGAAGACATTCTCAAATGAAGGAGAAGTACCAGAATCAGTTGTCAACAGACCTGCTCTAAGAGAATTCTAAAGGAAAACCTTCAGAGTGATGGAAGTGACATGAGAGAGAAATGTGGAAGATGAAGAGTGAAGAAAGAATAGAAATTATAAATACTCAGGCATATTATGGTGAATGATTCTTATGAATTCTTTAGGTCATGTTTCACTGTTGAAAGAAAGCTTTATAACATTATTTGGTGGTGTTTTTGATGAAAATAGATCTAGCATATAAGCAAACTATTATAAAAATAGGATAGATAGATAGATTGATTGATAGAGAGATCACTAAAAATGTACACAAGAAGATATGTGAAAATCATGTCATCTTGTGTGAAAAGCACAAAAGACAAAGTAAAGCTGAATAGTGAAAAGTGTTCGAATAACTCAGAAAATCAGGAAAGAGAATACAGAAAAATTCAAACTAGCAGGACAAAGCAGAAAACAATTTTTAAAACGTTAGATCTAAATTAAAACATGTTGAGAATTACAATAAACATAAACTATCTAACCAAGTCAATTAAAAGCCAGACTGGTTAGAATGGCATAAAAAGCACAGGACCCAACTAAACACTGCCTGTGAGAAACTCAGAAATAACTGTAGTTGTATTAACTGTAAACAAACAGCAAGAGCTATACCATGTAAGCATTGATTGAGAAGAAAAGAAGTCTGGCTATGTTAATATCTGACCAAATCAACTTCAGACTGAAGAAAATCAAGAGTAAGTGGGACATCACAGAATCAATCATAAAGAGGTAAATTCATCAAGTATGCATGAAAATATTAAATTTGTAATTACCAAACAAAAGAGCTTCAAAACACATGGAGCAAGACCTATAATAAGAAGCAGACAAACCTGCAATTATAATTAGGGACATCAACACCTCCTTCTGAATAACTATTAGAGCTCCCTAAATGGAAAATCAGTATAGATACAGAAAAACTACCACCGGGCAGCTGAACTACAGTGACATTTATAGAACACTTTTCCTGCAGGTACCAGCTCAAAACCATAACCTAACTTTACTTTCCCTTATTTCCTCTTCATACCACTCAGACATGTGAGCGGATCTTGCTCAGCCCTTTAGCTTTTTAAAATTCATCAGTTGGACATGGGTCCTCATCTTGTTGGACCCATCAGCAGCATGTGACACAATGACACAATGACAGCCCCCACCTCTTTGAAATCCTATTTTTCACCAGGCTCTCGGGTCGCCACACTATTTTCCTCCTTCCCAGTAGCAACTCAGTATCAAGAACGAGGTTCTATTCATCGCGCCAACCCCCCACATTCTGTATGCTGCAAGGTATAGTCCAACGCTTAGATCCTTTCTCTTCTGTCTGTGCTCACTCCCTTGGAATCCAGTCCACATTCATAGCTATGCTCTAATGGCTCACAAATATATGTCCACATTTAAGACCTCCCCTATCACCTCTATAATCTGACTTCCTCTCAGCTCCTTCCTACCTACTCCACTTCCTCAAAATGGGCTTTCTTCAAAATCCTGTGAACATTCCAGACTCAGAGCCATGCATTTGGCGGGTGGGGGAGGGCGGGGCATACATCATTTACATATCTGCTAGGCTTCCTCACTCACCTTCTTCAAATTCTTATCTCAAACGTGTCTTGTAAAGCTCTGGCAGCATAGCTCAGCAGTTAAGAGCCCAGCTGCCCTGCCTACCTTCCAATCCTGACCATACCCACCCCTGTTGTATCACCTCAAGTGAATAACTTACTCTTCCCCAAATCTTCACCTTGAGAAGGAAGACAGTCATAGAACTGTATCCATCCATTTGTGACACAGTAATAGACCACCATAGCAATGCTGAGTAATTTAGAATGAACAGAGGTTTGCTGGCTCATGTTTCTGAAGGCTGGGAAGCCCAAGATCAACTGACTGTATCTGGGGAGCTTTCAAGCTTCACCATGCCTCAGCAGAATGCATCCAATGATGTTGGAACACAAGGCAGCAGAGAGCAGGAGACAGGCATGGAACTTGCTGTCATAACAAACCACTCTTGCAATAACTAACCCAGTGCTACATGATGGTATTGACCTATTTATGTAGACAGAACCTTCATGACTGAATCACCTCTCATATGGAGGGGACCAGGTTTCTAACATATGAACTTTGGGGAGCAAATTCAAATTACAGCAAGTACCAACCTAATAAGGCTGTTGAAAAGACTCAGAACATTAATTGCTCAGAGCAGTGGCTGGCACATGGTGAGTAATGCCACATTTATTACATCAAAGATGCTATGCTATTAGGAGACACACCCTTATTGAAGAAATACTGCCAATTAAAGTAGCAAATGTCATCACTTATGAAGTGCAGCCTAATTTTAGAGCTGTGAAAATTATTTTTGAGCAGGCACATCTTTAAAACCAGTGAACTATAATCCATGTATTTTAGAAGGCCATTTCCTTATGTCTTCCCTGGTCAATTTCTTCACTACACTGTCCACCCACTTACTGTATTTACATTGTAGTTACTTACGCTTTCCCTTGGTAGCTTCCTCTAACTGCAATGTAAACCAAGAAGACACGAGCTTGTTTCTCACAGTCGTAACCCAGCGCCTCAAGCACTAACACGTATTAGGGCCCCCTTCAATATTTACTGAATAAATAACTGAATGAAACCACATACAAAAAAAGACATATATATGAAAAAACACAAGGGAAACACACAGAACTTTGAGCTGTGTTGAAGAAATGAAAAAAAAAATGGCCCTATGAGAACAAGGATTTCTTTGTATCCCCTCCATCAGGGACAAATATTCATTCAGCATGAACGGGCTGCATACATGAATGAATGAATGAATGAATGAACGCTCTGCCTGCAGCCTTGAACTGCTAGACAATTAGACCCAAGCAAAGCTTTGACAGTCTTGCTCCCATGCCAGAAGGAAGAACGCTGAAGTCCACACAGCAAACAGGAGTGACATGGAAACATTTCATAACAGATGATGGTCTGAATACTTAATCCGCTGACAAATAGGTTAAAAGATAGGCAAACATGGTCATGTTTTTTTTTTTAACTCTATGGTCCTACTTTCATGTTTTCCAATTTGGAGTTTGCCCACACACCGAAACACACCAACGAATCACAACCCACACGTAAATACCAGAAGGAAGGTAAGGACATGTGTTTACTCTGCCCTGGCTGCTGCCTAAGATGACTCACTTACTCTAAGCTTCTGTGGGGCATCTTGGGGATAAAGGCCATGAAATTATACTCTTGACTTAGGTCAAGAGAGCTAAGGATGGCCCTTAAGTGTGAGGGTTGGAAACCATTGGAGGGGGGGGGGTTCTCCTGATAAGAGGATGGTGACAAACATTTACACCAAGGGTCAAGCATGTTGAAGGCACTCTCTCATTTAATCCTCACCAATTCCACACAAGTCAGGCATGTTCTTGTCCCCACAAATGAGAAAAAAAAACAACAACAACAACAACAAAAAAAAATGTGACTAAGCATTGTCAGTCTAGCAAAACAGGACCTGGAATCCTACAACTTCTTCTCAAAGAGGATGCAAGCTCTGGGAGAGGCTTCCCTTGCACTGGCTTGGATCTTAGGTGTCTAGGCAACTTAGGGAGGATGCTGAGAGGAAAAGGAGAAAGGCTTGACTTCTACAGGGAAGACAGTAGGAACGGAAGACTGGACTAGCATCCTTGGAAGACTGGAAGAGAACTGTCAACACCCTGCCTGTTCTCGCCAGTCATTTTGAACTCCTCAGTGATGTCCTTGAACATGACAGGCTTGCTTTATCCCTGCTCTGGCAAATATGGGCACAATTTTATGTACATGAGTTGGCCAGAATACTAACCTGGGGACCAGGAGGACCCCCTACATTCACAATGAGATATGCATGTATGGTGACAGAGCCAAAAGCACCTCTCTTCTTCTGGTGTTGTATATAATGGGCTCCATGTTTAGCAACAAAGGCATTGTCTACAGGGGGTCAATATTAGAAGGTCGAAGGAAAATGCTGAGTATGTATAAAACTCGGTCAACGGGCGCTGCATCCAAGACTCTATAATTGGAGAAACAACCAACATTATAGGAAGTGAGCCATGGGCACTCAGGGACCCGACCAAGGAGATGATCAGCCTACTGGCACCTCTCAGGTCTTCTGCAGTTCCATGTTCCAGCTGGCCTTGACTTTCAGTTGCTTGGGGAGGTAGCTGCTTCCTCTGGTAACATTTTTGTAAAGAAGAGGTGCCCAGAAGTATCTAGCACATAGCAGGTACTCAGAAAACATATGCTAAATAAAAGAACAAAACCACAGCTGGGCCTTATATAGTATTCAGTGAAATATTCATCTGAGTTGACTTGTTCAATTGTCTCTCTTAGGAGTCTTACCCACAGTCAGACTTTTCCCTCTGAAATGTCAAAACCACATACATTAAACACAGGAACATCAAGAAAGGATTTTTTTTTGAAGCATGTGAAACACCGAGCAGATTTTATCCAATGGAACAGAAGTCAGTTGTTGGGCAAGTAGGGATGAAACCCCAGGAGCTAAACTAACCCCTCTGCCACCCCACCCACCCACCCATCTTTCCCCCCCTCCCGCCCCCAAGCAGATGAACAACTCGGCGGGTACTAAAATCTGCTTTCAGCTCAGCTCTCTTATTCTACTTTCATCTGAAAGTTTAACCCAGTAACCCACTAACTGGTGAAACATAAGCCACATCCATCAGCACCTAAAGGAGTAGACAGTTTTGTCTTCAACACACAAAAAAGGGGTTCCTTTAGGACCCCTAAAATCACAGCAAGAAGGTCAGGGGTGGGGGTAGGGTGAAAGATGGCAGACAGCAAACAGAACAAGCCCAGGGCAGAATGTCCATGTGTCAGGCCTTCATGGATGACAGGCTTAACAATGTCACCCACAGGAAGGGCAGCAGGAAGGGCTGATGGTCATACAAAGCCATCCAACTGACCCACCAAGGAACCAAACCCTAGCTTCCTGCCAAGCCTCCCTCACTGCTACAAGCCAGGCCTGAGAGCATTAACAAAACCCAGTGGCAATGATCCAGAGAGTGAGCGTGGATATCCTGCTCAAAGAACAGAAAGCAAACTGACAAGTATTCTTGCTTCATGCAGGCCAGTCCTCACCAGTGTGCACTTCACAGTACTCTTGCCAGCAACATGATGAAATCTTCCAGTTCCAAAGCTTGCTACCTACAGCAGTTCCCCTTGAAGCTACTGGGCTTGGTCCACATTTGTGTGTGTGTGTGTGTGTGTGTGTGTGTGTGTGTGTGTGTATGATTTTATACCTGTTAACCCTTGATTACAAAATTTTATCATTAAACCATAAATTAGTCAGACAAGGCAGTGATGCGCTTGGTTTCCATGACAACGCTGTACAAAAAAGTTCAACCTTCTGCATCACTACAGAGCACTTTGAAAACCATTTCCTAGCAACCCCATAGACATCCGGGGACACAGACCACTGTCTCGGCCCTTCACACAGACCCAGGAGAATACGCATGTGATTCTAGTGAAACAGGATGCTTGGCTAACACAGACATTTCGAGTTGATGCATTTTCATTCCTTTATGTAGCAAAATAAGCCCCGGCTGTGTCAGCAAGGAGGCCTGCACAGCTGTGTGGATGTCTCTACCACAACTCCATCTCAGCTACAAGCTACAAAAGACGCAAAACTCAGTTTGACTTTGACTAACATGAAGACAAACAGCCACCTGTGGACAGGTCACAAATGCCTGCACATTCATCTAAAGAAGAAGAGCTGAGAAAGCACACACAGCCACACCCTGCTCCTCTGTGCCCACTTCTTTGTCTCTCTCTCTCCTCACCCCTATTAGGTATTTGAGACTGGATCTCCCATAGCTCCGGCTGGCCTTGAACTTCCTTCTATCCATCCTCTCTGAACCTCTCAAGTGTGGGAACTACCAGCCTGAAGCTACCTTACCAGGCTTTCTCTGTCTTTCTGGAAAGCAGATGTATTAGGAAGATAGGGAAAAAGAGAATTTAAGAGACTTCATGAGAATTTGGAATCTAAAAGAAAAGGGTCCACATAGACAGGAAGAGCAGTGGAATTTCTTAAACATAAAAAGCATATTTTTTTCTGTCTTGCCATAGTTTTCAAAACAATAACATTCTAAAATGAACAAAAAAAGTGATTGCTGAAAAAGAGCTGCATAATGTGCAGGTTGGTCTCCAACTGCACACCACTGTGCCTGTACATGTCCACTGTCCCTACCTGGGGTGGAGCTGACACTGGCAAATAAATAAGCTTCCAGTTCATTGTGAGACCCTGTCTCAAAGAACCAAGGTGGGCCTGGCTTTGCAGTACATACCTCTAATTCCAGCACTGGTAGGGAAGAGCAAGAGAATCTCTGTAAATTCAAGATGAGCCCAGTCTACATAGCAAGTGTTGGGACATCCAGGACTATATAGAGACCTTGTCTTAAAAGGAGGAGCAAAGGAGAAAGTGGAGAAGGAGAGAAGAAAGAAGAAGGAAGGAGGAGGAGGAAAGAAAAAGTAGGGGAAGAGAGGAAAAGGAGGAAGAGGAAGAAGAAGAAGAAAGGCAGATGGTGCCTGGCCTCTGTATGTGTACCTTTACACAGTAATCTACACACCCACATGCATGCACCAAAAGCACACCACACACACACACACACACACACACACACACACACACACACACACAAATTTAAAAAATTGAAATTCTCTCCTTGAACCCCAAAACTTATCCTTTCCATGGTAACCAAGGAAGGCCAGCCTAGAGAGAAATAGAATGTTTCCTTATCTACTCACGTCAATCATATAAGAATACTACTCGATCCAAGAAAGAAGTAGGAAAGTTTGGACCATGGAAATGCGACGCTCTATAGACTTTCCTTGACTCCTTCTGAACTGTGGCCTGGGCCCTTTGTTTTTCTTGGCTGTGTAGCCAAATTCCATACTGACAGCCATATCTGCCTTCACATAAGCACATAGAAAACGCACTTCAAGACAACGACAGGTGACTTTCGTTATGAGTTACCATTAGGGAAATCTCTCTAAATTTCTCTACATTTCTCAAATTAGTGTCAAGAAATAGCACACACTGTAGGATTAAAAGTAACCCGAATTAGTGCATACAACTATAGTGGCTGCAATGCCTGTGAACATTAAGCCATTTCTTATTTGGGTCACTATTGCTATGATGAAACACCATGACCAAAAGCTAACTGGAGAAGAAAGGGCTGATTTGACTTACACTTCTAGATCACTGTTCATCGTTAAAGGAGGTCAGGACAGGAACTCAAACAAGGCAGGAACCCGGAGGCAGGAGCTGATGCAGAGGCCATGAAGTGGTGCCATTAACTGCCTTGCTCCCCACAGCTCGCTCAGCCTGCTTTCTTAGGGAACCCAGGACCACCAGTCAAAAGGTGGCACCACCCACAATAGGCTGGGCCTTCTCCTATCAATCACTAATTAGGAAAATGCCCTCCAGGCTTGTCTGTGGCGGGATCTAATTGAGGTATTTTGTCAGTTGAGGCTCCCTCATCTTAGATGACCCCAGCCTGCTGTGTCAAGTTGATATAAAACTAGCCAGCACAGCTTCCAAACCAAACTTAAACTTCAGGGCTTCACTGTTTAGCTCCAGCGGGCCTAGAGCTTGCTATGTAAACCTGGCTGACCTCAAACTCACAGGGACATGGTTGCCTCTAGTCATGACTTTTGGAAAAACAGTGACTTGACTCTCTAGGTTCCTACTGTGAGAGGCCCTGAAAGGTACCTGCTCAACAGCGCCACCTGTGGTAGTGAAGAAAGGTGATGCTTTAGGAATCTTGTTTCCCAAGGTCCCTCCAGTTTTCCACACTGGAGTCAAGTAGGGAGTCTAAGTTCTTAACTTTGCCCCACCATTGACTACATTGTGTCCTCAAAGTGCACAGAACAGGGCCTGGATGAATGGCTTAGTGGTGAATTGTCTGCCTTGCAAGTACAAAGACTTGCATTTAACTCCAGAACTCAAGTTTTTAGAAGGGAGGAGGAAGAGGAAGAGAAGGACAAGGAGGAAGAGGTGGAGGAGGAGGAGGAAGAAGAGGAGGACAATGAGGAAGAGGTGGAGGAGAGGAAGAGGAGGAGGAGAAGGAGGAAGAAGAGGAGGAAGAGAAGGAAGAAGAAGAGGAGGAGGAGGAGGAAAGCCAGGCATCCACCACATTTGTAATCCAAGTGCTGGGGAGACCAAAACAGGTGGATCTCTGGGGTCTGCTGGCATAGCCTCTTTGTCAAGTTCCAGGCCATGTCTACAAAGTGTGGGATAGGTCGGCAGGTAAAGAGGTTCACTGCCAAGTCTGATGTGGCGGTCTGATCGGTGAATGTGCCCACAGGCTCGAGGCTCTGAACACTTGGCCACTATTTGGGGAAGGTTATAGAATCTTTAGGAGGCGGAGCCTTGCTGGAGGACTCACATTCCTAGAGAGGAGCTTTGAGAGTATGCAGCCCTCTCTCTCACTTCTAGCTCATTCCCTCTGTTTCCTGCTCGTGTGGCTGTTCCGTGCCTCCCCTGTCATTACAGCCCCTCCTCTCTCTCTCTCTCTCTCTCTCTCTCTCTCTCTCTCTCTCTCTCTCTCTCTCTCTCTCTGTGCATGTGTGTGTGTGTGTGTGTGTGTGTGTGTGTGTGTGTGTGTGTCCTTCTGTCTCTCTGGAACTATAAACCAAAATAAACTCTTCCTTCCATAAGTTGCCTTGGTCGTGGTGTTTGTCACAACAACAGAAAGTAACTAATACATTTGATAGCCTGACCTTGATCCCCGGGACATACATGATGGAGGGAGAGAGTCGATTTCCACAAGTCATCTCTGACCCCCCCTTGACTGCCATATTACACACACCCCAATAGGCACACACAAGACAAACCAGTGTGACAAAAATTAAAATGAGAACTTTATGTTTCCAGGGAGAAGTCAGTTACAAGAAATCTCATTCCTCGTAAGCAGCACCCTGTGCGGTCCTTTGCATGCAAGGGCAGACAGTGATTTTCCCAACACTAGACAGCACGCTAAGACAGGCTTCCCACCTTTGCTCTGTGTTTACTAGAATCCTGACACTAAGTTTCCTTTATCAAACTGCTTGCAGGAAAAATGAATTCAATATTTGACTCTGTCTCCCATCAGCCGAGCATATGGCTCCACAAGGAAGATTTGCATAGTTGCATTGAATAAATTGAGAACATAAATGCTGTAAAGAATATCTTGAGTTCAGAGCTCCTGTAGTCACTGAATGTGTAAATGTACACAAACATGGTCAGACATCTTCCTTCCATGCTTTTCTTTCTGTCTCTTTCTTTTCCCTAATACCCAATAAGGCTGTTCTTCAAAAATTAAGCCAAACCAAAACAAAACAAAACAAAAACAACAACAAAAAAAAACATGGACATTACTGTGGACTAGTCTATCTCCCACTCTGCCTTTTCCAACTATCAAATAATTCTATCATTTAAAAATAAAAACATACCGTCTCTCCACTGCTATTTTAACACAGACCCTCAGATACCTCAGGTGTCTGAGTCAATATAAAAGTTACAAGCGTCAGTCTTTGACAGCACTCAATCCACACCTCTAGCCATAGTCTCTCTTGCTTAAAACCTTGCTGTGTCTCTGACAAAGCCTCCTTCCTTAGGCACTGTGCTTCTCCTTTCATTTCTTCCATTTTTTGACTCTTCTTCCTATCTTCCACCACATTCCATTACCCAGAACTACTTGCGGGGCGGTCTTCTGACAAGCCACCACTGGATTTTACCTGTTGGGATTTCTCATGCTCTTCTTTCGTGGACCTTTCCTGTTCCCCCCATCAAACCATCAGCACACAAATCAATCCTTATTCACCCTCAAAGGTTACACTCAGGCACTAGACCCCCAGCTGTTCAAGAAGCCACTTTCACACTAGGCAGAGCTGGATGCCCTTTCTTCTGGTTGCCTTGGAGTTGTACCTCATTTACATAATGTTACAGAACTGTGGTAGCCACCTGTATGGCTGGCAGGCTCCACTCCACCTCTTGGGCCTTGCATCCATATGCAATCCCTGCCTCCACATCTATAATGGGCCACAGAAGATTGTCCCTACCATCTTAGTTAATGGTAGACTGTTCCCTGTGCTCGCTTTTGCAGGGCATGCTGCCATGCTTCTGAGATCGTGTGTCCAAGAACTGAGGGTGGCCTCCAGCCTTTGTCTAACAGCCCTTGAGGAACGGAATCCTACCATAACAACCAAGTATCTTAGTTAGGGTTTCCATTGCTGTGAAGAGACACCATGACCAAGGCAACTTTTATAAAAGAAAACATTTCATTGGGGCTGGCTTAACAGTTTGAGAGGCTCAGTCCATTATCATCATGGGGGGGGGGGGAAGCATGGTGGCATGCAGTCAGACATGGTGCTGGAGAAGGAGCTGAGAGTTCTACATTGGTCCACAGGCAGCAGAAGGGGACTGTGTGCCACTCGGCATAGCTTGAGCGCATATAACATCAAAGCCCGCCCCTACAGTAACACACTTCCTCTACCAAGGCCACACCTCCTCCACCAAGGCCACACCTCCTCCAACAAGGCCACACCTACTCCAACAAGGCCACACCTACTCCAACAAGGCCACACCTACTCCAACAAGGCCACACCTACTCCAGTGACAAAGCCACGCCTCCTACTAGTACCACACCCTATGGCCACGTATTCAAACATACGAGTCTATGGCAGCAAACCTACTCAAACCCCCGCAGTGAGTTTGGAAGATCTTTACCATTTGAGCCTTCACAGGAGACTCTGTCTAAGATACCACCTGATAAAACACCCTGAAAGAGAGGATGTGGATGAGCCATGCCTGATCACAGGAACCAGGCGCATCCTCGTCTGCAGAGATGAATTCCACAGCTATAGGTAAGTGGTTTTTGAATGCCATGCCCATACCCTGACCTTCTCCAGGGAGACAATCATCTTACTCATCTTTATATCCGGTGCTTGGGCCTTGGATAAATGTTTTCAGGACTGCACTACCCTGCTTTAAATTTCCTGCATTTTAAAAATCCCAGTGTTGTTTCCCATTCCTAAGCAGAGGCGGCTTGAACCAGCCCCCATCCCCGGTGACTCACACTTATGTCACTCCTCCTTGAAGATTGCCTCTTTGGGGCATGCATATTCACTCTTTTAAAAAAAAAATGTAAGATTTTATTTAGTGGCAGGGCCACGCATGTGCAATATGTATGTGGAGATCAGAGGACAACATGTGAGAATGGGTCTCTCCTTCTGCCACCTGGGGATTGAACTCAGGTCATGCAGCTGGGTAGGCTGGCAGTTCTACCCACTGAACCATCTGGCTGGCCCCACAGCCACTCTTCATGGCACTTTTTCCATCCTTCTGTTCCCATCTGTGCCCCACACCCTAACCCTCCCTCTCATTCTAATTCCTATTTTCTGCCTTGTTTCTCCTACTTCTCCTCTTTTTCTGTCTCTGCACCATCCTAACTTCATCATGGCATCTCATTCATCTACAACATTTATGAACCAAGAAGCCACTGGGAACATTGCTAGCTGGTAAGGTTGATATGTATACGTGTAAGGAAACCAAACAAAATCAGTTCACAGATAACATTGAATGTAAAACACGTCTTTTAGGAGAAGTACCATAAATCAGACCTGTGATTCTATCACCAAGAAAGATTTAAGAGTTTTCAAACACACAAAGGAACATTATGTATAAGCATATAATGAATATGTATATATACATATATATATATATAAACACATATATCCATGTATTACATTTTTAAGTTTTAACATTTTTGTTTAACATTCATATCTGTATGTATGAATACACACACACACACACACGCGCGCCACAGAATGCATGTGCAAGTCAGAGTTGTGGAGTGGTGTCTCCTGTACCTATAAATGGGTTCCAGGGATTGAAGTCAGGCTGTCCAGTTTGCACAGCAAGTGTCTGTGTCACCTGAGCCATTTAACCAGCCTTTCATTTTTCACATGGAAGAAAAAATATCTGATTTTAGGTCATGGTGATCACTATCAAGATGAAGTATCAATCATACTCTTAAGTTTTTGTGAGTGCTGAACGAAGGTCTTTAAAACAGCAGGGAGAACGCCAGGAGAGATGGCACACACTTTTAATCCTAACACTTGGAGAGGCAGGCAGAGCAGATAGACTTATGTGAGTTCGAGGCCAGCCTGATCTACAAAGCGAGTCCAGGAGGCTGTTCCACAGAGAAACTACATCTCAAAAACAAGAGAAAACATACAAACAAAAAACAACAACAAACCAAAAAGCAAAAAAAAAAAAAAAAAAAAAAAGCAGGTAGTGAGCTCAGCCATGAAGAACACTGGCTGTTCTTGCAGAGAGCTGAGTTCAATTCCCAGCACCATATGGTAGCTCACAACTGTCTGTAACCTTCGTTCCAGGGGACTTCAGAAACGTGGATGCAAATAGTGCATCTAAACCCATGTCGACACATATACATTAGTTAATTGGTTGATTTAAAAGAACCCAAATCGCTTTTGCAAAAAGAGTTTGGGTCCCAGCACCAGGGCATCCAAGACCTTTTTCCAACTTCCTTAGATACCCGCACTCATTACGCGTGGCGTTCATGCCCCACATGTGTACATACAATTTAGAATAAAATAAATCTAATAAAGATGACGGCAGCAGGTAGTGCTGAGCCCCTGAGGTGCTCTGTGGCCTGACAAGACCTGTGCTAGTGCAATGACATAGAAGTCTAAGAGAAGCAGAGAGGCAGAGAAAAAATAAAATGACCATCTCCGTTCCACCAAGTCACTTTGCTGCTATGGTAAGAAGGAAGATGGCAACATGTTAACCATCAACAGAACAACATGTGAGGCTGGAGCGATGGTTCAGAGGTTAAGAGCACTTGTTCTTTCTTGTTGAAGACCTGGGTTTGGTTCCCGGCACCCACGCGGCAGCTCACAGCTGTTCATAACTCCACTTCCAGGGTATCTGACACCCTCTTCTGACCTCTGTGGGTACCAGGAACACACATGGTGCACAGACATACAGGCAACCAAAATAATCATATGCATAAAAAATAAATATTCTTTTAAAAGGGGGCGGGGCAACACAAGCTTTCCTCTAAAACAACCCAGAGACTCCCCAAGTGCATGAAAACCGGGTGTATAAGGTAAGTGAAAATAGATAAGAATAAGTCTGAATCCAGAGAAGCTCCTGCCAGAGACGGTCTGCTTAATGAACTAAAGCTGTGTTAACAATTTATGCCTCCTGGGAAACAAAGAGCCCAGTCACAGTCAAAGCCTCCATGGTGCAATAGACATCACTCTGGGGAGGTCAGCAGGGCCTTTCTGGGAAATTTCTTTCTTTCTTGTCCTAACTGTATACATATATGAAATTCCCAAAAGTAAAGAAAGAAAGTAAAGATCAATGAGACTTATTGAATAAATTGCAGTTTATCCATACAATATACTATGCACCCATTAAAAGGGGGCCAGAAACTATCGTTATGAATTTCATTGAACTGATCTCTATAGCATCATGCATAATATACACAGCATACATATAAACACCCTTACATTTAAAAGAATGATGTAAAACTCATAAAATTTAACTCATAAAATATGGTTACCTGGAAAGCATAGAATCTAAGAAATGAACACAAAAATCTATACTTGTTTAAATATATTTTCTTTATTTTGTTTTGGGACATGTAAATTATTTACATTTTTATAACATAAAATCAAATCTTAAAAAAAAAAATAATAATCAGGAGCAAAACGAAACAAAGAACCCTACAGAAACACGCAAGAGGAACTTGTTAAAATTATTCAAAACCACAATGTTTTACCCAGATCTCCACAGGGAAATATGACTCTGACATTAAAAATTACTCAAAAATATGTTTCCCATTGTCATGTTAGCCACAATGCTGATGACTCCCCCTCTGAGACACGTGCATTTCCGTCTTACAGGACAGAAGAAATAATGACTTCAGTGAAGCTGGTTAGAGTGAGTTGTGTCCTGGTGAAATGAAGGAGACGGATTAACTCGGGTTAACTTGGTAGAGTTGAAAAGTGTCTTAGTTCTTAAACTTAAATTGAAAGTTAAAACCTGTTATACATTTTTACCTTTGAAAAGTATTCATTTCCTGGCTGTGTCTACTTAGAAAGTCCAAAACAGAGACCAATTCTCTATTGTCCAGATCATGCCTCTAAACCCTACTTTATAGTTTAAAAAAAAAAAAAAAAAAAAAAAAAAAAAAAAAAAAGAATCAGGTTCCTGGGAGAAGCTGACTGAGTCTAGATAAGGAATGGGGGGCGGGGGCGGGGATGAACACCCTGAGCTTGGAACACCTTGTCAGACCAAAGAACAAAGACAGAATGAGCATCATCAGGATGAAGAGGACCCAGGCATCCATGTGGACAAAGAGGACCACTGGGCATCAGTGAGGACAGGAGCTACAGCGGCCACAGACCCATCTCATGCCTATAAACCATCAACTTTATACAAGATGGAACATGTCACTGGTTACCGTGGAAACAGAGAGGGATGAAGCAGAAATTTCCCTTGTGTTTCCCACATGATCTGTACCTGAAGGACACCCGAGGACTGGTGAACTGAAGTTTCTCTTTATGGAAACATGGCAGAAGTAGTGTAGACAGAAGGAGACACTTTGTAACCCCTGAGCACTTCATGGATGGGAGCAATGACCAGCAATGGTTGCTCTCATCCCAGAGAGCCAGCCAGCCATGACGTGCCTCCTCATGGAGGCACACACGGTCTGTAATACGGGCTCTCAAAAAGAAAGAAGGAAGCTTGCGTCTGATGCATCTTCTGAAGGTGACCATGACTACACAGGGAACCCAGGGCCAGCAGAACGAACGTGGCAAGTGACACACAGGAATGTAAGCCGGGGTGGGGGGGTTGGGGGGTGGGAGGGGGAAGACTGTGGGAAACTCTACTGGATGTGGGAAACTCTGCTGGATGGATGACCCAGTTCCTTCAGACAAATAAACCAAGGGGTGGGGATGGCAGGGTGGAGGTGAAGTTGAAAAGATACTCAAACAAAAAACAAACAAACAAACAAACAAAAAACAACCAACTAATTCCAATGGATGAGTCTCATCCAACAAGGCCATCAAAAAATGTTTAAAATGAAGACACTGATGACGTATTTGGGAATATCTGAGCACTGCCTCGGCGTTCGGCGACATTAAGATATGGCTTCTATTTTGCTAATAGAAGGCTGGGTGTACTGTTCGGAGGTACATGTTGAAAAGCTGAAGCAGTATTATGCTTTAGCTTTAAAATAATCACAGAGTGGGGCAGGGGCGGGGGAGGTGGGTGGTGTCGATACAAAGTAGGCTTCATTTTGAGGCTGTTGAAGCCAGCTGGTGTGAACATGGAGTGTCACTGTACTCTTTTCTCTCCTCTGTATATATCTGGATTTTTCCATGATTAAAAAAAAAGTGTTGATTGATGAGCTTCCAAATTTGACTCTTGTTATCTATAACCAATAACACAGAGAGCTCCACTTTAAGCTAACAGCAGTATGTATGTATGTGTATATATATATACATATATATATATATATATATATATATATATATATATATATATATATTAGTTATACTGTACACATGGCGGCTGTGTGAGCTTAATGATCTCATCTTCCTTAGACAGAGGAAGGAAGTGAAGAGAAGAGAGGTCCACTCAGAGAACTAAATAGGTGGGTACATAGGAGATTATATTCCAATTCCCTCTGACCTCAAGGCCCCAAGCGTCTGGTGAGAAAACCAAGAAAGCATCCATCACGTGTTAAGAACAAAGAAAGCATAAAGAACATGTTAGCAGAGGTGTTGGGAGGAAGAGACGGTGAAGCAAAACACGCAGAGGGGCTGGAGGAACTGAAAAGATGAAGAGATGGCACGCACAGGCACAAAACTGCTGCCACCACGGGCGGGAACCCACAAGGCCGTGCTAGTACTGGTCAGCAGGAAGGGTGGCACGGTCACCCAGGAGGGCCACCACTGCCACCAAGCAGGCCCTTCTGCTTTCATCTCCTCCTTCCTCCCACATTCTATGTCTTAAAATATCTCCTTGCAGAACCTAAGAGGAGCCCACCCAGCAAAAGGGATCAAGAAGACAGAGTGTGCAGACTCCCAGCCAGCAAAACTTCGGTTCTCACGTCACAATGTCAAACTGTGATTGTTTGGTTGATAAGCCTAGTAGCGAAACTCCACTTTTTGGACCCATTTCTTCATGGTGGCAGCTACTCGTGTGGCCATTGTGTGTCATAAAGGAAGCTAGTCCATAACGACGTGCATTTTAATTGCGTCTATCGATTCCAGATTTCAAAGGCTTAATTCCAATTTTCTATAAAACAATGGCAACTATCTCGATTCCTACATTATATTGAAGTGAGGATATTCTTAATATATTCGTCGTATAAATATTAGCTTTTACATTTAAAAATTGGATGGCAGAAAAGCCAAAGCCTCCGTGCATGGTTTCATCTGTGTCTGACATGGGGCAGTACTGCCGCAGAGCATCAGTACAAGGCGAACCCTACCTGGCAGCCTGCAAGCCACACACCATGAGGCTGCTCTCAGCTGGCAATGCCGCCAGACTCCACGCTCATTTTAAATAGGTTCTCTTGGACTCTATATGCATCTGGCAGCCTTGAGCTCTTTGGCTAAGAACACAAACCTCAATTCTGCTTCTTGCCCCTTGGTGTTACAGTGCCTGTGGTCATGCACTTGCCTACTCCTTGGTGGCTTTATCCCTCAGCTCACAGTTGATTGTGCTCCCTCTGCAAAGGGACTTTATCTCATATTCCCCCTTCTCTCTCTCTCTCTCTCTCTCTCTCTCTCTCTCTCTCTCTCTCTCTCTCTCTCTCTCTCTCTCACACACACACACACACACACACACACACACACACACATGCACTCACGCACGCACACACCAAAAGAACCATGGGGCACAAATAAGAAAAAGTTTCCAAAATCCAGAACTATGTTCGGCTCCCTTCTGTATCCTACCCACCCCACCTTCACCATACACCCACGCTTGAGAGCCTAGACCATTTATAGGAACTGTAGCTCTGCCACACTTGGACCAGTACACTATTCCCACTTTATAAGGAGGAGTTTTGTAGCTTCTTTGGGTTCACAAAATTTGTGTGGGACAGTCCTGTGCTTTGAATGAGAATGTCCCCTATAGGCCCATACAGTTGAATCCTCGGGTCTCCCAAGTTGGAGGTACTGTTCGAGAAATTTTGGGAGGTGTGGCCTTGCTGGAGGAATTATGTCATGGGAGAGCCGGCTTCAAGAGTCTGAAGACCCACACCGTTTCCAGTTCGGAGTCTCTGCTTTGTGTGTGCCATAGGAGACGTGAGCTCTCAGATCCCAGTTCTTGCTGCCATCTCTGCTGTTTTCTACCATGCTTCACCGCCATGGTGGACTCTCATGCCACTGGAACCATAAGCTAAATAAACTCTTCCTTCTAAGAGTTCATTTGGTCATGGTGTCTTATCATGATGTAAATGCAACTAATACAGGCAGGGGTGGGTGGATCTCAAGCCAGGACAGTGCAAATCACTCTATCACCCCAAGTTGCCTTTTGATTACCACAAAAATAAGTTACAGAAAAGATGCTGCAATAGGAGTGTGGTTGCAGAAGTCTGAGGCAGGAGGCTTGCCATGAGTCCGAGGCTATCCTGGGCTACATATTGAATTCAAGGCTATCCTGGAGACTTTGGCTCAAAACAGAAAGAAAATAATATTCTATAATGTTTGGAGCCTTGAGATGCCAGGGGATGGCCAGGGTGGACACCAAGATATTATATGTACCTCTGGTATGGTCAGTGAACCCTTATCTATGGAGAAGGTGTGAGGACTAAAGAGGAAAATGCAATCAACTTAGCTGGAACTATTGCTTCAAAGAAAAGCTCCTCATCAACTTGAATAAACAAAACAAAAATGGGCAACTTGGCACCAATAAGTCTAGTCGCTGCAATGCTTTAACACACAATATGTTGTGCTAAACCCACAAGGAGTCAAAATCATGCTAACCAAGTGAACAAATTAGCATTCAAAAAGTCCTTGTCACCTTGGAGGAGTGCCTCAGGATCAACTCATTAGTTTGAAAACTGGAGATAGCAGGAAAAACATAGCCTTTTAATGTCTTTTCTATAGAAACTGTAACCCAGGGAAACGGACTAGTTTGTGAAAGGAAGTTTCTCTTTGTAGAGTTACTCCAGCCAATAATGAAGAGGAAACGATAAAACGGAAACATTATCATCTGCCAGCTCCCAACAGCCAGTGCATCAAAGCAATGGTCACTCGTGAGGGTTGGCACACGAGAAAAAGCCATGGCTGTGTGCCTCCTGGTGAGAGGACACAATGCCATGGAAAATGGGTGTGTAACATATCTACAAAACAATTCTTGAACCAAAAGCTTGAGGACCATTGCGGGAGAAAGGGCGGAAAGAGTGTAAGAGCCAGAGGACCAAGGAGTTTGAGGTGAGATTGTGTCTGCTAGGAATGTCGGAAGCTCCACCCATGAAGTCTCACCAACACGGCTGCCTAAACATGAGCTGAACAAGACAACAGCAGCAATACACACGCCAGCACATGCACACACACACACACACACACACACACACGTGAGTGGACGGGATGTCACAAAGCCTCAACCCTACACAAACGACACAGTCGATGAAGGAATGCTGAGAGTGGGAGGAACAGTCTTTCCCCACAGGCTAGCACACCTACTAGCTCTCCAGATCCCACTGGCCACCCCTGAAAACATACACACAAGTATCATTATACACACTGAGGAGATTGTGTTTTAAAATATATGAGTATATAAATATATGAATATAACAATTTATGAAAAAAAAGAGGCCATGAATTTGAAATAAGGCAAAGTGGGGTATATGGAGGAGTTGGATGGAGAAAATGGAAGGTAGGAATGATGTGATTATATTATAGTCTCAAAATTAAAGTAAAAATACTTTTTAAAAAAATAAAATGTGCAGTGGTGCACGCCTTTAATCCCAGCACTCGGGAGGTAGAGGCAGGCGGATCGCTGTGAGTTCGAGGCCAGCCTGGTCTACAAAGCAAGGCCAAGACAGCCAAGGCTACACAAAGAAACCCTGTCTCGAAAAACCAATAAATAAAATAAAATAAAGTAAAATAAAATAAAATAAAATAAAATGTGTATTTACCCCACCTCTACTCTCAAAATTGAGCACAATCAGATTAAAGCTCCTAAACCCAGCTGCCATTTCTTAGCAACTACAGAAGGCAGAGAAACACATTCACTGCACCTCAGGCACACAGCAGACAAAACTTAGGTTGGGCAAAGAACCTCAGTTTCTTGACGAACAGATTGCAAGTGGGGAAAAGATAGAAAGGGAAGGACCAGACAAGAGACCAGCTGTTTTGCAAGTAGAAGATGCTATGTGGAGAGCAACATATATAAAGAACAAGACGGTGAGACAGAAGGGAGTAGACAGGGAGTCATAAAATCATTGGTGCATAATGGGTTTGAGGTTTATAAAGGATTCTTACAATTAAAAAAACATACGCACATACTGAGCTGATGGGAGCAGAGGCAGAGCCCTACACGCAAACATTAGGTGGAGCTCTGGGACCCCAAGGAAGTGGGAAGAAAGGATTGTAGGAGCTGGAGGGGTTGAAGACTCCGAGAGAACAGGGCTCACAGAATCAACTAAGCAGGGCTCACAGGGGCTAACAGAGCCTGGAGCGGCAATCCCAGAGCCTGCATATGTCTATGCTAGGTCCTTGGCTTACAAGCTATGGTTGCTTAACTTAGGATTTCTGTACGACTCCTAACAGTGGGAGTGGGGGTGTCTCTGACTCATTTGCCTGTTCTTGGGACCCCTCCCCTCCTCCTGGGTTGCTTAGCCCAGCCTTGATAGGAGGGTTTTTGGCTAGTCTTGTTGTATATTGTTATGCTGTGTTCTGTTCATGTCACTGGGAAGCCTGCTCCTTTCTGAAGGGAAACAGAGGAGCAGTAGATCTGGGGGAGAGATGACGTGCAGAACGGAGAGGAGTGGAGGGAGGGAGAGAAGTATAAATAAAAAAGAAAAGAACAACAAAAACAAACAAAACATATACTGAGAGATTTGTAAGAGGGAGAGACGATAAGGAAGTTAGACATGCCTCTACTTGGCTGCAAGTAAAACAGCACCTCCCCGCCAATGCTAACCCTGAGCTTGATCAGGCCAGGTGCCCACATGCCTCAGTGTCCCTCCTAGCTCTATGAGGTTTACAGCACTACCTGAGCCTCTGCTTGCCCAGCACACTCAAGGATCAAGTCCCATAACTCCTCCCTGTAACTGCTCCCTGGAGGAACTCCTGAAGGCTCTCTCTCTCACCTGCGTCGCCCTCTAATTAAACCCACTTCTCCCAAAAGACAGACATAGAAAAAGAAACAAGGCCTAATTCAATTCGATTCAATTTCTCTCACAGAAGCATCGCCTCAATACCACGGATGTATCCCAGCTGCAGTCCAGGCAAAATACCCACTTTGTGCTGACCCAGAAACCTACATGCCACATTGTTTCTGTACCAAAGTCCATTCCTGATGTCAGCCATGTGCCTTGGAAGAGGTCTGAGATTTGCTTGTCATGTAAACTGCCATGTAGCCAGACGTTGGTAGTGCACATCTTTAATCCCAGCACTTGGGAGGCAGAGGCAGGCGGATTTCTGTGAGTTCGAAGCCAGCCTGGTCTATAACATGAGTTCCAGAACAGCCAGGGCTACAAAGAGAAACCCAGTCATGAAAAACCATAAATAAACAAACAAATAAATTGCCATGCTAGAGAGCTCAAAAGAGAACATAGGGCAGCCTCTAGCCTCTGTGTAACAGCCCTCAAGGAAATGAATCCTGCTAATAACCACATAGGTAATCTGGGAAGACCTTTACCATAGCGAGGGGTATCTCTTACACTATTCTGATTGCTTTTCAGAATTCAAGTTCTCACTTTGACACGAAGATGTGCTGACCTTAGGAAGGCTCTCTTCTTCCCCACATGAAAAATCTGGATAAGCATTAGGGAACATATTATGGCACTCCTTTCTCGCTGCCCTTCATGAGGTAAAACTAAATAGACCGTATAGCCTTTCCTCACCAGCTCACCCAGAGATATGAAGATGCACGGTTAGAACCAACAGATCTCAAGGGTTTGAGGTCCCAGTAGGTCAGACCACTCTAGAGAAAGTCACTGGGTGTTTGAGAACTTACACTGAGTCCCATGTGGCTCTTAGCCACCATCCCAGGGAGCAGGAGGAAACTCTGTGAAGCCGGTGGGTGAGGGAGGGAGCCTGCGACTGGCTTTGCAGATCCCACTATACAGATTAGGAAGGAGAGAGCGGGCAACTGCGCAGAAATGTGTCCACCTAAGCTTTCTCTCCCTACCACATTCCCACAGCAGATGGTGTGTGTGTGTGTGTGTGTGTGTGTGTGTGTGTGTGCGTGTGTGTGTGGTGTCTGAATATCACACAGTGCTGGTTGTATAAAAAGACTTCTAGTTTTAACTGAGGCTCAGCTCAAAAACACAGTTAGTGACTTTTGCTTTCCTCAAAGCTGCTCCACTGCCTTAGGCAAGACTGCCTTTCATGTGACCTGAAGACCACTAGTCAGGGCTGCTGGGCCACTGGCTTTTCGAACCCCACTTCTCTTCTCTGCTGGGTGTGGTAGCACAGGCCTGTAGCCCCAGCACTTTGGAAGGCTAAAGCAGGAAGGTCAGGAACCTGGGGCAAGTTTGCACTAGATAGCAAGATCCAGCCCAGCATTGGCTTCATACAAAACCATGTCTAAATATATATATATATATATCAGCTTTTCTGTTCATCTGGCGTTGTTCTGGGGTCAAGTGCTCACAGCAGGAGCCTTGAAGTAGGCAAAAACTATCCCACCTGGACTCAGTGTATCACCTCTCAGGTTCTGAGCACTGTGTTGGTGTGGTTCTTGGGGGGAAAAAGTTATCATATGCCACTCATGTAGTGGGTTGCTTGTGTAAGTCTCTTAGTGTCTTCCCGTAACATCTTCCAGAATCTAGGGTCTTCTCTCTGCTCTGTGACTCACACAGGCAGCTGTACCTCTGTGGCCAAATCTTTTTCCTCTCCTGTCTGAAAGAAAATAGGTTTTGGACCTACAGTCCGTCATCTTCCCAGGTGTAGCGCACGTCATCCCAGACCACCTACAAAACAGCACTCCTTCATGATGGTTCTAGAATGAGGCGTTAAGTTGTAAGTGAACACCGGAGAATTCCATGCTAAACCACCTCAGGATGACACCATGGTCCTCCTGTCAGCCTCTGGCCTTATGCAGACCCAAGAGCCCCACACCAGCATGCACTTTCTAGAAGGATTTGTTCATGCTTTCTCTTTGGGAATTCCAGCTGAAGCAGAAACAAATGGGTCAGTGGTGGCGGTTCCCAGTTCCTGGAGAGTACATCTCTGTAACTTCAGTCAGTCTACACAGGCCAAAACAATCTACTAGGAAGTGCAGTTTTCATGTTCCAGTAGAAAATAATACCATGTCTTAAAATATCTACATAGCCCAAACCTCATTTAACTACCGAAGTGACAATGGTGGCGACCACAGGAGTATTAGCATTGAATCGCTGTAGAGCCCATCACTGTGATTGGTGAGAACAGACCGTGTGCTGGGCTGCATGAGTTCTATATGCCTTGCGCACACTTCCTCCATTAACCTCAATGCAGTTCTCCAGGCCAAGTAGATAGAAGGGGTGCCTATAGATGGGTGTGAAGAAAAGCTCTACTCTCGAGGCCCCTTGCTTTCCTGCCTACCTCCTATGGCCCCTCTACAGGTAACTACCAGAGCGCCAGTCACTGTGGGCCTTGTCCAAAGGTCCCGTGTCGCACCCCTGCAGTAGACTGAGAAGCAGAAAGATCAGTGTCTTAGAAGTTTGCTGTTGGGTTCAATCTTTCCTCCAAAGTCCACCCCGCACCCTGGGCAGTTTGTTCCACTTCTTACAGCTTCATTTTCCACATCTTTTAAAGATGTATTTTTTTATTTTATGTGTATGGGTGTTTTGCCTGCCTTATATGCACCACTGGAGTGCCTGGTGCCTGTGGAAGCGAGAAGCCATCGTGACACATGGGTGCTGGGAACCAAACCAGGGTCCTTTGCAAAAACAGTAAGTGCTCTTGGCTACTAAGCCATTTCCCTAGGCCCCATTTTTCTCATTTTTGAGAACGTAAATAAGAATTTGTAGTTTTGATTAGATTAAGGGGAAATAGTGTAGCTGAAAAGATCAGAGACCAGCAAGGACTGAACAGCCAATATCTTTATATCCATTTATTTACGTTGTTAAAAATCTACAATATTGCCTTGGGAACAAGATGCATCACAAAACAGTCCTCCTTTCATTGATGGATTAGCTGGGAATAAAATCATTCCCTGATTTCTGTCACAGCACTCACCAGTTTCTTTATGCAGACTGTGAGCGGAATAGTGGCGGTCTACACAGGAGCTAGTTTTTTGTGGGTTGTGCCTAAGGAAGCAGGAAAAGGAAGGAGAAGGGAGACCCAGGGAGCCAGACAATCCCACATCAACACCAATAAGAGGGGAGACGGCAGGAGAAAGCATCCACTGCCAGGTCCTCAAGCGAAGTGTACTACAGGTTGATAAGCTCCCATATTGCCCGTTAGCCGTGATACCCACCAAGGCTCCCACTGTAAAAGCAACTCCCCCCTACAACTAACTCCAGAAGGCTGGGGGTGGGGGCTACACAGCAAAGCCCTTGATTAGTATGTAAGAGGCTTTGGTCTCCATCTTCAGTCCCATAACATAAATAGATAATAAAGACTCTAATATACATGTTAATATTTTTAAACATGGTCAAAATATGCACATTCTTTACTGAAAATACCAGCTTATAAACACATATTAATGATACTTTTTCTCAAGCTGGGCATGGGGTGCACACCTGTAATCCCAGCACTCAGAGAGGCACAGGCAGGTGGATCTCTGTGAGTTCAAGGCCAGCCTGGTCTATAAGGAGAGTCCAGGACAGCCAAGGCTACACAGAGAAACCCTGTCTCGAAAAAAACAAAAAACAAAAAAAAATTTTTTTAATTAGTTTTGGACACTGAGAAAAGAAGGCTATAGAATATAGGAAAGTAAAAACTTGGATGAGGGGGTGAGGGGATAAAGTGGCCAGGCTGGGTCCCTAGTGTCTGGCGAGGCACAGGACTGCCTACACTGAGCCCTGAGGGATGGGTAACAAGCGAAGACAAAGGAACCAGAGTCAGCAGAGACATCGAAGATGAAACTGAAGAGGAGGGTGGGCTCAGAGATCTCCCCTGGACAGAATGTAGTACCTACAAGCCAGTAGCAAGCAGGGGATGCAAGCGATGGCTTCGCACACGTAGAAACCACTTCTCTCTGAGACGCTTCTGCACTGTCCTCCTCACTGTGAGCTTCTGTTCGCAGCTCAGTTGAGCAGCTGTTCACCCTTCCCAATGCCTTCGGGATATGTTCAGTCCCACTGTCTACCCTGCCCTGTACCCAGGACCCTCTAACCAATGTACTCCCATTCTCTCTGTGTCACAGATGTGTTCAGTAAAAGGCAGTTAGAGCCCTGCAGAAGAGGTCAGTTTCATGAAGCTGTTTGCCCATTTGTCTGTGTCTCTTCCTGTGTCTGTGTCAGTGTCTATCTGTCTCCATCCCTCTCTGTCTGTCTCTCTCTCTCTCTCTTTCCCTCCCTCCCTTTATCCCTCCCTCCCTCTTCAGCCATGGCTACCAATCCATCTCCCATTGCATCGCTCACATCCCTCCTTCACACCACACATTCTGGAAGCTTCCCTGCCCTATACATTTAGTCCCTTGGGTTCCCATAACCGTCATGCCATGCATGACCCTTCTACAGTCGTAACAGCTCTCTCTTTTTCTAGTCTGAGGGTTCTACGCCCTCATTTGTTGACTTTCTTTCCTCCTGCCAACACCTTAGTAGTAGCTCCTTCGTGAGATTGTTGTCTCATGCGTGTCCTTCTCGCTGTCCAGGCAATGTTGAATCAGGGAGTGAGGGAGATGTGGCTGGCTAGCTTGCCTTACCACATCCAAGTGAACTGGTTGCCTATAGCCTCTGGTTGGCTGTAGCAGTTCCTGTGGCCACGTGCTGCTCTCCATGCCCAGGTGAGATCCCACAAAAGAAGAAAGTAAATACTGGCATTCCTCCATCAGAAACCTCAACCTGGCTCAGTGGCTGTTACCTCTGTGAAGACCCTGAGTTCTAGATTGTACCTCCCCTGTACCTCCCCTGCTGTTGCCTGGTCTTGAGACTCTATACTTCCACCTGGGCCTATGGGACTCTCTCCTGGCCATTTGGATTGCTGGCCCATTACCAACCTGGTGTCCCAGAAGCTGCCCTGGCCCTCACCTCTATGTCCTAACCCATTAGAGCTCCATCAAGTGGATCTTGAGATGTCAGTAGAAACCGTTTTGCTTCTAAATGCACAGCATCACTTTCTAGTTTGATGTCTTGTTGCTGTTGTTGTGTTGTGTTGTTTTTTTGTTTTTTGGGGGGGTTTGTTTGTTTGTTTGTTTGTTTTGAGACAGTTTCTCTGTGTAGCCCTGGCTTTCCTGGAATTCTCTCTGTAGATTAGGTTGACCTCAAACTCAGAGATTCCTGCCTCTGCCTCCCAAGTGCTGGGATTAAAGGTGTGCACCACTACTTGCAGTTCTGGTTTTAAGTCTTAATCAAGTGTTAAAAAGGAGACTTATCTAGTTGTTTCTTAAAAAGTAGTGCAACTACAGTACAAAGCAAGGGGGAAACATCTAAATGGGATCACTTGAGCTGGGAACAGCTCAGTGGCATGGCTTGCCTCACATGGAAGGGGTTATAAGTTCAATTCCCAGCACCGGAGAAAAAGAAGACAGCAAACACTGGCCCCAATTTGCATTGGGAGAGAAAAGAATTGAGATAAAATGCACAGTGCCAGAAAGTCAGCCTAGGCCGAGCTAACACAAAGTACAGGACCTGCCAGAGCTTACTAAACTCCATGCTCTATTCTGAAATAAAAAATAATGATGAAAGGGGTAGCAAAAAAGTCCAAGAGTGATGAACAGATGGTAGCGGTACTGTCTGACAGCTAACCCAATTCCAGCATCTTCCCTTGCCTTGCAAAGGGCCATCATTTGGGGCGTGGTCCCTCCATGGCAGAGGCAGCTGAAGGGACTGTGATTGAAAAGCAAATCATCAGAGCCCATGTAAACCCGAGATGATCCTATGGGGGACCCGAACCTCAGGAGCCTTGAGTGGGCTAAACAGCCCCGCAGTCTCCCCACATAGGCTTTCCAGGCAACTGTGAATACTCAGGCTTTGAGGCCATCGAGAGAGAGAGAGAGAGAGAGAGAGAGAGAGAGAGAGAGAGAGAGAGAGAGAGAGAGAGAGATGTGCCCAGAGTCGTATGGCAGTACACTCTGCTATGCGTGGCTGCACATAGTTTATCTGAGCCACAGAACAACATCTCGGTTTAAAGCATGGGTTCCCCAAGTGTGGCCCCCAGATCTGTGGTAAGTCATCTCCTAAAAGCTCACTGAAACTTCCCATTCTCAGATTCCTCCCAAAACCTAGGAAATCAGACACTCCAGGGGTGAGGCCCAGACCCACTGTATACTTTAACGAGCTCTCCAGGAGATTCTTATTTGAGAATCCTGGCTTAGAAAAAAACAAGACCTGCTATAAAAAGTAGCTCTAATCCCTCCCTCCGAATAAAAACTCATTATTTACAGCATGGTCACATAAATATCTATTTTCCTCTTATGGAGAGACAATTTAGCATTATCCTCAATGACTCTAGAATATTGGAGGTTTGTCTGATGTATTTTGATGCTAATTACTGCTTGCTGTCTCGGTGTCCCAAGATTGCTATGTAACCTTGCCTGAAAGCCTATTCCAATTTTGGCCAATAAAAAGCCAACACACCTGAGCAGGGAAAATGGGATAGGTGTGGCTAAGGTTTACAGATTTTGGGAAAGGATCAGAAGAGGAGGGAGACCAGAGAGAGGAAGACAGGAAGGAAGGAGGCTGACATGATGGGTTAGGAGAAGGAGGAAGCCCATGGCCAGTGTGGATGGAGATTTGGCCCAGACAAAGAGCATTAGCGAGTATTTGGGATTATGGATGTGAGGTAGCTTGATAGAAATTATTAGAAGCAGATGGCATGGGATGGGGGCAGAGTATGGGATACATGCCTCAATATGGGAGGTAGTTTAGGGGATTAATTTCTACCCTATCTCAAGTTAACTAAGGCTATTTTAATATACAATAGGTGTCTGTCTTCATTGATTGCTAGCAGGTTAGAAAATGCTGCCATACACACGCCTTTAATCCCAGCACTCGGGAGGCAGGGTCAGGTGGATCCTTGTGAGCTTGAGGCCAGCCTGGTTCACAAAACGAGTCCAGGACAGTCAAGGCTACACAGAGAAACCTTGTCTCAAAAAAAAAAAACAAAAAACAAAAAACAAAAAAAGAAAATACTGCCATAATAATAATTATAGGCCTAATATTAAACATTATTAGATCTTACTGATAAATTAACCACAAAACTAGAATGCCATGGAACAGTGCTGTGGAAGTCATCAAAACCTGGTTTAAGCACACTGCATTGGGAGAGAGTTACCCTCCTATGTAGGCTTTGTTCGCTAAATATT
This sequence comes from Acomys russatus, assembly GCF_903995435.1. Taxonomy (NCBI): domain Eukaryota; kingdom Metazoa; phylum Chordata; class Mammalia; order Rodentia; family Muridae; genus Acomys; species Acomys russatus. The sequence goes on from NC_067166.1 coordinate 16,342,719, forward strand.
ATGGATGTTTCCTGGATCCCCCTCAGCATCTACCATAGAGGTTGTATAAATCCCAGCTGAAGAAAAAAATGAGTATGATAAAGGGAGTAGGTGAGGGGAGGCGTAGCCGTCAGCACAGAGTCTTCTGGAAGCTGCAGACACCATTTGCACCTACATCCATATCCAGCTCACTTCCGCTGCGGCCGAAGAAAGTAAAGCTGGGGCTAGGGCAGGCTGCTCAGTCCTGGGTGCTCCAAGCAGCAACAGCTGGTAGAAAGGACGGATTAGTAAGAATTCCTAGTTCCTGCCTGAGAGAAGCTCAATTGTCTCCTCCGAGGATGTCTGAACAAGAGTTACAGAACTGGCACGCACCAGGAGTGAACACGGAGGAGTCCCCTGCTCGAGCACGGTCTTAAAAAAGGCAAGACAGGGACAAATTGCTAGGAAGTTGCATTTTTACAGCAATTGGGAGGCAAACTCCTTACCAGAAATGGAAACTCATGTGATATCATTGCACTGCATATGAATTATTAATGTTTATAATCCTTTTTTGCCAATTAGGTATTCAAGAAGGTTCCTGTTGACATCATCTTTGACATCATAATGCTTCATCATTCTAAAAGCTTAATGAAATAAATTATTGCTAGAAAAAGAGAGATCAAACACACTTTTTTTTTTTGGGGGGGGGCACTCACGAGACTACCAGAAGCCAAGTAGATAATGAAGACATTGTTTATCACTGATGTACAAAGAAGAAGGGAAAAATAACTACTGAAACCAACCGGAGCTGTAAACAGGACCAAATGGCAAAGCCTTCCTTTTCCTACCCAAGAAGTCAGAAAGAGAAGAGGAGCCACATGGCTGCCCAACTATCACACACTCAGGGCAAAAGAATTCTTATTCTAAAATGCAAACGTATTTTATTTATTTATTTATTTATTATAAAATCATCTCATCCATGTAAGGGCACACAGCTCACATGAAGTTTCCCATTGAAAAAGACCACAGAACACTGAGTGAGGGGGGCGGGTTAAAAGGATATTATTCTTTTAGAGCGTTTGTGTAAGTATACCTGATCTAGTTTCAAATGTATAATTTCTGAGGTTTATTTAATACAAACTCACGTTGGATCACTGAAGTACTGCCATGCGCCCCCGCACCCCACCTCCAACATTCCTAGTAATGACGCGGAATACATTAAGCTCTTGTTTGGAAATCTTGTTGATAAAGTGAGTTAAATTCCTTCCCAGGTCAAGCCTTTTGACACTTGAGCCAAGTAGCATGACATTTATTCAAGCTTATGGTAACTGCTAATAATTGGGACTCATTTTCTCCACCAGTTTTCACTCTGTCTGGTGTCTAACAGTCTCTTGAGGAAAGCATTAAGACACAGAAAAATGGTCTCATTCATTTTTTTTTTTCCTTTCACTAAACAAACACCAAGTAGCTGGGGTTGCCAGGTACTAAAAATGAGTTCCTTGCTACCGTGAAAGGCAAAAATACCAAAGTTTCTCTTGAGCAACCAAAACGAAATACCACAGAGTTCATGAGCAGTCACCATTCTCAACTGCGGCTCCAGGCCTTCGAATTCCCTTTCAAAACCCCAAGCAAAGGATATTGCTAAATGTAGCATTTTTTTTTAACACCTTGACATTTCTTCTAATGCTAACTTTATGTTGCTGCTGGCCTCAGACCCAGAAAGCAGAGACAAAAGCAAGTATGGTGGCCACCTGGTGTCTCTACAGCAAATATCTAATTGAATCCAGGTCTTTAGATAGACTGTTGGCATTCAAAATTAAGAAATGAAACTTACTCTTGGCACATAGTAGGCATGTAATAAACGGTATTTTTACATTAACAGTGGTCACAAGTATTACCAGAGAAACATCACAGATACTAGTAAACACTGGTCACGTTTTATGTGGCAAGCAGAGATTCCATTTTACAAAACTTAAGCCCATCAAAAGGCAGCCCCCTCTCCCCCTTTCCTCCAGAGCATAAGAACTCCGTCCAGGAAAGACCAGGGTCTCCTCACACTGGGCCAACTGTTGAGCATATTTTTAACTACTAGATGTACAATCGTGTCTTTGTCAAGGAATCTTGGAGTGGTCCCTGGTGATCCACTGACTACATAGGAGCTGCCTATCTAACATTAAGAATTTAGAATTTTTCCTATGGACAATGAGCATGTGCCATTGCTATAAAGCAATTAATCTGCCACAGTGAAACTCTCTTGGGTGTAATAACACTTTGAAAACATATAGAAGGACACTGTTGGAATAAATCTTCGCCAAGAACTATCTAGAGACCCTTTTAACCATCTTTTTTCACATCTTCGCAATTCCATTCCCCACTGAAAGACTGTGTGCAGAATCGCCATCCTGAGGCAGCTGCCCTGAACCGATGGCATCCCAAACTCTAGCTGGGTTCTCTCAATTATATCCAGGATACAGTCATTCCAGAGAAACACTATAGTGACAACAGGTTCCCCTCAACTCCCCTCTGGTCCTTTCCTATAGCTCTTCAAACATAAACAGCCTGATTCATTCACAAATCCCTGCACTGGCCCACTGTGCTGAGAACTCCATCAAAGCCTTGCTGACTCCCAGGTGAAAATCTGAACCTGCAGCGCTCTAATATCCTGGTACTTAGGATGCACCACATGTAGATCCAGCTCAGCGCTCAGATTTCATTCAGAGGAACTCACATGCTCTTGGTGATGCGTACCCATCTTTCTAGCTACATCCATTGGGCTACAGGCGGCCCTCCCTCAGCAATAAAAAGGCCGCCCCAACTGCTTCCCTCTGCATAGCACTCTCCACCTGTACCCACCTCAGGACCAGCTAAGGTTGTTCCTCCACCCGCTCCAGGGTCTTTTTCTTTCCTAATTCCCTGGGCCTTCACCATCGGCAAAAAATGAAAAGTAAACTCCTCTGTAACAACACTCTTCCCTAATCGATCGCCCAACTCCCGCACGAGCCCCTTACCCAGTGCAGACCCGACGGGCAGACCCCGCCAACAGCCCTGCATTTACCTTGACGCTGGTGTAACTGGTCTGGGTCTCGGCCTCGGCGCTACTGCAGCAGTGGCGCCTCCGGCCCCGGCAGGTGGTTGCAGCGGGGCCCGAGGACCCAGTGCTGCTGCCACTGCCCAGCTCAGCTCGGGACCTGCGGACTCGGACAGCACCTAGGGGTCCCGCGGCACGGCTCGGGGGCATGGCGTCGGAGGCGTCGGTCCGCACGAAGAGGCCGTGCAGGGGCGCCCTGGGGCCCTGCGACACACTGCTGGTCTGGCGGGGCGAGTTGGACTCATCCGAGTCCCGGCAGTAGATCACGCCGCTCTGGGAGACATGGATGCTGGGTGCGCAGCCCATCCCTCAGCCGGGCTTCCCGACGCGCGCGCCCGCCAGCGCCCCCGGGGCCACCAGGACTCGGAGCTCCGACTGCCACCTGCAGTGAGGGGGCGGGCACAGTGACGGTGGTGTCCAGACTGAGTGCCCCCCAGCCTAGGTGGCCACAGCTCTGTCGGGCTCGCCTCCGTGCCCCCTGGCGAGCGTCCAGGGGCAGCGCGCGTCACCCCAACTTTCCCTCCCGGTCCATCTTCCTCCCAGAGCGGCAGAGCGCGCGCACACATACACACACGGCCGGCGCGCCCCGGCGGCCGCCACCCTCCCCGCTGCAGCGCCCCAAACACGCACCCTGCGCCTCCGCCCTCTGCTCCGCCTGCGCCTCGGCCCGCTGCCCAGCTCCCCACACCCTGGCCAGGGCGCCCGCCTGTCCCCTTAACGTCCCCCTCTCTTCTTGGTCTTCCCCACTTTCAGCCTTTACAGGTCCCCTCCCCATCTCTGTCCTCCTCAGGGTTCCCAAGGGCCACCCCACTGCACTCAGCTCACTGCCTTTCAGTGCCTGGCATTATGCCTCAGCATCACCCCCAGTTCTTGGCTGCCCAGAGGCCTTGTCCCTTGGAGTGCTCCATGTCCACATGCCCACCTAGCGCTCTAAACCCTCTCCCCCTAGTCTCCACAAGCCCCTCTCTACGCCCAGAACGGCTGAGCAGACCTTCGAGGTAAATATCTTCTCAAAAACACATTTTCAACGTATCTCTGAGTTGTCACCAGAATACCTTTCCCAAACAGCAGGGAGCGTATAGCTCAGGCCCACCAAGCCCACTGACGGGCTTGTCAACACACTGAGTTAAGAGATTCTCTCATAGCTTGAGTCTTTTTTCACTTCAATCCCACCAGCACCCACCTTCCCCCCCACACAAATCTTAAGGTTTGCCCCTTAGTGGCCCAGCCTTTAGAAAAAGCCTGTCTGCAAACCCTTCAGAAGCTCATGCCAAGAAATAGGCTGTCCCAGAGGGGAATACACCCTCATTTCTGTGGAAGATCATAGAAAAACAAAACAAAACGGAATGCTGTCTGCATGTGGCTGTTTGATTGCTTGTTATTGTTTTTTGTTTGTTTGTTGGTTTTTTTTCCTTTTCCCCTAAGTTTTCAACCCTTCTCTGTGTGTCATTAACCATTCACCCCGACTTTCACCTCACCCAGCCTCCCACTTCTCCTCTTCCACCCTGGATTGGGCAATCCAAAATGGCCTCCCTCAGTCCCCTTCAGTGAGGCTCTCACTGGTTGAGCCTTGCCACAGAGAAGAAGAATGCCTCTAGAAGCAAAGCTGCCGCTGCTAGACAACTGTCCACATTACGCACCCCAGGCACCACCTGCCCACTAACTCAAGGTCTCCTTCGGTAATTTCTTTGTATTTTCCATTGAAATTTGCCTTTATAGAACTCTAAAGGAAGCCCTCACTCAGACTATCACATTATCCCTGTTACGCCTCTGTTGTTGTGGCAACAAAGAAATAAGTATCCAGTTCAAAACAATATCATTATTTTCCTCCTTTCACCCATACCATCAGCTCTGAGAGTTACTGGAGAAAGATGTCTGATGACGTCTTCTGATGGCCAAAGTAAAACAAGATACATCCTTCCACATCTGAAATTCAAGCTGGGTGTGATAGTTCACACTATAATTCTAAAACGTGGGAGGCTGAGGCAGGAGGATTACACATGAGGCCAAGGCCAGTCTGATCATCGTAATGAGTTCTAGGCAGCTTAACCAACAGGGTGAGACTTCTGTCTCCAAATGAAAAGAAACACACCACATCCCGAGTTCAGATAGAGAAAAAGAAAGCGAATAAAGCTTATTGTATTTTTGTTTTGCATCTCAGTTTAGCTGTAACCTTTTCCTTCATTTTAATGACATTTAAAAAAAAAGTTTATCTCCAGTTAATCTGGGGGAAATCTATGTTGTATTTCCTAATGGGCAGGCAAACAACAGCTCAAAGGATTTCTGAGTGGGCTGAGCTCCCCAGCAGACACACTTTAAGGCCGTGTTTGGCAAGTGGTCGGTTTATTAGGTTGTCTTGAAAACAAAATTTTGGCAAGGACAGAAAGGGAAGAGAGGACAAGATGAGTCTGAGTTGAAGGAGAAACTGACCCAGCCCTGGGCACCCTGAAGGGATGAGTCTGAAGCTGGGGTGACACTTCAGAGCGATCCCAAGACAGGGCTGAAAAGAGGGCTGTTTACATAGCCATGTAGATTGGTCATTCATACCAACTGTGTCAGTGACCATGGACAAGGTGGACCTCTTTAGATAAGCCACTCCCCTCCCCCATGAAAGGGCATGCCCAACAGCTGGAGAAGTGAGTCAGAGCGCTTCTCTCCTCACAGCAAACTTCCCCACAGTCCCCTGCATGTTGACTGGGCATCATACAGATCAGGATGCCATGACAATCATCGGCTTAAAGCTGAATCGGACAGCTACCATCTGCCTACCTTCCAATGGATCACTAAGGAGTGAACCATATCAGCGCTGTTACAAGGTCCCTGAATCTTCACCTCAACTATAGATGAAAAGTTAACCCTTCCTCTAGCAGTTCCTATGCATCCATCTCAGCCGCCAGTCACCCTTGATGAAACTGAGCAGCATATAAATTTTCAAGCCACAGCCATGTTACAGGGTTTTCTCAAGGTCTTACTCAATGAAACCATCCATTGAAGAGGAAAGCACTGGTGATGCTTTGGAAGGCTAAAACCATGATAACTAAAAACACAAATTATACCCTGTCTCCTGGTAGGGAGCACTAGGAGATGGATCATACCTACACAGACATCCAGAAACAAATGTAGGTTGAACTTATACGTTTTTAAAAGTGCGTAAGCCTCAAGAGGGGCGGCCTCGATGTGAATAGTACCAGATAGCCTCAACGTAGCTATTGACTAGCTGCAGGGAGCTTTAGTGGGTCAATCGAACGTTTCATATTGGGACCAGGTCCTCTGGCTGCATGGGACGTCTCCTTGAGCTGAAAGACAAAAGGGAAAGTACCTGGAGTAGTCATTTTACAGCCCATTTCCAAAGCAGCCACAACTTCCACCACAGAGTTGATGTGATGACTGAAACTTACAGTAGGATGCAAACAAGAGACGAAGCGGGCCTCCGAAATCATTTCCCCAGCTCAGCTCTGAGACCTGAATGCTGGCCTCAGGGAGACATTTCTGAACTGACTCCCTCACCAGGACACCGCGACTCGGAGTAAGGACAGGGTCTGCATGCTCAGACACTGCCTGCTACCATTCTGGCCCAAGTTGTAAAAATAAGGTCAGGAAACCCAGCATTATAAAAAGAAATTAATTAAAGTGAGAAAATTTTAGCAACAATGCCAAAGAAACAAATCAAAAAAAAAAAAAAAAGCGAACTGAATTTTTTTTTTAATGTACTTAAAAAGAAACAAGAAACTTTAGGTACTGTCTAAGGTCAATGGAGCGACTTTTATGTTTTATAATGATATTAAGTAAAGAGCTTGCTGCAGAATTATGACCCAGAGCACTGTAAGAGCCTGAAGAACTGAGGTCCATTCCAATTCTGAAATGGAATGAATCTCCCAGAATTCCTCTCAAGGAGGAAAAAAAACACGATTAATACATTTTGAAGCATTTTTAACCACAAAGGTTAAAATGACCACTGGCCATCTGATTGATCTTTAGATAACCAAACATTTAATCAACTGATCGACCTTACAGAAGTTCAGGGTTCAAACAATGTTTCACTTGGGGGAGCTTCGAGAATCTAACCACCTGACATGCCCAATAACACCGTTTATTAGGCAGTCTGGCCCAGGGAAAGGTTCACGGAACTCATTTAGAAGGGTCTCTCTGACACCTGACCCTGTGTGACCATGGGTAAGTCATTTAACCGTGGGGGCTGCAATTTCCCACATAATCTCTGACCTCTCCAGATCATTGACATTTGGGCTGATAAGGAAGTTTTCATCCTCTTATGAAATATATTTTAATTTTAAAATCGTGGGCTTTTCTTTTACATTGAAAGAACAGTCCCAAGTCTGAGGGCACATCAGAATCATCCAGAGGAATTGGTCAGAAATATAGCAATTCCCCATCGCAGGTGTTCAGGGGTTGACCCAGGACCTGCCATTTCTAGGAGAGTGGATGTAGTGTAGTGTGGTTCAGGCTTCTTTGTGGGACATACAAGACTAATGGCTGACGTCCGTACACACGCCTACGGTACCCACACAATGAGGCCGCTTCCCACCCTAGGCTGAGCTCCCTACCCTTGCTCTTTCTGCTTCGACTAAAACTGGCTAGATAGATTCAGTGGCAAACTGCAGTGGCTCGCAGCTGGTGGTCTCAGAACTTACTAGGGCAGGATGCTAGACTTTAGACCCAAGATGCTCAGCACCTGCTGGACCTAATATGGCTGATGTGGATGGCTGCAAAGTGTTCTCCGCTTAATGTCTATACGGTACCTTATAGCCTTACAAAGCCTCTGTCCCATCACGTGTCTCGTGCCGCAACATTAGAAGCATCTCATCTAAGTACAGAAAGGGAGTAAACAGTGCTGTGGAGGAAATTTACACCCACTCCCAGAATCCTTTGCCTTTTCTTCGCTTTAACTGTGGTTGATACACCCCTCCAACAGTTCAACCACCGAAGTGACTATCCAAAATACCACAATGCTACTGAATGTCCTTCTACCTCACCCTTTGAGCATGTACCATGGCCTATAATAAATTTCCTCCCAGGTCTTCATCTGTCTTCTCTCCCAATTTCTTTTTATGGAGATAAGAACCTGGCAACCCTGGGCAGAAGTCTCAACCTGACTGCCTTCCCTCTTAGTACAACCACCTGGGCTTCACACCGTTTCCCCAGATGGCGGAGCATCCATGAGGAGCTGTGCCCTCCATCAGCGACGCACGAGGAGCTGTGCCTTCCACCAGCGATGCATCCATCACCTCCACATGTGCGTGACTAATTTGCTCCCTTCCTTAAGTCTCTCCTGCTTATTCCATGTTTCCCATCTTTAAGTCCATTTACAATTTCAATCAACATTTGTTCATTTGTCTGTGCCCCCTCCTGCATCCCCTTGGCCCAGAATCTCTCTCCTTCCAGAGCATATGTTTTAATTTCATTTTACTACATAAATAGTTCACTTGTAATATTTACTGTTTCTCTTTTCTCGCTGGAATCTAGGTTCTCCATAGGCAGGGTTTTTCTAGTTTTTTATTTATTTTTTTATCTCATAGATTTGGTGTACCAGTGCCTAACATACAGCAGGGTACTCAAATATTTGTTGAATGAAAGAATACATTTTTCTTTGCCTTCTTGTCTCTTAACTGTCACAGCTCAAGAATAAAGGAGCTATTCTTTTAAGTAGGAAATTTCATGTTCTGTGATTTTTAGTTTTTAAAGTCAGTGAATGGGTTTAACTTGAAAATCCTCCTTTTAGAAGTAAAATCATCTGTATAGACTTTTATATCAGTGCTACTTATAGTAATGAAGTGTGAAAAAAATCCATGTATCAAACACTATGGAATATCCCAGAAAACTGCACTACTATGTCAGACCATTGCTATTTCAATGTGTTTAAATAAAAATTAGATTTAAGAGCAATACTGTATATATATATATCAATTACAAATATGGAAAAAACATGTAATTACTGAACTTTATAAGTGCATGTCAAGTGTGATCTAAAAACTTCATTAAGAAAATCTAAATGAGTTAGTGGAATGTTACCTGGTAGTCTTCTTTAAAAACTGGCAAGTTATCTTTTATGGACTTTCATTGGTAATTTTTTTAATCAAATAAGAAAAAAGATGGTAGGAGAAGAACACACGGAATGTGAAATAGAGATGGAAAAATGAATGGATATACACGTAAAGGGAAACACAGATTCAGACCCATAAAAATACGCCAGGAGTGAGAGACAAAGAAAGACATAAGCAGACATTTTTAGGGTGGAATATTCCTAGCTAGATTACTTATAGACGCAGCTTTTCAAGGAGGAAAAAAAAGTTAAGTTGTATTTTTAATTATGGTTGCATCACTTTTTAGATTTTTTTTTTCCCCCAAAGACCAAATGAAATTAAGGAAAGTATTTGGCCCACAGGACAGGTTTTTTTTTTTTTTTTTTTTTTTTTTTCCTTGCCAACTGTAGAAAATGAAAACAGAGGATATATAGGAAGAAAGTCAGCCACAACCTCTGGCTTCCTTAGGTCAGCATCTCCAAATGTGCAGGGCACTGAGGACCAGCGCCATATCGGCACAGTATACAAGTGATCTGTCCTTCCCAGGAACACCGCAGGGAAAGGGCTGGACCAGCTCCCAGGAAGAATTCTAGAATCCCTTGGATCTTTGTCTCCACGTTCTCTTGGGCCCAAGCAATCAGACTATAAAGGATAGCACACTCCTTCCAAATGTCTTGTAAATGCATTTCACAAAGATGTCCAAGACATAAAAAGATATTCAAATGAGATTTGGGGTAGAGCCCACTTCACAAAGGAGCTTCCAGAGTAGCTAAGGATTTAGGACTTACAAGAAACAACGGTGTTTAATACATAAAGTACAAGAGCAACAAAACGAATGGTACTGTCAGTTCGCCTCTGGTTGCTATGATAATCGGAAAAGGCTTGCTGGAGAAAGAGGAATGCTAGCAGGGTCCTGACTATGGTGACGTCAGTATGAGCAGAGGCACAGAGGCACATCTACCCTTGATGGAACTAGAGGTCATGAACACACTGGATAACTAGACAGTTGTCCCTGAGCCAGGGATAATAAATCCAAACAGGAAGGAGACAGAAAATGACAGGTGTTGAAACTGCCTTTCTATGCCGAAGTTGCTAATATGTTCTGCTTCCTCTACAGAACCACCCTATGTGAAAACCTACACTGAGAAAAGAATCTGTTGTCTAGCTAAAGATGTTTGCCAGGTGATTAAGGGCTGGCTTTCATTAAACACGGCTCCTTAAATGCTCATACGTGCGCTTGAGTTTTTAGACATTCAGAATCGAGGTATGCATTTTTAATTCACACAATAAGTTTTTGGTAAACGCAATATATAAAGTAAGGTGCAATACATATTTCTGTATGTGCAATGCATGTAAATGTAAGATTTCCCAAACTCCTTATGGGTAAGGTTTAAAGTCCAGTTTTGTTTGTTTGTTTGTTTTTTGTTTTTCGTTTGTGTCAGGTGTCAAACATCATGACAAGAACCAACTTGAAGAGGGAAGGGTTTATTTTATCTTACTCACCCCAGTCACTATCAATTATTAAGAGACCTCAGGGTGGGGCCTTAAGGCAGGAACCGCCCACAAGTAGGCTGGGCCTTCTTACATCAATCCTCAATCAAGAAAGTGTCCCACAGGCTTACCTGCAGGCTAATCTGCTGGGGGTACTTTCTCGGGTGAGGTTTCCTCTTTCCAGATACTTCTATCTTATGACAGGTTGGCAGAAAACTAATCAGCAAACCACTATTGTTGCTCAATCCCAGGACTAGAGAAGGCTGGGTTGGGAGAATTGGTATAAATGCAAGGCCGACCAATGCCACCTAGTAAGTACCAGGCCATCCTGGGCTACAGAGTGAGACACTGTTTAAAAGCAAGCAAGCAGAAAGCAGCAAGCAAGCAAACAAGTCCAGAGTTCTAAGTGGGCCCTCCCCTGCCAGGATGCACACCTTGACAGCTACGCCACTTACTCCAAAACGTACCTCCATCCATTCATTCAGCAAATACTTACTAAGAGCCTACTATGTAATCAGATGCCAATGCTGCACCATTCTTCTCAATAGTCTCAATTTCCATGAATTTGGACCACTGGTGTGGAAGATTAGAAAGATAAGCAGTAAATTCTCTGGGAGTGGTGAAGGTATTTAAGAGCGTTGAAATATGTTTAAAAGGCCTGGCATGTTTATGCATGCCTAAAATCCCAGCTCTTAGGCGACAAAGGCAAGAAAATTGCTGCAAATTCAAGGCTGGCTTGATCTTTATAGTGAGTTCCAGACCAGCTAGAACTACACAGTGAGACCCTATCTATAATCAAATATATAAGTAAAGTTGATGTGTTAGATACTGGGGTAGGATTATAGACATGTTCTCAGAGGAGAGGACACTTAGGAGAAGAGTATCAGAAAGCTTTATCAAATGGAATCTTCCTTCATTCCTTTTTCATCTGCACACCACGACACAGGGCACCAGGATACGTGTGTATGTATGTATGTATATATATACACACATTGATGATGAAATACATCTGACAGCCCAGGCAGGAACACAGCTCTGTATACACAAATGTGTTCCTTCTTGCCATAAGCTAAGAATCCTAACTTAAAGAGAAAGACGAGTTTGGGTGCAGAGGCCTGGAAGGTGTCGCCAAGAACCATAGACAGGCTTTGAAGAACTAGGAAAGAGGGCATTATAGAAGGCCACCATGAAGACCTAGGGGTGGCAACACTTGCTGAACACTTGAAGAACAGTAAAAGAGGTGGCCTTCAAGTGCCTTGTGGTGAACCCGCGGCACAACAGACCACCCAATGGGCCGCGTATTGTGGTGGCATTTGGTATTATTTGGTGTTGTCATGTGTTATGTGTCTTCTTTTGCGTCACCGTAACCCACCAGCTACACTATTGTTACCAAGAAACCAAACGACAGACCAGAGGTTGGCTAAACTCTAGTCATGAGAATCACTCTGATTTTTTAAATAAGACCACACGTCTATTTGACCAAGGTGGAAAGAGCTATGCATCCACTGGCTGGCGTGCAGGGGGTTGGGAGTGAGATCAAACAGAAGTTAGACTGAGCCAGGCATGAGGTAGTAGATCGCTACAGACCAGATCGTGTCCTCCCATAACCCCAAGGTGACGATGGCTGAATTAATTACCTGTAAAGGAGTAATGAGGTTGAAAGGCTTCATGAAAGGGTCGGGGCATCTAACCCACACTGCTATTCTTTTAAGAAAAGCGACCCGAGCACTGCTGGTACACACTGAGGAAAGAGCCTGTCAACTCACACAGGAAAAGCAGTGTCTAAGCCGAAGAGCGGAGGCTGGCCAGATGGCTACCATACTTACACCCTGACCTGGTAGTTCTAGACTCCTGATTTGTGAAAAGGTACGTTTCTATTGACTATACCACCCACTCTATGGTAACTTGTTGAGGCAGTCTTAGCATGCTGAGCTAATACAATAATGTGGACCTGATAGTGTCATGAGAATAGAAATAAAGGTAGAAGGGAAATTTGGCAGATTTGTTGTGACTGGCTCCCTGGGATCTGGTGTCTGATTAGATGAGAGGCCAAGGAGCAACTGCAAACTTCCCACCTGAGACAGCTAGAACAAAGTGCATGTGCGAGTGACAAGTGCCCATGTAGGAAATGACACCTAAACATAGAGTAGACGCTTCCCCTGTATTTTTATTTTGTGGGGGCCCAGGAGCGTGAGTCTAGAAACCAGAAAATGTCCACTCAACCTCAGTGCTGACATCTGTGCCCCAAACAGGACTAGACTATGAGACAAGACATCAAGAAAGTCTTTGGTGTCTGCTGCTGGGTCTGGATACCTTACAACTAGGAAAACTCAACACTTGCTATTGTTTTAAAGAGAAGAAGTAGGCAGAACAGCCTCTAGGTACTCCTTGTCAACCAGTGAGTGAGTGGCTCACCCTTTTTCAGTGAGACTAGCAGAGACATCTTTCTGCCAAGGCTTCCTTGGGCTTCCCTACAACCAGGCACACCCAGGGATGTTAGTTTCTTACTTCCTGTTTGGACTGCTAAAGTCAACCTTTGAGATTTTGCTGCAACAGACTTTTTTTAATGCTGCTTTAAGCCCTTGGAATTTCTCTTCGTTACCAGTTCTAGGGGCCTGGAGGCTTCATCTCAGCCTCAGGGCCCTGCATTAGCACTACCCTGTGGATCTTGTAATCACAATCCTGTTGATTTGGCTGCTAGGAAAGTTCTAGAAGCCTTCTGACAGGAAGTGTCTTCCTTCTTGGAATTTGACATTTGCTCTGTGGTACAGCACTTCCGGCATTAGATCATTAAATGTCTCCAAGGCAACAGTAGCTGGGGCATGACTGATAACTTCTTCATACCTCATATCATAGACAGAAATAGATTAAGTCACTTGGAAGAAAGCTTTCCAGGTTCTCCAAACCAGTGGCAACCAAACTTTAACATATATCAGAGTGGGCGATCTGCTAAAACACAGATTGCAAGGCCAGAGGATGTGTGTTTCTAACTCCTTCCTGAGTGACAGGAATATTCAAGATCACACTTTGAAAATCACTTCTATACACAAAGTACGATTTTACAAACAAAAGCAGTGGCTGGAGCAAAAATCCTCACTTATGATATTTGATTTTCTGGGACACAACTTGTGCTCAAAGCTGAAGCTTCCTTCCACTGGGACTCGCCAGAGAAATCTATCAGACGAAGGATGAGGAAATGGCACCATTGGGGTGCCTCTAGTCCCCCTCCTGATCTCTGGAAGTCTGTCTGAGGAAGACTAGTTCACTCACAGAAGTCAATATGATATTTGTAGACACAACAGCAATGAGTTCCCAGTAGAGCACTTGACTGCATTTTTCTTACTATAAATTATTCAACGCCAGGAAGACAAGTCCACTGTGTTTTAGGGACAACAAAGTTTTGTAAAAAGAGGTCTGGCTGGGGGCATTGAGAAGAGGAGAGAGACTATAAATTAGGTCCAGTATATAGACACAAAGCAGATAAAATTATTTTCCTAATACTGGCCACTATGTGGAAACAGCTCAGTAGCAACAGCTTTGAACTCTGCACGCTTTATTTCTCTAGGCTGCTCATGTGTTTGTGTATTTAGGTATGAAAATTTTCAACACTTCGTCTCTGTTTACCACTGACCTAAACTCCCACCTTGTGTGGCTAATTACTTGCTTTCTCTAAGGACTGAGTCACCCACTTTTAGAAGTTATTTCTTTTAAACCCACATAAGCCTTTAACAAAGGACTATGGCCAATGCTGTGCACCATGCATTTCTCACTGAGATCTCAAAGCCTTCATATATCAGTGAATCTACACTGTTACTAATGGCCCTTTCCCAGGGAAGTCATAAGCAACAACCACCCCTACTCCTCAGGTCCCACTGACGAGCCAAGGTACAACCTTCACCAATGTTTACCCTGTGCAAATCAACGAGTTTATGGGACTTACTTAAAGAGCATGAGTGAAGGGGTCCCTTACTGGAATGTGAGCACTCCCCAGCAAAAGCTCACACTAAACAGTCTTTGCACCTAGCAAGGATAACAACTCTCTCATAGGTGCATAGATAGAACCTAAATCCTCCTAGCCTTCCCCAGTCCACATAATTCTAGCCACTCCCCAAGACCAAGTGTAGTTAGGGCTACTTGCATACAAAGGATGGTAGAAGCTCACAGGTGAGGGTCCTGTGACCCTGCCTGCCTCTTATGAGTAAATGCAAGCCCAGTTGCAGTGATCTTTTGCAAATAGGCACAGCCAAACTCCCCAAGATAACAATTGTTTGGCTAAAAAGATATTCCTGTACAGTACCAGCATAAATATTGCACATGCACACACACACACACACACACACACACACACACACACACACACACACGCGCGCGCGCTCTATGGAGTCTTGAAATGAAAATGACACATTAGGGTATAATGTCATATGAGAACCATCTTTGGATGGCTACAAGGAAACAGCCTCTTTTGGACACAGCAAGACAGTGACAAAATATTGAACTCACAGCAGTTGTGAGTTCACAGCACTCACAACATCTATGCAAGCAAAACCCGCATCAAATTTCAGCACAGAGAGGGGAGCTAGGTGTGCAGCCCCACCCCCCAGCCTTGGAGCTTTGGCCGTCGTCAGTTGCTGCAGGAGGAGAGCTAACTTTCTCTGAGAGTATAGCCCCTGGCAAGCTGACCATGGTCCAATGAAAGACCACTCATCCAAGAACATGCACACAATACAAATTGGCCTCGATGGGGAGAGAGGGGAGGGACAAAGTTGGGTGGGTAAGGAAGCAGAGAGGGGTCCAGGAAGAGTTTGGGGAAGGGAGACAAATATGATTGAAATATATTGCATGAATTTTTTTTTAATCTAATTAAATAAAAAAATTAAAATCCTAAGTTTGGGAGGTAAAACTACAAAACTCTTCAAATCCTGTAAACCCCACACTCAGAGGGTAGAAGAACCCTGAGTTCAAGGCCAGACTGACAAGACTAAGTAGAAAACAGTCGTGAACTGAAGGTCAGATTCAAGCAGCAACACAGACGGGCCTTGTAGACATACTAAGTGAAATGGGTCAGACAAAAGGCCACAAAGTGTGGTCTGTTTGCACAGAACAGCCCAGTCTATTTTGACAAATTCTGACATATGAATCAGGTAGTTGTCAGGCTTTGGGAAATAAGAGCATGGAGAATGGCTGCTCTGAGGGCATGGGGTTTCCTTTCAGAGTGATTTTTAAAGGAGCCGGAAGTAGATGAGAGTTGTGCGTGCACAGCTTCATGACGGTAGACGTATTTCATCAGATACTTTAGAATGGTGACTTTCTGCATCCTTCATGTTCCAGCACCAAGTGCTTCCATTGCTGTTACTCATCAGAACAGGACAGCTTCGATAAAAGCTTCCAATCCCAATTGGTCCAGCATTTTAGACTGTCCCACACAGGACTTTAATTAAGCCTGGAATTTCTCAGCATTTAGAGACTGGGCCATAAATGCTATTCCTAACTTGTTTAACCATTTTCTCCAAATTTATTTGGGTCCCTACAAAGCTATTATTCATTCCAAATAGCCAGAAGAAACCTTAAGAGAATGAGGGAGGTTGGGTAGGTTTTTGGTTGCTTTCTTGGGCTATCGATGTTTATTTTCATTGGGAGTTGGTTGTAAGTTATTATTGGTCTTATTCAGAGAGAAAACAAGATTGCATTCAGTAATGTCTCTCTTTTTCTTTCTTAGGTTTGGAGATAGGGGTTGAAAAGAAAGAAGGGGGAATATAAAAGTATATAGAGATGATAGGACAAAAAGTAGATTATTGAATCTACTCCTTAACTTAATGTCTTAATTGTTACTCACAAGGTTATTTTTAATTCACTGGCATAGAATTTTGTATATTGATGCAAAATAAGTTTAATTTTGATACATTGGCATAGAATTCAAATTTAAGATTATTCTTCATACACATTATATATATTTCTACTCTAATATAAAGTTTTGTGCCCATACAACTCAATTGTAATACATGGTTAACTTCCAATACTTTGAAAGTGTTATTGCAGGCTGCTTCTGATAATTAAGTAATACAAGTTAATTGCTAGTTGATCAAATCATGGTCATGTCAATTACTAAGTCTATTTTTATCACAAGAATACACATCCTAGGTTTAACAGATAGATATAATTCTATAGATAGATAAGATAAAATAGTTACATAAGGTCTTCAAAACCCTCAGAGACCTACAGAATATGGCATTTAAAGATGTTTTTATTATTTTAAAGATTCTTTGACAATAATACAGGTTAACTCCTGGCAATACCTAGCCTACCTCAAAGAGAATGATGAGCATCAAAGAACCTCCTCATGGAGATGGCTTCAAATGCAGCAAACTAGCCATCAGGCAAAATGTCCTCATTTCTGCTACAGACAGAATTCTGCCTAAAAATGGGCAAGGTTGGATGCAGGCAGAGTCAATGGCCAAACTAGGCCAAGACAGGGTAAGCAAGTCCTCAATAGTTTCTGCCTCACAAATATGTCAGTCAGATATATTGGGCCAAAAGGCCAAAGATGATGCTCCAATGTTTATAGAGTTTTGGGTGATTGTTCAGGCAGCAAACTGTCTCTGTCATTTTTTTCATTTGGGAAGCTGCTAACCTGCACTTCCTTATCTACTCAGGTAATTAATTTTATTCCTTCTCAAGTCTTTGATGGGGTTGAAGACTAGATAGTTTAGTTTTATAATTAAGCTTAGTTGGTTAGGAGTTAAGATGTTTTTAGGTTTAGATAAATACTTTAAGTTGACAGAGATGAGATATTATTGATATTGATTTTCATTCAGAATTTTAGACTCACTAAGATATGAATGATATTCTCTTCAAGGTTGCCAAATAAAAATAACCAAAACACTACAAATGTAACATTTATACAATTCCTGATTGTTTCATGGTTCTTATTCCTGTAGGAGGATAATTGTATATATGTGTAATAATATAAATGTATATATAAAAAGAAAAAAAAGACACAAAAAAGAATGGTGACTTTTATATTGTGAATATTTTATCACAATTAAGCAATGTAATTCACCACTAGAATCAAAGAAGCACACCTATCAGCATCCAATAAATGTAGATAAAATATCTGACAATTCCCTACATAGGCTTACTTGATAAGAAATTTCAATAAATCACTTATTAAAGGCCCTGGGTTCGATTCTCAGCATTAGAAAAGAAATAAGGAAAAGAGAATACTCAGTACCATCCTCAGCTAGAAGTTATTCAGTGCCTTTTGTGTCAAAGCACAGAAGTGCATCACCCATACCCATCCTAGAGACCCTCACCACTGCACTAAAGCAAGAAATGAGAGGGGGCTCAGGCTGGAAAGGAGGGACTCTTCGGGAGTGCAAGTATGTGCAAAGAAGCCTTAACTAAAGGCTGCACAAACAGCCACTAGAACCAGCGAGTGCAGCAAATTTCAGAAGACAAGACCAGTACAGGTTTCTACATATTAGAAATGAGGAATTGGGGATTTGACATTTTAAATGTCGTTTATGATAATCTTGCAAAGCATAACATTTCTCTGCTGTTCTCCTTCCTAGAAGCTAAGACACCTAGCAAAAGGTGTGAGAAACCGGAGCCCATCAAGATCCACTCGACTCCTTGGCAGCAGCGTTGTTGCTAGGATGTCAGTTCTCCAGAAATGGCTGGATCTGTTCAATGGCATTCCAATCTAGAAATGATTCTAAGACTTGGGTGGAAACACAAAAGATCTGCAATAACTCGGTGAATTCTGCAAACAAAGTTGAAAGATTATGCCTGCTCCTAAGGTAGAGTAAATAGCCACAGTGAACGCAAAGGGTGGTGCTGGCATGATGACAGACAAATGGAAAAATGGAACACTATATGGCCCAGGTACAGGACCATACATCAACTCAGTCTCAATAGCAGTTCCATGTAAGCCAACTGGTGATGTACAGCCTTTCCAGCAATGGAGCCAGGATGACTAATGCACATAAAATGATGAAACAAAATCAGCACATGAACAGAAACCTTGACCCTTACTTTACACCATTCACAAATATTAACCATATGGGTCATAGAATTAAGCAAAGAATTCAAGGCTTTAAAACTTCTAGAATATATTTACAAATGTGGAGTTGGCAAAGATTGTTCAGGGGGAAAAATGTAAAAGGAATGTGCCACAAAAAGGGGAAAAAGTGTGTGTTGGAGTTCAACAGAAACTTAGCAGTCTGTTTTTGTAAAGTGCCTTTAAGATCAGGAAAAAGGAATCTACATGTTGACCAAGCTGCACATCTGCTACATATGTGTAGGGGACCTAGGTCCAACCCATGTATGTTCTTTGGGTGGTGGTTTAGTCTCTGTGAGCCCCTTTACTTGGCAGGTCTTCTTGTGGTGTCCTTGACCCCTCTGGCTCCCTCAATCCTTTCTCCCACACTTCCACAAAACTCTCCAAGCTCGGCTTATTGTTTGGCTATGGGTCTCTGCATCTGTTTCCATCGACTGCTGGATGGAGCCTCTCAGAAGACAGTTATGCTAGGTTCCTGTCTGCAAGCATAGCAGAGTGTCATTAATATTGTCAGGGGTTGGCTCTCTCCCATGGGGTAGGTATCACGTTGGGGCAGTCATTGGTTTGCCGTTCCCTCAATCTCTGTTCCATCTTTATCCCTACACTTCTTGTAGATGAGACAATTTGATGGTTCTATGGGTGGGTTGGTGTCCCCCTCCGTCCACTGGAATCCCCACCTAGCTACAGAAAGTGGCGACTTCAGGCTCAGAGGCTCTGTTGCCTGCTTTGGATCCCTTTCCCCTAGCTGGTCTGCCTCATCAAGCCTCAGTGGGAGAGGGTGTGCTTAGTCCTGCTGCCACTTGAGGTGCCAGGATGGGTTTGTATCCCTTGTGGGCCTCCCTTTCTCTGAGAAGAAGGAGAGGGTCATAAGGATGGGGCTTGGAGGAGAGGAGGGAGGGGACTGGGATCAGGCTGTAAAGTGATTAAATTTTTAAAAATTAAATAAAAAAAATAAAAGGAATTCACTGACTAGGAGAGATATAAACAGGGATATATTTAACTCACAGGACTGGAGACAAGTGTTAGGACAGTGGAGTGGTTGTCTAGCATAAACAAGACCCTGGGTTCAATGCCCAATAAAACACACACACACACACACACACACACACACACACACACACACACATACCACACACAGACACACACATGTCAATAGGCACACACAGATAGACAGATATATACACACATACACACACACGCACATACACACACACACACACATATACCACACACAGACACACCCAGAAATATGCACATGTAAATACACATACACATACCCTACACACACAGAAATGCACACATGGATACACAGAAGTACACCACACTCAGACACACACACACACCCATGGACATGCACACATAGACACACATACCTATACACCACACACACATACAGGTAGACATGTACATGTAGACACACATACACACACATTCCTGCACATTGATAATGAGAAGATAAGCAACCTAATTAAAAATAGGATAAAACATTTTAATACTGTCACAATGTTAGAGATAAAAATGGACGGTAAACACATGGAAAAAAATGCTCACCACCTGTCATCAAGGAAATGCAACTGAACCACAAGGATATCTCACTACTGTGGCTAAAATGCAGTTGTTCCAGATTCTCACATATGGCTACATATCTTGGTACAAGCAATTTGTAAATTTTCTTACTAAATATACACCACAGAACCAGGCCACTTCTGCTAGTCATTTCTGCCCAAAGGCTTCCCTCTAGGTGGTCACGGCAGCTTGTTAGATGCAATGCCCGAACTGGAAACAACCCAGAGGTCCATGAGCCAAGGAATAAATGAACTGTGGAACACCCATAATGAAAACCCAAAGATATACAAGTGACAAGCCTCAGATTATTTATACCAGTATATATGAAACTCAATAGCAAAAGCCACCAAGCGTCACAATTATACCCTACTTTTCTCACTACCAAAGACCTGATAAGAAGCAAGTGAGGAAGGAAGGTTTTAGCTCGCTGTGGTGCGAAGCTGAGGTTGAGGCCATCCCTCATGGCGGGGCTGGCATGGAGGCAGGGATGCTCCCTGGCTGTGGCAGCAGAAACACGGGGCTGCTTGTTCACGTTTCAGTGGCACAGGAAGCAGAGGACGAGGGCAGGAAGCAGGGCAAGGTGGGCAGCCTCAAGGCTGTCCCCACAGTGACCTACTCACTCTAACCAGGCCTCGATTTCTACTGGTTCCACAACTTCCCCAAAGCAGCGCGACCATCTGGGAACCAGACACTTGAGCTCAGCTACGGTGGGCATTTCAGTTGAATCCGTATCAGCACACTCTATCATTGACATAGACTCATCAAGGCAACTCTGCCCATCGCAATAGAAAGGAGGTGATTCTGGTCATAAACTTGACTCCAGTGATGGAGACAAGGGAAATCCTACAGTCTGGGTAAATCCCTCTAAAGCAGTGTTTCTCAACCTGAGGGCCACGACCCCTGTTCAGGGGCAAGGGTCGAATGACTCTTTCACACATGGATCACATATCAGATATCCTTCACGTCAGATATTTATACACTACGATTCATAACAGAAGCAAATTTACAGTTATGAAGTGGCAATAAAAATGATTTTATGGTTGGAGGGTCACCACAGCATAAAGAGCTGTGTTAAAGGGTCGCAGCATCAGGAAGGTTGAGAACCTCTGCTCTAGAAGGAGGGAAAGAGGCAGGAGAGGACCTATACTTGGGCTGAAGCAAGAGGCCATCTGAGATGGGTGGGACCACATAATAGTATCCCTAGCCTTCCTCCTTTCATCCTTCTCCTGGGGACTTCATTTTACCCCTCCCCCAAGCATCCTTACCAATGTATCTACTGGACTGGGGCAGAAGTGAGTGGCAACCCACTAAGGCCTCAGCTTTCAGGTTACCGCACAGCCTGGGGCAGAGCCTTGTTTGTGTATGCTGTAGTCAGACAGTATCATTACCGGCCCCATGTGCAGTGACACACTGTTTCACCTCCTTCTGCTACCTTCCCCTACTGTCACTGTCCTGTGTACCCCCACACCCACACCCCATATATTTCTTGTAGCCACGGGATCCTTCCTGCTGCTGCAAAGATCAGTGGGTGAACTGAGGCCTTTTTTGACAGAAGTGCCCACAATGCAAGTAGCAGCATCACGAGAACTCTGGGTGCAGGCCGTATCACAAGATCCCAACTGCCCTTCCTTAGATGGCAAAATCTGCTCGATGAGTGACAGATGGTGAACGTGCTCTAGTGGCCACTGTCCCCCGAAAATGCTGTCCTAGAAGAAAACTGAGTTTTTTCTTCTTGGAGATGTGAAAATGGGTGTCACAAGTGGTTCTCTTTGGACAGAAATTCTACACAGCAGGCTCTCTGTCAAAGAGGTCTTATATCAGTGTGGCTCATCTCAAGTCTTCGTGACATCACTCTATGGCCAGCAGGGCCAACGGCAGAATGACACACAGACTTTCTAAAGTGCTGCTTCATAAACAAAAACGGTCTAGAGTTTTCTTTAAAGAATTCTAAGTGGGAGTTGTATATGGATGCTTAAAAGGCAGAGAAATCGTGTCTTTTTTATTGTGTAGCCCAAATGGCCTCCTGGAGAATGTGCAGCAGTAAGGAACTCAGGAATGGTCTCCGCAGAGCATCCTTCAATAGACATGTGTCTATTTATCTTTTCTTTGTTTTGTTTTATTTTTCGACACAGAGTCTCTCTGGGTAGCCCTGCCTGTCCTGGAGTCACCTTGTAGACCAGGCTGGCCTCGAACTCACAGTGATAGCCTGCCTCTGCCTCCGGAGTGCTGGGATTAAAGGCTTGCGCCACCACACCCTGGCTGATTCGTGGAGCTTAGAGGCCAGGGAATCTGAAAGCATGGTGCTGGCCCCTGCTCAGCTTCTGATGAGACCCTTCTTGCTGTATGACAGCACAGCAGAGGATGAGACAAAGCATGGATACCAGCTGAGGCCTCTCCTCCTCTCTTTAGAAAGCCATAGTTCTACCATAGGGGACCAGAGCTCCATAAAGGAAGGAAGCTTTCATGGAGTGCTTTGGTGCCTGGCATCCAACTAAGGCCATTCTCAGGCAACCCTAGCCCTGGCTCAAGCAGGTCCAGAAGGAGCAACAGCCACTGATCAAGGGCACAGACAGAAAGCCTCAGCGATGTTCACATTGTGTTAATGCTACATACGTTCAGAAGATGAGCCCTGTTCTTCCTTAACCTATATTTTAAAGGGAGCCATGGCCTCCTTGACCTATACTTTAAAAGATACATCAAGGAGAGAGGGGGCCCTGGCAAAGACTTGTTGCCATAGTAGAGTCCCTTACCTAGGGATTGCTGAGCAGAGAGCTGAGGTTGGAGCTGCTGCAGAATCCCTAACCACGACAGCGCTTAGTGGTGCCATGGGGTAAGACATATCAAGACTCTGGGCTATGAGAAATATACTTCTGGGGCTGGAGTGATGGCTCAGCAGTTAAGAGCACTTGCTGCTCTTGCAGAAGACCAGGGTTCGGTTCCCAGCACTCACATGGCAGCTCACAACTGTCTCCAACTCCAGTTCCAGGGAATCCAGCCTCCATAGGCATTAGGCCTGCAGGGAAAATACATCAAAGATGGAGGCAAACACTCGTACACATAAAGCCAAACAAATTTCTTCAGAAATAAATGGATTTCTTTTCTTTGTGAATCACTCAATCTTGGGTATTTAGTGACAGCAATAGAGAGCAGTCTACTATACACACAATGGGAATTGTCTATACTGTGTGGCCTGTTTGGTTTCACAGGCCCATGGCTGGAGGGTAATTTGCTTTAGGATTTATCTTGCTTGGAGTCTCATAACTGATTCAGATAAGACTCTGGACTTTAGACTTTTGAGTTGGTACTGGAATGAATTGAGACTTTGTGGGCTATTGGGATGGAGTAAGGTATATTTTATATGTAAGAAGAACATGAGTTTCGGAGGCCACAGGGAAAGTGGTGTGTTCTAAAGGTAGCCCTCAAAATATATGTGTTAGTAGTTTAATCTGAAAAGCAATAACACAGGGCGGTGGCCCTTTGTGAGGCTCCACCCACATGAATGTGTTGATCGCAGTTATTAAAAGGGTTTACAGAGGGAATTGTGTCACTTATCACTTCTTTTGTCCCTTCTCCCGTGTGAAGGCCTGGCACTCCCTCTTCTAGAGGATATAGCAACAAAGTGCCACCTTAGAAGCAGAAAGCCGTCCTCACCAGAAAGCCCAGCGGTATTGATGTTTTGATCTTAGATTTTCCAATCTTACTGAACTTCTGGAAATGTAACTTTGTTATTTATAAATTTCAAAATCCTGGACATTTTTGTTCTATTAATACAGATAGAGTAAGATCTTATACACCCCCATTCATAAAGAGACACTCAATTCTAGGACATGCTCGTGACTGGGTCACAAGTCAGAAAGCTGAGGCCAGACAAAGCCGTGCCAGAGAAGACACACATTGGTGTGTGAAGGGGAAGGGACACAGCATGTGAGACAGGGACTCTGGTTCTAATCTTTGCCACTACTGTTAGATTTCATCACATCCAAAACATAAAACACCATCACTTTTTATGCCACCAAGAAAACTCTTTGTTGTCCATTAAACAATATGGCAGGCTAAGGACAACCCTATAGGTTATAAGAATCGAACCCACTGCTTTCTCACTCTTGATAATTTTCACT
Organism: Acomys russatus; assembly: GCF_903995435.1. Lineage (NCBI taxonomy): Eukaryota > Metazoa > Chordata > Mammalia > Rodentia > Muridae > Acomys > Acomys russatus. The sequence goes on from NC_067166.1 coordinate 16,367,034, forward strand.
TACCCCAAGAGGCTAGGCAATTTTTCCTGCCTTTGAGTTGGTTACTTGACATTTAATAGATAATCCCTTTGTAAACATCTTGATAACAAAACATAAGTTTAGCCATGTGTACTTACAGGCAGCCTTTCTTAAAAGCTTGTACTTTGCAAAATAGACTAAGAAAGCAAAGCTGAAATTTCATCATTCCTTCACTGACAAATATTTACTTTATCAATATCAAACTTATACCCCATGTTCTATTTCCTTGACTTTCTGCATAAACAATGACTTTTAGTTTTAATGTCAAACTGCAGCAGGACCTTTTGAAGTAATCTTCATCGGTAATTAATCAAGAGTGCATCCTGTGATAGAAAAATTTGAAAACAAAAAAGCTAAGACTATCTACGCATTCACAGACAATGACAAATCCAATGACAGCGCCTGCTTGGCTACTAGCAATTTATCAGATGCTGCTCAGCCAGCAGCGTGCTCACAGAATCACGCTGGTGATCAATCCACAAGACGCAACCAGCTTCCCCACTGTCCTTGCTTAGCTTTACAGTAGGAGCCGTGTCCATAAACACAGTGTCCACAGTATCTGTGGCCTTGCAGGAAGGCTCTCACACTGCCCACATTTGCAGCTTGGTCTCCCTTCACCACGCATGTGCACAGTTGCCTCCACCAGTAATAAAAAGGCACCTGATACTCCTACTAACATCAAGCCCTTTTAAATAATGGCCAGGAAAATATGAAAAAATATATATACTTTTTGTTACAAAACTGTGAGGGCAGGGCATCAGGGAGATGGGTGAGACGTAAAGAGGAAAGTGATTATTCCATAATGCTTCAGAAATTCACAGGACTCCTCCAATAAAAACGAGACGACTATTACATTTCATTACATATTAGTTAAATAGAAGCAATGCATCGTGGTCTGAACTGTAATGTTCCGAGTTTCCTGAAGTCCTGACCCTTGGGTGCTTTGGAAAGTGACTACACTTGGAAGTGGAGTCTTTAAAAAGGAATTAGTACTAAATGGAATTGTTAGCATGGACTATAATCCAAGGTGACTGGTGTCTTTGTGAGATCAGAAGACAGACACGCAGAGAAAGGACTGGATGAAGTCACAGCAAGAGGGTGTCTATCTGTACACGGAGAGATGGGGTCCTCAGAGCAGGCACAGTGAGAGGATGGCTATCTGTACACAGAGAGATGGGGTCCTCAGAGCAGGCACAGCGAGAGGATGGCTATCTGTACATGGAAAGATGGGGTCCTCAGAACAGGCACAGCGAGAAGATGGTTATCTGTACACGGAGAGATGGGGTCCTCAGAGCAGGCAGAGCGAGAGGATGGCTATCTGTACACAGAGAGGTGGGGTCCTCAGAGCAGGCACAGCGAGAGGATGGCTATCTGTACACGGAGAGATGGGGTCCTCAGAGCAGGCACAGCGAGAGGATGGCTATCAATACATGGAGAGATGGGGTCCTCAGAGTAGGCAGTCCTCTTGGGACCTCAATCTTGGGCTTCTAGTCTATGAAACTAAATTTCTGTGAGGAACCAAATTTCTCCTATGTAAGCCTTTGGTTCTATCTGCTTTCACACAGTGATACAGAACGCTATGTATGTGCCCTTTCTTCCTTGCTCTCCTTCTCCTTCTCCTCCCCCTGTTACTACTCTTCCTCTCCTCCTCTTCCCTCTTCTCCTTAGTCATATAGGAAAATAGCACTTCTCTGTTTCCATGTATCTGAGTAAGGTCCATGCAATTAGTCTGACCAAAGCACAGAAGAAGAGAGTTAACTAAGCTTCATTCTTAAGCTGAGACATTTAAACAACAGTTGTTAATTTTCAACTGGGTCTGTAGTCCTCCCTGCCATAATACCCTCAAGACCACATGTCATAGGTAATAGAATTACGAGGTGGCAGAGCTTCTGCCAGCCTGGTTCCCTGAGAGACTACGTGGAGCAGGCATTCTGTTAACGTACTTTGGACATAAAGTGTGAGAAGTAAGCCATTTATTTAATCCACTGAATTTGCAGGGTTGATTTATAACTACAACATAGCCACTTCTGACACACAAATGTACCGCAGAAAAGCCAGGGCACCAGAGTACTTGGAGTCCATGTTAAATTATTACATCAGCGATATATCACCAATGGTGCAACAGTGCTGCTTATGTCTTATAGAGGTAACCAATGTTTCAGTGGACCTAAGAAAAGTCTTCCTGATGAGTGGGAGGAAACGTGTTCTTGGTGCTGCAGACCTGGCCCAGAACACATGGCAGGAGAGGCCATAGATCCCAGAGGAGAGCAGACTGTTATTTCCCTAAATTGATATAAACTCCAATTGTATTCTAAATACTTATCCTTACACACATAGATAAGTGTGCCCTCCTTACCAAAGAAGCTGCTTTTAGCAGCTACAGAGGCTTCTGCAGACACCCACAACTGGTCAGAGGGCCCCAGCTGGGTCAGGGGACATCACTGAAACAGAACTGAAATAGCGTCAGAGCCTGGGCACCTGAAAGAGCAACAATGTCTTCTAGACATGTCGGGAAAATTGTACCCATGACTCCTAACAATATGGGTGCTTGCACAAGACCAACTCAGCTGGCATGGTAACATGGATGAGGAACTAATTAAGAAAGCCCTACCATGCGATGAAGAGCTACCAGCAATCAAATGACAGCTGAGCAAGGAAGAACCAATGTTCTTCTGGGAGACGCCTCTGATTGGTTTCCACTTTTCCAGAGTCAGCCCTAAGGATATGTACATAATGGCAACAGTAATTAGACTCAGTAGATACATCTAACTGTGTATATGTGTGTATATGTATGTATACATATATATGTTATAGAGAGACATACACATATGAAGTAGACAAAGAAGTCATAAACTCAAGAAGGGGTGGTGAAAATGGAGGAAGAATTGGAGGAGAGGAAAGTTTATAAATTATGTAAGTTGAGCACTCATGTACAAAATTCGATAAAAATTAAAGTTAAGCAGTGGAGTAATTTCTGTCTGTAAAATATAATCATACACAGACTATTTTATTTGTTCAACCTCCAATTGCATATATTCGCATAATCTTAGAGTCGAGAAGACTTTGGCAAGCAAAGAGTTCTACCATCCTTAGGTCACAGATAGAACACCTTAGACCCCTTCGGATCAAATGATCCATCAAAGTCCAAAACAACGTCGGTAGAAGGACTGGACCCAACATCCAAAGTTTGGAAAGGCATGCGGTTAAAAAGCACATATCTAATAGTAACCGTGCTTTTTCACATGGCTTAGCAGAGATAGCTGAATAGATACACACACATACACACACACACACACACACACACACACACACACATACGGAGAGGGGGTATAAATACAGAAAAATCCACAATGCTACTAGCATATATGTTTAAGTAATCCAAGTGCCCAATCCACAAAGACTTGATTAGATAGATGATGGTTCATACCTCTGACTCAGGTCTATATAGTTATAAAGTATTCTATCTTTTCCTTGACATAAAATAATACCTATATCATTTTGATAAAAACAAGAAAATCAAAAGTGAAGAAAATTGCCCCTCATGAAAGATAGTTTGACTTAAGTACACTGAAGTATATATAAGTGACCTTTGCGCTTTCAGGCTCCCTTTTCTATTCTTTCATTCTTTGTGCTTGGTTGAATCTTTATAAACAAACCCAGCAAACCCAGCTAGCTGGCCCAGCTCCACCACCTACTAGATGCATGATGGGTCTCCCATTTGAAAAAGTTCAAAGAAATAAACAGAGGGTGAGAGCATTCCCTGAGATGCCACTGAAGTGTTTAGGACAATGCATACTGCAGGTACAAAATCAATATACACACCCCTAAGTACTCATCTCTGAAAACCTGGTGGAACAAGATTTCTAGTGGCTTAAGTTGTATTTACTTTGGCTCTTCTGTTTCTTTAAAAATTGTCTAGTTTTTCAAAAAAAAAAACTATAAATTATTCTGCTTGTTTCTACTAGTGTTTGTTTGTTAAGTAGTGCTTGCCCTACTAAGCTCTGGTAATACTAGGGATTCCAATAGTCAATGTTGCTTCTAAAAAGAGTTTTATTGTTTCCTTACTGAACTGATGAACTGCTTTTCTGAGAAGTTAATATTAATGGCCGTCATTCCCAGGTAAGTAACTTATGTTTACCAGGTGGAACTGAAGGCACACCGCCACCCTGTGTGAGGTATGCGGCACACTGTGCCTTCTATCCAGGGGCCTCTCTCCTCTGCCTGTAGAGAGGTTACAGTATTACAGTGAAGAGGAGGTCTTTTTGGAGTTATGTAGCCATTTTCAAGCTCAACCAGACCTTTCTGTAATGTCCTCTAGAGTACACTCTGAGTCCTAAGGACACCGCTTAGGTCTATTTCCACAGACATTAAATGAAAGATTACTAGACTCTACAGGCTGGAATCAAAATTCAGTCTACCCACGGGTCTGATCCAGGCTCTCTTCACACCATAACGCTTTTTTTTTTTAACTTACTATATAAATTATGTCAAGACTGCAGAGAACAAGAAGACAAGAATTGGCTGTCTCGTGCTGGGCGTTGGTGGCACACGCCTTTAATCCCAGCACTCAAGAGGCAAAGGCAGGCGGATCGCTGTGAGTTTGAGGCCAGCCTGGTCTACAAATTGAGTCCAGGACAGCCAAGGCTACACAGAGAGACCCTGTCTCCAAAAAAACCAAATAATAATAATAATAATAATAATAATAATAATAATAATAATAATAATAAATAAATAAAAATTTAAGAAAAAGAATCGGCTGTCTCTGAATTTGGCAAAGTGCTGTCAGAGAGGACCCCAGGCCTGAGGGCTCCAGGCAGGTAAGTCTTTGTGGCCCGGTATTTCTCACAGCTGGATAGCCCCACGCAGCTTCTGCCTCCCGTCGTCCTGTTCTTAGTCCCGTTCTTCCCACCGTATAAAGAGTTATCATTCTAGAGTTTCTACTTTTTAGACAACCGAGCCTCAGCAAAATTAAAATAGCACATTCAAGGTCAGGAGGGTAGACAAGCAAGAACTGGTGACAGCAAACTGACAGATTGTAAAGCCTTAGAGGGCGGAGCCCACAGCCTTGGCACCTCCCCCTGGCACCCTGGGTAGATGTTTTTGTTGACTGTCTCCTAACAGTCAACAACAGTTGGAAGTTTGGAAGAAGACTGCCTTAGAGAGGCATTGTAGATTTCAACTTCAGATTGGTAAAGAAGCTTCAAAACAGGCATGCCAAACCACCCACACACACTGGAGGGAGACCCTGAGCTCAACCTCAGTGATTATAAGGTCCCAGCTGCTCAGCTGGCTGCAGGAGCCGCAGGGAAGTGTTTGTCTGGGGTCCTCAACCTGGAACAGGTAAGCCAGTGTTGATGCCAGAAGCTTTACAGATAATCATGGGTACCCTGCAGGCATTAGAAAACTGCAGAAGGTTCGAGACCCTTTAGTAAGACTTTTCTCTTTAGGTCTGGTGCAAATTTCATCTATCACAATGACTTCGTTACTATCCTATGACCCGCAGGGCATGAGGCCCGTCACAAATAGCTTTCTCTCTCCCAGGCACCCCTGCTTCCCTCCCTGTACACATGTATCTTCTCGCACTGCACAGGATAGGAAAGCTCTGTCCTGGGGGAGCACCTGTGCAGGAACTGCCCTTGGATCTGCAACAGCAGGAGGCGCCAGGCACAAGTGCAGGCGCCTACACCTGTGTCTCTGCCCATACCTGCACCTGTACCTACACCTGCACCCGGGGACGAAAGCTGCCATGCCTCTCTTCCAGGAAAAGGAGGTAATCTTGCTGAGCCATTGGAAACACATTTGAACAGTAAGGGCCCCACACCAGGGAGAAAAAGGAGCAAGGGAAGGCGCGCGTGCAACAGGAGGCAGTAGCCTGGCAGAGAAGCAATGACCGCTGGCCAGGCTAGGCATAGACACCACCACCGACACCACCACCACCACCACCACCCCGCGCCCCCGTGTAGCGACTAAGTATTAGAAATCGCAAGACCGCCACACTAGGTACTTTCATGTACCTCCTTAGCAAAGAAGACCCGAGTCAGGTTCGCAAGGAGAGACTGGAACCCGGGCGTTCAAAGCCAGGTTTGCGGAGGGCTGCGAGCTTGTGCCTGTGCCCTGGGACAGCCCTCTGCAGCCCTGTACTGGGCTCACCTGCGGCACGCTCTGCTTCTGGTCCATGCTCGCTGCGATCCCCTCCGGCTGTCCCAACGTGCCTGTGTGGGTGCCAGTGCCCCTGGCTACCGCAGCTCATAGAGTGCACCAGGCTCCTGTGCCTTTGCACCACGCGCCTGCTGCCTGCAAGAAGGGTCTAGTCGCTCCAGGGGACTCTGCCTGCCAATCTCTTGAGCCTCCACTGCCTTCACTCCTCCAAAGGTCCCAAGGCCGGCGGGTGACTGGGTCCTAGCGCCCCTCCGAGGATGTTGATCGGCGACTTCAAAATGCTTAGCCTCATCCTAGTTACTCTGAGTGATGACGTTGACGCCTTCCTAGAAATTCTAGGAAATCAAATCTCACTGAGGTTCTGAAACCTGGTGCCTTTTTTTTAGGGACTCGGGGTTCAGGTTCTAAATATTTGCTAACCTTAGCAAGTGCTCTCCACTATCCTCTTGCGGGGGGGGGGGCTCTATCCTCAAGAAAACAAACAAGTTTGCCAACATCTCGCAACTCAAATTTGTTCGCATGCTCCCCTCCCGCAACTTGTTTATATTTTGGGTACTGGAAAGGGTTAGTACAAGGCATACATGTACCCTGTAATATCCCCGAAGTGATATGAACGTGATTCCTATTATTTTATGAATTATCTTATTCTCAGATGTGATTTATATTATTTAAAAGAGATTTTATATTGCTCATAGTATATGTTAACATATATATGTTTATATATATATATATATAGCTCCCTATTGGTAATATTATACATAGTAAAGGGTGCTCTTCCCCAGAGATTCATACTCAAAGGAATATTTAAATAGCACACGTGTGTGTGTGTGTGTGTGTGTGTGTGTGTGTGTGTGTGTGTGATCCCTCAGTCTTAATTGGGCAGACAATTTATAAACATGAGTCACACATAGATCAAGCCAAACGTGCAATGATCCTTCTTGAAGCATGGCAGCTGTCCACCAGTCTGTTTAGGGGCTGATTGGTGGACTCATTAGCAGTCTAGGCACATGTTATGAAGCTCTCAAACTCTTCTAAAGTATAACCCATTATGCAGGTAATGTAAATATCTCAGCAATAAAAAGGCTTAGCATCCTGCAAATTTCATAACATCATTGTTTTCAATAGCTGAGTAGTATTCCATTGTGTAAATGCACCACAGTTTCTTTATCCATTCTTTGGTTGAAGGACATCTAGGTTGTTTCCAGTTTCTGGCCATTACAAATAAAGCTGCTATGAACATAGTTGAGCAAGTGTCCTTGTTGTATGGTGGAGCATCTTTTGAGTATATACACAGGAGTATTATAGCTGAGTCTTGAGGTAGAACTATTCTCAATTTTTTGAGAAACAGCCAAATTGATTTCCAAAGTGGTCGTACCAGCAATGGAGGAGCGTTCCCGTCTCTCCACATCCTTGCCAGCATGTGCTATCACTTGAGCTTTTGATATTAGTCATACTGAGAGGTGTGAGATGGAATCTCAAGGGTCATTTTGATTTGCATTTCCCTGATGACTAGGATGTTGAGTATCTCTTTAATAGCTTCCTGGCCATTTAGAGACTCCTCTGCTGAGAATTCTGTTTAGCCCTGTACCCCATTTTTAAATTCAGTTATTTGGTTTGTTGATGTTAGAGGTTGAGGGAATGTCCAGCCAATGAATGGCCCAACCTGAGACCCACCCCATGGTAGAGAGCCAACCCCTGATACTATTAATGATACTGTCTTATGCTTGCAGACAGGAGCCTAGCATAGCTGTCCTCTGAGAGGCTCCACCCATCAACGGATCAAAACAGATGCTGAGACTCACAACCAAACATTAGGTGTAGCTCAGGGCATCTCGTGGAAAAGTGGAGGCGGAAGGATAGGAGGAGCTAAAGGGAACAAGCACTCCACAAGAAGACCAACAGAGTCAACTAATCTAGGCCCATGGAGGCTTACAGAGACTTAAGCACCAAGCAGGTGGTCTGGACCTAGGCCACTAACATATGTGTAACCTATGAGTGCCCTAGCAAACGGAGCGGGGTCTATCTCAGACATGGACTCTGTTGCCTGCTTTTGGATCACTTCCCCGTAGTGATCCAACTTGCCTGGCCTCAGTGGAAGAGGATGCGCCTTTAGCCAAGGCCTGGGTAGAAGCAAAGACCCTCCTGATCACACAGATGGAAGCGAGCCAAATTCTGCTAACAACTAAGGAAACTTGAACATGAGTCATTCCCTGGATGGGCCCTGAGCTGAAACTACAACCCCAGACAACAAGTTGCCTGCAGCTTTTCGATAAGATTCTAAAACAGAGAACTCCAAAAAAGCTACACCCCTACCTCTTATGCACAGTAAGTATCAGTAACTATGAGAATAAGTAGTGTCTTCATGTGTGTGTGTGTGTGTGTGTGTGTGTGTGTGTGTGTGCACGTTCACACATGGAAGCTAGGGGTTGACATTGGGCATTTTCCTCTATCAGGCCCTTCCTTATTTTTAAGACAGACTGAATATGGAGCTCATAAGTTCAGTTAGACTGTCTGGAAAGCAAGCCCCAGGGATCCTCCCGCCAACACCTCCCCAGAGTGGGGTTATAGGTACATATTACTGCATTAGCACCAGCTCCTATGTGGGTGCTGGGAATTGAACCTGGGTCCTAATGCTTGCATGGGAAGCACTTTACTGATTGAACCAGCTTCTTTTTTTTTTGAATCCACTAAACTTGTAGTGTTTTGTTCTGTAGTAATAGAAAAATTGATATAATTCTTCCCTCTGCAGATGGAAAAAATGTAATGAAAGAGAGTTGGAAGGGCCAGGACAATTTAAGGGAGCAGCAGAATGTATTATAATGTCACACTCATGGCCTCTGTAGGCCTGTACAGCCAAGGAGAAGCACTACCGTAAAACCATCGGGCAAGAAATAGCCATACCAAGGTTGAGATTTGGTGAAGGACAGAGAGAAAAAAGAAAATACAAAACGCAGCAGGCAAAGGAACAGTTTGCCAAACTGGATCCAAGAGTGGAGGGAGCAGAAATGTTTCTAGAAAGAATACGTAAGTTAAGAGAAAACCAAGGAAGGGAACAGAAAACTCTCCAGACCCCTTTTCTAATGATCTATGAAAGACAAATGCAAACCATGTTATTTGCTTCTTGGAGTGTGGAGTTTTCCAGAAGAGCGCTCAAGAGATGCTAGAAAGAAGGGTGTCTATTTGCAGTATATGCTGCAAATGATCTGTTGTTCCAGAGGTACTGCATAAAACCAGAAAGTGTTTCAACACCCTTGGCCTGAGTCCTGACAGTTTACATGAATTGCTAAATAAATAAGTATCTTTGGATGCCCAATATTTATATCTTTCCATTACCATTCTGTTATGCTGTGGTGAAATAGAGCCCAACCCTAAATATTTATTACCCACTGTGTACCTCCAAAGGCACTGCAGAGGATGGGAAAGAGGAGGAGGGAAACAAAGAAAGGAAATGGATAGAAGAAAAGGAAGAGGAAGTGAAGCAAAGCTGAGGAAGGAAAGGAGGAAGAAAGTCACAGAACCAAAGATACAAAGTTCCCAGTGTGGTGTCGGCCGGGCGGGGAGTGTGTAAAATTGCAGAGTGCAGCTCTGCTCTCACTCCTCAGTGTTGCTGACCTGGCTGTGGCTAAGTGTCAGATCACCAAGGCTCACAGCAAAGCTCGCTGGCCAAATGAGCAAGTACTCGAAAGCAAGCCCCAGCCTCCTGGATCCCTTCTTCTCTTGTGGGATACCCCTTGCACTGTAGTGTCACTCCCCTGTGTCCCTCCTTGGGAACCCTAATGCCAAGAATGAAATCATCCACTTGGGCCCCAGCCATCTTCCTATGATCCAACCCAGGTACACAGGCAAAGCCAACATAGCAAATTCAACTCAGATGCACCAAAACATGTACTCTCCCTGTTCATGCTGACAGTTTTTTTTTGTTTTGTTTTGTTTTGAGACAGGGTTTCTCTGTGTAGCCTTGGCTGTCCTAGACTCGCTTTGTAGACCAGGCTGGCCTAGAACTGACAGCGATCCGCCTGCCTCTGCCTCCTGAGTGCTAGGATTAAAGGTGTGGGCCACCACACCCGGCCAACAGTTTCTTCGACATTTTCTCAATGCTCAATTGGTTCAGGACTGATCCAGATACTTTGTATCCTTCTAAAACCTCCACAACACTTTTATCAGGGTGGAAGAGGGATTGGAGAGTAATAGTGCCTGATGCCAAGCCTGGTGACTTAATCTTGAATCTAGGGACCCACGTGGTAAAAGGAGAGTAGTGAGTCCTACAAGGTGTCCCCTGACCTCTAGGTGTGTCATGGCATATGCACTATCTCACACACACACACACATACACACACACACACCTTATACATGCATGCAAAATAAACAAATAAAAATATAATAACTATATTTAAATTCATAGGCACAGCACTGCCATACCATCACCGTCCTTGCCCCAAACCAAAGGACTATACAATACCATCATCTAGACATCGTCTTCTGAATTTGAGAAACCACCTGGTGTCTCCTCCAGCTACTTTGCTCTGAAATACTGTAGACCCACAATACTAGCTCCAGTTTCTCGTAATCATCTTGAAAATAATAAACAGTTTCCTTCTCTAAATTGCTTTTGCTCATGGAGGTTTTCACAGAAACAGGGAAGCTAGAACAAATTCCAAGGGAAGATGTCCAGGAGGCAGTTATAGCTCTGGACCTGTAACTTAGAACAATGGCTAGTTGGCTATGGCCATAAACTTGGGAGTCGTCAGTATATAGATGTTACTATGAGTTGAGACCTGGATGATGTCACCTAAGGAGGAAGAAGAGGAGCCACCAGAAAGGAGCCAAAGGGCACAGAAATGCACTCAGGGTCTGCCAACTCTTAGAGGGTGAGTAGTGAAAGGGAACGCCATTAGAGACGAAGGAGCTGGGGTCTTCATGACAGGAGTAAAACAGTGAAACTAGCCAGAGGATCTAGTCCACTAATGGGAGCAGCTCGGAAACGGGAAGCCCCAGAAAGATTCAATGCAAGAAAAAGATGGCGATCTGTGAGCTCTATCCTTACATCTGGTTGGAAGAGGGAAGCTCCGAGTGGAGAAGAGCAGTAGAGATGTGGAGATCATTAGTAATGATCCAGAAAGAGCTGGTAAGGTCAAGTAGCTTCTGGAAGGAGGGAAGGGAAGAGGAGGAAAGAAACTCTGGGGTAAACTAGGACTTGGGAATGTGGGGTGACCCAGGGGTGCTCATTCCTCCAACCAAGGAAGAGATGGGCTGTGTAAGAACAAGAACGGATGGGGGCAAGTTTTGAGCATGTCGGTTTGAGGCGTCCAGAGAGAGAGCGATCCAGCAGGCCAGTGAGTGAAGGAAATATTTGGACTAGAACTGAAAGGCCAGGCATCAACGGGTCAAAGGAGCCTCAGAGAAACAGAGCTAAGGACCAAGTCTCAAAAGCGTCCACCAGCTTTCAAAGGGGAAATGGAATGGATGGGTGTGGAGAGACAGTCAGCCTTTGGGCCAACAGCTGATCTCAGGATGACTTGTTCCAGAGCAAAGACTGTTGAGAATAAAGACATTTTGCCCAAATTCTACTTTTGACAGTACTTAGGGGGACACATGGGGTGCAGGGCCTGCTGGCATGTGAGGCAAGAACTCCAACATAGAGGTTTATGTTGGAGCCTTTTCTTGCTAAGTTACTTAGGCCGGTCTTGGACTCCTCTGTAGCCCAGGGAGTCTCTGAACTAATGACCCTCCCATCCCAGTCTTCAGCGTAGCTGAGATCACAGACATACTGGCAACATATTCTAGAGTAGAAGGGCTATTTTGCCCTTTAAAAAGATGAGGTGTGAGTGCTGGGGTGAAGTCAATTATAAAACACTCATATTTCCAAAGATTTAACTACTAAAAATAAAAATTCATTTTCATAAAATTCCTACAACTTTTCATAGTTTGCGTTTTAAAGGAAGGCAATGCAAGCAAACTAAGAAAATGTTGCCCCTTAGATTTTGGTGGGCTCTTCCACCGCCTCCCCTCACCTGCCTCCTCTGTTCTCCAAACTGGTATTTCCTCTAATACATAAGGAACGCTCACTAATACACAAGTTGTCCTCAAATTTACAAACATCCCACTTAATGAAGACTTCTGAAAACAAAACAGTTTTAGAAAAAAAACTGACCATGTTTTTAAAAATCGGCCAGCCACCTTCATGCATCAGCCGCCTGATGTTCACATGGCTATGAAAGCCAGTAATAACAGCTCGGGAGCCTTGTCCCCTCTCTCCAGTTGTTAGAGGCTAAAGCCCAAACTAGCAATGAACGCAAACCACCCTTCCTGCATGCCTTCCATTTATCTGCAGAGTTAGAAGCCAGAGGTATTGGGTTCCCAAAACAAAACAACAAAAAACAAAGTAGTTAGTGAGGGTTTCACACCCCTCCCACATCTGCGTCTAGCTCTCTCCAACCCAGACATCCACTTTGTACCCACTTGACAGATCTTCATATCCCCTCTCTACCAAGAACTGGTGCTATAGCTCATGTGTGATTTGAGTGTGGTGAAGTAGGAAGACTGTGTGGACCTTTAAGAGGTGGGTCCTAGGGAGAGCATATGAGGGCATTAGCAATCGCCTTGACCTCTAAAAGAACTGGGTAAAACTCTCATGGGAGCCCAGTTAGTTCCTGCCAGCAGGCTGCTATAAAGCAATGAATTCAACCACTCCTAAGGTCCTTTGGCTTCCTGTCTTGCCATGTGACCTCCTCCTGGCACACACGTTTCTACCGTGATACTGCCAGCTACGGTGCAACAGCAGGGCTGAATGAACGAGAGGAAACTCCATCGGTATTTGACTCACCTGCTGACGCCCCGCAGCCTGCTGTAGTGACCTGCTTCCTCCCACGTTGGTCTATTCTCCACCCAGCCCGGGGCAGGGCTGCCATGTCCCAAGATCTCTTATGCAGCTCCTACTATTCCAAGCTCTTTCATCTGTCTTACTTGAGAATTTCCAGATGCATGAATAAATGGTGGAATTAATTTTGAGATGTTGCTCTTTTTAAATGACCAGAGAGGACAGAGGGAGGACTATCCACTACCTTCAAATGGCCTGAATGGCAGTGGATGTTTTAGTCAAAGAGTTACTGGGTGGAGAATAGCCAGCAGTCACCATCTGCTTCTCCTAAGTCTGAGAATGTTAACTCCTGATGGTAACACTGAACCCCTCTGTTCTGAGGCCTCTGAATGTGTGTTCATACCCTTGGGGTTCTAGATATTTCACTAGTTGAGTTGTTCAGACAAATGCCTATCAATAGTCAGTTAGGCACCAAGCACAGTGCTGGACGTTGGGGCTTCAATAATGGCCAACTTGGCCCAAATGGCTATACTGGCCAAGCTTGAAATCTACTTACAACCATCTCAGCCAGACATCCTTCACAATCCAACTGATTCCCTGAGTTTCTTGCTTTTGTAAATATCTCAGGATAGTGTGTATATTTGGAAGGCATTTGTCCCATAAAGGCTTATTGTTAACTTGGGTTTTCTTTGGGATCATAGACATACTGATGCTAGGGATGGTTAGGGTGGATTCAAGACCAGCTCTCATCTGCTTCCCCCATTGGATGTTATAGGAACTTGGCCTATAGATGCTGCATCAGTAGGACTCTAGCTTTCTGCCTTCCTCAGTTAGACAAGGTTAGCCAAGGTCAGGTTCTATGAGCAGGAAGCCCCAGCCCAGGGTCCAGGGCACTGGTAGTAGTAATGTCTTTCAGGAGCATCTCCCAACTCCAGTGCTTCCCACAGGTACTGTACCACACTGCTGATAGCCTCCGCCCCTCCCACACTGCTTCACAGCCATCCTTCCAGGAATTCAAGGAAAAAAAAAATTACTCCTGTCCGCAACCTTTAGAAGCATTTGGAAGTGCCCTGTGACTTTACTACTGCCCGCAAAACAGATTTTAAAAACAAAACCAAACCCACAACTTTCCACCGATAGAATGAAAGTATACAAATGAAGGCCAGGCCGACGATGCCAAGTGAAACACATAGACAGGGAAGCTGGTGACAAATGCTCGGCATTTCAAGTGCTTGTTAGTCACAGGCAGAGGAGTCTTGTTCAGACACCTATACCTATGCCAACTCTTTCCCCAAGTTATGTCCCTAACAGGGAAAGCATCATTTTCACATGATACCAAGTTTTCTGTTTGTTTGGCTAGCCCTCTTTGTGTACGGTTTTGGTTTCTCAATCCCTTCACACCACCTACGCAAGTGGGTCTGCTCCATAAACGGTCATGCTACCAACAGCTACCCCGTACAATAGCTTGCTTTCTTCTACACCCTTGGGCCACCTTGTTTGTAGTTACACATGTCACCACCTGCTTGTTCCAGAATTACTTACACTCAGTTTTTTTTTTTTTCACTCCTCAGCTTTGAAAGGTCTTGAGGGCAGGATGACGTCTCACATAGCTTTGCTGCCTGAATGGCATATGGCAGTACTTCAAAAGTTGACATTTCTAGCCAAATCTCAGTTGACTGACGAAATAAATGAATGGACGAATGAGCAACCAAGAGCATTCGCGCTTGGGGTGGCAATACAATTCCTTCTGAGTCTCCGAAAACCAAACCGTATTTCACATAATTCATCCAGAAATAGAAAATTCACAAAGCAAATGCCACTATATTTGAGAAGAAATATTTTCAGATTGTTTCCATATGTGTTTCTATGTATAAAGGCTTATGTAATATTTTAAATCAAATTCAGCACCATGTGGTTATGTGTCTTCCAGAAGCTTGTGATGGTGATTTAGGTCAGAGCTTAGAACAATAACAAGAAAGTTCTTAAAGGAGACTTGTTCGTTCATTCTCCAGCACTGTTCATTTTCTAGAAGTTTCTTGTCTGGGTATGGCTCCAACATCACTAGCCATCTGCGACCTCTGACCTCTCCAGGCAGAACTGCTTTCTCCTCTGAGCTTCATTGCCCTCTGTACAGGGCTTTGATGCGGCTCTTTATCCCGCTGCCCTGTGGAATTTTCCGTGGCCATCTTAGAGTGAGAAGGTGTGTTCTTCAAGAGCAGGTAAACCATCTTCTTTGCCTCACTCTCCTGGCACTCTACCATTGCTCCTGGCACATGGTAAACATGAGCAGAATTGGGGTGCCCTTATGGCGATTATAGACTTTGGACCCTAAAATCCAGCCAGCGCTCTCACTGGTTTAAATTACTGTGGCACCCACTTTATGAGCCTGAGCCACCTCCATATCTGTGCTTCTTACTGGCAGGAGTAAAATTAGCCTCTCACCACCAATTCGGGAACGCATCCTCTAAGAACTGCAAGAGAGAACCTGAGCCAGGACCGTATTTTAAGTCACAGAGTAGAGGGAGGAGAGGAAGCCTCCCCTCCCCCACTGATATCGTCTGCTCCATGCTCAGTCCTTCTGCTGCCTAGGCACTTCAAATGCTCAGGGAGTCTGCAGGCCCATGCTGCAGCGGGACATGCCCAGGGTCGATGGGGCCATGCTTAGACACAGTACAAGCAGTGGCTCTGTTGCACTGGGTTTCAGAACCGGAGTCCAGACTATCTCTAATATGCCTGCAAAGCCACAGGGCCAAGAGCTCATTGTCTTCCAAATACATTGTGCTTCGGTCCTCTGAATTTGCAGGAGTCTGCAATTGCAAATGCAAATTCCCTCTCCCCACCCCGCTCTTCCTCCTCTTCCCCTCACCTGGCTAATCAGACTGGTCCTCTGGACAAATGACTCTCAAATTGTATAGTTTCCAAACTAGCAGCCTTAACATCATCCAGGAGCTGGGAAATGCACATTCTTGGGGTCCACTCAGATCCTCATTCAAAACCTCTGTGGGGCAGGGACCAGGATCCTGCATCTTAGCTATTCTGGGCTATTCTGACGTCTGTTGAAATGTGAGCATCGCCGGTAAGCTTTCTCTTAATTGCATCACCCCAGACAGGCTTTCCTTGACCCTATTTCCTGGGTCTACATCAGGTCCCCTGCTAGTATCCTTTCACGTAGCATTCTCACATCTGTAAACTGGAGGGTCACTGATGCATTTGTTTAAAGTATTATCTTCCTTAGCAGACTGAGTTCTTGTGAAAGCCAGGACCGCATGTGTCTGGAATTTTACAGTGTGCCTGGCATCCCTCGGCACTCAGCAAACACTTATCTTTTTGTCAGTTTCTCCTAGCCACAGTCTGCTTATGAATCAACCTGCCCATGAGATGCTGCAGTATTTCTTGAGCCCACTGTGACACAGAGAGTGAAGACAGCCAAGTCCCAGTCGAGGGTGCTGACCCTATAAGACACCACCCAGCTCCCCTGCGCTAAAGCTGCCCTATGTCCTTTTACTAAGGAACCACACACGTAAGGGAAGGGTGGAAAAATTGGAGGATTCAGGTGGACAAACAGATAATGATTCTATCAAGGGGGGCAATAACATTCTTAACTATACTAGATTTGGGGATTTGGCTACTCTCGCTTTTCATGAGCCAGAGCTTGGACTGGCTCGAGCCAGGCTGTGCTGTCACTGTTCCTGGTAACTCAGTCTCTCATTCTTCTTTTTCCAGGCATAGTGTGTGCAATACAGAGTCAATACTCACCCTTTTCCTTGGCTTGGTTACGCAGGTAAATATATCTAGACTTCAACTTCCTTGAAAGAATAATTTTCAAAGATTTTATTTGTGTGTGTGTGTGTGTGTGTGTGTGTGTGTGTGTGTGTGTGTGTGTGTGTGTGTGTGAAGATATCATAGAGGCCAGAGCTGCCAGAGCCCCCTGGAGCTGGAGTTATAGAGAATCATGTGCTACCTATTGCGGTTGCTGGGGACTGAGCATGGGTCTCCTGAAGAACAGTATGAGTTCTTAACTGCTGAACCATCTCTCCAGTCCCAGGGGAAAAAATTTTGGCGGCCATCCTTTTTCCTGATGGCCAATGGAACTGTACTGCAAGATTTCCCCCTCAACAATTGTGTCACTTTTTGGTTATCATCTGAGTCTTTCTGACCAAACAGAAACTTCTGGAACAATACCCAGAAGAATTGTGGAATAGCAATGACCATGTCTACCCCTATACCTGGTAGGAAGCCCATAGCATCTTTGCCTATGGGGAGCATTTCAAGGGTGTGATGGACACACAAAGGAATTCAGAAGTGGCCCTGATGTTAGGTATTGACTATGGAATTTTGTCTGTTCTGGCTTAATTTCTGGGTAGCAGCCATCCCAGGTCATTCTTGTTTATTTAAAGCAGGGTAATTCTATGCAACCCAACCTGGCCTGGAACTCAGCCAAAGTTAATCTCAAAATTCCAATCCTCCTGTCTCAGCTTTCTGGGTGTAGGAATATGCAATATCACACTATCCTTAACTATTCTATGCCAGTTTTATTCCCCCTCCTTTTTTTTTTTTTTTTTTTTTTTTTGAGAAAAGTGATGGAGAAGTAGAAAGCAACTTCAAGCCAAGTGTGTGTGCCCTTAATAAAATGCAGGCTATTTTGGTTGGGCAATTGGAGACCTTTAAACCCAAACATAAGATCACAACCAAGGGCAAATCAAGGTCAGGGCAGTGAAAATTATTGACACCCACTTCTAAATACCAAGGAAGATTTCAGGTAACAGGAGCTGGCATTGTGCCACCTCCCAGGGTGGGGTGAACATGTCTCCTGGCTTTAAATCCTCAGACCCTGTCGGCTAACTGACTGGGAAGGCCCTGGGCCTCTCTTATCAGATCTTAGCATCAGAAGCCTGAACAACAAACATCTTCACAACCAGCACAAGGAAGTCCCATCTCCCCAGGGTCAGAGGCTGAAACACACTTAGCAAACTGGCCTTGGAGCTTTGCTGACAGAGCAGAAAGTACATGGAGACACACCTGGAGCTTCATTTCTGCATAGGAACAGGGGCATAGGTCAGACTAAGTTCACAGAGGGGTGAGGGGGACAGTTGCTGACAAGCTTAAGGACCCTCTCCAACAGTACAACAAGGCTTTGAGGAAAGCTGGCTGTCTCCTAGTGAGACACAACTGCCATTTTCTTTCCTGTGGCCATGTTCCCAAAGGTGGTTTCTATACATGGGAAATAATTTGCCTTACCCCAACATCTCCCAATTGTTCCTGCCTTCTGGATTCACCTTGGCTCTGAAATCTGCCCTGCCTTGGAACATTAAAAGCCCTGAGGGGCCAGGAGAGCAGTGGGGCAAGCCCTCCCACCCCACTTACCACTCCCCTCCAACCCCCCAACCCCCAACCCCCACCATCAGCCATTCTGGGTCAGGTAGTCGGAAGCCTACTCCTGGTCCAGAGAGCCTATGAATGGCTACAGCTGGTGCTCTGTGCCAGGGCTGTCATGTGGCCTCGCTGCTCCCTGGCATCTCAAATGCCCACATCAGAAAGACATGGCCTGTCAAGAGCGAGGTGCGGGCAACTGAATGCCTTCCACTCTGGATCCTCAGGCAGCCATGCCCAGCAGGAGTGTGATTCCTTGATCCTTTGTATTGTTTTATCAGTTCAGAGAGAGAGAGAAAGAGGGAGAGAGAGGGGGGCACTGGGGAGGGAGGGAGGGAGGGAGGGATGGAGGGAGAGAGGGAGAGAGAGAGAGAGAGAGAGAGAGAGAGAGAGAGAGAGAGAGAGAGAGTCCTGTACAACCCTTTGAATTGAAAATAATTTTTTCTAGGCTCAGACATAAATTCATTTGTCATCACTTGATTCCTAACAGAGAGAGAGAGAAAAAAAAAAATACAATGGAAAATTAGATCCTGTGTCACAATGTCACGGGTATAAATAAAATGAAAGGCAGGCTTGACGTCAGCAGTGGAGGATTCTCATGTTCCACTCCACTTCCTCATCAGCAAATATTCAGGCCAATTCACCCCCTTGGGTGGTGGAGGCTGCTGGTGTAAACAGGTGGGGCTCTGATCATGGGGACCATGCTTTTCTCAAGGTCCCATGGGGTGAGGATCACTTCCTGGACTGGATATTTCCCTGGGCTGAAGGAGTCGTGTCTAGCAGATGTCCTCCAGCCTACGTTCTACCCTGTCCTCGCTAACTTTCTACTGTGGTGATAAACACCGCGACCAAAAGCATCTTGGGGAGGAAAGGGTTTCTTTACTTGGCTTATACATCCTATACTACAGTCCATCACTGAGCAAAGTCAGAGCCTGAGCTGAAGAAGAGACCACGGAGGAATTCTACTTACTAGCTTGCTCCCTGTGACTTGCTTTTTCACATAACCCAGGGCCACCTGCCCAAGGGTGGCACCATGCCTAGAAGAGGCTGGATCCTTGCACAGGTACTATGCCTAGAACAGGCTGGATCCTTGCACAGGTACTGAACCTAGAACAGGCTGCATATCAATTACTAATCAAGAAAATGCCCCATAGACTTGCCTACAGGCCAGTCAGATGGAGACACATTCTGAGTTAAGGTCCTCTCGCTCCAAATGCCACTATCTTGGGTCAAGTTGACAAAAAGCACACACCCCAGTTTCTGCTCCAGCAGGGCACGGTAACGGATACCTACAGTCCCAGCCCTGAGGAAGCTGGGGCGGGAGCATCACAAGTTCAAAGCTAGCCTTGCCACAACAAAGTCCTACCGTCAAAACGAAATGAAACAAAACAAAATATCTCTCTTCTCAGAGGCAGCGGACTTTACCGGAATCTGCCCTGGGAATCTGATGAGAGTATGTTTATCTTCCCATGAGTGGGGGGGAGGAGGATGGAAGAGGGGGGCCTGAGGGTCCCTCTGCACAAGGAGGGCCAGGTGTACACGACAGCCTCCACTGCTTGCTCGGTTTTGATGGACAGTTGGAAAGCAATATGTAAGTTAGCCTAGGGGTGCTGGTGCACATTTTACGCACTGTGGAGCAGAGCTATCTGGAAGACCCACAGTAAACAGTTTTGTAGTACAAGCTTCCACTACGTGATCTCTCTGCATGAGAGCACTATTCTGTTCTTGGGTTTTCTTCTGAGTGCTAAGCAGCCTTTGTGCTCTGAAGCCAAAACATACATACACACACACACACACACACACACACACACACACACACACACACACACACACACAGATACACTGTAGCTGTCAGTTCAAATGTTCTGCTTCCTGAAGCCACACCACTGCATTCACTACACAGAAATTTTGATCAGAAGTCGTTGCTTTGAAAGCACTACATCCAACAGACATCAGCAAGTCCATCTTTCCACAGGGGATGGCCCTGGTGATGGCAGGTGGAGGTGACAGTACCCCTTCTTCTCTGATCACCTATGACCAGGGAAGAATGAGTTTAACCACAACACGATGTACAGTGTGGAAAAGAACGGCCTCGGGTGACCCACAGATAAGTTGGAGTCACTGTATCTCTTCCTGGCTATTTGGGTCTGATGCTTCTCTGGGAAAATGTCCCCTGCCCCCAGGTCTGCAAGCAGTGCCAATGTCCCCTGCCCCCAGGTCTGCAAGCAGTACCAGAAATAATCGATGGAAAGCACCACACAGGGTACCTAGGTCCTGATAGGTCTTCACAAACGCTGATGGAGCCTTGCAGTTTCTTTTCTTCCCCTGTCTCTGCTCTGGAAGTCCATCTGCTGCCTAGAAAGAAAACATACAAATGTCAGAACAAAACCACTGTTTCATATACATATCAGGTAGCTTTCATGCTCCTGCCCTGCCCTATGAGTGCACACACACACACACACACACACACACACACACACACACACATGTGCATGCACAAGCACACAAATGAGGCTTTAAGCTAACTTTACATACATGTGGTGATTCCAAGACCCACATTTCAGTGTTATTTTTAGACATACATTTCTAACTGTTCCCAACCAGAAGAAGAAGATTGGATTGACAAAGGGCTGAGATGGCATTTGGCCATTTTCCTCCCTGTGGGAACTCAATGGGGCAGGACTTGCTTGGCAGCGCCTCGATTTTAAGTCCTTCTCACATCGTGTCCCATTACGGCACCACGGGTGATGCTCTAGCCTGGATTCTGAGAGGCCCATTTTGCAAGATGTAATTCTGGGAGGATTTTTTTTCCCTTTATCAAAAGATTCTCATGAGGGAATATTCTTCAAGAACTGTGCCAGGACCAGCCTGAGGCAGAGCTGTGAAGGGCAGGAGATGGTTTCCTTCATCTTTTTCCTGCTTCTCTTCCCAAACCCAAGTATTCTGCATCTGAATACCATAGCTGGCTTCTAGAACCTTCTGAAAAGCTTTAATTTGACTCCCTCCGGGCTTCCTTATTTCTTATATCTCAAAGCTCACTTCTTCTATAACCGTTGCTAGTACCCTGCAACATGGTATGCTTGAACCCGTGAGCAGAGGCAGGGGAATGATGCTTGAACCCGTGAGCAGAGGCAGGGGAATGATGCTTGAACCCGTGAGCAGAGGCAGGGGATGATGCCTAGAAAGTGAAAAGTTTTATTCTTTGAGTGTCATGTTGTTGTTTATTAAAGAACCTTTGTTGTTGTTTGCTGTAGACCTGTTTCAGAGATGTGTTCATGCCAGAAGATGGATGAAACAGGAGTCAAGGGCCCTGTGCTCCCTTTAGAAATAAGATGCCCCCACTCCAAAAGACGTTAGGCATTTTGTCTTTCTTTAGAGCAATGAGCGTACTAGAGTTGGCTAATACTGGTTCATAGGAACCCACTGTTAAAACTTGGGGAATTTTACAATGAATTACTGTCAGTACTGATTAATCACTGTCAGTATTTAGCTACACTAAATAAGTAATACAGCTATATTAAATTATATAGGTAAGCATACCTTTACATTAAACAAATACATTAAAGGCAAAAGCAATCAATACTCAAACCTCACCACAACCTAATCGTTTCACTATACTACTTCTTCTGGATGCACCAGAAGTTTGGCACTGCCGCTCAGCCAAAACAAGAGGCTTATACTGGGGAGTCTGGGAAACTTCCATATTGACTGTCTCTTCTCCCACCAAGTGAACTGTTACCAATCACCAACACAGCACTGCTATGATTCCAATAAGTTCAAGAGCTGCATGGGTAGTCAGCTAAAGGCAGGGCAGCAACGTCAAGGTTCATGGATATGCTAAATGCCTGTCTGCGCTTTCCCCAGGTTACTTTCTTCAAGTCTCTCCTGTTGTATCTTTTCCTGCCCCAGAGACCCACATACCCACCCCCTCCCATATACTCCCACATACATAGTCAATGCACTGGGCTTCTGGTGAGTACTGTTGACACCAACCCAGGCCAGGAGGACATCTGATGTGGCGGGGAGCTGAGGACAGATTGTTCGGAATGCTAAGAAGGAAGCACCAGAGCAAATGGTGTATCTTGGACACGGGCCCTCGGTGATAACCATCTCTCGTCACCATTCGGTCCTACTTGCTGAAGCACAAGTGGCTTTGTGCACCTATCACGCTATATGCAGACACACGACGGAAGGTGTACAGTGACAGACCAAGCAAGTAGAAGTAAACTTACAGTTTCACCCTCTGGCTTTAATAATGCCCAGCCTTTGGCCTTTTGATGCAGAGCACTAACTCAAAGGAGACGATTTTCAAAGGAATCCAGCCTTCTGCACTTAACGGAACCAAGTTACCTTTACTATCATGTATAATTTTTAGGACATTGCGCTAAGCCCACGATGCTTGTTTAAAAAGCCCCACATCCACTTGGCTTACCATCTCCCACTTGGCTAGCTTATTCGAGAGCTGAGATTTAGTCCCAGTGCAGTTCACCCTGAAGTCACCGGTAAATGCACACATTGCTCTCTTCTTTGCCCCCTCAGGCTCTTACACCAGCTTGCCTGCTGACTCACAGCATCAGGCTATTTAGAGGTCCATCCTGGCCATGTGTACCACATAAAAAGTTAAGATTACTAGAAAGTGAGATTAGAAGCTGGCCTTCAGCATCCTTAATGGACGACACCCGTGAACAAGGAAGACAAGGCCATGGCTCACAAGGCCACATTTAATGGACTTGTGGAGAGCGCTGAAAGCCACAAGTAGATTCTCCTATGAAGAAGAGAGAGTTCTTAAACAGTGAAGCTACAAATTCTAAACTCCTAGGGAACCTTGTGGGGGTGTGCTTCTTCACTTTGGGTTGAAGGACTAGATGACCTCAGCCTTATTAACCTGCTGACCAGTTGGGCAGTGAGGCTCAGAGGGAGGAGAATGCCAGCTTTGCAAATAGCTGCTCAACAGTCCTTGGGCCAAACTCAAAGACCTGGGAAAAAACGCCCTCTTGTATTCTTATAGGAGTTTTTATATATATATATATATATATAAGAAATGACTAGCAATGTTTGTACCAAACTGTTAATAGTAGTTACTTGAAGGGAAATAAGACTATTCTTTAAGCTCTGCTATCAACACACACTTTGCACTAGGTAACTCATTTCCCCCCATCTTTCTTTTACATTCCTGAGCACAATAATGTAATCTTGAGTTTACAAGGCATATCAATCTTTGTATTCTCTTTTTAAATAATTTACTTATTTTCATTTTATGTGCATTGGTGTTTTGCTTGCATGTATGTCTGTGTGATGGTGTCAGATCTCGGAGTTACAGTTGTGAGCTGCCATGTTGATGCTGGGAATTGAACCTGGATCCTCTGGAAGAGCAGTGAGTGACTCAACCCCTGAGCCATCTCTCCAGCCCCCCACCTTTGTATTCTTTTCTGTTCCCCCAAATGAGTCATGTGAACACCATGCCAAAGAGTCCTATTGGAGGCATAATCTCCCCAAAGACAGAACAGTGGGGAGACATTGTTCTAAGAGGACCCCAAGTCCTAATGCTGGGCTCCCCCAAATGTCCCCCAGAATTCTATTGCTAACACTCGTTCCTACCCTATAATTGGGCTTTGAAGGTCCTTTGTCATTTTTCTGTTTGTTTGCATGCCTTTTCTCATGGACAAAGTCAATAGCAACTGGCTAGTTTGGAAGCACACGTGGAAATCAGTTTAGTATAATTTTCCCACAAGTAAGATCAATGCTTCCTTTTAACTTGTCTTCTTCATTTGCCATGGAGTCTCCATTGCTCTCAGACTGCAGACAGTGAATGTGGAAAGTAATTCTTGGTGCAAAGAAGTCAATTACCACCAAGAGTGATTGTGAATGGCTATCCTTTGCCCCATCTGGAGATTTGCACTTTGGAAAGGCTATTCATATATCAGGCCCCTGTGATTTGAAAAAGTGGTCTTTTTATTTCTCTACACAGTGGGATTGGAGGTACTGCACTATTGAGTAATAATAGGCTAGTTTGCCCCTAGCTTTAACACCTCCATTTATGTATTCTTTTGCCAAGTAAATGTGACTTAGATAATAATGTCAAGAGTATTTGCACAAGACTATCTACCTTCTTAAGGCAGGCCCCTGGGCCCAAGGAACTCAAGGTCCGAGCCTCCAGCCCACAGCTGTACCCAGCTTCCTTAAGAGGCCTGCCAGGACCCCAATGACATATGGTTCCAGCCTCTGATCCCTGGTGAATGCTGAGACTATTTACCTTTCCTAGGAGAGCTCCAGGGCTCCAGGATCACCCAGCCTCTGCTCCGATCCTATCTTTACTCTACTCTATCTGCTACCTACCCCAAGGAGGGATCCTAGGCTCAAGGGATACACAGTCCCATCCTCCAGTCCAAGGATCTACTTGCTTTCCTGAGGAGACCATCCAGAACTCAGGATCACCCAGTTTAGGACCCCCAATCCCAACCCCCTGCCTGTGGGTCCAACTGGAATACAGACAGCAAAGAATACTCGATGAGATCCAGCCACCACAGCCCTACCCACCATCCTGAGGTGGGAAGCCTGGCCCTAGGAGCATCCAATCTCAGGCCCAGGGCTCTTCCCACCTTCCTGAAAGGTCCATCCAGTGGGCACTAGGAGCAACCAGCCAACACCAGGGACAACCAGATGGCTAAAGTCCAGTGCAAGAACTCCTCCAAAAGGAGCTAGGGCAACACAGTACCACCAGAACCCAGCTGTCCTGCTACAAGAAGCCCTGGATATCCTAACACAGCTGAAACACAAGAAAATGACTGTAAATATATTTGTATAAATAGATAGGATAGGGGCCTTTAAAGAGGAAATAAATAAATCCCTTAAAGAAATACAGGGAAAAAAACAACCAAACAGGTGAAAGAAATGAATAAACCCATTCAAGACTTGAAAATGGAAATAGAAACATTTTTTTTTTAAAGCACAAACTGAGGGAATCCTAGAGATTGCAAACTTAGGGAAGAGAAGGAAGTACAGGGAAGCATCACTAATAGAATACAAGAGATGGAGGAGAGAATCTTAAACATAAAAGATACAATTGAAGAAATCAGTACATCTGTCAAAGAAAATGTTAAATCTAAAAAATTCCTGACACAACACATCCATGAAAAGATGAAACCTAAGAATAATAAGAATAGAAGAAAGAGAAGATTCCTGGCTCCAAAGACCAGAAAATATTTTTTACAATATCATAGAAGAAAATTCCCCCAACTGAAAGACAGAGATGCCTATAAACATAAAGAGTCTTACAGAAAGAACACCAGAAGAAGAAGAAAAACCTCTAGCCACATAATAATCAAAACACTAAATGTGCAGAACAAAGAAAAATATATTAAAAGCTGGAAGAGAAAAAGGCCAAGTAATATATAAAGGCAGACCCAGCAGAATTACACCTTGGCTACTCAACAAAGATTCTGAAATCCAAGAGGGCCTAAGAAGATGCATTGCAGACCCTAAGAGACCACAGATGTTAGCCCAGATTACTATACCCATCAAAACTTTCAATCACCATAGAAGAAGAAAGCAAAATATCCCAGGACAACACCAAATTTAAACAGTATCTATGCATAGTCCCAGTCCTACAGAAGATACTAGAAGAAAAGCTCCAACCCAAGGAGGTTAACTATAACCAAGAAGTCACAGGAAATAAATAACTCCTCTGCAGAAAAACCAGAAGAAGAGAAACACACACACACATGACCACTACCAACATCAAAAATAACAGTAACTAACAATCATTAATTATTAAACTCTTTCAATATCAATGGACTCAATTTCCCCAATAAAAAGACACAGATTAACAGAATGAATGCATAAACAGGACCCATCATTCTGCCTCATACAGGAAACACACATCAGCAACAAAGATAGACATTACCTCAGAGTAAAGGGCTGGAAAACAGAAAGTGGGATAGCCTTGAACTCCTTGGCACAGGAGATAACTCTCTGAACAGACCACCAACAGCTCAGGCACTAAGATCAACAATTACTTTTCATGAAACTGAAAAGCTCTGTAAGGCAAAAGACATTTTTAGTAGAACAAAACAGCAGCCTACAGATTGGGAAAAGATCTTCACCAACCTTACACCTGACAGAGGACAAATGTCCAAAATATACAAAGAACTCAAGAAATTAAACACCGATGAAACAAAGAATCCATTTTAAAATGGGGTACAGAGGAATAGCTAATGGTAAAGAAACATGTAAAGAAATGCTCAACGTCCTTAGTCATCAGGGAAATGAAAACCAATTCAACTCTGAGATTCCATCTTACACCCATCAGAATGGCTAAAATCAAAAACTCAAATGACAGCACATGCTGGCGAGGATGTGGAGAAAGGGGAACAATCCTCCATTGCTGATAGGAGTGCAAACTTATACAGCTACTTTGGAAATCAATCTGGCACATTCTCAAAAATTGGGAATAGTTCTACCTCAAGACCCCACTATAACACTCCTGGGTATATACCCAAAAGATGCTCTACCATACTGCAAGGACACTTGCTCAACTATGTCCATAGCAGCTTTATTTGTAATCACCAGAAACTAGAAACTACCCAGATATCCTTCAACCAACGAATGGATAAAGAAAATATGATATATTTACACAGTGGAATGCTACCCGGCCATTAAAAACAAGGAAATAATAAAATTTGCAGACAAATGGATGGAACTAGAAAATATCATCCTGAGTGAGGTATCCCAGGCCCAGAAAGACACACATGGTATGTACTCACTTATAAGTATATATTATCCATATAGTACAGGATAACCATACTACAATGCACAGATGCCAAGAAGCTAAGTAACAAGGAGGCCCAAGGGAGGATGCTTGAATCCCACTCAGAAGAGGAAATAGAATAGGGAAGTGGATAAAGTAAGGCAATTGGGTGGGAGAGGGTGTGGGGAGGAGAATGAAGGTGGCGATCATGTGTGGGCAGGAGGGGTAGGAAGTGAGAAGGCTGGAAGAGAGAAGGAAAAGCAAGTGGGGAGGGCATCTCTGGGACAAGCTGGAGACCTGCAATGGAGTAGGCTCCTGGAAGGATATGGGGGTGACTCTAGCTGAGACTCCTAGTTGCATGGGTCATGCAGACTGAAGAGGACACCCTCTAACTAGATAGGACTTCTAGTGGAGGGATAGAAACACCAACCCACCCACAAAACCTCCATCCCAAAATTTACCCTGCCAACAGGGGTTAAAAGTACAGGAATAAAGATGAAGCAGAAATTGAGGTGATAGCCAACCAATGACTGGCCCAACCTGAGATCTACCCCATGGGAGAGAGCCAACCCTTGACTCTATTAATGACACTCTGCCATGCTTGCAGAGAGGAGCCTAGCATAACTGTCCTCTGAGAGGCTCTATCCAGCAGCAGATTGAAACAGATGCTGAGACTCACAGCCAAACATTAGGCAGAGCTCAGGGAGTCCTGCGAAAGACTTGGGGGAGTGAAGAATAGAAGCACCCAGAGGAACAAGAGCTCCACAAGAAGACCAACAGAGTCAACTAACCTAGGCCCATGGGGGCTTGCAGAGACCCACACGTATGTAGCTGATGGTCTCTATGGGTCTCCATGTGGGTCCCCAGCAAGTGGAGCAGGGACTGTCTCTGACATGAGCTCTGTTGCCTGCTTTTGGATCACTTTCCCCTAGTGGGACTGCTTCATTTGGATTCAGGGAAGTGGATGCACTTAGTCTTGATGTGACTTGATATGCTGGGGTTGGTGGGGAGCAGTAATCTCCTTTTCTGAGAAGGGAAGAAGATAAGAGGGTGGGATTAGGAGGGAAAGAAGGGGAAGGGGGCTGGGATCAGGATATAAAGCGAAAAAACACATACATATAATTTTTTAAAAAAAGAAAGAATATTCTCACTAACTCAGAGCAATATCAAATGATTTGGTAGCAGGGAAAGCTTCCATAAAGAACAATTAGAATCAAGATACCTTTGGGGGAAAGAAAAAAGAGAAAAGGGTAGACAAGGGAAGGGAGAGAAAGAGAGATCAGCACAAACAGGTACAAAAAAAGAAAAAGAAACTAGAGCCTGTGGTGGTTGGCCATGCCTTGAAAGCAGAATCAAAGGCCAGGGCACGCCCAGGGCCCTGTAGGCATTCACTGTCTAATAAACAGGGTGTTAAGTTAGAAAGGACTAGACTAACAGTGAGCAGAACCTCAGGAGCTTGACTCTGCACACTTCTATGGTGCTGAAGACTGAGCCGAGGGCCTCACGCGCAAATGTTCTACAACCAGGTGCCAGTCCCTTGCTCAGTTTACAATGCTGTTGACAGTTAATTTAGAGTCCTTAATGTATTCATTTTATATTTAACTTTTAGACTGGAATGTAAACATTATAAAATCCAGAAAATTGTAAATTTTAGGTATTAAAAAAAATAGGTAAGCTACGTCGGGCATGGTGGCACACGCCTTTAATTTCAGCACGCAGGAGGCAGAGGCAGGAGGATCACTGTGAGTTCAAGGCCAGCCTGGTCTACAAAGTGAGTCTAGGGCAGCCAAGGCTACACAGAGAAACTCTGTCTCAAAAAACCAAATAAATAAATAGGTAGGCTTAATAGAATGTGAAATATACTGAAGGTGAATTATAGAGAAAAGGATTGATACACTATGTAAAAAATGTAAGCCTTTGTACATCAAAACCATGTACAATGTAGCTCTGCTACTTGTATCTGTTTTCAATGCTCTCCCACTCTGAGACGTGCCTTTTCAATTTTCTCCATTATTTTGACAGCAGAGACTCTTAACGAAAGCCAGTTTATCAAGTAACTTTTGTGTCCTGAAAAGGCTTTCTCCTCTGCCAAGGTCTCAGCGCTGCCTCCCTAAGGCTTGCTTCGGATCTTCGGAGTTCCAGCCTTCGTGGTTAACATTTCTGGCTCCCCTCAAGGTAATCTTTGTCTGTGCTCTGGAACTCAGCCTGACAGTCTTCTTTCATGCAGATATCCAAGTGTTTGGCAACATCTGTCAGGAACGATTATCTTTACCTCATCAAAACATCTTGGTAACTGAACAAATCATCTGGCTGTGCATGCGCGGTCTACACTGACCTGTTCTCTTCGGCTGGCTTTAGCTCTATGTCCCCTCCCACACTCTCTTGCCTTGAACAGTTCACCTTTACTCTGTTTTGAAATCAGTATGTGCCCTCCAACTATGTTCTTTCTCAGCAATTCTAAGTAAGCTTTATCTCATTCTGAAGTCTTAGAGTTGGTTTCTCAACCTCAACAAAATAACTGGTGTTGGCCAAAGTTATAGATAAATTTGGAGCAATGAATGCCTCCTCAATATTATATCTAATATACAAACACAGAGTCTTTCAGCAGGTCTGTGTATTTTTTTCCCCACTGCACATTAGGTTTGATTACATTTTATCTATGTTTATCTCTAAAGACGTGGCTTATGACCTAGCTGCTGTATCACCCTTGGGTATATACACATAGGCCTCTAGGTCAGCAAATGGCAAACGTGCACGTTCAAGTTTAATACTGCATTGTTTGCAGTAGTCAGAACACGGAACCGGGCTGGGTAGTCATCAAGAGATGAATGGAGAAAGAAAAATGCAGTACTTATGCACAGTTGAATTTTATTCAGAAACGTGTGCACCCATGCACGTGCGCACACTCACACATGCACACACACAAACACATATGTATGCACATCATGACACCTTCAGGAAAGCTGATGGAACTGAAAGTTATTGTGTTAACCAAAAATAAACCAAATTTATAAAGACAAATACTGTATGTTTTCTCATGTATGAATTCTAGATTTTTAATATCTGTGCCTGTGCCCAGATGGGAGTAGGGGATCACAGGGGGACAAAGAGAACTTAAGGGAAAGGCAGAGGGAAGCAAGAGAGTAATAGAATACATATGTTATAAAAGAAGGGTGAGGAAGGCACGGGCTGGAAGGATCTGAGCAGAGACATGGAGAGGGGATCAGCAAGCACAGTAAGAACATAAAGATGCCAGAGTGAGGCTCATTCCTTCATAATAATGCTTTAAAACTAATAAATAAAATTAATTTGTCTCCAAATAGTTCAAGTTTTGATGACACCATAAATGGTATTTTAATATTTCATATCCAAATTTTGTTGCTGTTGCATACAAATATAACTGACTTTTTATATTGGCCTTGTATCTCACAACCTTACTAAAATCAATTATTAGTCCCAGAGGAATTTATCATTTGGGGTATGGGGCGGGGCATATTCTTCATAATTATTACCTGATCATATTTTCCTCAGATAAAATCCTCACAACTCAACTATAAGACAACTCAATGAAAATGAATGAAACATTTAAAAACATCTAACAAAAGAGCTACACACAGTCACTTAGTACTTAAAGAGATGCCTGTGGCCTTAGCTGTGAGGGAAATGCGAATAAAAACCTAAGTGAGACCCCAAGAAACATCCACTCACGTCGCTAAACTAAACAAAGCACAATGCTAAATATATTAGTTGTAGATGAAGATGGAGAACAATTGAAACTTTACTCAGTGTTGACTCAAGTGTAAAATATCATTTTTTTTTAAAAGAATTTGCCAATGTCTTGTAAAGTTAAACTCTCATTATATATTCTGGCAATTTCTGCTTCTGGATGCTTAGTTAAAGAGAAACGGAAACATGTCCACAAAAAGATGCATCTTTAAATGCTCATGTCAACCTCGCTCAGAATAACAAACATGGGAAAACCTCCTAATGTTCGCAATGGCAACATGGACAAGCAAACTGTCATATAGTCACCACAGTGCCACATGTCAATAAAAAGGAATAAACAACTGCTATACACAGCAGTATAGGCGAATCTAAAAGACACTGTGCTTTGTTTAAAAAAAAATAGCATACACTGTATGGTTTCATATATGTGAAGTTCTAGAATTGGAAAAACTAATCAAAATAATGAAATTTGAGGTGGGGAGGTGACTCAGTTGGCAAAACTTGTACAAGCATAAGGACCTGAGTTTGTTTCCCCAGAGCCCACGAAAAAGCCAGGTGTGGATGCATGCCCCTGTGACCACCGTTCCGGGAAAGCAGAGACAGGAAGGTCAGTAAGCCCTGCCTATCTACCTGAAAATTCCCAGTTCAGTGAGAGATCCTCTCTCAAAAGTTAAAGTGGGGAGCGACTAATAGAAACTCCTGACATTGCCCTCTGGCCTCCAGCTGTGTGCACGCACATAGACACACACATCACCCATAAACTCACACACATGCACAAGAAGTTATGAAAATTAAATTTGAATAAAATGGGCCCAAAAGGATATCCCAGGGTGATAGAAATATTATATCTCTGGATTGTGGCCATGGTCATATGAATAAACATTTATTAAAAGTAAGTAAATTGCCAGAGGCTAGAGAGATGGCACAGGGTTTAGAGCTCCTATTGTTTTTGCAGAGGACCCAAATTCAGTTCCCAGCACCCACATGGCAGCTTACCTATAGTTACCAGTTACAGGAAATCCTATTCTGTAGGCTCTTTCACTCATATGACACACATAAACTCACACATGCATGCCCATATGTTTGCGTGTGCACACACACACACTAAATAATAAACAAACAAACCTTTTAAAAATTCAATGAATTGTGCACTAAGAGTGGACTCATCTTCCTGCATATAAATTATGCTAGAATTATATTTTAAACCATAGCTAACAGTCAAAGAAGATGGCAATCTTAGAGCAATTCCATCAGTGGAAGCAGAAAAAAAACCAAAAGCTTACAAAGTCTTTCATATAGAAAGAACCCTTAATAAAGACAATACAGAAATGGTGTGCACACCAATAAAATATCACAAATGCAACAAATGAGCTTTTTGTAAATGAAAATGGGCAACAAATATTAAAAACAATTCTTTATAAATAAAAAATCAAAGCAGAAGGCACATAAGTTTTTATGTAGGTTTTGGTTTTTTTGTTGTTTTGTTTTTTTGGGGGGGGTTGTTTTTTGTTTTTCATTTTTGTTTTTGTTTTTTGTTTTTTGTTTTTTGTTTTTTTTTTAATGCCTGGATTCCCTTCCAGCAGGGAGGAAACAATATTTTAGATCTTTAGAGAGAACAAGAGCTCTCTGGAAGAAAAATATGTCAATATTTTACAGAATGTTTTTTATCACAATGCCCAGATACAGGGCTTATAGACAGCTGTGGCTGTATTTGCTCCTTAAACTACCTATGGTTCAAAGATCCTCTGGTTTATACCTCTGTTTGTGTGCTTCTATCCCATGAGGTAAAAATTTAACCTTTATTGAAACAAACCATTCTAGCTCCAAATCTCCAAAAAACTGCTACCTGAGAGATTCTTCCAGATATCTTTAAGAGATCAGAGGTCAGGTTGTGGCTTGGTGGCAGAGCACTCGCCTAGCATGCAACAGACAGACAGACAGAGACAGAGAGACAGACAGAGAGTGAGAGGGAAGGAGGGAGGGAGGGAGGGAAACAGAGAGAAGAAGGGAAGGAGGGAGGAGAGAGAGAGAGTGAGTGAGAGGGAGGAAGGGAAAAAGGGAGGGAGAGAGGCTATCTGAACTGTCTGATTGGCCATCTGCTATGCTTCTGCGTATGGATATCATATTAGATGGAGTCCCCTTTGAGCCATATAGAGCAGTGAAGGGGACCACTAAGGGCAGAAATGATGGGTAGGTTAAAAAGATAACAGGCTTCTACAAAGGACCAGTATAGTCTTCTCTCCATAATCAGAATTTCCAGTTCTTTCTGGAATCCTCGGGGCCACTTTCCCATCACCTCAGGAGTGTGCCACTTATCAGTTAGCCCATCATGCCGTGTGGAGCTTGGGCGATGGTGGCTCTTTCTCAGCCACCATGGCATTTGTCTTCCCTGCTGTGAACACAGGTATTATAGGGCACCAACCATACTCAAAACAAAGATCTAATGTGCCAGAATAACTCTCAGTCAACCGAGAGATGTGTGAACCTAGGGAGGGAGTGTCTGCTGCGGGGGGGCCAAGGCATTGCGCCCACAGTCCACCCATGCAGGCTCTTCCACGGGCTCCCAGTGCCAGAGAACCAAGCAGAGGTCTGTCTTGTTCGCACTGAGCTTTAATTTCCCATTGCCATTTTCATCAGCCCATACCTGAGCTCCTACTTGCCCTGGTGTTGTTCAGAGGTCTTCAGCAAATCTCCTTAGCTGGCAGGAAGGCCCCAGGTTAAACCTCGCCACAGTCCTTAAGCCCTCTCACAGGCTCCAACCTTGGCTGATCTCTCTTTATCCCCATCACGCATGCTCCCAGGAGTCACACTCTGGACAGCTGCCCCTCTCTTGCCTTGAATTACTCTCCATTTTTAGTCCTAAGGTTTACTCTGAGCATTAATATCTGTCTCCAATAGGCATATCTTGCATTTCTGTTGCTGTGATAAAACACCCTGAGAAAAGCCACTTTGGGAGACAAAGTGGATTGTCTCTGCCTATAATTCCAGGTTCCAGTCCGCCCGTTGTGGGAAAGGCGGGAATTTGAGTAGCTAGTCACATATCCACAGCCAAGAACTGAGCATATACAGAGTGACTATATACGTGTTGGTGGTCTACTTGCTGTGCTCAGCTGGCTTCCTACACTCTTACACAGTTCAAGAGCCACTGCCTAGAGAATAGAATCACCCACATACAGTGGTCTGGGTCTTCCAATAGCATTTAATATAATTAAAACAACTCCACACAAATATGCCTGCAGGCCAAGCCAGTGCAGGTGAGCCTTTGTTGAGACTTGTTTCCCGGGGGATTTTAGGTGAGGTCAAACTGAAAATTAATGCCACAGGCAGGGAAACTAGCAGGATGAGTGAATCTCTGATTATTTGAACTGGGAGACAGAAAACCCCGAGATAACATGCCACAGATTCCAGCAGACCTCCAATATTGTCGCAGCCCCCAGAACTGTGGCTAAGTGGTAAAAATGTGGGAAAGAAAAAAAAAAAAAAAAAAAAAAAAAAAAAAAAAAAGCAAGACTCAAACACTATCAATCACTCATGTGTTTGTGTATATTTCATAATTGCAGATGTTATTAGCTAGTCAAATACAATTAATTCGTCCAACAAATATTTACTGAACATCCATTATGTGCCAGGGAAACAAGAAATTTCATTTCTTATAATCAAGAGAATAGCAGCCATGATGTGCCTTCTCTGTCATAGACAGCCATCAGGCTAATGCTCACAGTTCAAGTCCTGGTGCCTTCTGGGCTGAATCGAAGAGTCTCTTCCTCAGTCTCCACACACACACCCTAAGCAAAGCTGGTTCGTGCTAAAGTGGCTGGAAATGTCCCTGTCGAAATGCGGGGCCAGGCAAACAGCTGGTCTGGAGCAAGAAGGAGGTCCAGATGTGTCCAAACCCCCCAAAATTGAGTAGGACTGCTTCCTCCTATTCTGGGCCTGCCTGTCCTGGTACACATAAGCCTATGACCCCCACCTGTGCTGCCATTGAGGTGGTCATGGAGCCTAGCGGCCAGCTTTCAGATTAATCTTCCTCTCCCCTTATAAGGACATGTCCAGCTAGCACCTGGAATTCCTCTCCATGCAAATGAAGCATTCCCAGCATCTCACATGGGGTGGGGGGCAGTCAATGGTGTACACTCACCCTGAAAGCCCTACCCACTCCCCAAGGTTTATGTAGCCCATGTTTTCCCAAGAATAAAGAAGGCGGCTTCACTGAAAAAGGCTGTTTCTCCCGCATTCACACCTACAGAGATCCTGTCTAACCCACCCAGACCCCACACCTGGCTAAGTGTCATTCCTTCCAGTCCAGCCTGCTGCCCAATGGTGCCTGGGTACCCACCCCAAGGGGAGAAGCAGACCCAGGGTGGCATCTAAATATCTTTTAGAGGCTCCCACTGCTGGGATCGCCTGTCGTTCCTGGATCCTCACACTCAAGTGTCATTACTCCTCCAAGTATTTTTATGGCGCAGCCTTCCTTGGCTAACTAGCTACTGACTTCCTTCTTCCTTAAAAGCAAGGTCGAGCATCCTGTCCCTGGGGAAGCCCTCGCTTCCTCCATCCCTACCTACCACCCAGCCACCCCTCCCCCAACCATCACAGCATATCTTAGTTTGCTCTTCCGTTGCTGTGATCAAATCCCGACTAAAAACACCTTGGGGGAGGAAGAGTTCATATGGCTTACTGTCTGAGGGAAGTTAGGGTAGGAACCTGGTGGCGGGGACTGGAGCAGAGATGACTGAAGAATGTTCCTTACTATCTTGCTCTCTCAACTCAAGTTCAGTTCCCTTTCTTATACCTCCCAGGACCGCCTTCCCAGGGGTGGCACCACCCACAGTAAGCTTGGCCCTCCTCATCAATTATTAATGGAGAAAATGCCCCACAGTGCTCAATTCCTCAAGGAGATTCCATCATCCCAGACAAACAATGCCAAAGTCTGTGTCAAGTTGGCAAAAAGCGAATGAGTACAGAGCCCATCCAGAAATACAGAAACTACTTCCTGGCTTCAAATAGAGCAAGTCACGTGCAGGTAACGGTTTTCCACAGGGTGGGAAAGCTGAGCCACCAACCTGGGTACAGCGAGGGCAACTAGCAGGTAGCACCAGGGAGGAGCTGGTGGCCCCCTGAGGCTGGAAGGGCAACTGAAGGACTTTACCAGAACCCAGAAGCCACAGTCACGCTGCCGAGGTGGACTTCAGTGGCCTCGTATAGGAGGAAGAGGAACCACAGAGGTCCACCCAGCAGGTCTGAAGATCTTGAAGGCATCCCAAAAGGCAAATGAATAAGAGAGCCATCTGGTAGGCTCTGAGCCTTGGGGGTTAGCAGCCCACACTTCCCCACCGTCAGCCCCATCCCACCCCCCCCCCCCCCCTCTTTACACTGCTCTACCCTGGCAACTGAGGGAGCCAGGAAGAGTGTGAGGGCTGCCCCCTCTCCCACTCCCCCACACCCCCACACCCCCACACCCCCACCCCTTAGGCAAGCGGCCTCCCTCCTCTGCTTCCTCCGCACTGGTTCTGTTCTTGTTAGAAAACTCCATTCCACCGGCTGGGACCTCTCTGGCTTCTACTCTGGTTTCCGTACCAGAGCGTGGGAGTTTCAGAGTGGCAGATGAGCGAAGGCCTCCTTCATCCTGGTCCCTGCAGTAAGTGGTATAGCTCACAGTATGCAATAGGTGCTCAACCATCTTTGGATAGGAAAGAAAAGCCCTACCACCATCACCTACAGTGCTCTGTCTCTGTGTGTGTGTGTGTGTGTGTGTGTGTGTGTGTCTATGTGTGTGAAGATTGCCAAGTGTTCTACTGTTAAACTATACCCCAATTCTCCCCTCTGTCAAAATTATTATTGTTGTTATTATTATTGTTATTGTTATTATTGTTGTTGTTGTTGTTGTTGTTATTATTATTATTTCTGTGTGATGTGTGAGTAAACACAGGCATGCCCATGCCACGAAAGTCAAAGAACAACCTCTGTGTGGATCACTCCCTTTGACCTTATTTGAAGACAGAGCTGTTCAGGACCACATATGCCAGGCTTACTGGTCTATGGGCTACCACAGGGTCTCCTCGCTTCACCTCCTGTCTCTCCATATGCATGCTGGGACTTTGGACATGAGTATGAACACATTCAGCTTTTTACTTGGATTTTTGGGATCCAACTCCGACAGTTGGGTTTGTTCAGCAGGCTCTCTACCCGCTGTGCTGCTTTAGATTTTGTTAACTAAGCTAGCTTCATCTGGGAAGAGGGAACCTCATTTCCAGAACATGCCTCCATCAGATTGGCCTGCAGGCAAGTCTGTGGGTCATTTTCTTGATTAATGAATAAGGTGGGGATGGGCCTAGCCTACTGTGGGTAGTACCACCCCTGGGCAGGTGATCCTGTGTTGTATAAGAAAGAAAGGTGAGCAAGCCGGTAAGTAATGTTCCTCTATGGCTTGTGTTTCAATTCCTGCCTCCAGGTTCCTACCCTGAGTTCCCTTCACAATGGACTATAAGCTGTAAGAATAAACAGGTCCTTCCCTCTCCACGATGCTTTTGGTCATGGTCTTTGTCATGGCAATAGAAAGCAAACTAGGGGCCTGGAGAGATGGCTCAGAAGTTAAGAGCACTGGCTGCTCTTGCAAAGGTTCTGAGTTCAATTCCCAGCGACCACATGGTGGCTCACAACCATCTGTAATGAGATTTCGTGCCCTCTTCTGTTGTGCAGGTGTACATGCAGGCAGAACACTCTACTCATAATAAATAAATCTAAAAAAGAAAGAAAGAAAGAAAGAAAGAAAGAAAGCAAACTAGAACACCCACTGTGCCATCTCCCATCCTTCTTCCCTTTTTTCATCTACCTCCCTTGACCATCTGAACTCTGACTGGCATCAAAGAATGAGCAAGAAGCATGAGGCCTCTTTACCTCCCAGTCTGCAAGCTGAGACCTTCTATTTAAATAACGCCATCAGTAATTGTAATAGTTGTTGTTCTCATAACACCATCAACCTATCAGCCTTCTACTTTCTGTAGCCACTTGAGAATGATCCCTGGAAATTGCCTCAAACCTCGAAATCTCCTCCCTCTACCACCCAAGATGCTTTGAGGCCACCTCTCCCTGCCGCTAATCAGTATGTGCTCAGGATAAACAAACTAATTTTAAAATCAGCCTAAGCAAAACATAATTAGGAAGATAAATTAGCTGCCCTCCAAGATTGCATAATGAATGCCCAGGCCAAGAAAAAAAAAAAGCTATTTTTATTACCTGCTGTTTTTATTAACTGGGTAACATTTTCCCTTCCATCACTGCAGCAGAAGGAAATACCACTGAACGTGACAACTGAAATTGATTGTCTCTGCCGTGCTTACTGCAGGATGAAAGCTGGATGGTTTTTTGGGTTGTTTTTTTTTTTTAAGTTGTCCACGAGTGCAAGTGGGCATGCGCCACAGTGTATGTGTGGGAATCGTGGGACAAACTCAGATGTCAGAACTTCCTCCTCCAGAGTCCCTGGTTGTTTGCTGCTGTACACATCAAGCTAGCTAGCCTAAGGCTTTCGTGGATTCTCCTGTCTCTGGCCCCCATCTAGATGGAGGAGGGCCGAGACTACAGACCTGTGCGACCGCATCCACCTTTTCATAGGTTCTAGGCACCCAAAAGCAGAAACTCAACTTAAAATTCTGAGCCCTTTCCTCAATCCCTGAAGAGGTTTTGTTTTACTTTTCTAAATATTTATTATCTGTCTATGTGTAGTCACACCCATGCCAATATATGCACACAGAGGTCAGAGATCAGCTTTGTGCAATTGGTTCTCTCTTTCCACCACCTTTGTTTAGATTCTGGGGATCAAACTCAGGCTGTCAGCCTTCCACACCAAGCACTTTAACCTTTGGGTTACTTTTCTGGCCCTATTTTTTTTTTTCTTTTAAATTCTTATGTTACCTGTATAATAGCACACTAGTGCTAAAGAAAGGAGGTGATGAGAATCGGGAGACCAGATTTTAACTCTGGTTTATGGTGGGACAGTCTTAAGCAAGTTGGGTAACCTGTGAGAGACAGGTGTTTTTCATATGAAACATGCACCCACCTCAACGACACCAGCAGCTAGCAGCAGACACAGGCTTGCTCTGTGCTCCAAATGCCTACCTTTAATCTGTACCATGACCTCAAGAATTATTTACTGGTATTGTTTCATAGAAGGAAGTGGTCGGAGAGATTAACTTGCTCAAGAAGATATGCAAATTGGCTGTGATTTTTGTACATAGAGATCAGGAAGCAATCGTGAGAAATGTAACAGGAGCTAAATTAGGGGATTTTACCATCATCATCATCTGTAGGCTTCATCCTTTTCCAAACCTACTTTACTTGACGTTCTTTAATGTTTATACCCTTCCAACCCACCTACCCTAGATAGGAGAGAAAAGAGGTTAATAGAAAGAGAAGTAGACCTTTTTGGACTCAGTTCCTGGGAGTCATTCCCCTGGCGTAGTCAGCAGGATTTCAGCAGACCAGCAATTCAACCAAAGTTGCTACTGGAACCTGGAACAGCAGCTGGAATCCAGAGCCCCGAAGTGGTCTCTGGAGTGGTCTCTCTAGGAGCATCTCAAAGTGGGGCGATGAACAGCCAAACAGTACCAAGGCCCCAAAAAGCCCCACCTCCTATTTTGGGCTCATATATATATATATATATATACATATCTCCTCTCAGAGTCTGTACTAAGATGTGTTTCAGCTGGAAAACACCAAGCCCCCACAGGAGGTGGTTCATCTTCTAATGGATGAACATCACCTGACCTCTCACAAGTCTGTTCCCCATCCCACACTTGGGATCAAAGCAAAAACATGTTTATAACCACTACGGTTACTGTTATCATCATCAACATCATCACTTACAATTCCCCCCTAGATTCATGCTCATAAAGAGTACCTTTGACACCCCCTGATTAATCAGCCTGGACCCACATCTCTGACTGACAACTCACTCTTCTTCATTTCAGTCTATCCCTATGTACAACGTCAGGCTGTTCGCAGCAGCTGTCAATCAGCAGCCACTGGAGAGGGCTCCTCTGCAGCAACAGTTTGTAGCTTTCAGTAATGTTTGCACTTTTCAAAAGTGCTGTCAGTGTCCAAAATCTCTCTCTCTCTCTCTCTCTCTCTCTCTCTCTCTTCTCTCTCTCTCTCTCTCTCTCTCTCTCTCTCTCTCTCTCTCTCTCTCTCTCTCTGTCTCTCTCTCTCTCTCTCTCTCTCTCTCTCTCTCTCTCTCTCTCTCCTTTCTCCTCAGCCTTTGCTTTAAATTGAGCAGCAATGGCCTTTGTTTACTTGGAGCAAATCATGCACCATTTTTTCCTTGTTCTCACTCCTCGTGCAGATATATTTACTGGCCTGTAACTTTTAGATTCAATGACAACAAAGACGCCTCCCATATGCCAGGAAGAGATCATGGTTGCCTGGCAACAGGATGCAGTTCCCCGGAGGAATCACCCACTGCAGGGCACCATAGCTTCCCATGAATGCTGTTGTCACAGATTGACCACTTCACTGTACTAAAAGTCCTGAAACCCAGGAAATCCCTTTGTCCTGGGCAAACCAGGTTGGCCTCCTTGTGTGTGACATCACAAGATCAGTGCTGTTGTGGCTTCTACAACCTGGGATAGCATCGATGCCATGTTGCACCCTGGGGATTCTGCATCTCATTGGATGCTCCAGGGATTTGAGGATATACGGCTTCTTTAGGTCTGTGTGTTGCAGTGTAGTTATCCTGTATTATGTGG
Source organism: Acomys russatus (assembly GCF_903995435.1). Taxonomy (NCBI): domain Eukaryota; kingdom Metazoa; phylum Chordata; class Mammalia; order Rodentia; family Muridae; genus Acomys; species Acomys russatus. Next base: position 16,407,610 of record NC_067166.1, read on the forward strand.
CTAATATAAGGAGGGCCCTAGAAAGGATGCTTAATTCTCATTCAGAGGGGCAAATAGAATAGAAGCAGCTGAAGAGAAAGAACAGGACAGGCGCCTACCACAGAGGTCCTCTGAAAGACTCCACCCAGTGGGGGGGAGATCATCAAAGCAGATACTGAGACTCACAGCCAAACTTTGGGGTAGAGCATAGGGAGTCTTATGGAAAAGTTGGGGGATAGAAGGACCTGGAGGGGACAGGAGCTCCACAAAGAAGCCAATGGAGCCAACAAATCTGGGCCTGGGGAGGCAGTGGGAGGGGGCCAGTAAAGACCAATGCACCAGCCAAGGACCATGCATGGTGAGAACCTAGACCCCCTGCTCAGATGTAGTCAATAAGCAGCACAGTCTCCTTCTGAGTCCCATAATATGAGGGGTAGGGGCTACCTCTGACAGGGACTGTGGTGCCCATTCATTGGTCACTTGCCCCTAGTGGGGCAGCCTTACCAGGGCACAGAAGAAGTGGATGCAGGCAGTCCAGATGAGACTGATAGGCTGGGGTCAAATGATAGGGGATGAGAGCTCCCCCTTTCTGAGGACGAGGGGAGGGGATAAGGGGGGTATGAGGGAGGGAGGGAGACTGGAAGGAGATGAGGGAGGGGGCTACAATTGGGATTTAAAGTGAATAATTATTAAAAACCCAGTATTGTGAAAAAAAAGAGTAGGCAGGTCACACAGGGGCTGTACATGTGGTCACTAATAATGTGACCACTTCTTCTGGTGGGGATTAGTATGGGGTAGGTCATTCAGTGTTTAAGTCCCTCTGCCCTGCAATTCATTGGTTCGCTAAATATTTAGTGACTGTCTTCCATGTGTGAGGCTCCATCCTAGGCACTGAGAATATAGAAATGACTGGGTAAGAACAAAGCCCATGCCCTCAAAGAATGCACTTCTAGGGGAGAAGACAGAACGCACCTTGACAATATTAGGCGGAGGCTGGCATGTAGCTCAGTCATGGAGAATTTTTTTGGCATATTCAAAAGTCTTTGGTTCAACTCCTGGAAATGAAAAAACAAGTCTGAGCCAGGCACAGTGGGACACACCTGTAATCCCAGCATTTAGGGAGGCAGAGGCAGGCAGATCTCTGTGAGTTCAAGGCCAGCCTGGGCTACAAAGCGAGTCCAGGACAGCCAAGGCTACACAGAGAAACCTTGTCTCAGAAAAGAAAAAGGAAAAAATAAAAAACAAAGTCCAGTAGAAATTCAGGTGGTGGCAATGCTATGGGCCATTCATTTGCCATATAAACAAATAAACAAGAACAAAACACAGTCCACAGGGACACAGGGCCATGGGCAATTTGGGAGGGTGCCAAAGAGCACCAGAAATGGGACTCAATTTTACCCATGCCTCTAGTTGCCAACAATATGAAACATGCAACTTGGGGTTGTGTGACTCAAAGGATATGCATAACTATTTAATCAATTGATTATGAAATATTGTTTCTTTGTGAGAAATAGCTTAACGGCCCCATCCTTATCAATATCAAATCCTGTTCTCCCACAGATGGATTGGAAACGTATCAGGTCAAACTCACCCAAACAGTAGCACAGTGGTTGAGAAAGGGAAGAGTCCAAGCTTATTCTCAAATATGAAAATATTTTATTAAATGAAGTGTGGCTGCAGTCAGGGTTTCACCAGCCAAAATCCAAAGTGGAAAACTAAGTAAATACATTGATATATAAAGACTTGCAATATGTACCCCCAAAGCTGTAGAGTGTCTCAAAAACAAAACAAAACAAAACCAGAAGAAGTAACAGTATTGTAACAAATAAAATAAGACACATGATTTCACAATGCTATTCACTTATTGCACAAATAGGTATTGAGTGCCCACTGTCCACCAAGATAGTCATCCACAAATAATGAGATGACACCCACATGGACAGCTTATTTTGTTCTTCTGGTCACAGGATAATGAGTTTTGGTGGGTTTGGGGAAGTTTTTGGACAGTGCTTAGGATAGAACCCGGGACCTGTGGTTGTTAGTCAGGTGCTATGCTCCTGAGCCCCATCTGAATCCTTATAATTCTTCAAATATTAAATATCAAAGTTTAAAAAGTATTTTTAAAAACCGCCAGGCATTATGGTTCACACCTAGAATCCCAGCATATGAGAAGCAGAGACTTGAAGAGCTGGGCCTTAAGGTCATCCTCAGCTGTGAAGTGAATATGAGGCTAGCCTGGGCTCCATGACACCCTGTCCCAAAACAAAACAAAAACTCAAATACAAAACAAACAGACACTTTCTTTTATGACAGTGTTTCTCAACCCTGGGTGCTATTGGTGTCTGGCAGTAAGCATTTGTCCTGGGGCTGCCCTGGCCATCCATCCATGCATAATAGGTCCTGGCCACTCCCACTGCATGAACCCTCTGTACCTCCAGACTCACTACCATCAGCGTTCCCAGCATTCCAATGATCATGATGTGCCCGACAAATTAACTCATTAGTAACTATGTCTGTGTTGATAGAAAAGCCCTGCTCTCAGCTTTGAGCAAAGATGCTTTCTTTGCGGTGGTCAGCAGGGACGCATCAATGCTCTAGGCACTGAGAATAATGTCCCTGCATCAGTGGAGCATCCGTGTCACCCGACTCAAGGCTCAGGAAACATTGCAGAAGGAGCAGTAGAAGAAAATATAAGATCTGGAGAAAATGGGGGGCAGGGGGTGCTGTGTAGTACTGGCTTCCATGCACGATGTGTGACAACTTCTTAGTTGCCAACCGGAAGGGATCTGGGATCAACTGAAATGCAAGCTGCTGGGCACACCTGTAACAAATTATGCCCCCTCCTCTCTCTTGTGTTTTTACTTTCTTGTTTGCTTCTTCCTCCTCTTTCATCTTTGTAACAGATTTTTTTCAATCAGATTATTGATGCGAAACAGCCCACCCTGAACTGCACGTGGTGGCACTGTCTGGTGGGAGCCTAGATAAAAGGATCTGGAAGAAAGAACTTTTTTCTTTTGCTTCCTCGTTTGTTCACTGCCAAATCCTCCTATTCCTTCACTGATACCAGAAGCAAGCACTTAGGACTTCAACACAAAGGGCCGCAGCTCTCCAGGACTCCTCAGGCCTTCAGCCAGGCTGGGACAGCTGAGAAGCCCAGGTATGTGTTCTGAGCAGCTCCTGGACCTTCCAGTGTGGGACAGCCATTGTTAGACTAACCAACCCACAGCATATAACTAATCCAGTGGCTCCCCTTTAAACCATATCCTGTTCCTATGAGAGAACCCTTACGGCTGCTGCATGCTGGACCTCACTGCGACTGTGATTACCCACACATGATTGAGCCCATCAACAGCTGTCGTGCAAAAGGGTGTGGCCCCCAGGGCTCTTTCTGAGAGTTGCGTAACCACGGAGAAGATGCCCCTGCTCCTGTCAACAAACTCCTCCCCAGAGCCCTGTACCCAACCCTAATGAGACACATGGGGTCACCAACATTCCAATTTATTTATTATTTATTACTCTGTGTGTGTGTGTGTGTGTGTGTGTGTGTGTGTGTGTGTATGTGTGTACAGTATGTATGTAGATGTGGGCATATTCATGCCACTCTGCTCTTCTGGAGGTAAGAGGACAACTCTGGAGAGTCAGATCTCTCCTACCAGGCACGGAATTCAGATAATCAGGCTTCCACTCACACCCACTGAGCCACCTCACTGCCCCCACTCTCACTGCCCCCACCTCACTGCCCACACTGTCACTGTGCCCTTCTTCAAACAGGCATGGAAGTAGAAAGGAAGCTAGTTGGTAGAAGAGAATTAGTGGGAATCAGAGAGTAAAGGGGCGTGGAGTGTGTGTGTGTATGTGTGTGTGAGTGTGAATGTGTGCAAGTGTGTGTGTGAGTGTGTGAATGTGTGTGTGAGTGTGTGTGTGTCTATGATAAAGTACACTTTGCATGGCTTTGAAGATGTCATAATGAGTCTATTATGTATAACTAACATGTACTAATAAAGTCGTTTAAATCCAAGTACTCAAGAGGTGAAGTCAGGAGAGCACAATGGTCTTAAAAAACAAACAAACACCACCACCAACAACCCCATGTCAGCTCCTACACCTGTTTGCCATAGGGGTTAGAAAGGCCCAGGCCCCAGCTTCAGCCCCAGCTTCAGGTTTCCAAGCCTTCATCAGAGAAGCTTCACGCTGCACCAGGCAGAGGTTGACACAGAACCACTTAACTGACTACGGATAAGTGATGGTGGAATGCTCTGCCTTAAACAGGCCAGCTGTGTCAGCCTCTGCGAGGTCAGAGGTCAGAGGTCAGGGAGCACCACACAGAGGGGACAGAAAGGATGGGCCCCTCAACAGCTCATCATGGCTGGGGGAGGGGCCCGTAAAGCTCCACCCACCTTGAGGAACTGTTCAAAATCAACAGTTGTTAGGGGAAGGACTGTCTCCCCCCCTCCAGTGGGAACAACCTCCTACCCACGGTAGGACAAATAACTGATTAAACTCAGTGGGCCACATACAAAACGAAGACAAATATGTAGGAGGCATGAGAGAAAGGGGGAGATGAAAATGATGTACATTTATTAGCATGAGATTGCTAAACAATTTTTTAAATTATAGTTCCCTTACATGTCCCTGAGGAAAAAGAAAGCAAGACCCTTTTCTTTCAGTATGGGGACTCCTGAGTGTGGGCACAGAGTGTGACTCCTTTCACTCTGGAGAGAGACAGACCCCCACCAGCTCCACATAGAGCCCTCAACCCCTTCCTGTGTGGATGAGGGAGGTGGCCCTCTGCAGGGAAAAGCTGGCCTGGGAGTCTCGCCAATAAAGGAGGGCAGGCTTGGCTCCGCAGGGGATCAGTGGCCGCAGGCTTAGGTGCCTGCGTCATACTGTCATCCAGGCCATGCCCCAGACTTGCCCTCTCCCAATGAGCTTTGCTGATGACCAGGGACCAAAGCCTAGACACACACACACACACACACACACACACACACACACACCTTCTCTAAGCCAGGCAGCTCAGAATTGTGCCCTGTCTTTACCAAGGAGCAGATGGGGCGGGGGGGGGGGGGGGGGGGGGGGGCGCGGGGGCTGCCAGGCCACTCCCTGCTGCCAGGACTCTCAAAGAGCCCATTGTGCTCAACCTAATGCAAAGCACCTGGCTGGGGACGGTTGTTATTCGGACACACATACACTATCTATAAAGAAGCAAATATTTTCAGTTAATAAAAATGCCTGCTGAACTCAAGCCTGGCTCAAAATTTGTAGGTCCCTGGAGCCCTGGTCCTTCTTGAGACAAAAGGAGAAAAGCAGTCTGGTGTATTCTCTGAGTGGAGCAGGTTGAGTGGCTTCTAGTGATCTCGAGTTAAGGCGAGGACGGAAGGGTGAGAGGACCCAGACTTGAGCCTTCACTTCTGGGATAACCACTGAAGCCCCAGGGGGGCCCAGCTCCAAGTTCTGCAAGAAACAACTCCATTGGAGGCTTTCACCTCTAACACATTCGCAACCTTCCAAAGCTGAATGAGACCCCGCCCCCCACTCCCGCTCCGCCCCTGCCCCTCCTCTTCCCCTCACCACCCCTTCTCCTCAGCTCCCCCTACCTGACCTACAAGTCTACATGAGCAGTTTTGACAGAATTCCCCCTGATTTTCAATAAAAACCAGAAAATGGGATCTTTCTGTGGAATCTTTTTCACGTCTAAGTACAGATTAACATCTTAAAAAACAAAGCTTCCTCAAATACGTAAGGCTTTAAAACTACCTCTGTTTTAGAATCGGCGAAGACAGTGGTCAAGAGTAAGGTATCCAGGAAACTGGGACGGGGGAGGACATCCTACTGGGACTCTAGATGAGAGAAGCATGGGAGAATAGCAAAGTAGAAGGATCCAGAGGGTCCTAGAAACCTACAAGTAGAACATTATGAAAGGCAGATTTGGGCCCAGGGGTCTCACTCAAACTAAGGCACCAGCCAAGGACAATACAGGCGGTAAACTTTAAACCCCTACCCAGATCTAGCCAATGGACAGAACATTCTCCACAGTTGAGTGGAGAGTGGGGTATGACTTTCACACATACTCTGGTGCCTCACATTTGACCATGTCCTCTGGACGGGGAGACCTGGTGGCACTCAGAGGAAGGACAGCAGGCTACCAAGAAGAGACTTGATACCCTATGAGCATATACAGGGGGAGGAAATCCCCCTCAGGCACAGTCATAGGGGAGGGGAATAATGGGAAAATGGGAGGGAGGGAAGAATGTGAAGATACAAGGGATGGGATAACCATTGAGATGTAACAAGAATAAATTAATAAAAAAATTTTTTTTAAAGAGTAAGGCATCTAGGAAGCCTCAGGAATCTGTCTGGTCTGTGCCTTGCATGCTGTGTGACATTGGCTACTTGTCTACCCTGTCTGTGTCTTACTTTCTCCGGCATAAAATGGACGTGAGGAAGCGCATTGTACACTTAGATGAGAGAATGTGTGTAGCTTCCTATCTACAAGCTATTACCTTTAGGGGACCCCTGGTCTGCTCTCCCAGAAGTCTTTTTGACAGTGTCACTCAGAGTGGAACATTCCATCAATGCTTGTGACAAGAAGCTCAGGGCCTCTTAGAGAATCCCAGTAGCTGTAATCTCCAAACTGAACAAACTCCAAATCTCATACTATGTTCACTATTGCTCATGTCCCAGGTGTCCAACAGCTGCCTTCCCAGAATCCCCTGCAGAGTTCTCTGCCTTCAGCGACAGAGTGACTTATATCATACCTGTACCTTCTATTGGTGGCCAGATTCCTCCATTGTCCTCTGTCCACAGACGCATCCAAAGTTTAACAAGTCCTGTGTGAACTGCTCTATGTTGGCATCTCTGAAGCAGTGACTTGCTGCATACAGTTTCTGGGGAAGTAATTTGGGTAAATTGAAGTGAATGAAAGGAAAGAATGAGAAAAGCCAATGGACGCTCGTGTTAGGTGCAAGGGAATGAAATTCATACACAGTGCCCATTCGCACTGTTGATAGGAAGGGATAATTAGAAAATCATTCTCCACTGTGGTCCTTCCTTCCCCAAGGGTCATTGGCCACCAGACCAAAAAAAACAAAGGGACCAGGATAGATGAATGGGGGGTTTGGGAAGCTGTGAGTACGCTGGACAAAACTTCCAGGAGTCAGCTTCAGAGAGGCAGCTCTTTTTATTAGGTGAGGCAGATAATGGTTCTTAGGGCTATGGGCAGGAAGCCCTGATTGGTCATAACACAGCGCCTATCATCCGGCCAGGAGGAAGGAGCAGGACTCGTATGCTCGCGGGAAGCTCTGTGCAGGGTCATCTTCCAAGCAAAGTGAGGCATCTGTGCCTAGAGACACTCTCCAGATAAGGTCAGGCAGAGAAGAGGAAGCCCCACTGAGAAAGAATCCTCCATTTTGCACTGAGCTATCAAAACAGGGTGGACTGCAACCTTAATAGCAGGATCTTCCAACACAATATATTTATTTAAAGTTAAACATGCCCTTAGCATACAGTCACTAGAAACCTACCCAAGAGAATAAAAACATGTCTACCTAAAGACTTGTATATGAATATTTGTGGTGACTTATTCATAACAGTTAACACTTGGAAACAACCCAAACTGACACTGATATGTGGAGATGCATGGTTTAGTAAAACCACACAAGAGAACTGTCCACACAGTTGCTACTTGAACTGTGGAAAGTGAATATTGTCAATTTAATGTTAGATACAAAAGGCAATTGCATTCAAATATGTTGACTGTTACATAATGCTATGCTTAGGCACCTGTAATAGTTTTGTCACGTTTGACACAAAGTAGACTCGCCTTGGAGGAGAGTCTCCATAAGGAGAATGTCTTCAGCAGGTTGGCCTGTGGTCATGTCTATGATGGGTTGTACTGATTGTGGCCGATGGGACACCCAATCCACTGTGGGTGGCACCATCCCCTTGGTTTGGGTCCTTGGTTGTATAAGAGTCAAGAAGGTGAGATAAGTAGAACTATGTGTCCATCTCATTCTCTCTCGGCTTTTGTCTTAGGAGTTACACTGCAAGACCCTGTCTAAAACATACATACAAAAAGGGTTACAAAATAGATTAAAAAAAAAAAAAATAGATACAATGATGGGCTATAACCTGGAATTTTAGCTAAATATACCCCTTCTCTATTAAAGTTGGGTAATCACAGACTGCAAACAAAACTAATACCATACTGGATTTGTCACTTTGTAGTCGGGTCTCTTTGTAGCATAGATGGGCATCTGAGCTGTTACTTACCTACTCTTCACCAGGTTCTTTCTGTCTGTCTGACTCCTGGGCCAGGCAAGCATGTATGCTTAGGTCCACCATGGAAAAACCCAGCATCTGTGTGATAGCCTTACTAATAGTCCAAAGGCAACACAAGCTAACATAGGCTTCAATGCATCTTTGCACAGTTCTGGATCAGATTCCTTGAGTACTGGCCCACTGTTTCCTTCCCTTCTCATTTCACTCGTATACTTCACTTTTCCCTAAGGTCACCTCTGCCCCGCAAGCTTGTGTGGCTTAGAATACTCATTTCCTACATCTGAGGACCTCATTTCCCTGCTGTCTGTTGGAGGCTGCCTTAAGCACCTCACTGGGTAGCGCTCTTCACACAATGGTTAACAAAATGGCAGCTTGCTCCTTCAACCCCAGTCAAGGAGAGCATCCTGGAAAAATGGGGTCAGGCCTTAGGTAATCATTCACACACAGCCATAAGTGTCCCATGCGGAACTTGACTCATAAGAAGCCACTCATGAGTCCTCTCTGTGCCCATGAAGAAGAGAGGATACAGGTTGAAACTGAAAAATGAAGAGACCAGGGATTCTCTGCAGACTGTCCATCACAAGTTTCCCTCTGGCCCCTCATATCTGCATCACTCCCACCTGCAGAGTATATTCACTCCCTCCTGTGGTACCCACGAATCTCACACCATACCGGCACCTGCTCAGTCCCCAACAGCATCATCCAAACCAGATCCAGCTGTGGATGAGGCCCCTTGGGTGTATTTCCTCCCAAACTATAAAACTAAAGACAAGTCATGTGATTCTTAACTCCATGGAGCAACAGTTCTATCTAGTCAAGCGGGTATAGAAATGCTCATTTAAAAGGGACAATGAAAAAGAGTTACTAGTCGTTGTGGCAGCACATACCTCTAATGCTGACCCACAGATGGCTGAGGCAGGAGGGTTGCAAGTTCTAGGCCAACCTTGGTTACACTACAAGACCCTGTCTAAAACACAGATACAAAAAGGTTACAAAAGAGATTAAAAAAAAAAAAATAGACACAAAACATTGCCAATCTTAAAACCTGCAACCTGAAGGCTTCCTTAAGAATTCCATGGCGGGTTACAGAGGTGTAATAATTTCAGAGCATAACCCCCCCCCCCCCCGCAGGCTAAGCTGGTTATACCTTCTGGATCTTTCTTTTTCAAGGAACCTGCTTCCTGCTGGTACAATTTTGAGCGGTACCAGCTGCCTTACCACTTTGCATCCTTTCCATCCACTTCAGTTTGATGGTGTTTTTGCAGAAATGATTTCATCAAATACCTTGTGGGTTTCCCTTTACATAAAAGCTGTGACCATAGCTCTTTTTTTAGTTGAGCCCCTATCTACTTGGATTCCTGCTGAGAATTTGGAGGACAGCTCTAGTAAGCTTTCAAATGACATCATCACCAGACAAAATCTGTGAACTTGTGTCTTGGGAGGGGCTTGCATATGCCTGACCTCCCTGTATTTTTAACAAAACTTGTACAATCTCCATTGAGTGGGTCGTCCCCCCCCCCACCCCCCGCACTCTAGGCCAGAATTTATTTGAATTAATGCTCCAATGGAATTTCTTTTTAAAAGTTTTAATTTTGATTTATTTTTAAATTTTCATTCAGTTGTTTTGAGACAGGGTCTCGGTCTCTCCCTCTCCCTCTACCTCTCCCTCCCCCTCTCCCCATCCCTTCCCCTCTCCCTCCCCTTCTCCCCTCTCCCTCCCCCTCTCCCCTCTCCCTCCCCCCTCTCCCTCCCCCCTCCCTTCTCTCCCCTCCCCTCCTCTCTCCATAGCCCAACTGTCCTAGAATTCAGTTTGTAGAGCAAGCTGGCCTTGAACTCACAGAGCTCTGCCTGCCTCTGCCTCCTGAATGCTGGGATTAAAGGTATATGCCATCACACCTGACTTTCTTTTTAATGGTTTGTGTGTGGGTTTATGTATGTGAGTTAAGTACCCAATGGGCCGGCAGAGGGGTTAGATCCCCTGGAGCTGGAATAAGAGGAAGTTGTGAGCTAAGGGAAGCAGAAACTGGGACCCCCAACTCTGATCTCCTGTAAGAGCAGTGTGTGTTCTTAGCTGTGGAGCCATCTCTCCAGCCCCCGAGAGTCAGTTCTGAATTTTATATCTTTCTGCCTCTGCAAGGACTGAGGATTTTTGAAATCATCAAGTTTTGGTGCCTTTTATTGCTTGTCAGCTTCCCCCACACCCTCGCCATTCCCACCCTCCAGCATTTTACTATGAGCACTGAGAAGAAACCAGGTGGTACATTCAATATTTTGTTTTGGAATCAGCAAGATTCCTCTCACCATTTACTTCATGTGTGCAGAATTCTTTGATTCACTTGTGCATTTTTGTTTTTAGGACATTTTTAGCATACACACACATACACACATACACACACGTAAAGGCATGTATAAAGTAATGCTTAAATGTTTAAAATGTTTTATATTTTTCTAAATCCATAATTGGGGGGTATTTAAAAGGTGCTTTGACTTTTTTAGAAGACCCTGTTGAATATATAAACAGAAGTTTAAATAGAAAGTTAATAGCAGTGACTGCCTCTGGTGTACAGAGATCTCCAGGAAGTTGATAACCTATAAGATCTTTTTATTCTAGCAAGATTTACAAGGAAGATAAGGCGAGGCACATAATCATGGAGAGCAAAGCAGGGCTGGTATCCATTGCGGTTTCATGGAGTAGATGGTGGCCCTGCAATGCTGCTGCCCTGAGGCCCTCTAGTGGTTATACTCTCTGTGGCACCAAGAGAAAAACACTGCTGCTAAGCAATCGATCTCCAAGAAGTTGTATCTGAGCTCTGCGTGGTGTTGAACACCTCTGATCCCTGTACTCAGGAGAGCCTGAGGCAGGAGGATTACAAAGGCCAGCTTGGGCTTCATGCTGAATTACTGTCTCAAGAAAAAAAAAGTATTATCTGATTAACAAGATAAAAAAAAAAAAAAGGTTCAGCAATGCTTCCTCCAATGTTCTTTCAGTATTTAATCTCTGCACAACCATTTCATACGTCACTAGACACCACAATCCCTTTGATCGTCTTTAATGATTACCATTGCTTCCTTCTCTGTTGACATTCTGTCCCTGTAAGCTGTGCTCTTTGCCCCCACGCTTGCCTTCTGGCAGTGCCCAGCACCAGGCTAATCTCTTCTCTACCTAACAGTCCTTGAAAATATTTGCAAACAGCTCCTTGCCTGCCCCCTCACCTCCTTCAAGTAGTCCCCATTTCTAGATTCTTCTCCCTGTGTTGGTTGTTCTTTTCTGGGCCTGTCCACACAACCCCTGAAGACATGCTGACTGCCAAGGCCTGCCCCACACTACCGGAGACGTGGGTGTCACAGAGCTGATACAACAATCTTACCAAACACCCTATTTCCAGACCCTGTTCTCCTCGGGACAGCATTGTCGAAGATGGGCTGACTCTAAGAGTGCTCTATACGGATTAACCACACATGAGTCAGCTTCACACCTGGCTTACCCTGCCCTCTTTGTCACACACCTAGAAACACTTCACGCTTTGAAGCCATTTCATAGTTTACAAACATAACAAATACAAACAATTGTAAGCAGATGGCCAGATTTACATGAACTTAACATGCGTACAGAGTTCAAAAAGAGTCTTGGGGAACCAACTGCTTCCAGGCAAGATGGCCGCTTGGGTACTTGGAGTGGGCCTCTGACCTTTGTGTTTGCAGATGGCCGACCTGAATCCCTTCCTCTGCGTTTTCAACTCCTTTCCTTCCACCCTGCCCTCTGTGGACACAGAAAAGAGGCTCCATGTCAACAGCACAGCATCCCGCGATACTGTGAAGACTCATATTCAGTGTGTGCACTCCTCCATCCTCCGAGCTAATGGACACTTTTCCCTGCAGGGCTGTTTTTCAAAACCTTTCATCATCCACTTGTCTCCCCTGGCTCCACTCTAATCTCTCCATAACATCCTCCACTTATGGGCCCCAAGACTGAGCAGTGGACTCTAATGACCTATATTGGCTATAGATTAAAAGAGCTATCTCTGCAAAAATATTTCCTTTATAATACAGCTTGCCGTAACTAAGATTTACATGCCTAAAGACTCCTTGGAGGATAACAGGTAGTGTTTAAAACTTTCTCTGTAGATTGTCCATTTTGATATCTGGGTACCTTATCTCCCAGAACCAATGTTGTTTCTGACACGGGGTCTCCCAGCCCAGCTGGAAAGAGATGTTTTCATCCATTGGCTGGGTTTAGGGGGTGAAGATTCTCTTACCTTGGTAAGAAAATGAACTGTGGCTAGTGAGATGGATTAGTGGGTAAGAGGAGCTTGCCACCAAGCCTGACAACCTAACATAATATCTGGACCCACACAGCAGAGAGAAAGGACTGACATTTCATGTTGTTCTCTGTCTCCTACATGTGCTCTCTGCTGTGCGTGTGTGTGTTGTGTGTGTGTGCGCACATACACACACACACACACACACACACACATGATAAATAAAACATATGTTTAAAACAAACAAAAAGAAGATAGGCTACGGGTTGCTCTCAGCAGGAGCATTCTTTTTTTTATGACCTTTAAATTTTTACTTATTTCTTTTTTGTGTTGTGGGTGCTGTGTCTGCACATATGTCTATACACAGTGTGCATGTCTGATGCACTAGCAGGCCGGAAGAGAGTATTAAGTCCCCTGAGACTCAAGTTACAGCTGGTTCTAGGAGCCAGTGTTGGGCATCAAGCCCAGGTCCTCTGGAAGAATAGCCACAACTCCTAACCACTGAACCATCCTTCCAGCCCCAGCATGGTGGTGGTGATGGTGGTGGTGATGGTGGCGGTGGTAGTGGTAGTGGTGGTTTGCATGAAGTGGGGTTTTTCCCCACATGTTTATGTGGCTTCACCATCCTCATTTGGTCTTCATCCCAGCATCTGACCTTTCTGTAATCCTGCTACTGTCCTATATCTCCCAGGATGCTATTTCATTCAACACCTGTTCAACTTCCGTACCAACTCCCGTTCCTGCCCTTCACAGTATCTTAGAGCTTATCTCCAGAGACCTAAACCTCCACACCCTATTGAAAGCAGCTTCAAACCAGTGTTGGAGATGCCTCTCTGAGCCCATTGCCTTAATGAGCTCTTAGTGATGCCCTTGCTTTAAGTGGGCAGCTTAGTTATCCAAAAGGCCATCATCAAGCCATAGAGATGGCTGGGTGGATAAGGTGCTTGCCTTGAAGGGTATGAGAAGCTGGGTTGGCTCCTCAGAACCCACATGAAAACGCCAGGCACAGTGGTGGGAGCTTGTAACCCCAGGGCTGAGGGAGCCAAGGGAGATCCCTGGGACGCATGACCAGCCAATCTCACGGGATTGGTGATTTCCAAACCCATGTAGAGATCCTGTCTTAAAGGAGGTGGATGGCGTCCCTGAAGATGAAACCTGAGTGTGTCCTCTAGCCTTCTCATGTGTACTTGTACATAAATGAATGTGCACACAAGTGTGCGCATGCGCGCGCGCACACACACACACACACACACACACACACACACACACACACACCACTGTTATTAGAGGAACTTCAGAAGGGTCACAAAATGAACAATACGGTTTCCACAAGAAAAAAAAAAATCCATGACCTCCTTTGCAGTAGACTTCCTTAATTGTGCTGTATCAACTCAATTCATAGCAGCTGAGAAAAAGAGAGAGAGAGAGAGGGAAAAAAAAAACCAAAGAGATTCTATTTGGAAATCTATGCTAAATGGCACCTGCTTTCCACAGACTCCCTTATTCCTCCGTTTATGAATCACAAATTAGACTCTTGCCTGCCAGTACTTCCAATATGCTTAAAGTTCTCCCTCTTTGGGGATGTGTGGGTCAGTGGGTAAAGGCACCTGCTGCCAAGCCTGACAACCTGAGTTCAATTCCCAGGACCCACATGATAGAAGGAGATACGAATCCCCACAGTTGTCCCGCGCTCTCCTCACTCATGCTGTGGGACACACACAGCCAGACACACACACACACACACACAGAGAGAGAGAGAGAGAGAGAGAGAGAGAGAGTTAATTAATGACTGCTTATTTTTTTAATTTTTAAAAATTTTTATTTATTTGTATTTTATGTACACTGGTGTTCTGCATGCATGTATGTCTGTGTTAGGGTGTCAGATCTCCTGGAACAGAAGTTATTCTACAGTTGTGAGCTACCATGTGGATTTTGGGAATTGAACCTGGGTCCTCTGGAAGAGCAGCCAGTGTACTTAACCGCTGAGCCAGCTTTCTGGTCTGAATACTTACTTTTCAATGTCAAATTGTCTTTATTTTTGAGAAACCGCTGAATGAAAGCAAATCTACCCACAGCAATATAAACCAGATTAAGTAAGTGGCCGAGGTCAAACGAGGAGTGTGGAGGGTGACACCAGGAGACTTTGAATGTCGTGAAGGTTTCGTGAGTAGATGTGTGTAACAGTGTGAAGAGGTGTCCACCAAGGCATGTGCTAACGGCTTTGTCCCCCAGCCTCTTGTGACACTGTGGAGTGTTTGAACTGTGAAGAGGTAGGGCCTGCTCGGTGGGCTTCTGGTCGTATGGCAGCGTTCCCAAGAAGAGGGTACCAGGACCTTGACCTCTCCTCTTCCTCTCTTGTGCCTCCTGGCTTCAATAAAGTCAACAATTACTCCTCTCTACACCCCAGGTGTGATGTACTGATTTATCACAGGCCCAAACACCCATGTGGGTAACTAAGACTGCACTTCCAAACTGTGAGCCAAACCTGCCATCATCTTTAATTGGGTGGCTTTATTACTTTGTTATAGCAATAGAAAGCTAACGGAATACATTGGCCAAAACTCATCACGCAGATGTTTTAAATACCACCTATTCTCACATCAGTGAGGTGAAACGTGCAAAAGGTTGATACCAAAGAGACCAACTGACCGATGCTGACAGCTTACCATATTTGCCTTGCATGTTGAAATAATAGAATAGTACATGCCATGAGAGCAGGATTTCCTGTGAGGTTGAAAGACTGAGTCACGAAGACGCACTGAGGACTCTAGCAGAACTCAGAGGCGAAATGAAGCCACAAACTGACAGACATCTCAGGAAATGCCAGTCCCCACCGAGGGAAATCCCAGCTTTAAATAAACTCACGCTAAAAACTCCCACCTATACCAGACAATCACTGGAGAATCAGATCATGATGTTGACGGGAAGTTAATTGAACGTTAATGCTTCCGGAAGATAAGAAGCTTATAGATGACTACAAAATAAAACTGCTTTAAATGATCTATAAGAAAAAAAAAAAGGAATAGAAACTGAAACGAAACAACAGCAGCATATGAAAAGAAAGCAGTTGCCCAGCAATTTGGGAGGCTGAGATAGAAAGGTTACTTGACCCCAGGAATTCGAGACTAAGGTGACTAACATAGTGAGAATACTTATCAAAAACAAAGACAAAAAAGAAAAGAGCCGAGTAGTTGTGATAGTGAAAACTTATAAACACTGAAACTTGACATATATACACACATACATACATACATACACATATATGCTATATCATACATGCTTAGATTGCCAAGACATGTATGTACGCATATATATAATGTACACTTAATAGATTAATTAAAAAGAAGGAAGCAAACTAAAGAAATTTTCAAAATTTAGCACCTAGATTTTAAAAAAATGTGGAAATGAGAAAGAATTTAAGATTCTCAATGACAGGAAGACACCCATAGGAACTAACGAGGGGGCATACAGAAAAAGGGAGAGAAGGGATACAACAGAGTTATTTTAACAATTGGTAAGCCAGGAATTCTGAGCCAGGCACAGCGGCTCACACCTGTACTTCCAGCACTCCAGCGGCAGGAGAGTTTTGTTGCATTTACATCCAGCATGAGTTATATGGTAAGACTATTCCTTGAAAATAAAAGACACAAAGAAACAAAAATTAAAGACAGAAAGCTTTAGATGGCTGAGTGCATAAAGCTAATATCTACTGTTACCTAACACAGTGCCCTAGAACGTAGGCACAACACCTTCTGTCATTCGATCTCGCCTATGGGTTTGCCTCACCTGGGAGTGTCCCTCGATCTTGGGTCTCCACTGCATTTGTGGCCAATGGGCAGATGTGGTCAATGGACAATGACCAGCTTCCATTAGCCCACAGCAAACCACAAAGGAAGGGAAGGAGCTTCAACCCACAAGACCCCTGAAGAGCCACTGTTTGCTCGGCCACCAGGGTACAGACTGGCTCTGCAGAGCTCCTTGGCTCCATGTTCTCACTGTTTTGCAGCAGGGCTTTTAAATGCCCTCCTGTGTGGCATTTCCTTTTACAAAGATTGTAACTGAGGCTGACTGAGAACTTGTTTCCAAAGAGGGAAGCTGGAGTCATTTTAACTGATGCTTTGGGTTTTTTTTGTTTGTTTGTTTTTTTGGTTTTTTGTTTTTTTGTTTTTGTTTTGTTTTTGTTTTGTTTTGTTTTGTTTTTGTTTTTTTGTTTTTTTTTTTTTTTTTTTGCTGCTATTGCAACCCTGTTATAACTAATTGTTAGTTTCACCTATGCCCACTTCATTTGCCGCATTCAGTTCTAAGTTCGTAACTGAATTGCTTTAGCCAATGCTAACGTTTTTGTTCCTAGGACTATAGTGCTGAGGTTTTCTTCATTTTTGAACTATGGTTAGTGTTTAATAAAAGAAACAAGAATTGTCTTTAAACAATATTTAGATAGGTGGATAGACAACGTAGAAAATATTATAGATGATAAGAAATTACAATAGGGAGAAGAAAATGAAAAGATGAAATAGAGCTTACATGATGACACGTTCCTGTAACCCTATCCCTGGGAAAGTGAAGAAAAGGTTCAGGGCCAACCTCAGCTACTTAGTGAGTAGCTTTGAGTCCACCCTGGGCTACATGAGATTCTGTCTCAAACAAAAACACAAGGGAAAATCAGCAAGTTGTTTTCTCCCCATTTTGGCTCCCAAAACATAAATCATTTCAGTTAGAAAGTGGAAACTAGAGAATTATCTATCTTCAGGGCTGGAGAGATGGCTCAGAGGTTAAGAGCACTGACTGCTCTTCCAGAGGTCCTGAGTTCAATTCCCAGCAATCACAAAGTGGCTCACAACCATCTATAGTGTGATCTGGTGCCCTCTTCTGGCATGCAGGTGTACATGCAGGCAAGACACTGTATACATAATAAATAAATCTTTTTTTTTTAAGTTTAAAGAAAATTATCTGTTTTCCCCAAATAAATGTCGTGTAGAATCTTTGATAAACAAATTAATAATGGAAAATAAGAAAGTGTTGATAACCCTCCCAGTGACTTTGGATGAGCATCTGTTCTAAAAATGTTTTGTTCTGGGAGGGAGTCCTACCATAACAGTTATATTCAAAATATAGAAGATACTTGACCAAAATCCTGCAGCTTACTTGCCCTAGAAAACTCTTAACTTAAGCATCTTTAGAGCCTGACAGCACGACTCATGAAGGAAGGCTTGGAAAAAAAGGCAGGAAAGGAAAACACCGAGGCAGCTTCAGGATGGGACGAAGTGAGAGAAAGACACCCCTCAGGTCCAAGGCTGACACTGATTTTGAATGCCCAGTCTCTGACCTCACAAAATGCCTGTGGACTCATATCACTGATGTTCAGATGCTTGGTCTGAGATTTTGATCACTACACACATGGAAATCCAGAAGGAAGAAGGTGGTGTCTTCTCTGCTATCTTCTGGGGTAGGCAACCCATCTGTGATGAGAGGCGAGTCTGCTGGTTTGGTGTCTTCCTTGGCCTACCGAGACGTTTGGGTGCTTTAATGATGTCATCTCATACCGTGTGTGTGTGTGTGTGTGTGTGTGTGTGTGTGTGTGTGTGTGTGTAAATTTTTACTACCGCAGGTAGAAAATTCTCTACTTGGACAAAAATCCATAAATGA
The DNA here is from genome assembly GCF_903995435.1 of Acomys russatus. Taxonomy (NCBI): domain Eukaryota; kingdom Metazoa; phylum Chordata; class Mammalia; order Rodentia; family Muridae; genus Acomys; species Acomys russatus. The sequence continues at coordinate 16,425,774 of NC_067166.1, forward strand.
TGCAGGAAAGAAGAGCTCATAACTAGAGTAAGAGAACAACATGAAAATTCTGACAGGAAATCTGTCTTAGTTACTTTTCTGGCTGCTGTGGTAAAAATACTCTCATAAAAATCAATGTAAGGACTGGAGAGTTTATTTCAGCTCACAGTTCACGGCAAGAAAGTCAAGGGAGCAAAATCTTGAGACAGCTGTTCACATTGCACCGTCAGTCAGGAAGGAGAGAATGTTTGCACTCATCTTACTTTCTACTTCGTATACAGTCCAGGATCTAAGCTTGGGGAATGATGCTACCCACAGTGGACTGGTTTTTCTGACTCCAGTTAATCTAATCAAGATAATTCCCCCACAGGTATGCCAGGAGTCCCACCCCTCAGATGATTTTACATCCTATTAAGTTGACAATTGAGATTAAGACTAATCAACACAAGATGGTTCCTTCAGGTATACTAGGGACACTTCCAGACACCAAAGTTTGACTACTGGCATGCTATACTTTACGTGAAGATGCTAAGAATAGCATAGACATCTCCCCTCAGGTGGAGGCATCAAGACACAACAATGTGGTCACCAGAAATCTTGGGCAGGAAACCCAAACAGTCTGGTTCTTCTTTGACTCTGCTGCAGCCAGCCAGCCACCGTGAGCCCCTTGTACCCTTTCCTGTGGGAATCCATTCTTCACCCAGTTGCCGTTCTCATCCCCTTTCTCAATAGGTCAGTGGAAGTATACTCTTCCCCAGCCTAATCGCACTTTAATCCAGCCACATCCATGTGCCCTCCATTTGTGGTTTCTATTCTTCCTCGGTCAGGCCCTCCTAGGGTAATAGTCATACATTAGCTATGGAGTAAGTGTTCACCCTTTAAGATGAAAGTAACATGGAAGACTCTCTATTTATAAAGTGATTTATAGATGGTTGTTTTCATTTCTCCTTAAGCCACAAGTAAAATGAAGACTATATCTATAGATGCAGCTATGAAAACTTTCTGTCTCAAATCATGTTGAGGGAGCCTTATTCTGGCACCATCCGACTACATCCTGCCTGTGTCTTGAAAACTTGAGTGAAGCTAAATTTTGAATTAATTTTTGAACTGATTTTTCCTGACAGAAGGAATTTCTAGCTAGTATAAGATTCCAGGTGATGGAACAGTCATTGCTTTCTACATTGACCCAGATTTACAGCACAAGAGTGCAGAGAATGTGAAAAATGTTTGGGAAGGAATGCCTGTGAATCCTGTAAAAATTGTGAAAAGGCTGACAACAAAGTAGGCTGGGTAGCTTGCAATTGTTACAGAGGTTGTCCATTAAGGAGCGACTTCAAACTTTGTCCTGGGACAATAGGAAAGGTACTGTGATGGAGGACACCACTCACTGAAGGTGCAAAATTGAAATTCACATGAAAAGAGAGTAGATGAGAATACAGAGCCTCTGCAATGTCCTAATGGAAAGCGGGTGCCTAGAGCTGTGTTTTTTCCAAGGTTCCATTGTGGAGGCACACGGAGATCACAACAGTGTGGTCTAAGGGAGCCAGGATACACTTTGAGATGATAGGAGAATGTAGAATCAGACACATTAAATTGGTTTTGTGAATGTTACAAAAGTAAGAAAGTGTTGGGGGCCCCCACCAATATTTTAGAAAACCATCAAGGCCGTGCACTGTGCGGCAAGGCTGATTCTCTACATGGAACTTGGAGTGAACTGTGTATGAAGCTGTGAAAGTCAAAGCCAAGTTTCAATAGAAAGCACAAAATACTGGACATGTCAAAAAAACAAAGAACATTTGCCAAGGCACGCTGCAAGTATCAACCGAAACTGGTCCAAGAGAAACCCCACATAGAAAACAGATTTGGAGGACCGAGGATACCTAAACCTTCTGGAGCCCAGGTGATGCCAGCAGAAGTCCCAGTTGATAAACATGGAGCCATGAGGTTCAGTGTTTGCTTTGCTGGTTTCCAGTCTTGCTTTTAATCTCTTGCTCTGCCTCAATTCTTCTGTTTTAGTAAGAATGTTTACTATGTGTATGTGTTGTTGTTACGTGAGAAGTATATAGTCTATTTTCTTTCTTAACTGGCCCATAAGAATTTACATGAGTCTCAGAAAATACTTTCTACATTGAACAGTGTGATACCCTTAAGACTATGGGAATTTGGGAGTTGGATTGATTGCATTTTACACTGTAAAATGGCTATGAGATTTTGGGGACTAGAGCTTGGATATCATAGTTTAAAGTGATGTGTTTGGGTGTCAAGAGGACAAAGAGTAGACTTGTAACAGTCAATTTTGATTATCAACTTGATTAGGTAAATATGTAGGATATTGTCAAGGCATCTGTCTTAGTTATTGTTCTATTGATGTGAAGAGATGCCATGACCAAGGCAACTCATAAAAGGAAGCATTTGATTTGGGGCTGGCTTACAGTTACAGAGGGTCAGTCCATTATTACAGTGGAAAGCATAGCAGGGGGTAAATAGGCATAGCACCAGAGCAGTAGCTGAGAGCTTACACTGGTCTACAAGCAGAAGGGAGAGAGAGAGAGAGAGAGAGAGAGAGAGAGAGAGAGAGAGAGAGAGAGAATATGAGACTCTGAGCCTGGTGTGGATCTCAAAATCTACCCCCCAGGGACATGCTTCCTCCAACAAGGCCACGCCTCCTAGTCCTTCCTAAACAGTTCCACCATTTGAAAATAAAACATTCAAATATATGAGCACATGGGGAGGATCATTGTCATTAAAACATCATAGCATCCTTTAAGCAAGTCTGTGAGGGTATTTCCAGACAAGATTAACAGGGATTGACCATATTAACAGACTATGAGTAACACCTATCCACTGCCTGAGCTCCTGGACTAAATAAAAAGAGAGGAGGATGAGAAAGGGAGCCAGGCTAATATGAATATTTCTCACTTTCTGCTGCCAGGTCTTCCTAGATGTGAACAAGCAGCACCGCACTCATGCAGCCACCACTGTAAGCTGCCTTTGATCTGCTACCTTGATCCACTGTGTCCTCAGATGGTAAGCATAAATAAACCTTCCTTCCTTTAAGTTGCTTCTTCTTGGGCATTTGGTTGCAGCAACTAGGAAATTAACTGATAAATCATCCTAAATAGATGTGTGGGGTCCATTCATGAGATTGAAAAGAGGAAAATAAATACCTAGAGCAAGAACAGGTTTTTAGAAACGAGGAGCCAAAATTGGAAAAATGGGGTCATGGAAGTCTCTAGAAAACAGAGCTGGCCAACTAAGACTTGAGCACCAGATAAGAAAGTAAAAGTAGAAGTTTGATCCTGATGTCCAACTTTCAATCCCCAGGACTTTTAGAAAGAGAAATTTGGGGAGATTTCTTCCAAAAACATATATTTCTTCTAACTAGAAGTCTAAAGTTCCTTGGCTAAAGCATTCTCTCCTGTCTAGCACAATGAATGAAAACTGCAACCATGAACACAGAATCAATCAGATACTCAAAAAGTGCTGTGGGGCATTTGTATCATTGGATTCTCTGAGCCTATGTCGGTATGAGAATGGATTTGTAAGCGATTTACAAGGAGAACTGCCTGTGAAGGACAAAGGGGTAGAGATTAGGAACAAGTGGGAAAGCCTCAGACCAAAGCGCTGGTCCATACCTATGAAACAGCAAGGAGAGAGCAGACTGGGAAAAGCTTCAGATTCCAGCACTGTCTGAGAAAGTCTCAGGCACAGCAAAGGGGAGTCTCTGAAGCAAAGGTTTATTAGGGGCCCCATAACAGCCAAGCACAGCCGCTGACACCAGCATCCTTGCCTTATTCCATCACCAGACAGTGCAATCTAAGGAAACATGGCCTCTGCTCACGTGGTGGTAGACCCACATGTTCTGTTAGTCAACTGCCTTTCATGGCAGGTTCCCTGAAGGGACCTCTGAGCAATGCCTCCATGATTGAGATGGTCCATGCTTTCCCTACCCAGGGTCAGGTCTCCAGGGCTTTGATGGGCCTCTCTTCCTGAGGAAGAGCTCAGAATATGAGCCATAACTTCTGGAGATGCTGTTTGTCTTGAGCTCACAAACAATATGCATTTGTGTACTATGCAGCCTAAGGTCCCTTGCTCTCAGTTCTGCAGTTCTTGACAGCTCACCTGCTGATTCACCATCATTCTAAAACTGTGTTTAGCCATTGATAGTATCAACTTTTTAGGCAAGTTGACTATTGTGTCTATTTACAAGTAGAGGATGAGAGTAGAAAGAGTTCTCATCGTTGCCAAGTGACCCAACATGCCTCACTCTCTCCCCACATGGTGTACAAGCAGCCCCACATCCTGCTTCTGACAAATAAAAAAAAAAGCAGTTTTCTCTGCCAGAATCACTACTCCTCTTTTTACCTGCTGGCCTTAGGATTTAAACAGTTAAAATATTAGCCAAATATGGGAATATAAACTTGTGTGTTAGTTACCTCTCTGTTGCTGTGATAAAAAAAAAAAAAAAAAAAAAAAAAAAAAAAAAAAACCCGAAAATGTCAAGTTAGGGAAGAAAAGGGTTTATTTTGGCTTACAGTTCCATAGGGGGCACAGTTGATCATGGTGGTGAAAGCCTGGCAGCAGGGGTGGAGGCTGGCCTGGCAGTCAAGGGGCAGACTGAGCACAGTTCATCAGCATAAAGGAAGTAAAGAAAGAGAACTGGAAGTGAGGGCAGGTTATAAAGTCTCACAGCCCTTCCCCAGTGATGTACTTCCTCTAGCCAGGCTGCGCAGCCCTAACCTTCCCAAACAGCAACACTGGCTAGAGAACCAAATGATCAAATGCACCAGCCTTTGGATGATATTTCTCATTCAAATCACAACACCTAGGTATCCTAGCAACTGGAAGGCTGGGAAATGAAGGTCATGAGTTTGAGGCCAGCCTAGGCTGCATTGCAAGACCCTATCTCAAAGAAATATAAAATAAAATCCCTTAGTAGAAGCCATGAGTCAGGGTGCAATGAGACCATTGCTGCATCTCTTCTGTCGAGAACATATTTTATTTGGTGAACAGAATCTTTATCCTTGAAGAGCCCAAAGGTGTAGAGACACGAAGCAAAAACTTTTTCAGTGGGTTGTAGGAGGAATATCTTATGTATTTTATGGATGCATTATTTGACAATTAAAAAAAACTATGTCCTATAGGAAAGGTAGAATAGAAGGCAAAACATCTATTGTGCAGAAAGGACTCTGGGATAGAGCAGGCATGGGAGATTCAGCCAGGAATATATGAGGAAGACAGATGTGTGGTACCTGAGCAGAGGTAACAAGCCACGTGGCAGAATGTAGATTAATATAAATGGATTGTGTTAAGTTATGAGCTAGTCAGAGAAGAGCCTAGTTGTATGGCCTAAGTATTTGTAAGTATATTTTGAATCTGAGTCATTATTCCAGGAGCTTAGTGCCAGGAGGAAAAACCACCACAACAGCGGTCATTAGGAATGGCAGTGAGTATAATCCCAGCACTCGGGAGGCAAAGGCAGGTGGATCTCTGTGAGTTTCGAGGCCTGCCTGGTCTACAAAGTGAGTCCAGGACAGCCAAGGCTACACAGAGAAACTATATCTCGGGAAAGAAAGGAAGGAAGGAGGAGAGAAAAGACAGTGAGGCCACTTCTGCTTCTGCCTCTCAGTTCCTTCATTTCTTCACTTGGTTTCTTGTTTTCTTTCATCTTTTCATATTGAGGACATACACTATACACATGACTCTGATTGAAGGCAGAGAGCACACCCTAAAAGGATGGCATGTAGCCTCTCACAAAATGTGTCAGCTCTAGCATTCCAGTGCTTTCTGAGGCTGGCTCCTTCTAGATAGTATAGGATGTGAAATGACCATGGACTCCTGGTCCTCTCCCCATATCTTGCTTGCTATGGGGTGGATATTACACTGGACATGTGATTCTGTAGCTATGATCAGGGATCATCTACACCAGGAGTGGTGTTCACTGAAGGTCTGAGGGAGGAAAAGCAAACCTACAGCCATCACAAGTATCCAACCCTTACAGGACAGACTGCTGAATCTTCCAGCTGGGTTAAAATGCAATATGTGAGAAGAGTAAAAAAAAAAAAAAAAAAAAAAAAAAGTTGTTGTTGTTGTTGTTGTTTCCATTTCTAACTGAAAATTTCCTCATACAATATATTCTGATCACTTTTTCCTTCCCCCCCTCCCAGATCCACCCCACCTCCCCACCATTTAACTCCACCCCCCACCACTCTCTCAAAGGGGGATATATAGCAACCCAAATTTCCAAAAAAAAAAAAAAGAAAGAAAGAAAGAAAAGAAAGAAACCAAAATATACAAGCAAAATATCAACAAGACAAAACGTGCCCAAACAAAACAAAACAAGGCCTAAAATCTACAAAAATACAATTGAGTTCCTTTTGTGTTGGCTAACTACTGCTGAGCATGGGGCCTACCCTGAAGTGTGGTTAATACACCCAGTGAGACTCCATTAGAAAAAACTAATTTTTCCTCTGCCAGCAGGTATCAATTGTAGATTAGTTTCTTGGGTTTGGATAGGACCCTATGTCCACTTGCCCCTCTCAGTGCTGGGACCACATCTGACTTGAACCTATCTATGCATAGGACTACAGACTCTGTGAGTTCATGTATGTGTCAGTAAGACATTATTTCATCCACTACCTCTGGCTCTTACAATCTTCCTGCATCCTCTTGTGCACAGGCCACTGAGCTCTGAGGGGAGGGGTTGATAGAGACATCACCTTTAGAATCGAGAGCTTCAAAATATCTCACTCTCTACATGTTTTCAAGTTGTGAATCCTTGTGTTAGTCTTCATCTACTGCAAGAAGGTTTTCTGGTTATGGTGGAGGGCAGCACTGATATATGGGTGTAAAATAATATATTTGGAGTCATTTGATTGCTACGTTCCTTTAGCAGAATAATAGTATTTGGTTTTCCCCTAGATGCAATTCCTTTCTAGCTTCCCGTTCTTCACCACCCTAGAAGGTTCGGGCATTAGTTCCATCTCACAGACTGGTCCTTAAATCGAATTCAGAGAGTGATTGGTTACTCCCACTATGTCTGTGCCACTGTTGCTCTAGAATACTTCACAGGCAAGTCACCATTGCTGTCCGTGGGGTTTATATTTAGGTGGTTGTTTACCTCTCACCCTTCTACAGTCATGAACACTACTCGGTGGAGATGAGGCCTCTAGGTAGGCACCAGACAGACTTCTCCATGTTCAGTGAGATATGTAGATGCTATTTTAAGCAATATGGCCTTACCATCAGTTTTTGAGGTGCTACCAAATAGCTTTGGAAATTACCTGAGGTGTCTGGGGTCTCCATGTGGCCCTTTTGGCCCTAACTCAACAAGAACAAGAATTAACCCATTCCTGACACTGGAGGTTTCACGTGGTGGTGAGAGATATCTATTTGGGGCTTTGTCTTATCTGTCTGTTGGCTCTTTTTAGATTCTGTTCATATGTGTATATATTTTAGGAAGCTTATACAGAAGCAGGTTTCCATATGGCCCTTCAAATGACCCAAGATAAAGAAGCCTTATTTCTCAACTCAGAAATCCCAGGATTCCTGGATCTCTCTCCAGTTTATGTGCATTTACCTTCCACACTGGGTCTTTCCTTAGTGCCTTTCTTCCTGAAGTACAGGATCTATTCTAGACATGCAGCTAGTAACAGCTAGCTCTCAGTTTCACCTCTTTGCCTGAACATCTTTCAGCACAAATTCTAATATTTTTGATATATATTTCAATTTCCAGGTTTGATGGTTTTATAAAATACTTCTTCCCTCCTTGCATAACACAGGATGCCATTTTCTTTCTAACATCTATCACAGTTGTGGTTTTTTGTTTTTTCACCCATAAGCCCCCAAACCAAAGCCCCCCTTTTTATTTATTTATTTATTTGGTGTTTATCTCACATAACTGTTCTCAACTTCTCCTACCAATAAGGTACCAGTGTCTGATACCAAAAGCTATTCTCACAAAATGCCACATGGAAACCATCCAAAACTGTAGTGGCTTAAAATAACAGTAATATATTCTCAGTGGCTTGTGAATCAGCTGAGTGCTGGCAGCTGCAGGCTGGACTCCGCTGGGCTCCGGTTCAGGCTTAGCTTGGCTAGGACTAACTGGCTTTATTTCACATGCTATTTATCTTCCTCTTTGGACTACCAGCACGATCTTCTGTTCTGGTGGCATAAATAGAAAAAATAAATCCAAGCGCACATGTGCTTTTCAAGCCTCCACTTGCTATCTATCTGCCATCATCACAATGACAAAGCAAAATAGCCTGGCCTAGAATTAGCAGTAGGGAAGTCACTCCACCAACCTAAGTGGCAGGGGGAAGGAGAGTAAATATATATTTTTTTAAGATTTTCCTTTTGGAGGGGGGCTGGAGAGATTAAGAACACTGAATGCTCTTCCAGAGGGCCTAGGCTTGATTTACAGCACCCACTTGGTAGGTCACAATCATTTATAATTCCAGTTCTAGGGGATCCAATACCCTCTTCTGACCTCTGCAGGTACCAAGCACACGTGTGGCTCACATACATGTAAGCAAACCACTGATGCACATAAAATAACTTTTTTAATTTCTTAAAGATTAAGTCCCAGAAAATACAAATCATATTGTTCCAGTGCAATGCTATGTTCAGCTGTACATAATATTCTCTTCCCCCACCCCAACACATACACCCCTCATTCTCTCTCTCTCTCTCTCTCTCTCTCTCTCTCTCTCTCTCTCTCTCTCTCTCTCTCAGTAGTCTTGTGTAGTTCTGTGTAGTCCTGGGTGTCCTGAAGCTAGACATGTAGCCCAGGCTAGCCTTAAACTCAGAGATCCACCCGCCTCTGCCTCCTAAGTACTGGGATTAAAGGCACGTGCTACCACCTTCTGGCTATGTACACAGTATTTCATATCCTGGTGCTCACAAAATTGTGCTATAACCACATTGGGAGGATAGGGAAAAGAGAAGTCTTTAATTACTACAACAGAAAGTCAATAGATAATGTCCAAGGTAAATAAATCAGAAAAATCTCTATAGTGCCTATTACTTACCAATGTGGAAGAAAAGTGTTGACTACAGAGAGTGAAAAGCATGGGAACAGAAATATGTTGTGACTCTTTTTATCAATACTAGACTCTTCTGTCAAAATATGTGCATGCTATTATGATAAACTTTTCAGCCTACGTATGGGCAACACACTAAGCCTGATTAACATCTTGTTGAGAATAAATTCGATTCCATCTTATCATTTATGGAATAAATACATGCTTTCTTCTAGGCATCAGAATAACTATAAGTTAGATGAAGGAGAAAGAAAACTTCTTCATGACAAAAGCAAGCTAAAGGCATTTGTGACCACCAAGCCAGCCCCACAGAGAGTGCTGACAGGAATGCTCTGGGGGGGGGGGGGAGGTGGAGGGAAAAAGAAGACATGCGTAAGGTAACAATTCACAAAGATAAGACAACTGCTAAACAAACAAAACAAGGAGACTAAAATAAAATACACCCCAAACAGGCCCTTCAACAAACTGCTGAAGAAATTGAGGATGTTAGAATAAGAAATGTGATCCTTGGACATGAACATGGACAAAACTCAACTCCAAATGGATCAAAACCCCAAGACTCTGAGAGGGCCATAGGAACAAACAGGCTTGACTTGAAGCTCTAGGATAGCTAAGGACTTTCTGAGTATGACTCCAGTTACGCAGGGGGAAAGCCAATAAGCAATAACGGGGGGCATGTCTCATGAAGTGGAAAAGCATAAGTCTTAGTTTGCTTCCTACTGCTGTGATAAAGACCATGATCAAAAACAACTTAGGAAGTAAAGATTTGATTTCACCTTACAGCTTACAGTCCTTCATGAAGGGAAATCAGAACAGAGACTCAAGGCAGGAACTAAAGCAAAGGCCATGAAGGACCACTGCTTACTGCCTTGTTTCCCTGGCTTGCTCAGCCTGCTTTCTTATATACCCCAGGACCACCTACCCAGGGACCACCCACACTGGGCTGGGCCTTCCTGCATCAATCATTAATCAAGAAAATACCGCCATAGACTTGTCTACAGGCAAATCTGATGGAGGCAGCTCCTCGGTGTGCAAATTCCCTCTTCTAAGATATGTCTGGGTCTGTGATGTCAAGTTGATTAAAACAAAACAAAGCAAGCAAGCCAACCAGCACATCTTCCATACAGTAAATAAAACTGTCAATCAAATGAAAAGGCAGTTTACAGAACGGGAAAATACCTTTGCCAGATATACATCTGGCAGAAGATTAATATGCTTATACATGCAACTAAAAAAAAATCTTGTCATCAAGAAATCAAACAACCCAATTAAACATGGTCTGTCCAACTGAACATCAAGCCCTCAAAGAATCACAAATGAATAATAAACGCTTTTAAAAGCCCTCAACATCCTGAAGAAAAAAAAAAAAAACTGCTTTGAGATTGATAGTTAACCCAGTCAGCATGGCTATTAGTCAGTAGAACAGATGATGGTAGTGACGTAAGGAAAGGGGAGCACCTTGTTCACTGTCGGTGCAAGTGTAAACTGGTGTAACCACCGTGGAAATCGGTATGGGGGTTCTTCAAAAAACTGGAGTTAGAACTTTCATATGACCCAGGGGCAACAAATACTTCCAGGCACTTAAACAAAGCCCCCATCAGAGATGGCTGCACATCCATTTCACCGCGGTTCGGGTGTCATGGATGGATAGTAACAATGTATCACAAATGCACGACAGAACTCTGTTTGGTTGTAAAGAAAAACGAAGCCATAACATTTGAAAGAAAACAGACTGGACTGAGAAATGCTACAACGTGAGGCAGCCCAGGCCGGGAAAGGCAAATGCACATGTCCTTCCCACAGGCAGATGTGAGTGTTGAAGTCTGGGAGTACTGTGTTTAGTTTTGAGTGCTGGTAATGGCCAGGAAAATAGAGAGCGGCCATTTGGAGGAGTGGGATATGAAAAGAAGCCTTAAGGGAGGGGGAGTTTGTAGAACACCTTTGGCATAAAAGTGGAGGAGGAGAATATTTGGAGGTGGGAAGTCCTAAGAGGGGAAGGGGGGCTGGGAAGGTAGGGAAGAAGAGGAAGGACCAAAACTAAGGATGTGTATAAAAGCAATATGAAAACGTACTACTTTACATGCTTACTAAATAGTATTCTCTAAAAACAAAAGCTTTAAACAGAGGTACCCTCCGTGCTAGATAATCCTCTCCCCAGAAGTATCAGGCAAGTAAATAAAGACCCTAGTGCTAGGTGAGAGGTATCTCCATTCAAGCCATTGCTTAGGGAGGTTCCAGAGGCACCCTCCAAAAGAATGCAGGCTATTGCCATCACCAGAACCTGATGCTAAGACTCTATTATTACTAAAGGCACCAAAGACGTCAGTCACCGGCCATGGAGATATCAAGCTGCAGTTGAGTTGGATGCCTCCTCCTCCCTACCGGATAGCTTCCACAGAACCAGAGGATGCTATGCAGACTGTCTTATGCAGCTGTGAATCCTGTGAGCTACAGTTACGAAGTGCCATACAAGGAATGCTGTCTAGTGCAACAGTGGCGTGATTGGTATGTGGGTAGCCAACCACTTCCTGATTGGAATTGAGGCCCACTCCACAAGAGAGAACTTATACCTCCTCTGTGAACTCTGTCAAAACTCTGTGTTTTGTGGGGCTGGAGAGATGGCCTTTTCCAAAGGACCTGGTTTTAAATCCTAGAACCCACATGGTCTGGAACTCCAAGATCTGACACTCTCACATTGACATATGTGCAGGCAAAACACCAATGCACATAAAATGAGGGCAAATAAATTAAAAGGGAAAAAAATTAGTAAAGATTTTTTTTTTTAAGTCTGTTTTGGAAATCAAAGACTTAGGTAGGGGATCCAGGACTACTGTTTTGCTAAAGGGGCATGTTGTCAAAAGCTGTTTTCCAAAGCCTGTCTTTTACACCTATAGACCAGTGCTGTAGCCAGCCTTTGTCAGAAACAGTTTCTTACTGCACTGGACAGAGGTTAGTGCAGAGACCCATAACTGAACACAATGCTGTGAAGGAGTGATTAGCACACATTATTGTTGTTGTTGACGATGATGATGATGATTGCTATTGTTATCCCCCATAAACAGGACAGCTATACCACTGCCACCAAGGCTCAGGACACATGACCAAAAAGGAGGGTTAGGAAGAACACAAGAGCCAGAGAATAGGAAGGTGTTCAGCAAAAAGATGCCTTCTGGCTATGACGTAGCAGTTGTACTCACGAACACACTGGGGCTTTGGCTAGCTGCACATGATCAGGCCCATCAGCGTTTCATCATGCATGGAGGGTGGGGTCTATGGCCCACTCTCCTTGAGGAACTGTTAGCAATGAGCAGTTGCTGGGGCAGGGGAGGTATCATTTTCTTCGGTGGTGTAGCCACTGGCAATTTGTCCTTGGTCTACTGAGTAACCTCCTACCCACATTTGGGTAAATATCGAATTAAAACTCAGGACCACACAGCACAAAAAAACGATGTAAAACCCCAGGCAGCACTTGCCGAGAAGAGCATCTGCAGGAAAGGAAAGGGAATGAGCGAGGAACATGGGACAAGGCGAAAACAACTCAGATCCATGTACCAAACTGTCAAAAAAAAAAAAAACCCTTAGTGCATAGTTTAAGTAAGTGAGGACGCAACTATTGTAATCCCAGGGATGAGGAGGAGGAGGCAGGCAGATCCCTGACACTCACTGGCTGTCCAGCCTTGCTCAGTAGGTTCTAGGCCAGTGAGAGACCTTACCAATAAAATGGCGGTCAGCATTTGAGGGATGATGTCCAAGGTTGTCCCCTGACTTCATTATGCCAGTGCACTCCCGCACACGCGCGCACACACACACACAGAAAGAAACAAAACAGTGTATCTAAGTGGCACAGGCTGACCTGGAACTCGCAAGGTCACGTGATCTTCCTACCTCAGCCTCCTGAGGGGGGATTTTAGTCATACCCATCACACCTGCCTCGATGTTTGCATATTGTACCTAACTTCTAAAGAGGGAAGTGCATTTCTCCAGGAGTCGGTGCAGCTTAAACGCTGGCTGCTTCTAATGTAATTTTATAATGCGCTGCAATTGCCTCCCGCTAAGTTGCCCATGGCAGTCACAGCGATATTTCAGCACAGAGCTATAGCTGCAGAGAGCTATTGCCTCACTCAGGCCTTCCTCTCCCCTTTGTTAATTATTCATCATGTCTTGCTTGGACCAACCTGTTCACTTTCTCCCAGCACACTGCAGTTTGCCAAAATACCCCTCTGAATGCAGTTCCCCTAAATAACTCTATACTGATGAGACCCCGGAGACTCATGTGGCTTCTCATCAGCACAGAGTTCAATCCCCCACTTTTTCCCCTGTGCCCCAGACTATGAAAACAACTGACTCTCAGTGTGAAAGAAAAAGAGAGATGGGGAAAAAATATTTGGAAAACACAATTAAGGCCATAGAAGAGTCTCAATTAGAAAAACATACCAACAGAATTCAATTCCAAAGCGATATTTTTCTGCCTTCCCCTGGACTAAGATGGAAAACAGTGAGCAGTTTCTGCTGATGAAAAATACAACAGTCAAACATGCAGACGGTGGGTGACGTTATGCCAGTTCTGTCACTGTGAAATACCAGTCAGTAATGTGAGGGCCCGTGCGAAGGTCACGGACCGTATCCCACAGCCAAGAAAAATGAACGCTATTCCCACAGAAGGAGAAGAGACCTAGAAAAAAAAAAAAAAAAAAAAACTCTGTGGATCAGCAGCACCAATTTCCAGCAAATTACCAAGAAACAGGAGGGTTCAGCTCCCTCCAGTGCACATAGCTAGCCCTGCCTCGTGCCTCACCCCAACCCTCAGCCCTCCTCTGGCGAACAGGAACCTGAGCAAATAAACCAACTGGGGAGGGAGAAAAAAATCCATTTCCAAGCTCGGTGATGTGATCACTCATTCAAGCTGTGATGAGAATAGTGAGAAAACTGTTCCTCTCTTATGGGGACCATCTTGGCTACTGACGAGGCCTGGAATTCTAGATTTCTCTGGCTTCTTGGTGGAGATCCCCTAAAGAGTAGCTGACAAGAAGACACAATTTGTTGTTTTATTCTTCTACGTGTTCTGTTTAAAGTTTCTCACTTAAAATCTTAGGAAAGCCTTACACAGTTGTAACTCTAACACTGGCAAATACCGATGGCGACTTTCTAATAATGGTGTGTCTTTCTTCCTATACCAAGATGCATTTTAAGCCAGGAGGTGTGATCAACAATTAAGAAGCTCTAAATGAGAGACGCATGGGAGAACAGCAAAATAAAAGGATCCAGAGGGTCCTAGAAATCTACAAGTAGAACAATATGATAGGCAGATTTGGGCCCAGGGGTCCCGCTCAAACTAAGGCACCAGCCAAAGACAATACAGGAGGTAAACTTTAAACCCCTTCCCAGATCTAGCCAATGGTCAGAATATTCTCCACAGTTGAGTGGAGAGTGTGATACGACTTTCTCACATACTCTGGTGCCTCACATTTGACCATGTCCCCTAGAGGGGGAGACCTGGTGGCACTCAGAGGAAGGACAGCAAGTAGCCAAGAAGAGACTTGATACCCTATGAGAATATATAGGGGGACGTAATCCCCCTCAGGAACAGTCATAGGGGAGGGGAATAATGGGAAAATGGGGGGGGGGGAGGAATGGGAGGATACAAGGGATGGGATAAACATTGAGATGTAACAAGAATAAATTAATAAAAAAAAAAAACAATTAAGAAGCATGAAAATATTGGTGATTCATACGAGATTTCAGATTGAATAACTGAACAAACAAAGTATTCAGACTGTGAGCAAATCGAATTACCCTTAAGTTACTGTCTGGATAATGACAAGGGTGTTAAGTCAGGGACTCTTGAACTCTGTGTGTGTGTGTGTGTAAGAGAAGGGGGAAGGGAGAGAGACAGAGACAGACAGACAGACAGATAGAAGCATATATACACGTGTGTGCAAGTGCATAAGCATGGAAGCCAAAGAACTGCACTGAGTATCCTGCTTTATCCTACTCTATCTTACTCCCTTGGGATAGGATCTCTCACTGAACCCGGAGCCAGGCTAGTACTCAGCAAGCCCCAGACATCCTGTTCCCAACTCTCACATCCCAGTAACAGACATACCTGTAGCCACACTCAGCTTTTTACATGGCCGCTAGGGCTTTGAACTCGGGACCTCATGTTTGTCTGGCAAGCGCTCTTTCTTGCTAAACCACCTCCCATGTCCCCTGAGGAGTAGATTTGTCACTATGCTCTTGAGACTTGGCCAAACTCAGGGTCAGAATCACCACACAGGCACAAAGGAGCCAGGATATTGATTATGTAAATAGACTTTGACCTTGTTCTGGTGACTGTACCCTAAGCATTGCTCTCCAACTTCTGTGTGCTGGAGTAAAGGCTCGACTTTGAGCTGACAGTGTTTACTATGCATTTAGTATGCTAACACCATGGGGAAAGAGGCTCTTCCCTACCAGAGCCATTAGCAATGATTCACATGCCACTGGTCCAGACACTCAATCTGGTCACAGTCCCATGAAGCCATTGGCCAGCTACACACAGGTGATGGTGTCTTGATCCAGACACTGGACCTCCAGATGTTACTTTAGCATTTCTCTGACACCAGCATCTGTGATACCTTGCATAGCACTGGACAGGCACAAGTACACAGTTGAGAAATGCTGGGAAATTTCTCCTTTTTTTTCTCTCTGTGGTTGGGGTGTGATAAGAGGACAGAAGGAGCATGCCCTTCTGGTAAGTGCAGATACAGTGGGAACACGAGCCACTGTGGAGCGCAAGGATGAAGTTCAGGTTGGAGGGGAAGCTGTCACCATAGCTGTGGTGTTTGAACAATATGGTGGCGATGTTAACTATAGCATAAGGAGAGAGTATTTACTAGCCTTGTGAATTGTTTTGAAAAAAAATGACAGATTCAGTGGAGCTTACTAACTACCCAAACACAGTGGGACTTAAGAAGGCCAGTGGCAGTGTTGAAAGAAACATTGCTGTTTCTTTCAGGGGATGCTGCTTTGAAAAATCAAGCCATCTAGTAATGGTTACAAAACAGACAGGATAAAAAGCCAAAGCAGGGGGCTGGAGAGATGGCTCAGAGGTTAAGAGCACTGTCTGCTCTTCCAGAAGTCCTGAGTTCAATTTCCAGCAACCACATGTTGGCTCACAACTATCTATGCCCTCTACTGCCCTCTTCTGGTCTGCAGGTGTACATGTAGCTAGGGCACTCATATACATAAATTAAATAAATAAATAAATAAAATATTGGGGAAAAGAGAAAGAAAGAAAAGGCAAAGCAGGTGTCCTCTTCCAAATGTAGGATCCCACTAGGACAACTTTAAGGTCTAAAAACCTAAAACAGGGTTTAGAAAATGCATGACACTGTCCATGGTTTGTTTTAATGGTCCAGGGGATCAGACTCGCCCTACTGGGCAACGCTAACCTAGCTAGGTCTTGCCCTGCACAGTGATGCCTGGTTTCCTCCAGGCCTCACTCGCATCCACTCACTGACTCCAGGAAAACAATCAGAGATGGGGCTTGGTCAGCAGATGGAGAAGCATGGCTCTGCTCTAGTAGGAAACGGCTTGTTGAGGAACTGGGAGGACTTGCTTCGTGCACGCAGGCAGGAACCTGGACATGCATGTGGCGCTAGGACTTGAGGCTGTTGCAGAAAAATAAAAATAGAAAAACTGAATAATGCAGAGACTGTGTGAATACCAGAGTACTCTTTCTTAATTTAAGTCTATGTCCTGGCAAGGAACAATCCAAGACCAAGATGGTTTCCTCAGACTTTAGCAAAATAGTGACCTGCAATAAATCCTGTCCAGATGCTAGAACCTTCCTGGCATAGCATTAAGGAAGTGGGAAGAAAACCTTGGGACATGAAAATAAGGGAAGAGATTTTTTTTCTTTGCACTGCTCATTTATGACAGGTCTCTGAAAGTGTTCATTGAAAATAATAGAAGAAAATGGAATTTAAATTTATGCAAACAGATTTTTTTGACTATGTAGGAAATACACATACATACCACTATAGAAAACTGAATTTGTATCAATGCCATCAAATGGCATTTACTGACAAATAGACACAGTTTATCCTTGAACATTGGGGGCTAACTTTTAAGACAATTTCCACAGTGACAAAACATACAGAAGGTTTATCACTTCACCCACTTAAAGTGTACAGTTCAGTGTCAGAATATACACACTGTTGAACAAACCATCACCTTCATCCATCAGTCTCCAGAATTTTCTCACCAGCCCAAACAAAAACTATCCATTAAGCAGAACCTCCTGGAGTTGGAGAGATAGCTCAGTGGTTAAGAGGACTGCCTGCTCTTCCAAAGAACATGGATTCAATTCCCAGTACCCACATGGCAGCTCACAACTGTCTGTAACTCCAAGATCTAACACCCCTACACCAATGCACATAAATTAAAATTAAATAAAATATTAGAAAAGTATCCTCTTACCCCACCTGCCAACAGACTTTACTTTATGTCTTATGAATTTTGTGCTAACAGAGTTATAGAAAACTTTTTCTTTCATGTTTTCAAATATCCATTTTTTTATCATAGATTGGAATTTCATTTCCTTCAAAATATGAATAATAAGGCTGGAAAGACAGTTCAGCTGTTACAAGCTAAGACTCACAACCAAAACTTTACAAGTATAATTAATAGCTGGGGATGAAGGGATACACTCAAGCTCAGGACTTGAGAAGCAGAGGCAGGAGGACTGCCACAGTTAAAGACCTGGGAAACAGGAGTTCAAGGCCAGCCTGGACTATAAACTTATATTACAACTATATGTGAATACCACATACAGAGTACATCTGTTTTGATATTTGAATGTTTGCACCTTAGGGCTTTTGTCTGGGTTTTTCCACACCAAGCAAGGCAACTTGGACAGTTCCTCAGGTAAGCCCTACTCGCTTGATTCTAACTTGTGGCAAGTCAACACAAAGCCCAACAACAAAAATGACTTTATTACCTATTTCGTTTCTTCCCCCATTTTTCACAGTCGCCCTGGAAACCAATTTTTAACTCAGAATCGAAGAGCTTTTTAAATTCAGCTCCCCTAATGAGCCCCACAGTGGGGCTTGTCAGATCTGCAGCTTCACACGTTTTATATTGAAAAATCTCATTCGTCATCCAACGGCTTTGGCCAGGTCCATGGATAAACTGGGACACCAGTTAACATCTAAAACTAAGATTCAGATAATAAAATACATCACACGTGGCTGGGTGGAAGTCTGAAGGAGGTAATCTATTAAAGAGCTTCGCTTGCAAAGCCCCTCAGAATACATCTTTCTCATCTAGTCTCTGGTGTTGGCACCGGTGCCAGTACATCCTCCTAGCAATTTTGCTTCAGACCCGTTCAGAATGTCCTTCATCGACAGTCTGGCATCCTGAAATCTATTCCCATGCTTGGAGTGACCTCACACCCATTCGGAACATACAGTTTCCCCACAGATCTCAGGCTTTCCTGATTGCTCTTAGGGGCCTGTGGCACGGACTGGGGTCCCTTCCGAAGAGATTGAGAATCCTCATCATCCCGACCTTCCCGCTCAAGCCCATCTAATCCAGCATGATGCTGCCCTTACCATTTGTCCTCAGTCTCCAACCGTCAAATATACCCTGCCAATGTCATCTACCAAATATCTTCCATTTCTGCGGATGCCTCCAAAGTCTAATCCTCCACCTTTCCCTGACCTACTATGATACCTTCTGGGATTGTGTCCTTGACCTTTGCCCATCTCACCACAATCCATTCTTAATTTAACAGCCAAAGAGATGTTTATTAATTATTAAGAGACCCCAGGTAAGCAACTTATGACATCTTCAATCTCAAGACTGCTGAGTATCCTTTATCTTTAAAAAAAAAAAAATGTTGAATTGTATCAAATGACTTTGACACAGGACTTACGAGATCACTGCCTGACAGTTAACTTATTGAAAGGCTGAGTGAGAGATGGAATGGAGAACGAAATATTATCTGAAACAACTGGCTAACCCATGGCCCAAGGCAAGGGGCCACTGGCCTCCCTGACACAGAGGCGCCTGGCCATGAACTGCATCCTTTGACCCTAGGGGTACAGTACCCATCTGTGGCTGACGACGGGCACCCATTCTCCAACCTGCAGAACATAAGCCTGGACTTTCTCTAGAATGCTGCAACTTCTCCCTCTTCTCAGTGCCTTGCTGCCATGACAAACACAATTACGACATATCTAACACAGGGATGAGATGGAGATTGCCCATTGTTCACTAGCAGCCCTTGTAATTAGCTATTAAGTTCCAGGTGCCATGCCCCTATTGCAAATCTATTCAGAGAAGAGTTAATTAAACTTGACTCTCTCATTAGAAACCCGTAGTTTCCTTGCCCTTTCATTTAGGCCATGGGTTGCAGGTGACAGGTGTCACTTTGTAACTTGCCCCTATCCCTGTCATTTTCTATTTTGACCCTATAGCACTTGTTTGGTCCTACTTTAAAACAGTTCTTGGTTTTGTAGAATAAATCTTAAAGACAAAAGATTGCCCGTTTAACAATGAAAGACATTTTGGTGTAACAAAGGCAGTAAACTAAGTTAATTTCTCTTTTCTCGGCTTTGCACTATGTTCCCATCCTTGTTTCCTACAACGACCATACCTAAATGACCGTACCTACTAGGTGAGTGGTACTTCGGGATGTACCCTACACACTGCAAGCACGTTCAGGGGTGGATCCCAGTTCCTAGGTAGGATTTCGTAGTTACACAAGCACTTACAGTGATGCTGGTGAGGAAGCTGATCCATGAACATCTCTGAGGTCTGGCCTCTGATACTGTACATACGTCTGTCAGTCAATGACAGCATCAGACATGGGCCTCTTCTTCCTGCTCTCCCAGCTCAGGCAGAGACGGATGTGCGCTGAGCGATGAGAAGAAGGCCTGGGGAGACACAGATGTGCTTAGGCAGGACTGGGGTCTACCTCTCCAACTTAGCACAGATCCCACAGTGTTGGGCATAAAGTCTATGACCACAGTCTGTGATGGGGATGAACTGAGGACAGACTCATCGTTGCTTTTACGAAGTGCTTTAAAAGTATTTCATTGGCTTACTGTCCTTCCAGCCCCGTTTGAGAAGTTTCCAGAGCCTCTTTTGTTGTTCACTAATGCAAACAACAGTAAGGACAATTCCTTATATATTCTCATCAAGGGACTCCAAACTTCACAACCAGAAGAAGGTTCCTGAGGTTGCCTTCTTCAGTCCCAACAGGTAGGGTTGGCTGGCTCTGAAAGAGTTTTCTTTGGTTGATCTTTGTATTCATAAGCATATGAATAAAACCAAGAGTAAAAATATGAAAGAAACTATTACAGTACAAATATACAACAATGATGACTTTTTTCATTCCATTAACTTTAGGGGGCTGGAGATGGAACCTAGAGACTCTCTGATCATGGGCAGAAACTCGACTATTGAGTTCCATACCCTTGAGTCATATTGATTTTTTTTTTTTTTGGTGAAAAAAGTCTTAGACCTACATAATGATCAGTCTCAAAAAATGCATAATTAAATAATAAGCAACAATCATCACAGTTAAAGTGGGGGGGGGGGAACCCTCAACTTTAAAGATCTTTCTAAAATCAGAAAAACATGTAGTATATGAATAAAAATTTTCCCTTGACAAACAAAAACATTAAATTTGGCAGCTCCACTGTCCTCAAGTTTAACACAAATAAAATCCCCAGTGGTCACAGAGATGGAAGTTCTGTTGCCTTGTCTTTCCATCATCGTGCTAGAATTGCTTTCTTGAGGACTTTGAGGTTGAAATGTGTGAACTCGGGAGTGTCCGACAGTGAGGCCACAGAGCGCAGAATAAGGGAGCTGCAGTGCATGATTTCAATCTATTAGAACTGGTTTCTCCAAAGGAAGCATGCACTGGGGTCAACTTAAGGTACACTTGGAAGAGTGGTAAGGAACACAGCCCATGGGATTTCGTGTGTGTGTGTGTGTGTGTGTGGGTGTTGTTGTGTGTGTGTGTGTGTGTGGTGTGTGTGTGTGTGTGTGTGTGTGTGTGTGTGTGTGTGTGTGTGTACCTGTATAGAGATATTATGATGTGTGTCCCACTTGTGTCCCACTTGGGACAGCCTCTGCTGGCCAAATAGTATAAACTGACAGAGCATCGAGCCTTAGGGATCTGTCCACCTGTCTCTGCCACCCTAGCACTGGGATTACAAGTATTGGCCACAAGGCCTGGATTTTTTTTTTTTTTTTTTTTTTTTCTCCTCAAACAGTTCTGTGAAACTCAAATTCATACTTGAATGGCAAACACTTTACCAAAGCAGTTATCTTCCCAGACCTAACTGGGGATTCTTTTAATCCCATGTAAAATACCATCATTAAAGGAAATTGGCACGAATGTGCACATTTGAAATGTACACACATATTCACAAAATTCAAGAGTAATTTCAGCAAGTGTTTAGAACTTAATCCCACAAAAGTTTAGGGATGTGTGTGATGATACCTTATTATTGGTTTCTATTTTAGAGTCGACAGAACATGGTAATATTTAAAAACACACCAGATTGTAGGATACTTTCGAAGAACCCACAGCTAGTCACCCTACTTCATGATAAAAACAAAACAAAAACCCTGAATATTTCTCTAAGGAGCTTCACAGACACAGATACAAAACCCCTCTTATCAGTTCCATTGGATACTGTATCAGAAGTCTGAACCATTGGGGAAAAGGCCTGAAAAGAGGGGAACGCAGGGAAGGAGAAAGCCCTAGGTGAGTGAAGCCCCGAGTGTTTTGACATGAGCTGGCTGTGTCCAGGAACTCAGAACCCCAGACCCACCTCTAGGGTGAAGTTGAGAAGTGCAGCAAAGCCTTCCCTGGGAGGCCAACTGTGACTGCTGACAGTCTGGTTGTCCACCATAAATCACAGCGTGCAAACTGCTCCCCTACAGGGACTGCTCCTACCCAGATTAACTACACCTGTCCCTGGATCGCGCTGCACCATACACCCCATCTCCTTCTTAATCTGTATGTAGTAGCTCCGCCTCCTTGTCCAGCTGTACACAATAAGCCCCGCCTCTCTGCTCAACTCCATATGATAAATACACTGAGCTGCTGGGATGCTCAGACTTCCCCAGCTGAGAGCCCAGGCCGCCTGATCTGAGCTTTTTCTCTGTCTGTCTGCCCCTGCCCCCACCCCTGTCTGTCTGTCTGTCTGTGTTCATTCTCTGGCCACTCCAATCAAGTCCAAATGCCTGGAGCCATTCAAGAATGCAGCAGGGGAGGCAGATACATTGGATTAGAGAAATAATAAAACAACTTTACCTAGAATTGTAAAAGGAGCTGTTGGTAGCTCTTCTGTCTGGGTTGGTCTTAATGGCTGCCATTTTGAATCACCACATGAGACTCTCAGGAATCTGGACCTATTGACAGAGCCTCACAGAGGGAAGGTAAAGATTGACACAGCTCACAAAAGTGGCCAACAATTGCAGGGGGAGATGTTTCAGTTCTGTAGCTGCCTGTAAGCCACACAGGGAACACCAGCAACGCCCTCAGGGGGTGTCACCCATGCTGGGCTGACCTTTGTTTTGTCTTGTTTGTGTTTTGGCTTTTGAGAAAGGGTTTCTCTGTGTAGCCTTGGCTGTTCTGTAGACATAGCTGGTCTTGAACTCACGGAGATCTATCTGCCTCTGCCTCCTGAGAACTGAGATTACAGGCATATGTCACCATTGTCCACTGAGGGGTGAATTTCTTAATGATACAACTGTTCGGATCATCCAAGCTCCTGTATGCAACTCCAAGAAAAACCTCTGGCTCACCAGGTTACATGTGGATGGAGTCCTTTCTTTGGTCCGTTACTGCCCTGTCCATCTGGGTAGCATATAATAGTCTCCCAAAGAAAGCCACACAAGAGCAGAAAGGCTAAGAGGCTGCTGCAAGCTTTCAGAGCCAGAGATCAGCAAACTAGGACTCCAAAGCCATATTGTCAAAGCCTATGTCCTCAGCTACTGCCCTGCCTTTGCTCCCAACTGTGCACCTGGACTCTTCCCAAGTGGAGAGTCAGTGGGGGCGTTTCCTTTTAAAACAGGCGAGATGAACTGGGGACCAAGGCCAGAACTTGAGTTCTGATCTCCACTCCACAGTGGCTATGTGCACAGGGCCCAAAGTTAGAATTCAATGGAGTCATTTTTCTAACCCAGCAGTATTTGTGAGGTATCCAGCATTCCTGCACTCCCCAGTGCTATAAATACACAAATTATAGAGGTGATGGAAACTCCAGGTCATCATCAAATGGAGACCTATTGAAGAAAAGGGAGGAGAAATCCCAAAACACCGAGGAATGGGGAAAAACTAAGTACAATATCATACTAGTAAACAGAGGTAAAGGACAGCTGTCTGAAAGGGTAAATTGTACCTTGGGTTTGTTTGAAGTATTTTTCATGAAGCATTTCCACTGACATTGCTTGATCAATGTTCCAATAGGAAACTAAAGGCAAAAACAATTTTAGGTGCTAATGTTAAAGAGCTTGAAATACGCCAGGCATCAGAGCACACCAATAATTACCAATAAAGAAAAGGACCTTCAAGCTGAGTCTGCAGCTGCTATCCCCTTGGCTTGCTCGGAGCAGTCAGTCCAGACCAGAATGGAGACCTTACTTTTCTTTATCCACAGTCCTGTCTTTTTTTTTTTTTAAATTATAGTGTTTTTGCCTGTATATACACCTATGCACCAGAAGAGGGCAGAAGATCTCATAATAGATAGTTGTGAGCCACCATGTGGTTGTAGGAATTGAACTCAGGACCTTTGAAAGAGCAGCCAGTGCTCTTAACCTCTGAGCCATCTCTCCAGCCCATGCCACCACCCCTGCTCCTCCTGTCTTTAAGAGGTCCCTCTCAGAAAGGATACTACCCTCCCCAACATGATCTTATAACACATAGGCCAATCCCAGCACTCAGGAGGCAGAGGCAGGCAGATCCCTGTGAGTTCAAGGCCAGCCTGGTCTACAAAGTGAGTCCAGGACAGCCAGGGCTACACAGAGAGAAACCCTGTCTCGAAAAACCAAACAAACACATAGGGCACCCAGGTGAGAGAGTCAATGCTGAGCATTCTCTAACTTGATCTTTAAAAACAGGAGCCCAGATGAGCCCAGGCAGCTGCTGGCAGTTTGTTTAAAGCTGAACAGGGACAAATGGTCTGAGAGGAAAAAAAACGCTGATACTCTGGGTGGGGCTATCCCTGACCCCCACCCAGCTACCAGCTTGGTGCCTTCTAGGGTTTGTGTACATGTGAGGACACATATCTCAGGGGATTGATGGGGTCTGCTATACTTAAGCCCACACAGAAGCCACAGAAAACCCAAACAGAAAAAAAAAAAAAAAAAAAAAAACCCAGCTGAAACTTCCTATGAGCCTGTCATCAAAAAATTTTCCCGCAAGAGTCTAAGACACCAGAACTTGCCTTGTGGTGGCTTTCGACTTTTGTCCTAACTATCCTCACGTAGAGAAACTTTAAACACAACAACCTCCACTAGGAGCTTGCCACAAAGCTTCCCATTTAAAAATTAAAATTTAAAAAAAAAAAAAAATGAAGCCCGACATGGTGGTGCACACCTTTAATCCCAGCACTCGGGAGGCAGAGGCAATCAGATCGCTATGAGTTCAAGGCCAGCCTGGTCTACAAAGTAAGTCCAGGACAACCAAGGCTACACAGAGAAACCCTGTCTCGAAAAACAAAAAAAACCAAAAACAAAACAAAAATGAAGCTTACATGTGGGATGCTGAGCCCAGTAAAAAGAGTTTGCCCAACATGCCATTCAAACTGGGTCTTTAAAAGCATAGTGTAGTGTCCTGTGACCATCGGGGAGATATCTCCACGGTCCTTCTATTTTCTCACACTGAAACATGGTCCACAATAATCACTCACTGACTCCCTCTGTCCCCAGCTTCCGGCAACTACCATCCTACTTACTTTCCATGTCTATACGGCTGGTTACTCTTGCTGCGTCTATGTGGAACAGCACATGCACTGTCCCAAGATACCAAACATGCTAAGCACATGCTCCATCGAGGAGCTCCACTCTTAAGCATGCTTTTTATGTTGGATTTCCAATCCCTCTAAGTATTTACTGAGCTCTGCTGTTGCCTAACGTCATGCCCAGCACATAGCTGGCTCTATGGAGACGGGGGTTATATAAAATATGAGGGTTGGCTCCTGCCATTTCAAAGTGATCTAAGAAGTCTTCATAATAGGAGTCAAAAAATAGATGTGTCTGGCAGATCAGGGAGGAGGAGAATTCTGCCATGACCAAATCTAAGGCAGCGAGGCTGGAGCAGAGCCAGCCAAAGCCAATGGAACAGAGTTCTGATAGTTCCTCTGGAGAAGAGCAACACACTGTGGATCTGAATATCAGATTTCTATTTGTCTTATCTAAGCCACACATTTATAGGGAATTACTTACTTTCCTCCCAGTGCTAAACAGACTTTAAAAAGGGAGGAAAAATGAGTTAATTCTGGTTCTGTCCTTTATAATATCCTCATAAAATCGCTGAACCAGCACATTTGTGTAAGTGTGTCTTTTTGTTTTTGCCGAAGGAATGTATGTAACTTCCTGGAACTTGTGGGGGGACATCTGCCCTCCAGGGTCGGGGCTTGTCAAACCTGACTGCAACTGGAGAGATGGACTCTAGAGAGACAAGCCTGAAGACGTCTGCTCCAGCCAGTCACGCTGGACAGCACAACATCTCTCCAGGCCCTGTCAGCTGTTCTCCTCTGTGCATCCCAGGCAGGACCACGGCTGCTCTCTCTTCTCTTTGATGTTTCTTTCTCTTCCTTCCTCTCATGCTCTCACTTGAGAATGGTTCTGGCTGGATAGAACCCATTGGTATCCAGCAAGTGTTGGGCTCATGTGTTTGAACTCGTGACCCCGCAGCTGGCAGAGCTGCTCTGAGAAGCTACAGAACTCTTAGGAGATTGGGCCCCTCTGAAGGAACTGGATGACTGGGAGGTGAGCTTTGAGGGTTATCTCAGGCCTGCTTCTTGTGCACAGTTTCCTGACCGCCTGTTTGATGCTACCAGCAACCTCACACTCCTGCGGCCATGGCCGCAACCGTAAGCCACTCTTGCCTCTGTGACTTCCCTACTGTGGTGGACTCTGCCCTCCCAAACAGCCCAAGTAAATCTTCTCTGGACCCTTCAGTTAGATTCTCACATAGCTCAGGCTGTCCTTGAACTTGCTCTGTATCATCTTTGGTCCTCCAGTTTCTACCTCCTGGGTGCTGGGATTACAGGCATATGCCATCATGGCTCAGTTTTATAAGGTTCTGGGCATTGAAGCCAGGATGGGGCTCCTCACTGTTCTCTTTCCTCCCTTAAGCTGATTCTGTCAAGTATTTGATCACAGAAAAGAGTAATTAGAACACACATTTCTTCTAAAAGGGCCCCAAATACTCTACTTTTTTTTTTTCTAGCATCTTGATCTCTAGTATAACCATGTTGAGGGGAGGAGTCAACTGAAAGGTGCTTAGGTCATGGGCATTTCCTTCAGAAGGGATTAACAAGGTCTCCTGGACTAGGACTGTCCTACAGGAGTTGGGTCTTTAAGGAAGCCTGCCATTCACCGCTCTTACATGTTACCACCATTGTGAGTCTCACCATATACTTGGACCTTCAGAAAAAGGAAAAAAAAAGAAGCTAAACTAACCTGTTTTCTTTATAGTATACCCAGCCTCTGAGGTTTTGTTAGGATAATGAGAAATAAACCAAGGTACTTATCCTTTCCTTTAAGTTACAAGAGAAAAACAAAAGCTGGAACCCTGCTTTTTAGGCCGAAACGCTTCTCAGTATGCATTGTAGTAGACAAGTTTGATTCTGATTGTCCAGTCATGTAAATGTATTCTAACAGAAACTGCAAATTAGCACTGAGTGGAGCAACCAGAGAGGCCTTTCCTGGGCACCTTCGACCCACAGAGGCGAGAATGTGAGATCACACAGGCAGTCCTGCCTAGAGGGTAGAGTAATGGACTCTCAAAAGGAGGGGAATATCTGGGACAAATCTCTAAACTGTTTCTTCCTAATAGTTCTAAGAAGTATAAATTGATTTCTAATGCCTTTCTGAGAATTCCCATAGGAAGATAGCCATATTATTTTTCTGCTACCAAAACAGTGCTCCAAACACACAGCTCTATAATCCATGTCCTCAGGGAAATCTCCATAAATGTTTTCCTAAAAACTGGGTAGCGTGGCCCCGTGGTACCTTGATTTTTGACCTCCAGTCACTAGAACTAGGAGAGAATATGTATGTGATGCCTTAAGTCATTTCATTTGTGAAACTAATACAGTAAATTTGACCTAGCCTCCCTAGGAGCTGGTCAAAAGTAGCAAGATGGCTTGATATGTACACTGGGTCCTAGATGCTCTGGGGATGCAGTGTAGCGTGACACTATGACATCAGAGTTTCTAGATCTACAGGGGAGAAAAAAACCTGTGGATTGTGGTGGGCAGTTGCAAAAGACAGCATCGCAGTACTCTATCTGATAATGAGCTTCATTAAGGTGCCTCACTGCAGACAGATGGTATGACATCAGGGGACAGTTTAATAAAACCCTACATGGGAACCAAATCATCTGACAGCAATAAAAAGGACTTGAATGCTATGAACAGCCATGCCCAGCACATGCAAGCGAAATGGGTTCCCAGAAAGATACAAACTACCAAAACTGTCACAATAATAAACAAATAATATAGACCTGAAACACATGAAGAGATTTAACTAGTACTTTAAAAAAAAAAGAATTAATTAATTTTATTCTTCATGGATGGACAATGCTCCTCCTAGAAGCCATGGCTATAAAAGAAAAATCCCAGTGCCAGGTGTAGGATGGCTTCCTTTGGGTTGTTGGCCAAGCAGGTCCCAGAGGCCCCTGAAATAATACAGCAGTAATTGCCATTGCTCCTGGTTATCCACGGGAGAGTAAGACCCTATTCCTAAAACCACCGCAGGCATTGGTCATAGGATGTAGAGAAATCAAGCTGGAGCTGAGCTGGGAGTCCCTGCCTATTGGGTCGTGTTCATGGTGCCATGTGGACTGTTTTGGGGAAGAAAATGATCAACAGTCTTACTAGCTCTGAATCCTGTGAGCTACAGTTATGAATGAATTGCCAGGCAAGATACGGTAATTAGTACAGCATTGTCATGACTGTTATGAGGGTGACCTACTGCTTTCTGATTAGATTTGAGGCCTGCTGCAAAGAAGAGAGCACCTGTCTAGGTCTGTAAACCTGGTCAAGTGTCCGTGGCTTCCCAGGTCATAGGCCCTAAAAGAGAACTAGTACTGTTGTTTTGCTACATGGTCACACTGTCAAACTATCTTCTAAATCTCCTTAATGCTGCACCCAACTTTTTTTTTTTTTAAGATTTGTTTATTTATTATTATGTATACAGTACTCTTCCTGCATGTACACCTGCAGGCCAGAAGAGGGCACCAGATCTCATTATAGATGGTTGTGAGCCACCATGTGGTTGTTGGGAATTGAACTCAGGACCTCTGAAAAGCAGTCAGTGCTCTTAACCTCTGAGGCATCGGCACCCACCCAGCTCTTTTGTTTGTCGTTTGTTTAACTGTTTGGTTGGGGGAGTGGTGTGAGATAGTGTTTCTCTGTGTAGCCTTGGCTGTCCTGGACTCACTTTGTAGACCAGGCTGGCCTTGAACTCAAAGTGATCCGCCTGCCTCTGCCTCCCCTGTGCTGGGATTAAAGGCTGGTGCCACCACGCCCAGCACCCAGCTTTTATCAGAGAGTTTTGTTTGTTTGTTTGTTTGTTTTGTTTTTGTTTTTCTTTTTACAGCAATGGGCAGAGGTTAATGGAGAAACACATACCTGATGATGGAGTCCTCAGTCCTAAATGGAACCACGTTATCACCCCCACCAAGGATCAGAGACCATCACAGAAGGGAAGGCAGGAAGAATGCTAAAGGAAAAGGAGTGTGCGGCAAACAGGTATCCTCTGAATCTGGTGTGGCCACTGCACTCGGGGGCTGGCCGCAGCTCTGGTTATCTGAACTAGACCTTCAGGGCCCAATAGCATTTCCTCATGGCTGTGGGAGGGGCCCATGAAGCTCCATCTCTTTCTAAAGTACAGGCAGAGGCTTGTTGGCAAAATGTTGTTGCGCAGAGTGTAAGGTTTTACCCTTGTTTATTCAAATGCTGATTTCTCCATGCCTCTATCTCATTTAAATCAGGACACAGCATTGTGATGTTTGCTCAAAGACTCTCCTGTCTCAAGTTTTGTGCAAACATGCTCACCATTTGTTCTGGTTTGCCAATAAGAGCTGGCCAGACAGCAGCTGGGCATCGAAGAGAGTAGGGTAGGACATTAATTTCCTGCAAGGGAAAGAGAAAGAGAGAGGAAGTAGAATTTGGCCAGGAGGAGGAGGGGTTCATGGGACTTCAAGAGAGGGGAGCTGGGCAGGAGGAGGACAAAAATGCAAGTGTTATGAGGATTTTGCCTGGGAGGAAAATAGATTAACCATGGGGCATCAGAATATATTTATAATGCTCGGTTATTGTTTTCTTACTATATATATACTATAATAAAATATATAATATAATAAAATAATATAATAAATAGTCTCCTTGTATTGTCATTGGGGAACTAGCTGGTTAAAGAAAATTGCCTCTATATTAATTTCTAGGAACATTAAATATTAATTATTCATTTTACAGGAGCTAATGGTTTCTGGGGTACAGGATGTCACTTTCTTCTGTGGTGTAGCCCCTGAGAAGCTACCCTTGCTCCTGTAAATGGTCCCACCCACATCCATGCAAACAACTTTAACTCAGTGGGTCATACACACAGCCATGAAAGAAAAAAAAAAAAGGATCACTTGGTAGAATAAGGGTTTCAGTAAGAGGGGCGTGGGGATGAGACAGGGAAATGGGACGTTGAAAAGGACTAAAACTCATTATAGAAAAGAGTGAAATTATCAAACAACAAAAGCAAAATATGTCCATAAAGAAACGGCAAGACCCAGATGGCCTCCTCTGTCTAAAAAAGATATTCCTTACCATCCAAGCATCTTCATGTCTTAGGCAATCTCCATAAATACTTTCTCAAGCTGTTATTTTTTTTTTTAAATAAAGATTACACAGTAGATTTCAAGCTTTTTCTGGCACGATTCTGAGTATAAATATTCTGTCCTAACAATAAAATTTAGGCACCCCTACTCTTTCCAAACTCCAGGGCAGCAAACTAAATGAAGGATTTTTTTTTTTTAAGATTTATTTATTAATTTTATGTATAAGAGTGCTCTGTTTTCCATGCACACCATAAGAGGAACTCAGATTCCATTACAGAGTGTTGTGAGCCACCATGTGATTGCTGGGAATTGAACTCGGGACCTCTGAAAGAGCAGCCAGTGCTCTTAACCACTGAACCATCTCTCCAGCCCAATGAAGAATTTTTTTTTTTTTTAATGAAAATTAGGTGCTGTTTATACATTGGTAGAACAACAAAAGTTGGAGGAACTGCCCACCAAGATATTGTAAGGAAGGTGCAGTGAACCCACCAAACGAAACCAGCCCTTGGGTAGAAAAACAGTTTATAGGGGGACAAACTGCTGGGCTGCGGCAGAGAACAGCTTGTCAGGAAAGCAGGCAGGTTTTACATGATGATCAGCAGGCAGGAGATGTGGGCAGGGTGTTGGCTTTAATCAGGGACTAGATGCTCTTTGCCTGGGGTCCTTGACCACTGTGGGCAGAAAAGAGAAGTACTGGATTTTCTGGCCAACCAAAACTTACCTCACAGGATTTCCGGAGAGTGCTGAGTTGAGGTGTCTGTTTACCTGGTAAAAATCTGGCCTGGCCATCATCGTCTCAGGCTGTTGTCATAGCACTGCCACTGAGTGACCTCACAGACATGAGCTGGAGAATGTTTTCCCTGCTGGAACCAGAGCAAAGAGCATAAAGCAAAGCTTAATAGAGTTATTAGTTACTTTGACACAAATTTCATAATTTGATTAGAAAATTAATTCAAAATTACCAAGACAAGATGTCTGACTCTAGAAACTGTTATGCATGGCATCAAACACAGGAAAGCAAGGCTGACTCTTTTTCTCAGATCTTAAGGAGAAATCCCAAACACATCTTGTGAGAATAAGAAATCCAGCCATCATAGAATAAGCAGGCTACCAAGATAAGACTTGATAGCCTATGGCCATATGGTGGGGAAGGAGGTCTTCCTCGGTCTTAGACCTAGGGGAGGGGAATAGGGTGAAAGCAGGAGGGAGGGAGGAATGGGAGGATGCAAGTAATGGGATAACAATTGAGTTGTAATCTGAATAAATTAATAAAATAAAATAAAACAAAACAAACAAAAAACAAATCTAGCCATCTTCAGGGCTGGATGTTTTCTCCTTACATCATCATTACTCTTCCTGGAGTTGCTGCTCCCTCAGCTGTAATCCCGAGGGCAGCTTTGGTAACACTCCAGACCTCTACTCAGTTCCCAGTTTCTGCTAGTTAGGCGGATGTCATAGTGGAGGGTTTCAATCATCACAGCTAATACAGATGCGAAAGCAGGCAGACTGATTTGGTACTATGGCAAGACTCGTCTGGAAACATCATAAAAAAGATAACAACCATGCGGGGCATGGTGGCTCATGCCTTTAACTCCAGCCCTGGCAGAAGGATCTCTACGAGATCAAGGCCAGCCTGGTCTACAAAGCGAGTCTAAGACAGCAAGAGCTGTTACACAGAGAAACCCTGTCTCAAAAAACAAAAACAAACAAACAAACAAAAAAAGATACAACAGGTGTTATGCCCATCATTCTGGAGACAAAAGGAGTAATTACTGGTTTCCAGACCAACGTGGCTTTATAACAAAACCAATTCTAAAAAAGGGGGAGAAAGGGGTTCACCAGTGACCTGGGGTTAACAGGATAGAGGTGACCTCCAGAAGTTACTAAGGAAAAACAAAACAAAACAAAAAAAAACAAAAAAAAAAAAACAAGGGAGACAACTTTGGAAAATTGTCCTCTGACCTCTATAGGTCAGAGAGAGAGAGAGTGAGAGTGAGAAAGAGAGAGAAACAGAGAGAGTGAGAGAGAGAGAGAGACAAAGACAGAGCGAGACAGAGAGAGAAAGACAGAGCGAGACAGAGAGAGACAAAGACAGGGAGAAAGACAGAGAGAGAGACACAAAGCGAGAAAGACAGAGAGAGAGACAAAGACAGAGACAGACAGAGACAGAGAGAAAGAGAAAGAGACAGAGACAGAGAGAAAGACAGAGAGAGACAGAGTCAGAGTCAGAGACAGAGGGAGAGAGAGAGAGACAAAGACAGAGAGAGAAAGGCAGAGAGAGACAGAGACAGAGGGAGAGAGAGAGACAAAGACAGAGAGAAAGACAGAGAGAGACAGAGAGACAAAAACAGAGAGAGAGAGACAGCGCACTATCATTCATCACATGGTCAATCTGAAGCCAAATGACTGAACCCTGTGCCCACTACCACTGACCTGTAGCCGAAGCCTTCTCCCTTTCTATTTTATTTTGAAACAGAGGCTGGCTAAATTGTCCTGGCTGGCCTAGAACTTAGATTCCTTCTGCCTCAGCCTCAGTTACAGTATGCCACCAACCTGAACTATCAAATGGACGTCTAAGGCATTCAAACAATAACACAACAGGCTGGGGATTCAGTTCCAGGACATAGTAATTGCAGCAGAGAAGGCACGGGTTCCATCCCCACCACGGAAACTAAGTGCGGTGCCTGAGGCCTCTTACTGAAAGATAGACCAGCTGTAATAAATAAGTGTGCTAATGCAGGAAACATAAATAAAGAGACGGTTTTAAGTGAATTCACTTGTAGTAGATTCCTTTCTTTTAATCAGATATCTGTAACTCTAAGTGTATTTCTGTTAAATAGTGGTAGGCAGGCCCACCCCATGAGGGAACCCATACTGTTGATGAGGCTAAGAAGAACCTGAGACCACATAGGTCATGGCGCCGAAGGCAAAATCTACTGCTATGAGTCGGCTAAACTAACACAGCAAAAAAACAACTTCTAGTGACATATTTTAATAGCCATATATGAAATCAGTACATCACACAACCTTCCTCAGAGAAGCTTCTTCTTGCAGTAGATGCTAATTAACACCGAGACCCACCCCTGGACAACGTGCAGGAAATGAGAGACTTTAGAACACTGTGCCCTTAATAGGGTGTCGTCATAACTTACCTCCTGTTAAGGCTCAGGGATCTATGTGCAAGGGAAGACGGAAAGAGTGTACGAGCCAAAGCTGTGCATAACTCAGAGACTGTGGCAGCTACGCACGTACAAGACCTGCAAAAGGGCAAGCCAGACAAAACCCAGGGCAGAGAGGGTGAAGTGGGCACAGTGCCCCACTCCTAACAAAGAGCTATTTGCAACTTATTCCTCCTGGGAAGAGCGGAACAGCCGTTTTCTCAATAGAGAGACACTATATATCAACCGCACACCAGGGCAGGCCTCCCGCTCTCTGTGTTTGGCCGGCACAAAACCAGCTTTGTGTGTGATGACTGTCCTTGGGTACCAACCTCAAGTCATCTGCAATTAACTAAAACCCCAAGACAGAGGGCACACCTGTGAGGGATTTTTTTTTTTCCTTCTTGATTTGAAGTGGGAAGATCTGCTTCTAATCAGGATCTTTGAGGTCAAAAGGCACACCTTTAATCTTTTGAGGCAGAAAAACCCACCTCTAATCTGGGCCGCGCTTTTTGCCGGAAGCCTGTGTAAGGTCATGGCAGAAGGAAGCTTTTGCTCTTCACCTCTGTGTTCTCGCCTTGCTAGCAAATCAATTCTTTCACTGGCATTAGCACCTACTTCAAGATTCTAGCGTATACTGAAGAGTTGAGACATCCAGCCCCATGGACTGAGCAACTACTGGATTCTTGAATTTACTGTTCATGGGCAGCCATTGTTGGATTAGCTGGACCACAGCCTGATAGTCATTCTAATAATTAATATTCATATATATATATATATGGAAAGAGATTCTATAAATTCTGTTACAGTAGAGAACCCTTACTCATACACCATGTTTTTATGTGCTTTTTGTTGTTGTTGTTGAATTTTAAAAAAAGGAGAAAGAATATAATCAAAATATATTACATGTAAAAACTTTAAACAAAATGTAAAAGGGAGTAGGGACTCTAACAATTAACCTCTTCATTGCAAACTTATTCCTTTCAAGATACCCAACCAGAGTGTTCTTTCTTCTGAAATTATTCTTGGCATAGGAAAGAGAAAATTCAACAAGCAGACTTTGCAACTCTAGTTTACCGATGAGGTGTTTTTCGTTTGCTTGTTTGTTTTTGTTTTTGAGAAAGGTTATATTAATAGTTCTATGGCACACTGTGTGCTCAGCAACCCCATTCCTAAACCACTTGAACCAAAGCAGTTAATGTGGCTTGTATTAATTACAAAACAATTTCTTGCTTCTTTTATTTTTACACCTGTTTGCCTATTATCTCCTGGCTAGCAAGGCTTCCAGCCCATTGTTCGTGTGCCTCACTTTGACAAACAGACTGTGAGCGGAGCCTTATGTGAGTTGTTGAAGAGATGACGCAGGGGGTAAAGGCAAGTCCCGCTCTTCCAGAAAGGTTGATTCCCAACTGGCTTTAGGTGGTTAGCCAACACCTGTAAGTCCAGTCAGTTACAGGTGAACCATCGCCCTCTTCGGGACTCCACTGACACTGCACTCATACACGCACAGACCCACCGCCCCTACCGCCCAAACAAACTAAATTAAAACAACAAATTAGTGCAATTTTTAAATGGATAAATAAAAGGCAGAACGTGCCAGTTGTTCACGAGAGCTAACTAGTGCATCCAGGAACCTGGCAAGTCACTTCTTTACGACTATTTGTAGACTGAAATCTACATGGTAGGAATATTTACAGGGCTGGAACAGCAAACACTACCCAACAGGATTTCCCCTCAACCTGCAAAGCCCCAAAGCGCTCACCAAAGTCTTGGGAAAAAGTTTGCCTTTCCACCTGGAGTGTGGAATACAGAAAACTGCCTCACAGCGCAGCTGCTTGCAGCTGATGTAATTGTTGTAAATCATGCAGACGTTGTTCCTGAATATAATCAAGACGAATGCAGTATCCGGCGCTGGTGTTTTTGGTGAACACCTTTTACTCCTTAGACCTTGGTGGCAGGGACTTCTGACTCGGGCCCCACCAGAGGCCTTAAACTGAAAGAATGCGAGCAGCGCGCCCAGTTTAGGACCTGGACCAGCTGCATCCAGGTCTTGGAAGGTTAAGGCAAACGTCTTCAGCATCACTGCGCTATTGCACCTCCTAAAAACTCCGACAAATGTTCGATTCTTTAAACTAGTTCTCCACGCGCTGCTGTAAGCCCCTCAATGACCGGATGGTTTAACACGGGCTCCCCCGCGTTCAGACCACGCGTCACCGCCCCCTGGACGCCCCCAGATGCGCGAATTGAGCGCTGTGTCTTTAAGGGGGAAGCGGCACTTTCCGTCCGGGACAAAATGTCTGCAAGGAGCCGGGAGACGAGGGGCGACCATCGCGGCGTCCCGGTGAGTGTGGCTGAGGCTTGGCGGTGCGGCAGGGCGTGACGGGAGGCCTGAGACCGCGGGGACATCACGGGGGCGCGGGACTGTGGGGGCCCGCGGGGACATCGGGGACCCTGGGAGGCACTGGAGCGCCGGGGACCGGAGAGACCGCGGGGCGGAGGCGGGGCGGGAGTGGTGGGACGCTTGCGGCCTGGGCTTGGTGAGCGGGGTGCGTGGGAAGCCACGCAGGACCGCGGGGACTTGGGAAGCCCCCAGGCCGTGCTGCTCCCCGGCTCCTGCAGCAGGCTCCTGCCACCCTCGGCTTTGCAGCCTGTCTGCTTCCCGAGCCTTCTGAGGCTTCTCAGCTCTCCGTTGTCACCCAGCTCCCGGAAAAATGGAAAAAATAAAATAAAATAAACAAATAACAAAAAAAGAAAAAAAAAGAAAAAAACCACCCCCCAATAAAGTTGTCTTGGTGAATGCGCCTACCAGACCTCTGGCGACAATGGTGACTTGGTTAATGTTTCACACCTGTGTGCAGAGAAAACCTCTGTGCTGGTGTACAGAATCCCCTCCTCCACTAGACACAAACAAAAGAGTTTCCGGATCCTTTCCCAGCACGCTGGAGCTGTTGGTTGTGCAAGCCTTTTGTGGCCCTTTCCAAATTTTTTACTAAAAAGGATGGGATGGGTTTTCCCTCATTGGAAAAAAGGTAGGGAGGGAAGGAGGAAAGAGAAAAGAAAAGAAGTACCTGCAACTGCTGCTGAGCTCCAAAGATAAAGTCTTTAGAACAGCTGTTGAAGAATTGGTTTCATAAATTGAAATAATGACTGTTGTGCTGGTTTTTTTTCCCCCTCCCCCTTTGGTTTTTAGAGACAGGGCCTTGACTGTCCTGAAACTTACTGTGTAGACCACGCTGGCCTCAAACTCAAGGGATCTGCCTGCGTCTGCCTCCTGAGTGCTCACCACTGCCCAGCTTAATTTTTTTTTTTTTTTTTTGTCTTTTTCTTTTTTTCTTTTCTTTCTTTTTGTTTTGTTTTGTTTGTTTGTTTGTTTTCAGTTTTCAGAGACAGGGTTTCTCTGGAAGTTGATAGCCTTTTTGTTTGCTTGTTTTTGTTTTTCGAGAAAGGACTTTGTTATGCCCAAATTTTGAGAGACTCCCCAAACAAACCACCAAGTCCAAATGCAATGGCAAGGACGTCTTTACCTGGGCCACACCTCCTATGCACAGACACAGCAGAGGCAAGGAAGTGGCCTCGAGTCTCAATTGAGAGTGATTTCTATAGGTTTTAGACAAATGAGTTTTACAGTATATGATTGCATGGCATTTGGGCAGAAAAGCTGCAAGCAGGGAGTTACAGGCCTTGGTGTTTCATGGTTGGGTAATAGGTGTAGAGGCAAGTTGGCTTATAGAAAAGATTGGTTGAAACAATTACGTGGGCGCTAGGAACTTTGCCCTCGATTCTCCTAATTGGTTGTTGCTATGTGCCAGACCACCTGCCTGTTCAGCTTGACCAGCAGAGAGTATATTTGGACTTTACCAAGGTGAGCTGATTGTATTGCTAGGGGAATATTTTTCTGTTTAGACTAGTTTGGTGGTTTTTCCTGGAATCTGAGTTCAGCACTTGGCCAGGTTTAACACAAAATGGAGTTTCTGTTTCAAAATGGAATTTCTGGTCCTTACATTTCCCCCTCTCCTAGTGACTAGAGAAGCTCGGTCTTGGGCTTCTATGTTCCCTGCATTTCATAACTGTCTAGGTCCACGTTTTTGTAGGGGCTGGTAATAGACTTTGTTGACCATCAGTTGGATGATACCTAGTCTTTCTTTTATGAATTGTATCAGCTTATTTAGGATACAAAGCCCAAAGGTGAGAAGGAGAAACAAAATGAACAAAGGACCCAAAAGCATGGATATCAAAGTGGTCAGCCATGGAGAGGATTCAAACCATCATTAATGTGGTCTTCAACAAACATAATATAAAGTCTATCATATAAGGGGCACAAAGCATGACTGGCAGAAACAGAACTAAGGGCCCATTTGTCCCTTATGCCAGGGAGTTTTGGGTTTTTTGTTGTTCTTGTTTTGTTTGTTTGTTTTTGTTTGTTTGTTTAAATATAGCATTTCAGCCTCTTAGGTGGGATAATGGATGCTGTGGTCTCTGCTGTAACTTCTTCTAGCTGACATTAGGACATTGTTATCAGTGGCCCGGGAAGGCTGAAAAGCTAGTCAAAGCTAGGTAATGGGGCACTTATCAGAAGCATATTTTTAGCCAATCTAGTTGAAGAGACAGGGAGCAGTCATATCTGCGGGGCTGGTTAACATCAGCTTCCAGCAGGTCCAGATCTCAGCAGCTTGTAATCTACAGGTAATATCTGCATGGAGTCTGTTAGCCAGGTAAAAATCTGCTGAGACAAATATAGACTAGGGACAAAATTAAATTTTTCTAGTAATTGGGGAAGGTGAAGAATCGCAAGACCAGGGAGAATTTTCATTTTCAAAAACAGGTAGGTGTGCTTATCTGGAGTTCGTTTGATCTGTGGCAGGTGGATCCAGTTCTTATGAGTCTTTGATTTTCTGAAGTTTATATGAATTTTAGCTTACAGAAGGAAGTATATTAATATTACAGTTGTAAAAGACAGCAGCAGTAGACTCATACTTTTGAGACCCAGTAAAAGCATTAACAATTTTTTTTCTTAGTCCAGTAGCCTTGATATACAGACTGGACAGACTTGTTTTTAGCATAATAAGAAGCACCCCTTAAGTCTATATCCAAAAGACAACCAAAGGGAAATTAATCTTGAGCTTGTGACTGATTAGTAAACAGTCAGTGCTTTACCAGCTTATTAGAACTCTATTGATGTCATTTTTATATGCCTTAAATCATCTTTGTAGCTCTACAACTTGTATTTATGTACCTTAAAACTTTTCTTAACATCCTCTAATCTTTATCATTTGTACTTACCATTTAAACACTTTCTTAGACCCTCAAATACTTTTTTATTACCAACTTTTAAATACTTTCTTAGACCTTCTAGCATTTATAAGACACCGTCTTAGACCTTCCAATATTTTAGATCCTCCTAACTTAAACTTACATATCCTTAGACCTTACATAAACTCTATGCTATTTTTTTAACCAGTTATTCACCAAGAGACACATACAATTGTTTACTGGGAGCAGTCATCCAAATGAAGGATTAGTAAAAAATATTACACTAAAATCTGTTTACCTTTTAACATGAAGCCTGTAAGCCAGGCAAGCTTGTCTGTCTTTTTAAATAAGAGAAGAGACCTAGTACCTAGTAACTGTTCTAATTGTTCTCTCGTTGTCAAGCTACCATTAACTTAGCTGTCAATGTGATCAGAGACCTGAGAAGGAAAAATTGTAACCTAGATGAATCTATCAATTAAAATGACAGAGATGACTAGCCAGTCTGCCACCTAGACAGTTGTCTTACCCAGGCTCCTATGGTTTCCTGGTATCATGTGCAAAGACAGTCCGGCCCTCAGGCACAGAAGACGAGAGGCTGAGGAAGAAGAACGCAAGAGACTGACCTCACCTCGTTTTCAGCAACATGAGACAGTAACTCTCCAGATGTCCAGCTTGTTGTCCAGTGTGTGCTGGACCTAGCAGCCGGTGAAGCATTGGGGCAGCTTTGCCCACTGGCTAGAATACCACCATCCCACCTTATAGCTATATGCCATGCCAAAAATCTTCTCAGAGACCTTAGGGAGTTACTGCCGGGATGTGGCGAATCTCTGTCCTAATTAGTTTAAATATATTTAATGCCATATTCCACAGATCTCTGACAAGCTTGAGGGCCAGCATATCTGAGTTGAATCCTTGTCTGTCTTTAGCTGCCAGTTGTAAAGTACATCCCTCAAACATAAGACTGGATGCCATGACTTATAATCTGCAGGTAAGTGTCTGCCCATAGGATAATCTGTATATTTTTAGCATATCTGGATTGTTTACATTGACTGGTTAATTTAGAAAACACCCGTGGTTAACTGAACTAGCACCTAGTAAAACCGTAAGTTGTGATTACCCTAAACAGTTTGTGATAGTGGTTCTTAAAAAGACTGGAACATCACATACCATTTTTAAGAATTACATACATATAACACCTTAAAAGAGTTCAGACACGGTATGCTGTAATCAAAATATAACCTTCCTTAACTGACAGCTGACCATCAATTTGTGCCTCCCAGTTATATGTAATAACTTAGTTATTTACCTCTAATTTTGAAACAAACATAGGAAGCCAAATAAATATCATCAATCATGACCATAAGCACAGTCAGAGATATTTTAAGAATACAATCATTCATGAGGCAACCGATAATCTGCACAGCTCAATTGTTTTTAACAGTCCATAATAAAATGACAGCCATTAAATTGGAAGTCCTTTACTTTAGTATCAAGATCTCTAAATATAGGGGCTGGAAAATTTTCTGACTCCTATATGGGATATCACTATAGAAGGCAACAGTTTTCTTAGAAAAAAATTTATCAGTGTTACTACCTATTTAACTTATAATTTACAGACGTTTCCTTTAAGTCACTAGTACTCTGTATTGACTCTAAATGGCATAATTAATACAAATGGGCCTTCTTACATTTAAGAGTGAAGTCATAGAATGTAACCATAATTTCTAGAAGTCAAAACCATATTTTTAACAGTGTAAACAATTGACTATCTTTACAGTTAATATATTTCAACTTAAAGGTATCTTTAGGATCACTCATTTTTAAAATCTGCAATGTAACAGTCTATTAATCTGAATTGAATTTTATAACCTTAAAATTTTACCACCAAATAAAGAATATTTTGAACTAGGATTGAACCACATAACATCTGTGTTGCAAATGCACGTTCTTGAACTTAAAATTTTAAATGTCACATTCAATAAGCAAATTATAAATCCTTAGATAAGAGTTCACAGATATATGTTGGAGGTGAAGTTTCAATATCTTTTTAAAGAAACATTGTTTTAAATTTTATCTTTTATAAGTATAGTACTGTTGGAGATCCGTTTCCTAAATTGGCTCTTTCATTTGCTGTTTAGAATGGCTCCAGCCTTAGTGTACAAGCTTAAGTTAACTACTTGTTACAGATGTTAAAGACTTTTAACCATACCCAATAAGCAATAATCTATAACCAAGATATACAGAACACAATACATTTATATATTTAAAGCCAATCAGAAACAAACATGTCGTAAAGCAGACAAAACTCTCTGACTTTTTTCCTTACCTGTAGTTTCAAGGGAGGAGCATCTTGCTGCCTGTCTGGTTAGCAGGTTATAGTTCTCATTCATTTTATACCATAATTTTCAAAGAATCTTACACCTAAATGTTAAATGCTAAAGGCAGAACCCATGGAAGATAATAGAGAAACTAAGGCTATCTGAGTTTGGCATCCTGCCCAGGATATTTCTGCACATAAGCCCCTGTTGAAAGTGTGCAGCCCCCATAGTGAAGTTATGCAGAGCCCGTTGCCAAGGAGTCCAAGGAGTGACTAGGACTGAAAAGGACCTTACCCGTGGCTTCATCTGGTCACTGCTTACCGCTGAGTCCCTGGAAAGATCCACCACATTAGCTCCTGCTGCTCAGCCGCCTATTTCTCCG
The DNA here is from genome assembly GCF_903995435.1 of Acomys russatus. Classification (NCBI taxonomy): domain Eukaryota; kingdom Metazoa; phylum Chordata; class Mammalia; order Rodentia; family Muridae; genus Acomys; species Acomys russatus. Next base: position 16,466,969 of record NC_067166.1, read on the forward strand.
TGTTGTGGGTAGTGACCCTGCACTCACCATGTTGAGGCTTCTGGGCTTGCTGGAGTCCAGAGCCCATCATTAGGAGTTCAGGCAGCCCTGGGCTTGTTGCCAGTTTGATCCAGGCAGGAGACTCCCAACCTGGCTCCAAGGACAGAGCTAGTTTACTAGTTTTTGCTGCTGCTTTTTCTGAGACTCTTTGGAATGAGTTAGAACTGATGGCCAGCAGATGACGTTTGAGCCTTATTTTCCCCCCAGAACATAAAACACAAAACAATATTTAAACAATTAAACAAATGTTCTTAAAATTGTCAGTCATGAGGGAAAAGGTGGTTGTCACAATCTGTCATTAAATTTGGAGCAGTGGAGGTAGTCCGTCCCATCGTCCATCCAAGTCTCAGTCAGATAAAGAGCAACAGAGACATAAACACCAGGCAAAGACAACCAATAACAGCGCACCCAAGATCCAATCAGAAACAAAACTGAAAATGGGACAGCGGCCTCACGCCATGCTGCGGGAGCGATCTGCCTTGTCCCAATGCATGAACCTCCTAAAGTTTCTTCACATAGGGGCACTCTGTCCCCACCCATGGAATCTGGAATGTCTTCCAGACTCCTGTGATCTCGGCCCTCTGGCGCATCCACTCAGCCGACTTGATCACTGCCTGTACACAGTTGTCTCGAAACCACAAAGTGAATGTAAGACTGAGAGCCAGACAAACAGCAAACACAACACTTACCACCGGCTTAGACTCCCATTGCATCGGGGGTTTAGGGGTCTCAGGGGTTCCTGGCCAACACACCATATGTTATGCCCAAAATTTGAGAGAGACTCCCTAAACAGACCACCCAAGAGCTGAGTCCAAATGCACTGGCAAGGAAGTCTTTATTGCAGGTTTGAACCTGGGACACACCTCCCATGCACAGACACAGCAGAGGCAAAGAAGTGGCCCCAAGTCTCAATTGAGAGGGTTTTTTTTATAGGTTTTAGACAACGAAATGGGTTTTACAGTATATGATTGGATGGCATTTGGAAGGAAAAGCTGCCAGCAGGGAGTTACAAGCCTTGGCCTTTCATGGTTGAGTAACAGGTGTAGGGGCAAGTTGGCCTAGAGAAAAGATTGGTTGAAGCAGTCATGGGGGCATTAGGAACTTTGGTCTGGCTTCTGATTTCTGTTCTCTCACCCAGTCTTTTCTCCCCCCACTTTCCTTACTCCTAATCTACCTGCACCCTGGCTCCCCTCCCCAACCCCTCTTCTACCCAGTCCCCTCCCTCCACCTCCAATGCCTATTTTATTTCCCATTCAGAGTGAGATTCAAGCATCCACCTCTTGAGCCCTCCTTGTTACTTAGCTCTTTGGGTCTGTGGATTGTAGCATGGTTATTCTGTATTTTATGGGTAATATCCACTTTTAAGTGAGTATAAACCATGTATGTATTTCTGGTGTGGGTTACCTCACTCAGGATGATATTTTTTAGTTCCATCCATTTTCCTACAAATTTCATGATGTTCTTGTTTTCAATAGCTGAGTAGTATTCCATTGTGTAAAAGTACACTTTCTTTATCTATTCTTCACTTAGATTGTTTCCAGTTTCTGGCTATTATGAATAAAGCTGCTAAGAACAGTTGAGCAAGTGTCCTTGTTGTATGGTGGAGCATCTTTGGGTATATGCCCAGGAGTGGGATAGCTGGGTCCTGAGTTAGAGCTATTCCCAACTTTCTGAGAAAGCACCGAATTGATTTCCAACATGTTTGTACAAGTTTGCACTCCCACCAGCAATGAAAGAGTGTTCCCCTTTCTCCACATTCTCGCCAGCATGTGCTGTCACTTCAGTTTTTGATCTTAGCTAATCCGGCGGGTATAAGATGAAATCTCAAAATCATTTGGATTCGCATTTCCCAAAAGATGTCTTTTTATTTGTTGTGTATGCCCCACCTCCGTCTTGTGTTGCACATACATGAGGATGCTTGCGGAAACCAGAGAGAGTGTAGGATTTCACAGAGCTGGAGTTACAGGCAGGTAGGAGCACCTGGGCCGTAGGAGCGCCTGGATGCTGGGAAATGAACTCTGGTCCTCTGGAAGAGCAGCAAGTGCTCTTAACCACTAAGCCATCTCTCTAGCCCTTTCACCAGCTTTCAATTTTGTGTATGCCTTTGGGCTAATAATTACAGACTAATTTTCCCAGCTGTCTGGGTCTATTTATAAATATATGACTACATGGCAAGAAGCTAATAGGTGAACAGAGCTGGACAGATCGCAGGTGAGTGGACTTAGTTTCCCCGGCACTTCCGCTGTCAAGGCTAATTACTCAATTATTATGTTCTGCTTTGATTTAAACCACTGTAGTTGAAGTAAACGAAAGCGCCATCAGTGTTGCCACATAATCTGTGAATTTCATCATAATGTCAGTTTCTCCTGTTGGATCCAGGCTCAATCAACACATACTTGTTTATTTCTCTGCCTGGCAAATCCAACTGACGTGATTAGCCTTGCCTGCAGAAGGACAAACAGGGCTGTGCCTCACTTGTTACTTGCTTTTGAGAACATTTCCTGGTTCTTTGGCGCCTACCCAGTTCTTATGTGTGCAAGCATAAGCATAAAGTAATAAAATTTCACGGCTGGTTTGTAGTGACCATATGCATTAAACAAAGCACAGTGGCTCTGAAATAAAGGTGAACTTCAAAGCAGGAGGCTTCGGGGTGAATGGTAAAAGATAAGGACATGGCACTGCTAGGTATGGTTAAAAAGGCTTATTATAGGTAAGAGAGAGAATCAGAGGCACTGGAAGGGTCCAAACTGAAGAAAGCCATGAGAGGGTGAGGGAGGGAGAGTGAGAGGAGGCGGAGAGGCGAGAGGGGCTAAGAGCCAAGAGCCAGCCTAGAGGGCAAGAGGCCAAGAGACTGAGTAGCCCAAATGGCTGAGGTTATATAGACGTCAGAACCTGGAGGAAGAAAGCCCAGCCCACAGGCTGGAGAGTAAAAGTAAGGGGCGGGGTGAGACGTGATGGGCGGAGCCAGGGCTCTGTAACAGGTGTTGGGGAAACCTAGAGAGACTAAGGGCTAGTGTCTGCTTTGATCCGTGAAATAGGCACCTCAGTTAGCCATTTGTCCTGAGTTTTGAGACCGAACATAGTTTTACTTCTTTCCTTTTTCTTTTTCTTTTATCTTCCTTTTCTTTATAATTCCATTTACAGGCCTGGAGCTCAGTGGTAGAGCACTTGCCTAGCGTGTGTGAGATACTGGGTTCAATCCCAAGCAGCACACACAAAAAAAATAACGAACCAACAAGAGACTTAACAGAGATAGGGCTTCTTTGCTAATAGTGGAAGTGTCTGCTTCTCTTATAACAAATTTCATACTATCTAAAACGTATATACATATACATGTGTACATATATGGTCATACATATAATGTTTAAGAAGACCAACCATATTTATAGGTCTAAAAAGGTTTTGCATTTATTTATTTGTGTATAATATGTGGGTGCTCATGTGTGTAGAGGTCAGAGGACAATCTATGGGTGTTAGGTCTCTCTTTACACCATGTGAGTTCCAGTGTCCAAACCCGGGTCATCATGTGTGTGTGTTAGCAGGTGCCTTTACCTGCTGAGCCATCTAGATGGCCCCATGTTTCCAGGTTTTAATGACTTCCTTCAGCCTCTGTGTTGGTATTTCAGGAAGCCATACTGAGGAATCTGGATCTAACTTGATAGGTTACTAGTACATTTATCAGGATAGACTCAAATGCAGGCATAATCGATGGGAATCTGACATCTCCCACAGATATAGGTGTATCGCTCCATCCAGAGAGTAGGACTGCCTCCCTCCAAGGGAAGCTCAGCCATGAGAGAACTTAGAGACATAGTGCCAAAATAATATTCCCCCCTTGCCGTGAAAGCTGAAAGCTGACGTTTTCACACAGCACTCCCCACTGAGATTGAACACCGCAAATTTTTATTTGCTAAGCTGACTTATCCTAGCAGTACTTTTATGTAGCTTGAATGTGTATAATTATAAAACAGGAACCCAGACGCCTAGTTATATACTAACAAAGTAGAACTCTTTTTGGAGCCCAGCCCTGGTCTGATTTTAACCAAGGATAACGGATTTATTACTGGAACCATCTCGTCCTCCCCAACCCCAGATGGTGAGCCTGCTCCTGGGTACATAGTGAACATTAGGACGAGAGAGTTGGGTGGAGTGAATGGCCGTGAGCAAGGCAATTGTACCTGTTGGTACCTTTGCGCCAGTTTTAAAAAACGTTTAAGGAAAAGGATGAACAGTGCTCCTTTCGCTGCACACATAATGATGGTTATGCATTGTTATCCAGGTGCTTGATGAGGGAGGCATGGACATCACCCTAGCTTGGGCTAGCCCACCTTCCTGTTACTCCCTAGACCTGAGTGATAAGCAGTTTGGAAAGTGAAAAGTACATCTGAGGTTGTGGGTCTCTGCTCCATTCTGGTTTGCTCTTAGCCTCAAGGATCCCTTAGGAGTTCTTCCATTTTGCATGTCCGTCAGGCACGCAACACTGCTTTTCAGCCACTAAAATCTCAGGGTAGGTACACCTGAGCCTGAAATACTAGCCACTCCTCTGCCTTATATTTGCATGGTGCTGGAGAGGCAGGCCGCCCCCTTCTTCATCCATGTAAGCTTCATCCAGGAAGCTGCAGCCGCAGCAGGTGCAGCCAGGTGTCTGCTCTGTGCCAAGGAGGTGAGCGGGCTGAGCTGCTTTGTCTCCCATCACATCCTTTGCTTCCTGTCGGGACAGAATCTCCAGATGAGCAAGGCGTGGGGAACCATGTCACACTGATGAGCCTACACATTCACTTCCTCCCTCCAGATGGCAAAACCCTGCACTGGCGGATCTTCCAAGCGTCTCAGCGAGGGCCTTGCCCATGGGACTGTCTCCAGCCTCCTTAAGTAAGGTCACAGCTGAGATGCCAAGGGGGTTGTTTATTAACAGGTGCTTTTTATTTCCATGGAGAGCTTGCAACATACACACTTTGTGATAAGGCTCTCTTAGAGGGGTTTTCTTTGGCTTTTGTGTTTAATTCTCCCTCTCCCCTGCCTTTTCCATCACCTTACATCTCAGCTGGTAGTGTGTCCTTCTCTGTTTTCTTAAATCTGTGGAGATGGTTCCATAGAGTTTTGGATGCTGTGATGGTGTGCAAGTGGGTAGATATTCGGTAGAAGCCATATTTTGAATTTTGACACACTTGGTCTGTTTTGCCTAGCTGCACACAGCACGGGCAGCTGAGCAGGGCTGTCCAGCTGCAGTTCTTAGGAGCCTTGCAGTCATAAGAGGAGACAGTAATGCTCTATAATTCACTGCGGTGATCAGCCATGGCCTTGGTAGGCTAACTATATTAAATGAAGTTTCTACTTATAGTATTTTCCACGTCTGATGGCTCATTAGGATGTAACTGCATCGTGATTAAAGAACATCTGTAGCTTTACGACACTGTGGTGGTCTGGTATTATCTAGAAATGATGGGATTTTTATATACACGTTACCATATCTAGCTTCCCCTGTAGGCACTGGTTTTTTAAACTCTATTTTATTTGGGGTTCCTTAATGCCTCTACCTCCCTTCCAGCCCCCACCCCAACCCTAGGTAGGTGAGAAAGAAGGTTAATGGGGAGACAGTGTGTAGACCTCTTTATACTTAGTTCCAGCTGGTTAGGGTCGCTGGGTTCTTGGGGGCAATAACCAGTCTTAGTCCTCAGGATAGCCAGCAGCCCAGGTAAGCAGCAAACAGCAAACGCAGCAGCAGGAAGAACCAGTAGTCTTTTTCCTCCTCCAAAGAGTTCTTGAAGCCTCCTTTCCTCTCTCTGGGCTCTGATAATTATCCCCTCTCAGAGTCCTCAGAATTAAACTAACTGCAGCTGGCAAAGAAGACCACACCCTTTTCCAAGCTCCAGGAGGCAGTTATCAACTGTGGACAAACTAAAGCAGCCCATATCACACACTTGGGATTAAAACAAAAACCTGAGTTTGGGTTTTTTTTTTTTTTTTTTAATTTACTTAGAATACAGCTCAATTGTTTTCTCCTAACTTGTATCTTCTCGTTCCTCCCTTCCTCCCTATTCCCCTCCCCTAGGTCTGTGACAGAAGGGGACATCTTCCCCCACCATATGGTCATAGGCTATCAAGTCTCATCTTGGTAGCCTGCTTATCCTTTCTCTGAGTGCCACCAGGCCTCCCCATCAAGGAGAAGTGGTCAAATATGGGGCACCAGAGTTCATGTCAGAGTCAGTCCCCGCTCTCCACACAACTGTGGAGAATGTCCTGTCCATTGGCTAGACCTGAGTAGGGGTTCAATGTTTACTGCATGTATTGTCCTTGGTGCAGCAGTTTGAGTAGACCCCCTGGGTCCATATCCGCCCATCATGATGGTCTTCTTAAGGGTTCTAGGATCCTCTGGATCCTTCTGTTTCCCCATTCTCCCATACTTCTCTCACCGAGAGTCCCAATAGGAAGTCCTCACATCTATCCCAATCTCCTGGTAAGTGAAGACTTTCATGGGACATCTCTTTTGGGCTCGTGTCCAATTATAAGTGAGTAGTGGAGAAAGGGGAACACTCCTTCATTGCTGGTGGGAATGCAAACTTGTACAACCACTTTGGAAATCTACCGGGTGCTTTCTTAGAAAACTGAGAATAGGGCTTCCTCAAGACCCAGCTATTCCACTCCTTGGAATATACCCAGAAGATGCTCCAGCACACAATAAGGACATATGCTCAACTATGTTCACAGCAGCCTTATTTGTAATAGCCAGAACCTGGAAACAACCTAAATGTCCCTTAGTCAAAGAATGGATAAAGAAACTATGGTACATTTACACTATGGAATACTACTCAGCTATTAAAAACAAGGAAATCCCGAAATTTGCGGACAAATGGATTGAACTAAAAACCTGAGTTTTTAAAGAAACCAAAACTTCCACTACATTCCCCCACCAAGAACTTCCTCTAGAACACCTGACAGATTTCCCATCCTTTAAATGGCTGCATAATATTCCGTGTTGTGAACAGCCATTGTATACTCAGCTATGGTTCCCATTATAAACAATAATGAAATAAGCATCCTACCACATGTGACTTCATGTGTTGGTACCTTTAGTTCTACAGAACAGATATCACACCTGTTATTAAACTAATGCAGAAACTTCCCCTTCCTTAAAGCGCTCAGACCTTTAGTAGGAAAGTGAGCTTGGCTCCTGTTTCTGCCTCCTTCTGGACTTCAAGGCTTATGCCTGCCCACCTTATTAGAGTGGTGGGTGTAAAAGGACATTACTCTTGCCCTCATAGCGTTTCCCTGAACAGAACTGCCTTTCCACAGACATTTGAACAGGCCCTGAGGTCATTTGCCTACTCATGTTTCCTGCCTAGTGTCCTATGGGATCGCTTGCTTTTTTACAAGTCCCCCTGTAAGAACTCTTGGTGTGCTCTGTTGTGGCGAGGAGTTCCAAAGCTACATGGATGAAGCTGAAATGAACTCAGGGGGGTGGGGGGATGTATTCCAGGGCTGGACAGATGTGTGGGACTCGGGTTCCACCCTGGGTATAAAGTGAGATCACATGGGGCCAGAATGCAGCCTGCTATTGGAGGGCCGAGAAGGTGGGGCAGTCCCAACCCGTGCTGCTTTCCATTGGTTAAGACCTCCGACAGTAAAGGGCTGGCCAGGCAAAAGATGTCCCTCTCCACTGCCTGGGAGGGGCAGCACTGTACTGGCCCACATTTTCAGTGTCGCTTGTCCCTGGCTCAGGTGAAGAACAGAGTGCAGAACCCTTGCCCTCCTGCTCAGCCCACCATAACTCTTCTAGGAGACATCACGTGCATGTGCGCCTGGTGCTCCTCTCAGCATCCCAGTGTGTACAGGAAACCCCGCTCAGGGCTCATAGGGATGTAAAATGCTTGACAGTAACGGCTCACCCCTGGCACTTAGAGGTGCACAAGCAATGATATGCTGAACTTTTGTGACAGGTGGAGAAATCCTTAAGCTCACATGCCTGTCGGCGGTGAAGCAGTAGTCAAACCATTTTAAAATGTATGAAATAAATTACAGAGATTTGCTATAATAGCATCCTGCCATCTTCCACATCTGGTAATTAAACAGAGCCCTAAAAGGATAGACTCAAGGCAGAAGGAAATGGAATTCTTTTTGTTTGTTTGTTTTGTTTTGTTTTGTTTTGTTTTTCAAGACAGGGTTTCTCTGTGTAGCCTTGGCTGTCCTAGACTCACTTTGTAGACCAAGCTGGCCTCGAACTCACAGCCTGCCTCTGCCTCCCAAGTGCTGGGATTAAAGGCATGCGCCACCACGCCCAGCTAGGAAGTGGAATTCTTAACAAGAACAACAGATAGGGTATATAGAAAAATTTAGATAGAGATAGATAATTAAACTTCCTAATACTAAGATCATGTTCTGGTTACTCTTTAGAAAAATATTTGGTCAGCATGAGGAGACTGGTTTCACTGTGGCATTTTCATACATAGATATATCTCCACTCGTTGTTTTTCCTCTTGCCCCCCTCACCCATCTTGCTGGTCTCCTTCCCCGCCCCCACATGGTCCTACCATCTGCTCCTATGACCTGTGTATGATGTCATCCTTTCTTGTCCCCTCCCTAGCCCTTTAGACTGCTTTCTCTGCTTTCTCCATTCATGTCCTACACAGATACATACATTTGTATATAAACTGAAATCTCTATTCTGTACCTGAGGGAAAACATGGCAGTTGTCTTTCTGAGTCTGGCTTATTGACTTGACATTCAGCTCTCCAGTTTCATCCATTTTCCTGTGTCATAATTTGACTTGTCTTCCTGTATATAATGTGCCCTTTTTATCTAGTCATATGTTGACAGGCGCTTGGGCTGTTTCCACATCTTTCTTAAAAAATGCTTTACTTATTTATTTTCAGTTATGTGTATATGGGGGAGGTGCACTAAGTACCCTAGAGCTGGAGTTACAGGTGGTTGTCACTCAACATGGATGCTGGGATCTGAACTTGAGTTCTCTGCAAGAGCAATGTATGTATGCTCGTCACTGCTAAGCCATCTCTTCAGCCCCTGGATCCATCTCTCAACTATTATGAATAGTTCAGCAATAAGCATGCTTGTGCCAATGTTTCTGTGCTGTGTTGACTTTAAATTGTTCAGGCACATGCTCATGATAGAGATGGAGCATTTTCTGAGGGACCCCCACACTAATGAGCATAATAACTCCACTAACTTACATTACCACCAGCCTTAGAGACGGGTTCTTTCTTCCTCGTGTCCTGGCCACCATTTGTTGATGGTTTTCTTGGTAGCCATTTTGATTGGGGTGAGACTCAAAACAGTTTTAATTTTCATTTCCCGAATGGCTAAGAATGTTGAACACTAAGTCATTTACTGGCCATTTGTATTTCTTTAGTATCTATTCAGTTTATTTTTTTTTATAATGCATTTATTTTTATTTCATGAGCATTGGTGTTTTGCCTGCATGTATGTCTGTGAGAGTGTCAGCTCTTGGAGTTACAGACAGTTGTAAGCTGCCATGTAGGTTCTGGGAATTGAACCCGGGTCCTTTGGAAGAGCATTCAGTGAGTGCTCTTAACTGCTGAGCCATCTTTCCAGCCCATGTATTCAGTTTATCATTAGATGCTTTTTGGCAATTTTTGGAGCTTATTATGGATTCTGTGTGCTAATCTCCTGTTGGCTGTGTAATTGACAGGTTATCTCTTATCTCATAGGCTGTTTCTTTGCTCTGATGTTGGTTTGCCTGGCTGTGCAGAAGCCTCTGAGCTTCATTAGCTCTGGCATTTTTTCCTGTGTGCTCGACCTTTTCAGAAGTCCTAGCTTACACTTGTGCCTTGAAGTGCTTCCTCTAGCAGTTTCAGGGATTCCAGGATTATACAAAGATCTTCGATCTATCATAAACTGAACTTCTGTGCTGGGTGAGATATGGGTCTAGTGTCATTCCTTTGTGTATGGATGTGCAGTTTTTCTGGCACAACCTGTTAAAGAGGCTGTCTCTTTTTCAGTGTAGGTGGCTGTGTTTTGTGGCTTTACTTCTGAGTCCTCTGTTCTGTTCCACTGTTCTACAAACCTGTTTGTGTTAGTACCATGCTGTTTTGTTTCTGTGGCTCTGTTGTATAGTCCAGTGCTCCTAGGATTGCTCTTTGCTTTGTATTGAATTGACTATTAAGACACTTTTTTGATGCCGGGTGTGGTGGCACACGCCTTTAATCCCAGCGCTTTGGAGGCAGAGGCAGGCGGATGTCTGTGAGTTCGAGGCCAGCCTGGTGTACAGAGTGATTCCAGGACAGCCAAGGCTCCACGGAGAAACCCTGTCTTGAAGAACAAGACACTTTTGTGTGCCCATATCTCTAGTTATTAGGGGCGATTGCGTTGACTCTGTAGATAACTTGATAATACAGGCACTCTTACTATATTAAGTCTGCCAATCCACGGGCGTGGGCAGTCTTTTTCATCTTGTAGTGTCTTCAACTTTTTTCCAATGTTTTACTTTTCATTACATTAATGGAGATTTTCACCTTAGTTTGACTTTGGATTTTTTTGTTGTTGTTGTTGTTGTTTTGTTTTGGTATTGAGAGTGGGATTTTCCCCCGTTGACTTCTTTCTTGGCAAATTTGTTATTAACGTGTAGAAAAGCTACCAATTTGGGATGTTGACTTCGTTTCCTATTATTTTCTGAAAGTGCTATGAGATCTAAGAGTTCTCTGGTGGTGGCCTAAGGATCTTTTAAGGATCATGGCATCTGTAATTAGGAATAATTTGATGACTTCTTTTCTTGTTTGTGTGTCTGTTTTTCCCCTTCTCCTTCTTGTCTTACTGTCCTAGCTAAGACTGTGAATACTGTGTTGAACAAGAGTAGAGAGCATGGACACCCTGTCTTCTTCTTTATTTTATAGAAAATGCTTTTAGCTTTCCCTCATTGTGTATAATATTGACTATTTTTTTTCCAGTATATGCAAAGAATGATTTAACGTATATACTGAATCAGCTTGACAGCATAAATGTATAGCTAACAGCATCCATATGTAGGCTTAAGGACAAAAGCCACATGATGGTATCAATAGGTTCAGGAAAGTCCTTTGAAGAAGTTCCATATCCACTCACCATAAAAGCCCTGGAGAAATGAAGGCTCAAGAGGGCTTCCCTCGGCACCTACTGTGGTCAGGGGTCTCGGTCTGTAGTTTGCTTCCTTTGTTGTGTCCATATCCGGTCTTGGCACTGGGGTAAGGTTGGCTTTGTAGAGAGAGTTTAGCAGTGTTGCTGCTTTTCCTATGCTAGGAAGCAGTGTTGAGGCGCATCTGTATTAGCTCCTTTTAGACGTTTGGCAGAATTCAGCAGTGACCTCACCTTTGTTGGGAGACTTCAGTGCCATTGCCTGTCACAAGCTGTTTAAATTCTTTGTACCCTCTAGATTTTAACTATAGTAGGTCATAGGCAGCTGGGAATTTACCCATCCCTTCTGGATTTTAAAGTGCTTTAGAAAGCACTTTTAAAATACTTGCTAGTCTCTCAGGGTTTGTTAAGATCTGACACAACACCCTTCAGTTCATCTCTAGTTACATACGCCAGGCCTTACGTTGGCTAAGGGGTTGTAGTTTTGAGGTTGTTTTTTATTTTCCAAGAACTGACTTTAATAAAATATATATCGTTTAGTTTACATGCCATTATGTCCCTGTCTTTGTGACCTGTCTGGAATTTTAATGTAAGCATGCATAGCTATAAACTTTCCTCTTCAAGCCGCCTTGGCTGCACCCCAGAGGTTCCAGTGAGCTCTGCTTTCATATTTACTTGATTCCAGGGTTTTTTAAATTTCCTGAGTTTTTCAAAAAACCACCATTCATTTGAAAAAAAAAAGTGTAGTCTACTTCCTAAATGTATGGGCCATTTCTGTTTTCTCTTGCTGTTGATTTCTAGACCTACACACTGTGATCCATCAGTAGTTCTGTATTTATTAAGACTTCTTTGGGAACTATGAGGAGGCCTGTTGTAGAGAGGGTTCCATGGCCGCTGAAAAGAACTTATAGCCCATATCTTTTGTTGGATATTCTGCATATTTCTATAATTACAGTATGGTTTAACTCTGAAGTTTCTTGGATCTTTAGTGTGGATGATCTGTCTGGAGATGAGACTGAGTATTGAAAGGATCCACTGTTTTTATTATGTCAGGACAGGTCTGGCCTTTTATGCCCATTGTTTGTTTTGTTAAATTGGGAACCCAAATCTTGTATGTAACATAACACACACACACACACACACACACACACACACACACACACACGTACACACGTGTACATATTCAGATATTATCTTTTTCCTGGTCTTCAGTTTTATTGATCTCACAGGTTCTGTAATCTTTGGTCTCGTCTGCTCATCCCTCGGGACCTGGCAGTATGAGCAGCTCGCTGAGCTGGTTCTCCCCAGTGTGATGCTTCCTGAGCTGAGTCATCACAAGAGCCCAAAGAGTCTGAGTGGTTTTGGTCTCTTTCTTTCTTTTCTTTCTTACTTTCTTTCTTTCTTTCTTTCTTTCAACAATTGCTACCTTTTTACAACTTTGGGGGGGGCAGGGTTATTGTGTGGGTGAGTTGTCTTCTTCGTGGCAAAGACTTAGTCGCTGGGCCTGTGGGATGGCTGAGCAGGCAGGTGCTTGCCACACAGTCTGATGAGTTCAATCCCCAGAACCAGTCAAGGTGGAAGGAGAATGCTGATCCCACAGGCGTGCCTCTGATCTCCACACCCGTGCTGCGATGCACACAGACACATCCAAGACTTAGTCATCCCAGTCCTGACACTGCGTTAGGTCCCTCCTGTGTAGACACTTCAGCAGACAAAGCGTACACCAGTAGTTTTCTTGACCTGCCCCTTGACTGGAAGTGCCAAACAAGCTTTCTATCTTCTAAATATCGAGAGGGGCCATTTAATCAGGACGAGCAATGAAGAAGACAATGTCATATGTGTTGGGTACCTATAAAATGCTAAGGAAAAAATTCTAGACAGGCATTCACTGGTCATGTTCCTGCTAACTAAGGCTGTTCTGCTGGATTTCTTATGGGTCCGTGTGCCCTACAAACGTCAAAATCACCTTGGGTTATCCTGAACATGTATTTCTGTTTTGGAACCTAGATCGGTTGAGAGTCTCCAGGCAAACCAGGACCTCAAGATCATTGAGACCAGGCTTACCATGTAATTTAAAGGCAGTCGTTTAAGGCTCTGGTTTACATCTTGCTAGTGCCTTAAATGTGCATATTTTGAACGCATATAGTGATTTCCAGTATGGTCAGTTTTCTTATAAGTACACTGTTATAATCACTCCCAATATGTGGTGTTTTGATCAAACCCAGGCACTGTGCATGCTGGGCAAGCATGCTGCCAAGCTGCATCTCCAGCCCTTAGCTCAGATTTTTTAAATACGCAGATGCTTGTTCTTCGGAAGAGAACACTTAGTGCAAGAAGGGCTAGACACTTCTAACATTTTGGTTTTTTAGACATTTAATGCTGAGCATTGAAGGGAGGACAAAAACATATCCACAAGGTTTGTAGCATAAAAGGAAAGGTAAAGATTTGTCCTCACCTAACGTTTACAGGGTCTGTGTGTATATAATACTGATTACTGTTATTTTTTCTTCTCCCCCCCTCCCCCATGTAGACACTGCAGAAGGAATGAGGAGTGAAGAGCCCCAGGAGACCATGGAAGACAGCTGGAGGCCTGACGACACTGCAGGGCAGGGTGACCCCTGTCCTGGGCTGGCGCCCACGGCTCCCGGCCACCTAGGGGCGCCATACTCCGAGGCCTGGGGCTACTTCCATCTAGCCCCGGCTGGGCCAGGGCACCCGACAGGCACCTGGGCCACCTGCCGGCTGTGTGGGGAGCAAGTGGGCGGCCACCCGGGCTTCCAGGCGTGGACGGGGGCGCTGTGGCGGCACCTGAGCCGCGCACACCTGCGGGAGCTGGAGAAGAGCGCAGCTCGGAGCTCTCCGCCCACCGTGCCCTGCCCACCGCCGCCGCCCAGCCCCGCCATGGCTGCCGAGGGCGACTGGGCATGCCTGTTGGAGCAAATGAGCTTACTGGCCGCGCGAGGCAGCCGGCGTGAGCTGGAGCTGGAGCGGCGGGAGGCGGCCCTAAGGCAGGCGGAGCGCGCGCTGGAGCGCAGGCGCCGGGCTCTGCGGCAGGAGGAGCGCGCCATGGCACAGGCACGCCGCCAGCTCCAGGCCGAGCGCGACGCGCTGAGAGCGTGGATGCGAGAGCACAGCCCAGATGCAGGGGGCCCGGCGCCATCCTCTCCCAGGCCTCCACCCCTCAAGGAGGACCCTGATGGGGATGTCCAGGACGATGTGATCACCAAAGTCCTGTTGTAGTGAGGCCTCTCCATGCATAAACCTAACCATAGGCTGTAGGCTCCCGGGAGCAACCCCAAGGACTTCAAGTAGTCTTTTAGGGGCGCACAGGATGGACCTTACAACAAGAGGAACCTCCTTTAGTGCCTTAGAGCTGAAGGCTTTTAAAGCCAGAAGTTTCTCTAAATACCAAAGTCTCATCACACTGCAAGCCTGTACCTCTTGCAGGGGCAGGGGTATGGAAACGGTAACGTTCTTTATCCAGGAACAGGGTCGACTCCTTTACTGATGTATTATCTTGTCCCAGCACCAAGTTCCAAAAAGGGACCTTGAGTTTCATTGACTCCCTAGCTCTTTGCCTTCAGCATCTATAGAACCCCCCCCCCCAAAGTGGGCGAGTCCCAGAGAGGCACACCCCCCCCCCCCGCCCTTTTGCTCTTGTCTCTCCCATGGCTCCCAAGGCCAGGAGCATCTTTTTACTTAAAACATCTTTCCCTGGATCAGGTCCAGTGTCGGGTACTGTTGTATAATGAGCCAGGGCACCATGGGGAGCCCCGCCAAGGTGTACACCCTGAGAATTACACAGCACGGAACAGATCTGGGATAAAAGAGGGTTATTGTGGGAAAGGGGGAGGGGACGGGGGAAGGGATATAGTGAGTGGGCCACGAAGGCAGAGTGGGAGGAGGGGCCGTGGGCAGGGAAGGAGAGAAAGGGCACACCTTGAAAGAGAGAGTGGGGACGGGGAGAACAGAAAGATCAAGGGAGCTAGGGTGGCGGCAGGTCCTTTTATCCAGCATACACCTGACTTTGAAGGTGATGACGTAAGAGGTTGCTATGGCCATCAGGCAGGCTAGTGGGATCACCTGTACACTAACAGGTACATTCTCCCATTTTCCTGTCTCGGGTCTTGCCACCTTATTAGCAAAACATCTGTCACTAGGCAGTGCAGTTTCTTTGTCCCCATAGACCTCCCCCGGAACCAAAGGAGAAACCAGAGGCCACGCCTCACTACTGCCTTACAGTGTCAATCCCTGTCTCACTTCCTCCCGTCTTCCAGCCTGTTCCCCAGCAATGCTGCCTACCCGTGATGCCCTTACTGCCCACACTTGCCATCCCACTGGTCCCTTCCCAAGTGTCACTGCATGCTAAGCTTCCGCCCCAAAGCCAAGTACGGTTCCCTGCCTTTGATGTCTCCCTTTCTGAAGTCCTTCTTTTGGAGGTGTTTTTCTGAAGAATTTGGGGGGCTGGGATAAGGCCTCTTTTGAAAAACAGATTAAATGCAAACGCTTTCTTATGTGAAAGTTTGGAAGGACAATCTGACGTTTTATTTTATAAAAACCAAGTGTGCTCAATTCTAGGACAAATATGCATTTGACTTGGAAAGAAATTATATATGTGCTTCTGTAACTGATATGAATGAATATAAATAATATGAATAACAGTTTAATTTCATTAAATACTTGTAATTTTTTACTAGTTTTTCTTGTCTCTGAAGCTTTTATTTTCCTGAGTGTGATTTTTGAAAATTAGAGTCATTCTCAGCACTTGAGCATAGGAAAGAAAGTGAAGTGAATTATTCAAAGTGGCCTTCTATACAAAGACACACAAGAAAATAGGCGAGGAGTAAGTAATCTTTAAAAAATGTTCTGAAAGTTTGGCCATTTGAATAGTAAATGGTGATTTTTTTTTTTAATTTATTGTTATTGTGAGATAAGGTCTTTCTATGTAGCTGGCCTCGAACCCAGAGATCTGCCTGCCTTAGCCATGGCTGCTAAGACTAAAAGTGTGAACCAAGTTCCCGAACTGTTTTTTTACTCAGACAACTTTTGCCCTAAATTTTTTTTTTAATTGAACAATCTAGGAAAGGTTGAAAGGCTAATAAAATGAATATCCATTCATACAGATGTGTGTGTGTGTGTGTGTGTGTGTGTGTGTGTGTGAGGTTTGAAGCAGCCACTGTATTTTAGATTTGTCTGGTTGTTTCTATGGGCCGTCTTCTACATTCTGCTCCTGGTTCATTTCCTTAGAGTTTCAGTAACATCTGCCAGCAGCTCGCTGAGCTGGCCCAGCCTTGACTGTTCATGCTGCGTCAGGACTTTGTGCCTGTCCCGTGACTCCTCCCATACTACTTACATAGCCTGCCACCACTGACACTTGATAACTAGTATTTCCTGGGCACTTAACAGCATTATCAAACATGAAGCAGCTCCAAGGTGAAGTATTGACACTGTGACTGCTTTATACACAAGAAAAACATCGGCAAGCCAAAAGGTGTGAGCTGCCAGGCGTGAAGACCTGAGTTCAGTCAGGATCTGATCCACATGGTGGAAGGAAAGAAGCGATTCCCATAAGTTGCCTGACTTCCATATATGTACTATGACACATTAAATAAATAAAAGTATTTTTTAAAGGGATGTTAATTAGTAAATTTGTACAATGTTACAGTTGACGTAGTCAAGACAGAATCCAAATGTGGCCAGCTGTCTGCAAGTTTTCATGCCCCTCCTAGCCTCTTCGCTGTCCCCCTAGAGTGCTGACACCTACTATCCTGCTCCGTTTCCAGTTAGTGAAAATTGTGATATTACCATTTCCTGAGCAGGGTTGGAGAGGTGGCTCAGAGGTTAAGAGCACTGTCTGTTCTTCCAAAGGTCCTGAGTTCAATTCCCAGCAACGACAATAGTGGCTCACAACCATCTATGATGAGACCTGGTGCCCTCTTCTGCCTTGCAGGCGTACATGCAGGCAGAACACTATACATAATCTTTTTTTTTAAATTCCTGAGCATGTGCGCCACCATGCGTCTATGGTGATGTACTCTTGTGATCCCTGCACTCAGTAGAGGCAGAAGAATCAGGTGTTCAAGGTCATCCTGAGCTACATAATCGGGTTTGAGGCCAACCTGGGCTACTTGAGATATGCACACCTGTTGATAAAGCAGACTGCCCGTTCTGCTTGCTCACAGACTCCTAAGCACTAAGCTTATTTCTATCAAATCCTGCGCCTCCGCCTTATGCCATGCTTCAAGACCTATTACCCTTCACTTGGAATTCATCTCCTCACCGCCCTCCCCTCTGTCTCTCAACTTGGCTACAACCCAATTCTTTGTACCTCTGCCCCAGTTTGCTTTCTGCTAAGTCCCTTCAGTGTAAGAGACTCCACCCAGCGTTAGGGTACAGCTCAGTAGCAGAGTACCTATATAGCATGTGACAAATTCCTACCACTGGGGAAGAAAATCCCAACCCATTCACAAGACCACAAATCTTTCTTAGATTTCCTTGTCTGAACAGGCCAGCTGCTTGGGATCTTACCTTCCCTCCTGACAGGCTTGAGCCATGGGGGTGAAGTTCACTCATCTGTGCTTACACAAGTACATGGCATCACTTCACACATTCTTCTGTACTTAGATTTATAATTTGTCTTTAATTCTCTCTAAAATTCCCAACAGAAAAGTAGCATAGCAGGGGCCAGGGGGGCAGTTGGGTTTGGTGTTTTATCTTTTTTTTTTCCCCCCTTTTAATACAGGGTCTCATAGCTCTGAACACCCTGGAAATTGCTATGTAGACCAGGCTGACCTCAAATTCACAGAGATCTACCTGCCTCGGCCGCCTCTACCTCTGCCTCATTTGGATTAAAGGCATTTGTACCACAACCCTGTTCAATTTTTCAAATTTCTTTAATCAATAAACAAAGATTTGTTTAAAGTGCCAGGTATTAGGTTCTGGGCTTGACTCAAATGGGGGAATAATCTGTAACGCTCCATTTTTTTACACAAGTCATGTGAATGTCATGCCATAGCCTAAGGACAGCATGACCTTTTCCCAGAGTCTGTCATTTCATTAAGCATTTGCAGTTTTTAGCCTAGTAACAGTGGCATTTCGCCTGATGACTGGAATTTAGCTTAAGGTACATTTTTAAAATTAGGCTGTACAATCTGAATCTGGATACTTTAGAAGCAAAAAAGGCTGAGAAATGTTACTCTTCCATTACACAAGTACTCAGAGCCATCACACACAAGGAGTCACCTTTAGAATTCTACTTTTAGATTTAAAAAAAAAATTAATAGATTTTTTTACTCTAAACAGAACACTGACAGGAAGGGCCTGGGCACTGGCTGTGGGAGTCAAAGGAAGAGGCTCACCCTCTGCCCTATACACTTCTGCAACAATTGTGATTTTCTATACCAAGCCTTACTTATATAATAAAAATTATCTATCGGCTTTTGCACTTTTTCCAAACCTACTTTATTTGGGGTTCTTTAATTCTTACACCTCCCTTCCAACCCACCGACCCTAGACAGGAGAGAAAAGAGGTTAATCAGAACAAAAAAAAAACCAGACCTTTTTAGACTCAGTTCCTTGGAGCAATTCTACATTTCATCATCAGGATTCCAGTAGATCTGCTGAACAGCAAACCAGCAATTCAGAAAAGGCGACTGCAGCCGCAGTCAGTAGCTGGAATCCAGAGCAGCAGCTGGAACCTTGATGCGTCCCTCTGGATCATTTCTTTCTAGGAGTGTCTTGAAGTGGAGCAATGAACACCGAACCAACAGGAAATGATGCCAAGACCAAAAAGGATTTCTCTCTAGGAGCGTCTCGAATTGGAGTGATGGGAATAGGAACACGATGCCAAAACCAAAAAGCCAAGCCTCTTATTTTGGGGCTCATGGATATATACATATATGCGTGTATATACGTGTACATACACACACACACACACACACACACATATATATACACACACTCTCAGAGTCCTTACTAGGATGTGTATCAGTTGGCAAAGACCATGCCCTCGCAAGAGGTGGACAGACATCACCTATTCTCTCACAAGTCTTTTTCCACACACCCTCACACACGTCTGTTTCACATCCCACACTTGGGATTAAAACAAAAACATGTTTACGTTCACTACAATTATCTACATTTAAAAACAAATCCTTTCCCTCTGCACTTGGCTTTCTTAGTGACGCGCAAGGGTATATATTACCACCATTTCCAGAAAAGTCTAGAGAGAAATATATCACCATCATTTCACAGACGAGGGAAATGAGCTCCAGAAAGTGCTCTGGACCCTTAGCGGGGAATGGCGACGGTGGCAGGTCGCCCATCTTCAGCTGCCTCTACAGGCATCCTGCCTCTAGCCTTGAGGGCTCCCGGCCAACACAACATTTGATTTGGGACAGGCATTGAGCTGGCGTTTTGGCATTCTGGAATCAGCAGAGGTGGAGTCTGCAAGCTCAAGAGTGGAGTCAGGGATTGGATCAACACCTGGCCAGAGCAGGCTGTTCACAGGGAGTTGCCATCATTGGCTGGCAGCCCAGACATGCCGTGCATGTAGCAGGAAGACTGTCTAAGGTGACAGGGTATGCTGATGGCATCACCCTGGCGCTGTAATGAGAGGGGGATGCTGCGAGTGGTCGGAATTACGATGCCCCTGCCATGTTGCTTCTGTGTGCTCTATATTGGGAACTGGTGCACAAGGGTGAGCATAGGTGAGCAGGGTGATGCTAGTACCAGAACTGTCACCCTTGGCGGTGAGAGGATTTGATTGGCATGTGCTAAGTTTCCACTGTGACTGTTGTGCCCTTGAAAAATCCCAGAAGGGAGTCACAAACACTGTTCTGGTTTTGCCTTTTGCCTAAGATTTTGTTTTGTTCTCCTGGACCCCGCCCTAGCTAGCTTTAACTGTCAACCCAGCTTAGAGTCATCTAAAAGGCAGTCTTAATTAAGGCATTATATCAAACTGGCCTGTAGGCATGTCTGCTGAGGATTGTCTTATATTGGTTGTCAAAGAGGATGCTAGCCCACTGTAGGCAGCGCCATTCCTTAGCAGGTGACCCTGGGCCCCCTTGGGTGGCCTGGTAAGCAGCATCACTTCTGATTTCTGCTTCAAGTTCTTGCCCTGACATCCTCAGTGACGGGCTGTGACTCAAAGTGTAAGGCAAAGAAACCCTTTCCTCCAGTGTGTTGCTTTGGTCAGAATGTTTTATCACAGCAACAGAAGGGAAGCTAGACCTATTCCAAACTCCACTTCTGAAGGTCTGAACATTGAAGCCCTCAGCCACTTCCGTGTGCTGCTTTGCCTGGAAAATGGCTGAGACAACCTAGTTAAAGTCCCCTTCGCTCTAATCTGCTATGGTTACAGGAAAGACACTAGAGCAACAATTGAGAGTCCCGTGATAGTTCAGTTGCTTGGTTAACTAGATTTTTCTCATTATCCATGCCTAGAAACAATGCTGTCACATAGCTATACTTCTCAGTAAAATAATTGTTAAAAGTGAAAATGGTAGCTGAGTGGTGGTGGCACACACCTTTAATCCCAGCAGCAGGTGGATCTCCATGAATTCAAAGCCAGCCTGGTCTAGAGAGCGAGTTCCAGGACAGCCAGAGAAGACTGCAGAGAGAAATCCTGTCTCAGAAAACAAGTAAAAATGGTTTGGCAGCTTATGCATATAGCCCTGCCTGAGCCAGGAGGATTGCTGCAACTTCAAGGCCAGCCTGAGCCACAGAGAAAGTTTGAGGCTAGCTCAGGCTAAAGTGAGATCCTGTATCAAAAACAAACAAAGAACAACCCCCACCCCCAAATCACTGTTCACAGCACTCTACAGGCAATGGCATACAGAATTGCCCACGATTCACAGGACGTCTTCCGATTGCTAAAGGCTGAATGGGCTGCTCAGACCACACAGCTAATGAGACCCTGAGGATGGGTGGAGCCCAGCCTGCAGATCGGCTCACAACCACAGCTAAGCAACTTCTTCCAGACGCTCTTCCATCTGTCAGCACTAGGAGCTCCTGTGCTTTGCTAACTTGAGACTGACATCATGCTGGCCATCACCATCTGAGGACAGACACACCCTCAGAAGAAGGTGAGGTTGGCTTTGTCCTGTACCATTTTAGTGACTTAAACCAAGTTTGACTCAGAGTCCTGCAAATTCTGAAGTGGATCTCAAGGGTTAGCAAGCCTATCCCTTCTAGAAGCTCTAAGGGGAACTGGATTTTGCCATTTCTAGCCTCAAAGGGCAGTGCACATTCCTTGGCTCATAGCATCCTCTCCTCCATCCCCCGTTGACTCTATTGCATTAATCTACTTCCCTCTATTTAAAAGGCTGCCTTGTGTTAGGATGCAGCTGGCTAGCATCCTAACCTTAACCGAACTTTAATCTTTTCTTCCTTCCTTAACCGACGGGGCAGGTTCCAAGGGTTGCAGAAGCATCTTTGAGGGGAATTCACTATTCCGCCTGCCACAGCATCCTGCGACAAAGGCAGATGTGAGAGATGGACAAGTGAGCAACTCTCCTAGAACTGACACTACAGTTGGGGCCCTAAGCTTTCCCTTCATTCATCCCTCTGCCCACTCAGACTTCTGGAACAGATATTTTGGAAAGTGAGTGCTAAGAATGTCCCCAGAGGGAAATCAGCAGCCTCAAGGGTCCTGAAAACATCTGTGACTTTCTTGGCTGGGTTAAATAAGAAGGCGGTGCCGTGGTAGTGGTGTATGAGCAGTTGGTTACCAATACACTGGAGTGAATGCCAATCTAACCCAGGTGGGCTTATAGCTCAGAAGCAAGGTGACTGACTAGCACAGTTGGAACCCTGGGTAAACCCAAGCTTTCCTCCACTTAATGTTATTAACCATGCCAGCCCCCTAACTCCAGGCCCTAGTCTGCTTTTCTGTAAGATGGAGATAATTACACACCTTGCCAGGGTGGGGTGAGCAAGATACGACTTAGGTAAATATGGTTAGGTTCCAATGACTAGGACTTTCATTTCTTACTTTATTGGAAAAGGAGCTCAGATGCAAGCCTAGGGGCCCTGGGAAAGGGCAGGCTCCCCGGAAGGACTCCAAAGTCAGGTTGCACATGACCCATAGAAACCGTTTGCAAAGTCACTCTCCCTCCCAACCCCGAGGAAACTGCTCCCTCCAGCCAAAGTTGTTGCCCATGATTACAGGTCACATGACAAACAATTGTCCCTTGTAGTGACCTGGGAGGGATGTACAGTTATTTCAAAAGTACTTCCTGCTTGCAAACACCTCTCAGAGCAGCCACCAGAGCTAGCACATTTTCAAAAGACATCCTTTGTGTTAGCAAAGATTCATCTTTTCAGAATTTTTTCATGTTTAAAAAGAGTGTCAGAGCCTGGTGACTATAGCACATGATTAGCCAGGTTAACATTTCTGACTAATAAGGTGACATTATAATGAGGCCATGATAATTACTTTTGTGTGACTAATAAGTTGGCCTGGCAGTACCATAACTTAGGGTTAAGTAAAGCAGTCTAGTTGCAGAAGAGATTAAAGCCAGTTTTAGTTGGTTTATGACACGGAACACTGGCAGCCATTATGTACTTAAACAGTATTAAATGATTCTTCTTAGGAAAACCTTAATTATGACATTTCTAAGATCAGACTTCATAGAATTAAAATAAGGCTTTAAGGGAAAAAAAAAACATTGAATGGTAATGAGAGCTTTGTTCTTTCAGAATGATTCTCATGGGCTTTTGGTCAAGATAAGTAATGTTCAGGTGACTGAGCCGGTGACCTTCCTACCCTTTGAGTCTGCCGGTAATGGGAAGTTAAGTAATTCACTCTCACATGTTCAAATACATCTAATAACATTCCACCAGCTACTTCTGCCTTCTGTTCACTGAGCGGTGCTATGCCATGGCTTTTTCACACAGATGAGGTGAAAAGCTCGCTTCTCTGTGGAGTGACTTCGAGAACCACTCTTCTGTGCACATACTTGGGGGTTCCCTGCACCGTTATGGCCTCCAGGGACTGTCTCCATCAGTGTCAACTCCTGGCAGCTTGTCTCACAGCTTCCATTTTGATGTTTAGTACATTCACCACCTACTGCTCAGGGAGAGGGGAGTGCGACCCAGTGTCTACGCTGCTGCCGTCAACTACAATTCTCAGGTGGCAAGACAAGATACACCATCAAACGAGGGCCCCGGGCCTTGGCAAGAGTTTACTGTCATCTTCATGTCTCAAACTTCAAGAAGATGACTAAGAATAGTTAAAGACAGAGTTTATAAGACTCTCTAAATCGAGTTGAAGACAGATCTGAAAACATGAAAAAAGAAGAGAAGTCCACCCCACGCCTCATCCCAAGAAATCTAGCTGTACAACTTGGAAGAGAACAGAAATGACTTGGGATCAAAATCATGGCATCACCATCCCTTTTGCACATCAGCTGGCATTTGCATTTTGCCTAATTCTACCTGAAAATAAACAGAGGCTCCATGAAGGCAGCAGGCTGTCTGTATGCCCTTGCTCATTGTGATCTCCCTAAAGCCCTGAAACAGCACCTGGCTTGTGCTAAGCTCCCCAGGACTGCTTTCAGGATCAGTGTATGCAGCTCAAATGCATGTTTCCAAAACCTCATCTTTCTTCTTAACCCACGCCTCCTGTGAGGATGGTGACAATCACTTGCGACAGCTTCTAGCTTCTCTTCCTGTCTTGTCTACCAACCCACTACTTATTCTAATTCAGTCTTCTTGTCTGCACCTACCGCCTAGGGCTAAGTGAATATCTTAGCCCTATTTCTAATCTTGCCCGATGTCAGTCACCACATGTCCACTCCAGGACTCAGCTCCCTACACACACACACTGCTGGGGATCAGCAGCACAGAAAGAAAACAGTGCCAATACTCACCGATGGATGAGGGTTATTACCCAGTGCTACACAGGCCCTTCTCATTAACAACAGTTCCCAGTAATTACAAGGGAACACCAAGGTGCAGAGACTAAATGCATTTCCAATGGCCATTCAGCTCAGAGGGACTGGACCTCTAACTTGAACCCAGGCCCGCCAAACTCTTCCCTTGTGCTCTTCACTGCCCCGCATGAAAAGAACAAAGACTGAAACCTCAACTCTGCAGAGACATACGAAGGGGGTACACCCCTCCCCGGGCCACTGGGCTGGCACTAAGCATGATTACAACCAGTTAAAACAACTAGTATTAATTAAGTCCTTATTATAAGAACTTCTGACATTTCATTTTCCTGCAAACAGGGAACAGTTAAGGATGGGACAATAGGAAGTTTTCTGTTGTTTTACCATTTATTTATTCTTGTGTGGACATGCGCATATGTGGGCCACAGTGCTAGTGTAGAGGTCAGAGGACAACCTGCAGCAGTCAGTTCTTTCCTTCCACCAAGGTGGTCCTGATGGAACTCAGGGCATCAAGTCTGACAAGGGCATCTTCACCTACAGTCATCTCAGGAAGCCTGGGATGAGGCAGCCTGGGTCCCTGGTTAGCAGCTGAGACTCTCCTTTCCTGCCCTGGCTGCCTAGAACAAAAAGACTGTCACCCTAATAGACAGACAGCTGGGATCACCTTTATGCCAGCACCAGCCATTATGAATATTCTGCAGATACCTTGGGACAACTACACAACGATTCCAGCTGATTCTCCCCGGTTGTGGCTGCAGTGGTGACAGCTGAGCAGTAAGTAAGGCAGCCCATACTAGCCAGCTTTATGTCAACTGGACACAGACTAGAGTCACCTGAGCTGAGAAAAACCCTCAAAAGTCCTGGCTGGAGGGCATTTTCTTAATCAGGGATCAACAGAAGAGGGCCCAGCCCATTGTGGGTTATTGCAGGTTTTCATTCCGTTGTCAACAGATCTATATAGTAAATTGGTTGTCTTGTTCTTGTTTTTTCTATAGTCCAATGTCTCTCAGCTGCTGTTGTCCCTTTTTCACCAACATTAAGAAAATTTAAAGTCAACAAAGCATTATTTAATCTGTCCCTGGGGGTCTTTACCCTTCCTTTTTGTTTAATAAGCATATCTTTTAAGGTACGATTAGCTCTTTCTATAACCGCTTGACCTGTAGGATTGTGTAATATACCAGTAATGTGCTTTATATTATAATATGCAAAAAATTTCTTCATCTTATTGGATACATATGCAGGAGCACTGTCAGTTTTAATTTGTGCAGGTATTCCCATGATTGCCATTATTTCCAATAAGTATGTAATTACACAGTCAGCCTCTTCAGAACTTAAAGCAGTTGCCCATTGAAACCCTGCGTATGTATCAATGGTATGATTTATGTACCTTTGTTTTCCAAATTCTGCAAAATGAAACACATCCATCTGCCAGATTTCATTCCATTTGGTACCTCTAGGGTTACTTCTGGCAGGCAATGGAGTTTGGTTATACAAAGAACATGTAGGACACGTTTTAATTATGCCTTTGGCTTGTTGCCAAGCAATAGGGAGTTTTGTTTTGTTTTTTTTTTTTGTTTTGTTTTTGTTTTTATTTAAACCTTTACTGTTAACATGATGCTTTTCATGAAATTTTGAGGCTTCTAACATATTTACTAGTAGCAATTGGTCAATTTCCTCATTTCCTTGTGCCAATTGACCTGGTAAACCTGTCTGAGATCAAATATGAGTAATACACGAGGAACAGGTTCTACTTCTGATGGCTTGTTGCAATTCCATAAATAACAAAGTCAGTTCTGAGTTATCAGGAGTAAACTCAGTAGTTTCAATATGCAAAACAATTATTTCTGTATATTGGGAGTCAGTAATTATATTAAGAGATTCAGGAAAATCTAACAGCACCATAAGGATTGCACACAATTCTGATTTTTGTACTGAGGTATACGGGCTTTTGATCACCTTAGTTATTTTATCTCACTTATAACCTGCCATTCCCATCCTGTTTGTATCAGTATAGAAGGTTGGTGCCTCTGGAATTGGTGTTCTCTTTACAATATGAGGGATCCAATTAGTTGGTTTTTTTTTTTAATAAACTGTATACATTTGCATTTCAGGTATTTGTTATTAATTTCTCCCAAGTAGTTACTACAAGCTCTTTGCCAATCTTCATTGATCACCCATAATGACATAATCTCAGCATTAGTAAGAGGCACTACAATTTCTGCCGGGTCTGTTCCTGACAGTTGACGCAGTCTTATTCTACCTTTTATAATTCAGAAATTTTTCTACGTATGTCTTCAATTTTTTACTTTGTTTATGTACTAAGAAAATCCATCCCATGATTTTATCTTCCCTTTGCATAATAAGCCCAGTAGGAAAATGAGTTGAAGGCAAAATACCAAAATATAATCAAGCTTAGGATCAATTCTACCCACATACGCATCTTGTAGTCTTTGTTCTACTAGAATTAGCTTTTTCTGCTTCAGCCATTAGACACCTTGGACTGTTTAAATCTGAAGCCCCTTGTCAAGTTTGAAACAAGTTACTTAACTCATAAGTAGCTAATCCAATTGTAGGCCTCAGCCAGTTAATACCTATCTCCCATCAGTTTTTGAAAATCAGTAAGAGTTTGCAACTGGTCTCTATGGACCTGTACCTTTCTAGTCAAATTTTTTGTTGAGTTATTTTATAGCCCAAATAGGTATAGCCCTATTTGTATTTTTTCTGGAGCAATCTGTAACCCCCAGCATGGCAGAATTTTTTTGTGTTTCCTTAAACATTTTCTCTAAAGTACCTGCATCAGAATCAGCCAACAAAATATCATACATGTAATGGTAAATGATACATTGAGGAAATTACCTATAAATTATTTCTAATGGTTGTTGCATAAAGTATGGACATAAAGTTGGACTATTCAACATTCCCTGAGGAAGTACCTTCCAATGGTATCTCTTCATTGGACCACTACTGTTCAGAGTAGGTACTGAGAAAGCAAACCTTTCCCTAACCTGCTCATGCAAAGGTATTGTGAAAAAACAATCTTTTAAGTCCATTACTATTATAGGCCATGACCTAGGTAACAAAGAAGGTGAAGGAATTCCAGGCTGTAAAGGACCCATTGGTTGAATTACTCTGTTCACTGCTCTTAAATCCATTACCATCCTCCATTTTCCTGATTTCTTTTTTACAACAAAAACAGTGGAATTCCATGGGCTGGTAGACGCTTCTATATGGTGAGCCTCCAACTAGTCTTGTACCAGTTTTTGGAGTGCCTGTAATTTTTCATTTGTTATGGCCCACAGCTCTTGCCACACAGGTCTATTTGATACTCATTTTAGGGGCAAGGCCATTGGTATATCAGCAGTGGCCCTCTTTATAAATTTGGAAACTCAGTATCTGTGAAGTTCTGTGTTTAGACAATGGGCACAGCCTGTGATTGTTCTTGATTAAATATCAATACCTTCCCCAGAAGCATCTACTATTTCACCCTTAATTTCATTATTGTCTGTTTCTGTAGTTGCAGGAATATTAATTTGAGTACCCTATTGTTGTAAAATATCCCTTCCCCATAAATGTATGGGTATGTCAGCCACATAGGGTCTCAGCTTCCATTTGCCCTTCTGGTCACACACACTTAATCCACCGTACACTTTGTCTTATTTGAGATAATTTACCAATTCCTATAAATTGTGTATTAACCTTCTGAAATGGCCAATCTGGATTCTAATACTTTTGAGAAAGGATCATGACATCTGCTCCTGGATCCACCAAACCTTCTATTTCAACACCATTCATATGTACCATTAATTTAGGTCTCTGATCATTAACCATTGTTTGCCAGAACTCACATCTTCCAGTACTCCCAAATGCACCTGTTCTTTCTACTGGAGCGACTTCGCCAGCTGAGCAATTCTATCCCCTTCATTAATTTGTATCTCCTTCTTTACATATGCTATGATTTTAATTTATTCCTTAAAATCCCCATCTATAATACCAGAATGCATAATAAAGCCTTGAGAAATTAATCCATTTCTTCCCAAGATTATTCCTACTATCCCTGAAGGGAAAGGACCATAACACCAGTGGGTTATTTTGGAACATTCAACCTGTGGGGACAGTGTAAGACATTTATCTGAGGCCAGATCCAAAGCTGCGCTGCCTTCAGTAGCATGCATTAAATCATCAATGCCTAGTCTTCGTTTCCTGACCAAAGAAAGACAGCTCATACTTTTTGCTGCGGGGCCTCGAGCTAACAGGCCCCTCCTTTCAATTCCCAATGGCAAGTACGTCTCTTCTGGATTGACAATGCCTAGACCAATGTTTTCCCCTCCCACCGCAGCTACAATGTAAGTCTTGGCATTATCATTACCATCATGGCCAAAAGCTCTTTGTACCATTTACCTGTTATTTTGAGGTCTGGAACTTTTAACCTTACAGTGTCTTTGTAGATGGCCAAATTTACCACAACTAAAGCACTGGGTATTTTGGTATCTGAGACCTCTAGCTACAGCTTGTCCTATGATATGTTTTGATGCTCCTGAGAGCTAATGTTAACTATCTCTCATACCCATTCATCTAGTGGGGCTCCTCCTGCTTTTAATGGTCTAATTGCTCTCTCACATTTAGTATTTGCTTTCTCATACGCCATGATCAGTGTCAATGCCTGTCTGGTGTCAGGATCTGGTTTGGCTCTATCTAGAACTGAATCTAATCTCTGTAAGAACTCTGTGAAGGCCTCTCCAGGGCCTTGAAATACCTTAGGAAATGAAGTGGTTGTTTTACCAGGCTCCTCAGCCATGTCCCAAGCTCTTAAGGCTGCAACACGACACTGTTCAATTACTACATCTACAGATCGGGTTTGTTCTCGTAAGTCAGCATAATGCCCTTCACCAAGCAATTCATCTTCATCAACATTTATCCCCCTTGTCATACTTTGTTGTTCTATTCTCATGGCTTCATTTCTCCACCATGATGACCACTGTAACTGTGGAGCAGCTTCTAACACAGCTGACACCAATCCCTTCCTATCTTGGGGAATAAGTTTATGCTGCACAGCCCAGTTACTTAGCATTTGTTTAACAAAAGATGAATGCATTTCATGCCATACAACTGACTTTTTAAAATGCTTTAAATCTAGCGTATCTACGGGACGCCATGCCATCTCATCACCAGCTTCACCACCATCACTAGCAGGGAGATGTTGCACAAAGACTGGAAAAGCTGATGGTGTCTGTGTGGCCCTAGAGAATTCCTCTAGCAGAGCACTTGTCTCCAAAGGCTTTTTGGCCTGTCTGCTTTCCCGTTCCCTTAGAATCTTTATAGCCTCCCTGGCTTCCCATTTTTTTCCCACCCCCTTCCGCACGCTGGTGCTCTGGACACCTGGCACATGGAGCAGGGCGGGGCAGCAGTTGTGGGAAGCACTGGCCCTCAGTTACCAGGTGTTCTCCCTTTACCAACGGCGCCTTTTGCTTTCCAAATGCTTCAACCTCTACCCGTAAATTCTCTAGCTGCACAGCCAACTCTGCAGTCCTTTCCAGAACGATAGAATTTACTAACTCATCTGGTTTTCCTATCTTATTGGTCTTTCTTCCAATCTTTAAAAAAAATGTCATACAGTAAAAAGACAAAGAAAAAACAAAAATTTCCCTCTAGGTATAAAGAAGGAAAGGACTCTGCAACAGCAGCTGCGATTTTGCTGACACCCTGAAACAGCACGTCTCTATCTTCAAAGCCTATCTCCACAACATTAGAAGTTAAGCTACCCATTATGCCCAAAGCACATTGGGTGCCACCTGTAGGCTTCGACCTTTTCCAAACCTACTTTATTTGGGGTTCTTTAATGCTTACACCTCCCTTCCAAGACACCTACCCTAGATAGGAGAGAAAAGAGGTTAATGGGAACAGGAGAAGTAGACCTTTTTGGATTCAGTTCCTGGCAGCCATTCCCCTGGTGTAGTCGGCAGGATTTCAGCAGACCAGCAATTCCACCAAAGTTGCTGCTGGAACCTGGAACAGCAGCCGGAACCTGAGCACAGAAGCATTCTCTGGAGCGGTTCTCCTTAGGAGCATCTTGAAGTGGAGCGATGAACAGCCAAATAATACCAAGACCCAAAAAGCCCCTGCCTCTTGTTTTAGGTATATATATGTTTTTTCTCAGAGTCTGCACTAAGATGTGTTTCAGCTGGCAGGAACCAAGCCCCCGCATGAGGTGGTTCATCTTCTAGTGGATAAACATCACCTGTTCTCTCCCAAGTCTGTTCCCCATCCCACACTTGGGATCAAAACAAAAACATGTTTATAGCCACTATAGTAGGTGGTGCCATCCCTGGGCTGGTGGTCCTGGGTGCTATAAGAAAGCAGGCTGAGCAAGCCATGGGAAGCAAGCCAGTAAGCAGCACCCCACCATGGCCTCTGCATCAGCTCCTGCCCCCAGGTTCCTGCCCTGACTTTCTTCAATGCTGGACTATGATGTGGAAGTATAAGCCAAATAAACCCTTTCCCCCCCAACTTGCTTTCAATCACGGTGCTTTCTATTACAGCAAGAGTAACCCTGACTAAGACACAAGCCAGATAGGAGGTGGCCTATTGCTTGACTCTGGAACTGGTGTCAGTCCTGGTAGTATTGTGGATCCAGAGATAACCTCAGCCAGGCTGCTGGAAACAGTTTGTGCTAGATTCTTTGCTGCCATAAGCCTTAGAAGAACTCTAAATAACCCTATTTCCACCTGGGCCAGAGGGGCAGCACGCCCCCTGGTGGTCTACCAGAAAGAGCTGTAACTAGTGCCTAGAGACAAGGCTGTGGTTGGTCCAAATCCAAAACATCTATGACTGTAAGTGGTGCTGAAGTAAGGCTGTGAGTGTCCATGACAACCCGTGATGGTGCACACACTTCCCAGCTACGCAAGCAGGCTGCTCAGGCTCGCTCAGCGGTCAGCTGAGAGGCCCTCTCCTGTGCTGCCTCCATTGCTGTTGTAAAGCAGGCCCAGTAACAGGCTTCCTCAGAATGGTCTTAGCTACTTTCAATTTGAGCTGGAGTGAGGTGGGGTGGAGTTCATAATTAGAATAAAAAGGAAATGCTGGAAGTAACCCTCTTTTAAAAGCTGAGAAAAAAAAAATCCTCCTTTTCAGTAGGAGTGTTTCCATTAGCTATTTAATACCAGAAAATGATTTGTTAAAATGAATGGCTCCTTCAGTCCTCAACTGTAAATCACTCATGTTCCACCAAAACTATGATGTTAAATTGCTTAACATTCAGCAACTTGTAGTTCAATTTAAACCAAGCACTTAAAACCTACTACATTAATTAGCAAATCTGTACCACATGAATAACATACTACTTAAAATCTGCATTTAAAACAACTTTATGCATAATCCTAACTCTACATAACTCACATGTATGCTTCTAAACCGACAGAAGCTCACATATGCTCTATGTTTACAGGTTACCAATTGGTCACACATACGTGTCCTCTTTTGTTGTCTACAGAGACATGTGAGATAAGATTCTTTTCCAGACAGAAAGACATTTATTCAACACATCACTACGACACCGTATAGCCCTGAGACTTCAGATCTGCAGAGGGTTGAGAATGCACATACTATGTACATTTATTTTGATTTTTACCACTGTTTTCTAGTTTTCCATTTTCTTAGCAAAAAGACCCATGAAGAACACTTCCCCCAAAGTAGACTAAAGGTGGGAAACAGTCCAGTTATTTACCAAGTACAAGAAGGAAATCCACCGGAAACAAAGCCTGTTTTGAAGGTCCTACTGTTTCTGCTTCTGGAAGGCAGCACTAAGATATAATTTTGATTTCCATTTTAGAGAAACTAACACAGAGATTCCTTGTCGCCTTCAAGTGGTCTGCGTGTGCCTGAATGTGTGTGTGCATTTGTACAGGCACAGATGCTATCCAAATGAGGAACTCTGAGGTGGATTCTCCACCCTAGCCCTCTAGTCACACTGACTTTTCAGCACCCACTCCACGCTGCACCACTGGAGGGTGAGCTCCACCTTCTAGTCTGAATTATTCCCATGACTTCATCGCTTTCATTATTAGAAATTCCTGCGCTTACATCTGAATGCTAAAGACACTTCTTTTTTGCAGATAGGGAGCTACAGCTTATTCTTACTGCCCAAAGGGGGACAATTCCCTTGTCAACTTTCCAGTGAAGAGCTGGGGGCTGGGGGGAGGGGGCGAGGCCTCGGTAAATGAGACACCTGCCCCAGAGGCTTTTCCCTCTGCCTGCTGATGCAAAGGAGACAGTTCTGGCTGGCTGCAAATATAAAGGACACCAATATATTGAAGTCATTTATTCAGGAAATCAAATCTTAAATTTTTTTTTTTTTTATTGCATCTGAGGGCATTTCCAGTAAATGTTTGTGTTTGAAGCCTTGGCTAAGTGACCCATCTGCACTAGTAGTCAGATTTCTCTGGCACAATCCCACTGCCTGCAATGAGATTTATCGAGACTAAAAATGCTAGCACATTAAATATGCACCCAGTTGTCTATATCAAATATTTCATCAGCTAGGAAAAATTCAAAGGCAAAAGCTGAATATATAGTACAAATCAACATTCTTCACAGAAGAAAACAGTGTGAGACTAATTTTCTATAACATGTCACCTGCTCATCAGTCCTTCTGTATCATCACTGCCATTATTTCAAGGATAATAAAATTAGGCTCTACTACCCACGGTTTCTCGACTTTTTAAAAAACCTAAGTTCTAAAAGTGTAAACAAGTATACACATAGAATTATTTTATAAACATTTGATATTTCTTGTCTGTGCATCTTATAATGAATACATGGAGACAGGACAAATGTACACTCCAGTCATTAGTGGTTATTTCAATTTGTTCACATGGCTCACTGCCCTCTACAGGTGTAAGAGGTGATAGGATAAAACAAAAGTCTGGAAGCTCTGCTCAGTGCCCTGTGAACTTTAGTCCACTTCCTGCTCCGTAGCTAAGAAATGCATTCTATGCGCTGCAAACCACACGTCCTCACACGAGTGTAGATCAGGGGCCCACCTTAAGAGTTCTCTCCTGTTTCTGACGATTTAGGGACACAAGCTTCTACAATCAAGTTTTCGTACATTTTTCCTTTTTTGAAGCTCTAATCTTTCCTGTCACAGATCCTCACTCTGCAGTCCCCTTCACCCATGGCACAGGCCCTGGTGCATCTTTCAGAGGCTTTGAGTCTGTAAAGTTTTCTGCAAACCTCTCTCGCGCTTTGTCCCAGTTTTTTTTGCTCTTGCTCTGGAGAAAGTGGACCTCATCAATTGAGGAGGGCTTCCCAGTCCCCAAACCTGCATGCGTCCGTCGAAGCTGAAGCGGGATCTGTTACGGAAGTTGAGCAAAGGAATTGTTTTAGAACCTGAACCCACCAAACGCTGCTGTGTAGAGATGGTTAACTACAATTCTGTGACTTATTAACGGTCCATGCAAAGAACACATGTCACATGCACAAGTACACACAGAAATACATATGCTATTTCCCATGGAGCATAAGCTTGTTTTGTTAGTAACTCTATACAAAACCAAAGTGTTCCTTGAACAGCCAGCGTCAAACCTTTATGCTTGTCCATTTCAATTGTGATGAATGTTGCTATCATGCTCCGAAATTGCAAGAGTTAGCCAAAAAAAAAAGAATAATAAAAAAGTCCCATTATGCCTTATGTATGTTTATATTTTATTTAGGATGCACTCATAGCTTTGCTGAACTGCTCACAGTCCACAGACACAGGCTGGACACACCTGAATGGTACAAAGTATATATCATCCCATTCTAACCAAAAGTAAAGGCCATGGACAGTAAGACTCCTGCCTTAGCCACACTCAAGTAAAAAGTAAGAGGCCTGGGAATGTCGCTAGTCACTGGAGTGTGCCCTGGCAGGTACAGAGCCCTGGGTCCAGCGTCCAGTGTGTGTGCACACAGAGATATGATGAGAATCTAACTGCTGTTTTCTTTCCCATCAGGAGACGAGAGCCTCTTATTATATTAGGAAGTTACCAGAGACTGGTGCCTCATGTAAGCTTAGGGATTTATCTATAGGACCCTCTTGAAAAACAGCTCTTATCATGCCCACCTTACATAAGCAATATTATGTCAAACGTGCCCAAAGACTCCGTGATAAAGCTCATACACACCCAGGTCCAACTATAAAACCATTCTTCCCACCATGCTCCAATGAAAATGACAAAACTGCCATTGCCTTCACGCTGCTGGGCCATCAGTTTTGGCAGATATCAAGTACTACAAAAGTTCGTGTGTGTGTGTGTGGTGTGTGTGTGTGTGTGGTGTGTGTGTGTGTGGTGTGTGTGTGTGTGGTGTGGTGTGTGTGTGTGTGTGTGTGTGTGTGTGTGTGTGGTGTGTGTGTGTGGTGTGTGTGTGTGTGTGTGTGTGGTGTGTGGTGTGGTGTGTGTGTGTGGTGTGTGTGTGTGTGTGTGTGTGTGTGTGTGTGTGTGTGGTGTGTGTGTGGTGTGTGTGTGGTGTGTGTGTGTGTGTGTGTGGTGTGTGTGTGTGGTGTGTGTGTGTGGTGTGTGTGGTGTGTGTGTGTGGTGTGTGTGTGTGGTGTGTGTGTGTGGTGTGTGTGGTGTGTGTGTGTGGTGTGGTGTGTGTGTGGTGTGTGTGTGTGGTGTGGTGTGTGTGTGTGTGTGTGTGGTGTGTGTGTGTGGTGTGTGTGTGTGTGGTGTGTGTGTGTGTGTGTGTGGTGTGTGTGTGTGTGTGTGTGTGGTGTGTGTGTGTGTGTGTGTGTGTGTGTGTGTGTGTGTGTGGTGTGTGGTGTGTGTGTGTGGTGTGTGTGTGTGTGTGTGTGTGTGTGTGTGTGTGGTGTGTGTGGTGTGTGTGGTGTGTGTGTGTGTGGTGTGTGTGTGTGGTGTGTGTGTGTGGTGTGTGTGTGTGTGTGTGTGTGTGTGTGGTGTGTGTGTGTGTGGTGTGTGTGTGTGTGGTGTGTGTGTGTGTGTGTGTGTGTGTGTGTGGTGTGTGTGTGTGGTGTGTGTGTGTGGTGTGTGTGTGTGTGGTGTGTGTGTGTGGTGTGTGTGTGTGGTGTGTGTGTGTGTGTGGTGTGGTGTGTGTGTGTGTGGTGTGTGTGTGGTGTGTGGTGTGTGTGTGTGGTGTGTGTGTGTGTGTGGTGTGTGTGTGTGTGTGTGTGTGTGTGGTGTGTGTGTGGTGGTGTGTGTGTGTGTGTGGTGTGTGTGTGTGGTGTGTGTGTGTGGTGTGTGTGTGTGTGTGTGGTGTGTGTGTGGTGTGTGTGTGTGGTTTGTGTGTGTGTGTGTGGTGTGTGTGTGTGGTGTGTGTGGTGTGTTAAAAGGACTGAGGGCGGCTTGGCAAGGTTGCTTGCCTAGCATCTTCAAGGCCCTGGATTTATGCCCAACATGGTAAGGCAAACAACCCAAAAACCCACACAACTAAAAAGCACAAGAAAACCCTTGATTTACGAAACAACACTGATTTAAGAGGGGAAAAAAAATCTAAACAAGGCTCCCCCAAAGCACAGAATACCAAACAGAACCCAGCTGTGTTAAGTGGAACACAAGAAAGGTTTGCCCAGGTCTGTGTTGTGTTGCTAGTACAGCCCAGCACTTGGCAGCGTCTGGCTCATGACTACACAAAGGCACTGCCTACTCACAGGGCTTATGAAAGGAAGAAAACTCAAGCCTTACCGGCGTCTTCATTCCTCCACCATCCTTTCCCAGGCCCTCTCCCTTCCTCCAACCCATCTTCTCCAACATCTTTCGGCCTTTGTTGCTATCTGTAATTTCACTGTAAAGGAAAATTAAGATGATAACTGACTTATAAGACATTTTAGGCCACATGTATAATAAACTTATGCATGAAAGTAACTGGTAAAGCTACCTTTAAAAATTGACAATACTCCAAAAAGTGGAGTACATGAATTCTACTCCATAGACGCTACCTAACGGAAGGGCACTCGTGTGTGCTCACAAGCAAACCTAATGGCAACAAACCATAAGCAATTCAGATGTCCACACACAATGAGGCAGACTGAGGCCATTCATAAGGTAAATTCTTTGGCAATGAAAAAGCTGTACCCAAAAAAGCTACGGAGGACAAAAGACTACAGATGCCATGTGAATACTGTATCACTCCGTTCACGTAAAATTTCAAAATAAATGAAAGCTGTTGCCATCAGTATGGTATTAACCTTGGGAATGAGAACAGGGCAAGATTAGCACAGGTCAAAGGTTACTGACAATCTTGTACTTCTTGTCCATGAAATGTGAATTTTCTTTTTTTTTTTTTTTGGTTTTTCCAGACAGGGTTTCTCTGTGTAGCCTTGGCCATCCTGGACTCACTTTGTAGACCAGGCTGGCCTCGAACTCACAGCGATCCGCCTGCCTCTGTCTCCAGAGTGCTGGGATTAAAGGCGTGCGCCACCACGCCCGGCTCGAAATGTGAATTTTCAATGCATTGGCCTTCCACAGTATGCCAGGGTTGAACAGTCAGCACAGAACAGTGTGCCATTCTGTCTATATGAATGTACTAACAAAAAGGGGACACAGAATCCCTTGTTCTCTACATGCATTCTGTGTGATGGATTTTCTAATGTGAGAATTTTAATTTTGTATTTTTATTACTTTCTTGGTATGTGGGTGTTCCTTCAGCTTCTCTTATAATATACCAAGAAAAGCGGGCCAATATGCTTCATTTTTTATTTCTGTCTTCCAATTTAAATCTAATGTAATCTACATATTATTCAGCATAAGAAATGCTCTATTTTTAAAGTATTTGTTCAGTTGCCTGCTGCATCTAACTTGCAACACTCACTATACTTCACTAGCTGACATCCCATTCTACACACCATAAAGGAAAAGTGACTGGCAACTGTAATTAAGTTAAACCAGGTCAAATAGTATAGTTTGGGAGATAAGGAGAAAAATCACAATCTTATACTTTTCATTTCTGCATGGAAGATTCAAATTGATTCAACCTAAGATAAAAAAATAGTATACAAAATTTAATACGTAAACGTGGTCCCATTATAGTCGTCAAAATCACATTTTTCGTCTTTATTAACAAAGCCAGTTTACCAACAAAAAAGAACTACGAAGTATAAAACCTTAACAATAAGAAACACCTCCGAGGCAGTCAGTCACACTCACGAGTGAACAGATGCAGGGGCATCATCTCTCTGGAAAGTCCCTTCGCTTCCAACCTGTTCCCTACGTTTTCCAGCTCTGTCTTTATATTTTGGATTCTTCAGTGCTTTTTCATCTTCATAGTCTGTATTCTTAACAATCACAAACCATTGATTGAGAAAAAGGAAAACATAACAGTAAATAGGGCCCAACAGGGCCTCTGTAGACATGAATGAAAACAAGCACCTATATAAGCCGCCCGCCATCAGACATCCTATCTTGGCTCCATGCTGTTCAGGTTATAGCACAAAATAAACAAAAAGACAAAAGGATAATATGCTGAAAATCCAGTGTACTTTTTACTTACTGCCATGGCTTTCTACTGTCATAAGAACTAGTGTGTGGTCGCTCAATGGGAAAAGCACTCGCCGTGCAGCCCTGGCAGCATGAGCCCCAGAACCCACACAGAAATTGAAGACCACCAGCTTGACAGGGCTTCCTCTGGCCTCCGCATGGCGCCGTGGCATGCGTGCCCACATCGTCAGCTATGAACATATAGTAGTAAGGCCTGAACTCCTGGGACTGAGAGAAAAATATCCATTTCCCCCTTTCTCTACGGATTGCAAAGAGCCCAACAGAGTTTGCTACTGTTTCTCGGAAGGGAAAAACGAGGAGTCATTTTAAGATGAGAAAATGGTCCATCCTGTTGACAAGCTAGCTTTTGCTTTTCTATAGCTCCATCTATATGACCCTGTCACTATCCAACACATAGTCACAGGACAGAGTGGCTTAAGTCCTGTGTCAGGTGGTGGGTACAGAGAATATAAGGATTCCCCAGGAAGGACACACACTCAGCAGACATATTACGACACGCTCATGACAAAGGTGTACCCAGGCATGGCAGTGGCACCTATGTTACACCCTGTTTCAACAGTCCTCACTTTTTAACTGATAAATAGTACTCTACTATAAGACTACAGCATGGTTTCTTTATCCATATTTAAGACATCTGAGCCGGGCGTGGTGGCACATGCTTTTAATCCTAGCACTCAGGAGGCAGAGTAGGCGGATGGAGGCTAGCCTGGTCTACAAAGTGAGTCCAGGACAGCCAGGGCTACACAGAGAAACCCTGTCAAGCAAAAAAACAAAAAACAAAACAAAAACAAACAAAAAGACACCTGAATATCTGAGTTTGGAAGTGTTACTAAAAAAAAACAAAACAAAAAAACAGTACAAATATTTGCTTACCAGTCTTTGTAGATGTTTGCACTTCTCTCTGGCAAAGACCATGAACTGGGATCATCAACACACCTCCAGCCCCTTTTAACTTTTAAATGGCTGCCACATTATTTTCCCAGAATAACTGTAGCATTCAGCATGACCACGGAAGCTCATCACCAGCCATATAAGCCTCCCAATGATTCCTACAGTCAGCTTAGCAGTTCCACACCACTCTGCAGATGCTTACTGCTGTCACATTCCCACATTCCCACTTTTTCATGTTTACTTTCCAACTGTGTGCAAAGTGTTTGCTAAAATCTAGTAGATTTAAAAAACAAAAACAAAAACAAACCATGGTGCGGCTATTTGATGAATCTCACCAGTTGGTAGTATTGAGAGGTTATAGAACCTTCAGCAAGCCGAGCCTTGTTGGAGGGAGTATGGCCCTGGGAAGAGCTTTGAGAGAGTTTCACAGATTTGTTCCACTTCCTGTGTGATCAGCTTCTTGGTCCCACCAGCACGTTGCCTTTCCTAGCATTAAAGGACTCTGTCTCTCTGGAATTTTAAGCTAAAATAAACTTTTTTTTTTTTTTTTTTTTAGTTTTTCAAGACAACGTTTCTCTGTATCCTGGAACTTACTCTGCAGGCCAGGCTGGCTTTGGACTCGGTTCTGCCTCCCACATGCTAGGATGAAAAGGGTGCACTCATCATACCCAGCAACCTAATGTTTTCTTTTTCAGAAAGATTTCCTGGGCTAGGGATACAGTTCAGTGCTAGAACCCTTGTTAGCATGAGAGAGGCCCTGAATTCAATAGCTAGTACTGACAGAATGTTCCTACAAGTTTAAGTTTTCTGTTTCACATTTTAAAGACTTTGTTGTATTTACATTAGTCAGCCATTTTGTTTGTATCCATGTGTGTACATATGTACAATTTCCCTTCCACTGTGTGGATCCTGAGAACCAAGCTTAGGACCTCAGGCTTGGCAGCAAGGCCCTCCCTCTTTCCATCTTACACACACATGATTGACATTTCTACATTTACATCAATAACACGTTTCCAGGTCATTCAGTACAGGGCGCATAACTCGGCCCAACACTGGTTTTGATCTTACTATGTATTCTTTGGTTTCTGGTCTTTGCACACGGCCATCCAATCATTCCAGCACCATTTGTTGGGGGACGGGGTAAGCACCCTTTCTCCATCACACTACATTTACATCAATTTAAAAATTAAACTTTCTATTTGTGAATACGTGGGTCTCCTTCTGGACTCCTTTCTGGTCCAATTACGCATCTTCTCTTGCAACATTTTTAGTACTTTAATGATTTTTTTTTTTTTTAAAGTAAGAACTGTCTACATTTTCAACGTCAACTTCAGCAGTTAAGTTATAAAGACCAGAACTATAGAAATTACATACGTGATTGTGGTAAACAGTACTTAGTTATGTATAATGTTCGTAGTACACTGAACAAATGAAACATTACTCAACACCCTTACCTGCAAACCATACTTTACTCGTATTTTCTTTAGTGCTTTTCTCCTTTCCAACTCTTTTTCTTCCTTACTTAGTGCAGGAGCAACTAAAGGGAAAAACTTGAGTTTGAATCTGACAGATTTTACAAAAAGTTAATGCTTACAGTTTCCAGTTCAAATCATGTCCTGCAACTTTCATAATCTTATTTTTCATTATAGTAGAGTAAAATTCCATTGTGTGTCTCTATATCACATCATTAGCTATTCATCAGCAAACAGAAAATATTATATGCTAAGATACCTCATCCAGGCCCAGAGAGATAAAATGTCACTATTCTCGCTGCTATGTAAAAATGTAAGTCTGTATATTTGGCCTGGAGCTCTGAAGGATCTGGAAGGCCGAGGGAGGGGGGCCGTGAGAGGAAGGGGGGAAAGTAGAGCATATGTGACATGAAAGAGAGGCTTAACATTACCTGGGGGTGGGACAAGAGGTAGGGTGGGGAGGGGGGGGTTAACCAAAACGATGGCTGTACGAACCCACTGAGGAAACCTACTCTTTTGAAAGTCAGTTTACAAATATAATTTCTAAAAGGACATGGAATGGAGGTGCCCTGCACGTGCTGCTTCTCAGCCTTGCAGCAATGCCACGTCAACTAGACACAGGCTGTGCAACCCACATGGCAGCAGGACGTGAGGCTGGGAGGTGTGGCTCAATGACACAGAGGGACAGGCCCCCAGAGCGTTTTAAGCACTCAGGGAATTAACATATTCTAAAGAGGTTCAATTGTACCCACATTTAACGTGTCTCACGTACCTGAAGGTTCGTCTTTCTTATCAAGGCGGAGGTGAGCTCGGACCTGGCCTGGCTCACAGCCGTCACAGGTCTCACTGCCAGGGTGAATGTGAAAGGACAGCACAGTCTCCCCAATCTTCACTTCATCGCCGTGTTCAAGGATGTAAGGGTCACATTTAGTTTTTGGCTAGATGAGAAATTTTTAGTGAAACAGAAATACAAAGTAGTCACTTGGTTACGTTATGGAAGAGAAATATTCAGAAAAGGAGACACAAGCACACTTCTATGACTTGATGGATGGACCCTGAAAAACACTACTAGAGCCATGACAGTTGCTCAGTGGTAGAATATGTACTTCCCTGGAGCTCCGGGATCCACCCTGACAGTACTCCCCAAAAGCTACTTTTAATTTTGATTATATCAAAGCCCACCAACGTTCTTAACCACCAGCCCACTCAGACTTTAATCTATTAGCAAAACACAAACCGGAGGAGAGCTATATGTTAAGAAGTGATGGCCTCTCTTCTTTAAAAAAAAAAAAAAAAAAAAAAATGTTTTATGCTTTACTTTGTGTACACATGCATACACGCATGTATGCATGCTGGGAGAAAAATGAGTTAAGACTGCTCAGAGGTGGGGTTCAGATGTTTGTGGGTGCACAGTTGTTACATGAGCACTGGGCTCAGAACGCTGGTCCTCATGACTAGACTTAAGCACTCTTTAACGACTGAGCTTTTCTTGTAGTTTAATTTCCATCTTTGATTGTTGAAGCATAGGAAAAGGCAGGTCTCCTTGATGGCTTATATTATCAGCTTGACAGGACACAGAATCACTTACTGCCTCTGGGCACACCATGGGAGCATTTATAGCTCAGGGGACCTCTGGGCACACCATGGTAGCATTTATAACTCAGGGGACCTCTGGGGACACCATGGGGATCTGTATAGCTCAGGGGACCTCTGGGTACATTGTGGGAGCCTATTTAGTTCAGGGGGACCTCTGGGCACACCATGGGAGTCTATATAGAGGGGGATCTCTGGGCACTGTGGAGATATACATAGTTCAGGGAAACCTCTGGCATGTCTGTCAGAGATCACCGAGATTAGGGTAACTGAGGTGGCAAGATCCACCTGATGGGTGGCACCATGCCATGGGCTGGGATCCCAGATGGAGCTTAGTGCTAGCATTTTCTCTCTGTGCTTCCTCAAGTCTGACAGTGTAACAACATGATTCACAGTCCTGCCTTTCTTGCCAGGATGGACGATTCTCTTCCTTACCTAAGTAGCTCTGTCGGGATTCTCTGGTTTTCAGGAAATTCCCAGTTTAGCATTACTTTTATTTAGACAAGAAAAGGGCAGGCTAGGGACATCTAGTGGTGCACTGGAGGGACAGCATCTGCCTGACACACAGGTGGAACCTGGGGTAGATTTACAGCAGCACACAGGAACAAAGAGGGCCACCAAAGCTGCTTTATGAATACTCAGCCTGGGCCAGCGAGACGGCTCAGCAGGAAGAAGTGACTCCACAGAAGCTGTCCTCTGACCTCCATATGTGGGCATGTGTGTGCATGCATGCGTGCACGTACACACATATTTTTAAAAGAATATTTAACCTAAATAAGTTTTATGATACATTCATACCTAAAAGTAGCAATATAGACAAAATTAGAAGCCAAACTCAACAGACCAATATCTCTTAAACTTTTTTCTAGCCTTTTCTGGAAATGTCCAACCAGGTTACACATTTGGGCTTCATCTCTGGTCTGAACCAAGTGACATCTGTAATGACTAGAATCTAAGATGGGACAAGGAAGTGCAAGGGATTACTGCACCCTTACTCACCTGAAGAATCTGTTTCCCATTGACAATGGTTCCATTCTGGCTGCCCTGATCCACAAGGACGTAGCTTTGCAAGTCATGGTCAAAATAAATTTCCGCATGAAACTTGAAGAAAAACAACCAATCAATTACAAAGATTTGC
Organism: Acomys russatus; assembly: GCF_903995435.1. Lineage (NCBI taxonomy): Eukaryota > Metazoa > Chordata > Mammalia > Rodentia > Muridae > Acomys > Acomys russatus. Next base: position 16,509,555 of record NC_067166.1, read on the forward strand.
ACATTTTCAGCCCAGAGCTAACATCACTATTATGTAATGGTGTGGATATTAGTCTCTGATCATTTCACCTGTTTTCTCTTAATGCTTTTTTCTAAAGACAAATTATTAAAAGTCTCTGGTAGATGTAGTGAGAATTTTTGGTTTCTATAAAGAATATGTTTTTGTTTTAATCCCAGGTATGGGAATATGGGATGCTTCAGTTTGTTCACAGCAGCTAATTATGATTTGTCTCATGCTCTGGCAGGGGAGTGATTTTGCCAGCTGAAGATAGTTTTTTTGGAATTCTGGGAACTCTTTAGAGGATATATAAATGCCAGAGCCCCAAGAGAGGCCATGGATGCTACTCCCCCTGCTGCTGCTGCTGCTGCTGTTCCCACTGTTGCTGCTGTTGCAGATTGCTGGTTGCACCTGCTATTGTTGGATTGCTGGTTGCTGGTTAGAGGTATCCTTACCACAAAGACCAAATTTGCCCCAAGGAACTCGATACCCCTAATCAGCAAGAAGTAGTCTAATTATACCAACACCCTTTCCCCCTCTAACCTTCTTTCTATCCTACCCAGTGTTGGGATGGGGGTTGGAAGGGATGGGGTGGTGTAGGGAGACAGGAAAAAGAACCCAATAAAGTAGCCAAAAGTCTGGCTACAGGTAGACATGTGGAGGCTATACTTCCATCTTTCATTATGATAAAAAATTTTGTGTATCTTGCCTCTTCTACTTTTAAAACATAGGTAAGATTATATTGTACATACTACTTGATTGTTTTCTTGGTATGAGTATTATCACTGCATATTTAAAATCATTACAATTCTCAATACACACTGACTTGAAACACTCAAGAACTTTTCAAGGAAGAAGTTCTCTAGATCTTCGGGACAAACAACTGACCTCCCTGACTGCATAGCACTTACTCACATATTCTGCAGCTCTGCTTTGTGGGCCTAGCATTATGCCATGCAGCTTCTCCAAGTAGTGGGCACAACTGTGCTTTGTTCACCCACAGTCAATGCTTCTAAAACTGGGTATCTATGGCCGGGCGTGGTGGCGCACGCCTTTAATCCCAGCACTCGGGAGGCAGAGGCAGGTGGATTGCTGTGAGTTCGAGGCCAGCCTGGTCTACAAAGCGAGTCCAGGGCAGCCATGGCTAACACAGAGAGACCTTGTCTTGAAAAACCCAAAAAATAAAATAAAATAAAATAAAATAAAACTGGGTACCTAGGCTTCCTAGGGTGTTATCATCTTTAAGATGCTGCTATGGTCAGGCTGGAGCAGTGGCTCAATGGTGAGGAGCACTGGCTGTTTCTCCAGAGGACTAGCATTTGATTCCTAGCCAGCTCATCCACACAGAGGATTACAACCATGTGTAACTCCAATGCCAGGAAATCCATCATCTTCTTCTGGCCTGTGTGTGTATGAGGCACTCAAGTGGTACACAGACATACATGCAAGCAAAACACCCCAAAACATGCAATTTTTTTTTAATTAAAAGACTATGAGCCTTCTAGTGTGTACAGTACCTGTACACTATCTATTTCTCTGAGAGATATACTTAAGAGATGGACTTGTCGAATCACCATATATGTAAATTCTATTTAAATTTAAAATGTTCATTTATGTTGTGTCATCGGACACTTTAGGGTATGGGCGTGCCATGGTGTGTGTGCAGAGGTCAGAGGGTAACTTGTGGCAGCTGGTTGTCTCCTTCTACCACGTGATTTCTAGGGACCACATTCAGCTTGTCAGGCTTGTCAGCAAGTACTTTAATCTGAAGAATCATCTTGCCTTCAGCCGGCTCCTATATGCAAATGTCAAATCTTAAACTAAATACTGCCATATTGGTTTCCAAAATGGATATACCAGTTATATTCCCATTGTCTATGAGAATTCTTGTTGCTTTAAACATCCTTAACCAAACCTGGTTACCGTCGGAATTTAAATGTTTCTATTCTAGCAATGTGTAATAAAGTTTTATAATTAATTTTATTTTGAGGTTCTCTAATTTCTACTGAAAATCTTCTATATTTTTGGTTGTGAGCCTAGCCTTTAATGGCTGAGCCATCTCTCCAGTCCCTGAAAATCTTCTTAGCAAAGGTTTTATTATTTTTAATTATGTGTGTGTAGGGGAGTCTATACAGATGCCTCAAAGGTCACAGGTATCATATCCCCAAAGACTAGAGTTACAGAGAGGGTGAGCAACCTGAGGTGGGTGCTCAGGTCCTCTGTAAGAGTAGTAAGTGATCCCAACCCTGAGTATCTCTCCTGCCCTGAGCACCTTCACGTAGTATTTACTGGCCACTTGAGTTCCTCGGCCTGTGTGTTACTTTCTATAGTTAGACTGTCTAGAATAACTTTATAAAATAATTTCAAATGTCTTCACATTGCCAAATCTTATTCCAAAAAACTCTTCTAAACTGAACTGCCAATAGGAACAATTTTAAGTAAATGTGTGAATACAAATTCCGCCTTGGCTTCACACTTGTACTGCATGCACTACTCGAATGACGAGATGATATTTGACATGTTGGCCGCAGCATGCTCTCTGTGGTGAACTGACTATATATTTGACTCATTTGCTTCACTGACAGCACAATGGAGTTGGGGGAAATAACATCTGTGTAAAATGTGAATACATCTTATCATAGTTTTGTGATGGCCGTCATCGTTTGATTTTTAAAATTTGCTTAACACACAAGAAGCTTTAAATTTAGTAAAAATTACCTATGTGTAAATTTTACTGTCTTTAAAAAAACTCATAAAGCCTTCTGCTCAATGCTTAAGTCTCTCTCTCTTCCTTCTCCTCCTCCTCCTCCTCTCTTCTTCTTCCTCCTCTTCTTCCTCCTCCTTTTTCTTTTTTTGTTTTGAGACAGGGTTTCTCTATGTAACAAGAGGCCTGGTTGTCCTGGACTTACTTTGTAGACCAAGGTGACCTTGAACCCACAAAAATCCGCCTGCCCCTGCCTCCTAAGTGCTGGGATTAAAGGCGTGCACCACCATGCCTGGTTATTTCTGTTTTCTTTCATGGTAAATTGAAGGTTTTTTAAATCAATAAGCTGATTCCATCTATCTGGGAATATGCTGGGCATCTCCTAGACTATCTACCTACTAGAGAATATTATTTAACACCAACCAAACAAAAGCAAGACACACAATTCTCTGCATTTTAGCCTAGCTGAGAAGGGGAAAGAATTTCTTTATTACTAAAGTTACATGCTGGACTTTCTTTGGAAACATAAAGTAAGTAATAGGATAGGAGGATTCTCTGCTTCTAAACCAGTCTTGGGGAACACTTTCCTAATAATAATAATAATAATAAGTAAATTCCAGTATTTTGTTTTCTTTTGAGACAAAGTTTCTCTGTAGCTCTGGCTGTCCTAGAACTCACTCTATAGACCAAACTGACCGAGAGGCCATTCTTTTCTTTCTTTCTTTCTTTCTTTTTTGGTTTTTGGAGACAGAGTTTCTCTATGTTATCTTGGCTGTCCTAGACTCGATTTGTAGACCAGGCTGGCCTCACAGCAATCCCCCTGCCTCTACCTCCCAAGTGCTGGAATTAAACACATGCGCCCTCACGTCCAGCTAGATGCCATTCTTAAAAGTCAAGCATCATAGTCTCTGTGAGGTTCACATTACTCCATTAAATAAAAGTAAAGTTGGGAGACATAGGGGTAGCTGCCTGCCTACTAGTCCGAAAGCTCTGGGTACAGTTTTCAACAGTGACTGACCGACAGTAAAAACAGAGCTAGAAACACAGGGCATTAAGAGCCCCAGAAACTAACCCCTTCCCTTATTTTTTAAAGCTACAATTCTGTTTGTTTTGAAAACCCAACTTTTTGTTGTTAACAACATGAAGGCACTGAGAAAAGCTGGAAACAGGATCCCCAGGTAGACAAGGCTAAATTAGCTATGGGTGGCAAAACAATTGAATTCATAGCAACCGCTTTAGTTGGCTTTATTTTTGAATTGCCACAAAATGTAGCATATTTACATCACTCGATAAATGTGTTAACTGGATGCCAGTTTACTATTTCAGCCAAATGTGTCCACGTTTATAACCCCTGCTTCAGACTTTTAAACAGGACGTAATTAGCCTGGTGACATACACCTACGTTCCTACTAATTCAGGAGGCTGAAGCCAGATTACTTAGGCAGCCTAGGAACAAGGGGAGGAAGATCCTGTCACAAAACAACACAACAAAAATCCTGGCCAAGCATGGTGTCCGTGCCTATGTAGTACTCAGGCAGTAGATATAGGAGGACTGGGAGCTTAAAGCAGATCCTGTCACTTAGGAGTTGGAGGCTAGCCTGGGCTACAAGAGACCTTGTCTTAAACCAAACCTAAACACAAAAGTTCCATAATTTTCAAACTGTGATAAAGACTTTTTCTCAAATACCGAAAGAGATAAAATAGGTACTTTTACTAAACTATTAACCCTCTTGTTCCACAGAAAGTCTTAAGTTTCCCACTAAAATGACTTTGGGTTTCCTTTTTGTTTGTTTTGGTTTTTATATAGGATGTTGTTATGTCGCTCAGGCTAATTTGGAACTCACTGTATAGTTAAGGCTGTTCCCGAACTTGCAGTTCTCCTGCCTCTGCCTGCCAAGTGCTGAGATACAGGCAAGGGACACTCAGGTGCAGCGCTGTCCCCTCTTACAGGCTACAATTTGGAATAAGGGTCTTACCTTGCTAACGCCAGCTTCAGGGATTCGGATAGTATGTTCCATATCTTTTTCTCTGCAACAGTAAGGAAAGTGGCTTCAGAAATTTTGACAACATGTTGAAACACAGCAGTGACAGTGATAGGGTCACAGTGTCACCCTTAGTGGCACTCTAGAGTCTGCATGCTTCCACACAGTATGTGTTCACATCATTTGTCTTTTTAAATGTGCATTCTTTGGGTAAAGATACGGCTTTAGTCCTTCTTGTTTCTAGAGCACATAGAACAATGCTATAAATACAACACTGCTCATCCACCTTTTTGGAATAAGTGGAAGACCTTCAGATGCAACCCTGAAGCATCCTTACCTCCCAATCGTGGCTGGGTTTACAGCTGTGATGATGAAAAGCGAGCCCGTCTGCAACACTGGAGATCTAATAACAATCACCCGAATACAGGGCGGCCAAATTTTTTCCTCATCTATCAAGGTAAGAGGTAGGTAAACATTAATTTAAATTCTATGAAAATTAAATTTTTCACACAGATAACTAGGAGGCATCCATAAAATAAAATTACACTGGGCAGAGCTCAGTGGCAGAGAACTGCTTGGACCTTGTCAGGTCCTGGGTTCGATACCCAGTATAGCAACAAACAAAAAAACGTGTAAAATTCTGCCGTGTGCATGTGCGTAAAACTTATCATTGTGATGGTTGCTATTATTGGAGTAGCTGTAAAGAACAGGATCGGCTCAGGAGCCCCAAGCCCAAAGGGGATTTATTTGCCCCCAGAGGAACAAAGAACAGGGAATAAGAGACAACAAAAGGAGACAGAGGACAAGGAAGAGGGGGATGGGAACAAGAGACAGGGGCAGGACTATCTGTCCCAGAGAGGGGACAAAGGACTGCCTCTGGATAAAGAGACAAACATGGCCCACAGGCAAATGGCAGTTTATAAAGGTAAAATGGGAGCCCCCCCATATTAGGATAAGGTGTTTAATTTTAATTGGCCATGTTAATTAGGAGAGCTCTGGATTGCTGGACTTCACTACTTTGATAAATGGACCTGGCAGTCAGCCTCGGGAGGAGGAAGTGGCAGTCTTTGGTGGGTAGCTTTAGGTATGTAATCTAGTGGGTTTTAGCGAGGGGAAGGTAAGTGGGGAGAAGGGAAGCCTTCCAGAGCCATGCTAGGCACCCTCATGCTGGCCAGTCCCCCATTATTAATGTCTCAACTCGGATTTGGTCTACAGGAGCTGGCTTAGCCCGGCCCTCGAACACATAGGCCTTCCCCATCCAACAGCGGCTAATTGGCGGCTGCCCTTAACTCCCTACGTTCCTGCACTTCTGAAAAGTGCATTCCCTTCAGTTTGGTGCGCAGGCAAGCTTTCCCTTCACTTCTGGTGATTGCACAGCCGGAATCCACTGTCTGTTCTGAACTGTCTAAAAGCCCTATCAACAGGTCCCAGATTTCTTGGACCCACTGGGATCACTCTCTTGGTGATAGAGCCTGGGTGATGACCCTCTCTGTCCCAGAGATCTCTGTTTTGAGTCTCTCTAGAGACATGGGGATGCCCAGGCTCTTACCTTTGACCTGCTGGTCTCCATTGGTGATGGAAACACTCTCCCCTACCTGAAAAGCTCATATTAACGGTACACTTTAGCATCCAATGATAACTCTGACTTCTGAAAGTGTCTCTGCTTCCACTTCTGTCTGCTCCAAGCCCTCTGTGTGACTCTTACACTCTCTGAACTTTTCTATGTGCCTTTTAAGTCTTTCCACCATTTCATCTTCTATGTACTCTTCTGCAAGCTGCAGAAATACTGATGCCAGGCACTCTGTGGTACCAGCCCTGACCCCTGCCTTACCACCCCAACTGCTGTGGAGCCCACCTGAGCTGCAGCTTCAGCCTCGGCACTGACACTGCAGGCCACGTCCCCAGGTCAGAGCCATGTTTGCCAGTTGGCGAGAATCCCTTTGGTAGCCAGCACAAAGTATACAACAAATTTAACATTTCTAGGAGTAATTAAAATCAATCTTTTTAATTTGAAAAATATCCTGAACACATTTTTAAATCAGCTTAAGTCAGGAAATTTTAAAATAAGAGATCTGGCTACTGAGAAAAGAACCAATTTGTTTACTATAATTACAGAATTGTTGGAGCAATGTTTTTGTGCACTGTGTAAAGATTATCTTTGTATATTCAAATGCAGATTTCTGTACCCAGAGAGGTGAGTACAGGCCAGACTTTGGTACTGTTGTTATTATGAAGCCTCTTCTGCCTTAGTATTTCGTAAATATTGTTCTCCATCACCTTATGATTGGTCAAATAAAAAGCTGAACAGCCAATAGCTGGGCTAGAATCTCAAGTAGGGAGTCGGAGAGGAGCGGCCATTGGGAAGACATCACATGAAGAATTGCCAGGGCGAAACTAAGAAGGCAGGTAACAGCCAGGCCATATTACTGGGTAGGAATAGCTGAGTGTCTGCCCAGCTACAGTGCCTAAAGCTTTTAATAAATACAAGGTCGTCATGTCATTATTAAGACCTAGGCCGTGCATAAGAAAAACACCTCAGTTACACAAAACACTGTATTTGTATCTTAAGATCGAGTAAGAATGTTAGAATGACCAAGTGACTTCATGAGTTGTGGTTTTAATGGCAATTTACTTTTTCTTCTTCAATTGCAAAAGTGAACCATGAACAGCAGAGCCTTAATGTGTATTAGAATTGAAAGTTTAGTTTTCTGTTCAATTTTCTTAAGTCAATTTATTGATCATTTTCTCATGACTAAACTGAAAACTGACAATGGATCATTCGCATAATTTTCAAAACCATCAAAATAACCCGTGTGCCTCGCTCAGGTATTCTATTTAGCACACTTGCACATTTTGCTCTTTTATGGCCAGAGTGTATTATTTACTGATGTACCTTCATCCTCGGATTCTTCTGAGGACTCCTTGTCGTCACTGGCACTATCTCCATCGGAGCTCTCATCACTCTGAGAGTCTGTAATTTCACCTTCCTCTGGCTCACTGTCACTCTCTCTGGCTTTCTCCTCCTTAGACGAAGCTGAGCTGTCATCAGCAGGAGACTCTCCAGCAGCTCCACTAACTGGAGCAGTGAGCTTTGAGGGACTGCTGTTGTAAGGAGCGTCTATTTTGGCCTTCTTTTTCACAGTTGCAGGGTTTTCTTCCTCACTGCAGTTTATGTACTCAGCACTGTAGGCTTTCTGATCTTCTGAACTCAAATCCTAGAAAGAGGAAGGCAGGGGCGTAAATGACAACATCAGCATCTTACAGGACAGCAACCCGGCAAACTCTGAACCTGCCTGGCCTGCTCACAACACCACCACCGTCCCTCCATCCACTCTCAAGGCCCCCATGACCTTCATCACCTGTTCCCTGCCTTGAGTAACAGCCTGTTATAAAGCTGTATAATAAAAATGTAATGCGAATCCTCTTTACACTTCTATACTTTCTGGTAATCACATTTAAAAACCAAAATGAAAATGTATATTCAATTTTATAATAAGACTTCAGAATCCTGTACGTACAGGATGCCCTCAGACCCCGGCCCTTCACTACAGCCCCAGGCACACGCAGCGGGAGGCTTCCTTACTGAAGGGTGTGAAACCAGAGCATGTATCCACTCTCCATTTTTATTTACTTTAAAAATAAGACAAATGTTCATAAAACACAGAAATATTTTAAAAGATAACACAAATTTAGAGAGCTAGACATAACCAAGCTGGATTAAAAACACACGAAAGTTAAAATTCACATGCTGCTCATATGCCTTTAATTTTAGAAATTCACCCTACTATAGCCTTTCATTAATTTTTGTCATACTTTATGAAAAATGAAAAATTTTAATTAACAAATTAAAAGTATACACTTCTATTATGCATGCTTTAAATTATGCAAAACAAATTACTAAATCAAGCCAATGAACATGTGCATTATATTCATTTTGTGGTCATAGCACAAAGTTTATTCTCATAGTGTCTTTCAAAGAATATAATACATTGGCTAGGAATGTAGCTCAGCAGTAAGATGTGTGTCTAGTACGCACAAGGTCCTGGGTTCAATTTCCAATACACAGGAAAGGTAATACAGTTACTAACTACAGGCACCATCTGTATAACAGACAATATATTAATATCATTTAAACTGGGAAGAAGCACAAAGTAATTGTTCTTTTTTCTCCTGTTGGTATGTAGCACTCTCAATTTTCTTTCTGCCATGCAGCGTATAATGAAGTGAGTTCACATGTAATTTTACAAAATATGACAGCAGATTTTTAATAGCAGCATAAATCGAGTTTGGAGACAGGCTGAACACTCACAGTGTGATAAACTATATATACTTTCAGCAGTACAAACTCACCAAGGGCAAGAACAAGGGCAAGGAGCTAAAAAGCTATGGGGAGCTTCACAGGCCATGCAAATTAGATCAAAAATATCTACCTAGCTACACACACACTTTTAAAAAAGCATGTTCCAATATAATAATAATAATAATAATAATAATAATAATAATAATAATAATAATAATAATAATAATAATAATTTTCTTAGACACTGAGTTAAACTGTCAGGGGTACTTTTGATAAAGGATTTCCTAAGACAGACTGTTAGATAAACATTCAGTCAGAGACAAAAAAGGGCACTTATATGTAGAGACAATGAAGTGTATCTCCTCCCTTGCCCATGTGTGTGTGTGTGTGTGTGTGTGTGTGTGTGTGTGTGTGTGTGTGTGTGTCAAGGGGACCGTACAAAGGAAGGGATTAGTTAGGGTGTATTCCCTCACCATCACTTCACAGCTGCCCCCATTCTCCTCCTACTGCTGAGAAGAGGGGCTTTTAAAGCTTAATGGGAACACATTCTTATAATGCAGATCCCAAAGTGTAAGTATTTATTTTTATCTTTATTCTATTTTTGAGACAAGGTTTCTCTATGTAGCCCTGGCCGGCCTGAAACTCAAGAGATCCACCTGCCTCTGCCTCCCAAGTGCTAGGTAGGGTTAAAGGTGTGCACCACCACTGCCCAGCTCCCAAAGTTTATTTTTAGTAGTTCACTGACATAGTTTTCTATTCATTTAGGTATTGTCACCAAAATGAAATAGGTAATCTTATTTCCAAATGTTGACAGTATAATTTATTATTTTAAGTAAATTTCTTTGGGTTAAGAAGAAAAGATATGAGATAAAATTTCCAAAGTTAAGTATCAAATAGTTACTATAATTCAAATAACGCCAGTGCAGCAAACAAGTGCCTCCTCACCCCTCGCCAACCTCAGCCATTCAGGGAGCAGAAATAGGAACATTAACATTTTAAGTACCATGGAAGTGTCCTAAGTGATTTTTAAAATCCCTTTCAGTCTACATATCTAAATTCCTTTTCCATACCTATGTTATCATGTTCTTAACTAACCAATGTTTCAACGTCCATTAGACTAAAACTTTTTTCTGCACGTGACATAATCTTCAAGATGCTTCGGGATCAAGCCCGGGGCCTTGCACAGGTCACATAAGCTCTCCAATACCAAGGTCCATTCCAGGGCCTCATTTCTTTCTCAGTTCTTATACATATGGCTGTGTTAATTAAGCAAAGAAAGTGTCTCTCATTTTAATTTTTTGAAATATAAATTACTAGAAATGAGATTTTCTACCTAACGAAACCAAAATATCTTTATGATTATTGATACGGTCAATCTCTTTCCAAAAAACGAAACTAAACGAACCAGGCCAGATAAATGGCTCAGCAGTTATGAGTGCACATCCACTCACAAACAATTTTAACTCCAGCTCCAAAGGATCTGGCCTCCATGTGTACCTGCATGCCCATGGCACGCATGCACAAGCATGTGACTGCCTGCATGCACATGTGCACACACATTCACACACACACAAAACGTATATTTATATATATAAACAATACATTTTTTTTTTTCAAAGCGAGGCTTCTCTGTGTAGCTCTAGCTGTCCTGGACCTCATTGTATAGACAAGGCTGGCCTTGAACTCAGAGATCCGTCTGCCTCTGCTAGGATTAAAGGCGTGCACCACCACTGCCTAACAACAATAAATAATTTAAAACAAAACAAAAATCTCTTCTACTCTAATATGAACTTCACTCCATAGTAACCAGGAATGCATTTTTAATTTTGCAGTTTAATAAGTAAGAAACTACTTGATTTAAAAGGTTGAATTTGTATGTGCCAACATATAAATTATTTTCTTCTGTTAACTGTACAATAAGTAACTTACTGAATCAATGTCTGGATGCTCTCCAAAACTAAACACTGTAAAGTGTTTATATACTTAAATACATCTCCTTCAAATTTTACAAAACTCCTACTTCTAGTGACGGAGTTTGTAAAATATAAGCCCACCTGTTTCATTTAAACTTTTGATTTTAGAATTTGATACTTTTATTGACATATTTAAAACACAAAGACACAAAATGATATTTAGATTCATAAAATTTGTGGCTTATTAATGATACCAAAATACTGTCAAATTTAAAAATTAAGGAAGCATTACCTTTTCCTCATTTGCTGAACAAAAACCTGGCTCCTTTCTTCTCTTCTTCGATTTCTTATCTTTGTTTGGTTTTGTGCTAGAGGTCTGGTAAGGCTGTAAATCTACTCGAGAGTGAAATTGGTATCGACCACTTTCCACGTCACAGTAGTAGTAAATTCCAGTAGACGGATCATAATATAGTTGATTTTCCTTTCAAAGTCAAGACAGTAAGTTTTATTCATGTACAATGAAACAAAATGGAAAAATAAACAACAGAGATGTAAAATATATTCAAAGATAGTGAATATGTTTAGCAACTATTGTATTTTCAGATGAGTTAAAGAAAAATACTTTTTTAAAAAAATCATTTAATGTCTGCTTTGCTTTCCCTGGTGAGAAAATAAATTAACTTTAATTGCATCAAATGAAACCACCACTATTTATGGTGTTTTACTTTATGTGAAATAACAATTTAATATGGTTCAAATGATCACATTAACAAAAAAATGAAAGGAACTTTTTTGAAGGCATTAAAAACTAAAGCATGGCTAAGGCATGCATATGAAACCAACAATGTCAAAAAAGAAGAAAGAAGAAAAAGAAAGAAAGAAAAGAAAAGAAAAGAGCAATGTCTTGGTACTGAATACTCAAATCTCTTAACACTACAAAAAAACTTAACTTTTAATGTTTAATAATAAAACTAATAAAATTGGGTGGGGGTAATAACGTATAAGAAACTGGTGAACAACTATCTTTAGTTTTCTATTCTTTTTTTCTTGTTAGAAAATTGGAGGCAAAAGTTCAAAAAAATGGAGGACATTTTGAGCAAGGAGATTGAAACACTGAAAAAGAGAAATACTTGAAATGAAGGCTATCACCATTCAGAGTCGACAAAATTTTAAAAACTACCACAGACACCATCACTAACAAACTAGACCTTGGAGGAATGAGCCCCAGGGGTGGAGGCTGCTCGCCAGCCCTCAAGCACAACCCGTACATGCCAGCTCTGACTTGTCTGACTTCGGCTTGAGCTTAATTTTGCTATTGGGCAGCTAAACTGCAACACCATTATATTAAGAAGGCCTGAGATACTTACAGAATCATAATAGAAGCCGGTGCTGTGGTCAAAATACAATCCCGTGTTCTCGTCATAGGTAAAGCCAGTCTGCGACACAGCAGCTTCGGCTGCGGCTCTCAAGCTCTCAGCTAGAGAGGACCCTTCTAGGGCGGTGCCTTCTGCTGCTAACGCAGATGCACTCTCCTGCGAAGACATAGTCACACCAGTGACACGCAAGTGGCCGCTGGACCCTAGCAAATCTGAAAGCATGTGGCCTTAGTGTACTGTTGCAGTATGTTTCCAGTTTATAATGGGAACACATGGCCGTCAATTATAATCTGAACCATTTAAAAAATATTTTCAAGTGTCTCCCAACCTACCCTTGACCCTGATCTTTTTATTTTTTGTTTTGTTTTAACGCACTGTGGATAAGACAGAGGCCTGCACATGAGAAGCCAGTGCTATACCACAGAGCTTCATTTATCCCCAGATCTTGTCTGAATTTTAAAGACACTAAAGTAAGGTAACAATTATTCAAAGTTAAATGTGTGGTAACACATGAAAGCACCCATATAATACAGACTATGAAATATTCTCTAAAACAAACATAAAGACACTTTAAAACTAGAGACACAGAAGAGAATTATTGATTAAATGAGATGCACTACATAAAAATTCATACTTAAAAATGTGAAAACCATTCAGTAAGTTTGGAACGATGATGAGATATTTAATATATAGGCCCTGGAATTGGCAGGTGAGGTAGAACAGAGAGAAAACTGCATTTTACTTGCAAGTACAGCCAGTTCGGGGACACACACATACAGTACTCAACAGTTGGCAGCTCGGGTGGGACGGCACTTTGTTCTTCAGATTTCAAGACCAGTATCCTCAAAATACTGAGAATCCCCAAGTCAAAAGAACAAATAGCCACTTTGGGTATAAACACATAAAACACACCACTGTTCTTGTGCCTGAGGCCCTTTGAAGCTGTACTGTCCAGCTGAGTGTAGACTGGAGTGCCATAGCACGCCCATGGGCCAGAGGAAAACGTGTGCACTTGGTTCTCTCCTTCTCCCTTCACGAAGGTTCCAGGGTTAGGAATGACCTCAGGGTGCCAGGCCCTTTACCTCCGGGGTCATCTCTCTGAGCGCCAAGGTTTACGGGCTGAGTTAAATATACTGACAATTACTCCTGCAGTTCATGTAATCATAAACAGAAAAACAATCACAACTACAAACATATTCCCAGTTCTGCTTTTCAGCAAGTGCAGCTGACTATGCTGATACACTGCTAAACTCTAGCCACACCAGAAGGAGGACAACCTGAGTTCAGGGGTTCAAAGCCAACCTGAGCAACAAAGCAAAACTTTATTTCAAAAGACAAAGCAAAACTGGTGTTCTCTGCATAATCACACACAGACTGGCTATAGCTCTTGTACGCATCGTAATGAATCCAAGGAATCCTGCCTCTGTCCATAACCCTGAGCCTCGGGTTTGAGGGTCAGCCTTTCATTACCTGTGACTCCGAGGTGAAATGATCCTCCTGTCCATGTCTGGCACACTCTGTTACATCAGCACCAGCATAACTATCGCTGCCTATCTGTGACTCGTCCTTAGAGTTAAGAGTAGAAGCTTGAACATACTGACTGTGCTGTGCAGACAAGTCCGTCTCCTTACTGGGAAGACCGTCATCATTGTAGTGTGTCTGATAATAATAATCTGTAGTGAAAAGAAATGGCCAGTGAGTGTTTGGAAATGTTTCATTGTTAACTGCAAACCCTGATTGGCTCACACAAAACTGCACCCATTGAAACCTGAATATGAACACAAAGCTGTACCCACTAAATCTGGCCACAAGGCCAAAGGCAGATTTAAGAGGGGGTGGGAGGGTGAATAGAAGGCTTACTGACTGGCAACACTATTCAGTAAGATCAGTATGGGGGCATCTGGGGTACGGGGTGGGAGTTCCACCATTAGAGAGCCTGAGGCAGGCTGGTACAAAGGAAGCCAGCCTGCGCTACACAGCAAGTTCCAGGCTAGCTTTATCTCCTAACTGAGATCCTGACTTAACCAACAAGAACAGAATACTTGATGCAATATTGAAAACATACATAAACATTAAGGAAATTAGAGATTATAATACATTTCTATCTTGCCACCTATAAACTGACCCAAAAAAGTAACATAGCAAGAAAGCAGGTTTCTCAGATTCCTCACATGTTTATATTTTGTCTGCTTTCTTTTTAAAGAAACACTACATCAGTATGTCATGAGTGCTTAGGGGGTACCAGTGTACCCCGACTATACACTGAGTACCTGAAGTTGACCAAGGAGCCTGGCTCTCTGTCTGCACTTCTACATCAGACTTTTTATTATCTTCATTTCTTCCACAATGGAGTATTTTACTGAGCTCTTCTACCTGAAAGGAAACAAAGCTTTAGGAAACATAAACCATAAAGCAATCCAGTAACAGCGCCCTCTACCACTCTCAGGACATCGCAAGGCATTTTTCTTGGTAGACCTTTTAGACCTTTGCCTAAAGCAGCTGGCCCCCTCTTCAGCAACCCTACAACTATTCACAAGCTAAGGCTGACTTTCGGCTTTCTTTCCCTCTTCCCTTTTCTTCTTTTTTAACATGGATCTCACTGTTTTGCACACGCTGATAATGAACCCACAGACTCCAATAACCAATCCTCTGGCTTTAGAGCCCCAGATAGTTAAGACTAACTGTACAGGCCACTCTGAGGCCCTCAGGGATATTTCCACATTCCTAGGTAAACACCCAACTCACAGCTGGGCATGGTGGTGCACACCTTTCATTCCAGAGGGTGCATCACTGAGTTCAAAGGCAGAAAGGCTATACAGTGAGACCCCGTCTAAAAAAGAAAGGAAGGGCAAGCCACACAAATCATCCCTCCAAAAATCTAGGGAGTGGAGCTCAGTGAGGGACCCGTAATAATCAGTGTAGCCCAGTAAACATGAGGTCCTGGGCTCAGTCCCCAGCACCGAAGAAAGAAAAGACCAACTAAGTACAGAGGTGTGTGTATACACACACATGGGGGGTGGGGGGTGGGGGACACTCAGAAATATACTTTCTAGGCTAGAAATATAATTCAAATACAGGCATGTTCTACCCCTAGCTTGGACAAAAATAAAAAAGGCTTATTCTCATAGTCTCCAAGGCCAACAGCTCTCTACCACTCAGTGACTCGGAATTACTTACTTAAACACAGCAAAGCTACTTATATGCTCTACTTAGACACTTTATTTATATACTATTTACATACTGTTTATATACTCTATTTATATACTTTTTCTTTTTTGCTCTTTTATCACTCAATAGCTACAGCGGAATTGGAACAAGAACGTGACAGAGGTGGCCTCTTTCCTCTGTGCTTTGCTGTGCAGCTCAGGGCAGCAGTGTGGACATACCCATCACATGATGAGAACGGCCTCCCATCATGGACTTCACCACTGCCACCAGCACTGCTGTGCCCTGCAACACTTAGTATCCACCACATTTAGACAGGTACGTTGAGTAACATCTCAATTTACACAACCATTTTACAAAAAAAAAAAAAAACGGTTGCCCTGATGCCAATGTTACACATGAAATTACTTAAGAAACAAAGTAAGTTGCAGAAGGCTTGTCAATCCCCAAAGAAGTATATAAGATGGCTTTCTATTAGGTCATCCTTTATGTACTGCTCCAAAGAAACTTATTCAAAGATTTGGGATGAAGGATAACTACACTCCACCCTCCCAGTAGGAAGTGCTGGCTAGCCTAGAAATGTAGTTTTATAAAACACTAAATTATGGGAGAAATATTAAGTTGACTAATAATTTGTATCTGGAAATAATTTTCTAGAATAATATACAACTGCCCAATGGTCAAGGTAAAATATATCGTTTTTTAAGCATCTGTATCAAGTATTTATCCTTATTACATATTATGAAAATGCGACACACTTCTAGTAATCTGTAAGACCCGCACACCTCTCTACAAGTGAACCCAAGAGGATAACACAGATCACCTTACACACGGAGTGTGCTCGAGTGTGTAAAATTAAAGGGTGTTCCTTCTTTTAACCTTTATTACTGCATGCTATCATCAACCAGATTTTATAAACAGGGCGCTCAAGATACGAGATGGGATCTTCAGTTTGGCTTTAAGCAAACTCAGAAGGCTGGGGGTAGGTGTTGCTTTGTGCCTGAAACCCCAGTCTAGCAGGCTGGGACAGGATTGCTGTGAGTTTGAGTTACTCTGGGGGCTACATTCTGAGATCTAAGCCAGGCTGACCTACGGAGTGAGATTCCGCATCGAGAATCCCAAGTTGGAGTGGGAGAAGAGAAGACTAAACAACAAGCCCAGATTCTCAGCCCTCGGGAGGTGGAGACTGAAAGATCCAAAGTTGGATTTCAAGGTCATCTTCCCTTACACAGTTATTTCTAGGCCCAAAAGCAGCCAGCCTTCGTCTCAACTAAAAAAAAAAAAAAAAAAAAAAAAAACAACTCAACCATGACCGGGGAAGGGGGGTGGGGAACGCGCCATTGCCAGTGGGACAGATCAAGATCGTGTAGCCCATATTGGAGTTCATTCACGCCTGCCCTGAGACAAACGTCCAAACCAGTTGGCTTGCACCGTTCAGCAGGCTCTATATGTATTGGGAAATTTTAACAACTTTGGGCTTTATTGACTTCAAAGACTCCATAGAGAAGCTCTCTCTGGGTCCGGCCAGGGAAGCACTGCCGGGCCTCCGGACGGAGGCGGACCGCGCACCTGCGTGCGGAGTTCCTGGTTATTGCTCTCGGCGCTCTGGTACAGGCGCTCCGTGTGCTGCAGCAGCTTCTCGACCTCCCGCACCTGCCTCTTGCAGCTCCTCAGCTCGCGCTCCAACTTCTCCACCTTCCGCCTTAGCTGCGCCAGCTCCGGCTCGGGGGAGGCGGGCGGCGGCGAAGGCGCCTCGGAGGCCATGCGGCCGTGAGCGCGGGGTCCTAGGGCGCGGAGAGGCTGCTCACACCGACACCGGTGCCCGCTGGCCCAGGGGCCACCGAAGCGCGCGGGCTGCGAGATGCGTCCTCACGCCCGGCCAGCCGCGGCGGGCCCCGGCCATGTCGCCCCAAAGTCGGTGATCGGGGCTGCGAGCTAGGAGACGAAACTGATCTTGCCCGGGCCGCGTGGCCGCGAGCTCGAACACGCTCCTGGAGACAGGCTAGGAGAAGCCGGGGGACCCGAGAACTACCAGGACTGGAGAAGCAAGCGAAAGCGCTCTAGTTCCGGGCTGAACCGGAAACGCTGAGCCGGAGGTGGGCGGGGCCAAGGAGGAAAAAGGAAGCGACGGGAAGCTAGAAAGGCCAGGCAGCGCCGGTTCTCAGGTCCCTCTTCTCTAGGGGCTCGGAATTGCAATTTACACCTTAGTATTTATGTAGCCAAACAGCAGTATGTATTTTTTACTTCCTGTTGTTTCCTTTATTTTTCAGTGTAAGATTTTTGAGTCCGATTCGTGAAATGTTTCCCAACCGAAAACAGAGAGTTCTTCTATTGATGTTACAATGTGAACTTTTGACATTTCAGTCTCTACTCAGACTAAAGGGATTTATATATGGCATAATTTTTCTTTCTTTCTTTCTTTCTTTCTTTCTTTCTTTCTTTCTTTCTTTCTTTCTTTCTTTCTTTCTTTCTTTCTTTCTTTCTTTCTTTCTTTCTTTCTTTCTTTTTGGTTTTTGTTTGTTTGTTTTCCCCAAGACAGGTCTCTCTGTGTAGCCTTGGCTACCCTGGACTCAATTTGTAGAACAGGCTGGCCTCGAACTCACAGCGATCCGCCTGCCTCTGCCTCCCGAGTTCTGGGTAGCATGGACATAGTTTTCTTAAGACCATGTCCTTTGCATAGCCTAGAAGTCTACTTCAGAGCGCTCCATGTTTCCCGTTTGAGCATTAGTCTGTTACCGTAACACAGCCACATAATCTTTCTGGGTCTTTTTAAAAACTGAATAAAAAATACTTATTTTTATACATAGTCACCATATGAGCCAGCTGTGCCACTCTCACAGAGAGACTTGTAGCACTAATTACAATAGCTAAGCTGAAGAACCAACGACTAACAAAGTAATTAAGGAAAATATCCAGTGTAATTGTTCAACAATAAAGAATAAAGTTGTTATTTGTAGGAAAATGGAGACAATTTGAGATAATCATGTTAAAGGAATTAAGCCAGTTCCAAAAAGATCAAATATATGTTCTCCCTTACATATGGTTTCATAAAGATTCATAAAATCATTTATGACATGATAATATTATCTAGATATAATATTAATAAAATATTAAGATAATTATATATCTTGTATGGCATGAAATTAGAAGCAAAGCTGTCTAGGCCCTCAATTTAAGGGGAACAGAAAAAACTAATGAGATGGGGAGAAGTGAGGTAAGGGATGGTAAGGGAAAAAATATAATTAATGTAAAAAACACACAAAATGTCCCCCTGCGACATAGTACTATGTACAATGAATATATACAATGGTGATTTTTTTTAAACTAGAGGGAAATATTTATATTAATTTTAAGCAATTTCTGCCAATGTTCAGATACAAGGATTGAATAAAATCTTTGCTCAAAAGTACAAAGAGGCACACATGGTGACACATGCCTGTAATTCAAGTACTCAGAAAATGGAGGCAGGTGAATTGACATCTGCTAGGGCTGTATAGCAAGAGAAGAGGAGGCAGGAGGCTCTTGAGCTCTTGTCCAGCTTGGACAACAGCAAAACGCTGCCTCAAACAATAGCATCAACAACAATACGAGTTGGGCGTGAGGTTTAGCTCAGTGGTAAAGTAGGTGTTAATATGAGCGAGGCCCTGGTTTGATACTCAGTACCTTTTATGCCGAGATTACCCAGATCGCGAAACCGCCACAAAAGACCACCAGGACTCGATACCAATGCAATGTACACAGGGTCCTGTATTACGGGCTCAGAGCTTCGGATCACAGTCCTTCCTGACGCAGCAGGATAGGAGAATGATAAGGGTGAATTTTTCAGACTCTGGAGCAGCAGTTCTCAACGAGTCACCTAAGACCATCAGAAAACAGATGTTTACATTAGCAGCAAAATCACAGCAACAAAATAATGTTATGGTTGGGGTCACCACAACATGAGGACCTGCATTAAAACGTGGAGACCATTAAGGAAGGTTGCGGACCACTGAGGATTGTTAGGGAGCCGGAGCTCGCTCATTTAGTGTAGCTTAGATCTTCTGTGTCATACTTAACACTGTTTAAAAGCCACATCTCCTACCTTTCCCTCACCAGCGCATCTTCTGGCCTTTGTGTTTACGTAGAAGACAGCAGATCAGAGAGCAGCTCCCGCTACGAACTTGGTGAAACACATGCGCACCGTCAATTGCACAAACCCATGCAAGCAGAGGGAGCCTCGTTCTTAGTTTGACACAGAGCACAGCAGAGCACAGACTGCTCTTTATGCTTTAGAGCCCTTATGTCCAAACCTTGTTTGGGGCATACTAAAGAAACACCAACATGGTGAGAAGTGTCTAGATGTCAGGCACCATGGCATCGCAGGGTGAGCTGGAGACACAGTAGACCCGTGACACCTGCTGGCTTGCTCTACAATCAGACACAATCGCTGCCCACTGCCCAATACTTAAATCCCACAGTTGGTTTTTGTTTCGGATTATAATTCTAATCTCTATTTAGCAGATGAGAAAAAGTCAGCCTTGGGGACTTAGTGTTTCCATAGGCTATGTTATTTAGCCAGTAGCAGCATAGACCCAGGGAAAATGTGTCTGGGTCTTAGCTTTACTTCCCGCATCTTTCCCTGCTTCTGTCTCCTCCAGTTTTGTTTGGTTGTTTGGTTTGCTTTGTTCCTTTGTTTGTTTGTGCATTGTCATTGTTGTTGTTTGGTTTTTGTTTTTGTTTGTTTGTTTGTTTTGAGACAGGATTTCTCTGTGTAGCCCTGGCTGTCCTGGACTTGATTTGTAGTCCAGGCTGGCCTCGAACTCACAGAGATCCAC
The DNA here is from genome assembly GCF_903995435.1 of Acomys russatus. NCBI lineage: Eukaryota > Metazoa > Chordata > Mammalia > Rodentia > Muridae > Acomys > Acomys russatus. The sequence goes on from NC_067166.1 coordinate 16,529,806, forward strand.
CTACCTCTGCCTTCCGAGTGCTGGGATTAATGGCATGTGCCACCATGCCCTGGCTTATCTCCTCCAAGTTTTAAGCCTGTGAAAATCACCTTAGTTTACGGGCTACACAGAAACAGCCCCCAGACAAAAACACACAAAACACAGTTTCCCAACACCTGTTCTAGGAATTATGAGCAAAAAAGGTTGGGAGTTGGAAGGGAGTGTCCTGCAGCTGAGGTTGTAGAGATCTGGGGAGAGTGTGGAAGCAGACTTGGATCAGTTGGTTAGAGCCTTCCTACCGAGCCCTGGGGGCCAATGCAAGCTCACCTGGCAACAGAGAAAAGCTGAACATCTCTTTTTAAAAAAGGAAAATATGACAGCTTCAATTCTGCAAGATTCAAATTCTGTGACAGCTATTGGGAGGAATGACATAGGTGACAGGGGTAGTACCTGGGGAAAGAAATAGTGGGAAATGAAATATGGTTACAGTGATTTAGGCTGGAGACAGGGGACAGGGCCATAAACCTAAGAAGAATAATTAAGTATATTACTGAGAGTGCATTTGCATAAGCAAAGCATGACATGCAAATGTGTGGTTGGTGGAATGTAGTGAACCTGAGTACCCCTCCGTCACCAAGACCAGTCAAGTTTCCCTCCAGGAACTGTGACTCTCTTTTTCATGCTGCTGAACGCAGCAAACGTCATCAGATTGATACCTCACCTTCCCGCAGTCAAGCCCAGGCTTCCCAAAGGCTATTTGTTACAGAAATAGCTTTGCCTGAAGACAAGAGCACTGTAGGGGAAAAAGATGGTTGGGTAGGAAATAAATTCAATTGTGTTTCTTGAATAACAGGAAACTACTCAAAGTTAACCTACCTGGAATTAACTCACAAAGCTAAAAAGTAGCCTAATTTTTCTTGGGCAGTACTGAACAGAAAACACAAACAAAACCTGAGACATAGCTGCCAGAGGTGCAAAGACACAGTACCGTTGCCCTCAGAAGCAGCCTGAAGAATACATTCTATGGTGGTCTGAATAGGAATGACCTCCATAGGCTCATGTGTTTGACTCTTTGGCCTATAGGGAGTGGCACTATTAGGAGGTGTGGCCTTGTTGGAGGAAGTGTGTCACTGTGGGGCGGGCTTTGAGGTCTCATATGCTCAAGCCATGCCCAGTGTGGCTCACAGTCTCCTTTGGCTGCCTTTGGATCAAGATGTTGAACTCTCAGCTCCTTCTCCAGCACTAGGACGCCTTTGATGCTGCCATGCTTCCCACCATGATAATGGACTCACCCCTGAAACTGTTTAGCCTGCCCCAATTAAATGTTTTCCTTTATATGAGTTGCCATAGTATCTCTTGGTATCTCTTCACAGCACTAAAACCCCAACTAAAGCCTGGAGAGATGGCTCAGAGGTTAAGGGCACTGACTACTCTTCCAGAGGTCCTAAGTTCAATTCCAGCACCCACATGGTGGCTCACAACCATCTATGATTTCATCTGATGCCCTCTTCTGGCCTGCAGGTGTACATGCAGGCCAGGAACTATAGACATGATAATAAATAAATAAATAAACCCTAACTAAGACACACTCCCTTCCTCTTTAGGGACCTGCACTCAGATAAAGCTAGATCCTTGCCTTGACAACAGAAAAGGATTTCGGGACACTCCACTATGAAGCAGAGTTGGGGCTTATAAAAAGATATCTTTGGCCTCATGTAGTGGCGCACACCTTTAATCTCAGCACTCAGGAGGCAGAGGCAGGCAGATCTCTGTAAATTCAAGGCCAGTTGGTCTACATAGTAAGTTCCAGGACAGCTGTACAGAGAAAACCCGGTCTCATTTTTTTAATGTCTTTAATATTGAAAAGATGGTGAAGAGCATTTGCTGGTCTTGCAGAGGACCAGACTTTAGTTCCCAGCACCCCCTTACTTCCTACCCATCTATAATTCCAGTTCTGGGGCATCCAAAGCCACCATCTAACCTCCTTGGGTATTTACATGGTACAATTGTATACATGCAGGCAAAAACATTCATGTTAAAAAAATTAATTTTCAAAAGGCTTCTTTAGCATACTTAAGAAAAGAAGGTTGCAGGCACCCAGGGAAAAGACTGAGGCACATCTGAGAGCACGGGAGTGTGCTTCTCACAGGAGATGGTATTCTATTGTCTTTATAATACTATATATAGAATACGGAAGATTTATGAAGTTAATATCTTCAAAATTACTAAGGAAATTAAATTAGAACACAGGATAGTTTTTGAGCTGTACTTGACAAGATTACAATTAATAAAATAAGACTCAAGGGCCAGCAAAGTGGGTCAGTGGTCTCAGCATTTTCCTGCCAGACTAGCCTAGTTAAGTGTAGAATTTGATCCCTGGAACTCATGTAAATGTGGGAAGAGAGAACACAAAATTGTCCTCTGACCTCTGCATGTGTGCCTCAACACACATGACATCCCCCTCACACACACATGCACATCACACATGCATACACACACCAATAATAAACAAAAATGAAAAAAAAGTTAATTCACTGTCATTAAACAAAAGTGAGTAATTTTTACTTTGAAGACTTTCTTGACAGTATCTGAGAGGGAAGTAAGGAATTCCCCAAAGTCATGAGCACTCAGGCCCCAAGTCTGGGTTATTGCTGCTTTAATGTTTTCATTTGAAAATGCACTCCTCCCTCTCTACACACACACACACACACACACACACACACACACACACACACACATTTATATATGTGAAATTCCGTCTCTGTTTTGGAAACCTTCAAACAACAAATAATATTAATTGTATTAGAATCCTTTTTTAAAAGGATTTATTCATGTATTATGTCTACAATTTCATGTTTGCATGTACACTTGTATGCCAGAAGAGGACAGTAGGTCTTGTTACAGAAGCTTGGTTGAACTCAGGACCTCTGAAAGAGAAGCCAGTGCCCTTAACCTCTGAGCCATCTCTCCAGCCCTGTATTGGAATTCTTGAGTGATAGTTGGCAAGAGACTTTAACCAGATCTAGAGTTGGGGCCCCCTTTCTTTCCCATGTGCTCATAATTTTCCTTGTCTTCATCCTGCCTCAAGAACTCTCAGGTTTGGTATTTCCAGAGGGTGATAAAGAGCAGTCTTGGCCTTTTTAGCAGTTATTAGTGTTTTGGTTTGGTTTGATTTTCCCCTCTGTAAAAAATGAAAACAAAGAACATGAAAAACAGTGATTATTTAGTTTAACCTCCTAGTGAATGGACTTTCTTTGCAGTTCAAGATTCAAGCAATGCTTCCTTCCATAAAGCACAGCAAGTTCTCACGGCGCTTGGAAGGATGTCTGTTTTACAAACGAGGACTGAAGAGTGCACAGAAGAGCAAACATAGACTAAAATGTGCAAGTTATTTCTGCTGTAGAAAACAAATGATTAATGTCATATTAGCCCTTGCAAAGATTGGGTCTCTGCTGCTGAAGCTGGGTCTAATTCATGAACCTCCTGCTCAGTCAGGCAGGAAGTGGCAGCACGCGAGCATCTACATCCCCACATCTGACTCCCGTTACTTTTTACAAGGAGTAAAGGAGATAAATATTAAAGAAGGGTAACCTCATCGTCTGGCCGTGAAAACTGTCCTGCTTGGGTAAGTTGGCTCTTACCTCTCGGTGTTGCTCATTCCCTGGAAATTCAGATAAGCATCTTAGTTCCCAGCTGGTGGTGTGGAACGTTGGCATGGGTAACTCCATTGTAATTTTTAGGTAGTTATGCTGGAGCCCAGCATGGTAGCTTAGTCATAAACAATAGCTTTACGTGGCTTTGATTTGATGGTGCCATTTCCTACACTGAGTGTCCGTGGCCAGTCCTTTGTACAAACTCTGGGCCCCACACTGACTAAGACAGACCCCCAAGCAGAGCTGACTACCACACCAGGAAGCTCTTCACATTTAGTGGGAGTTGATGTATGAGTTTTAAGCCATATAAATGGAATAATTAAATGGCCATCACTCTGTAAACTAGGCGGGGCTCAGGAAACTCTCTGAGATTGTGGTTGGTCATGGTAGGAAGCCTTAGAAGCTGTCCTGGGGTCAACAGCCCTCTCATTTTCTCTTTCCCCTTTCCAAAGTCCTGGGGAAGGCTTTCTGCAGTGTCCCCTCATCTGTCTGAATGCATCAGCCAAGAGAGGGTCAGAATTGCTTCTGATTTCTTACTGACATGTCCTTAACTACAGGGAATTAGACTCCCATGACGTCAAGGAAAACTGAAAGCAAAACATGACATCTAGGGCTGGAGAGATGGCTCAGAGGTTAAGAGCACTGGCTGCTGTAGGCTTTGAACTTTTTCAAACCTATTTTCTTTAGGGTTCTTCAATGCTTGTACTTTCCTTCCAACCCACCTACTCTCAGCATCTGGATCACATGAAGGAAATTATGCCACACACTTCCTCCCTCCGTCTTCCCACTCTTACAAAAGAGCTGCCACTCGGAGCTCATCCGTGTGCGTAGACGAGCTGTGCAGACACATCCCAGCGTCTCAGGGGTTCTACGCTGTCATGCCCTTTCCTTTTCCTCCTTTTCCAGTGAGAAGGTGCACCAGTGTGACTGGGAAATGGGGTAGAGTGAAGAGAAACGGTCCATACAGACATTGCTTAAAAACGGCCCCGAGGAGCCAGCTCCAGCAGCACGAGGGCAATATGTGGCTTCCCCCTGGCTACACCACACACACACACACACACACACACACACACACACAACATCCCTTCTCTCCCGGACTCCTCTTAGTGTGCATTTAACACCAGTCTACTTGTGTGAAATGTCTAGGAGTTACTCCAGTGTTCCCTGATGGGAGCACCCTCTTCCTTGACTCTCTAAGTTATCTCGCACACTACTGGTGAGGGCCTGACTCCGTACACTCCTGCAGAGCAGAGCTCCCATTCTGAAATTGCTTCTCCAGAGTCCAACACAAGCAGACACACTCAGAATCTCAGCCGCGAATCATGAACAACTCCCGGAAACCTCTTGCCTGTCCTTCCCGGGGTACTCTCTATGAGTCCCGTGCCAGGCTGCCAGTTAATTAGGACAGAAACTAATTTCAAATGAATAACATGTGTCAAACATGGGAGAAGGGTTTGTGTTACATATTCCTGGTCTGTAAGTGTCTGGCTTCCATCATTTTTTCCCCCAGTGTTGTTCTTGCCCTTAACCAAAGCTCCGCCATGTCTCTTGACCCACGTGACCTCCAGTCAGGTCACTGCTCGCATCCATATCTTTCAGGTCAGAGTCAAAAATTCCCAGAAGAATGCAGCTAATCCACCCCAGCTATCGCTGCTTGGCTGTTATGTCTCAACTTATCAGCTGTGTCCAGTTGATGGGGTAAAGGTGTCCATGAGCCATCTCTGTGACTCCCCAGTTGTGGGCGGTCGGTGAGTGAGGGGAGGGTCCTCCCCTCCTTTGATGCACTCTGTGTCATGAGAGTTCTGGTGCATGGAATCTGCCCTGAGGTGGAGCACTCAAGACTTCTGCAAGCTACAGGACACTGCACACCACATTCAGCATTGTTGCTTTTGCCGGTGTCTCTTTGGGTCCTTAAAGTTTGTTTTGTTTTAAGTCTGGGTCTCACATGTCACAGGCTGGCCTCAGACCTTATGTAAGCAAGGATCCAAGAATGCCTTTGAACTTCTACTCTACATGCTTCTAACCCCTGAGTACTGAGATCACAGGCATGCTCCACCATGTGGGTATATGCAATGCTGGGCTTAGAACCCAGGGTTCTGTGCATACCAGGCATACTCTCTATCAGCTGGTACACCTCGAGACTCCTTAAAGCATGTTTAAGTTTTTAAAAATCTTCCTATACAGAAAGATATGAGAATGTCATAAATATAATTTCAAAAAAGACTTATTTATTTTGTTCTCTAAAGCTGGGCCAGTTGATGCATTGTTCATGCTAGCTCTTCAACAAGGAGAGTTTGTAACCTGACATGCCATTTCTCACTGGTCCACCAGGTGGCAGGCTTCTCAAACATAAAAGCTTCTGAGAGCCGCACATCCCTCAGAGCTGTTTTCTTTCAGAAACCCAGTATTATCTTTAAGAAATGTAACAAAGGGAAAAAAACGTCTTTAGAGTCTGAGGAAATTCCTGACTGTGAGACCACAATGATGTCTTGTCACCTGCCAGGTCCAGTCCTCTGCAAGCTAGCGAAGTAAACAAAGAAATACACCCCTTGGTATCGGTATTTGACGTCAATGGTGAGGCCGTGGGAAAAGCCAGAGGAAAAGGGTCTCGTTCTGAAAGACACCCCCACAAAAGAGTGACTATAAAGAAGGACAGCACAATGGCTCATCTGATAAAGGCGCCTGCTGCCAACTCCGATGGCCTGAGGCAGATGCCACATGGTAGAAAGAATCAACCAGTTAGGCTAGAACAGCCGTCATAAAAGCTAGTCCACAGTCTTGATGTCCTTTGAACTCAAGTTGTAAGCCAGCATTCAATAGAGATCCACAAATCCCCTTCCACCCTGTCTTCCACACAGCAGCCTCAGGACACTTTACTCAACGAGGAATGCCATGAGGGCATGCGCAGAGCTGGCTAAATCATTGCCATAGCCTTTTCCTAGGGCTGCTACTCTCTAGAGCAGCAGTTCTCAGCCTTCCTGATGCTGCGACCCTTTAATGCAGTTCCTCACATTGTGGTGGGCACCAGCCATAACATTATTGTCATTGCTACCTCATAACTGTAACTTTGCTACTGTTGTGAGTTGTAATGTAAATGTTTTTGGAGACAGAGGTTTGTCAGAGGCCACGGCCCACAGGTTGAGAACTGCTGCTCTATAGAAAAGGAAGTCCTGGCCCCATTGTATAATGTTTTAGATTAAGTTTCTTCCCAATGACTTCACACAAGGGCTACTGTGCCAAGGGGTCACTAACTTGGACAGTGGAAGCGTTCAAGAAAAACACCGCATCGGATCACCATCACCAAGCTGTTATACTGGGTCACATCACAAACACCAGTAATATTTTTTCCTCTGGAATCCACAGAAAAATATAACCAGCTGGGAAATTAGAGGAAGCACAGCTCAGAGACATCATTTTTTGGCTAACACATCAAAAGCCCCTTTCAGCCTTCGGCCTTGGCTGTGCAGTTGCAAAGATGTTTATAAGACGCAAACAACCCCTAATGACATTGGAAAGCCATCATTATGCACCGTGGCAAACCAAGGTGGGATTCGCTCGTCACATGGCACCTGAAGGCTCAGATCATGTTGATTCTCAAAGCTGTCACATGCTCAAGGGATGGTTTCTAGGCTCTTATCACTTCCTTTCAGTAAAGAATTATTCATGACAAACAGAAAGTCTACTGAAGATGTCCATCTCAGGGAGTATAGTGTGTAAATGTGGTGATGCCTTCATAAGCTAGGACAGAGCTCGGTGGCCATGTGCCCATGGCCCTGAGTTTGATACACACTCACCACTCACACACACATATACATACACTCACACACTTACACACACACACTCAGCACTCAGAAAGGACTTTCACAAGTGTGACAGGGTGGAAACTTAGCCCTAGCACATTTAATTCAGTTGAGAAATTCATACACAAGTTGCTCCTTAGTGACCTGCAGTTTTATAATGCAGGAAGGACTGTGACAGGTGAAGGGGACCCGTCTCTCTCCTGTGGGACATGGTCAAGAAGTGAACATTATAATAAGTGCTCTTGGGGCCAGTAAGATGGCACCGTAAGATGGGGGAAAGGCCCTTGCCAACAAGCCTGAAGACCTGAGTTTGATCCCTGAGACCTATGTGCTAGAAGGAGAGAACTGACCCCTGTCCTCTGACTTACACATGGGCACCGTGGTGCGTGGGGGCCCACATAGTGCAGAAAGTAAATAAAATGTAACGGAAGTGCGGTACTAAACACTTTAAAAACAAATACCAGTGGAAACAACAAGTTCTTCCTGTAAAGACTCCTTAAGCCGTTTATTTTATTCGCACCTAGACCTCGGGAGGACCATTTCCCTTGGTGGTAGCCTAGCATGGGAACCACTGTGACTGGTACAAAAGGCCAGTGCTGTGATTGGTGTAGCCACAGACCCATGTGTATTTGGCAGGTTAGCCACGGTTGGTGCAGACTCCCTGTCCTGGGATGTTCATTCACTTGGTGGCCCAGCTGGGGGACCCCGTTGTCCTACCCTGCCTCCTCTTGTCTTCAACAGCAAGTCCAATAGGAGTCAGGGCCATCTCTTCACTAGGCTTTGCTTGCTCACTTTTAGAAGAGCTGGCTGAACTGGTAACACGAAGAAAAGAAACAGTGGCAGCAGAAACAACGGAGTGGGGACCACGGGGACAGTGAGTGGAATTGAGAACAGGGAAGCCTACACAACCTAGCCATGGCAGGAACGTTGTCATAGGTAGTAGTGAGACATCCGCTCAGCCCTGATGGGCTACAAAGGCAGCAAGCCCAGCTTCAGAGGCATTAAAGCAGAGGGCTGCATTGAGAGGCAGAGCCAAAAAGTCAACTGTTAGCAGCAGCAGCAGCAGCAAGCAGGTGGCTGTAGCCGCTGCTTAAGCTGGAGTGACTGAGAAAGAAGCCACAGCAATAAGAAACAGTTAAATGGTCAAGATGGTGACCCCGACAGAACAAAGCAAACTGTGTTTGTATGTAGTGATGGTACCAGAGAGATGGTGGTGATGCTGAAGGAAGGCAGAAGGCTGCTGAGAGCCAGAGAGGTGAAACTGCAGCTCCTGGACACTAGAGGGCTCTTGAGAAGTGTCAAGTCTTCAGGGCCAGGAGCACCCCACCCCACCCCCGCATGGAAACTGAACAAGGCTGCTTCCTAGGAAACCGGTCTGAGAGCACTAGGGGCTCCATCTGTTACTGCTCCGGGATGCCTAATGCCATCATGTGCTGCAACCAGATGCCTTAGAGATGCACGGGCTCCCAAAGACCAGCACATGAGGTGCTTCACCAGCCTGCACGCTGCTTCCATCTGGATAGAAAAAAAAAGTGAGCCAGCCAACTCTCAGCTCACATCTTGTGGCTCTGATGCCAAATAACACACTGGAGACGGCCTTTGACGTTCTTGGTTCCTGGACCTTCCCCTATACTCATGGAATATTTCCACTCATACCCAGACACTTCTAACTCTTCAAATAACAGTTATTAATAACCTCATTTCTACTAAGGTGGGATTTGAGTCTTTACTCCTAGGGGAATGTCCATTGAAAAGAAATTAATATTCTAAGGTCAACATGGATTAGAACAGGCATAAACACTAGTCCAAAGAGACTTCCATTGGCCAGAGACCAAACAGCTTGAAATAAAATATAGGTAGCATCATATATAACAAGATTCATTGAGAACATTAATAGCTGTGATTTCACAAAAAGAATGTAAATATAATTCACAAAAGGAGTTTAGCAATTACCGTTAGGGACTTCTAGTAGCGCAGCTAGCTATGTGATGGCTGATGACAGGTGGGCAGTGGGCACTTACTCACTTTCTTTATGACCTGAATCAGTGAGGGATAAACTGCTGTGGGACAGATCTCCCTAGAAGATAATATCAACCAGTGCTTGTAATATTGTAAGAGATAATTAAACATCATTTACAACTTTGAATTAAGTAATGATTGCAGGACTTAAGTACCAAGATGGCTCAAAAATGGTGAGAGGTTAATGGGTTAAGATAGCAAAGGGCAATGCTCTCTACAAGCTGGAAACAAATGACATGCTCACTGTTCAGGTGTTTGACAAAACACCATGACCAAGGCAAGTAACATGGAATAGTGAAGGCATGGTGGCAGGAAAAGCTGAGAGAGAGAGAGAGAGAGAGAGAGAGAGAGAGAGAGAGCGGGAGGAGAGAGAGGAGGAGAGCGGAGGAGGGAGGAGAGTGGAGGGAGAGAGAGAGAGAGAGAGAGAGAGAGAGGGAAAACACAGTGGGAATCATGTGAGTCCTTTGAAATCTCAAAGCCTGCCCCCCAGTGACACGCCTCCTCCAACAAGACCTCACCTCCTAATCCTTCTCAAACTGTTTCACCAGCTTGGAGCCAAGTATTCAAACATTTGAGACCATGGGGGCCATATTCTCATACCAACCACCATGCCTTGCTCCTTCCCCCACCCCATTCTGCTCTCGAGTCCATAAATGGTCCCTTACTGAACATTCGGTAACTACTCTTTTGAGTGTCCTCTGCTCCTTTCTGGTGTCTTAGCACTTGTGCTAATGATAACATACCTGCAAGATTTGGCTATGTTATAGCTAGAAGTTGTGACATTGGCCTTTCATCCTAGATAGATTGCTTTGAAAGAATTTCTTTTTGAGTATAGAAGTTGAAACTGACTTAAGGTTTTTAGTACTACAGTGGTGAGTCCTGTCTTTTTTGGGGAGGGGGTGTTGGAAAGATAGTTCAGTGACACAGACTTTGCCAAGTGAATCCCTCCCCTTCTGACTTTCCATATTCACACGCTGGTTCCTGAGCAGGTCATCTTCTCCCCAAGCCTGTGACTCCCCAGCATGAAGGACAAAGTCAAGCTGTTCCCCTTGTTTCTGAGCCATGGCTGCTAACTTGGGGAAACAACTTGGCACTTCATACTGCAAGCATCTCCTTTCTTTTCACCCACATTTTTCCTTCATCTCTGATTCCAATAAAAATGGCCTTTCTTCCTTTTTTCACCTACCCGCTTGTTACCCAGTGACGTATGTCTAAACAGGCTGTGACTGTCAGCTACCTGAAGGACTTGTCATAGCAACACACACCTCACAGGGTCTAGTGAACTTAACCTTGGATGTGCTATAAAAATTCATTTGAATATATTCAAGGCAAATCCCCCAAATAAAATAACTCCCAATCTCATAAATATCTAATGCTTTCTTGAGTGGGAGGAAAGAGACATGTAATTATCACTAATGTATTCAGGATTACACACAACTGCATGCTTTGGCTGTCTGTTGTGAAATGTGTTTTGATAACTTGGCATGGAAAAAACAACTCATTGCACATGGAGAGGTCAAGCTGGTGCCTACACAGAACCTTCACCATTAGGTTCTAGTGTCTTTTGTATAGGAAAGTACTCTGCAGGCTACAAAAAGAGAAATGTAAACACCAACACAGCTAAAAAGAAAACAACAAAACAAAACAAACAAACAAACAAAAAAACTTTGACCTACAATACTGTCTTGCCTGCAAAATATGCTAAGGCAATAGTGGCACAGAGCTTGTGGGAGTAACCAACCAATGCTACCTTGACTTAAGACTCACTCCGGGAGATGGAACCCATACACAACACTGCTTGTATGACTATGACCAAGAACCAGAGACTAGATAGCCTAGAGATGTAGGGTAAAACCAAATACTACTGGTCTTTTAAAAAAGAAGAACAAAGTAGTGATAAAATTACTCCTAATGATATTCTGTTATACGAATACATTAGTGCCTTATTCAGTCATGCTAAGAAAGGCTTCCTCCTGCAGCCAATGGGACCAAATACAGAGACCCACAGCTAGACATTATGCAGAAAGACAGAGAGAGAGAGACAGAAAGACAGACAGACAGAGACAGAGAGAGACAGAGACACCTTGGAACACACACCTCTAAATAGGATGTGTTCATCAAATCCCTCTCCTCAGAGCTCAGGGAACCCTGTGGAAGAGGAGACAGAAAGACTGTTAAGAACCAGAGAGGGTGGAGGACGCCAGGAGAACAGGACCCTCTCAACCAACTGAGCACGGCTCATATGAACTCACAGAGACCGCAAGCACAGGCCCAAGAGCCTAAACAGGTCTGTACCCGTTCCTCTGCACATATCTAATAACTTTGAGTTTACTGTTTTTGGGGGACTCCTCTTGAGTGTGGGAAGGAGTAGTTTTCTGATTCTCGTGCCTTCTCTTAGGGTTCTTTTCTTCCTGTTGGATTGCCTTGTCCACTTCAGTGCGATGGGTTTTATTTGTCTTTTCTTATTATGTTTTATTTTTGTAATGCTTTACTGTTATCTCTTAGAAGCCTTTTCTTTAAATGAGAGATAAAAGGAGTGAACCTGCATGGCAGGGAGGCTGGGGAGGGAGAAAAGCTGGGAAGAATAGATGGAGGGAAAACTGTAACCAAGATATAATGTAAGGGCCGGGTGTGGTGGCGCACGTCTTTCCTCCTAGCACTCGGGAGGCAGAGCCAGAGGCAGGTCTATCTTTGTGAGTTCAAGGCCAGCCTGGTCTACAAAGTGAGTCCAGGACAGCCAAGGCTACACAGAGAAACCCTGTCTCAAAAAACAAAACAAAAACAACAACAACAAAAAACAAACAAACAAACCAAAAAACATATAACGTATGAGAAAGAATTATTTTGTTTCTTTGTTATTGTTGTTGTTGTTGTTTTTCGAGACAGGGTTTCTCTGTGTAGCCCTGGACTCACTTTGTAGACCAGACTGGCCTTGAACTCACAGTAATCCACCTACTTCTGCCTCCCTAAGTGCTGGGATTACAGGCGTGCACCACTGCGCAAGGCTAAAAGAATCTATTTTTGATAAAAAGAGGAAAAAAACGCATTTGAGTATATTTAAGGCAAATCCCACAAATAAAATAGCTCTTGATCACATGAATACGAAATGCTTTCTTGAGTGGGAGGAAGAAGACATCGAATTACCATTTACGTATCCAGGGATTACACACAACTTGCCTGTATGCCGTGAACTGTGTTTGATAGCGTGGTGGTGGAAAATCACTGCAGTGTTTCATTTCTGTACACACAGAAATTGCCTTTCACTTACTAAAGTCTGAGCACACCTGGGGGAGTGCCACACACTCAGGTGTGAGTAGGAACACAGAACATTGAACATAGCTGCTCACGGGAAAAGCTAGAAGCGATCTCTTTGCTATGGGGAGATTTCTAGATAGATGATCAGAGAGAAAAGAAACTCCCTGGTAATGATTACATTATGATAGTTCTGGTTTCTTACCCCCTCCCCTCACCCCCCCATCCCAACCCCACACCTCAGTATGGGGCTGGGAGTGGAACCTAGGGTCTCAGGTACGTTAGGCAAATGCCTTAGCACTGAACCAACTCGAAACCACATTTGAAAGTCATGACTGGGTTGCTGGTATCATATCTGCCTTTGACAGATATTTTGTTAAAAATATTTACTTGAAATATTTGTTTATATTTATGGAATACAGTATGGTGAAATAAAAACAAATTAAAGTGTGTGTGTTTGTGTGTGTGTGTGTGTGTGTGTGTGTGTGTGTGTGTGTGTGCGCGCGCACGTGCGTAGAGATCACAGGACAACTTTCAGAAATGGACTTTCTTTCTACCATTTGGGCTCCAGGGATCGGAGTTGGCTACAAGTGCCTTTACTGGCTGAGACATTTCACCAGCCCCTAATGCCTCTTTTCAAAGGCCCACCTCCATCCCCATTTTCCTCCCGTAGCATCTGAAAGCATATTCAAACAGATGCGCTTGTTATCCTGTTTTATCTCGATTTTTACTTTCTTGTTGCACGGAGCAAAATAAACAAGCCCTTTGACAGCCTTTGACAAATCACAAAGCACAAGGTAAGATGTGATTTTCTAGGTCCAGCCTCTGGGCAGCAGCGTCTGATCTCGCTGTACAAAGGAGACTGATAAGAAGCCAGGGCTTGTAACAGGGCTCTCATCTTCCTAGATTTGAGAACAGGGGATTTTGTTATTATTCTTGTTTGAGGGTTTGGATGAATACTTTTCTTTCCACTCTTGATTTCCATGGCTTTTGCATTTTGAGAGAGTGTTGTTGTTGTTGTTTTAAACAAAACGTGAATCGTTTGATTTTATCAATAAAGACTCAGGAACCAGATGTTGGGGTAAAAGCCTGCTAGCTCAGAGAGGCAGAAAAAGCACCCAAATGACCTTTCTCAGCCAACGTCCCAAAAAGACATCTCAAAAGCCCCCTCAAGCTGAGTGTCCCTCCCTTCTACTTCCTGTTTGTCTCTCTATCCATCCTCTTGACTTCCTTTTTCTTTCTATGGTTTTTTTCCTCTGTTCACTTTCAGTCAACTGGTTGCTTGCTCTACCTCTTGATCTATGATTGACTTTATTTAATCCTGTTTTTAATACTCAAGCAGAAAGCTCTTGGATTAAAGGTGTATGCTGGGGCTGAGCCACACTGCAACTAAAAACAGATTTTTCCAGTAAACAACACAATCTCAGGGTTCACAGTGTGATCAACTATCTTGCAACAAGAGTGTGGGTTAGGGAGAGAGGGTGTGTGGAGGAAAAAAGAAAGACGAGCCGCACACAACCAGAGACTCCCCGGCTTTTTTCTGTAGAGTCTCCTTCCGATGTGTTAAATCTCCACCTAGAATAAATGCGTTTTCTATTGGCAAATCTGAGGCTGTAAAAACGTGCCTTTTCGCAACCAGAATCATTCTCCTCAGTGTCATGTTAATGATGCATCCTTGTGTGTGCTTTGTTCTCTGCTAAAGTGAGTGTGTGAAGGGATTTGTCAGAGCGGCTGAAGCAGGATCCTAGGATGTCTCCGCTCAGCAAGGAAGGCCCTGTCACTGTCTTAACTCATGCTAGAGTAGTTGAAGCTGCTTTAAGGATTTTCAAACTAATTAAGAGAGGTTTGTTCCTGTTTGTTTTGTTTTGTTTTGTTAGAAAGATGGAAGACACCGGTCCCAGTTTGGAGAGTCCATCGAGATGAGGGATGGATGACGTCATTGGCAGCCTTGGAAAGATCAGTATCAGGAAGGACAGGGAGCTCGAGCTCAAGGCTAAGTGAAGCTGCCCACACCTCACCGCCAAGCCTCCCAAAGCTGCAGTGCATGATGGGAACCTGACTTTTCATTGTCCATGGTTCTTCAATGACAGAAATGAAAACCTGAGAAGAAACAAACTATTAAGATTATGTGAACTCATTCAGAGGATGAATTTTATTGCAGTATGTTTTACTCTATTCTGTTATGTTTTAACGTACTAGAGTGTAGCTACGCTGTGCCAGTGGGCCCCACACCTCTGTCTCAATCACTCTCCTGCTTCAGGCTCCCAAATAGCAGGCACATATAGACACCTGTCACGGTATCTAGCCAGAGAATGAAGTGTAAATATCCCGAAGAACTTCACAGATGACAGAAACCAAGAGACACCAAGCGGGATGACTCTCTTTGAATGCAGAACATGTTGGTGACAACATATTTTGAGATTGTGTAACGCGCTCAGGCAACCTTCCACACACTGTGGAAAAAACACTGTGTTTCTTTAGATCCATTTTCGAACTCACAGAGTATGATCAAGTTCTCCAAAGACGAGCCTGTTATCTGTGGAAGAGAAGCTCAGAGCTGGGCATGCTTGTGTGTGGGAGAAGCCTGGTGGCAAATGCTTCCTCCAAAGCTTCCCTGCGGCAGGGCATGCCTGTCCCTGAGTTAGGAGAGTATCGAAGGAAAGGTTTCTGCGTGAGTCATTTTTCTATCCAACAGCACTTTTCAACTGTGTTATTAATATTCATTAAAAGGATAAATGAGTTGAGCCAGGTGTGGTGGTTCAGGCCTTTAATCCCAGCACTTGGGAGACAGGAGGTTCTCTGTGAGTTCGAGGCCACTGTGGTCTACATAGCAAGTTCCAGTTCAGACAAGTCTGCGTAATAGAGAGATCTTGTCTCAAGAAAGCAAAGGAGGAGGAGGAGGAGGAAAAGAAGGAGAAGAAAAAAAAAAACAGAAAGAGAGATGGCTCAATAGTTAAGAGCACTGTCTGCTCATCTAAGGGTCCTGAGTTCAGTTCCCAGCAACCACATGGTGGCTCACAACCATCTATAATGAGACTGTGTCCTCTTCTGGTGTGCAGGTATATATGAAGGCAGAATACTATATACATAATAAATAAATCTTTTTTTAAAAAGAAAGAGAATAAATTTATTAAGTAAGATTTTTTTCTTTCTAAATTGTAATTCTAATCATGAATCTGTTGAGTAAATGGCCCTCAAATCACAGGATATGCTTTTCCCGTTTTGCCCTATGTGAACTAGGCTCATGGACCAGTGAAATCCAGAAGTTAAGAGATTTTTGGCACCTGGGAGGCCGCGGACAGCTGCTTCACGGCTGTCAACATGCCACAAAAATGACTATATTGAATTACACCATAAACAATATGGCATCGTTTGGATTACCATGAGAAGAACAGAAAGAAAGTTGGGAGGCCCATGAACGTTTGAAGAAGGCAACAACAACAACAAAAGATTGGCCTGAAGGCTAAGCTCTACCATATACAGCGCCATGCTGAGAAAATACAAATGACAACGACCATTAAGATGCATGAAAAGGGAAACACCAAACAGAAGAATGACGAGAAGACTCCACAGGGAGCCATGTCTGCCTACCTGCTGGACAGAGAGGGACAGTCCAGAGCAAAAGTGCTGTCCAACATGATTAAGCAGAAACGGAAAGAGAAGGCGGGAAAATAGGAAGTCCCTCTACCCAAAGTCCGTGCCCAAGGAGAAACAGAAGTACTGAAGATTATCCAAACAGGAAAAGAAAAAAGAAGGTGTTGAAGAGGGTGGTTACTAAAGTGTGCTTTGTTGGTGCCGGTTTTACAAGAAAACCACCTAAATATGAAAGGTTCATCAGGCCAATGGGCCTGCGTTTCAAAAAAGCCCACATTACACATCCTGAGCTGAAAGCTACCCTTTGCCTGCCAATACTAGGTGTGAAAAAGAATCCGTCATCCCCATTATATACAACTCTGGGTGTAGTCACCAAAAGTACAGTTATTGAAGTGAATGTCAGCAAGTTGGGCCTTGTGACACAAGGAGGCAAGGCTATCTGGGGAAAGTATGCCCAAGTTATCAACAATCCTGAAAATGATGGGTGCATAAATGTGGTCTTGCTGGTCTAGCAGTGACTTCATACAAGCCACTCCAATCACTACCACAGAGTACGCACCGTCGGAAAAATACCATCACTGTGATCTTTCTAAACCACCAAGCAGCCTTACCCCATGTGCAGTCATCAAGAAGTATTTATTAAATTGTAAAGAAAAATTAAAACTGCCCAGTTTAAAAAAAAAAAAATCACAGGATACTAGCTAATGTAGCATTCCCCATTAGAATATGCCTTAGGGGTTATAACTGAAATTATTCATATATTTTAGATCATTTTAAAGCCTGTCATATTCCATGAGTAAGAGGAGTCATTTTTATCTGAACATCATGCTGACTAATATGAGCTGTGATGAAGGGAGATGGACGATGCCTGAACAGTTAGTCTAGGAAGTGTCCTGGCTCTGTAGCAAAGAACAATGAGATGACGGCATCCCATTCCATAGGCTTCTTTCAGCCACTAACGGAGAAATGTCAACACTCACGTCTCCAGTATTATAAAACATCAGATGTCAGATTAATCGTTCCATGAATGTTTTATTCAACTGCCAAGAAAAAAAAATCTTAGAATTGAGTCATGAATAGCAGAGTGTTCACGTTGTATATTCCAGTCTCTTTAATGGCAAAGAAATCAGGAGCTTATTTCTTGAATTTAATTTCACTGTGAGTAGATGAATCACAGACATACTTTCCAAGGCATACTTGTCAGAAGGGTTTCCAGCTCGCTCAGTCTTCATTTCGGTGGTGGGGGCTCAGTCCTGGGTCCCCTGAGTTCTCACATGTGATGTCAAAGTCTATGCAAGCACAGGGCAATCAGAGACCTGGTGCTTTTTCTTCTCTCTATGATATCCTTATAGTATTTAATTCATTAAATATGAGTTGCTGACTAGTACTGCTGTTTTGTGTCACTCTGTAGCTGTTCCCAGTTTTGGGAGATGGAGGTAGGATGATCAAGTGGGTCACTTCCTATTGTATAGTGAGTTGTAGGCCAGTCTGGGATACATGAAATCCTGGGGTGAAAGACAGAAGGGAGGGGGTAAGGGAAGAGTTCTTTACTGGGTTCATTTATTCAAAAATTTACAAATAACATGAAAGTGGACAAATAGGTCCATCTATATAATGAAATGTTCTGCAGCCACCAGACAGCGACACAAGGGTATATTGCTATATTTAGCTCCATCTAGACTACACATTTTAATTTTTAAAAATCAGTCCACAAAAGCTTAGCATGATCACATTTCTACACACGTTTATAAATGCATGGAGAGTAGCCACGAGAAATAACCTTTGTAGTCTAGAGAAGTGTTATGTGTGGGGAGTTTGCTCTTTAATTTTACTTAGGTAATGCTCGTAGATTTTAAAATAAGGTTGCATTAATCCTGTAACAGAACTTTAAAGATAGAGAAGAGCCTATAAGGAGCTTGGACTGGAGGAATCTCAGCATTAACCATTAATTCATGACACACCCGAAAACACTCTGCAAATGTGCACCCCCTACCCGCTGTGTGCACAGGCCTTTTATATGTCCCGAGGGGCCTTCTATATGTAGGTAACAAATTCTTGACTGTCAAAGAGCTTAATCTTAGTAGAAGATGAAGCCCACACATAAAGAGAGCCAGAGAGCTTCAATTGGAATGAGGCCAAAAGAGGAATGCCACAGGTAAAGTACCAACAAGGTGGTGTGGGGAGACTGACAGCTGACATGAGATGACAGAACAGAGAGCCAGAGTAAACGTGGGCCATTCACCCACTGTGATGATCTGGATGTGACACATCTTCTCCATAGTCACCTGTCTTGGTCCCCGCTGGTGGAACTGTTGGGAGGTGATCAGCTCCTGGGGGCACAGACCTCATGTGAGACCCATCTTGTGTTCCTACTGCCATGATGCTGGGCCTCTTCTCAGTCCCAGGGCAACAAAGCAAGAGGAGCAGGAAGTAACAGCCCGAAGCTGTGAGGCAAATTACATCTTTCATCTTTTCAAGTTGTTTTCTTGGGCATTTTGTCACAGTGGCAGATAGTAGCTAACACAACCACTTAAGGGACCAGATCCTTTGGACAAGGACTTCAGCGCCACACTCAAGCCAAGCTGAGGATCTCCAAAGTTAGAACTGAGTCCTGTCTTGCATGTAAGTCAAGGTAAAGTCATTGAAGCGGGCCATGCACTTGCTGATGCCTGGTGTCCTGTTGTATTCAACAGATGAAATATAAGGTGCTGTGTGCTATTTAATGGTGAGTGTGGCTTGAATCAGAACACTTAGTAACCCACTCCATGGGTAATGGAAATACTTGTGTCATGTCCAGTGGACAACTGCAAGGGTGTATGGGAGACTCGCATAAGAGCAATGTTGCTTGGCTTCCAATTTGGGAGGGGCAGAAACACGAACACTTCTTTCTAAGGACTCCATCTTGAAGATGTTCAGATGCCCAGTGGATGAAGAGACAGAAGCAGTGAAAGGGACAGCGGCTGTGATTTGAGGAGATGGGGCTCTCATCGCTGAGTTACACCACAGTCATCCAGTAGGGGCCAATTGTTTCTTAGTTTAAAAAAAAAAAACCTCTGCTGTCTTTCTCCTGTGTGTCCAAGTGTTTCCAGGGGTTAGAAACACTTTCTGCCCAGTTTCAGACCCTGCTGCAAAGTTTTGTACCACTGAGATTGAACACATAGCCAAAAAATACACAGAGGGAATCGATAATAATCATGATCAATTAACTCCCCGGGGATGGTGCTGATGGTGCTCTCCTGGGCATGGGCATTTACAGGGATTTGGTGAGTGTATCAGAATACTAGCAGTATTACAAGAACATCGAGTAATCTCAGGTCTGCCCGAGCCTATGCTGGCATTATCACTTTCCTTGAAGAAGTAAGAAGCTCTCCTTTTCCCAAAGCCAAATAGTATACGTTCTGTGGCAGCACATCAGGGCTGGGCTCGTTTCCTACAGGTGTGCAGTATAGAGAAGGACCGTCACAGCTTATTGAGGGATTCATTTTCCTGTTCATGGAATAAAATTAAATCCAACAAAAGCATGGATGGAGAGCTGAGGATATGGAGCAGCTGATGAAGTGCTTGGAGGACCTGATATTGCCGTGATATTGCACACGTGTAACCCCAGTGCTGGTGGGGCAGAGACAGGTAGGTCCCAGAAGTTTGCTGGCCATCCAACCCAGATAATCTGTGAGCAATGGGCTCTGGGATCAGTGAAAGACGTTGTTTTTTAAAACAAAATAAACATTTTTATTAAAATAAAAGAAAACAAAACCTTGGAGAGTAATAGAGAAAGACACCTAACCTCAACCTCTGGCCTCTGTGCATACCTGCACACACACACACCCCTACACACACACACCTGCGCGCACACACACACCCCTACACACACACACCTGCACACACACACACCTGCACACACACCTGCACACACACCTGTGCACACACACCTGCACGCACACACCTGCACGCACACACCTGCGCGTGCACACCTATACACACACACCTGCACATACACACACCTGTACATACACACACCTGCTCACACACACACACATACACACAAAATGAACAAAGGAGTGGTAAGCTTTGGAAGTGCCAGGCTCCCTCAGGGTCCATTGACTTTCCGGGCACTAACAATAATCCTGTCCGTTCCATTTATCTGGCAGCCTGACTCCTTGTGCGAGCTGATAAGAAAGTGGTGCGTTGACAGCTCATTCATTCCCGTGAGAGTTTAACCTGCCTCTGCGATGTGCAAACAGCAAAACATTCTTTATGCAGCAGTGAATTCTTGGAGGAGGTTATTTGGAAATTAGATTGTTTTCTCACTGAATTGCCTTGTAATTTTATCAGTGATTCGGTGATTGCTTTTTCAAATGGAAATTTATTTATTTGTTGTGTTTTACAATGCTGGGTATCAAACCGAGGGCCTGCCTCAACATAGGCTCTACCACTGAGCTTACACATTCAGTTTGGTTTTTATTTTTATTTGTGTGTGTGTGTACATATGTGTGTGGAGGCTAGAATTCATCTTGGATGTTGTTCCTCACTAAGTGCCATCCACCTATGTTGTGAACCAGGTTCTCACTGGCTTAAGGCTAGGCTGGCTGGCCACCAAACCCAGAGAGTCATGTCTCTACACTTCTGTTTCTGGAATCACAAATGCATGGTACCATGTCTGGAATATTTGCGTAGGTCTTAGGAATTGAACTCGGGTCCTCAGGCTTGCTTGGAGAGTGCTTTCTCAATGCAGCTAACTTGGCTCCCACTTCTAAAGTTCCCATGCATTAAACTGAAGGCTTATTTCATGCTGAAC
This sequence comes from Acomys russatus, assembly GCF_903995435.1. Lineage (NCBI taxonomy): Eukaryota > Metazoa > Chordata > Mammalia > Rodentia > Muridae > Acomys > Acomys russatus. The sequence goes on from NC_067166.1 coordinate 16,550,898, forward strand.
ATATGTGGATGTATAGCTTCCTGGTTATTAAGAAATATACAAAAGATGTAAAAATATGGCCTTTCTCCTTTAGAGACTTTAGATATTTGATAAACAATTTGGGGTAAATGATTAAATATAGACAATATCCTAAAAGGAAGGGATTGAGTTGAAAAATCGAGGTCTCCAGCTGAACTTGAATGGCAGCCAATATTTAAACAAATATTTAAATGAAAGGAATGGGGAGGACACTTTGGTTTGGTTTTTGTTTTTGTTTTTTTCTGAAACAGGGTTTCTCTGTGTAGTCTTGGTTATCCTGGACTCACTTTGTAGACCAGGCTGGCCTCAAACTCACAGTGATCCACCTGCCTCTGCCTCCCGAGTGCTGGGATTAAAGGTGTGCGCCACCACGCCCAGCTGGGGAAAACATTTTGAAACTGAAGAGCATATCTAGAATCAATGGAGTCATTTTTGAATCTGGTGTTTTTAGAGGTGGAAAGAGTCAGCACACACACACACACACACACACACACACACACACACACATACACACACACGCTAGGTTGTGCCATGTCTCCAGTCTGTGCCCCTGAAGCAGCAGGAATCTGTTACCACAAAAGGTCATTCAGACATCCCTGATGTGGGCTGCCTCCTGGGTCCACGCTGATGTCTGAGGGCTGTGTAGAGCTGGCCCTGCCCCTCACTGGCGGCAGCACTCCTGAGAGCTGGTCTCATCCATTGCAGGCTGCAGCGCTCTGGGGAGCATAGTAGAGCTGTGCCTCGTTGTGGGAGGGGAGGTGGGGAGGTGGGGAGATGGGGGGGGGGTTATGTGTGAGCCACCAGCAAGGACATGACTGCAGGAGACCATGAGGAAACACAGACTCTGGAGAGATGCCACCCCCTGCCCCCCAACTGTACTATGGTGTGTTTGTTTTCCCTCCTGGCCCACAGGTCCCAGAATAATGACTGACTCATGAGACTTAAAATATATTTACAAAGACCTAGGCCATAAAGCTTGGCTTTTCTCTGACTAGCTCATAACTTAAAATAACCCATTTATACTCATCTACATTCTGCCACATGGCTTGTTATCTCTGCTCAGGTACCATGTACCTATCCTTCTCACATCTTCCTGGGGCCGAATCTTCCATGCCTGGCTCTATCCCAGAATCCTTTCTGTCTACCAGATGTCTCACCCTCTATTCTACCCTTTCCTATAGACCATAGTTTTTTAATGACAGTCAATGCATCTATACAATACACAAGATAGTCTCTCTACACCCCACCTTTGTCAGGCGAGAGAGCTGGCCCTGCCATTGCAGGCTGTGGTACTGGGTGAGCTAGCCAGTGCTGGAGAGCTCACCATGACAGTGTGGGTGCAAGAGAGCTGGAGGGCTGACCAGGTTAGATGCCAACAAGGCCCAGATCCAGGGCTGTGAGTTGACCTACCCCACCACCTGTCTTGTCTAGAAACTGCTGAAGCTCAGGAAGAGGCCAGTCCTGCAGCTCCAAAGTTGCAGGATCTCCATGACACAGGGCAACAACAGAATATCTGAGAGGAGTCTCTGAGGATCCAGTGTTGACAGTGTAGCAGAAGCCAGAGGCCTCGAAACAGACAAACGACTCATTGCAGTGAACACGTGCAAGCAGAGAAATGTGGACAACAGAGTTTTCTGTGTGGCACTCTGGGACATGCTATAGTTTCCACAACAAGATGGGGTGGTGGTGGTTTTGTTTTGGGGTACAAGTTGCAAAGGTGAAGGGCAGATACAAAGGGACTGGGAGATGAGTGGAATTGGGATAAATGATGTGAAATTCACAAAGAATCAAGAAAAAGTAAAAAACAAACAAACAAACAAAACCTAAAACATCCCAAGGCCACTGACAAAGGGATACCTATGGGTTTGGGTTTTGTTCTTCCATTAGTCTGTTACTATAATGAAGTACCCGAGGAGGGTGTAAGTTTATAAAGAAAAAAGGGTTGTTTAGCTCTCAGCTCTGGAGGGTCAAAGCTCAGCTCTGGTGAGGACCTCATGACAGACATTACCACAATGGTGGAAGTGGAGGAAGAAGAGATCACAGTACTAGACAGGAAGCTAAAGAGGCTAAGGAGGGAGCAGGCTTAGTGCTTTTGTTTTAGCTACTAAAAGTCTTCTTGTGGGAACCACTCAGGGTCCCACAAGAACTACCTCAATTTCTTCCCAACACAGCACCCCCATGGCATCTTCATAGGGTTCAATTCTCAAAGATCCCTCCACCTCTAAGATGCCACCTTAGTAGCCAAACTTCCAATATATGCAACCCTGGGACACACATAATATCCAAGCAGATTCAGTCCATGCTAATACTTGTTTCGTTTGTTACACTGAGGGAGAGCGAGCAAATGGCTGTACTATTCACCTACTGTGGCATTGTAAAAGCCTTTCCTTTCAATTTTGTCAGTCAGTTTTTGCTTTGTCACCGCATAAGTGTGTCCCTCTTGGTTGGCATGTTTATCCTTCATGTTCACTTCAAGAACCTTCCAGAATCTCCGATTGAGTCAGGTTGCCTACCTCCATTCCCCAGAAGCAGTGACAATCTGGGATGGGTGGGACAGCACAGAAGGAAGCTCAGACATCCTGTGGTTCAGTGTCTCTGTTCTGAAGAGAGAGACACTGGGGTCTCAGAAAGAGGTCCTCTGCGTGAGCACCCACAGACAGCCTTGGTCAGAAGCCTCTGGGCAGCCACTACCTTGCTGATCAGAGCTTCCTGAGTCCCAGCTGACAAAATGTGCTACTTGAGACACTAATTGGCCCTGGAATTCACCTCAGAAATCTTAGTTTGACAGTAATCAGAGGAAGGATCTAAAGTGTGTGTCTCTATTTTGTTGGCATTAAATCACATAATAATTAAAATCTTTGTTTTATTTTTCTAATTTCTAAAAAACGGCAAGCAGCACTGAGCTCAAACTCAGGTTAGGCAAGTCCTCCGAGTTAAACCCTTAGGTCCCCACATTCATGTCAGAGTGGTAGGGCCTTTAAAGAAAGGTTTGAATAAGTGGATTTTTTTTTTTTTTTTTTTTTTTTTTTTTTATGGTGGTGGTGCTGGTGGTGGTTTTTGTTTGTTTTGTTTTGAGACAGGATCTCCCTGTGGAGCCCTGGCTGGGCCTATAACTCACTGTACAGATCAAGCTGGTCTCAAACTCACAGAGATCCGCCTACTTTTGCCTTTCAGTTGCTGGATTTAAAGGTGTGCACCGCCATGCCTGGCCTTTATGAATAAGTTTATATTCAACGAGCTGGAGATGGGATGCAGGGCAGGTTAGTTCCGAGCAGAAGTGGGCAAGGACAGAAAAGGTCGACTCGTCACACAAGACCAAGAAAGTCTAGCAAGCCTGTGGAAGGGCAGAGGGGCGTAGAAAGAAATACTCTGGCAGCAGTCGGCCCACGGTCAAGTCTTAGCACGCCCTGTCTATACCTCATCCTTTAGTTTCCCCATCTCCCAAAGAGAAGCACTCCCAGCGCACTCAGGTCCTCAGCACAGTCTGCGTTCTAGCCAGTTCCTGGTGTGTGGGAGCCATTGCCCTTCCTCTTGAGGACTCTTAAGTTACATTTTGCCGCTTATGTTTAGAGTAAATCCCAGCCATATCTATGGTATCAGACCTACTCCGTGTATGCACACTTACTGCCTGTCTACTTTGACCAGGCAGAGGACTGGCTAAGACTCCAGGGAGAGTAACTCCTGGATGCCACTGTGGTGTTTTCGCTGAGCAATGTCACCCACGCAGTGTCCACTCTAAAGGGCACAGAGATGGGGTTCCTTCTAGGAGGTGCTGTAGATGACTGTCACACTGAGGGACATGGGGGGGGGTTCCCTCCAAGGGCAAGCGATCTCCTCGATTTTAATCTATTTGAGGATAGTTTTAAACATACAGATTCATTTAGTCCTTGTTTACAACAGTTGTTGCAGGGGTTGGGTGGTGTTCAACTAGAGGACGCAAACATGGGGTGTGAGTAATTTTAGTTATTCAATTAATTATTTGGTAAAACTCTGAAATGTAAGAGGGTTCTTATACAAAGTTCTGAGGGAGGGAAAGATAACTAAGAAACTGGTTTAAGGCTGGAGAGATGGCTCAGAGGTTAAGAGCACTGGCTGCTCTTGCAAAGATGCTGAGTTCAATTCCCAGCAACTACATGGTGGCTCAAAACCATCTATACTGAGATCTGGTGCCCTCTTCTAGCGTGCAGGCGTACATGCAGGCAGAACACTGTATACATAATAAATAAACCTTAAAAGAGAAAGAAAAAGAAAGAAACTGGTTTAAATAAGAAAGATGAAAGTAACATAGAGCAGGCGAGGACTGACTCATTTGCAGAAGGTGACCTGCACTCATGAGTTTCTCGGGGGACCTGCTTACACACCCTCACTTGTAACATCATAACAGTATCCTAGATGTCCGCCCTTGAGTTTTACATCCTTGCAGACACCCTCTGGTGAACTAAGAAACTAGAGATTATTCTGAGTGTCACCAAAGGAATTCAGGCTTAACTCTCTGACCAAAAACAAAGGGAGGTGGCAGGCATTAAAGCCTGGCCACTTGAAAGCTTTGACTTGAATCTTAAGGAGGAAATTGGGGTTGCTCTCTGAGGACTTAATTCATACGGGTTTTTTGTTTTCTATAGGCAGGGGAGAGAGTTATCATTTTTCACAGGATAAGTTGCTCACCACACACTTTTCAGTTCTTTTAACTCCTTCGTTCATTGTGTCTGCTTCCTTGGGTTGCCCTAACAAAAAACAAAAAACAAAAAAACCAAAACACTGCCAGTTGGGTGGCTGCGTAGATTGGAAGTGTATTTTCCCCTGGTGGTTCTGGGAACCAGAAGCTCAAAACAGAAGTCAGAGTGCTGCCTTTGAGGGTTTCAGGGAGAGCCCTTGCCTTCCCTTGGCATTCCTTGGCTTATTCGTACCTACATCCTGCGGGTCTCTGCCTGGCGGTCACATGCCTGCTTCAGGTCTCCTCCAGCTCTGTGTGCTGTTTTTGGTCACTGAAAAACAATCTTTTTTGCATAGAAGTAGCAGAACCAAGACTTGGTGGTGTGTGTGGAGAATGCAGGCAGAGCTTTGCAGGGGAAGCAGCTCCTGAGTGGAGGGAGGCAGCACTGCGGAGGCAGGTTAAAGGGGACTCCTTGTGTTGCATGAAGGACTGAGGAGACTTCAGGAGTAGGGGGGGAGCAGCTGGGAGCAGGGAGAAGCTAGGGGGCAGGGGAGAAGCTGGAGGGTAGAGGAGAAACTGGGGCACATTAGGAGCTGGAGCTGCTGCACCTTGGGTAAGCTGGGGTTCCCAGCTCATTGTCCTCCCACAGTGGCTCTCATAGTCCCATTTTCCTCTTGTCAGGACCCCAGAGAATGGATCTGGGTCTCATCCTAGCCCGGTACCACATCTGCAAGGCTTCTTTCTCTACACAAGGTCACATTCTGTGCTCATCAGTAACATTTCCAAGTTGATGCAGTGGTGTCGTGGAGGACAGGGAAGAGGATGAAAAGGTGATGTGAGGATGGTAGACCATCTCTCAGGAGCAGCGGCAGAAATCCAAAGTTAACATACCAAAAAAAGCCCTTGGGATAACCTTCCCCTCCCCCCAAGTTGGGGGGGGGGGTCTAACAAAGACATAAAACAGTTTGCTAGAAGGTACATTGTATGTCCCTATGGACAACAAAAAGTCCCCACACATAACAGATAAACAAGGTTTGTGCCACGCAGAACAGCAAAACGGGATGCTTTGAGTGACGCATGGTTGGTGGGTGACGGTAAGCAGAGACAGCTGTGCGGGTGAGTCTTTTTCTCAGGACAGGCAATCAAAGGTTTTTATTATAAATGGCCAGAAAGCATGCTTAACAAGACAGGGGTATCGATCAGGAAATAATGGTTTGCTGGGAGCTGGCGCTTGCTTCAATGTGTAATTAAGATGGTGTCAGTTGATAACTACTCCAGGGAGAATCACTCTTCCAGCTCAGTGTCATTAATCCGGCGCCATGGCAACAGGCTGGCCTTGGAGTCTCTCTCTGGAACTTTGTTTTGTTAACGTGTCTCCTATTCACAAGTTATAGCTTGCTCCTTCCGAGGCTGCTCCCAAGTGATGAGGCGGAAATAGGGTGAGGTGGTGTTTATCTAGCGCAGGACTCGAAGAAAAGCAAAAACAATCCATGTGCCCGCAAGCTGCACCGGAAGCAACCTTCCTTATGCCAGTCTATATGTTGGGGTGGTGGGGGAGGGGGACGTTCTTGCCACCTTAGCAGACCATTCATAGAGCTTGTGGGAAATTCAGATTCTCGCAGCCCACCAAGTATCAAACCCATGTCAGCAGGATGCCCAGGGGACCTGCAATCACACTGAAACTCAAGAAGTACTGCCAAATATAGATTTCCATTGGAGCTGTTGGTCAAAGGCTGCCAACAGGGGATTCCTCATAGGAAACGCCACTTTTCCCCCCCATTAGCCCTGGTGGTTTAAGATTTTGACAGGAAGTGCAAGAGAGTGACTGTTTATCCAGAGAAGGTGTGGCAATGCAGCCCAGCCAGTTACCCCTGAGATCCTAGACTGTGGACCCCGTACCATCTTCCAGAGCATCCCAGAAAGCCACTCGTGAAATCCCTGGAAGCTGCCACTTACCGGCAACTTTGCCCATTGTAGCCTGGGCACAGGAAGACACCATTGTCTGTTATTCATCACAGCTATGACATTCGGGTCTAACCCTTGACCTGGGGATCATGATTAAAACATTTTGCTCCTCTGGGAGACCACGTCAGAAGGTCTTCCTTCAATCTTACCAGGCCTGAAACGCCCAAAGCCAAATCTCGCCATTTACAAATTAATGAAAAGGATCAAAACCCCGCAGATACTTGCATTTTAAACATTATAAAAGAGCCCTACTAGATCCTACAGATATCTATCCCATACCGTGGACATTTTGGTTTGGGAGGAGTGTGGGTGGGTTTGTCGGTGAGGAGGGGATGCCAGGGAGGGATGGAAAGCTGCTGATTTATAGGGAGGAATGAAAAGAGGTGTACTTTGTTTTTAATTTAATTTCTTAGTATTTTTATTATTTAAAACAATTTTGAATTTTAAATATGTTTTGATCATATTCTTCCCCTTCCCCAAGTCTTTCCAGATCCTCTCCCCGTCCCTGCCTACCCAACCTTAAGTTCTTTCTCAAAACACACACACACACACACACACACACACACACACACACACACACACACTACAACAACAAAACCAAGTAGCCAAAATAAAACATCACCCAAGGGAAAAAAAAAAACATCAAACTGTAAACATCACGCGCTTGTAATTCGTTACATGTTGGTCAGTCGTTCCTGAACATGAGGGCAGCCCTGTGCCACTTTGTGGGAGAAAACTGATGTTTCTTCTCCCAGAAGGCAAAAAATGACAGTTCCGTTGTTAACCTTTACCCTAATGGCTGGACTTTCACTCACTCATTTTTAAAATATAGCAAAATAAAATATAATAAGATGAGACAAAAACTGTCACATCAAAGTTGGATAAGACAAGACCAACGGCAGGAAAAGAGCCCAAGAGCAAGCACAGGAATCAGAGACCCACTCGCTGGCACACTCAGGAGTCCCGTAAAAACACTAACCTCGGAGCCATGATGTAAGCGCAGCGACCTGCTTCCGCCCTGTGAGCTCACGTGAGCTTTGCGCATGTTGACTTCCTGGTGCAGACCTGTGCAGGCCCGGCGCACGCTGCTTCCGCTCTGTGAGCTTTGCGCATGTTGACTTCCTGGCGCAGACCCGTGCAGGCCTGGTGCGTGCTGCTTCCGCTCTGTGAACTCACGTGAGGTTTGCGCATGTTGACTTAGAGGGCCTTGTTTTCTTGGTGTCCCCCATCCCCTCTGGCTCTTACACTCCTCCTGCCTCATCTTCCATGGGGTTCCCTGAGCCCTGAGGGGAAGGGTTTGATGGAGGCACCCCAAGTAGGGCTGAATGTTCCAAGGTTTTGCTCTTTCTGTATAGAGTCTGGAAATGAGTTCACCAACAAATATGATTCTTTATTCCTTTATGAAGGAGAACCTGGGTTACTTGGTCAAGTCTTTGCACTTTATGAACTGACAAACCCTGAAAATAAAACAAAACACTATATGTGTGTCCAAGATTCTACAAGGCTGATTATCTGACCAGAACTCCCATTGTACAGAGTTAGAATGTTACAAATAGGCTGCCAGAGCCATCTTGGCCTGTCTGTAATCTCTTTAACAGTCTTTGATTGTTCATCTCTATATATGACCTAAAACATTTTTGATTATCAGGTAAGACTTATTGTATTTTCTATTATTTTTAACAGATCTTGCCTCAGGTTTATTTGTGAAAACAGCACAGGACACTGATCATCTGCAAATAGTGTGTAGGTGGGTGTGTCACCCGGTCCATCTGTCTTCACATTGGCAGATGCCTTTCTTTGCAGCCTTCACAGGGGCCTGGGCACCTTTGGGAGCCTGAGCTGGGGTGGAAGCCTGGGCCTTAGCTGGAGCTGCGGTTTGAACCCCGGGCTTTGGTGGGCAGAGCCTGCTACCCTTGGCCATGTAGCTTCAAGTCCACTTCCCAAGCTTAGGGTGAGAGATGAAAGCTAGATGGCCGAGTTGGCAGCTGGGGCCCTTTGGCATCTTGGGCTTAACGGTCTTAGGCTTCACAAGGGCCTGAAAGGCCTCCGCACGTGCACTCATTGCCTGCACCTTCTTCAGGCCTGTCTTGTAGTGCTTCTTGGCAAAGTGCACGTTCCTCAGGAACTTGGAGGCAACCCCCTTAAAAGATTCATATCTTTGTGACCAGAGGTTTCTTTTTTTAATTAGTTAATTAACTTATTTATTCAATTTACATCCCGATCATAGCCCCCTCCCTCCCTGTCTCCCAATTCCACTTTGCCTTTTCCCCTTACCTCACTCCCTTTCTCTTCAGAAAAGAGGAGCCCCCTATCAACCAACCCCAACACATCAAGTCAGGTAAGGACTGAGTGCATCCTCTTCCCAGTGGCCTGGTGAGGCAGCGCCACCAAGGGGAAGTGATCAAAAAGCAGGCAACAGAGTCCTGTCAGAGAGAGCCCCTGCTCCCCTTACTAGAAGGACCCACATGATGCCAGAATTGCCCATCGGCTACATCTGTGCAGGGGTCTAGGTCCAGTCCATGCATGGTCCTTGGTTGGTGCTTCAGTCTCCATGGGCCACTCTGGGCTTTGGTTAGTTGGCTCTGTTGGTCTTCTTGTGGAGCTCCTGTCCCCTCCTGGTCCTTCTATCCTTCCCTCCAACTTTTCCATAAGACCACCATCTGTTCTGGTCTGCTTCTAGGAGGAGCCTTTCAGAAGACAGCTATGCTAGGCTCCCATCTGCAAGCGTAGCAGAGTATTGTTATCAGTGTCAGGGGCTGGCTCTCTCCCATGGGGTGGGTCTCAGGTTGGGCCAGGCATTGGTTGGACATTTCCTCGGACTCTGCTCTATCCCTGCACATCTTAGACTGGGGTTTCTCGATGCCATTTCTGTGCCATTTGTTTGACTGGCTGTGTGTGACTGGTATGGCTCTTGGACTTGTCCGTGTCCACAAGGTAGCCCTGAGCTTCCACAGAGCCTGGCACTGGAAGAGAAAGATCTATTTGTTTTCTTTCTAACTATACATTTCCATGTGTGGGAGTAAGTGAACATGGGTGCAGGTGCCTCGGGAAGCCGGAGGCATCAGATCCCCTGGAGCTAGGGTGGTTGTGAACCTCTTAATGTGGGGTGCTGGGAACTGAACTCAGGGCCTCTGTAATAGCATTACATGCTTTTAACCTCTGACCCATCTCGCCATGCTCTTGAATATCAGGAAAACTTTAGTTACATAATCTTGGCAGGCAACTATCTTCCCCCAGCCCAAAAGCTAAGAATGTCATCAGATAACATGTGAAATGTACAGGAAAGACGTCCTCTACTTTTCTATAACCCACCTACCTGTAGTCCCCACCAATGTATTTGGTAAAAGTCTTGACTTAGGACATTTTTTTTTACTCTGTTAATTAAAAGTTCATATAACTGTTTTCACAGTGAAATGTGCCATTCAAGATGATAATCTATGTTCTTGGACCATGGTCACTCCTATTCGGCTCAAAATAAACTACTTCATATTCCTTTTGAGGTAAGAGCTGTGCTTTGCATAGATGTATTGGCACCCAATATGAGACACCCCCCCCCCAGGATAATCCACTATTACCTCAAGAGCCCATAGGATTGGTGTCAGGCACCAGCACAGACTTCATGTTTGTCTCTTACTGTTTCTGAGTTCCTTCAGAGCCTAGACCGCCCCTTTGGGTTGGCCCATGGTCTGTTGTTTTATTCTGAGGTAGTTAGTGACTTTCTTCTTATTTACGTCAGAGCACTTGTTCCCTAGTCCTTTCTCACTCCATTCCTCTAGTATCTAACTCTTCATTTTTCTTTCTGTCTTCTCTTTCCTGCTCATTGCGACCTTCCTTTACTTTAGAACGTCTATGAGTGACTGATGACAGAAATACCAAAGATAAGAGGCATTTGCTCTCTCCAACCCAACAGGGTGATGGTACCAGGGGAGACCCTTCAAGCTGAGCAGCAGCCTTGCTGGGGAGTCAAAGCCACATAGCCTCCTCCTGTATTAGAAGGAACCGTATTGGCTCACCTGGAAAGGCACACAAAGTAAGTGAGCACCTGTGTCATGCACTCCTCACAATCCCATGAACATGCCTGATTCTTCTGACGCACAGTGGGAGGGAGCCATCTTGGGGGTGGGACCCAGGAGAGCAACTCTTGCATGAAGCACAGAAGCCTGATAAAAAACCCAAGCCCCTCCAGCCAGCTTAGGGGTCTGCAATGTCCAGAAAAGGAAACATACAACTGAAGAGGAGATAAACATGTTTTCTTGTGTTGATTCCAAGTGTGGGATGGGGAACAGACTAGTGAGACAGCAGGGTGTTTATCCCCTTAGAAGTCAAACCACTTTGTCCGGGAGCTTGGATGTTGCCAGCTGAAAACATCCTAGTAGAGACTCTGAGAGGAGATATATATATATATATAAGCCCAAAACAGGAGGCTGGAGAGAGAGGAGTTGGGATTGTTTTGGCTGTACATAAATAAACACTTCAAGAGACGCTCCTAGAGAGACCTGCTCCAGGGAAGGCTTCAAGGCTTTTGCCTCTAGCTGAGGCTCCTGGCCTCAGCTGCTGTTCCAGGTTCCAGCATCAACCTTGGTTGAATTGCCGGTTTGCTGAGGTCCTGCTGACTATGCCGGGAGAATGTTCCTTAGAACTCATATCTTTAAGGTTTCATTATTGTGTTCTTTCCTATCTTTTTCCTATTGCTTGGGTAAGTGGGGTTGCAAGTGAGGTACACTGTTAGTGAGTTCATAATAAAGTGTAGTTATTAAGAAAATTGAGCCTACAAACAACACTGCAATGAGAAACATCTTCAAGCAAGAAGGAAAGACTTGGAAAAGAAAACAGAACGCCATTTGTGGTAAGCCATCTGGTTCTATGTTTGATAACTATGATAACCCAACCTTCAAGTATTTGTAAATATTGAGAACATTTTATATCCATAATCTGGGGGAGGAATGTTAAGCTAGAAGCATGAGGCAACAGAACTAAAGACCATAGATGCTAAGGCTACCTTAATTGGAATTTAAAAGGATCTACAGCCAGACAGAACTTTAATGCCTGCATTCAGGAGGCAAAGGCCAGCAGACCTCTATTAGCTTGGGACCAGTTGGTCTACATAGTGAGTTCCAGGCCAGCCAAATATTTAAAAGCCACATAAGATAAATCATGACATATTTCTGATGCATAAGAAATTAATAAGAGTTTGGAAACCTATGTCAACATAAATAAAGAGGAGGTAGGGGTGGACAGGTGGCTCAGTTGATAAAGTCCCCACCACACAAGTGCAAAGACCTGAGTATGACACCAGAAAACACACATGTACAGCCATGTGTGATGGTGTACACACATAATACTAATACTGGGAAGGACGGGTACAGGAAGATTCCAGAGGCTTGCTTGTCAGCCAGTTGATAAAACTGGTGCCATCCAGGCCCAGTAGAAAGCAACTGAGGAAGACACCTAGCATTGAACTCTGGCCTCCACACTCACAGCCACCTGCCTGCTTTGAGAGAACATGCATGTGCGCATGCACACACACACACACACAGGAGAGAGAGAGAGAGAAGGAGAGAGAGAGAGAGAGAGAGAGAGAGAGAGAGGTGTCAAAGTAATCGAAGTTTTTGCCTTTGTTTGCCAAATATGCTAGCTGCCTTTATGACCTCCTAAGCCTAAGGTCTATCCCTGATGGAAAACAATCAACTATCTCCTTCTAAATCAGTTACTGAGAATTCTGTTAAAATGAGCAAAGCCCTTACCAGCCAAAGGGAAACATTACACAGCGCTGCGAGAGAGTTTTTAAAAATAGCAGCTAAAACTCAGCATAGCCTACAGAGTCCTTCCACAGTGAGCTCCCGGGGGGCGCGGGGGAGGAAAAGCTGAAGGAACGGAGAGCCGAGTCCAAGTGGTTTTGCCAGCTGGAAAAGACACACAATCAGAAACTCCATTCGGCCTTAGTAGAGAGCACCCCCGACTGGATAGTTAGAGCCACCCGTGAGCTGCAAGTTTCGGGAAAGGAACTCTTGGCCTCGTGCCGCTCTCCCCTCAGATGTGCACTCACACCTCCAGAGGATGCACGGGGCGTCTCATCTTCAGGGACACCAGCAGTTGAGAACAGCCGTAACCGAACACAAACCCTCTGACAACATTCCTACCAATCTTTGTCCCTGTAGAACACGCTTCTTGAATCCCTTCATATGTAGCTCTGCTGAAAATCACTGAGATATTTGGAAGCTACCTTGGTGTATTTTCCTAAGTATTAGGAATACTGCTGTTGGTGGCTTTTTTGAAACTGGAGGACCCAGTGACACGTCAATTCTCCCTAGTGCCACAGCTTCCAAATATACCCGCTCAGTGGGAGGTTTGTCTTTCATTACTGATTGTGTTTATATTCATTCAATTTAGGAAAATGATTAATTCTTCATGCTAGGAACTTTCTTTTTTGTTTGTTTGTTTGTTTGTTTCGAGACAAGGTTTCTCTGTGTAGCCTTGGCTGCCCTAAACTCACTTTGTAGACCAGGCTGGCCTCAAACTCACAATGATCTACCTGCCTCTGCCTCCCGAGTGCTGGGATTAAAGGCGTGCGCCACCACCACCTGGCCTAAATGTTTCATTTTTAATATTTTGTTTTATTTCTATGAGTGCATGTGCATGCCGTACCCACTTAGAACTGAAGGCCTGGACACTGGTGTGTCTTAAGGCAAGGAAGAAAACTCCAGTCTTCAAGGTCATGCTCTTAACTTCTGAGCCATCTCTCTCCAGCCCCAGGAGAAATAACTTTAAATATCAACAGTGAACAGTGAGTGTGAGAACATTCACCCTCCGTGATGAGAAGGAGTGAGTGTGTAATGTGGGTGACTCAAGCACAGCTCCAGGGCATATGAGGTTGTTTATTGTGGGTCAAACGTGAATGACCACAGCCCTGGGCCATGGATTCAGATCACCCTCAATGACCAGCTACAACATGAAAACAGTTACGTGAACTTCGTGTGTTTGCAGAACAGAAAGGAAACCCTCTCAATCAAGGCATTTATCAAGGTGGAACTCACAGGTAAGGGGTTACAGAAAAGTGGGGAGATCTCTGCTGTCTGTTTTAGATGCTATCTCCCCTGTCCCCCCACCCCCACCACCATCCCCCCTACTTTGACCTCTGAGTTAGCAGAAGCTAGTGGCCACTGAGCTGATACATCCCTAGGGGTTTTATCTGACAGCCAGAAAGATGTGAGTTATAGCAACGAGCAAAAATTAAGGGGTCTGTAGATAACTGGAAATAATCTCTAGATCTTCAGCATTCTGACCCTCCACAATCAATCTCCCTTGTAACATCATTAATAACAGGTGTGGCTACCCCTCCCCCCCCCAAACTTGAGTGTAAGTGTTCTAGACCAGTGGCCCCACCCAGATGGAGACAGGTGTGTTTCATTCTGCCCCCTGCTCGGCTGACTTTTCTCTCAGAATTGATGTTCTCGTTAGCCAGGTGCTCTGTATACCGATGACGACGCTGCCTTCCTTACATTCATAACACCGAAGGATTCATCATCTGCATTTTCTCCTCCCAGCGTTCTGCCAACATTCTAGAATGACATACCGGATGTTCCCACCAAGCTGAATAGAGCACGCTGTGGAGTCTCGCTCACCCTAAGTGCATCTTGTCAATGACCCAAGGTGACAGACACCCTGCGCATTCTCTGTGTGAGGGAGGGCTTCCAATTATAGACTGCGTCTGAGAGAGAACTCTAAATTCGTTTCATTGAGAAGAATCGAGGAAATTAACAGCTTTTCTTCTCTAGATGTGATGGTAGCCAGAAAACCTTTGTTAACTGGGAAATGCTACGTGATAACATTTAATTAGCGCCGGGTATAAATAGCCCGCTGCCTGGATTGACGCAGGCGCAAACTGGTTTCTGAATAACTGCCACCGCGGGTCCTTTTTGCAGCTCTTCCTGAATGGGACAGGGCTTTTTGAAATCTTTCAGATATGTTTTATTTGCCTGGGAAGTGAGTTTCATTTTGGATCTTGCTGCCTTGGAGAACTGGTTCTCAGGGGAGTGGACTGAGGGCGGCGGCAAAGGTGTGCCAAGGAGCTGTCTATTGCGTCCTCCTGTCTTCCTGTCTGTGCAGGCCAGTTTGACTGTGGCTGGGGCCCCACTCTAAAACTGAGACAAAGGGCTGGTCGGTGGTGGCGCACGCCTTTAATCCCAGCACTTGGGAGGCAGAGGCAGGCGGGTCACTGTGAGTTTGAGGCCTGCCTGGTCTACAAAGCAAGTACAGGACAGCCAAGGCTACATACACAGAGAAACCCTGTCTGGAAAAGCAAAAACAAAAATTAAAAAAAAAAGACTGAGACAAAGTAAACGAGAGTGTGCTCACTCAGACCCTCAGCACGGATGCAGCAGTAGGCCTGTGTGCTCACTACTTTTATGTCAGCTTGACGCAAGCTAGTATCAACTGGGAAGAAGAGGGAACCCAGTTAAGAAAAATGCCTCCATCAGATTGACCTGTGGGCAAGCCTGTGGTACATTTTTTTTTTTTTTTTTTTTTTTATTGATTGATGATTCTGTAAGAGGGCCTAGCCCACTGTGGGAGGTACCACCCTGGGCTGGTGGTCCTGGGTGGTATAAGATATAAGCACACTGAGTGAGTCATGAAGTGCAAGCAAGTAAGTAATATTCTCCTGTGGCCTCTGCTTCAGTTCCAGGTTCCTGCCCTGAGTTCCTGCCTTGACTTCTATCAGTGAGGGACAGTGAGGGATGTGTAAGCCAAATAAACCCTTTCCTCCTCAAGCTGATGTTGGTCAGAGAGTTTTATGCCAGCAACAGAAACCAAACTAGAACCCTTTGGTTACCGCGCACTGTGATTGGGGACAGAGAGGACCATGTAGTCAAGGGTCTCATGCAGCTAGTCAAGGCTCTTCAAGAAACAAAGCGTGGGATGTTCTACCTTCCTCGGGATGCTGTGTGCCATGGGGCTACAGCAGATTAAATGAGGCCCACCCACATCATAGTGCATGTTCTGGCCTGTTGGGAATCGGTTGATACACACACACACACACACACACACACACACACACACACACTTTTTTTAAAGATTTATTTATTTATATATATACAGTGTTCTGCCTACATGTACACTTGATCACCAGAAGGGGGCACCAGATCTCTTTATAGATGGTTGTGAGCTACCACGTGGTTGCTAGGAATTGAACTCAGGACCTTTGGAAGAGCAGCCAATGCTCTGAACCTCTGGGCCATCTCTCCAGCCCTGACATGTATTTTAAACTAATTCAGAAAAATACCTTCATTTGCAAAGTCTCAGTGAGTATTTAAGCAAATGTCTGAGTACCGTGGCCTTGGTGAGTGGAGACATAAAATGTAATGGTGCATTTGGCCCTTCTGGGCGGTGGAATTGGGGTTCATTTCTTATGTTATCTCCAGCGCATGCTCTACAAGCGAGGACTAGTGCTGTCCCTGTCACTTTCCTGGTGGTGCAGGCTGGCCAAGACAGCGCACACATCCCCATCCACTCCCATCCCCTCTCATTGGTTTTCTGTTCATGGAAATGCCTTCTTGTAAATGGAACCCCCTATTTTAATGACTTGTCAGTAAATCCTGTTGGGGTAAGTTTGTTTCAAAAAAGGCACGTTTTGCCACTTGCTATTATAAAGGCAACAAGCTGCTTTTGTCTCCTTTTTGCAAAATAACTTCGTCTAAAGGAACATCTCAGCTTCCTTTCAAAAGCAAACTTGTTCATAGCCTCTGAGATGAAATGGCATTAGCCAAGAACCAGCTGATGGCTTCTCTAAGAGGGGCACTCAAAGTGACAGCCTCGGACGTGCGCCAGGACAGGTGTTTGGCAGCTCCTGTTAGCTGTGGGTACCTTGAGTGTGCCCTCCCCACTGCCCATGTGAAGAGGCCCAAGCTCCTAGAGATATAGTGCCTCCCGCAAGGGCACAGGGACTGTGGGGAAATCAGAGCCCAATCTTGCATCTGGTTCCCCAGCCTGGGGTCCTCTCCATCCATTAGAAGGGTCTGTTGTCAAAGGTCAAGTCTTGCTTCAGGAACTCAATCTGTTTATTCCGGGCTCCCAGCTAGCCTCTATTCCCCCATTCTCAGAATATCTTGAGTCCACCAATATATTAATCTACCAACTCCATGACATGTTTTACACATAATATACACACACATCCTGCTGAGTCCCATTTGAAACACCTCATATTTTTACTATCACTCTCTAGCCTTTAATCAAAACTGATCTGACGCTTTTACATTATGTCATAACTATGGTCAGTACTTTATATGGCCAAGTTAACTATTGCGATCCAAGTTACCACATTAACTAGTTGACTCTATGTGCTTGAGCCTTTAAGAAAATCAGGGAACTGTTATGGTTTGTCTTAGTTAGGGCTTTATTGCTGTGAAGAGACACCATGACCACAGCAACTCTTATAAAGGAAAATATTTAATTGAGGCTGGCTTACAGTTCAGAGGTTTAGTTCATTATTATTATGGCAGGGAGCATGGCAGCATGCAGACATGGTGCGGGAAAAGGAGCTGAGAGTTCTGCATCTTGATCTGCGGAAGAGACTGAGCCACAATAGGCCTAGCCTGAGCATATAAGACCTCAAAGCCCGCCTCCACAATGACATACTTCCTCCAACAAGGCCACACCTCCTAGTAGTGCCACTCTTTATGGGCCAAGCATGGGTCTCTGAGGAACATCCCTATTCAAACCACTATATGGTTTAAACATGAAATGCCCTCCACACAACCTCCCCCGAGAAGTTCACAGGTAGAACGCTTGGCCCCTAGGTGATGTTGTCACCTTGGGAGGTGTGAGAACTTTAGAGGGTGTGGCCTCTCTGGAGGAAGTGGGTCACTGAGGACATGCCTTTGAAGGGCATACTTAGTCCCTGGTTGCCTCCTCTTTCTCTCCCTGCTTCCTGTCTACCATGAGGGAAACAGTAGCTTACCCCCCACGTGATGTCACCGCCATGATGCTCAGCCTCACCAAGGGAGCTCAGAATTCAGAACTGAAATTCTGTAACCATGAATCGAAATAAAACCTCCCCCCACCACTGCTTGAATCAGCATTTGGTGGACAAGCAGTGGAGGAACTAGTGCATTACTGCTTCCTTCAATATATTTGTAAAGAAGGAAAGGAAGATTGTAACCATGACAACTTCAGCGAAAGACAACCTGTCCATCAAGTGGACTTCACTATCCTTCAACTCCTACATAGGGAGCCACCCACTTTCCCTATGTTCCGGTGGACTTGATTCTATCTGACTCATGAGCACTGGCTTCTATCTCTAATACTAAGAAACCCAGGGAAGGGGAGGCATCAGCGAGGAGCACCCACCATTTTACTGAGAAACCCCAGTGCCTGCCCACCCTTCTAAGGATGAGGGTCATGGCTCCATCCTGCTCTGACCTTCTGTGTGACTGTTGACACCGAGCCTTTACTCTAAATAAAGCAGAGAGCACTTCATCCTTCCTTGGCTGCTGAGGGGCCGAGCGCACACTCACCAGTAGCAGAGCCCAGAGCCCAGGTCAGAGACTATGATTTTTACTAGTGTCCCAGCCCTCTAATCAAGCCTTTCTTTCACCCACTCAGATTCCATCTCCTCCCTCTGGTCCTTCACTCTGTGCCATTTGTCTTCACACACAGAGAAAAGAATTTCAGATGTGAAGAGGGAAATGGACAGTAATCATTACAGATGACCCATTAGGAAGAAGCCGCCCGCATGTTTAGTTGCTCATACAAAGGTGTCTTTTTGGCTGTGAGCTGCTACAGAGAGCAGTGCATTCAGATATAATTTCCCATTATTACCCTTTGATTGGAGATTCTTTCCCCGGCGTCTCCTGGGTATTCTGAGCTTGTAAACAAACTGCCTACAAGAATAACCCACCCATCAGATCCCTTCTTTCTCTTTCATGGAGATTCTACTTTGCAGGCAAACACTGCCCCCCCCCCGCCCACCCCCTCCCCCACCCGCCTGTTAAAATGGCAAGAAAAGAAATTTTACAGTTGAGACAGACCTGGGGGGGGCACGGGGGGGGGGGGGATGAAATTTGTTCTGAACCAAATGCACTTCCTTCCCTGGGAAGATCCAGACAATAGGCAAAGAAAACCCCACCTAATGCAAGTAAAAGTGAATGGCTGGGCAGGGAACAGAGGCACTGAGCCTCTTAATGAATGCTCTGGGCAACGCAGAAGAAACAGCAAGCCAGGCTGAGCGGACTGACACGGAACTGACTTTTATCATGATTGACGGGGCCTCAATCTGAAGCCCTGAATGGGGTACAGGGATGTGGGGGGGGGCTCAGGAGTCTGATAACCTTTGAGCAATCTGGAGGTGTTTGTAACTATATGGGATTTCTTTCCTGGCCCATGATCCATTAGTCATCAAAGAGTCTTAAGAATTTCCATCCTGGGCTGGAGAGATGGCTCAGAGGTTAAGAGCACTGGCTGCTCTTCCAGAGGTCCTGAGTTCAATTCCCAGCAACCGCATGGTGGCTCATAACCATCTATAATGAGATTTGGTTCCCTCTTCTGGCATGCAGGCCTACATACAGGCAGAATACTGTATACATAATAAATAAACAAGTCTTTTTTAAAAATTACCATCCCAGGAGGATGCACTCGGAAATAAACAAGTTGGATAGAACTGTATCAATGGGAAACCGTGTTTATGAGACCGAGTATGTGCATTTGAAGTATTTTACTTTGAAAGAGAGTCGAGGCAGGCCTTTCTGGATAGTTAACAGCCAAATTAGAGAGGAAAATTGAAGAAGAGCTGAGAATTGGATTTGAATAATTCCCCAGCACAAAGAAGGAAGTGTCTTGGTGGCTTAACAAAAGTATTTTACACAGAGTCCACTGAGGACTTTCCTAGTCAGGAGGCAGCCTTGTCTGAGGTCATGCAGAGGCTCCAGCTTCTTGCATCCTAAGGTCTGCCTTCCAATGACCTTGGAGTGTCTTCTCTCAGAATTCCTGTATTTAAACAATAGATAGAGGGTCGAGTGAGAGAAGATACCACTTCCATCCACATTCCTTCCATCAGAATTCAGTCAGATGACCAATGCTCTCCTCAAGGAGTCTGGGAAATGTAGTCTTTACACTCAGGAGGTTGAGGAGCATGGTACACTTCTACCCTACCTGCTTCAGTGAAGCAACAATACCATAGAGGGTCTAGGATTGCAGAAAATAAGCTGGTTCAGAAGCTGGGAGAAAAGCCAATGTCATGGACATAGTAGTCCTCAGATGACACACTTATAAGAAATAGAAAGGTGGCCAAGTGTGGCAGTCCAAGCCTTTAATCTCAGCTCTTGGTAGGCAGAAATGGGTAAAAATCTCTGAGTTCCAGGCTAGCCTGGTTTACATCCCAGGCTATCTGGAGCTACATAATGAGACTCCTGTCTCCAAAACCAAACAAAAAAGAACTGGTTTAATCCCAGCACTCAGGGAGGCAGAAGAAGACGGATCTCTGTGAGTTTGAGGCCAGCCTGGTCTACAAAACAAGTCCACGACAGCCAGGACTATAAGAAAAAACTTATCTCGTGGGGGCAGGGGACAGGGGGCCAGGGGATGCAGAAGAACTGGAAAGGCATCTAGACAGTAAGAGGGTCACAGTCGTAGGATTTAGAATTACTGTCAGTAGTGGATCCCTAAACACTGAGCTCACATTACAAAAGCTAAGGCCAAGACTGGGGGGCGGGGGAGAGTGAGATGTGGAAAGATTAAGGAAATAGGAATAGAGCCGGGCGGTGGTGTCACACACCTGTAATCCCAGCACTGGGGAGACAGAGGCAGGTGGATCGCTGTGAGTTCGAGGCCACCCTGGTCTACAAAGCGAGTCCAGGACAGCCAAGGCTACACAGAGAAACCCTGTCTCAACAAACAAAACAAAAAGCAAAACAGGAAACAAGGACGGGTGACAGGATGGGCAGTCAAGACAGACCGTGAGATCTGTTGTTCAAGTTCCTGGATGTGGTCAGGATTGGGTCAGGAAAAAGGCAGCACCTACCAACGGTGGCTAGAGTGCCTACCAACAGGGATTAGATGTGAGGAGAGACAGAAGGGAAGCAGGAAAGGCATAGCGTGACCTGCCCGTTAGGTTATCGTTATGGCAGGGTGTGGTGGTGCTCACCTTTGACCCCAGCATTCAGGAGGCAGGGGAAAGCAGATCTCTGTGAGTTTGAAGCAAACCAGGTCTACACAGTGAGCTTCGGGCTAGCCAGGATGAGACCCTGACTCAAATAAAAATAACAATAAAAACAGTATTAATAACCTCTTTATGTTTCTTTCCCCAAAGATTATAGAACATATTTATTTATTTATTGTGTGTGGCCCACCCCTGTTGGTATATATGTACATATATGTAGGCTAGAGGGCAACTTTGGGGAGCGGATTCCACCATGTGGGTCCCCGGGATCAAACTCATCGGTTGGACTTGGTAGCAAATTATTTTGTGCACCAAGCCATCTCACCAGCCCCCTTCTCAGACATAGGCAGGCTCTAAAGCAAAGCGCTCAGATTTCTACAAATTGCATCTCTTGAGAGGCGTGTAAGGTCCTCACTCTTCCTGCCGCAAACGTCCTCTGTGATGAAGACCTGTACGCCGAGTTTCTTCTGAGGCTTCAGAAAGATGCATGTCTGCTCTGAATTTCCTGGCCAGGGACTAAGTGACTTAGGATCACACTGCACTATTTCCCTCTGCCCTGCATAACCCAGCCACCGGAGTTCTGTCAGATGCAAGGAATCAAAGACAGTTTAGTTCATGGCTTGGGTGTGCATCACATGGAAACACTTGTTTTGTTTTGGGGTGGGTGGGTAATGAAGGCAGGAACCTCCCAGGAAAGCCAATAAATGCATCAGACTGTCAAGATGCTAAGATGAGTATATTTATTCACATTTGGATTTATGAATGGAAAGAGTTTTTCCGTCCCCATGCTACAAAGTGTTGTTAAAAAAAAAAAAAAAAAAGTACTACCAGTTAATAACTAATAACTACAATGTGTAAACAGAAGTAGGAAGTAAAAATAACAGATACAATTCCTTTGGTATACACAAGACTTTGACACTTCTTTCTTCTGTCATGAAACCACCCGTGCTGCCATTTTCCTCTCTGTGGTGTCTGCCTTTGCCACACAACTGTTTTTTTTTTTCTCACTTGCTGTACTCTTCCGGTTCACCAGTTCATGCTTGCAACACACCAAGACCGCCGAGCATTTCCAACAGCAACTTGTCGCCTGCTTTCTGCCATTGATAAATTACAACAAAAGGGAAGCAAAATTGGAACTCATGCGTGCATGTGTTCAAGGCTTGGAATACTGACTGGCGCGGAAGGCTTTTCGCGGGCTGCCATCCAGATCGTACACGATAGCTGTCAAGAGCTCACTCAGGTAGCAGAACGTCAATCACTGAAGATCAGCCAAACAGAATTCCGGGATGCTGTTTCCGGTCGATGTTTCTAGCTCCGATGGCTCCAGCTGCCGATACTCAAACGTCACGCGGTTAACGTGTTTCCCGCTGGAGACCATGCGCACCACAGCATTGTCACAGCTAATTTTCATCTGGGCTGTAGTTAGTTGGGGGAGCAGGGAAGTAAACGGTTTCCAACAGGTTAGGGAACATTATAATGAAAGCAGTACTGTCGGCTACGTATGTTAACCGCAGTGAAAGGGTGGGGGATGGGCACAGACGGCATCTTGCTCTCACACAGTCAAGCTAGTTTCAGTCGAAACTTCTTCTTCTTTTTTTTTTTTTTAAATATATAATTAGCCGGAGAATCATGAACTTGACCCAGCCTTTTTTCTGCACATAAGGGCACCGAAAGAAAGCTGACTACAAAGAGATAAGATGCCTCTCTGGCCTTTGGCCTTTTCTCCCACCTGCAGTGCTCAGGTGGCAAAGGGGACAAAGGTGACCAGTGAACTCTGTGCCATGCGGGGCCCTTCTCGACCACAACACTGACCTCTAGGGAGAGGGTGGAAAGTTGCAAGGACAGTTTAGGGTGAGGACAGAGTCGGGGGTGGTAAGTGGCAGTTAGTGATGAGAGGGGTTGGTTGTGCCGGCCAGACAGTGTTATTTACTATATAGTCTTAGCCTAGATAAACGGCTACGTTTTACATGTGCATGAAAACCCATTTGCACAGAGTGGGCAACCAAAATAGGCTTTTGTTCTGCTGCAGTGTTTCTCAACTGTCCTGATGCTGTGACCCTTTAATATAATTTCTCACGTTGTAGTGATGCCATAAAATTATTTCATTGCTACTTTAAACTGTAATTTTGCTACAGTTATAATATAAATGTCTAATATGTAGGATATCCGATATGTGACCTTTCCCAAGGATCCTTTGACCCCAAAAGGTTGAGAGCCACGGTTCTATTGTTTCCCAGTGCCTTTTAAAACTGCCCTGGTATGGACTAGCTTTGAACAGTCTCACTTGGCTGACATCCAATATTTTCATTATCTGTGTGGGCATCTGACACAGATTCCTCGCTTCTCCTGGCAGGTTTGCCTGAACAGTCACGTTGTTTTCGTTACAAAAATGACTTTCCATTTATTTCTCTAGCAGCCGTCTGATTCCTGACATGCGTTCTAATACTCTCTCTGCTATTTTAATTTTCTCAGTCTTCCCCCCTCATATTTTGTATCTACAGGGTATTTCTTAATTTTGAGACACGCTACCACTGTCACTGTGTCGCTGTGTCACAGGTGCCTCCCAGACACATCCCTGGAGGCACGAATGATACAAAACAGCACAATAATGTTATTAAGGCTAAAGGTCTATTTGAAAACGTGATGTTTTAACCCTGACTTTTTTTTTTAATACAAACTTGAGGAAAAACCTAGCTTACCTTCTGCATAGAGAGCCACATTTATTTTCTTTAGATAATCCAGGAGGCTGTTTATCTTTCTGGTGTTACACTGAACATATCTTATCTCCTTTAGTTGATGTGAATACTATTTGTCTTGACATAATTTCTAACAAAATTCAATTGAAAATGGCCAGGTCTCTAATAGATCTGTGATTTTGGACTAAGCTTAGAGCACATGGAAACAGGGAGGATGAAAGAGGGGAACAAAGCTAGATATGGGCCTGGAGAGATGGCTCAGAGGTTAAGAGCACTGTCTGCTTTTCCAAAGGTCCTGAGTTCAATTCCCAGCAACCACATGGTGACTCACAACCATCTATAATGAGATTTGATGCCCTCTTCTGGCCTGCAGGCAAACACTGTGTATGTAATAAATTAATATGCCGGATACATAGCTCAGTGGTGAGGCCCTGAGTATGGTCCCTAAGGAAAAAAAAAAAATGGAGCCGAGCGGTGGTGGCACATGGCTTTGATCCCAGCACTCGGGAGGCAGAGGCAGGTGGATCGCTGTGAGTTCGAGGCCAGCCTGGTCTACAAAGTGAGTCCAGGACAGCCAAGGCTACACAGAGAAACCCTGTCTCAAAAAACCAAAAGAAAAGAAAAAAGAAGAAGAAGAAGAAGAAGAAGAAGAAGAAGAAGAAGAAGAAGAAGAAGAAGAAGAAATGTTTAGAAGTAAGAAAGAAACCTAAACAATTCAAAATTAACCAAAAAGGTATATACTCCAGGCTTTAAATCCCTTAACATTAGATTCAGTAATGTTTATAATTTATACAAAGGAGGAGTTTTTGGCCCAGGTCCTATAATTCAAGCAGAAGTAGTATGGTCCCAAAGCATTCCTCACATTCATGTCTTATTGCTTCCCTCAAGTACACATCCCGAAAGGTGTCCAAAGGCTGAGGCAGGAAGACAAAGGAGCCAACGCCAGCCTGGCCTGTGTAGTGAGACCCTGTCTCAAAAACCAGAAATATCCTCTCAGCCTCAGGGAAGATAACTAGGAAACAATCTTTGCCTCAGTGAGATAGGTTGACTTAGTCCAGTCTCACAGCCATTTCTACACCGTAAACCTGAAGACGGGGCAGGACACAGCAGACCTTCCTGTCTGTGAGCATGATTTTGGTTTTTCTATGTATAGCTTTGGACGCGTGTTATAGACCAGGCTGGCCTCGAACTCACAGAGATCTGCCTGCCTCCACGTCTCTCCCGGGTGCTGGGATTCAGATGCACGCCACCACACCTGCCCAGACAGAGCTGTTTGGTTTACTGGGGGCTCAGCATTATCTCAGAGAAAGAAAATACTGGTGACATAGCTGATCAGAACTGCAGTCTGCTTTGCAAGTTCATTACCCAGCTGGGGAAGGGAGTCTGTAGGGGTGGAAGAGGCGGGGGCTCTGTCGGGAACGGTCTGGTGCAGTTTGGCATTGGTGTTCTTTGCCTTTGGTTTTAGTTTGTCTCTTTCCAGATTACCAACCATTCCTGTCACGTGGAGTACAGGTGCAAGGACGCCTTTTATAGAGTTGTTCTGTGTAATCTTCCCCCACCACGCATACAATGATTAGTTTGATCGTGAGGTCAGTAGTTCGGACCCCAGTCCTCATACACCTTAGCTTGAGCACAGAGGCATCATCCTCTTTGGTACCCGGCAAGGCAGAGCTGGCCCCATTTGGCAGCTGCATCCTAAAGCAGCTTTTTATCAATGATGACCACTTGGAGGCTTCAGAGTTGCCTCTGGGTGCAATGGCCTTTGAGAGGCTAGTATAGCTGTAGAAGTTGGGGGAATTCAGGGCCTCAGAGATATTCTAGAAGTCTTACTTGCTCTGCTGTATATGTGGCCATAAGTAATCCAACATACATATTGCATACACAAATAGATACATCTATATATACCTGCATATACAGCTGACACATATGAGTATGCAATCCTACACAGGAAGGTAAAGATAGCTTGTTTTTTTTTTTTAATAGTTTTTTTTTAATAGTTTTTTTTTATAGTTTTTTTTTTAAGGTTAGTTATTATTTCATTATTCTACTGTTACTGATCACTAATAGTTTTACTACTTGAACTGTCAGTCAACAAACAAATTAGTCTTCCAAGGATAAAAGCAGAGATCTTCCCTAAAGTGGAGAAACATTCTTTTTTTTTTTTTTTTTTGAGACAGGGTTTCTCTGTGTAGCCTTGGCTGAAACACTGTCTTTTAAATTTTTTCTTAAATACACATTCTAGCTGTTCCATGGGTTTCTCTCTTGATTCCTGACACTCAGGTAATAAGTTCTGGCCCTATACATAGGCTCTAAAGTAAAATTCTCATATTGGCTCCACAAATAAAATTGGGTTTTTTTTTTTTGGTAGAATTTATCTTCCTGTATATGAAAAGTTGAAAGTTACTTAAGAAAGTAACCCAGACAAGCCATATAAATGACAACTGAAGGACTGTCTCACCAGGGCCATGAAAGGGGTAGCACAGGTCTGCTAAAGGCATCATCTTGGATGGGTCCAATCCAGTTCCTCCCAGCAGCTCCACAAAGTCGCCAGTTCCGCCACAGCCAGCCACAGGTTTCTAAGAGAATATAGCAGCCGACAAAGCAAGATGCAGGTAAACCAATTATATAGGTCAAACTGAGCCCAGGACGGATTGGGGAAAATATCCTTGTTAGCTTTCAGCTTGTGCCTGTGCCTTGACTTGGCCGGCAGAGACTCGGGAAATTGTTTAAGGTGAATACAAAACAAAACAAAAGAACCAAGACCTCTCAAGAGTCAGTTTTCTAAGTTAGTCAGTTCGTTGTGCTTAAATGTATGTGTGCTTTTTAAGGGCTAGCTTTAATGGCTGTAAAAATGAAACAGGAATTTGTAAGCTCAGAATAAGATGTAGGAAGGCAGAACCTGGGAGTACTTGGACACACGGCGAGTCACTGGGCTATCTCAAAGCACACAGAGCGAACAAAGCCTGATCACCTGCATTTTATAATTATACTATAATTTGTATATTAAAATTCTATGTTCTCCCTCAGCTTACTTCCTTTCCTCTTGCTAATAACGGAATATTTCTGTTCTCAGAACATGTCTCTTCCACAAATAAGGATTTAGATTACTCATGGGTATATTTTAAAAAGAATAGAAATGTGATTTGGGACTAAAGTTAGCCAAACTTACCATTTACTCTTTCCTTTCAATGAAAACATTATTTTCACGTTACTCAAAAGAAGAAGTCATTGTAAGGCTCCGATACCATCACTTCCTGCTTCCCAAATCCTCCCTCCGCACATCTCAGGCACAGTGATTTCTGTGCCTCACTCAACACACAGAAAGGATGCATTCTCAGTCTCAAATGATGCACTTGGGCCCTGTTTCACACGCTCCTATTTGCCCTGGATTCATGCCGATCCTCCCAAGTGTTGGGGTTCGAGGAGTGAGCTGCAAATGGGTATTACATTCTTAAGGAAGTTTTAAATCCTGGCTCCATGTTTTCATTTTCCGCCGTCTCCCGTCACCCGTGTAGCTAGGTTTGCCTGTGACCCTGTTATTCATTGACCTAGTGGTATGTGGCAGGTATCCAGAAGTTAACCAGCCAAACCCTGACACATAGGAGCCAAAATTTAAAACTGAGGTCTTTAAACACCCACCCACGCAGGTGCACACATAGCAGACATTGAGAAGAACGCTGGAATGTGATGGGAACTTCAATTAAGGCATTGAATAATGACAACTATTCAGCCAAGGGAGGGAGACAACGGGGGCTGCTTATATTTAAAGAACCTACTACGTGCATGTCTGTATGCCTAGGTACTTCAAACATAACTTCATTCATTACATGATGAAATAAAGATTTAATTAGGCCCACTGTGCACAAGTTTGTGAACCGGGAGTCAAATAAACTATTTAGGAGTGAAAGAACGTAATTGCCTCTCCCACGAGTAGATAGACGGAAATTTCCACTTGGTGAGCAATGACAGCTTTCTCCTTTTTGTAATCCTCTCAGGTTTTCTGGTAAACAGTGGCGGAAAGTGAGCTGAATGGGGACCTCTCTGGGGTTCTGGGCCTCAGTGGCAACTCCTGTACATCTTTGTTGACGTTTTAAGCTCTCCTCATCTCTTGCTAGATTTACCACCCTGTGCCAAAGGCTCACTGCAGCTTGTTGAATGGGAAGCCAAGTCCCATTACTCACTATGAAGTTGAAGTCTTATCCCCCAGCACACAAGAGAGCTGAAGGGCTTAATGAAAGGATCTTGAGTGGTTCCCTAGCAGCAACCAAGACCTCTCTCACAGGGGCCATGAATAAGGCAGCGTGTCTCCAGCCCCTTTACCAGGTGGTAGCGAGCTTGACCTTCAGACAGCACACATAAGGTCATTTCCCACCTGACCTGGACCCCAACAGCCTTCCCAGTACACCTGCTGCTCACAGCCATCTTCTGGTGGACAGCACGCTCTGGCACTGCCCATCTTCCTTTCTACCTTGCTTCTTCCTGTTTCTAGGGTCTGGTAAGCCTGTTTCTGCCTGAGTAGCGCCGGTCCCTCTGCTCCTCCTTCTAATCTAGTGCTCTAGTCAAACCAAGCATTTTCTCAAGTTTCCTTCCCTGACCACATTGTCTCGGGCAGTTCTCTCTGTCTATCAAACCACCGGATTGCATTTTTTAAAAATTTATTTTGTACAAACTTACCATGATTTGAAATCTGTAATAATTTTATCTGTGTCATTCGCCTAAGAAAATAGGCTCCCTGTGAACAGGATCTGCCTTCTTCACTGCTTATTTTTAGAATCTAGAATAGTCCCTTGTACAAAGGAATTTATCATCATCATCATCACCTTTTTTTTTGGGCAGTACTAGTAAAGGGAAGATCAAGGTATGTAATCCAGGCCAGCCTGGCACAAGAAGTTGTCTTATCTCAGTCTCCCAGAGCTGAGATTACAAGTATAAGCCACCATACCCAGCTCTCAAAACCCAGGCCTCAAAACATAGAATTTTAAAGGAACTGATGCCTAGAACACAGTAGATGCTAACATGTTAAGGAGAATATCAACATCATTCTTAGAGCTTGAACAACCTAAAACACAGATCTCCTAATATGTTAACATGCCTCCCACCAACTAGCTTGTACATGAAGAATGGCAGGCCATGCGGCCGTGCAAACGCCCTGGGTTGGACCCAAAGCACTCAGGCATTCTCATCAAAGGACCACTTCTGAGGAGGGAGAGACACATGAGTCAGGGGGCTAGAGGTCATTGACTATAAATTATTTTCCTCGGTCCCATTTCTTATTTAGTTTTCAAAAAAATCTATATGCCTCTGATGCCACCAAATGCATGTGTTATCTTAACTTAGGCCTGTGAACAAGGAAAAGGAAATGAGGGTAACTCACAGAGAAGTCACTGTCTGTGCAAATAGATGCAGTCAAGCCAGCATTCATTTTTAAGTCACGCACGGAAGCTGATAAGAAAGCTGGTTGGTAGGAATTTCACAGCTAATTTTTTTAGGCAAAATGTCATATAGCATGCTCTTGGAAACTTGACTGCTTCTTGCGATATCAAAATCCAATTTTATATTTTATGCCACCGTTAGCATTCTTTCATAGAGGGGTGCTGTCAATGAAACGGACTTCCTTCTACCAAAAGAAAATTCCAGTAATCAGGAAGGCAGCTGCGTCGATGACTCACAGGAGGCTCGGTGCAGAGAGGATTTTTGTAAAAGAGGAAAGTACAAGAGTGTCCAATTGTAATTATATACTGCAGCTTTACCAACTGAAAAGCATTTCCTATGTCACAAGAGAAACAGTAGAGCAGTCAGGATAGGCACCTGAGCGTTTGCCTGCAGCGTGACTGAAACAGATGTGGAGGAAGCCGGGGCAGCACTAGGGAGGCCACGCTGCGTCAGCTTCCTGACACAAGGTGTGCTCCACCTCTGAAAAAAAGCCAGTGGCCTTACCAAATGGCCAAGGAACAAGCGAGCCACTGACCTTTAACTGAAGGCCGTTTGCGTGGCCCAGGGTGAGGTCAGAGATCTTGATTACCACCGGGTAAATGATGGAGAAGCTGCAGTTTTGGTGCTGGCGTGGAACCACCAGAGTGAACCTTCCACTCGGGGTTTGGGAGATGACATTGCAAGCTTTAGGAGGAAAAAGAAATTGCAATTACATTATTTGGAGTGCTGTGTATATATATACATATATATAACACACACATATATATGTAAATATATATACGTGTGTGTGTGTGTGTGTGTGTGTGTGTGTGTGTGTGTGTGTGTGTGTGTGTATATATATGAAACCTTTATTCTAGATTTCAGTTCATGACCTAGTAGCTATGTCCAACCTGGGGCCCACTCATCGTCACATGTGCTCCAGGATAGTTATGAATG
Organism: Acomys russatus; assembly: GCF_903995435.1. Taxonomy (NCBI): domain Eukaryota; kingdom Metazoa; phylum Chordata; class Mammalia; order Rodentia; family Muridae; genus Acomys; species Acomys russatus. The sequence continues at coordinate 16,580,749 of NC_067166.1, forward strand.
GTGTCAAACATTTTTGTAGGTTAAACAACATCCAAAGGCTGGACCTCCCTGGCTAGGTTTCCTGCCCAGCAGGGGAACAGAACTCAATGACATGTGAATATTGTGAATACGGGGGAGGGGAGGGGGGGGTTGCCCACCTTTGTCTCTGGTTTCTAATAGTCCTAAGGTAGAAATGCTTTACCAGGCAAACCACAAACCTGAGAGCAATCCTAGGCACGTCTGTGGAGTTGGGTCTAGGTCCGATTGGGAGAACGAACAAGGCTCAGCCTTGAAGCTAGAACCTAATCCCATGCTAAATCCTCACCCACAGACTTTGGAGCCACAGTGTTAATTTTCCATGAGTAATTTTGTTCTAAAGATTTCATGAGAGTGACAAAAGAAGGTGAGAACAAAATAGAGAACGGTTTTACACCTAGTGCAGATTTGCTGGGTATTAAGTAATGTGAAATGGTCAATTTTAAAATCTTGGTAGTCTCAAGGTTTTCTGTTTTTTTTTTTTTTTTTTTTACTTCCAGTCCAAACTTAAAACCAAATTCTTTTTCTATCTAAGAAACTGAGACATGGGATTTGCCTTTCTGCTGACCTACCTCCTTATATTTTTACTTATACTTAATGTCATAATGAAGGGAAATTCCTTGACAATTCTAAAGATATCTTTTGATTCCTTTTGAGCAAACGCGGGGGGCGGGGGACATATGCTCTCCTGTCACTCTACTTCTCAGCTTTTCAGTGTTTCTCTCTCTCTCTCTCTCTCTCTCTCTCTCTCTCTCTCTCTCTCTCTCTCTCTCTCTCCTTCCACCCTCCTCTCCCTCCCTTCTTCTCTCACTAGTGCTGGAGTTTGAACCCAAGTTTTGTGTATCCTCACACAAGCGGTTTGCCGCTTGACTGTATCTCTAGCTCCCAGCTTTTTCCCTTAATGAGGAAATAAGCCGATGTATGAGCTCAGTTTGCTCAAAACCACCCTCTTCCAGCTGTAGCTCTATCGTGGGTTTCTCTATCAGAAATGAACTGATTACGGTCATGGCTTTGAGGGAGAAGATAACAGAAGGAGGCACAAAGGCACTCCGGTTCACTCCTCTCCTTAGGGCACCGTGTCCGCCCGCCTGTCTCAGAAGCATGGCATTTTAGTCTTTGTTTATGAAGCTCTGGCACCAAATTATCCTTCAGGCTTATCCTGCAGCTGTGGGATGGCTTTGGAGATTAAAGTTGGTTACTGAACCCATTGTAATGCCTTGAGAGGGCAGAACAAGGCTTTGGAGGAAAAATAGAAGTGTATGTAGTATATGCTAGCGTGTTACCTAGCCTGGGAAATTAAACAAAAACAAAAACAAAAAAACTGTGGTTTAATTTTTATAACAACAAATAAAGAGTCCACAGCATTCCTTGGTTTCAGTCTGTGAGGTGATACCATCTTTACAAAGTAGGGGTGACCACCTCCCACTGTCCTGTCTTTTGCTTGAGTTTACTTACGGAAGAGGTTGGGCTCTCTCTCTATGGTCAGTGTGAATCCATTTCCGGGTTCATAGATCCGGAAGAAGACCATGGCCACATTCTGGGAAGACCTGATGCTCCTTCTAGTAAGACCGTTCTCACAGAAATCTGTGTACCGCTTCGCCATGGGTAGAGGGTGATCCTGAGAACTTGGGAAGTGCTCCCCTTTGAGGATCCAACCATCAAATACCTTCAAATAACAACAACAACAACAATAATATACAGACTGAAACGGTCACTTTCACCAGCTCCTGAACCAGACTTTGCCAAGAAGAAAGGGCAAAGCTACCCGGCAACGAGTCTTCAGTTGTAGGTGAGGAACTCACAGCCCCTACTCACAGCCTGCCTGCTTTTCATTAGTGTATATTTAGACCCTATGCATATTAGTTGCAAGTAATATTACTGATTAATATTTTTCTGCATAAGCCTTCAAAGTTGCTAAGTTAAAACATCTTCTCATACTTTATCACCTAGTTTGGTAAAAGGAAATTAATTACACACGACACTGATTTTTCTTCTGTCTTTTCCACATTTAGATGAACTCTGTTGGAGTACTGTTTGGATTTCATTTGACTTCAGTTTCTATTTTCCTCTTATCAGAGAAATGTGAATAGCAACATATCTCAAAGAATAAGCAACACCAACAACGGATCTGGATATGATGGAGGGTGTTTGTAATAATCCCAGGACCTCGGTGGCTGAGGGTGAGCATCATAGTTTGCAGCTAACCTGGGGTATAAGGGGTGATTGTATCAAAATGAGAGAGTGAAGGAGGACGAGTGAGGGGGGAGAGAAGGTTGGAGCATCAGGCTTCTTTGGCAGCGGTTCACTCTTCACATTAAAGAAAAAAGTCACTTCAAGTTATTATTACTTTTTATATATTTATAAATGCCACAGTCAGGTGGTGCTGGCTAGTAAACCTTGTAAGATTTCCTCTATGCTTTGCTTCCTGGGACAAAGGGTCAAAGTCAACTTGACACTGCTCTCAAAATATCACCGCAGGCCTCCATTTTAATGAGTCCATCACAGCAAAATTGGCAACAACGGGCTTGCAAATTATTTCTAGCGAGCTTGTCAGGGTCCCAAATGGCTCTACTTTGGCGGTCTTAAGCCTAATTGTTTTCTTGGGGCAGTAGGGCTCCACGCAGCCTCCCTCAGCTGACCTGCGCGGCTGTGGAGACTGAAGCAGGGACGCTGTGGGGGCTGGGTAACTCATGCTAATCTCAAATTATACCTGCTTTCAGCATCCCTCCCCCAACCAGTGCCTTACTACTCCATCAGCCTGGCTCTGAAGAGTCTCTACGCTCCAGGAAGAGCGAGATGGGTCCACAACTCAGGGAGCAAAAGGAGAATTCGTCTATTTTAGCGGTAGACTTCTGCCATGTTTTGTCTGCCCCAGATTACATTACAGCGTCTCACACTGCCAGTTCAAGTGCTAGGAAGTTCCCAGGAGTTGGGGAGAGCACGGAAGATAAATTAAACCACCGGCGTCCAGGGGCGCTAGACCTGCAGTAAATGGGGCGAGCCCCTTCCTTGGAATCCGACCTCCTGGGCTCCCTAGGTGCGCTTCTGCGACTCAGGCACTTATTGGTTCAGAGTTGTCCCCCATGTGGCCACGCTTAGGGGCGCTCGGGCTGAGACTGCGTGGAGTGGGGACCCCCTCACCTTCAGAAATTCCCCACCCTGGCAGTCGATGGAGACCAAATCGTAGTGGATAGTGATGAACTCCTCCGGTTCCGCGATGAAGAAAGCGGCGCAGTGCAGCTGCGGTCGATCGGCGGTGAAGGTGAACTGGCCAGAGAGGCTCAGCATGTCCAGGCACCCTAGTAGAGAGCATGGAGCCCGGGGTCTCCAGCTGCCTAAGGAAGCTGTTCACAACACTCCCCATTCTCCGGCTCTGCAGCGCGCCCCAAACTGGAGCCCCCGGCTAAGGCAGCGCTGGGGTCCCTAGCTTTGGTTTGGAAAGAGCCTTTTCGGTTGCCACAACCCGGAGGTCCCAGCGAGCCCCGCCCCCTTCCCTAGGCTGGAGATCCTGCAAACCTGTGTCCTAGGTGCGGAGCTCCAGCCTCCCGCCTCCCAGGCGCCCCCCACACCGGAGCAGGACAGCCCCAACTCACTCAGAGCCCGGCGGTACGGCTGCTCCTCTGCCAGGTCCCTCTTCAGATTGGCGCTGAAGAGCAGGAAAGGGTCGTAGTCCAAGGCTTCTTGCATCTGGCAGGGAAAGTGGATTCGGTCCGGCAAAGTTCAGAGGGAACGAAAGAAAATGAACCAAGAGGAAGACAGCTTCGTGGAAGCTCAGAGAAGCCAAGAGGGGCGTGGGGGAAGTCCATGTCTCCCTAGTCTAGAGAAAGAATCTTAGACACTCTCCATCAGTGTACCCAGGCCAGAGAAAGGTAGGCAGTTAGGATGCCCAGAGGCAAGGAAAAAGTCTAGGTAAATCAAGGGGAAAAGGGTGCCTGCTGTCGGTTGCTGAATACTCACGGTAAACGTGTTAAGAATCAAGGAAGGATGGCTCACCTCAAGGTACCGGCTCTCTCCCCTTAGGGCTGTCAGGAGGAGCAGAATGAAGTGACATTGGAGTTTGAAGTTCGGTGGCATGCTGGCCTTGTCTCTGCAGCTGGTGCGCTCCCTCGCTCGGCTGCAGAGATCTTAGCCGCTCCTTCCCACACCTTCGCCCACGCTGAGAGCTCGAGGCTGCTGGGGTCCCTTCACTGGGTCTCTTTTATAGAGCAGTGGAGAGAGGGGAGGCTCTCTGCCCCTTAACTGATCGGGAGCTTAGTTACCATGGGTTACCCTGCCTCGGTGACAAAATACGTGGCAATGACGAGGGTCCAGCTCTCAGCCTGTCCCGGGATTATTCACCAAGAATGACTTCAATCACTAGAACCTGTGGCTGACCTGAACATACAGGAGAAAGAATGAGACAGAGGCAGTCCGAGGGAAGGCGTTTTACTTGGGCTGTCAAGCATTATATTACACTCATATTATATGTATTCAGGGAAATTGTAATTTAAAAAAAAAAGTGACAAAGTTATACAATTGCGTGAAGTATCCAGACACATACGACCTCATCATGGGGCCCAGTCATATAACTGTGCATGGGATCCTCATGGGAACGGCCAGGGAGCAGTATCAGTGCAACTATCACGTGCCCCCTTAAGAAACATGAGGTGCCTCCAGCTTCAAAGCGTTCACAGAGCCTGGTTTTACAAAATACTGCAGAAATTGAAGTCCACACCTTTTCCAAACCCAGTTTATTTGAGGTTCTTTAATGCTTACACCTCCCTTCCAACCCACCTACTCTAGATAGGAGAGAAAAGAGGTTAATGGGAACAGGAGAAGCAGACCTTTTTGGACCCAGTTCCTAAGAGTGATTCCCCTGGTGTTGTCAGCAGGATTTCAGCAGGCCAGCAATTTCACCAAAGTTGCTGCTGGAACCTGGAGCGGCAGCAGGACCTGGAGCCCCGAAATGTTCTCTGGAGTGGTTCTCTCTAGGAGTATCTCGAAGGGGAGCAATGAACAGCCAAACAATACCAAGACCCAAAAAGCCCACCTCCTGGTTTGGGATTAATATTTATATATAATGGTATATGATTATATAGAATAAAGCATATATTTATATATGTGTGTGTGTGTATATATATATATATATATTAAGATGTATTTCAGCTGGCAAAAACCAAGCCCCCGCATGAGGTGGTTCATCTTCTAATGGATGAACATCACCTGTTCTCTCACAAGTCTGTTCCCCATCCCACACTTGGGATCAAAACAAAAACATGTTTATAGCCACTATACTATTCCTTGTCTTACTCCAGTCCCTTTTCTAATCAGCATTCCCTTCATGAGAAGTAAGAGTTTACAGATGTCTGGGTGCTAGCTAGGTTGTTCCCTGACCCGTATGTTTCACTGTGTACACACTCCTGGACAGTTCTCAGTGGCCAGGGCTTTAGCCCCACTGGAATTGCTGAACAAAGCACATCACTCCACCCTGTGCTTCCAAACACCTGGGTCTCTTGGATTCACTGGTGGGGAAAAACCGCTGAAGTTTCCCCAACTGATGCACAGGTCCAGTTGAGTGATGGTGGTGGTGGTGGTGGTGATGGTGGTGGTGGTGGTGGTGGTGGTGGGTGGTGGTGGTGGTGGTGGTGATGGTGGTGGTGATGGTGGTGGTGGTGGTGGTGGTGGTGGGTGGTGGTGGTGGTGGGTGGTGGTGATGGTGGTGGTGATGGTGGTGGTGGTGGTGATGGTGGTGGTGGTGGTGGTGGTGGTGGGTGGTGGTGGTGGTGGTGGGTGGTGGGTGGTGGTGGTGGTGGGTGGTGGTGGGTGGTGGTGGGTGGTGGTGATGGTGGTGGTGGTGGTGGTGGTGGTGGTGATGGTGATGGTGGTGGGTGGTGGGTGGTGGTGGTGATGGTGGTGGTGGTGGGTGGTGGGTGGTGGTGGTGGTGGTGATGGTGGTGGTGGTGGTGGTGGTGGGTGGTGGGTAGTGGTGGTGGTGGGTGGTGGGTGGTGGTGGGTGGTGGTGGGTGGTGGTGGTGGTGGGTGGTGGGTGGTGGTGGTGGTGATGGGTGGTGGTGATGGTGGTGGTGGTGGTGGTGGTAGTAAGGATCCAGACAGGAGTTACAGATAAGCTTACCTTTGCCAAATGGCAGAAGATCATGGCTTCTGCTTTCTGTCCAGAGCTATGGACAATGCAGAGAGTCCCCTTTAGTCTTCCTATGCCTAAGCAACAGGTGGCAAGTGCTGCTAGAAGCAGAACTCAAGACCACAATGGAAAGCTTTAATGGCAGAAAAAGGGTTACATCTGTGGTTTTTAAACTACTTAAAAGTAACAGGAAACTCCTCATGATATTGGAACTTTTGATGTTTTCACATTTGAGACAACACTGAGCTCTGTGGGGGTTGTGCTGCAGGATTTTCAGCAGGAGGTCTTCCCATCCCAGTCTGTAAACTGTACTTAGACCAGACAACAGAGCAGAAAGGGCACACACAAGCACTGGCCACCATGCTCTCCTCTCCATCCTCCACACAAATTAGGTATCTGAATTTCAAATAGGGACCCAGAACCTTGAGAGAAAGGACGGAAGACGAAAGTGAATAGTTTAGCAGCACCTGCCTGCCTTAAAGTCATCAGGCTCCTTCAGGACCATCTCCCATCCCATTGTTCCCACGTAGAGATTTTCAGGCACATTCACCCTGCATACCGTGACCTACCCTACTCTCCCATTATGTGGACCAGGCCTTGGCTTTGCCTAGGGTTCACCCCAACACTGACATCCAGCACAACGCTGTCCTTTTTTCCACTTTGGGGGACTTGACACCTGTGTCATCTCAGCTTCAAGTTACTCATTAATATCATCAAGACAATATTGTTCTCTGACCCGCCGACCCCTTCGAGTACACTCCCACCCCCCCACCCCCCCGCCTTTCCCCTACCCCCCACCTCCACCAGCACATTGACAATGATATCATCTGCATGCTTGCACAAAATAATAAATAGATAAATAGGCTTGGGTTTTTTTTAGGTTTTTAAAGAAACAAAGATAGAGCTAGTCATAGTGGAACATACCTGTAATCCCAGCGCTCAAGAGCTGCAGAGGCAGAAATAGGGAAGACTGTGAGCTCCAGGCCAGCTTGGTTGCATAGTGAGAACTTGTCTCAAAAAAAAAAGGGGGGGGGAGGGAAGGAGAAAAGAAAAAGACTGTGGAATAAAACTTACCACAGTTAGCCAAAACCAATAAGCCTGTTTCCACTTGCTTTCCCAGTGTCTTGTTGTTTGACTTGGCTGCCATTTATTTTCTTGTAGTGAGACAATGACATGAGCTGACCTCTCCAGCTGAGGTCTAGAGCTTACCCATCCTGCAGATCGGGGACTTGTGTAGATGCACAGTTCCACCCACCACTCCACCTCTGGCAACCTAACCCTAACCCTCTACCTTGTGCCATCAAAAGGTGGCTATTTTAGATACTTCATAGAAGCAGAATCCTCAGTACTCAAGAAGGCCGGGATCCTAGAGCTACCAACCACCATGGGACACATAGCAAGAGCCAGGCCAGGCAGTGGTGCCACATGCCTTTCATCCCAGCACTTGGGAGGAAGAGGCAAATGGATCTCTGTGAATTCAAGGCCAGCCTGGTTTACATTGTGTGAGTTTCCTGACAGCAAGGGCTATGTAGAGAGATCCTGTCTCAGAAACAAAAATAACAAACAAACAATAATGACAACAAAACCCCACCAGAACCCTGTGTATTTGTCACCTATGCTTGGCTTATTTCATCTGAGGTTCCTCTAGATTTAATATGTAATGGAATTTCCTTCCCTTTCTTTGAAAATAGCCATCTCAGCACACAACAGATGTGAAGTTGTAGGTAACTGGCAGGAATTGCTGTTTTCAAATAGAGTTTATCTTTCATTCACAATAGAAAACATGAGAGGTGAGCTATAGTAGCCATGTTTGCGTTATATACTAGAGGGTATGCTCTGCTATTTCTGGATAACACACTGTGTAATAACATTTCAGTAACCACACAAGTGCAAAACAAAACAAACCCCACATGGGTTCAACGAGCTCTTTGGTCATAATTTATCTTATCTGCGAAATGGTAGTATATTCTAGAAATTGCTGTAGGCATCAAATAGTGTAAGTAATACAGAAAGAATAGATATAAATGGTAGCTGTTATTAAATTACCAATCCTATTCTACGTCTTCATCACCAGGGTTTTACTTCTAATGATAACAGCTTTGTAAGGGGCATACATGGGATATGTTTTCATATCATTATTAAATTGGAATGAATGACTTCACATTAGGCCATTAACTGACTTTAAAAGTCACAGCTAGAAAATGAGAGGACTAGATTAGAATCTAATTGCAGAGCTGCATTTCAAAAGATGAGCCAGGCGTAGCTCCCGTTAAAGACTGTGTGCACAACGGAGAGGAGCTAGTCTCATCAAAGAGAGGCGATGAGACACAGAGTGGAATAAAATTGACAAGACGGGGGAATGGGAGACATTGATGTTATAAAGCAGGAATAGGAGAGAGTGGGACCCCATCTCAAGGATTGTTGAGTGACATCATGTGTTAAAACCGAGAAGGTTAGAAATAAGAAAGTGTGGTCAGTGGGAACACTTCTGAAGGTACTGGTGGGAGGGGAAAAAAGTGAAAGAGGGCACGATCTGCCCGATTCTCACAACGAACAAGAAGCCAAGTCCACACTACAAAGCTATCTCTCTATCCAGCCGGATGATCAGTTCTTCTCCAAACACATGGGGGGAAAAAAAAGACTCCTAGAAATGAGTCACCAGCAATAATAATTTGGGATTTTAAAAATAACTGGACAAGCAGCAAAGAGTGAGATGGCACAGCCCAAAGCAAGTGGCAGAGGATCAGTCGCTGTCAAGGAGGCCTCATGTTGCTCACGCTTGTGCAGGTCCTCCTGACTTTGGAGGGACATTATTCTCTCAGCTCTCTTCAGGCGCACTCTAAATTATCCCATGACTAACATCCACCCCAGAGATTATAATGAAATACCATTTCATATCCCTCGCTCCCTGCATCAAAGGGAAAGAAAGGTACAGCGAGGTCCAGACCCAGCAATGTGTGTCACCGGAGAGTGGTGACATGCCCTGGGATGTGACACCACCTGCAATATCTGCCTCTTCCCTGAAAGAGAAGAAATAATGTGCAAAGCTTCACGCTTCCGGTGTCTTCAAAAGATCTGAAGGACAGAGGTTTACAGGACTTTGAAAAGGACAGGGGGCTGGAGAGATGGCTCAGAGGGTAAGAGCACTGACTACTCTTCCAAAGGTCATGAGTTCAATTCCCAGCAACCACATGTTGGCTCACAACCATCTATAATGAAATCTGTATACATAACAAATGGATATCTTTAAAAAAAAAATAAATAAAGCTTTAAAAAAAAGAAAAAGAAAAGGACAGGAACAGAGAAAGACACACCCTAGGCAACACTTAGCTATCGGTGGTAACTTCTTGCCTTGCTGTTGCACAACACCCCACCAATGGGTTGGAAAAATGCATAAAGGACAAAATAAGACACTATCGATACATCGATCGCCTCAGGCCTTGGAGTGGCTCGACACAACACTGTGTAGTCAGAGCACCAGACAGCAGCCTACGGGAGAAATCAAGAGTCTCGGGCTGAGGTGACCCTAGTTCTGGCCATCACGGAAGTTCCTATACCGGAACCTCCCTACTGAACACTTCCTGCACTCAACCTCAGGAGCCAGAGAAACGACTATTATTCTTATGATTCATTAAGGTTTAGAAAGACCCGTTACTCAAAGAAGAGCTAACGCAGGCCCTTCTTCTAACCCACGTTCCTGGGCTTTGCCTTGGGGAGTCTCCAAGCTTGCCAGCTATACGACAGCTTTTGTCCGTAAAGCCGTTGACTCAGTCACCATCTGTGTCGATGTGTGGCCTCGTTCCCAGACAGCCACTTCCAGACCGAGTCAACATCTGTTTAAAAAAAAAAAAAAAAAACTAGATGCGGTGCCAAAATGGACTTATGAGGGGGAAGAGAGTGGCTAAAGAACAGATGCCAGAAACCTCCAGACCTCAGCCCTGTGGCCTGCAAGCCCCCGCCAGCTGGTGCCAGCACTCTGAAGCATCGCAAAGCACTCTCCCCTTTTCTGTGCTGACATTTATACGTTTCTGATTGGCACCGCTATGGGCATTTCCTCTAGGGTACCTGGGTAAGGAAGGCTAGCTCATGTTGAGGAATGAGGGTTTAGACAATATAATGAATACGTGTGTGTGTGTGTGTGTGTGTGTGTGTGTGTGTGTGTGTACCTTGCTAGTGTTGATAAACAACTGAATAAACTATAAGTGGAGAGACCAGACAAGTCTCTCATACAGAGTAATATGAAAGCGTTTATGTTGGTATTCTTCAAATGTGGGCATTAAATTAGTAATTAGTGCTTTCCTTCCCCCCTAAGTATGGGAAGGGTGAGCTAGGAGTAGCATTAACAGTAAAAAATCCAACAAAACACTGTCTAAAGCAGACTGTAGTTGGTATCAGTAGTCAAAAAAAAAAAAAAAAAAATCAGATTGACAGTATGATCCTTGATCTAACACAATAAAAATGGCACATTTTACCTCTGAGATCTTCCTCTTCCAAACCCTTACAGCTTGGTCTAATCATGGCTAAAGCATGAGACAGTGTCCAACAGAGAGGCATCTTGCACTGTATCTAAGCAATGCTCCTCAAAACCGCCAGACGTTCAAGTGTATGTGCGTACACGCACTTGTGCTAAGATGGGCTTAGGCGCGCGCGCGCGCGCGCACACACACACGCACACAAGCAATCTGAGAAATTGTCCCAGCCAGAAGTAGCCTAAGAAGACATGACACACATACATAAAGCCAAACCCTAGATGGGACCCTGAAACTGAAAAAGAGCATCAGGAAAAGCTGAGGAAGTCAGAATAAAGGGCTGTGTGGTTTGAGGGTTTGGGGCTGTTTGCTTGCTTTTCTATATAGAAGCTGTTTAGTCTGATGGGGCCCCATTTGTCCATTATTGGTCTTGTTTCCTGCACTGTAGGAGACCCATAAAGACAACGTATGTTCCCTCTTATATGTGGACTTTTGCTTCAAACCATTAGGTGTGTGTGTTGAGCTTAGAGTACATATAGAAGCAGGAAACTGGGAAAGGGCCATTACGAAGTGGGGGCAAGAAAGATTTGATGGAGGGGTATAGTAGGAAACAGATGATAAAAACAGGAAAGAGGAATAACAGGGGGCGGGGCTTTGCATGGGGAGGGGAGGGTAAGTGAGAAGGTGTGGGCGGATAACTTACACTAAGGATATTGAGGGGATTATACAAACCCCTACTATATTAAAAGCTTCCAAAAACAGTACATATTTTTAAAAGTGTAGGTGGAGTCACCCTACATGGGGGAATGAAGCATCACAAGTTGGTCTTGGTGTTACCTCATTGCAGAAAAAGAGAAATCTGTTCATGGAAACATGAATGGAGTTTAGAGAGAGCAGAAGTGGTTTTTATTTGAATGTACCACCATGATTTTAGAGACGTGACTTTTTTTTTTTTTCTTTCTATCATAAAAACAACCAAACTGTGCTCATGATTAAAAAAAAATTTTTTTAACTTAAAATACAGACAGAAGGAAAACTCATAATGCCTCCTTAATTCTATCATTCATATACAACCACAGTTAACGTGGCACTTACCAATCCCAGAGACTGTACACGTGGGGTTTCCTTTACAGAAATGAGGTCATAGTTCACATTTACAGTGTAACTCCTTCATGCCACGCCACAAAACACGTCTGTGTACGTACCGCCCCCCTTACCCAATGACAGCATAGTGTTTCCATTCGCACAAATTACTATTGTATTTAACCAGCCTATGGAAGAACACTTCTACTGTTTCAAGTAATTAAATTATATGTTTAAATCCTTTATTTTAATTCTCCAGACTTGAAAGTAAGCACTGAAAGTCAATAGATTGTCAGCTGTGGTATCTCCTGTGACTGGGGCCAAGGGAAAGTCACAGGAAGACGACTCATTCACATACACAGGTTAGAAGGAGAGACAGGCCAATTATTTTTCATAAAATCATAGGCCCTCTGAGTCAGACGTGCCCCCCCCCAATACACACCCATGCCTCTATCTCAATTTGGAGTTTGAAAGCAAAGGACTGCAGGCTGAGGTCAGACCGAGCAAGGTGTCTGCCTCATTTATGATGCTAAGATGGGCTTAGATAGGCTGCATATGGCGTTTCGTAGCACACTGCCCCTGTCTGGACAGACCTCTCGGTGTGATGAGATCAAAAGAGGTCAAATTAATCTCAATGATGTGTCAAATTAGTAATCATATTAATCTCATATTGTCACCTGCTCTTTGGCAGATTTGATACACCACATGTAGGACTGATTATGCAGATGATTTCTGGTAAATTAAAACATCTGTTCCACACGTTACAAGCCTTGAAGGTGAAGGTCTTACTGAAGGTGGGATTCAGTTACGCACGGAATGTTGACATGGCTACCTTGTATAGCGGTTTGCCAGCATCTCAACTCGCCCTTTGTGTCCTTCTTGTGTCTCCCATCAGGAGGATATATTCTGGTGCACCGGGCAATAAGCTAGTTTGTTTTTCATTCATAATACACACTGACATGAACTATAAAAGTGAGAATGAAAAATATGGAATAACTATGAGAGATTTATCTTTTCCCCTCATAAAAAAAAAATAAATAAATAACTCACGAGGCCACAAAGGACAGGAAAGGTGGGCATGATAGAAATCATTCCAGGAGGCCTGAGCAGCCTATGTCAGCTTTGACAATACCTACAGCTGTGTCTTAACCCATGCGTGCTCCTATTACAAGACAACTGGGTGATTTAGAGACAATAGAAGTTTACTTCTCAGAGTTCTGGAAACTAGGAAGCTGAAGATCAAGGTGTCAGTGGACTTGTGTCTGGTTAGGGCTCCCCTCTGCTCCCAGTATGGTGCCTTGATGCTGTATGTTGTTGAGGAAGAAAAGCTATGATGAGCCGGGCGTGGTGGCGCACGCCTTTAATCCCAGCACTCGGGAGGCAGAGGCAGGCAGATCGCTGTGAGTTCGAGGCCAGCCTGTCTACAAAGCAAGTTCAGGACAACCAAGGCTACACAGAGAGACCCTGTCTCAAACAACAACAAAAAAAAAAAAAAAAAAAAAAAGCTATGATGTCATATGACAGAAGAAATGAAAGGGCAAGAGCTTTCCTTTCAACCTGGAGCCCCCATGAGGGCACTAGTCCTCTTCCTAACAATGAAGCCCCCGTGACTTAATAACTTTTGGGCCCCCAACTCTTAATAATCTTGTGTCAAGATGAGGTTTCAAGACAAATATTGGAAAAGACATCATCATTCAAACCCTAGCACATGTTATGTTTTACTTTAGTGAGATCTCTGGGGGGGAGGGGGAAGCTTCAGTTTGCTGTGATGGCTTCATTTTCCCTTGTTCTAGCTATGGTTACTATTGCTGTGGCAAAACCCTAGCCAAAAGTGATCTTGTTGGGAGCTGGAGATTATTCAGCTCAGCTTACACTTCCATATCTATAGTCCATCACTGAAGGAAGTCAGGACAGGAATTCAAGCAAGGCAGGAACTTAGCATCAGGAACTGATGCAGAGACCATGGAGGGGTGCTGCTTACTGACTTGCTCTTCATGGCTTGCTCTACCTGCTTTCTTACAGAACCCAGGACTACCATCCACAGTAGGCTGGGCTATTTCCCATCAATCATTAACTAGGAAAATGCCGCCTCAGGGTTGCCTACAGCTCGAGGCATTTTCTCAACCAAGGCTCCCTCCTCTCAGATGACTTGTTTGTGCCACATTGACATAAAACTATCCAGCACACTCCTCTTTAACCTTTTCTTAGTTGTTTTTCAACAGAATAATGAAGTGATTTTGGGGGGGTTGGTTGTTTGGTTTTGGTTTGGGGGGCTTTTTGTTTTTGGGTTTTTTTGTTTTGTTTTGTTTTGTTTTTAAAGACAGGGTTTCTCTGTGTAACCTTGGCTGCCCTGGACTCAGTTTGTAGACCAGACTGGTCTTGAACTCATATCGATCTGTCTGCCTCTGCCTCCTGAGTGCTGGGATCAAAGGTGTGTACTACCATGCCCAGCTAATGAAGTGATTCTTAAGCTTTAGTTTCTCATGGTGGAGCATGCCTTTAATCCAAACACTAGGGAGGCAGAGGCAGGCAAGATCTCTACGAGTTCAGTGACAGACTGGTCTACATACCAAGTTCTAGGACAGCCAAGGTCATGTAGCAAGACTCTGACTCAAAAATATTTTTAATAAATAAATAAGCAGATAGATGGATGGATAGATAGACAGACAGACAGACAGACAGACAGACAGACAGATAGATAGAACCTATCACCTGGGGACCTTATTAAAAGTGAAAAGATTGACTTTTACCAGGACTGGAGTAGGACCAAGAAATCCATACTTCTCGGTCACTCTGGGTATTCCTAACCCAGTGGTCTTGGGGTCTATATTAGGAGAAATCCTTGAGAAAGAATGAGTAACAGCAGGGATCTTGGGTGGCATCATGCTCGGGGTTGGATTCTTCCCCTACCACTTAGGGCTCTGAGCAGGTTATTTGCTCTCAGTCCAGGTTTCAGGCCTATAAAATGGAAATATCAGAGCATGGATGAACCTCGAAAACACTTGGCTGAGTGAAAGACACAAAAGGGCAGACATGTGGGTCCATTTGGGGAGCCTAGACCAGGATGACCAGATAGTGGCTCCCTGGGTTTAGTGGAGGAAAGAATAGGGAGCTTTCGTTTAATGATGAAAAAGTCCAGGAAATGGGAAGTGGGAGTAGTTGCACAGCAATGCACACATATTTAATACTATCAAGTTGTATACTTAAAGATAGCAAATTTACTTGTGATTATTTTACCAGAATAAAAAGAAAGATATAGGTATAAGAATGAGGATAACATTTCATTTTTAATACACATAGTATCTCTGCTCCCTAAGGTTCTGGTGGCTATTGAACAAGATAACATGGAAAGTAAGACAGGGCCTTAAGAACCATGAGCAAGATGTGCCCACTTGTTAATGCCCGGCTGGTGCTCTGGAGAAGGTCCAGGGTAGTTTCTCTGGATGCGGATGCTCTTCTAGTTCACTTTATCTCTTGGGTGGCCAGAACTGATGGCTCAGGCAACCGATCAGGATTGAAAGAAGAAAAAGGAAGGAAGGGGAAAAGGAGCCCAAGGTTTCTTCTCTAGGGACTGGCTGCGCTGTGGCTGAGGAGAACTTAAACTGACCACAACTTTCCTATGGCTAAGGCTGTAAAAGCGGCTTCTGGCTGGAAACGGCACGGAGGTCATAAAGGGAGGCTCTTTGATCTGTACATAGGCCTCTTTGCAGAGACCTCCAATGAGTTGGTGTAAACTTAGGCTTATTAGCCATAGAAGGCTGATGGCCCTGAGTCTGCTAACTTATTTGCAAATCTACAGAGAAATAAGAAATAAGATAGAGATAGAAAATAAACCACTCACACACATACATTCAAGAGAAGAGGATCAGGAGAAAAGGTGGATGAAGTCAGGCATCTTAACTTCAACTGAAGTTAAGCTGCTCTATCTTTCTTCCTCTGCTCTCCTCAATTTTCCACTCAATTTTCTCCTCCTCACGTTTATTGTAGACCATACTTATACTTCTGAGAAAAGGGAATTACCTCATAGTCAAAAGTGTACAATTAATCACAAAAACAGATGAATTCTAAACTACAACAGGTTACATGTTTTAAATCTAAACATTTCTTATCTATGTATCCATTACATAAGCTCATGGTGAGTTCAAAATGGCGAAGGTTGGCAGGGTCTAAGGTTAATAGGGTCTGAAACTTACAAGAGTATACAACTTATCAGTTAGGACGGACCTGACTATACATTATCCAGCTATCTCTTAGTTCATATGAGCTCAGGACAATAATTTTGTCTGTCTTTCATTCTAAGAAACAGAGGAAATTCAGACATCTGTAGGTAACTTCATTCTACATAGGTTCACATGCAGTTTAAACAAATTTGGCTATATTTATGGTGAAATACCAGGATTCATGGTGCCATCTGTGGTGGAGGCTTATCTGAAGCCACAAATCTGCTGGTAGGCTATCCTAGTGAGGCATCTGGAGGTCCACAAAGGTATTTATTGCAACCATTAACTAACTTTAACTTTTAAAACTATTTGAGCCAAATCAGGAATTCCATAATCAGGGATTAATTCATCTGGATAACAAAAAGTACATCTTCAATAAGATCCTCTAGAAAGTTTGCTCAATCAGAGCTAGTCAGTACCTAGAAAATAACAATTCACACCAATGCCAGATGTATTTACTTTTGGTTTTTCAAGACAGGGTTTCTCTATGTAATCTTGGCTATCCTGGACTCGCTTTGTAGACCGGGCTGGCCATGAATATAGTCCTGGCTGTCCTGGACTCACTTTGTAGACCAAGCTGGCCTTAGACTCACAGTGATTCACCTGCCTCTGCCTCCCTGGGTGCTGGGATTAAAGGCATGCACCACCATGCCCAGCTCTAATGCCAGATTTCAGAGAGATGCAGCAGTGCACAATTGACAGGGTAGTCAGAGGTTGGAGGCAATTCTGGGGTACATCACAATACAGACCTTGTAAATACCGGATCACCACCAGAGATCTCTCATGCCTCCTGGACTTTCCCAAATCAATGGCTCCTGACAGCATGTCAGAGGCTGGAAGCAGTTTCGGGGTACATCGTGGTATAAGACCTTGCAAACACCAGATCACCTTCTAGACATCCCACATGCTTAGTGAGCTCCCTGAACAGGGTGGCTCTTGGCACCCACTGATGCAATAATGGCAACGCTCTTACAGAAGCAACTAACTGCCTTCTGGTTAAATGTGATGCCTATTCCACAGGAGCAAATTCACTTCTGGTACTATAAACCTGGTCAGAGAGCCATGGCTGGGCAGGACACGGGTCCTGGTAGGAAAGCTATTGGGTTTTTGCTATAGTATATTTGTGTCTATAGACACATCTGCTTTGGTCAAAAACTTTTTTTTTTTTTTTTTTTTTTTTTTTTTTTGCACTGGTCAGCAGTGACTGCAGAGACTCATAACTGGTCAAAGGGGTAAGAATGAATGACTGTTGGATGTCCAACCATAAATGGAATATCTGTAGCTCCCTCTCCACAGCTCAGCAAACATCACGGAAGCGATAGCACAAAGACCATAAGAGCTGAAGGGAGTGAGGGCAGCACTGTACAATGCTGGTTTTCAGGCACGGCAAGGCTGTAGTACTTTGGAAACCACAAAAGCTGTGCTTATCTGCAAAAGATCTTCGGGAGACTGGGCCTGTCGACACCCTGTCTTGGAAGGGAGAGTGCTTTGTGGGGCCTGACACTTCCCTGAGGATTCATTGGTGTGGTACCTGTGGTCATGTGAAGGACCTCTTACTCATGATCCTGTGAGCAGCCCTAATGAAACTTCCTGGGTCATGAGAAAGGGGAAGAGGAGGAGGAAGAAGAGAAGGAGGAGGAAGAGGAAGGGGAAGAGGAGGGGGGAGGGGGAGGAGGGTGAAAGGAAAGAAGAGACATGAAAGTAGAACCGCTAGTTGAGTAGAAAGTGACTGATAAGGTGGTGAACATGACTGAAACGCATTATGCCTGCACATAAAAATGTCAAAATGAGCAGAGAGTGGGGGCACACCTTTAATTCCAGCACTTGGGAGGCAGAGGCAGGTGCATCTCTGTGAGTTCCAGGCCAGCCTGGTATACAAAGTGAATCCAGGACAGCCAAGGCTACACAGAGAAACCCTGTCTCAAAAAAAAAAAAAAACAAGGAAAAAACGAAAAAGAAAAGAAAGAAACATTTAAAAATAAGAAAAGAAATTAAAAGATAGGGCTTAGCCTGTAAGGATTAAACACTGGCTGGCTGAGAACTGTGACAGTCTTCTCAAGTAAAACCTTTCCTCGGGCCATCTTAGGAAGTGGGTGATTATTCATCTAGTTACCAGGCCAGACTGGGGGCCTGGCCAGACTAGAGACTTCATCTTTTGTTTGTTTTGTTTTGTGTTTTGAGACAGGATCTCTCTGTATAGCCCTGGCTATCCCGGAACTCACTAGGTAGACCAGGCTGGCCTCAAACTCACAGAGATCTGTCTGCCTCCCCCTGCAGAGTGCTGGGATTAAAGCCATGAGCCATAACACCTGGCTAGAGACTTGAGAACGGAACGCTTACGTCGCTCCCCATCCATCCCACCAAATCTACAACTGCTTCTAGAAAGAAAAACAAAACTGCCTTACTCTCTAGGATCAGTAGAGACTCCACTCAGGGAACACACTGAGGTTAAACTGCACTTAACAACACAGTTATGAACAAGCTTGGGCAGCCTCGCCCTGGGGACCCAGCCTGACTTCTCCACAGCTCTGCAGTAGCTCCTCACCTGCCTCCCTGAATCATTCCAACTGCACACAGAGCTTAGCACGCCGCCTACTTTTGTGCAAGTACATCCTTAAACAATCTTTATTTAAAAAGAAAGAAGGAAACCCACAGTTGCAAATAGCAAGGACAAACATTTATTCCACTCAATTAAATTTAATTACGAAAAGTCCCTCTTTGTTTTTCATGGGATTTATTTCTGAGTTGATAAAGTGAGCCTGAGGTTCTTTTTTTTTTTTTTTTTTTTTGGTTTCTAATTAGTTTTGGTTCCCGCTGGTGCTGAGCGGCTTTGTTTAGTTTTAAATGTTACAAGGGCTTATTAAAAGCTTTTCTCCCCTTGGCTTCCTGTCTTTAATCTTCCTTCCTAAAGTCGAGCAGAAAAAAACTAAGTCTGGCTTCATTTGCTGTTACTTTTTGTGAATGCTGATGGACAAGTAGATAGGTTTTCTTTGGGAATCAGGATGACGAACACTTCCATCCACGGCTGGGGAAGGACCCTGGGCACATTGTCCTAGCTGGTGCTCCAAAGCATTCTCTGCTTCTTTTGGTTGTTTGCTTTGCTTTTTTGACTTGAACTTAATGGTAATCCTCCTGCCTCAGCCTCCCCAGTGATGAGATTTGAGGTATGAACGACCACAGCTGACAACTATTTTTATTTCCACGTTGTCACTATGAGATCATAAAAACCACATGCTTCACTGCCCGGGGGGAGCTCAGCAAAGCATTCACCTTTCAAATTAACCAACTTATCTTAGACTGTGTCCGTGGAAAGGCTAAATAACTCCAGTTCTGAATAGAAGCCAAATGAGCAACAATGGAGACTCTCAGATCATTTTGATGGAGAGCCAAAGGAGAGAATTTAACAGTAAATGCTTGAGTTTACAGTTTATTGTCCTGAAAGATGAAGACACAGCACAATTGACCTTTACAAGCAACTGACACCTTGAGGATCTGCGTGTCTTTTCATCCATCCATGTCTGTGTCTGGATGGGTAATGTGTGACATTTTATATTCTGCCACTTAACTAGCATGCAAGGGGGAAAAATAAAAGTGTTGTTTCAGCACTCAGGAAGAGGAGGTCATAGGATTATGAGTTAGGCCAGCCTGGGCTACATAGTGAGGTTCTTTTGAAAGAAAGAAAGGGGGGGTGAACAGAGAGGGAGTGAGGGAGGAAGGGAGGGAGGGAGGGAAGGAGGGAGGGAGGAAGGGAAAGAAGAAAAGCTTCCTTTCTCATATATGACTTATCATTTTGCTTTGCTTTGTCTGCTGTTTTGAGAATTCCACCCAGGGCCACATCCATGCTGAGCGCGCGCGCGCGCACGCGCACACACACACACACACCCCACACGCACACATGTACCCATCCCTTACCTCATTCTTAAGACCATCCTCTGGGTATTCTCGCTCCCACCATCCTCCAAAAAGCCTTAACTCTGTTGTCCTCAGATTCCTTACCTATGTGGTTTTTTCTATAGCACTTCAACTCTCCCAAATTTCAACCATAGAATGTTCTATAAGAAGAGAAAGAGGGAGCTGGAGAGATGGCTCAGTGGTTAAGAGTGCTGTCTGCTCTTCCAGAGGTCCTGAGTTCAATTCTCAGCAACCACATGGTGGGTCTTAACCATCTATAATGAGATTGGGTGCCCTCTTCTCGTGTGTATATAATTTATATATGTAATAAATAATAATCTTTTAAAAAAGAAAAAGAAGAAGGACTGGAGAGTTGACTCAGATGTTAGAGCACTGGTTGGTCTTCCAGAGGTCGTGAGTTCAATTCCCAGCAACCACATGATGGCTCACAGCCATCTATAATTAGATCTGGTGCCCTCTTCTGGCATGCAAGCAGAACACTGTATAAATAAGTAAATAAATAAATAAATCTTTTTTTTTTTTTTTTTTTTTTTTTAAGTAGAAGCCAAGCATGCCTTTAATCCCAGCACTCGGGAGGCAAAGGCAGGCAGAACTCTGTGAATTCAAGGACAGCCTGGTCTACATAGTGAGTCCAGGAGAGCCAAGGCTATACAGAGAACCCCTGTCTCAAAAAAAAAAAAACAAAAACAAAAAACAAAAGAAGAAGAGGAAGAAGAGAAAGAGACCAGAGTACCCTCATGTGTCTCAATGTCTCTCTTTCTGTGTATATGTGTCTGTCTTTCTCTCTTTCTCTCTGTCTCTATGGCCCTCCTTTCTTAGCCACATTGTGTGTGTGTGTGTCTGTCTATTCTCCCCCCATCTACACACATACACACACACATATATGTACACACACAGGCACATATGTATACTCACATGGACATACACATGCGTACATGCAAATGTATGCATACACACACATAGACACACACACACACATACAGTAAAGGCTTCTGTCTACAAGCCAAGGAACGAAGCCCACTCCAATAACTGAAAGAGAGGACACCTTGATATTGGACTTGCCAACCTCTAGAATTAGGAGAAATGAACCTCTGATCCTGGCCTGGTGCATAAGCCATCTAGTTTATGGACTCCTGTTATGGCAGCCCAGGTTGACTAAGATACTTTTCATTATTGTTGTTCAGTCCAAGGTAAGTTTATGTTCCAACGTGTATTGGGAGATAATTTATGGACTGAGGATAATGTTTGCCTTTTTGAGCTGTTGGGAAGGTTAAATGAGATAATATGCTAAAAGCTGGATGTCTACTAAGTATAAAACAGACTTCTATAGACACTAGCTCTAGTCTCTGTCTAGAGAGACGGGCCCAACACAACTTAACTTGGCTTTCCTGTCAGGGATAACTGATAGGGCCCACATCTCTTAAGAATGGGGAATGAAGGGCTTCGTTAAGACATCAGTGTGGTTGGTGTTCAAGGCTCTCCAACATCCCTCAACCACCCCTCACCAAATAGCATTGTCTCTTCAAGAAACAACGCCAGGAGTCTGACTGTCTGTTGCCTTGCTTCTGCTCTTGCAGATCACAGGGTTCAAATCCAAAAGATTTCACATTCTGAAGCTAAAAGTTTAGAAGCTAAAGGTTTAGCTCAGCGGTAGAGTGCTTTTCCTGGCAAACTTGGGGTCTTAGATTCAATCCCCAGAACTGCAAAAAAATAAAATAAAATAAAACCCTGACTTTGAAACAGCCCCTCGCCCTATCTGCAAACCAAAAATGCACACGGACACAAAACCATAGTTATGAACCACATGCCAAGTGAGTCAGCCGCAGACTGTACGACAGAGACCCCATAAACCTACCTAGCTGCCTCGTGACATCAAGTCTATTCGTGCAGGTAGATTCTGTGATGTTCACACAGTTATGGAGGCCATCTCATGACACATTTTTCAGAATGTATCCCATCATTAGCAAGGCATTACTCTATGTGCAAGGGTAGGCCCATATGTCATAAATATAAGACTGCAAAAATATAGCCAACAGCAACTGAATCACCCACTCTATTGTAACTCTATTTGGGATTAAATTTTTAAGGCAATGAATGAATGTCTATGGTGAGCAGAAAACACATTAGCCAAACTGACTATAACTGTTTCTCTGTCACAGATGGCAAAGGGTCATTCGGGAGTCCCAGATGAGTCCTTTTAAGCTGGCCAGCAGCTTTCTTTGTTTTCCTGTTGTTCTGTTAAGTGTACAGACCTCTTGCTAATCCTTCTGCCTCCAGCCTTCCTTGGAGAATGACCAGGGCCTGTACTAACTCTCCTGGGCTACTCCCCGGATGATTTAAAAAAAAAAAAAAAAGTCAGATGGATGTATCTTAAAAATATCACCTCCGGGAGTGTTGGGGTAGAAGATCCTGAGAGAGGGGTTATCAAATAAATTAAAAAATAAAAATAAATGAAGTTTACGGTCAAAAAAAAAAAAAAAAAAAAAATCACCTCCACTGAGTTCCCAAACCGTCTCCCAGATGGGTGATATGGCAGGAAATCATAGGTCCATAAACACCCCAGACCCTTCTTTTTTTTTCTGCACTCCAGACACAACGGTCAATTTCTGCAAAATATCAGCAGTGAGTCATACCCAAAGATCAATAGAAAAAGGCTCTGTGGTATTAAACAGAGCCACAAGCTGAAGGTAAAATAGGCCCAGATGACTAACTAAAGGGGCTTCAGAGTGGGGGCAGCCGTGTCTCGTAGGGGATGGAGCTCGTAAAAACAAAACAAAACAAAACAAAACTTCCTGTCACAGCCTTAACAGGACCTTAACAGGATCGATTGGTCCCATGGCCGCCTGCCCAGCACTGAACCTAAGGATCTGTGACCCCCCCCCCCCCCCCCCGGCAAAATCACATAATCAGATTCTTGTCTCTTTCCTTAGAAATGAGGCCACGTGTTATAAAGAGCTCTGGGCGTGTTAGCCAAAGCACTCCTCATGGGTCTTGCTAAAGCAGTAAGGATGGCTCTGTTCAAAAGGGAAGGCGGTAATGGTGTTTTGGAATAAGGGGGATTCCAATTTCAAGCTCAGCTCTGAACACAGCAAAGGAAAGTGGGACACCTATAGCTCGTGCTAGCCCACAGGGAAGTGGGGCTGTTGAGTACAGCAAAAATATTCTCACTTCAGTAAGCTCAACTCAGGGGGCTACAGTCCCCAAAATTCAATCGCCAAAGCCACCTCAGGCCTGTGGTTTCTGGGTCCTTTGTCTTGTGAGCTCAAAGAATGGCTTTCCCGGAGAACGCAGAGGGTAAATTTTAGGGAGTTTATTATAGGTTCCTTGGTGAGAGCTGAAGCAAAGGTAAGAGTGGATCCCAAGAAATGGGGTGCCTTCCATGGTCCCCGTCTAGGGGTTAGTAAGGCCTCAGTGGGCTGAGTCCTGGGAGTGAGCTGGTCAGTCTTGTTGGCCCACCCATGAAGTGTCCACACGCCTCAGTTTGGGTCAAATCCTCTTGCACAGCATCCAGGCATTAGTGCTCACTAAGGTTGTGTGAAGGAGAAGAACAAAGGAAGGCAGACTAGGAGCTAGAGCCCTCAGACACTTCAGGTGCCTCTGGCCTCTGACCAGGGCAAGAGATGACAAGGACATTTCTGGCTTCTGGCCACAGACAGAAATCAGAACTATTGGCTTTTAAGGTCCCTGACCCCTACAACTGCCTGAGCAATCTTTATGTCCTGTTCTCTTTAGGAGCAGAATGGGGTGTCAGTGGATGGGAAATTTCTATTGGGATGGCACATTCTGGCTAACAATCAGAAGGGATAACCTAATCTAAAGAAAATCTTGCAGAAAGCAGACCAGGTTATCAGATATGCAAGTGTCTTCACCATCCTCTCAGCTTTGTAAACATTCGGGATATCAGTTTTGAAACCATATTATAAAGCAGTAAGGAAACATGTTTGTCCATGCTGTTTAGCTAGGACAGTGGGTCTCAACCTCTTACATTTTGACAGCTTTCCTCAGAGTCTAGCCACCACTGGGCAAGTCCTTAGCTTTCATGAGCCTTTGATGAATGACATAAACACAGACTAGATCTGTCTGAGAGGCAACAGAGACCTCAGTTGTTCCCGAGAACCAATTTTGATGTAAAAGGAAAGAGTCAGGCTGACCTGGTGAGACTTGAAACAAACCTTTGCTATGCATTCGGCAAGCCATTTCTGAGTGTTGACCATAACAGGTGTCGTTCTAGACGGCATGAAGCATTGCTAAGTGCAGTAGGCTAAGGTCTGCTCTCCTGGAGCTTGAGATCTGGTCAGATAGACACTTAATGACCACATGGATAAACTGGATACTTATGGATGCCAGAAGTCTAAAGATAACACCTGGAAATGGGACTTAGAGTGGGGGAAGGGTCCTTTAGATGAAGGGTCAAGATGTGTCTCTCTGAGGAGGTATGTCTGCGTGAAGATGAGAAAGAGCCAGCGGTATGGGGCCTGGGACACTGGGAGAACCCAACTCGGCATTCTCCACAGACGTCTAGATACCTGTCTGCAGCTTGCTGGGCGTGGGGAGCACTGTGTGAGCAGAGGGAGAAGAGATGTGTAAGGACAGGATGCCCAGGGCTTTACTGGTGGGATTTGGGAGCTTGGGACCAAATCTCATAAGCGTAACAAAGTGGAATGAGTCGGCTGCTGAAGGACAGAGAGACAAGGACCCCAAGGAGGCTGCTCCTGGGTAAGAGGAGAGAGACTGGGGGCTGCTGTTGCTGTCAGGGAACATCTTCCTTGCCCTTCAACACAGAAGCCCTGTTTAGACTTGCTACAGAGGCAGAGAGAGAATGAAATGTCCCCAGCCAGCTTGGTGCTCACACGGCTGTGTGATCTCCTGCTGTTCACTGGCAAGGTTAGTGTATGTGCTGACAGAACGCCACGGGACTGATGACATGGTACCTTTACATTGGCTTATTTAAAACTCTATTGTTCTTTGCCAGGCGGTGGTGATGCACGCCTTTAATCCCAGCACTCAGGAGGCAGAGGCAGGCAGATCTCTGTAAGTTCGAGGCCAGCCTGCTCTACAAAATGGGTCTAGGACAGTCAAGGCTACACAGAGAAACCTTGTCTCGAAAACAAAACAAACAAACAAACAAAACAAAAACTTCCATCTGAAGAAAGCATGGGATCAGTACCTTGATCCCATTGGGAGGCAGAGGCAGGTGACTCTCTGTGAGGCTGAGGGCACAGTGACTTCTAAGCCAGCCAGGGCACACAGTGAGACTGTGTCTCAAAAACGAATGAAATTCCCAAGTGTAGGGCCTAGTGATGACTCAGAGGTTAACAGCATTTGCTGCATGGAGGGGCCTTCAGCTTTGTTCTCATCATCTATAGCAGGCAGTTTACTAGGGCATGTAGCTCCAGCTCCAGGGGATCTACTGCCTCCTCTGGCCTCGGAGAGCACTACACTCATGTGCACATACACACATACATGTACATATAAATAATTTTTTAGTAAAAAAAAGAAAATCAGCACAGCAACTTGTATGTTTCCAGTGGCTTTATTTATCAATATTAACGCTTGGGCACAGCCAAGACATTTATCCGTAGGCGATCAGATAAACTATAACACATCCAGATAGTGGAATTCAATGCTAAAAAAACAAAAACAAAAACACTACCAACATGTGAAAATGTGTATTTGTGTGTTTCCAAGAGAGTATGTATACATGCCATGTGCACTCAGGAGTGTGTGAAGATCAGAAAAGTCACTGGAAGGACTGCAGGCTTCTCGGGCTTTGCCCCTTTGCAGGCTTTGTCCCAGGCGAAAGCAGTCTTGGTGGGCTTTGCCCTTGGACACACCACGGATAGTCCCTGAGATTAACCTTGAGATAGACTGGGTAGAGCCATCCTGGGCCTGGAATTCAGGAAGCGGACTGAGGGACTCCACCTGGATTATTGTGTTTCTAATCGACTCTTGATGGGGGGAGGAGACTGGCCCTTGCACGTGAGATACAGACAGGCATAGAGGATGAGAGGGGCGGCAGGTTCAGACCGAGCTCGAGCGCACGTGGATCAGGAAAAGGATCAGCAAACAGGCTGGACCAGCACACAGGCCAGAGACACCTAGGGACCTGTCCCATGGAACGGATACCAGAAGGTTCACTCTTGGTTCCCTTTAACCTTTTTTCCCTCTTGTGTAAGATAGTCGGGCTGTATAATAAAGTTTAATTGTTAAGAAACAGAGCCAACAGGGTCTCCTATGACTGGGTTTACAGATGGTTATGAGCGACCATGTGTATGCTGGGAATAGAGACAACAGGGCCCCATGCATGCTAGGAAGGCACTCTGCCACTAAGCTATATACTCACCCCAAATCTGCCCCCTTTTTGTTGAAACATGGTCACCAAACTGCCTTGGCTGGCCTTGAACATGTGATCCTCCTGCTTCAGCCTCTTACATACCTGGGAGTACAGACCTGGGCCACTAAGCTTGCTGGCATAAGGTTTTTCAATACCAAAAAAGAATCCTAATCCTACAGAAAGTTCCTTGAAGACTGACAATGTATATTTACGGTTGGTCATCATGTTCAGAAGAGCATGAGCAAGAAATAAGGTAGGGCTGGAGAGATGGCTCAGTGGTCAAGAGCAGTGGCTGGTCTTCCACAGGTCCTGAGTTCAATTCCTGGCAACCGCATGGTGGCTCACGACCATCTATAATGAGATCTGGTTCCCACATCTGGCCTGCAGGCCTACATGCCAGCAGAATACTGTACAAATAATAAATAAATAAATCTTTTAGAAATAAGCTAAATGCTGGCCACCAAGAAGCTGAGCTGTGACATAATGGAAATATTTAGTACCTGATGCCTCAAGGATCAACTTCAGCATGAATATTCATCCAATTGCTGGTTTTGGCCTAAGCTTTGCATTGGCCTCTGGAAGGCGGGACAGTTAGACGCCCACCCTAGTACCACTGCTGTACTTTCTGACCCAGCTGTAGTTGTGGGAATGTGTGGTCAGCCCTTACCTCAGGCTGCTGAGCATCAGTAAACCAGCAAGGCTTGACACTCAGAATTGTTCTGTCTGTGAATGGTGTGTTGAAGCTACGAGATACAATTATGATTGGGCAGCTCAGTCATTATAGCACTCACTGCTCTTGCAGAGGACCTGGGTTCAAATCCCAGCATCCACATGGTCACTCATAACCATCTGTAAACCCAGTCCTGGGAGACCTAATGACTTTTCTGATCTCCACACACTCCCGGTTACACATGGCATATACACATACACTGTTGGGAACACACAAATACACATAAAGTAAATATGTTTTTGAGTAAGGCTGGAAATCTTTTCATGTGTATTATATTTTGAAATTCTAGCAGTAGTTGAAATAAATACATACATAAACTTCTCACATGAAATCGTAAGAAATACACATCTAAGAGTCTCTTTTTCCAGTGTAATGATCTTTTAAAAATCTCTGTGTGTGAGAGAGTGTGGGTGCGAATGTGGACACTCAACATGCCATGGCATACGTGTAGATAGCAAAGGAAAACCTTGGGTGGCAGCCCTTTCCATCTTCCTGAGACAGTGCCTCATTTTGTTTGCTACTGAAAATATTGAGTGCACATTTACATAGGCTCTGGGGATCCGAACCCAGGTTCTCACACTTGCATGGCAACCACTTTACCCACTGAGCCCTCTCAAAAGCCCCTAACAAATAATTTAATTGTATAAATTTTCTATGGGGTTCTTGAACTGTGACTCATAAGTTTTGATCTGCTGTACTTCCAATATATTCAATATGTATTTGACATTTTCCTTAGGATTTCATGCTACAATGCTTGAAAAAAATATTTTTGTGCCAGGCGTGGTTGCACACACCTTTAATCCCAGCACTTGGGAGGCAGAGGCAGGTGGATCGCTGTGAGTTCAAAGCCAACCTGGTCTGCAAAGAGAGTCCAGGACAGCCAAGGATGTTACACAGAGAAACCCTGTCTCAAAAAAACAATATATATTTAGTGATGTGTGTGTGTGTGTGTGTGTGTGTGTGTGTGTGTGTGTGCCTTTACTATCTGAACTATCTTGCCAGCCCTTGTGATACAGTATTTCTTTTAACCAAGTTGAGAGCATATCAAAATCTTGCTATTTAAAGTTCATATTTGGAAGCCGGGTGTAGTGGTGCATGCTTTTAATCCCAGCACTCGGGAGGCAGAAGCAGGCTGATCACTGTGAGTTCAAGACCAGCCTGGTCTACAAAGCAAGTCCAGGACAGCCAAGATAACATAGAGAGACTCTGTCTTGGAAAAAAAAAAAAAAAAAAAGGAAACAAAGTCCATATTAGGGACAGTGAAATGTCTCAGTAGCAAGCCTGATGACCAAAGTTTGGTTCCAGGATCCACACAGTAGGTGAGAACTGACACCTGCCAGTTGTCCTCTGACCTCCACTTGCATACACACATATGTATGTGCTCGTACACACACACACACACACACACACACACACACACACACACAAAATGTACACACTAAATAAAATGTGAAAACCCCACTTAAATAGAGAATGGTTTCCATCAATCAGACAGACACCTGGCTGAGCAGTGTCTAGGATGGGCAGATGCTCCAGTTTTAGGGCATACAGACATCTGGTCACCCTCCCTATATGTGGGAGGAGGCTGAGGGTCTGCATTTCTATAAAATTACGGGTACTGCTAGTAGAAACTGTTTGGAATCTAGGATAAAGGGGGAAAGTTTGAGTGGCCACGTGGAGGAGTGGTTGAGGAACACAGGCAACAGTCCTTGCTGAGTCATATTCCTTTTGGAGGAAATCAGACAACACAAAAACATTAGGGAGGAGAAAGGGGGCAGGTAGGGGCTAGGGAATGGGGGACATTGGCACACTAGGGATAAATGCAACCTTCAGCTAGAAAAATAAGACTCTGTTGATTAAAATAAGATAGCAGGGCCAGGCAATGGTGGCGCACACCTTTAATCCCAGCACTTGGGAGCCAGAGACAAGTGGATCGCTGTGAGTTCGAGGCCAACCTGGTCTACAGAGCAAGTCCAGGACAGTCAAGGCTACACAGAGAAACCCTGTTTCGAAAACCAAAAAACAAACAAACAAAAAGATAGCAGGGCTGGGAGGTGGGACACTGCCATCATTAGACAACTTGATGTCCAAGTACATTTACTATGATGCAAAGTGTCTATAGTAGATAAGCTTTATTTTTTTATTTTAATGTGTGCATGTGTGTACATGCAAATATGTGCACAAAACCCACGTGCTTATGGATGCCCATGAAAGCCAGAAGATGCCAGATCCCCTGGAGCTAGAATTATAGGCAGTTGTGAGCCACCGAGCATGGGTGCTGGAAACCAAACTCACTGAGCACTTTCAAAGGCTGAGCCAGCTTTCAGTCCCTTACGTGAGTTTTAACACTCACGTTAAAATCTGATTGAGTGCTGATGCCTAGGCCCCACTGAAATAAATTACAATATTGGGGGGCAGGAGAGTGAGGCATATCTAGCAATCTATCTGTCATCTACTTATTTCTTGCTTTTATTTTTTGAGACCCAGACAAACAAACGTCTCTTGCCTCAAGCTCCCCAGTGCTGGTCTCACATGCATGAACCGCCAAGCCTGAAAGTGGTATGGTCAGAGAAAGATGAAGAACGAACGAACTCTACACCTCTGTGTGAAGATTTAAACCTTTAATAGGGCCACTTAAAAGCAAATTTCAGGGCTGGAGAGAGGCCTCAGAGGTTAAGAGCACTGACTGTTCTTCCAGAGACCGGGGTTCTATTCCCAGCAACCACATGACAGCTCACAACTGTCAGTAATTTCAAGCTCTCACACCCACAGCCATACATGCAGGCAAAACATCAATGCACATAAAAGAAATAAATTACTATAAAAAAAAACCCAAAATTCAAATGTCCCTACTTTAGCACCTGTTACTACCCTCTTACACGCCAGACCCTTGGATACCTGCCAGTCCATGCCCACTGCCATGGCCATGGTTTTCACTCTTTAATAGTGTCCCCATGTCTTTCCCCTAGCCAACACGCGGCTCACACCCCTGCCTCTGGAAAGCCTTCCTTGGTCCCTTTCTTGGTCACTGTTCTAGCACAGTCAGTAGCCTTCCCAATCTAGGACTCCAGACAGAGCCAACCTCTCGTCTACTATAAACCGCTGTGTAACGACCTCAGCACATAATGCACACCAGTCAGAGACAGCTCAAGGGAATGTGTTTAAAGTTCAAGTTTATTTAAATTTCAGCAAGTGAAAATGACAAGTGTCTCTAGACATAACCACTAAGTTATTTGCCTCCTACAAAATTATTTTGTATAGCCAATCAAAGGGTTGGGGACATAGGAAAGAAAAGAAGGCTGTTCACTTGAGAAGGGTTTTTGGTACATGGTGCAATTCTTATTCATTTGAAATCCAATTTGAAATATAAATTGCTTTTCCCTACATGTGATTGATTTTTCAGAAACACCATAAAATGAACATTGTTTGCACATTACTTCTCTGTTTGGAGAACATCCTTCCAAGACCAGAACCATGAGAAAATTTTTGGATTTGCTTTTCACATTTCAGTGGGCCACATTAGAATATGTAAACTTCAGATCAAATTGAAACAGAAAGTATAAAGGCCCTGAGGATGCTCAGGCTCTCACGCATGCGACGAAATAACCTATGTCCTATGAAGGTTTTATTTTCCAAATGCTCTTAAAAGGCAAAACCAACAACAAAACAACAGAAAAAGAGCAAAGAACCTACACACAGCCCTATACATATTCAATTTTGTTTACTTCCTTCTATACCTTTAAGAGATAAGAGTAAGTGAATTTCAGGGTGCAGATTTCTCCTCTTGAGGGCTTTGCTCACCTGCTAAAATCTCCCCAAATTCTCTACTTAAAACTGGTTTGAAAAAAGCTGGGTGTGGTGGCGCATGCCTTTAATCTCAGCACTCGTGAGGCAGAGGCAGATGGATCACTGTGAGTTCGAGGCCAGCCTGGTCTACAAAGCAAGTCCAGGACAGCCAAGGCTAACACAGAGAGACCCTGTCTCAAAAAAAAAAAAAAAAAAAACTGGTTTGAGCTGGTGGCGCACGCCTGTTATCCCAGCCCTTGGGAAGGCAATGGTAGGCGGACCTCTGTGAGTTCAAGGTCAGCCTGGTCTACAAAGAGAGTTCCAGGACAGCCAGGGCTGTTACACAGAGAAACTCAGTCTCAACAAACAAACAAAAAACTGGTTGAAGAAGCCAAAAACAAAACATGGTGTGTCTTCCATCTAGAACATCAATGGCTGCCAAGTTCCTTCATGAGTTTATTACAGAAATATGTACTGAGAACCTGCTCCTGGTGAGCCAGGGACCGAGACTTTCTAATCCAGCCCAGCCTCCTCAACGCCACCACCGCTGTGATGATGTCCTCTGCCTTGCCAATCTAACCATCCATCCTCCTTGTCTTCTCTCTGCTCCTCTCTGCGATCTCACCTCTCCCCGGCTCTAAACTCTTCCTTCCCCACCCAGCACCACACCCTCCTAGCTTTCCTTCTGTCCCCCTGACACGATTCACTCATATTTGACATTTGACTCGAATAAATTAGCTCTCATTCCCTGTGAGGTGATGGGCTGTGTTCAGGGCTGACAACCCCTTCTGCCTTTGGTCTCTTCTCTATCGTCCTTCGGGGCCAGACGGGAGCTCCTCTTCGATCTTCACGCTGACATTCCAATGGACAGGAGATGAAAGAATTAACAGGTAGACCGCGGAAGGCATAAAGCCTCTAACAGAAACAGCAAAGCATTCTGGGAGATTCCTAGCAGGCTTCCGCTCCCCTTTCTTAGTCAGGGTCACCCAGCGGTACAACATACTGGGAAATACGGTGTCAGCAGGTCACAGGCCACCTGCATAAACAGAGTTCTGGTGTGTAGAGAAAGGCAGGCTGTATCAAGCCAACAGCAACCTGCCCTGTGACCCTTCGTAGAGCGTGCCAGCCTCTCCTCTCAAACACTTCAATTGTCCGCCTTCACCTCCATCACTGAATCCTAGCTTGAGTCACCGTGGTTTTTGACCAGACACAGCAAGCAGAGCCTCCTTCTCCGTTGCTCTCTTAGTCCTGTCTTCCCCGAGTACCTAGCATCATCGCTTTAAAGTACAACTTCCTTTCTTCAAATTCTCCCGATTATCTGTCACAGTTTGGATGCCCAGAAGCTGACCTGTAGTCAAGGATTTCTGTACAAGTCACTTCTGATAGGCACAGCGAACAAGTTGAGGCACTATAGTGGGGCCAGGAAGGACAGAGTTCAGCAAGTATCCTCAGGGCCCGATGCTGCATAAACCCTAGGGGAAGCTCTCGAAACCTGTATCCAATGTAAAACAATCAGTCCCGGGGGCGTGGAAGGGTATTATTGACAGCCGATCCCCAAGACCTGCTTTATTCATCTATTCAGCTCCTGTAGCTTGAACACATAGTCCTGAATCTGCCCACCCCAGTCTAACTCACTGAGGCCAGTGTCTGTCTGTCTCTCTCTGTCTCTGTCTCTGTCTCTGTCTCTCTCTCCCTCTCTCCTGGGTTTCTCTGTGTGTAGCCCTGGCTGGCCTGGAACTCATAGAGATCTCTGCCTGGGATTTAAAGGCATGCGCCACCACAGCAGGGCTCCAGTCTTCTCTTTACCAGCCTTTGTGCGCCCCCACAGCTTCTGTTGTTTGCAGCACATTTAAGGAGCCCATGGGGAGAACCTAGGAAACTCTTCAGTACGGAAGAAATCTCAAAACACGATTTAAGAATGAGATCTTAGAAGTCCATCAACTCTGAGTCTCATTTCAAAGGCGGCTACATTTGTGAGTGCTCTCCATTTGACGAATAAATCATAATGTTTTTAGTAAGATAGGTAAATTGTAAAGACCGCATGAGGTCTGGAATATTTGTGCGAGACGTCACTATGTCAAGGTGAATATAACTTAACGCTAGTAAGTATGCATGTGTAACACAGTGTCATTTCACTGTGTCTGTCAATGGAAAGGATACAGACTCACGGTGGGTACAGAGCTTGGATCTATGTCTGCCTTCCATTAGCTCACTAGTCATTTTTATTTGCCTGTCTTCTTCAGTTGCTCTACAAAGTAATCATTGCAGGCGACTGTCAGAGCCGCCACCATGACCACAAATTCATTAAAATCCACTTCGTTGTCCTTATTGGCATCCAGGTCCTGCATTATCTTATCCACCAACTGGGGATCCTTTTGGCACTAAAAAGAAAAGAAAGAAAGAAAGAAAGTTTCTAACTCGGAGGCCTGGGGGGGGGGGGGAGTGTCACGACAACTGAGGTCGCATCTTCCTCCTGTTTGCATGAAAGTTTCAATCTCTCCTTTTAGCCCCTAAAGACAGTTCCCAGAAGTCTAGTCGCAAGACCTGAGCCAGCCAAGAGCCTAGCCGCAGCCCCAGGTCCGCAGAACTCCACAGCTCACACCCAACAGCCAGGAAAGCAAAGTAAACAGCAGCAGATTCAAGTGAGCTGTGGATGCTGGAAATGCGTTTACTGGACACCACAGGCAGGAGACCAGAACCCCGGGGGGACAGTAGAGGGATGGGGGGTTGGGGGGTGGGGGGTGGAGGACTAAGACACCCAGAGGCTTCAAAGTCAAAAGGGACAATGAGTGGCCCTATCAATTGCATCAGTAGGCTATTGAGCAATTATGTAACATTTCAGAATTCCCTAATTTATCTCATGGGATGAATAGTCTCCACCCAAATGATATGAGATGCTCCAAGACCTTAGAAGGTGCTTAGTGCTTAGTACCAAGTTTGCTAGATTCAGCCAGTACTAGATACCTGAATAAATTTGAATTTCAGATTAAAAAAAAAAAACATGTATTCAATAAGTATGTCCCAAGTATTATATGGGGTACAAACTATTTTATCTCATAGCCCCACTTAGTACAGTGTCTGAGACACACAAGCAGAAGTACCCAGGAGCCATTTTCCTTACTGCTACAGCTAGGTTCTCCAAGAGTTGACAATTACGTTACGTTGTGGTTATTTTTTTTTTTTTTTTCCCCTTTTACCCAATATTCAATATTCTGGAGCAGAAAAAAAAAAGAAAGAAAGAAAGAAAGAAAGATACAGCTAGTTATATCCAGGATTCTCGTTATAATTAATAATAGCTAGCAATACCTGGAGCTTTATACAGCAGAAAGGAAATGGCTTCCTGCCTGTGTCTGCAGAAAACAAAGATCTCCAGGGTTTTCTTCCCCGGCACTCAGGGTCTTGAAACAAGTTACAGACAGAGCGTGTCTAACACGGGTCCCCAAAGCCATATACTCCGTCTACGCACTGGCAGCTGAGGCGGAAAGCGGACTCACCGTGAGGAACTCCGTGAGCTCTCGCTGTAACAGCATCTTCAGTTCCCCCTTGTTGAGCTTGAACCTGTCCCCCTCCTTGCAAGAGTACCGGTGGAAGATGCGAATCATAGTGTCCATAGCCAGCTCCAGCTGGGTGGGCATTTTGGGGAGCAGAGCGAGCGGATGACTCCTGGAGCAGGCCACCGGACCAGGGCGAAGGCGCTTGCTCAAAGGAAGCAGATAGGGGACACGTCAACTCTTTTCGTGAAAGCAGAGGACACAAGGGACTGTTCTCAAACTGTAGTAATTGTGCACTAAAGACAGTGCTGCGCCCATTCTAGAGCAAGCTGAAAATGAGAGCATTGCAGGGATTGGTTTTTCTCCTCCCCAATCCCTACACCCCCCAGCCCCTCCAGCACTTTATAGTTTAACAACTAAGAAGGCCCAGAGGCATGTTAAAACACAGAATTGAAAATAAAATAATAAAATAAAACAAAAGAATAAAAAAGCAAGAGAGGAGGAAAGTCTTCTTACCCACTCGGCAGGATGCAGCTGTCTACAGGTGTTCACAGTGACACTCTGAGCACTGAGACCCTGGATTTCCACCTGGCACACCTGGTCCCAACAAGTGACAATTATCGGAGACAAGAGACTCAACTGGGGATTCCTCTGAGTCTGTTTTTAATCAGCAGAGTGAACAGATGTGCACTGCTGCCCCAAGGGTGGGGGAGGAAGGTGAGTGTGTGCTGGGTCTTAGAGAAGACGGCAAAGTGGGAAGGAAAAGCCCTCTGTCCTGCTCCTGTGGGAATATGGGTAGAGGTACAGTTTGTCGCTAGGAAGTTGGTGATTAGGGTGAAGTCTAAAAATAGAGTAGCAGAGAAGAAACATGGCTCAACCCCAGACAGCCCTCGGCAGTGCACTTGCGAGGTCAAGGGACTAGTCACACTGACCCGGTGGAGTGCTCACTGTCAAAACCAAGACAGCGGAAGCTGCAGGAAAATGCTCTGGTAGTGAAAAGCGCATGGAGCAGCGAGTGGGGGCTCCTGTCTGTTGCCCCAATTCCTCAAAAGCTGGAGTAGGAATGTTATGAGTTTGAGGCCAGCCTGGGATAGAGTGAGTTCAAGACTCGTTTGTGTTAAAGGGAGACCTAGTATTGAAAACCATAAAACAAAGCCGGGCGGTGGGAGTGCACACCTTTAATCCCAGCACTCGGGAGGCAGAGGCAGGAGGATCACTGTAAGTTCGAGGCCAGCCTGGTCTACAAAGCGAGTCCAGGACAGCCAAGGCTACACAGAGAGACCCTGTCTCGAAAAACCAAAAAGAAGAACATAAAACAAGAACAAAATGAGAGACAAAGAGGTGTGTGTGTGTGTGTGTGTGTGTGTGTGTGTGTGTGTGTGTGTGTGTGCATGCATGCGCCTGTGTATATGTACAGGCTGGTTCGCACTCTCAATCTTATGTCTGCCTAATAGACTACTAAGTCCTCAACTGTACATGGACTGCACAATGGGTTTCAAGGCAGAACAAGGGAGCACAAGTCTTCCTGGTTTATGCAGTTAGTTACCACCAATTTTAAGCTTATCAAGGGTAGGAAAACACCACCTGGCATCTGTGGACGGTAGAAAAGCTGTGGGTGTAGGAACGTTTAGGGGTATTCCCAAATACGATGACTCACAAGCAAGAGGGCCTGAGCTGGATTCCTAATGCCCACATAAAAAGCCAGATGTGGTGGCCAGAAGAACCTTATCCTGTAGCAAATCTTACTGTTAGCTTTCCTGGACCGCGTCAAATGCAAAGAACACTCGTGTCTCCTTCGGGTTCAGTTTTCCTGCTAAGGCTATCCCCAAGGTTCTGTGACCACTTTCCCTCCATTTTGAATGCTCTCTTATGCTGGGGTTCTGAACTGTTATTCCTGGAGTATTCTTGGACACTTCTGTAATTTCTAAATCTTTAGCCCAGGTGTCTGCTAAACACCAAGCTGACCTACCCAATTTCCATCTGGACGCCTTCTTGCTGAAGACTCCCATAAGCTTTTCAGATTTGGTTAGGATCAAATTAAAACACCCATCCTCTTCACACCTCCTGCCCCTGCTTGGGCCATCTCTGTCACCCACTCCCAATTCCCACCCCAGCACCTTAAACGGTCACTCCTTGGCACCATCAGGCCTCAAGGCACGAGGCTCCGTACAACACTCTGTGCTCCTCCAGTCTGCCCCCCAATTCTGTTGTCACAGCCCTTGATCACAGCAGGATCAGCAGCCACGCAACCGGAACGAACTGTCCCTACCTGCATACAGACAGAAACGTTGAACTCTCTCGCCTTGACTGCATCCCACCTACTCATTGATGACTGAAAGAAAATAGTCCACTCCCACAAAAAAAAAAAAAAAAAGCCGGGCGTGGTGGCACATACCTTTAATCCCAGCACTCGGGGGGGGGGGGGGGGGGGGGGGGGGGGGGGGGGGCAGAGGCAGGTGGATCGCTGTGAATTGGAGGCCAGTCTGGTCTACAAAGTGAGTCTAGGACAGCCAAGGATACACAGAGAAACCCACTCTCAAAAAACAAAAACAAAAACAAAACTTTGCTCATCAAAAGGAGAAGGGATTATTTTGATGAAATTCAGTTTGAGTTTGGGATTAAATGTGCACCAAACTAGCCGGGTGGTGGTGGCGCGCGCCTTTAACCCCAGCACTTGGGAGGCAGAGGCAGGTGGATCTCTGTGAGTTCGAGGCCAGCCTGGCCTACAGAGCGAGTTCCAGGACAGCCAGAGCTGTTACACAGAGAAACCCTGTCTAGAAAAACCAAGGAGAAAAATGTGCACCAAAGTACACTGAAGTAGGTAAATTGTTCAGAGTGCTTGGGTCTCAGCAACATTGTATTCAAATTGTATTCAACCTCAGAACTCTTTATTTGGAGAATTCAAGTGACAGGCAAAACTTCTAATAGAGAAGATAACAAAGGTTGAGATGCTGTGGTCGGATTTAAGAGCGAGTCTGGCTCCTCTATGCGGGAGTTCCACGGTCAGGCAGATACCTGTTTCTCTGACCTAAAGGTTTTCTTTGGTGTGTGCTGCCCTTTAGTGTCAGGCTCTGGAACTGCTCTGAGAGCCATTCATGGAATGCACTTGGATCTGAGCCCATAAAACCCTTAGCAAGGGCTTACAAAAAGCCTTAGCCTGAGATCACCCTAAGACACTCAGAAACAAAGACACCACCAAAGGTTCAACAAGACTCTGTCACCCTAAGGACAAGGACAAGGTGACAAGTGCCCAGAAGGGCTGTCCTGTGTGCTTCACTCAAGTGTCCTGTTTTCATCTAGGAATGAGTCATGACTCTCAGAGCTAAGAAGCCCAAATTTGCATGCAAGTTACTGTGCAAAGAATGAGGAAATGGAAAGACCTGAAAAAGTTTAAAAGGAACACTTCTGGGGTAAGATAGAGGCCGATGAAATCCACAAGTGAGAAATTATTAAAAGTCTTTTTGTGGGCTGGGGAAGTGGCTCAGCGGTTAAGAGCACTGTCTGCTCTTCCAGAGGTCCTGAGTTCAATTCCCAGGAACCACATGGAGGCTCACAACCACTTATACTTGGATCTGATGCCCTCTTCTGGCGGCAGGTATACATGCAGATAAGGCACTCATGTAAAATAAATATTTTTTTAAGTCTGTTTGTTGTTTGTTTAACGCGCTCGAGCGTGTGTGTGTGTGTGTGTGTGTGTGTGTGTGTGTGTGTGTGTGTGTGTGAGAGAGAGAGAGAGAGAGAGAGAGAGAGAGAGAGAGAGAGAGAGAGAGAGAGAGAGAGAGAGTTGCCTGCCTGTATGCCTGGTACCTGGTGTGGCCAGGAGGCCAAAGGGATGTTGGATGCCCCGGAGCTGGAGTTACAGACAGTTGTGAGCCACCAAGTAGATGCTGGGACCTGAACTGGGTCCTCTGAGAGAACAGCCAGTGCTCTTACCTGCTGAGCCAAGTCTCCAGCCCAGAGAATTCTTTTTGAGTACACTTGACAGTGAATCGAACAAGAGAAAGAAGAGGCTGGAGAGATTGCTGGCTGCTCAATCCTCAGGACACCTGTTGGGATTCCAGCACACAACCACGTGAGCATCCATGCACATCTGTAACACCAGCTCTGAGGGATCTGATGCCTGTGCTCTCACACACACACACACACACACACACACACACACACACACACTGTCATCATGAGAAAAAGCTAACAAAATTGAATTATTTTACCCAAGGAAGAGAGCTAGCATTAAGGGTGTTTTGTATATGAAGGGCTATCAACTGAGGAGAGACTGGCCACAGTCACTGGTGCGATCAGATAAAGAAGAACATAAAAAAGAAAAGCTGAAGGGATAGCTCAGTAGTTGAGAACACTGCCGCTCTTGCAGAGGTTCCAGGTTAGGTCCCAGAGCCCACATGGTGGCTCACACTGTCTGTAACTCCAGGTCCAGGGACCAGACCACCTCTTCCGGTCTCCAAGGGCATCAGGGATGCACATGCTCATATACGCCTGCAGGCAAAACACTCATACACATAAAATAAAAATAAATTGACAAATCTTTAAAAGTAGATATACACATTAAAGAAATCAAAAATTCCCTAAGCATTGCAATAGTGACTAGAGAACTGTGTAAAACTTTTGCTTTCTTGCTTTCTTTCTTTCTTTCTTTCTTTCTTTCTTTCTTTCTTTCTTTCGGGTTTTTCAAGACAGGGTTTCTCTGTGTAGCCTTGGCTGTCCAGGACTCATTTTGTGTCCAGGCTGGCCTTGAACTCACAGTGATCAACCTGCCTCTCTGCCTCATGAGTGCTGGGATTAAAGGCGTGTGCCACCACCACCAGGCTCAAAAGTCTTTTATACAAGTGAGTAACAGGACACAAAAGCTTATTAACGGCCCTGGAAAACAGAGGCAGGCAGGCAGGTTGCTGTGAGTTCGAGGCCAGCCTGGACACAAAGTGAGTCCAGGACAGCCAAGGCTGTAGGGAGAAACCCTGTCTCAGAAAAAGAAAAAGAAAAAATTCTGGCACAAACCTGGGGAAATGGCTCCGTCAGGAAAGTGCAGTGCAAGCATGAGACCCTGGCGTCCAATCCCAGGAGCCCACATTAGAAGGAAGGAGGAAATGGACAAATCCCAGCATAATTAACACCAGCACCTGTGAACGCTGCCTACCAAGACAATATTCTTTTTGTGTAGAGCTATTTCAAGTAAGAATGCTAAAAATAACAGGAACTATACTTAAGGCCTGAGTGTATAAGGTTTAATCTTCCTTCCCTGCCATAAGCCTACAGTGTTTGTAGAATCTCAAATTTAAAAAAAAAAAAAAATCTCACTTATAATAAAACACTCATCTTAACTCCCATAGGCAATCTTGGGCTCATGGTTTTATCTTAGCTGATTACAATGTGTGACGCCCTCAGGGCAACCTTATACTTTTACTCCACCAAATCGAAGGGTGGGGTCGGGGAAGAAGTCTCTTGGGAAGCATCTGAGATGTACCTTGAGGGCCACCCAATCATATATGCTACTGTTACTCCACGTACGAGCGTCTCTCTTGAGAGGCTTACACCCACGCTCTTCGGTGTGTCTTGTCCTTTCTCTGAGAGCCTCTCTTCCTATTAACACGCTCACTCCGTCTTGAAAAATCTCTTGAGTAAATTTATCCCATCTATCTTTCCCTGAAATGCTTTCTGGCTGAGGTCAAGAGTCTAGCTTCACCTGGGTGGAGAGCTCTGAAGAGAATTCCTCAGATCGCCACAGGCAGCTCCAGCCAGCACCCCTCTGCCACTTACATAGCCCTGACTCTGACAAGAATGGAAGACACATCCTGCTGCGCTCCTGCTTGGATCTCTCCATCTGCTTGCAGTCAGCTGCTCATGAGGTCCTAAGGAGAGACCCCTGAGGCAACTAATCGAAGCCTGTGAAGAGCTACCGTGCAGGTGGATTCCCACAGCAGTCAGAGCTACAGAGCTGCAACACAGCCTGTTGAGAAACCAGAAACCAGGGTCTTAACAGCTCCCGAATACTTGCCCCCACTCTTCTATAACAATAAGCAAACTAATGCAACCTGTTAAATCCTATAGAGTGGTTTTTAAAAACCGTTCTCGAGAAACAGTGCAGTGTAAATAGGATATGATTCTTTTAAGAGAATTTTGTTTAGAGTTAAAATGTGACTAATGAAATGTTTTTCTTTTTTCCCTCTTTCTTTTTGGGGGGCGGAGGGGGCGTGTTTCAAGACAGGGTTTCTCTGTGTAGCCTTGGCTGTCCTGGACTCACTTTGTAGACCAGGCTGGCCTCAAACTCACAGTGATCCACCTGCCTCTGCCTCCCGAGTGCTGGGATTAAAGGCATGCGCCACCACGCCCTGCTTGGGAAATGAAAATCTGAAGGAAGGCCGGGTGTACCGAGTACATGCCTGGGGCAGGTCCAGGCCAGAAACGGGTGCTAGATCCCCTGGAACTAGAGTTATGCGTGGTTGTGAGGCACCATGTGGGTGCTGGAAACTGAACCCAGGTCCTCTGCAAGAACAGCTAGTGCTCTTAACTGCTGATCTGTCTTTCCAGCCCCTTCCTCAGTATCATAATATTAGGCTTTCAAAGTGTCATCTTTACCACAAACCATCATTTCTGGTTCTCAAAGTGTCACTTCGTGCCACAAAACCCTGCCCTGTCAGAGCTCAGCATCAAGTGCCCAAGGTCCATTCAATTAGAATGACTCTGCTTACATCCAAAGTCCCTTGGGAGTCACTGGGACTTCTCAGGAGTGCACTTTCATGGCATTCGATCCAGAAGTCCAAAATCCTCCTGCAGCCTCTCTCCAGGATCCTTATCTCACCACCTGAGGAGACAGGGCCAGTCTAGAGTCCCCAGCAAAGAGAAAGCTTTGAGCCAGGGCAGGGGTGACACATGCCTTTAATTCCAGCACTTGGGAAGCAAAGGCAGACGGACTGCTGTGAGTTTGAGGCTAACCTGGTCTACAAAGCGAGTCCAGCAGTCTAGAGAGAGAGACAGAGAGAGAGACACAGAGAGAGAGACAGAGAGACAGACAGAGACAGAGAGAAAGATTTGAATAAATGGCAACCTGAGAAGCCTCCTGCTTTGTAGTACAATCCTATCTCCCCTTTTTTTCTGACATAAATGAGGGTTTATGTCATGTCTCTAATGGAAACCATGGGAAATGGCTGTAAGGTCCAGCAGTACAAATGGAGGCTGGTAGAGCTCAGGGCCACATTGCGAGTGGTTTTGAATCTCATTTCTGCTTGACGTCTCACCCCCAAGCCCCGTCCCCTTGCTCCCTCCCTCCTCCCTACCCTCTCTCACCGCCCTCCTCTCAGTTCTTGCAAGCCCGGTGGGTTCCCATTCAGCAGACTCAATCTCCAGGGAGCCCTGCCCTTGCTCCAGAAAACAGGCCCACTTTCTCTTTGTGGAGAACTGATCTCGCAAGACTGGATTTGCAAGTTACAAACACAGCGCATCCAGGTGGCAGAAGGCCGAGATATAGTGCGCGGACTTTGGAGTCTGTCTCTGCCTTAAGGAAGGGGCCTTCCTTCCAGGGGGCTCTGGGTGAGGGCCCAGGCGCAAGATCCCGCCTCACCTGCTCCCTTGTACTTTAAAACCTAACATCCTCAAAAGACCCGGATTCCAGAAAAGGTGCCCTCTCCTCTTCAGTAGGCCAGCTCATGCCTTCAAGGGCTCAGAAATAAACTGACCCTGGAGAAACCTACCTCAAAATTCCTTACCTTAGTCCTGCAGGTCACAGGATAGAGATAGGCTTCTTGCATTGACTTCACACCACTGGATGGGCACCAGACATCTGACCTACATCTCTCTTGCTAATTCAAACTATCTGGTTACAGTCTAATGGGCCTCTGTGGGGTTTTGTGTGGCCACCAAGACGGCCTCTCTCTGTGAGTTTACAGCATGGCCGCCAGCAGTTTCCTAGATCATCAACTCTTAAGGGGGTTATTTACTGCAAAGACTCTCACTCACACTCATTTATAAACGTCACGTATGCATTTGTTTTTGGTTTCTTAAAGTAAAGTCTCACTCTGTACCCGGTACTGACTTGGAACTCACTGTGTAGTGCCAGGTGTCCTCAGACTTGCAAGAATCTTCAGGTCTCAGCCTCCCAAGACTAGAATTATAGAAAAACCATGGCTGGCTTATGCACACAATTTATAAAGTAGCATAAATATTCATGTGCCAGTCTACAGACTCCCTGTTTTGAATGTAATAACAATAGCCAGGTGTGGTGGTGTAGACCTCTGCTCTCAAGACTTGGGAAACAGAGACAGGGGAATCATGAGTTGCAGGCCAAACTGAACTACATAGAGTTGGAGGTCAGTAAGACCTTATATCCAAAAACAAAACCAGAGGCAGATAATGGTGGGTGGTACATGCCTATTGTCCCAGTACTTGAGAATAAGAGGCAGGAGGATTGCCATAAGTTTGAGGACAGCCTAGTCTATATAACAAGCTCCAAGCAAGCCAGGGCTACATTGGAAGAACATCTCATATCAACAAACAAGCAACGATGAGAAACAAAGACAAAAAAAAAAACAAAAAACAAAAAACCCAAATGATGAATTAGCCTTTGCACACTGTCACCATCGCCCTTGTGTGATGGGGCTTCATCACACTACTACTGACTAGAAATTCCACATATCTGTTTGTGCCATGACTGGAGCAGAGTGAGTCGCCTGCAGCCCTGGGAAGAAATGAAGGGCTCGTTGGACATGCTGCGCTAGCCTTCCCTCTCAGTGACAAAAATCTCTAGTCAAAGGGGAAGAAGATTTATTCTACCTCACTGTTTCAATCCACGATCACTCGGCTATATTGTTTCTGGATATACCTCAAGGTGGTGCAGCATGGGCGGGGGGTGGGGGCTGGGGGGGGGGGGGGAGTATAGTGGATTCATGGATGGAGGGAGGGAAGGAAGGAGGGAGGGAAAGAGACGTAGAGCCAGGTCTCAGTGAACCCTTCAAAGTCATAGCCCTAGCGTGGTACCTGCT
The DNA here is from genome assembly GCF_903995435.1 of Acomys russatus. Classification (NCBI taxonomy): domain Eukaryota; kingdom Metazoa; phylum Chordata; class Mammalia; order Rodentia; family Muridae; genus Acomys; species Acomys russatus. Next base: position 16,623,897 of record NC_067166.1, read on the forward strand.
CCAGCTAGCCCCCATCCTAGAATTCCCTCTACCTCCAAGTTGGGGCCATAGCCTTTTGGACACAGCGGAGATCCCAACCTGTAACACATGTCAAGAATCCTCTGGACTCGCACATACTACACAACTCCATTTTGATTGCCTTGCTAGAGAGAGAGAGAGAGAGAGAAACTCCACCCCGTGTCCCTATCAACAGAGAGTTGGCAAGTTGGAACCGGCCCTGGCAGCTCCATTTTTCTAGTGGGAACAGGCGTGACTACTCCAACTTCTGTCAGAAAAAAAAAGTGACTTTCTCACGTACTCTGGTGCCTCACATTTGACCATGTCCCCTGGAGGGGGAGACCTGGTGGCACTCAGAGGAAGGACAGCAGGTTATCAAGAAGAGACTTGATACCCTATGAGCATATACAGGGGGAGGTAATCCCCCTCAGGAACAGTCATAGGGGAGGGGAATAAGGGGAAAAGAGGAGGGAGGGAAGAATGGGAGGATACAAGGGATGGGATGGGATAACCATTGAGATGTAACAAGAATAAATTAATAAAAAAATTAAAAAAAAAAAAGTTGCACAGACGTCCTTTTAAAAGCTAACTAGGTGGCCAGGCATGGTGGCGCACACCTTTAATCACAGCACTTGGGAGGCAGAGGCAGGCGGATCACTGTGAGTTCGAGACCAGCCTGGTCTACAAAGTGAGTCCAGGATGGCCAAGACTACACAGAGAAACCCTGTTTTGAAAAAAAAAAAAAAAAAGCTGACTAGGCAAATAGCAGGCAAAACCAAATAAGGAAGAAATCCCTAGGATTTCACAAAGTTAAATTTTGTTATGAGTTGTTTTGATTGTTTCTGAAGACACTGGTAAGGACGTTGCTGAAGGAGACCCTAGATTTGGTTAGACACACAGACAAGAACACAAGGGCTGATGAGATGACTGAGCAGGTAGAGGCACTTGCTGCCAAGCCTGACAAAATGAAGTCAATCTTGAAGACCAACATGGTGAAAGGAAAGAATCGACTCCTACAAGTTGTCTTCTAACCTCCCCACACATGCTGTGGCACGCCTACTCTCTCTCCACACACACACACACACACACACACACACACACACACACATATGCGTGCATGCACACAAATAAATAAGTAAAGGGGCTGGAGGGATGGCCCAGTGGTTAAAAGTAGCAGTTATTCAAACCAGGTGGTGGTGGTGCACACTTTTAATCCCAACAGAGGCCGGTGGATCTCTGTGAGTTCAAAGCCAGCCTGGCCTACAAAGTGAGTCCAGGACAGTCAAGGCTACACAGAGAAACCTTGTCTTGAAACAAACAAACAAACAAACAAACAAAAAAGCAGCAAGTATTTTTGCAAAGGAGCAGGGTTCCCAGTACCTACAAGGTGGGTCACAATTGTCTATAACTTCAGTTCCAGGGCTCTAACACCCACTTTGGACCTCTGAGCATACTAGGAATATACGTGGTAGGCACACACACACACACACACACACACACACACACACACACACACACAAATACAAATATAGTCAGGCAAAACACATATACATAATTTTTTAAGCCTTTAAAACTAACTGATATAGGGGGCTGGAGAGATGGCTCAGAGGTTAAGAGCACTGTTTGCTCTTCTAGGGGTCCTGAGTTCAATTCCCAGCAAACACATGGTGTCTCACAACCATCTGTAATGTAATCTGATGCCCTCTTCTGGTATCCATGAAGACAGAGCACTCATGTACATAAAATAAATATATAATTCTTTTTTAATCTCAATGGTTTATTTTAGTATTTAATTATGTGCCTGTGTATGTGTGCATGCACATGGGTGGCTGCAGAAGCCAGAAGGTATTAGAGTATAAATGTCGTTTTTATTTCCTCAGGTGAGGGGATGAGATGAGAGCAATTTCTAAGCCTTTCTAGCTCTTTCTGAACTCTGGATGGTTGGTTTAACTCAGCTGTTGTGGCCCAAACTCTTCTCCAAGCTGACTGATTCAAACTGGCTTCTCTTGGCTTCGGGCTGAATTGCTCTTACTGGCTTCAAAATAATTGTTGCAATATGTTTTAATCTTCTGGCTCCTCATCCCTGGCTCATTCTGTCTTCACCCGAGTCTACCTTGTTCTCTCTGCAACCTGTCTCTGCAAAACTGTCCCCAGTGCTGGGCGTGGTGGCGCACGCCTTTTAATCCCAGCACTCGGGAGGCAGAGGCAGGCGGATCGCTGTGAGTTCGAGGCCAGCCTGGTCTACAAAGGGAGTCTAGGACAGCCAAGGCTACACAAAGAAACCCTGTCTCCAAAAAAAAAAAAAAAAAAAACAGTCCCCAGTTTTAAAAAAAAAAAAAAAAAAAAAAAAAACTGTCAGTAAAAAGCTCTCCTCTAAAATAAAAAATTAAAATTAATTTTTAAAAAACAAGCTCTCCTTTCTCTTCCTGCACTACTATTAAAGAGCCTCTCTTTCTTGTCCTGTTCTTGTGAGAATTGGTCACATCCTATCTCTGACTCATTCTGTCAAATCTTTCCCTGACTTGTCACTTTGCCCCTAAATAGGCATCACTTTCAAACATGGCTGCTTCCTTCTATAAACTAACCCTGCCTTCATTGTTTGCGATTATAGGTGTGTGCAAGGGCATGTGTGAATTCCAGCCAGATCCTACTGTAATCCAGAGGGTGTCTGCATTCCAGCTGGGTCACATAGACCTAGAAGGTCTTTGGATGAGATTCCCTTGCCAGAGCGGCCATTTGGATTAAAACCCCTCTGCATTAGAACAGTTGGAGTTGGGGTTGCAGGTGTTTGTGACCTCCTGGTGTGGGTGCAGGGAACGAAACTCTGCTCAGCAAACACTTCTCTCCAGCCCCAGGTGTTTCTTGAGGCTTATTTATATAAACTTACTCCTCCTCACTTTTAGATTCCATCCTTGGTTTCCTTCCTCCTCCTTCTCCTACCTAAATTATGCAATATCCTGTTTTGCACATCCTTATGTACCACTTTATACCCCATATGGGACAGAATCTAAGCTGACAGCCCCTCAGCATCTCAAACTCCAAGTTGCACCAACCCAAACTTACCATCATTTCCACACTCCAGCCCATCTTGTCTACTCCTGTGGACTCTCCAAGCCCAGCCCTTGAGGCCAGGCCTCAGTGCTCTGGACTGAGCTTTATATCACAGGTGTTCTGCACTCAGCCCTGTGTCTCCTCTGTTTCTCTTTAGCATTTCTGCCTCTGCTGCAGAAAGCTCTCCTCTCTTCCCAGCCTTCACCTTGGGCAGGCTCCCTTCCAGAGGAACCTAAGCTCCACCCAGCACCTCCGCCCGACACCGACTCCGCTGCTCTTATTGCCTCACACATTAAACCCTGCTCCTCCACACTCCGTTCAAAGCTCACGTACAAGTCAGTCCAAGAGATCTTACAGTTCTAGTGTTCCCAGCCACCTTACCCAGTACTCCTCACCGGAAGCAGTACTGGGCTAAACGAAAAAACCACACTGAATGCACACAAAGGGGCCTGGTGCTACTGTAGATGGTTCAAATACCATTTTTTCATTTCCCCCTCAAAACTCTGTTTGTTTGTTTGTTTGTTTTTGTTTTTCGAGGCAGAGTTTCTCTGTGTAGCTTTGACTGTCCTGGACTCGCTTTGTAGACCAGGCTGGCCTCGAACTCACAGCGATCTGCCTGCCTCTGCCTCCCAAGTGCTGGGAGTAAAGGCATGCGCCACCCCCTCAAAACTCTGAAGGAGAACCACTGACCCTGTTTTGAAGATCACGAGACCACAGAGACCACACGTGGCTTTCCCTAGTCACAAGGTAAAGTGAAGATTTGAACCCCCAAAAATCCTGGTCCTAAGAAACCTGGTGCCAGAGGAAGGAGGGTATCAGTGCCAGGGACTCTCATTTCCTGGTAGACTCTGTGCCCAGTGATCTCCTGTTCACTCGGGGAGTTATAGGTTGTAGGTCACAAACTAGAGCACTTCCTGCTTTTGCTCCCCTGTAAGGAACAGAGCATGCTTTCGGGCCCTGAGAGTAAGCCCCGCTGCCACCCATCAGCCCTGTGTAAATCCAAGCCAAGGCTCCAGGTTCTCTCTGGCTACATGCAGGAAAAAGGCAGGCTAATGGCCGCCCCCAGGGACCAAGATAAGAGTCAGCCCTTATCTCACCCCAGCTTTCAGGGAGAGTTCTTTTGAGGAAGATTTCTGTTTCTTACACTGGTTGAAACTTGCAGGAGAGACTGAAGCAAGGGTGTGGGGAGTGGTGATGGCCCGAAGGTGAGTGGAAAGTGGCCAAGGGCATTCTTTCTGCATGTAGCCTCACCTGGGAAATAGAAAGAGGAGGGAAGAATGGGAGGTGGGGGGGGGGGCGTGGAGGAGGGGGGAGACAGAGACAGAGACAGAGACAGACAGAGAGAGGTGTGGAAAGGGGGAAACAGCCTAAGGCAAGGTGTCCTATGGTAACCTGGCCTCTAGAGTCACTTTGCTGTGACTTTTTTTCCCCCCAAGACAGGGTTTCTCTGTGTAGCTTTGGCTGGTCCTGGACTCACTCTGTAGACCAGGCTGGCCTCAAACTCACAGCGATCCGCCTGCCTCTGCCTCCTGAGTGCTGGGATTACAGGCGTGTGCCATCAAGCCCAGCCCTGCTGTGACTCTTTTGCTGGGTGACATTCCCGCTTCAATGGACTTTGTTTCACCAGAGAAAATCAACTTTTCTGTCCAGGCCAAAGGGCTTAAAAGAGTCTATAAGAGACGGGCATGGTGGTGCACTCCTTTAATGCCAGCACTCGGAAGGCAGAGACAGGCGGATCGCTGTGAGTTCGAGGCCAGCCTGGTCTACAAAGTGAGTCCAGGACAGCCAAGGCTACATAGAGAAACCCTGTCTCGAAAAACAAAACAAAAAAGAGTCTATAAGTTGATGTTTGGTGCCCAAAACTATAAAGTCCAAACTATACAATGATAAGTGTGCTGGGGCATAGGCCTACGTGGCAATTTTGAAGTGATGCAATGGTACCCGGCCCAGCCTGACAACAGACCAACAACCATCTAGGCTTGTGGAGGGCTGGGGTAGGAAACCTGGTCAACACAGTGAGTTCCAACTACATATCAAGATCCTGTCTAAGGGGTGGGGTGTGAGGGGTCCAGGGGAGAAGAAGTCACATGTCAAGTGCCAGCTTTGCCAGCACATGTGTTTTCTGTATGGTAAAATCCTATCTAGTACACAGTCAGCCTGAGGCCATCTGTCCCTGTCTGCAGGTGTCACAGAGGACAGCAAGAGATAAGAATGTCAACGTTCCGCCGGGTGTGGTGGTGCACGCCTTTAATCCCAGCACTTGGGAGGCAGAGGCTGGCGGATCCCTGTGAGTTCGAGGTCAGCCTGGTCTACAAAGTGAGTGTAGGACAGCCAAGGCTACACAGAGAGACCCTGTCTCGAAAAAAGCAAAAATCAAACAAACAAACAAAAAAAGAATGTCAACATTCCATAAGTGGTCAGTGGAGAGTTGGCTGTATGCCTGGAGTTCCATGGGATGTATCTACATTTTCCAATTCTAGACGTGATCAGCACCTTCCAGGCTGTGGGAAACCCTATGCACAAACAGCCTGGTTTCCCCAGCAGGTAAATTACAAGAGGAGAAAAGAACATGCCTTTAGTTGTAGGAAAATCAGCAACATGACATCTGAGCTTTGGGTTCCAAGTTGAAAAGATAAAAGTGCACATCACTTATGGCATCTGAGGTGTCCAGGTGGAAATCTGGGCACGGACAGGCCGTTGCTATTAAGGAGCTCGGGCTGCGGGTGTTGGGGGGAGGGGGCGTTGAGTGATGAAGATACGGAGCTTCCCTTGCAATTCTAATTCCGCGTCGCCTCAAAATCCTCCAACACGCCAATTCTGGTTTAAGCAAGCAGAAACATCCTGGGAATAAATACCGCCATTCCCCTCTCTGCAGCATTCCGCTTTCCACTGCAAATCCTGAGAAGTCGGTTGTATTTTAAATGAAGTCACCCTCTACACAAACTTCTGCTTAGAGGGAAAGCCTTCTCTGTCACCTGTCTGAAAGCTATGGTGGATATTGCTATTGCTTCATGGAAGAAAGGCTACGAGTTAACTCTGGGCCTTATACCCACGGCACCTACAACGAGGTTGAGGCCCTCAGAGGAGGAGCCCTGGAACGCAGGCTGTTTAATGACTGTGTGACCCAGTACCCTGGGCCCTATTCCTGATTTGCCCTGAGTCCAGTTTGGGAAACCTACCGCCATCAATTTGGCTACCCTCTTGCTGAATGCCGCAGGTGCTCATCCCTGACTGCCTGGAGATGAAAGATAAAGCCAGGTATGTGGGAGCTACAGTAGTTACTCTGACAAAAAACAATTTGTGACCAATCCAGGTACCTCAGGCCAGAGAGAGCTGATTGATCTGACCCAGGCTCTCAGATGTGGGAAAGGAAAATTCGTGATATACACAGTCACTTGGCATGCTTTTACTACAGGCCATGTCTACAGTGTGATCTATGGGGAAAGAGGACTTATAAATGCTGGGGGAAAGGGGATATTTAAAAATCTTGGCCCTACTAGAGGCTTCCTCTCCAAATTTGCTGTCCTCCACTGCCAGGCTGCTGACCTGGCTCTCCAGCAAACAGCCCTAAGACCAGTGGGGCCTATTGATATTCTGAGGACATGCCTAATATTCCGATGGCATGTGCTACTTCCTGAGACTCCATTGTAAAGAAGAAATAAACAGCTCAAACCCACAGGTTGGTGGAAGACACCAGAGGGAAAAAACACTCTCCCAGAAATAACTGGCAGGGACTAACCTTCACCAGGCTACTTGTCTCAGGCCCACACAACTTTGTGAGTTGCTCTGACCAAGGCATGCTATACACAGAGTGGACAGCCTAGCATTCGATGTCTCTGCCAGATGTCAGGTTTGTGCTCAAGTGAATCCCCAGGAAGTGGTCCAAATGACAACAACATTGTGACAAACTCTTGGAAACTGGCTTTTTCAAGATCTGGCCTGCCAGCGGAGGATAAAAGTATTTGCTAGTTTTTATAGATACCTTTTTTTTTTTTTCGAGACAGGGTCTCTCTGTGTAGCCTTGGCCGTCCTGGATTCGCTTTGTAGTCCAGGCTGGCCTCGAACTCACAGCGATCCGCCTGCCTCTGCCTCCCGAGTGCTGGGATTAAATGCGTGCGCCACCACGCCCGGCTCTAAAGCTTTTTTTTTTTTTTTTTTTTTTTGTATTTTGAGACAGGGTTTAGCCTTAGCTGTCCATGGACTCACTTTGTAGACCAGGCTGGCCTCGAACTCACAGCGATCTGCCTGTCTCTGCCTCCCGAGTGCTGTGATTAAAGGCGTGCACCACCTACGCCCGGGCGCTGTACACATAATAAATAAATCTTTAAGAGCCGGGGCCAGTCTGGTCTACAAACTGAGTCCAGGATGGCCAAGGCTACACAGAAAAATCCTGTCTCGAAAAACCAAAAAATAAATAAATAAATAAATAGATGCCTTTTCAGGCTGGGTAGAAATGTTCCTCACCGCTGGGAGATGGTGGCTCATGCCTTTCGGCTCAGCATTTGAGAGGCAGAGGCAGGTGCATCTCTGTGAGTTCGAGGCCAGCCTGGTTTACAAAGTGAGTCCAGAGCAGCCAAGGCTACACAGAGAAACCCTGTCTCAAAACAACAACAACAACAAAAAAAAAAAAAAAAAACAAAAACAAAAAAAAACCCAAAAACAAAAACAAAAAAAAACAAAAAGAAAAGAAAGAAAGAAAAGAAAAAAAAAATGTTCCGCTGGGCATGGTGATGCATGCCTTTAATCCCAGGACTCAGGAGGCAGAGGCAGGTGGATCTCTGTGAGTTCGAGGCCAGCCTGGTCTACAAAACGAGTCCAGGACAGCCAAGGCTACACAGAGAAACCCTGTCTCGAAAAACCAAAACAAAAGAAAAAAGTTCCCACCGGACTGAAACTGCTCAACTAGTAATTCAAAAGCTCCTCCAGTAACTGGCCCCCTGATTTGGCCTCCCCCTAGCAATAGGGTCCGACAATGGCCTGGCTTTTGTAGCTAAAACCCCTCAATGAATAGCTAATGCTTTAAAACTTCATTGTACATAGATACCTCAGAGTTCTGTCCCTGTAAACAGAAGCTCTAACAAAGCCCTCATTCCAGTCTAGCAGAGGATGGCCAGGCTGCCCTCCTTGGCGTTGCTTCAGCCCTAAGCACCTCTACATAGGGAAGGATTTACCCCACTACAAGATTCTGTTTGGAAGACTCCTCCGCTGCTCCTCAGGCTCAGAAGCCAGCAACTGGCAGAACTTTGTCACATTCCTCTCTCAAGCCTCTACAGGCCTTTCAGTTCTCCTTGCAGTCTGCTCATTAAACTATTTGAGAAACCCAGCCCTCCTCTGAGTCTACCACCAGTTTCCCCTTGCTTGAGTGCAGCGATACCATCTGGGTCAAGCGAATAGCCAAAGGGCCGCTGAAAACAACCTCAAGAGGACCATATAAGGTGATTTTCTCCACTCTTATGGCTGTGAAGATAGCTGGCATGCCATCATGTACCCACCACACCCAGACCGGGAAAGCGGAAGCCACCGACACTGCTGCCAAATGGACTCTCTCTGGACTGTGGACCCAGTGAAATTAAGGTTTCTTAATTTCTTAATGTCTGCTCCCTGGTCCTCTACCTCCTCCTGAGTCTTATGTTTTGCACTATGGGTGTGAATACAGGGTTGTGGTCCAACTCCCACTGCCCTCAGGCCTGGACTGGAAACTGGGGATGACAGATACAGAGAAGATGTTAGCTAGGAACCAGTGACCCAGATTCCATCTTGACCTTGACTTGCAGATGCCTACATTGAGTGTCTGGCTGTATGGAGAAAAGGAAAGTCATGGGAATTTATTTTTTTGAGATAGGAACACAGACTTAACAATTCTATGCCTGCCCTGCAGCTGGGCCCCCTAGTTGCCAGAAACAAGGGAGTTTCCATTACAAGAACCGGGGTTGAAAAACTGAGCCTTCCTGAAAAATTCCTTTAAAAGCTCCTGACCTTTGGGAAGCAGGGAAAAGCTGGGGAATCAGACTCTGTGCCAGAGGAAGGGACCCTGAAGATAGAATAAATCATTCTCAGCCTAAAATCAACCAGGATTGCTGGTTCTGCTTAAACTACTATCCTGAACCACATCTGGACAGGAACCAAGCAGATTGTCAGCCCACTGACTGACAAAGCTCACTGTGACTGTAGGTAGCCCAAATTAATGCTAGAGGATTTTAAGGGGATAAAACTTGTCTAATATACAAAACTTTTAACCTGGGCACCTCACCCCTCCCCCTTATTCTGATCCCTGCTGTCCTGCCTTAAGGGTTAACTCACATGGACATCAGCACTATTACTGGGCCTCTGAGACTACTTCGTGGGCCACAGTAATGGCTTGACTAAATGTGCCTCTCCTGTTGCTTTCCAAACTAAGAAGAGGGATTGATCAGGGCCTTTCTAGGTCGACTTTTAATAACTCTGTGTTAAACGGTTCCATTTCTGAATTGAAACACATTAGATCCCCTTGCAGAAATGCCCCTTCAAAATTGGAGAGTCTTTAAAAAAAAAAAAAATGGAGAGTCTTAGACTTCTCCTGAGATAAAGGAAATTATGCTTTGGGAGAAACCTTTTGTCCCTACACTAATTGATCAGTAGTAATTAAAGAAAATCTGGCCCCCATTGGGTAAATAATTGGTACAGTCTCTTTTCTCCTGCTCCCCCTGGCTAAGTACTCTGCTATCAGCACTGGCTGGGCCTTTTAACTTAATTCTCATTCTGATTGGATTAACATTGAGGCCCTGCATCCTTTTGTTTGTTTGTTTGTTTGTTTTAAGCTTTATGTATTTATTATGTACACCTGCAGGCCAGAAGAGTGCATCAGATTACATTACATATGGTTGTGAGCCACTATGTGGTTGCTGGGAATTGAACTCAGGACCTCTGGAAGAGCAGACAGTGCTCTGAACCTCTGAGCCATCTCTCCAGCCCCCTTTTTTTTGTTTTTGTGTTTTGTTTTGTTTTTCAAGACAGGGTTTCTCTGTGTAGCCTTGGCTGTCCTGGATTCGCTTTGTAGACCAGGCTGGCCTCGAACTCACAGCGATCCGCCTGCCTCTGCCTCCCAAGTGCTGGGATTACAGGCGTGCACCACCATGGCTGGCCGAGGCCCTGCATCTTAACCTAAAACAGGATGAGTTCATGGTTTGACTCACTCACTAAGACCAGTAGGGAAGGTAGCAGGGCCTCCAGATCTGACTCCACACATGCACAACTGACTCCGTGATGGAAGTGCCATTCAGGCCATAAAACTCTGCACATAAGACCCCAGCACCACCTGCCAAAACAAAAACAAAGGCCTAATCCATCAAAGTCCATAGTTCTAGGAGAGTCTCCAAATATACTAATCTTGCTTTTTGGCTTCTGTAGTTCTGCTTCTGGCTAAACTGTTCTTGTTGACTGAAGTATTGTCAACCCAGGACATGGTATTTGTGCTTAAAAGCTCACCCTGTGAAAGGCTTGGTGCTCCAGTGGGATCCCAAACACCCAGTGTAGTCACCAGCCAGCTAAGAAAGGCTTTCTTTTGGCTTAAACCCATGTCCGAGCAGTTAGACAAAGTCCCCTCCAGATTCCCAGGTGTCTTCTGAAAGAGTTCGAAGCTGGGTTAAAACTGCTTTCCCAGGATTAGCTAATTAGCCTGCCTAATGCTACATAGAAGCTCTAAATAAACTTTTCCTATATGGTAAAGCAGGGTTGAGACACTTGGCCTAATGTTTAGGATTAACACCTGGTCTTAAAGTAAGATGGCCAGGACCCAGGCTAATATTCTTAGCGTCAGTTGTAGGGCTGTAGCCACGCCCCCGTTTCCTCTGCACTAGAATGGCACAAGGTGGTCAAATGAAGCATTCCTGAAGAACCTACCCAGAAGAACTTAGGTTTTGTTTCAATAGCACATAGAAAAGTGGGATCAAATTTCCCATGAATCTGTCTTCTTGTCCTGTCATATCTTCTACCATTACGATGCCCCCCACCACACCTTAGTGGGGAACAGTGACAGTGTATATAAAATACGAAGGAAACAACTTCCTGTCTTCCGAGTTGGCCACAGTCCTGCAGGATCACTGCCCTCAAACTTCAGTTTCATGTTGGTAAATTCCGAGAATGGTGGGAGCCCAGGATTTTTTTTTTTTTTTGCAGCTTGTATTAAAACACACACACACACATTTGGGTCTAGAAAGAGGGCTCTGGGGCTGGAGAGATGGCTCAGTGGTTAAGAGTGCTGCCTGCTCTTCCAGAGGTCCTGAGTTCAATTCCCAGCAACCACATGGTGGCTCACAGCCATCTATAATGGGATCTGGTGCCCTCTTCTGCAGATTAAAGCACTCATATACAATAAGTAAGTAAGTGAATAAATAAATAAATCTTTTTTTAAAAAGAAAGAAAGAAAGAAAGATGGCTCTGCAGCCAAAAGCACTGCCTGTACACCCAGAGGATCTGGGTTAAGTTTCTAGCATGAACATGGCGGCTCACAACCATCTGTATCTATAACTCCTCTTCTGGCCTTTGAAGATACCAGATCTGCACACGGTGCAGATATGCCTGTGGGCAAAACACACATACACATAAAATTAAATGAAAAAAAATTTTAAGTAGACACCTTTGGGGCAGATGTACAAATCTATGCACCACCCCAAAGAGGCAATTTGCTAGGGTCAAAGTCACACATGTCATTTGACCCAGAAATTCCGTTTCTAGAATGCAGAACATCCAAAGCCACTCCCCGGCTCCCTCAGCAGACGTCTCCTTCTTTGTGTGTGGTACCAGCATCCTTCTCACTGCTTTCTTCACTCTTATCTTACTTGACCCCTCAGTACCATCTAGAAAGTATAGGCATGCTCTGCTTTATGCCTTCCCTGAACTTCCTCCCTAGTGCAGTGTCACACCCTTTCAGCCTCTTCTGCTCCAAATGCTGTGAGTGTACAGGCCTCTGTCCTTCCTAAGCAGCCTTCTGTAAAAGTATTTTTATTCTTCTGGCTCAGTCGGCTGGAAGGCTTACTGCCTCCTTCTGCTAACCTACGCCTAATCCTGGAAGCTTCTAGCCTCTATATAATCTAATTTAGACCTGTAATGTTTTCAGCCTCTGAGACTTACTGCTTAATAAACTCACCCTTTTTGTTCTTTCTGAGATCATAGCTGGGTTGGTTCAACTCAGCTCTTCTGGATCAAACTCCTCTCCCAGATGACTTTATCAATCTGTCTTCTCTTTTGGCCTGGAAATGCTCTGCTTGGCCTCAAACTAACTCAGTAATGTGTTCTAATCTTTTGGCTTCTCGTTTTCTGGTTCTGTCCATCTTCACCTGAGTTCTCTCTCTCTCTGCAACTCATCTCTCTGTTACTGTCCTCATAAAGCCATTCCCTCTCTTTGTAAAACTGCCCCTTAAGCAGCTCCCCTTTCCTGTCTTTCCTCATGAGAGTTGGTAGAATCCCATTCTGTTAAATCTCTCATTCATCACCTTTTCTGCTGCCCAATTAGACATCACTTTCAAACATGGGTGCTTCCTTCTACAAACTAACTTTACCTTTGTTTGAAATTAAAGGCATGTACCACCACGCCCGGACCTAAACTTTTCTTTACCTGATACTTGCTCCTATACCAGGCTGGCCTTGAACTCGGATCTGCTAGCCTCTGTCTCCTGGATTAAAGGCAAGTGTTTGTATTCCAGATGGAACACATAGACCTAGAAAGTCTTTGGATGTGATCTCTTGCCAGATGGGTCCCATAGATCTAGAAGATCTTAGGATGTGATCTCATGCCAGAACAGCCTTGTTCTGGATTAACATTCTTCTACACCCGTCTCTCCATCCACATGCTCTTCCTTAAGGAAGGCCAAGAAGCTTATTTAAATGCTAGCAAAATGGTGGAACTACAGATGCGTTCCTGACTACACTAATAAAACATTACTGAGATGACACAGTGGCTAAGGGTGCTTGCTGCTCTTGTCTGACTTCAAGTCCCTCACAACCAGATGCAACTTCAGCACACTTCAGCACACTTCAGCACACAGGTGGTACACAGTAAGACAGGCAGGCAACACATTCGTACACATAAAAAAAAAATCTTTTAAATATATAAATCTTTTCTTAAGTTAAGAAAAACTCTAGAATGATTCCAAATACTTTACTTGTCTCTTCTGCTTGGATGTCTATAGACATCTCAAATTGCATGCTATGGTTAGGACATGGTTGAGTATGTCTCATACGAAGTTTGGGTCTAGAAGTTCAGCCTTTCATGTGGCAATGTGCTGAAGAGTAGTGGAACCTTTAAGAGATGGGTGTGCGCCTCCCCCAAAAAACAGAAGCCAGGCAGTAGCAGTATACACCTTCAATCCCAGCATTTGGAAGCCAGAATTAAGTGGACCTTTGTAAGTGTAAGGCCAGCCTGACCAACAGAAAGAGAGAGTGCCAGGACAGCCAGGGCTACACAGATAAAACTTGTCTAAAATAACAGAGGGGAACAGAGAGAGAGAGAGAGAGAGAGAGAGAGAGAGAGAGAGTGGGGGGGGGGGAGACATGGAGAGAGAACCATTGGTTTATTGAGGGCACCATGTTCAGAAAGGATTAGTACAGTTCTCCTGGGGCCCTGGTTGGTGCCCACAAGAACAAGGTGATATAAAAAGAGGGTGTCTGGTGTCTAAATCTCCATCATTTTGTCTTACCATCTCTTTTGTATACCGTCCTGCCATTATGATACCATCCACCATGAGCCCCTTACCAGAGGCTGAATCAATTGAGCTGGCTGAGCTTGGATTTTTGGTCTCCCAAAGTAAGGGTTAAGTAAACCATTTTTCTTTATAAAGCACACTGCTTCACATATTTTGTTATAGTAACAGAAAACCGACCAACACATTTAAGACTATGCCATGATCAAAACAGAACACTTAATTTTCAACTTCCATACTTTCTCACACCCAAGCACTTCACCACTATCTTCAAGCACAAAACTTAAGTACTCTCTTTAATCTTCCTTCCCTAATATCAGTTAGTATTACCTCCAGAAGGTAGCTTAGTTGGCCTCCTTTCTTCTCATGTTTGTTGTTACCCATATTCGAGCCAACACCAACTCTTTTTTGTTTGTTTTTGTTTTTTGTTTTCAGGGGGGCTTGGTTTTTCGAGACAGGGTTTCTCTGTGTAGCCTTGGCTGTCCTGGACTTACTCTGTAGACCAAGCTGGCCTCAAACTCACAACGATCTGCCTGCCTCTGCCTCCCAAGTGCTAGGATTAAAAGGCGTGTGCCACCACCCCGGCCTCAACGGCAGCACTTGTTTGGATCATTTTAAGCTGTTTCCTCCTCTCTCTTACCCTTGTCAACCCACAACCTACACGGTAGCCAGTGGCCTTTTAAATGCCAAAATAACTAAATAGCGAAATAAGTAAATAAAATAACTTGTTGTTTCACCAAGAATGAAAGTCAAGCTTCTTACTCTTTCATTATTGCCAGCACCTGCACAGCTCTCTGACCTGCTTGCTCACACTCAATCCCATCCCTTACTTGTTCCTATGAAGCCCTAGTTTTGGGTCTACCCATGAATCCTTCATGCTGTGTTGTGATTCAGATCTGAAATGTCCCCCATAGGTTGGCGTGTTTGAACATGTGATCTCTAGGTGACCCTGTTTCTTTGGTAGGTTTCTACAACCCTTAATGGAAGAAGTGATTGGAGTGGGCAAGCCTTTGGGTTTGTAGCCTGGACCAAGGACCAATTTACTGCCCTGTCTCTGTTCTCTGACTGCTGATGCAATATGACCAGATTTGTTTGTTTGTTTGTTTATTATACTCAAAACTCAGCTTTGGCGTAGGAGGTTTTAAAAGCTTTTTAAGGAGCCTAAATTCTAGAAAGCTGAATTTTTCTTTCTTTCTTTCTTTTTCTTTTTCTTTGAATAATGTGAGTGTTTGTGTCTACATGAGTTTTGTGTGCATTGTGTGTATGTGCAAGTGCGAAAGAGGGCATCAGACCTCCAGGAACTGGCCTGGACAGTGGTTTAGAGTCACCTAGTGTTGGTGTTGGGAACCAAAACCTCTTCCTGTCCAAAAGTGATAAGCACTTTGTACCTCTAACCCAGGAGCTATGTCTCTAGCCCTTCTTTTTAGTCTTCCTGTATTCGCTGAGGACACCAACCTCACTGACTAGGTGGATGCTCAGTCATGTGCAGTTAGGAATGTGGTGTGCTGTACCATCTGTGGGACAATGGACCACTCACCCTGTGGCCAGTGGTGATGGTCTGCCTGGAGTTCTGTCTGTGGCTTTTGCAGGTGTCCCACAACTCTGGACAGAGCTTAACTCTCTCTAGCTTAAAAAAAAAAAAAAAAAAAAGCCAGGAGTGGTGGCACATGCCTTTAATCCCAACACTCGGGAGGCAGAGGCAGGTTGATCGTTGTGAGTTTGAGGCCAATATGGTCTACAAAGCGAGTCCAGGACAGTCAAGGCTACACAGAGATACACCCTATCTTGAATGAATAAATAATAAATAAATAAATAAAACAAAAACCAGACCTGGAAATCATCCAGGTTTGCCAATAGGGAGAAACAAGAGTAGTTCATACAAACCACAGAAGCCTCCACACTTCCCTTAATAACAGCGTCTCTTTGGTGTATACCCTGTGACCCCACTTTACATAGAAATATATTGCAGGCATCTTTGTGAAGTCTCAAGGTTTTAGTAACGTGGACAGTCTTGATTCCTGACCTCTAAAGAGCTTTTTCCCCTTTAGGCCTGGGGCTCAAGGGCGGCTGGACCCTGCCTTCCACTCACATATTCTCTAGAACTTCACTTCTAAAAGGCAGACAAGCTCTCCAGCAAGACAGTGTCTCCCCTTGATTCTGGTATTTTCTAGTTCTTCCCAGAGGCTCTCAAAGGGTTAGAGTTTCAGAAAGAAGGTTGTAATCACTGAAGTATGCGTACAGATGAGATTAGAACCCCAGGGCTTATGAAATCTTGATAACCAGGAAATTAATTACAGAAACTCTTGCCACAAATAACTCGAATAATATAAGGAAACTCACTTCGGTGACATCGCCTTCGTGCTTTGACCTGAATGGAAGACAAGTCCATGTTTGCTTTCAACTTCTTAGTAAATGGTGCAGGGGAATACAAAATGTCCTCTCTCGGTCAAAACTGAGGCCCTTCAGACAAATCAGATGATGCAATACTGTGCACAGAAGCAAAGATGGTCACGTCCAACGTGCCTCTGCTCACGGCATGGTTCCTTCTATCTGCAACCATTCAAGACCAGGAACTTCCAAGCCACCCCTCAAGGGCAAAAGAAGCAAAACTTCCCAGAAATGGCGGTGCACGCCTTTAATTCCAGAACTTGGGAGGCGGAGGCAAACTAATCTCTGTCCGTTTGAGGCCGGTCTGGTCTATAGAGTTCCAGACAGGAAACAAACAAACAAACAAACAAAACCTTTTTGTAACTAAAAAATATTCTTTTGGTTCTTCTCAAATTATTTCTTGCATTTGTCTCTTTTCTTTTCAATAGTACTAAAGGGGGGCAGGGCAGGTGTGTGAAGAGCACTGGCTGCTCTTCCAGAGGCCCTGAGTTCAATTCCCAGCAACCACATGGTGGCTCACAACAGTCTATGAGATCTGATGCCCACTTCTGTCATGCGTATATGTGGATAGAGCACTCATAAACAAAATAAATAGAAATAGTGCTAAAGGTCAGCCCAAGCGCTTTCCTCTGGACGATTTTTCACATTTTAACAGAGCTCCAAAATCTCAGTTACAAACCAAGGAACGTAACTGCTGTGCTTGTTCAATTTTATTTTTATTTTATAAGTATGGGTGATGTATCTGCATGGGTGCCTCTTTCTCATGGAGACCAGGAAGTATCAGATCTCTTGGAACCCGAGTTATAGTTTTGGGCTGCCATGTATGTGCCGGGAATTGAACCCAGGTCCTCAGCAAGGAGATCAATGTTCACAGCCACTGAGCCATCTCTCCAGCCTTTGTTTATTTTTGAGAAACGTTCTCACTGTATAGCTCTAGCTGGCCGGAAATCTGCTATGTAGACCAAGCTGGCCTTGAACTCAGAGATCTGCCTGCCTCTGCCTCCTGAGTGCTGGGATTAGAGGCACGCACCACCACTTTTGGCCAGCAATTTGAATTTTGTTTTGTTTTGTTTGAAACAGGGTTTCACTGTGTAGGTTGGTTGTCTTGGACTCCCTTTGTAGACCAGGCTGGCCTCAAACTCACAGGGATCCATGTGCTTCTGCCTCCTGAGTTCTGGGATTAAAGGCATGCAGCACCATGCCCAGCCCACAGTTTGATTTTTTAAATCATCAGTATATATTATAAAGAATGACTCAGAAATGGTAAATTCCAAAAAGGCTTTTGTTTGTTTGTTTGTTTTTCGAGACAGGGTTTCTCTGTGTGGCCTTGGCTGTCCTAGACTCCCTTTGTAGACCAGGCTGGCCTCAAACTCACAGCGATCCGCCTGCCTCTGCCCCCCAAGTGCTGCGATTAAAGGAGTGCGCCACCACGCCCGGCTCCAAAAAGGCTTTTTACCATTGGACAAGTTTGTAGATGGCCTGTGAAGCCTCTCTGGGCCTTTTTATCCCATGTCTTTCATCTCTCACTAGTAACATGGGTCCAATCCCACAAGCCCGTTACCCTTAGGGGATACATGCTACGATCCCCAGCAAACAGCTGTGGGCTCACTGAAACCCAGACATGCATGTTCCCAAGCACATGTAGCTGTGATAAAAGTCAGTTTATAAAACAGAGAGAGTAACAGTAACTATGGAGCAATCACAATCGTGTTAACAGGAGTCATGTGGTCTCAGCGCTTCTCCGCGGCTTCTTGTCTCCTTTTCCTCTTACCATATTCTCTCTTCCACAATGCCTGAATACACGTGTTGAGACACCCTCCCTGATGGTCCACAGTGGATCTGATAACCAAAACACAGCTGGACAGTGGCAAGCAGCCTGGAAGCCCTGGAGGAAGGACTCACCACAGAGCCAGCCCCAACTTATCCCTCTACTCAGAACGTGCACATTTTAAAATGGACAAATTGCCACTTAGTATTTTCGGAGCAGTTTGACTTTGGGTAACTGATGTACAGAAGGCAAACCCTTCGTTATAGAGGGACTAGTGTCATTCTGCTACACACTACTTGGGAGTACAGAAATGTGCCCAGCAACTTGTTGTGGTTAATTTAGAAGTAGGGCCTAATACACATTTATTATTAGCGCTATAATTATCACAGCAGTATTTAACCCACTGCCAATCAATAAAACACAGACACCTGTTATATTTTAAAATAGCCTTGGTTCACCTGGGGTGGGGCAAATATTAATCTTCTAAACTACCTCCCATATTGGGGCAGGTATCCTATACCCTGCTCCAATCCTCTGCCATCTGGGATTTCTATCAAGCTACCTCCCATCCATAATCCCAAATGTGTGCTACTGTTCATCTTCTGGGCCAAATCCTCCATCCATGATGGTCATGTGCTTCTCCTCCACCTAACCCATCATATGGCCTGCCTCTCTCTCCTCTACGGTCTCATCTCTTTCCTTTCCCAAGGACCAGCCCGGGAACCTTAGCCACACCTATTCCCATTTGCCCTGCCTGGGTGTGTTGGCGTTTTATTGGTCAAACAGGAATAAGTTCTTAGGCAAGGTTACAAACATTTGGGGGTACCTGATTCTGCTCATTAGGGCAGCAGCCAGGCCAAACCCTAACAGTAACTCAGCTTCATCCTCATGGCCTCATGCAAAAGACACTGTTACCCTGACAAGAAACGTTGTCAAAGAGCCAAGGGACAGAGTCAAGCTTTGGCACAGCCCAGGACAGTATTTCAACTACATGGTGAAACTTCTTTAGCACAAGAGATAATTACTAAATCTGACTGGCAAAAATTTCAAAAGATTGGTGGCATGAAATACGGACAAGGGCTCTGGGGAAAGAGATATAGGCATACTCTTTTGATAGTGTGTTTAGATACTGAAGCAATTTGGCAACAAAAAAAAATTATCAAAATTAAAATAGCTATCTAACACAACCCCACTCCTAAGACAGATATGTAACTATTTCCTTTACGATTTATTTCTTTAAATATGTATGTGTGTTTTGCCTACATGTGTGTATATTTACCACATGCGTGCTGAATGCCTTCAGCAGTCAGAGGAGGCCATCAAGAGCCCTGGAACTGGAATCAAGGATGGTTTGTGAGTCACCATGTGGGTGCTTGGAACTGAGTCAAGGTCCTCTGGAAAAGAAACAGATGCTCTTAACTGGTGAGCCATCTCTGCAGCCTCCTAGGCATACAACTTTTGAGCTGACCACTCTATTTCCAGAAATACTCTGGAAATGTTTCAAAGATATTCTCAGAGGTCCAGGTGTGGTGGTGCATACATTTAATCCCAGCACTCAGAAGGCAGAGGCAAGCAGATCTCCATGAGTTTAAGGGGCCAGTCTGGCATACATAGCGACTTCTAGGGCTATATAGTGGAAAATAACGTGACTAGACAACAATGTCTATACACAATTGTACTATGCAATGATGTTGAAATAGACAAAACCAGAAACAACAACAGAAAGATAGCACGAGTCAAGGGGCTGTCCAGTAGGGAAATTATATACATTGTAATATATCTGGACTATTAAACGGTCTATAACCTTTAAAAATGGATATCAAGTTGTAAAAATATATGGAAAAAATTTAAACATATTGGTTGATGAAAGGTAGTCAGTGCAGAGAAACATGAACTACATTTTATGTTTATTCAGAAAATAGTGTGAATCCACAAGGCCAGGTTTAGAAAGAAAGAAGGAAAGAAAGGAAGGAAGGAAGAAAGAAAGAAAGGAGGCAGACAAGCATCACACTGTCTAGAATGGCAGGGTTCCCTTCTTCTCCTTCCTTCATACAAATAAACACGCAGCCTGAAAGTTGTTTTTAAAAATTCATGTATTATTTATAAATCAGTCATACAACAAAATAAAGTTTTAAAGCCACAAACACAGGCAGCATATAAAGCAAGTCTGGAGCCTTGTACCTCTGCAACAGCTGCGATCTCTTGTTTGTGCTCTTTCCCAAACATATGAGAAGACGTTAATTCCACATAGTTGATAATAGGTGAACAAAACTGATAATAAATAGCCCAACAATGGTTTTTATATACTACTAAATGGCCCATGAAACATGGTGAGAAGGGAGGAAAATAGCAATGGGACAGGAGGAGAATCGGAGGAGGGTATCACAGGTATCGAGGGGGAGGGGGATTGACACTATAATAATGCATTAAAAATGTCTTAAGTTGGCACAATATAGTTCAAAAGTAACTTAAAAAAAACACCAAGAGGTATTTGCAGTTGGCAAAATACTCCATTACACACAATGACTTAAGTAAAAAAAAAAAAAGTATACAAAATTTGTGTTTACACTTTTAAGATCTTCATTTTCTTTTTCTTGACTAATAGACATACAAAACTACAAAAGAGTAATAAAGAACAGAAAAATTCCAATAAACCAATAGGCAAATTTCACTATAAACTGACCATAAAGAGGCCCAAAACATTGCGGTTGGTTTTTCCAACATTACTGCAGTGCCCCGGCAAGCAGAAGCAGGGTTCGGCTCCATGGTTCTGCGTAGACATTATTGAGGCGCAGCCCCGCCCCCCACTACTGAAGCTAAGGGACCTGCACACTGACCAAGGCCCCCAGTTGTTCTGGCCAAATGGTGCAAGAATGTAACCACTGGCCATTTGGATCCTATTGTCCAGTGCAAGGCCAAGGATTCTACCCAGTTAAGGGTAGAATTCCAGCCAGGAACACCATTCAGTCTCATCTTCCAAGTCTGTAACGTCATTCAACTGGACTGAAGTTCTTCAAAGGCCTCAGGTCTTGACAGAGCGACGATGGACCACACATGTACAGGAAATCACTTCAGCTAGGAACTTAGTCTTCTTGCCAGGAGCAGGAGCAGTTTTTTGCAAGTCTCATCACTTCCACAAAAACGTTTCTCTCAGCTTGTCCAGTTTCAGGGACATCAGAGTAGCAGAATTCTGATACTGACGTTGGTTCAATTATAGTGGTGGACTTTTCTCATGCAAACTAGGAGGCTCCTAGCAATTCTGCGGAGAGCTGCATGCTTGTGATCATCCGTGAGACCGGCAGCTTGGTTAGGAAGTGACAGCCCCGTGCATGTCGTTGCCTTCCCATCACACACACACACACACACACACACACCACTGAACAGGCTTGATGATAGCCTCAGGTCCGGCTCAATAGGAGGTTTTAACACTGGTCGAACTCGAAGAATAAGAACTGGATTTTCTGGAGAACTTGTTGGAGGTGAGGGATATTTGCATGCGATTCACAGTGCGGACGCTCCGACAGAGGAGCGCGTTCTTGGCGTGATCCCGGAAATCCTGTGAAACAAAGTAATAGACAAAGGGGTCGATGCAGCTGTTGAGGGTCGACAGGCAGAGGGCGACGAGGTAGAGGGCGTAGGCGTGGCTCTGGCTCTGGGTTTTAATGAGGAAGTAATGCACGACGAGCAGAAGGTTGCTGGGAGTGAAACAGATGAAGTACATGGCCAGCACGGTGACGATGAGTCTGATCGCCCTCCGTCTTTTCTTCTCCGAGTGTTCATCCATGGCAGAAGAGCGGAGCGTTTTGATCATGAGCACGTACGCAGACGCGGTGAGAAAGGCTGGGAAGAGA
The DNA here is from genome assembly GCF_903995435.1 of Acomys russatus. Lineage (NCBI taxonomy): Eukaryota > Metazoa > Chordata > Mammalia > Rodentia > Muridae > Acomys > Acomys russatus. Next base: position 16,645,628 of record NC_067166.1, read on the forward strand.
AAGACGCCAATGGCCAGGGAGAGGAAGTAATTGAACATGTCCCCCACCAACACCGCCTCCGGCAGCACGTCGTGACATGTGGTGATGTTCAGGGCTGGGATGTAGACTGTCTGCTTCATGACATACAAAGGGATGGTGACAAGGAAGATCAGGAGCCAGATGGCCAGGGAGACGCCAACGGCGATGTTGGCCTTCTTCCTGGGGTGTCCCATGGGGTTCACTATCACCCAGTACCTCTGCACGCTGAGGCAAGTCATGAAGAGGATGGAGCAGTACATGTTGCCATAGAAAAAGCCGATAAGCACCTTGCAAAGCGCATCCCCATAGATCCAGTTGTTGCCACGTAGGTGGTAGGCGATCTTCAAGGGAAACCAGATGACAGACAGGAGGTCTGCCAAGGCCAGGTTGGCCATGTAAATCACGGCAGGGTGCTTTTTCTTCGTGCGGAAAAGGAAGACCCAGAGGGCCATGCCATTACTGGGCAAACCGATCACAAATACAATAGTGTAGATGACCGGCAGGAAGACGGTGGTCAGCTTCCCAGTGAGGACGGACGTAGAGAAGTCATCAATGGAGAAGCGTGGTTCTACTGTAACTCCTTTCCCATTGACTGGAGGGGGAGTGTCCGGTCTGCCAATAAGACTTCTTCCTTTACTCTTAGTTCCTGTACAAAGAAGGTGGAGCAGGGTCATTACTGGGATGAAAGCACAGGGCTGCTGTGCTTCAGTGAAAATGTTCAGACAGATGCTATTGAGAGTATTAGAGAGAGAGCCGGACGCGGTGGCGCACGCCTTTAATCCCAGCACTCGGGAGGCAGAGGCAGGCAGATCGCTGTGAGTTCGAGGCTAGCCTGGTCTACAAAGTGAGTCCAGGATGGCCAAGGCTACACAGAGAAAACCCTGTCTTGAAAAACCCCAAAAAAAAGAGTATTAGAGAGAAGATTGTCTTTGAGTAATGGTACCGGGCAGGGATACTTGCTGGCAGTCCAAGTCTAATTCTTACGTGCACTAGGCAAGCAGTCTACTGCTGAGCTATAGTGTCAGCCCCACAGACAGTGCCTTTTGTAACTGTGGGAGTTTGGGTTGCATACAGGACACCGACTTCTAGGAATTTTTAGGCTGACTGTATTTCACTTTATTTGTTTACGCCTTTAATCCCAGTACTCAGGAGGCAGAGGCAGGTGGATCGATGTGAGTTCGAGGCCAGCCAAGGCTACACAGAGATGTCTTGAGGGGGGATAAAAAAGCTGTACTCATTACATCAAAAACAAAAACACAGAAGGGGCCAGGCTCAGTGGTGGTGCACATCTGTAATCCCAGAACTCAGGGAAGCAGAGAGAGGCGGATCTCTTTGAGTTCGAGGCCAGCCTGGTCTACAAAGTCGAGGATGGCCAAGGCTACACAGAGAAACCTTATCTCGAAAAATAAAAATAAAAATAAAAATAAAGAAAGAATCCATCAGCAGCCTTTGATGGGTCCATTAGTAAAAATAAATAAATACATGGATGATGGATAGATGGATGGATGGATGTAAGGTGGGTGGATGGTTGAGTGGATGGACAGATGCCTGAGTGGGTGGATGGATGGATGCATGGGTGGGTGGGTGGATGGATGGGTGGGTAGATGCATGGATGGATGGATGGGTGGGTGGGTGGATGGATGGATGGGTGGATAAATAGAATTGTGTGTTAACTCTTCCAGAGTCTCTAATGAGTAAGACAGAAGCCCTGCCTTGCCATCTGCTGCCTGTTTTCTCATTTCCTTGTTTCCATCTATCCTACTCTGGCTTTAAGCCAAGATCCAGCCTGGCTATCAGTCATGCCCTGTCCCAGAGCCCAGGCTAGAGAGATACCAGGACCAAAGTGCATTCCCTTGTCCACCCACAGGAATTACACTACTATAATGGGGAGGCATTTCCCACCTCTCTGCTGGCTTCCTAAACTCCCTCCCAGGGAGCTCAGTTGGCAGGCTGGCCTTTTAGCATCGAGGCCACAGTGCTGATGACACAAGTGTGCTTTGACTTGCGCATGTACCAGCAAGATTTAACTCAGGGTGCTTCCCCCATACTGTAACTTATTTGAATATTCAAAATCACAGCTAACTCTGGATGTAGTAGAACATGCCTGTAGCCTCAGCTATTTGGAAAGCTGATGTGAGCGGATTGTTTTAGCTTAAGAAATTTGAGACCAGCCTGCGTGACATAGTGAGATTCCATCAAAAGCAAAGCAACCAGCACTTGGGAGGCAGAGACAGGCGGATCTTCATGAGTTCGAGGCCAACCTGGTCTACAAAGTGAGTCCAGGACAGCCAAGGCTACTCAGAGAAACCCTGTCTTGAAAAACAAAACAAAAAACACAACAACAACAACCAAACAAAACAAAACAAAAAACAAACAAACCCTCCTGCCCCAAGCTGTACTCAATCATTGACCTGAAGGAGGAATCAAGGACACTAAGGAATTATATTTAATAATGAGCCAGAGGCCTCTGCCATGCAGAAATACGTGTATATTGCTCATGTACCAAGGAAAATGGTATGCCCCACCTGACTTTCCCTAATTATTTTTTTAAGATTTATTTTATTATTATGTATACAGTGTTGTCTGCTTGTTTACCTGCAGGCCAGAAGAGGACACCAGGTTACATTACAGATGGTTGTGAACCACCATGTGGTTGCTAGGAATTGAACTCAGGACCTTTGGAAGAGCAGGCGGTGCCCTTAACCACTGAGTCATCTCTCCAGCCCCTGACTTTCCCTAATTTTAGGTGTGCTCAGTTATCATCTGATCACTCAGGTTCTACAGGCCTGTTGGCTTCTCTAGGTAGGACTATCAGTTGAGGGGGGATGGGAGGAGTGCTGGGGGTACAGAGACCAGGAGTTCACTTTCCACTCACTATAGAAGAACAATAGTGCCCCTACCCAAAAGAAGGACGTTCACGTCCTAATCCCCTGGAGACAAGGATCTCTGCAGTCCTAAAATGAAGAATTTTAAGACCATCATCCTGTTAATACGATCCAGGCTGGCCCTCGAACCAATGGCAATGGTCTCTTAAGAAGACAAAGCGAAGCTCGGGAGAGAAAAGGGGGGAAAGCCAGAGAAAGCAATGTGACACTGGAAGCAATAGGGTGGAACAAGTCAACACCCACCCAGAAGCTGGTGACGGTATACACAGACCCTCTCTCCAACCATTTTCATTCTGGACCTCTCCACTCCAGAACCAAGAGAGTGACCTCTCCACTTCAGAACCAAGAGAGCGACTATCTATTGTTTTATACCACTGCTCATCATGGTGGTCTTAGGAAAATAAATGCACATATTTCTATTGACTCAATTTCTCCTATAGCTTTACAAAAAGAGCACTTTTTAAAAATGAAAACAAATCTGGGAGTAGTGGGGACCTAGAGTCATGGATCCTCTACTTGTCTCTACAGGACATTGGACTGAAACAGTGAGGACCAAAGGCCACACCTAGAACCACAAAAAAATAGCAGAAACATGGCTGCCAATATACAGATCAGCACTAGCTGGCTGTGAGTTGGTATGGCTGTGAGTCAGCACTGGACACATGGCACCTTTATCACATTCGCCTGGCAAGGCAGGTAGTGCTGTTATGTCCTTGTTTTATAGATAGAGGAACTGAGGCACAAATTAGTGAATGAGCATATTAAACAGCTTTTACGTAGCCTTAGTTCATTACTGGAGTCCATGGTCTTGCTCACTCTCACTACGCCCCACCACCCCAATACTACACATTGGAACCCATAGAGATCATTGGAACCCAGTCTGCACGATTACACACACACACACACACACAGAATATCTAAAAATTTTAATTTACCATATTAAAAGTTGCCTTCTTTAAAATTATCCCCTCCTTCAATAATTCACATATTCACCTGTATTAATGTCTAATATATATATATATTAGATACAAGGTAGATACAAGGCACCGGGCAGCAGATGTTATATTGTAGAGGAGTTTATTAAATAAGCATGGGGAGAAGGAAAGAGGGAAGGATACCCCAGAGAGAGAGAGAGAGAGAGAGAGAGAGGAAGAGAGGAGAAGAGGGTAGAAAGGAAAAGTAGAGAGGAAGTAGATGAAATAGACCACGAGGAGGGTCTGTACTTTTATATGGCCCTGGATAGGGTCACACTGCTGTGGCAGGTAAGCAATGACATCATAAGTAGGCCGACTGAAGCAGAATTCTAACAATGTCAACATGCTCTGTAAGCCATTTAGAGGTATAAAAGAATCTTGTAAATCCTCCACAGCTGCTCAGAGGGTGGTGTAGCCCAGCTGGACCTTGTGAGCAGTGGACCAGTCTCACAAAGGCATCCAGGTGAGAAATAGCCCATCAGGTGTACTGGTTACTTTTCTGTTGCTCTGATAAAACACTATGACCAAGGCAATTTACAGAAGGAAAAAATTATTCCGGTCTAGGAGTGCATCATGGAGGGAGGCGTGGCCTCGAGCTGCAGGAGTAACAGCAGACGGAGGATCGGAGCTCACATCTTCAAATGCAAGCAGGAAGCAGGGAAGGAAAATTTGGAAGTGGCAGAGCCTTTTAATCCCAGTGCCTGCTCCATGCCTCATCCTCCCCAAATAGCTCCACTAACTGGGGAGCCTGGGGGAGTCAATCTCACTCAAAGCGCCGCAGTGAATCACCTTGAACTTCTGTGCGCAGTGGCTGAGATTTTAGAGTTCTCACAAGGAAAATTTTCTTGTGTTACATAATGTTATCTAAAAAGGAAGGACTCTAAGCCTATATAACATTGCCTGTTTATAGCTACTAGGGTCACCACAAGAGGTGATTAAAGGCTCTAGGGAAACCTTGCTGGAATGGACTCTGACCTCATCATGATCAGAGTAAGTCTGGGCATACGTAACAAAGACAGAAATGAGCAGCTAGGGTCAGCAAGATGTCTCAGTGAGTAAGGGTGCTTGGCGTCAAGCAGGCTGACTGACTTCCAGCCCCTGAACGCACGTGGTTGACAGAAACAAGTTCCATAAGTTGTCTGCTGACCTCTCATATTTACTGTGGCACACACATGCATGTACACACAGACACACACACACACGGTTGTGGAATGTAATTTTTAAAAAAAAGAAGAAGAGAAGGAGGAGGAAGCCGAGCATAGTGACGTGACATACGCCTATAATCCCAGCACTCGGGAGGCAGAAGCAGGTAGATCGCCGTGAGTTTGAGGCCAGCCTGGTCTACAAAGCAAGTCCAGGACAGCCAAGGCTACACAGAGAAACCCTGTCTCAAAAAACCAAAAAATAAAAAAATTAAAAAAAAAAGAGTGAGTGGTTTACACCCAACTGTATTTCTCACAGTTGTGGTGGAAAGAAATCAGTGGTGGAGGTCCCAGCGCAGTTAGGATCTGGCGCTGGCGAGGGCTCTCTTCCAGCTCCCAGCTGTGGCCTCACAAGCCTTAGTTTCCTTGTTGCTAGGAATGAGGGCAAGTAACTAAGGAAGTATTTATTTTGACTCACAGCAGGAATGTGACACAGGCAGTCACACTTTAAGGAACAGAAGCCATGAGCGCTGTCGCTCAGCTGGCTTTCTCTTTTTTATTCAGCCGGGGACTCCAGCCTACGGGACGGTGTTGTCTACAATCAGGATAGGTCAAAACTGTCCCGGCTTAGCTGGGGCATGATGGCACATGCCTTTAATCCCAGCACTTGGGAGGCGGAGGCAGAGGCAGGTAGAATGCTGTGAGTCCGAGACCAACCTGGTCTACAAAGTCCAGAACAGCCAAGGCTAATACCGAGAAACCCTGTCTCGAAAAACAGCAACAACAGCAACAACAAAACTGTTCTGGCTGGACACACAACTATAATCCCAGGACTTGGGAGAAAGAGGGAGGCAAATCTCTGAGTTCGAGGCCAGCCTGGTCTACAGAGTGAGGTCTAGGACAGCCAAGGCTACACAGTGAAACCCTGTCTCAAAAACCAAAATGACAAAACAAATTGCTCTGAAAACGTCTCTTGGATACACCCAGAGGTGTGCCTCTGCGATGATTCTAATCCAGTCAGGTTGACAATGAAGATCCGCCACTGAAATACCAGGGAAAACATGTCCACACGAAACCTTGTACATGGACACTCAAATTAAAAAAAGCAGCATTATTCATAATAGCCCTAAATGACAACAACAACAGAAGAACAGATGAGCAAGTGAGGACTGTTCACACAAGGCAATGGTGCTCGGCAAGGAAAAAAAAGGCCAAGTATTCAAGTCAGACATCGTAACGCATGCTCATTGTCGTCCCAGCACTTGGCCAGCTGAGATGTGGGAATCACTTGAGCCTAGGAATTTGATAGCAACCTGAAACAGCAGAGCTAGAACTCATCTAAAACAAACAAACAAACAAACAGGCTGGGGCCTATCATTGTTCAGCCGCTAGAGCGCATGCCTAGAGTGCTTCTACAGGAAGTCTGATCACGGGCACCCCATAAAACTGGGTATGCTGAGCACCCACTAATCACGATACTCCATGAGGACCAGAAGCTCAATGTCAGCCTTCACCTCATGGCTAATTTGAGTATGAGTTTGAGGCCACCAACAGCCAGGTGGTGGTGGTGGCACACGCCTTTAACCCCAGCACTCGGGAGGCAGAGGCAGGTGGATCTCTCTGAGTTCGAGGTCAACCTGGTCTACACAGTGGGGTCCAGGACAGCCAAGGCTACACAGAGAAAAAATCTTGTCTCAAAAGAACAACAAACATGCTAGGCATGATAGGGTATCAAATGTCCATAATTTGTGTTCAGAAAAAAGGAAAGAAGGAAATAGGTTGTTGATGCACGCTATAACATGGGTAAGCCTTGAAAAATAAAATACACTAAAGAAGAGAAGGCAATCATAGGGGTCCACACATTATGTGAACCCATACATATTAAATGCTAGAATACGCAAGTCTATTGGTGACCAGGACTGAGTGTGGGAAAACTGTCACACAATAGCAAAGGTGCTTCTTGTGAGTAATCAAAATGTGTTCAAATTGATCACAGGGATGGTGACAATTCTATAAGAATACCAAAAGCCACCAAACTCTCTTTAAAGGGGCTAATTGTGTACTATGAAAATTGTTTGGCATAGAATTCTTAATAAAGCTATTAAAAGTAACACAGAGATGGGCCGGGAAGTGCCAAGGATAGAGATCAAACACAGCTAACCAACGGTTCACAATCACTGGTGGGGACCAAAAGCCACATTAAATAAGAATGCTAAAACAAACAGAAAAGAGGAACAAGCTTTATAACTAAAAAAACATGGCTTGGGTTAAGAGTAAACACAATGGTTTTTTAAAAAAGGAAGGAGGAGAAGGCATCATTCTTAGATTACCCCAAAAAACTTAACCTAGAAATACCATCCTAAGGGTCAGGGATGCACCTTAGTGGTAAAGGCTTGGTTTCCAGCTGCCTCCCCAACCTCCACCACACACAAAATAGACTTGGGAGTCCCTCCTTTAAACTTGGCACAAGAGGATCCAAGGCAGAGACCGTGATGAGTTCCAGGCAAGTCTGGGCTATACAGCAAGATCTTGAATCAAAAAACAAAACAACAACAACAAAGCCCAAAAACAAACAAACAAACAAACAATGACAGCTGTTCATATTAAACTTTTGTGACACTGTTCAAAGGTCCCTAAGGCACAGGCTCTGTCTGTTCTGTATTATATTCCAAACTGCTGGAATCCCAGATTCTAGCTGTAAACCAGAAACAGTTTCAGAACGGAGCCCAGGCTGTGGGTCCTATGAAGTACAGACACATACATAGTACCTGGCTCTGAGCGCATCTTATTTCTAGGGCTACAATCAAGAGTTCCTGCCAAGCATACAACAACATACACCCACCAATGCTCAGGGCAACAGCCAGTCGCCAGGACTGCCAAACAGGAAACGGGCCAGTTATCAGCTTTGTTCCTAACTCATCACAACGCTGGCCCTAAGAGCAGACACTCACCTCCCTACAGAAAATATACTATCAACTGAAAACAAGAAACCGATAAAATAATACACTCTCATCTCCATAATAAGAGCCTAACGTACACCTATTTGCAAAAAGTCTTAAGTCTAGGATACTCTCACCAAGCTATTTAAAAAAAAAATGTCTCTTGGGGCTGGAAAGATGGCTCAGTGGTTAAGAGCACTGCCTGTTCTTCCAAAGGACCTGGGTTCAATTCCCAGCACCCACATGGCAGCTCACAACTGTCTGTAACTCCAAGATCTGACACCTCTACACCAATGCCTATAAATTAAAATTAAATAAAAATTTTTTTTTTTTAATGTCTCTCTCGGGCTGGAGAGATGGCTCAGAGGTTTAAGAGCACTGTCTGCTCCTCCAAAGGCCCTGAGTTCAATTCCCAGTAACCACATGGTGGCTCACAACCATCCATAATAAAATCTGGTGCCCTCTTCTGGCCTGCAGGTGTACATTCAGGCAAAACATTGCATACACAATAAATAAATCTTAAAAAAAAAAAGTCTCTCTCCTTAATGTAGAATGGCTGGGGAAAAGCAAACCGTACACTTTCTGTCTTAGGTTTTCTGCCACACAGAGTGCAAGCTGATACAATCCTCTTGAAAGTAATTTGGCAAAGGTAACAAAAGTTAAAACATAGTTGTCTCGTGACCTGCGATTTACTTGCAGGAAATCTGTCTCACACTGACTATGGCGGAACATTTGCTGAGCTGTTGTTTACCATGGTACAACAAAAATGATCATCCCAGTATCAAAAAGGGACCGGCTCAAGAGCTTATGAGAGCTGTAACTCCTCTGTGAAAACATGGACAGGAGTCTGTCTTCTTATGGTAATTGGGTCTATTATCCAAGCACAAATAAATATTATAGGACAGTCGTTATGGCATAGCCCTTCTGTTACTTAAAGGCCTTCAGCTGGTCGTGGACTTGGTGTCACTGTTTTGGGCCTTTCCCTAGCTATCCCTCATCCTCCAGGGCTCTTCTGTACCAACTCTTAGGAGCACAGGCTGAAAAAGTAAAGGTTTCAGTTGCAGTGTGTCCCTCCCTTGGTGCACTTCTAGCCAACTTTTTAAAACGATTTTCCTCAACATTTATCCAGATAATAAAACCATAAAAAACATACATGAGGCATGACGTCAAGGTTAATTAGTAACACAAGGAAAGCAAAGGGGACCGAGCACCAGCCTAAAGTCCCAGCTCCACGTTCTTTACAGGGTTTTTCTATATTACAAGACTTTGGAAACAGGATGTATATGCGTCTAGTCACAGAACACCAAGTTAAAAAGATGAAGCTGGGTCTGTAATCATAGCGGTCCAGGATGAGGAAGGAGACACCAAGGTCCACCTGGGTTAGTTATCCCATGGATTCGAGGAGACTTTGCCTCAAAATAAGATGTAAAATTAGGGCTGAGGCACTAGCTTAGTGGCAGAGGAGGCCCTAGGTTTAATACCTAATGCATGGGGCTCCTCAGGATGTGAGTGTGAGTGTGTGTATACCCATATCTTAACACCATTAAAAATGTGTTATTGGAGCCGAACGTGGTGGCGCACGCCTTTAATCCCAGCACTCGGGAGGCAGAGGCAGGCGGATCGCTGTGAGTTCGAGGCCAGCCTGGTCTACAAAGTGAGTCCAGGATGGCCAAGGCTACACAGAGAAACCCTGTCTCGAAAAAAAAAATGTGTTATTGAGCTTTTCATAATAAAATCCCATGATTTTACAGGATATCTATAGTTGGGAATGTGTATTTTATGTATTTCTCATATACAAAAGCATGGAAAAGATATAAATAGAAAAATGTTAGTAGTGGTTATTTTAAGTTCCAGTGTTTAGGATGCTTTCGTTAACTTTATCCTCTTCCTATTTTATTCCTTTACAGTGACCTCATATTATTTTTACAATTAAGAACAATGTTGGAGAGATGACTCAGCAATTAAGAGCACTCGCTGTTCTTCCAGGGGATCCAGGTTCAATTCCCAGCACTCACATGACAGCTCACAACTGTCTGTAACTCCAGTTCCGGGGGGGGGGGGGGGTCCTACACCCTCACTTAGACACAAACAAAAACACAATTAATTAAAAATAATATTGTCTGGGCATGGTGGTGCATTCCTATAATCCCATTACCCAGGAGGCAGAGACAGGAGAACTGTTGCAAGTTCAAGGCCAGTGCGGTCAACATAGAAAATTCTGGAAAAAAGAAAGAAAGAAAGAAAGAAAGAAAGAAAGAAAATTCTGGGCCAACCAGAGATACACAACGAGATTATTTCAAAGAAAGAAAAAAGAAGATAGTACACCCCACCCCCACCATACCCCCCAAAAAAATTAATAAAGAAAAGAACTGGTCTCTAAAACTGAATTGGATAGACTGTATCTCAGGCTCCTGTCACTAGAAAAATAGCACTAGCCTAGGCCTGGGTTAGATGCCCAGTCTGACAAGAAATCAGAAAACAAATACATCTGTAGATGAAAAGGGGAAAGGGAGGAGGAGATAGTAGTACTGATTGTGTCAGAGAAAAGCTGCCTTAAAAGCCACATTCGCAATTCAATGCTCCCCAGCCACACCCACGCCCCTACCCCACCCCGCAAAAAAACGAGATTATTTCACTTTGGGGCTCTTTCCGGGAAGCAATCTTTTGGAGATGGGGAAAACCAAGGCCAATCTGTTCTTTAACTAGTTAAGGAGCACACAGAAAGACCAGACCAGAACGGCTTGAGCTTAGACTTCCATTAACATGCAGGAAATGCTTTCAAAGTTCCCCGTGTCCTAACCAAAAGTAATTTAATTTCGATTGGGAGAAGAACTCCCTGTGCCTTAAGTCCCTGTTGCTAGTCTAAATCTTTAGGAAAGTTGCCGTCTACGGAGCGTTAAGTATGCAGAGAGAAACCACGGTGAGATATTAAGTAGCTCGGGTTAACAAGTAACCTGACTTTTTTTTTTTTTTTTAATTGTTAAATCTAGTTCACGGCATCCGCCAGGAACCTCTCCCTTACAACTCCCTCACTCTGTAAACAGAGGGAGCCAAATAACCAGCGTATTCTTCCTACACTGTGTGAATCATAAAAGTATTAATCACTTACCACTTTTTTTTAAACGTTTGTACACACTAACCTTTGTCCCTGACTTTCAAATGTCTAACTTTAAATCACGGGCAAAAGAAGAGGTTATAAACGCTGTTCTACTTCTTTGCGAGAAAGTAACAGCGAGTAATGGCCTTTTGGGACACAAGGTAAATTTAGCTGGGAAATGAAAACGCCAGGCCTAATTTTGCATCAGAGTAGCGCTATAGCTGGCAGTAAAGGCACCCCCATCCCACCCTACAGCCTGCAGAAGCCTCCCTGGCTTCTAGCAGCGCCAGTTCGAGCTCCCCCGCAGCAGCACTACCCGCCCTGGCCTGAGGCGGGGCCAAAGCAGGCAACGAAGCACCGCCCCGAACCGCTCTCTAGTAGTTCTGTTCCCGGGTTTGGCAGCCACAGCGCTAGACTTGGGTGGCTGCCAGTGTGCGCTCCAGGTGGCGGGAAGGTCTCGAAACCTGTAGACCAGAAGAAGGTCACCTAGTCTAATATAGGGGTCCTGAAAGGTTCCTCTTTTACCACCACGTGACATCCCAAACAGCCTGAGTTCCATGCCCAGAGCATCCACCGCGATGCCAGGAACGGAGGCCCCGAGTGGGTCTTAAACGCTGTGGTTCGACTCGCAAAGAAATGGTTCAGTGGGTGGATGTGAGCGCAAAGCGCGAGGTGGAAACTTCCCAGGGCGCAGGCTCCCCACTCACTCCACCCGGCCTTGAGGTAGTTCACAGAGTCCGCGAAAAGCTCTTAACGACTCGGCGTTTGTAAAGAAGCTACCCAAGGGAGGGGAGGCTGAGACCTCTGGGCCCCAAAGACCCGGGCACAGCTTCCTTGCCTCCCCGAACTACGCCGACAGACAGAAATTGGAAGTACCCAGACCGGGTTTGTCTCCAGCGCGTCTTTAGGGCACCTGCCGAGTGTCCCAGCTGGACCTAGTCGTCAGGGACCCCTATCAAAGCCACCGGGAGAGTGTAGGGACACGCGCAGATATGCGCGTCTGCCCGGCTTCCCCCACCAGCCCAGCGCTCTTCTGCGCCGCGCGAGCCCTCCCAGCGCAAGGTCTTCACCTGGGTAGGTCCGGTTGCAGGAGACCGAGGCCGCCAGAAGGATGACACCTCCCAGCAGCCACGCCAAGCTGAGACTTCGCATCCCCGGACGTGGGGCGGGCGGAGAATCCGCCACCAGTGGGTACGAAACTCCGAGGCCAACTGAGCACCGGGTGCCCTAGCCTTTAACTGGAGCCTCACTGAGCTTCCCTAGGGCGGGACCTGTTTCAGTGAAACCTGAGCCCCTGGAAGCACCTGCGGGAGGCCACGCCTCTGTCACGCCCCCTTCGAACGTTTTACGCCGGTCCCACCCTGGGCCACCTGGCCCAGCACCGCCCGGTCTGCCTGCAGAGTCCCGGGCGCTGGCCAGCATCCAGTTGGCTGGCGGAGTAGCCTGCGGGTGAGGCTGGACGAGTGAAGTGGCTACATTGGAATGCAAATGACAGGAAGGTTGGGACCCAGGGTTCTTTGGGTGATGTCCAAAACTATCTCTAACCTTTAATTACTTCAGAGAACTAGTGAGCTCACCTCTTGTGAACGTTAGAAAGTCCAAGCTCACTGCCTTTGTCTTCAGTAATTGGTGTAGAAGGCTTCAAGGCGTAATAGGCAAACGCAGAACCCGATATGAAAGGGTTTGTTTGTTTGTTGTTTTGTTGGTTGTTGCCTTGATCCAGCTTTTTGGGAAAGAGTTCTTTCTTGCCTACCTACCGACCACAAACTTGTGATTCTCCTGCCTCAACCGCCTGAGTGCTAGGGCGACAGGCCCGTGAGTTTTTGGAGGCAAAGCAGACTGCTGTGAACACCATCACAAAAAGGGTGTAGGAAAGACGCAGCGTTCTGGGATTATGTTTCCAGCTCATCCGTTGTCCACGGACATTGAACCAACCTGTATGTGTGAGCTACAGTGTGGAAGATGTGCCCAATAAGTACTTAACCCCAGCACTCAGGAGGCAGGGGCAGGCGGATCTCTGTGAGTTCGAGGCCAGTCTGGTCTACAGAGTGAGTCCAGGACAGCCAGGACTGTTACACAGAGAAACCTTGTTTTGGAAACAAAAAACAAAAAACAAAAAAAACAGGGGCTGGGGAGATGGCTCAGTGGTTAAGGGCACTGACTGCTCTTCCAAGGACTGGAGTTCAAATCTTAGCACTCACATGACAGCTCAGAACTATCTGTAACTCCAAGATCTGACACTCTCACATAGACATACTTGCAGGCTAAACACCAATGCCCCTAAAATAAAGGTAAAAAAACAAAAAAACAAACAAAGTGCCAATGGCTCAGTGATGTTGGCTTGTCTAATGCCCTCAGCATCCTGTGTGCGCACTTCATCTTTCTTGACTCAGTGCAGAAGCAGTTTGTAAATGTCCGTCACATTCAGGGTCAAGTCTACTTTTTGTTTTGTTTTGTTTTTTGGTTTTTGGGGTTTTTTGTTTTTGTTTTTTTTCGAGACAGGGTTTCTCTGTGTAGCCTTGGTTGTCCTGGACTCGCTCTGTAGACCAGGCTGGCCTCAAACTCACAGTGATCCACCTGCCTCTGGCTCCCGAGTGCTGGGATTAAAGGCGTGCGCCACCAGGCTCAAGTCTGTGAGTGTAATTTGCTCACAATTTGTTGCTCTATATCTGATTTCTCCAGGATCCTCTCTGCATTTTGATCCCATAATCCAAAGAAAGATATAAGCATGGTTTGGGGTGTGTAATTGACCTATCTCTTCCTTCTGTCCCCACAGAGGGGCTCACACAAAGGTAGAAATAAAAAGAAGAAAAGTAAATGGCCTTGAATAGACCATGAAAATAGAGTGCTTCCTTTCTGGATGACAGAAATGAACAGGTGAACATACATCCCAATACATAAACAGGCACAGGAACACACATATACACATATGCACACACATACACACAAACACACACAACACACATACAGGCATACAAACACACACAACATACACACACAGCACACATACGTACACATAACATACACATACAAACACACAGCCACCGCACACATACACACACATGCACATACATATACAAACACACATACATACACAACACAAACAAAAACCCATGCACATACACAAACGCACACATATACACAAAACACAATACACACACGAACACACACAGACATACAACACGTAACACATACCACACACAGAGGAATGGCCCGAGAAAGCCAGAGGGATGAGACAATTCTCTTTACTATAACATCTCTGAGGTGTCTCTCGTGGCTGTGTCTCCAGAAAGTTCTCTGAGGACATGAATGGAGCTTAGCTTCTTTTGTGTAGGCCTTGGGGAGAGTCTCGCTTCTTTCCCTGTTTGCACCTCTGTGACTTCAGATAAACTATTCACTCTATGTTGCTATACCTCACTTATGAATTGGGGTTATTATTTCGTCTGTTTAAAGACACACCTAGGGAGAAAACAGGAGTTCCAATATGAAGCAGCAACTGCCTTTCTCTTTCCCTTCTCTCACAAGTATCTGCCACGTCCGCTCGCCGTACGACAGCTTTCAAGGCCCACCCTTTAGAAAACTGACTTCGAAAAGCAGCAGAGTATATTCTAATTTAACGTCCCTCGTGTCAAACAATAGGGAAAGTGGTTGGGTGGCGGCGCAAGCCTTTAGCCTTAGCACTTGGGAGGCAAAGGCTGTCGGATCTCTGAATTTGAGGCCAGCCTGGTTCACAGAGTGAGTTCCAATACAGCCTGGGCTACAACAGAGAAACCTTGGGGAGGACTTGGTGGGGGCAGCGGCGGTGAGAGCCACGGGGCAGTGAAGCCACCGACAGTATTTTATTTGGTTTTGTTTCTTTGTTTTTTCGAGACAGGGTTTCTCTGTGTAGTCCTGGCTGTCCTGGACTCACTCTGTAGACCAGGCTGGCCTCGAACTCACAGTGATCCACCTGCCTCTTCCTCCCAAGTGCTGAAATTAAAGGCGTGCACCGCCACGCCTGCCACATTTATTTATCTAGTTATTTATTTAGTGTGTGTGTCTGTGTGTATGTGTGTGTGTGTATGTGTGTGTACATACGTATATACTTGCATGCCCCTGTATGATTCTGAAGTAGCCAACTTGGCAGCAGTGAGAGGCCTCCCTGGTGTTTTTTCTATGGTAAGGACCAAGTCCCTTCTCTGGAGGGTTAGTCCACTGAATCCGGCATGGAACATGGGAACTTACATCTTTGCTCAAGAAAGCCCATGCCCTGGGTGTTCTGTTAACTGTCCTGACGTATGCCGTTGTGTCTGCATAGTCATCGGCAGCCCCCCACTTCCCTGCCCTACACCATCCCAGTTTGGAACACTGCTGAGCATACTTAACAGAGCCCCCTTCTGAAAGACACCAGGCCGCTCCTGAAGGGAGACAGTGCATCTCTAAGGTCCCCCCTCAGCCTTTCCCAGCATCCAATTTCTCACGTGTAAATATCACGTCTGTTTGCATCTGCTCTCCGGGTACGAGAGGGCCCCCTGTCTTACAGAGGACTCAACTTGTGAAATGCCCATGAAGTGCGTTTAAGCATCATGCCTGGCACAGAGAAAAGAGCTGCTGTTTGGTGGCTGCCTTCAGTGAGAAGCGTCTCTCTTCAGAGAACCGCTGACAGGCCTCCAGCCACTTTCCAGCTTCGCTGACGCTGTATAGGAACTGAGTTTGAATCACCAGAATTTTCAGGAAATGGCTCTAGTGAGCAGTGCAGTGGTTGATAACCTCACGAATGTGGCTTATTGGTCTGGGGATACAGTTCAGGGGTAAAGAGCTTGCCTAGCATACCTGAGGCCCTGGATTTCATGCCCAGCACTACCACAATAATTGATAGATAGATAGACAGACAGACAGATAGGCAGACAAATACATTTGAATTTTGTGGAGGGGTAGTGAGTAGGTTTTGAGACAGGGTTTCTCTGTGTAGTCCTGTTTGTTCTGGAGCTCACTTTGTAGACCACGCTGGCCTCGAACTCAGAGATCAGCCTGCGTCTGCCTCCCAAGTGCTGGGATTAAAGGTGTGCTCCACCACACCCAGCTATATGTGATTTCTTACAGCAGCCAAAAGGGGCAAATGAACACCTTGCAGGTGTTTTTTCTAAAAATTTGAGGCCAAGTTGTTTGTGTTTGTTTGTTTGGATCTGATGACTCATTTGCCTGAAAGGGCTTGAGGTAGGATGAATCCATGAAATACAGAGGCACAGGTGACCCAGCTAACTCCTGACTGCCTGGGTGCCACAGACAGGGACTACTTTCTTTTGTTTTATTTTGTTTTTGTTTTTCGAGACAGAGTCTCTCTGTGTAGCCTTGGCTTTCCTGGGCTCGCTTTGTAGACCAGCCTGGCCTCGAACTCAACAGCGATCCGCCTGCCTCTGCCTCCCGAGTGCTGGGATTAAAGGCGTGCGCCACCACGCCCGGCAGAATTCTGCATTTCTTTGTCAAACACATATGACCCTTCCTGGGGAGACAAAGTCCCTGAATTTGTGGGTTCTGGCCAGACACAGCTGGAGGAGAAGCTATTCCCTTCACTCACTCAGTCACTGAGCACACAGTCTGGACAAGGCTAGCGATGACTCTATACAATAAATGCTACAGTCATCTCTCAGGCTCCCAGTAGCCGACCTAACTGTAGAAATGATACAGTTGACCTCCCCAGGCCCACTGTGCCCTCGGTTCTCCTCACTGGCAGTTCAAACATGGCTCTCTGCTACAGCGGAGTGACCCCGGAGAGATCCTTGAATTTCTTCCCGAAATGTGTATTCATTCACTCTTTGCTTGATTCATCCACTCCTGTGGTTTTAAGTGTGGTCTAGGTATGCGTTAACAACTCCAAATCCTTTTCTACCCGAGACTTCTCCAGTACAGACATAAAATATCCATCTGGCGTTTCCCTTTGGGTATGCCCACAGGCCTATCATGGCTAAGTCTCACCCTGGACTGCTGATGTGTCCCCAGCACCTCACCTTTCCTTGTACAATGTTCCCACTGCTTCAAATTACACCTCAACTGTCAAGTTCCTTGGATTAAAAAAAAAAAAAAGTGCGGTGGTGGCGCACGCCTTTAATCCCAGCATTTGGGAGGCAGAGGCAGGCGGATCGCTGTGAGTTCGAGGCCAGCCTGGTCTACAAAGTGAGTCTAGGACAGCCAAGGCTACACAGAGAGACCCTGTCTCAAAAAACCAAAAAAACAAAAAACTTGCTTTGTTCCTAACTACTTTGTGTTCCATATCTGATCTATTAGCAATTCTACTTGAAATTGTGCCCAAAATACCACCCTGGCCTAAGTGAAGGTGGCCTCCTACATGTATTGTTACCACAGCCTGTGACTGGAGTCCTGCCCTTCAGTCTGTAAACTCTCACACTGCAGTCTTCCCTCAGCATAGCAGTTACAGCAAATCGGTTGAAATGTCTACCAAAAACTAGTCCACTTCCTTTCCTGAAGAACTAAAGTGTTCCCCACTTCCCTCTTGCTAAAACACAAAATTTCCCAGGCACACTCACTCATGCCATTTCTTCCCTGATTTGCACGCACTCAGTGCCTGCCCCTGTCTTCTATTATTTCTTTCCCCACTGGCCTGCAGGCCAAATAACTCCTGGGTGTACTCTCAACTTCCCACTTAGAGTTCCCTTTCCCTCAGACACTTCTCAGGCATCTCTCTGGGTGGTGGCTTTTTTAGACTTACCGATCTTTCAAGCTGGAGGGGTGCTTAGAAGCCTGAAGGAGAGGGGGGCTGGAGAGATGGCTCAAGAGGTTAAGAGCACTGACTGCTCTTCCTTAGGTCCTGAGTTCAATTTCCAGCTACCCCATGGTGGCTCACAACCATCTATGATGTGATCTGATGCCCTCTTCCGGCCTGCAGGTGTACATGCAGGAAGAGCACTGTATACATAATAAATAAATAAATAAATAAATAAACCTTTTTTTTAAAAAAAAGCCTGAAGGGGCCCCTCCCTTAACATCACTTGGCTTGTACACAGAGAGCTGAGGGGCCTGAGAGGTCTGGATAGCCCCCAAAGGTTGAGCTGATAATGATACCAGGACCCAAAGAAATAATCTCACATCGTAATTATTTTAGGCATTAGTGGCCAATTGTTGTCTAGACTTATGGTCTTTGGGTTTTCTTTTCTTCTTTTTTTCTTTCTTTCTTTCTTTCTTCTTTTTCTTTTTTTTTTTTTTTTTTTTTTTGTTAGTTTGTTTTTGTTTTGTTTTGTTTTTGTTTTTCGAGACAGGGTTTCTCTGTGTAGCCTTGGCTGTCTTGGACTCACTTTGTAGACCAGGCTGGCCTCGAACTCACAGCGATCCGCCTGCCTCTGCCTCCCGATAGCTGGTTTTGGTTGCCAATTTGACTAGATGAAGACATGTCCAGGACTAGTAAAGTGTGCTTATGAGTGCAGGGTGGTTTATTTCTAGAGAGTACAGTGACTGGGCTAGATCTAGGCAGAAACTTCCAAGTAGCTGCCAAGATAAAAAAAAAAAAAATTAAAAAGCGGATGAAGAGTAGAAACCGTATGCAGGCCTGCTTTTGCTGCTTTCTAAGCAAGCTCCTCTTCTGCTGTGGCACCATCTTCCCCTGACCTCGGACTCCAGCTTCCTTGGTGTTTCAACATGAACTCAGTGCCAGTGATCCTCCAGACCCCCAGTTCAGACAGGGACTGCTGGGGGTCACTACTGGGTTCTCTTCCTTAGGCATGCAGATAGACGTCATTGGACTGTTCAGGCACCTACCATAGCCTGCCCATCACCCTCATAAACCCTTGTAGGAGCATCCAGCACAAAGCGAGGGCAGAGCCTGGCTCACTCACTGGACGGTAGCAGGGTGAGACCAAGGGGACCAGGCTGGCCTGGAATTCACAGAGATCTGCCTGCCTCTGCCTCCCCCGAGGGCTGGGATTAATGACCTGTACTACCACACCCGGCAACAGGATTACTTTTTATGGCGCCTGTACCTCTGGAGCTAGAGTGGAGCCAGGCATCCTTTAGTCCTAGGTGTTTATCACCCCTTCCCACCTCTGCACAGCCCCTTTCTCTTTCTTTTTTACCGATGCGGTGACGTCAACGCTATGCTTCCTATGTTCAGGAGAAGTGTGACAACTGCATAAAAAGTATGCACAAAAATTCTTCGGGCCAGGTGGGATGGTGCACACCTTTAATCCCAACACTGGGAGGCAGAGGCAGGCGGATCGCTGTGAGTTCGAGGCCAGCCTGGTCTACAAAGTGAGTCCAGGACAGCCAAGGCTACACAGAGAAACCCTGTCTCGAAAAACAAAACAAAACAAAAATAAAACCAAACAAACAAAAAGTTCTTGGGAAGGCATGAGATAGCACTACAAAAAAGCAAGGTTTGCCCTCATTGCTGTTCCTAACCATAGCAAGAGATCGTGCTAAAGCTAACCTTAAGGACTCCAGCATGGTGGGCAGAGGCAGGATCATTGTAAATTTCAGGCCAGCCAGACCTCCATAATGTGGCCTTCTTTCAAACAAACAAACAAACAACTCAGTTGGCACAGTGCTTGCTTAACATCATGAAGCCTTGAGTTTGATCCTCAGCACAACATAAGCTGGCACACCCACCCATACAGGAACTCTAACACTTGGGAGGTAGAGAAGGAAAATTAGAATTTTGAGATCAACCGCAGTTCCATGGCAAGGTAGAGGCTAGCCTAGGCTACGTGAGACCTTGTTGTAAGAAAAGCAAAAAAGAAAGGAAGAAAAGAAGGTAAAGATTTTGTTGGGGTTTTGTTGTTGTTTTTCCAGACAGGGTTTCTCTGTGTAGCCTTGGCTGTCTTGGACTCGATTTGTAGACCAGGCTGGCCTCAAACTCACAGCAATCCGCCTGCCTCTGCCTCCTGAGTGCTGGGATTAAAGGTGTGCACCACCACACCCCCCCGACGGAAGATAAAGATCTTAATATTATACTGATGGTTGATTAAATCATCAGAATGAACTAATTGGCAAAGAAGCTACAATATATAAACACAGGTTTATTGGAAGCGGCAAGGGAGGGGGAGAGAAACGGGGGGCACACGTTTGGGGTGGGGGTAAGGGAAGGAGAGAGAGCAGGGAGGTGAGAAAAGGGCAAAGGCAAGGGCGGGCAAAAAAGGGCAGTGAAACCAAAATGTTGGGTTTATATAGTGAGTCTCTGGGAGAGGGCAAGCCCCGCCCCTAGGTAGAGAGCAGGGCATGCTAGCCACGCCCTGCAGCAGGACCTAACAATTGTTTTAAAATAAAACCCTCTGTAATTCCTGGCTAATCTCTGCAACCTCTCAGGGGTTACACCATTATCTTTAAGATCTGATAGAAGGCTGGAGAGACTGAGCAGCGATGAAGAGCACTGGCACTTTGCTTGTTTTTCTCTTTCTTTCTTCCTTTCCTGTTTTGGAGACAAGGTCCTGTGCAGTCCAGGCTGGCCTCTAATTTGTAGTGTACTTAAAGCCAGCCTTGACCCCCTAATCCTCACGTCTTCACTTGCCAAGTGTTAGGATTGCAAGCATATCCCAGCACACCTGGATTGCAAGGTGCTGGGGACTAAAAGCAATGCTTTGTGCAGGTTAGGCCAGCACTCTGTCAACTGAGCTACACACACACACACACACACGCACACACACACACACACACACACACCATGTATATGCAGCGCCCACAACACGTATACACACCATGCGCATGAGAGGCCGCAGACAGACAGGCTTGGCTGACTCTGGGACAGGCTCCAGTCTCTTGCTAAGCATAAATTCACATATGCCTCAGGAGTAGAAAAAAGAAAAACAAACCTCAGAAAACAAAAACCTCAGAAGAAGGGACAATCAATTAGAGATGGCCAAGGGGCCAGCCCCTCACCCTACTCAGCCTTAGCCTATCCCAATCTAGGTCAAGCAGCCACAGTAAAAACTCCCCTTTCTCGCCCTAAACGAGGTCTGCAGGCTCCCTGCATCAGCTGTCATATTATCTGTATGAGTGAAGGACCCCAGTATGCTGAGATTCTCTCAGAATTCTCTTTCTTATTTGCCTACTACTTGAACCCTAACAACACAGACACCCATACTCACACACATACACACTCACACACCTCCCTTCCCACACACCGTACACACCACACACACCACACACATACACTCACATACACTCACACACACCCATTATACATCATACACACACAGGCACACACCTATACACACATCACACACATACACACCACACACATTCTTGTGCACGCACACACAGACATCCACACACGACCATGCGGGCGCGCGCGCACACACACACACACACACACACACACACCAGCCTTCAGGGTGTAATCTGAGATCTTCCTTGAGTTACTAGTTCTATAATTTAGATAAGATGATAACAAGATACTAAGAGAATAAGATGCCAGGTGCCAAATATTAGATTATATGAGGTTTATTAAGTGAGCTTGGGGAGAGAAGGCAAGGGAGGAGGGTTACCCCAGAGACAGAGACAGAGAGAGGAAAGGAGAGAGAGCCACGAGGAAGGTATATCCTCTTATATAGCCCTGGGCAGGGCCACACCCCCACGGCAGGTAGGCAATGACATCACTGGTAGGCAGCAATGACATCACTGGTAGGCAGGCAATGACATCACTGGTAGGCAGCAATGACATCACTGGTAGGCAGGCAATGACATCACTGGTAGGCAGGCAATGACATCACTGGTAGGCAGGCAATGGCATCACTGGTAGGCAGGCAATGACATCACTGGTAGGCAGGCAATGACATCACTGGTAGGCAGACTGAAGCAGAATTCCAACATCTTTCCTGTTATCTTCCTGGCCCAGTTCCCCTGCCTCTTGCAACCAGAAGCGCTGCCTCCCTCTATAAGGGAGCTCGGGGGAAGGACCTGGACAAAGGGTTCCTCGTCCTGGGTTGAATCTTTGTTTATTAGCTTTCTGGTCACAGCAGGGTAATTTCATCACCCTGAGTCCCAGGTTGTCATCTCTAAGATGAGACAGTACCAGCCACCTGTTGTGTGTGTGTCAAGGACTCACAGGCATTCCCACTGGGACTAACAGAGAGGGGACAGCTGGGGGGGAGGGGGCTTGCCTGGAATCCCTGCTGTGATGCAGAGAAAGACAAAGGCTTCTGAAAAGAGACAATATTCCAAGGAGTGTCTGGATTTGAGGTGAACAACACCAGGAAGCAGAGTGACAGTAGAGTGACAGCAGGGGCTCCTTGAACAGCTGATGAAGACACAGACCAAAGGGAGTCTGGGAAACTCGGGGAAGAAATGGAGGTGGCAATTCCCAGTCGCTCAGAGTACCGGAAACCAGTTTGGTCCTGTTTTGCTTTTGTGAGCTACTCATTAGCATTTGAAGGAAGTGTCTGAAGTGGGGCAGAGTCTTTGGAGCCCTGCTGTGCATGCAAAGGAGGGGGGGGGCTCCGGAGGGTGGGAAGTGAAATTTCTTTGACGTCAGCCTGGTTTTTAGAATCTAGATCAGCTACCAATCTTGAACTTGTTCCTCTCAAGCTAAAACTTGTCATATTTACAAAGCCCACGGACCCAGGCTTGTCCAACTCAGAAAATGGAACAATGCAGTTGATGAGAAAACAACTGCAATAATTTTGAACAGGCAACAATTACGTCTTGGGAAATAAAGGGTAACTTTTGCGTCTTAGAAATAACATGGTTCGGGAATGGCTTACAAGTAGATGTCAAATCTTTTGTTGTTGTTTTGGTTTGGTTTTTCAAGACAGGGTTTCTCGATGTAGCCTTGACTCACTTTGTAGACCAGGCTGTCCTCGAACTCACAGCGAATCCGCCTGCCTATGCGCCACCACACCCGGCGGCCTAGACACCAAATCTTAATAAGCATTCCCTTGTGTGCAACGCGGAAGGTTTGTGTTAACAGACCATATCAGACTTTTTTTTCAGTGGTTTATTTATTTTTATTTTATACCCATTGGTGTTTGCCTGCATGCATGTCTGGGTAAGGGTGTCAGGTCTTGGAGTTATAGACAGTTGTGAGCGCCACGTGGGTGCGGGAATTGAACTCCTCAGGAAGAACAGTGATTCCTCCCTCCCCCCCCCCACCCCCGCCTCGGGTAGAATAGCAAATAGCTATATTCCGTGTCCAGGTTTGAGTTCTGGAAAAACAGCCAAGCACTGGCTAAGAACCTATCCTACCGAGCTCCTCTGAGAGCTGGAGAGTGCCACGGGAGTTTCTGGAACTCTCAGCACTAATGTTAACTTACGTTTCACCCTGTGAGTCCTAAGTGAACAGAACCTTAGCGACATGCATATGACTCACCCGGGCGGACGTGAGGAACGTTAGTGTCTAACACTAAGGCTGGTAGCTTTGTCTCTGTTCTCCCAGGATGCCTCCTGCATTGCTGTTGGAGCTAAGGTCTGAACTGTAAATGGGCTCGGCCAAGTGGAAAGTAGCCAGCGGCATCAGCTGTTATAGTGAAAGTATCCTGAGTAGCTCAGGGCCCTTAGAGAAGCCACGGGGAAAGACCGCGGTGTGTCAGAGAGGCAAGAGCTCAGTTCCATCCACCGGGAAGGCATCATTTCCACCCAAAGCAGCTTCTCTCGCTAAAAGTTCATTTCCAAACACTCTCGTCTTCTCTACCACACCTCAGCATACTTCCTGCATTTTTCCTGGGAACAATCTTCTGGTAGTTTGAGTTTAGCTCGGGGAGGGGGAGGGAGGGGGAGGGGGGCGGTGCGGACAAAGCTGCAGAGCCAAAGAGGATTAACATACATCGTCTAAGGCGGGCTACATGGGAAGCCGGAACAAAAGCTCCAGAAACAGGGGAGTGAGGTCAGGCCCAAGGAGCCCCAATGGGGAGTTTAGGATGAGGTCAGGATTCCCCCGGACCGAAGCTGTTCATTACTCAATGCCTAGCAGGCTCTCGAGATAGTCTTCAAAGCTGCTGCTGGCTTGGCAGAGGCTAAAGCCCCTCCCCCCTTGATGAGTCACTTAGTTCTTCAAAACCAGTTTTATTTTAGGGTAGCTGTGATGCACAGACTAACGAAAAGGCAGTCGAACCGCTTTTAGTTAGTAGCTGGGAATTGGTGAAGAAAACAGCTTGCGTTTAACTGATACCATCACTGCTTCTGAGCTCCCTGCCCTCGGGACAGACAATTAGCTTATCTGCGCCTCCTGTTTTCCTCCTCAGTCAGTCAGATAATGATCATCACCATAGCGATACAGTCTAAGGGTCTTGATTGGGTTCGGTTTTTTCTCTGCCAATTGAGGAACTAAAAAGGCAGGAAACATCTTGAGCGCTATAGGTAAGCAGCGGACAGTTCCCAAACACTTCAGACAGAATCCGCAGTCGGGCACACTGAGAAAGACCCTCTGGGAAGCAGAGTCGAGACCCAGGAAGCAAATAAATAAATAAATAAATAAATAAAAATCGGTTTTTTTTTTTTCTCGAGGGCGGGGCGAGTGTGTGTATTTAAATCTCCGACGAGTTTTCCTGCCCTAACTTTAGAGTTGGTCCATTTGATATAGCCAGGCGTGGTTGTGCACGCCTTAAATCCCAGCACTCGAGAGGCAGAGGCAGGCGGATCGCTGTGAGTTCGAGGCCAGCCTGGTCTACAAAGCAAGTCCACTACAGCCAAGGCTAACTGAGAGACTCTGTTTCAAAATAAACAAAACAAAACAAAAAGGAGTTGGTCCATTTGAAAAAAGATAGGATAGCCATTTGTGGTGGTGCATGCCTTTAATCCCAGCACTCAGTAGTCAGAGGCCGGTGGATCATTGTGAGTTGGAGCTAGTCAGTTCATCAGCAGGAAGCCTGTTGGTGGGAGACAAAAGCCTTTGTTTTAACTGCCAGGCTTTTATCTCAGCTCAGAAGGTGAGAA
This sequence comes from Acomys russatus, assembly GCF_903995435.1. Taxonomy (NCBI): domain Eukaryota; kingdom Metazoa; phylum Chordata; class Mammalia; order Rodentia; family Muridae; genus Acomys; species Acomys russatus. The sequence continues at coordinate 16,670,534 of NC_067166.1, forward strand.
AGAAGCAGCCGCCTTCTTGGGAGTTCAACACCTTTGTGACCTAGCCAAGCCCTCTCCCTGCCTGTCTCTCTCAATAGTACTTAGTTCTAAGAACATTGCACAAATGACAAGAGCTAATACTTGTGGGGGTGCCTAATAGTTTGGCACAAAAGTTCATCGAAGTGAAAATTGAAGAACTAGTATTATTTTATTGGTGCGTGCTTGTGAATCCACCTAAACTCCAGAAAAGGGCTCTGTCTGCACGCATCCCTAATTGTGTACCAGTACTCGTGTTGTGTTGTTTTGTTTTTGAGACAGGGTCTCATTTAGGCCAGGCTGCCCTCTGACTTGCTGCATGGCTGAGGATGGCCTTGGACTTGAATCTTTCCTCCTCTACATCCTGGGTGCTGGGATTTCAGGTGTTCCCCAACAAACCTGGGGGGCGAGCCTGGGGCTTCCTATATGCCAGGGAGCACTCTGCCAACTGAGCTTCGTCTCCAATCCTCAACTGCTTTTCATGGGAATAGACAGATAAAAAGAACCTCCCAGGTCCTTTCCTACACTCTGACTGCCGAAACAGAGGAGGAGGCCCCATCTCCATTCGCCTGAGGAAAAGAAGGCAAAGCCAAACTGAAGAAGGAAGCCAAGAGTGATGCTTTGACTCGGGCCTGCCCAGTTTTGTTGTTGTTTGTTTCCTACACAAGTTGTGGGTCCCAGGTCTATTTGTTTGTTTGTTTGTTTGTTTTTATTTTTTGGTGGTTTTTTTTTTTTTCAAGACAGGGTTTCTCTGTGTAGCCCTAACTGTCCTAGACTCACTTTGCACACCAGGCCGGTCTCCAACTCACAGAGATCAACCTACCTCAGCCTCCCAAATGCTGGGATTAAAGGTGTGCGCCACCACGCCTGGCTCCCAAGTCTGATTGAATGGGAAGAAATGCTGGTCTCTGAGGCAGGTCTCAGGTGTGAGTCAAGTGTGGCCCTGATCTGGTGTCACACAGGCCTGAGAGGAAGAAGCATCATTGAAAGGAAGAGCGCTGCAGCAGCTTCAGCAACGGGGTCAACCGGACCAGCCTCCCTTCAATCCAGCCCAGCACGCAGTCCAGCACAGGCCAGGCTGGATGTCGGTCCCTCCCTCACAGTGCTCCCTCTGGCCCAGGGCTTTGGGACTCGTAGACGCCCTTTACTGGCCCACCTCACAAGATGAGCAGAGTGTCCAGGCCCTTTTTTTCCCCTCTTTACAGCAGAGAACACTGATGGTACTGACCGCAGTAACCTCAGCAGGGAAGTTTTCACCTTCACGCTCAGCCCTGGGGAAGAGTACTAACCACTAACGCTCCATTCGCCTTTACGATCCCTCCAGTTTCACAGATGTTAAAAGAAAAAAACCCCAACCAACCAACAAGCCAGTGCTGAGCAGTCACAGAGAATCAGGTGGGACACCCTGATCCAGTGAGGGGAGGAGAAAGAGCAGGAAGGAGAGGACAAGACCAGGAAGGAATGAGTAAACAGCAAGTATAAAGTAGGAAATCAGAATGGGAGGAAGCTATACTAGCGTGGAGGTTTAGGATGGAGCAATTATTGCACAGCATTGTGCTATAGGCTAATTAAATAGATCGTGGTTTCTCTATGTGGTTATTTGGGTATAAAGCTACTTAAGGAGTAACCACTGATTTCACTAAGATAATAATTCAATATTAAATATTAATAATCATTCAACATCCCTCAAAGACCGCACACACTATACACATACCACATAACACACACACTACACATGCCATACACTCACACACTACATATATACCACACACACACACACGTGCCATACACTCACACACACACACTACATATATACCATACACATAACACACACACTACACATATACCACACACACACACTCACACTCACACTCACACGTGCCATACACTCACACACTACACACTATAAGCATACCATACACACACTACACACACACATATGCATCCCACACACACATACACATGCACATACACATCACACACATACTACTCTCCACATACATACACAGGTGAGTAAAATACTCCAACTCAATAAGCATTTATTGTCAGCTTACAGTGTTCTGATACTGTACTCGGAGGTTGAGGGAGATGAGCTGGGGTTGACCGACAGTTCAAAGTCCACCGAACACCATCTTCTTCACTAGATCTCTCTTTACAGCTTCGGGAGATACACGGTGCACATCTTCCCTCATGTACGGAGGCACAACCTGAAGGGCTGGGTGCCGAGAGAGGCAGGAAAGTACTACATGTGGGTATGTGAGGGCTGGACTGACTGCCAGGCTCAAAGCCAGGTTTTTCACACTGACTAGTTCCCTGGCCTTGGCCAAGTCACCGTCTGGCTCTGAACACCTGCCTTCTCAGATAGACAGCAGGGCTGATGATAATTTCCCTCAGAGAGCTTTCGGGAACCTTAACAGACACAGTGCACCTCAGGCACAGAGCCTGTCAATAAATCACAGTTGTCATGGTGATCACCATCACAGGCCATGCCTTTGACAGCATACCCCACCATAGGAAGCGTGTAATAGTGCCTACATCTGTTTGAGCTATACATTATCCCCTAAATTATGGTGCAGGTTACTGGACTGTATGGGTCATGAGCAAACTGCAGGCTAGAATAAGGATGGAGGAATGGAGATTTTCCAGTCGTGGAAGTATTAATTCATGGTTACCATTGGCTGTTGTTTATTTGTTTATTATTTTACTATTTGGCAGGTCCTTTGATCCTTTCCTCAGAGGAAGATTACATGGTCCCATTTCTGCGGGCATGGGGAGGTGTAATGTGTTTAGAGTGGTCAGAACCCTTTATTGCAAAGCTCTCAGTCTCTTTCCCAGGCAGCTCAGGCAGTGACCTGGAAGTGGTGTTCTCAGGACGTATCCACACAGACCCTTGACCGCAGTCAGTAGTTCCGGTTTTTTCCCTAGCTGGGTTTCTGTGGTTCCTGCCCTGACTTCCTTTGGTGCTGGACTGCAATGTGGCATGGAGGTGGGAGAGTGTGAATGATGGTAGTAGCTTCTCCCCTTGGAGCTGTTGTGAGCATTAAATGGGCACTTAGACTCGTGTTGTGTTAGGGGTTCCCTATGCCTACATGGCTATTATTTCAGTGGGAATCCTTCTGTTTTTTGTTGCAGCTCCAGGGCAGGTCTTGAAAGAGGGACTCTGGTGACCTTGTTTCAACATTTCCAGGGACTCATGAGTGTCATGTGCAATCTTTATAATTATACTCTTGAGAAAGCTTCCAGAGGACCATGTATATTTGTTCTTTCTTTCTTTTCTTTTCTTTTCTTTTCTTTTTTTTTTTTTTTTTTTTTTTTTTTTTTGTCAACTTAGCACAATCTAGGGCCATCTAAGAAGAAGCAACCTCAACTGAAAAAATGTCCACATCTAATTGCCTGTAAGCAATTTTTAAAAAGATTTATTTATTTGCTTACTTATTATGTATACAGTGCTTAAGAGGGCATCAGATCACATCATAGAGGGTTGTGAGCCACCATGTGGTTGCTGGGAATTGAACTCATGACCTCTGGAAGACCAGATGGCTCTTAACCTCTGAGCCATCTCTCCTGCCCTACATTTTCTTGATTAATGATTGATGTAGAGGAATCCAGTCTATGGTGGGCAGTGCAGGAAGTTCTGGGGGGTATATTAAAAAATCAGGCTGAGCAAGCCAGGAAGAGCAAGCCAGGAAGCAGGCCCTCTCTATGGTCTCTGCTTCCGTTCCTCCCTTGAGTTCGGCCCCGACTTCCTTTGATGATGGACTGTGCTGTGGTGTGGAAGTGTGTGTGAAACTATCCCCGTGCTGCTTTTGGTCACATTGTTTTTATCACAGTGACAGAAAACAGTGTTGTGATAAATACAGATGGCTGCCGTGCAACAGATCTGGTACAAAGAGGGTTATTGCATGAAGGGAAAGGGGAAAGGGAGAAGAGTTAGAGACTGAGTGAGCCATGAGGTGGGTGAGGAGAGAGAGAGAGAGAGAAAGAGAGAGAGAGAGAGAGATTCTGTTTTCCCATTTTACTTCATTCTACAGACTAGAAGATTACTCGTAGCTTTTCAAACTGTGTGACTCCCCATGGATCTTTTATTCTGATCTGATTTATTAGGCCTGGGAAAGGCTGTAGAGTGGGTCTATCTGAGAAGCCCCCACATGTAATAAGGCACTAGAGAGTACCAGAGAGCCCTGGTTATTTCTCCATGGTCACCCCATTGGTAACTGTGGCAGATTTCCAACGCACTTTCAGTCTGACTCAGCCCCCTACATCAGACATCTTATCATCTCTTAGTGGTCCAGACCCAAGATAACCTGCAGCTCTAAAATTCTGATTCCGGTGAGAGGATAATTAGAGACTTGTAAATAAAATAGTAGTAGTAAGAAGTAACACAGGAAGAATTTCTAGTGTCCAAGCTTCTGCCCCATCTGAAAAGAGTATTGTCCTAGTTGTTAATTCACAAGCGAATCCCAATAGTCTGCTTCTAGGTTGCATAGCAACCTCTGATGTCATCACCTACAGCGGCCACAGCCTGGGCGCTGCTGGATAAAAGCACTGCCAGCCATCCCTGGCTCTCTTCTCTCTCCCTTTCTCTCTCTCATTCTCTCTCCTCTGTCTCTCTCTCCCTCCCTCCCTCCCTCCCTCTCTCTCTCTCTCTCTCTCTCTCTCTCTCTCTCTCTCTCTCTCTCTCTCTCTCCCTCTCTGTCTCTCATCTCTTTACAGCCTGATCCCAGCACCCTCCCTCCCTCCTCTCCTCCCAGTCCTACTCTCATACCGTCTCCCCCACCCCCTTTCTTTGTTCTCAGAGAAGGGAAGGCCCCCAAGGAGTTATTTTTATAGGAGCTGAATGTCTGATCTGTGGAGAAGGCATTGCCTCTCAATATTTTTTCTGTCTTTAAATTAATCTGATTTGCTCAACCTGGGCTTTAACTTTTTGAACAGTGTTAAATACGTATGAACTCAAACAGTGTTAACCCATGTATGAAGTCAGACACCCATGTATAAAGTCAGACACCACTTAAGCCCATTATCCACTTAAGCCCAACATGGCTCCCAGCTCTCTGTTACACACCTGGCTTTTGGGAAGTTTTTACTCCCGTATCATACTGGTTTTGTTGTTGTTTTCTATTGGGTTTCAGGAAAATGGAGAATGAATGTTAAAAATCATTGGCTTCTCTGCGTTTGTTTTACCTGTTTATTGTAGGACACAGTAGGAAGAAAGTGGATAGAAAACAGAAGAGGACAGAGAAGGGAATCTCGGAGAAAGAGGGGAAGGTACAGAGGGGACAGAGGAAGGAGGCACGTGGGGAGGAAGGAAAAGGATCTGAACGAAGAAGGTGAACACTGGAGAAGGTGAGGCCGTGGAGATGCGTCAGATTACATACGTACTTGCTGCTGAGCTTGACAACTTAAATTCAATCCCTAGACCTCATGTGGTAGAAGAGAGAGCGAAGTCCCCAAAAATTGTCTTCTGGTCACCACATGTATGCTATAGCACACACATGCATATGTGCACCGTGAGTGTGCACATACACACACAATAAATAAAGGTTAAAAAAAAAAAAAAAAAAGAAAGAAAGAAAGAAAAAGAAAAGCCGGGCATGGTGGTGCACACTTTTAATCCCAGCACTCGGGAGGCAGAGGCAGGAGGATCGTTGTGAGTTCGAGGCCAGCCTGGTGTACAGAGTGAGTCCAGGACAGGCAAGGCTACACAGAGAAACACTGTCTCAAAAACAACAAAAAAGAAAGAAAGAAAGAAAGAAAGGAAAGAAAAATACAGTGGGTGTGATTCTATTTTAAAAATAATAATTTAAAAAAGGCTAACCCTTGCTGTTGCTTTGAAACAGGGCTTCACACTCACTGTGTACCTGAGGCTGGTCTTGAACTCTGAGTCCCCTTGCCTCCTCCTCTTCCGGGATGGGATCACAGGTGTGATTCACAACTAGCATGAGCTTACTCTTAGGTCATTATTTAGCAATGTACAACCAACATAACAAAGCCTGGCCGGAAGTGTCCTACCACAGCGGTAGCACCTGCAGTAGATTAGATGACTGGTCTCCATTCTCTGCTGCTGTGGGAACTGATGGTTCAATGGAGTGGGCGGGGGGGGGGGGGGGGGGGGGGGATGCATTTCTCTACTCAGCCAGCCTGGTGTAGGGTGGGGCCAGATGACTTGCTTAGGCCCATGGAATGTGGTGGAATTTACAGTATACTTATTTCAAGGGAAGCTATGAGGAGCCAGCCTGTTTTCTGCTCACCTTTTTACATTCCCGGGATCATCCGCAAGGAAAACTATCTCCCAGGAGCTTATGGTCTAAGAAAAATGAGAAAACATGCTACATTATCTAACCTAAACCACAGACCAGACCCCAGCCCAGCTGAGTGCAGCTGGCACTCAGAGCTTCAGTGGTCCCGAAGGCCCCTGGGAGAAGATTTCAATGTTTGTCGCTGAGAACTGGAGAACTTGGTTGTTAGGCAGCCAAGATTGATTTATTGTGATCAAGTCTGGGTGTTAAGATCACTGTTCTTTCTTAGGAATGTTTGTATTTGCCAAGAGAAAAACAGGACAAGTTTCCCGCTCCATCCTTCATTATAGTGATTGTAATGATTACAAAATAAAATGCTAGCCAGGGCTGGTGTCACAGGCTTTTAATCCCAGAACTCGGGAGGGGAGGCAGAGGCAGGCGGATCGCTGTGAGTTGGAGGCCAGCCTGGTCTACAAAGGGTGTCCAGGAGAGGCAAGGCTACACAGAGAAACTCTGTCTCTAAAAACCAAACCAAACCAAACCAACCAAACAAAAAACCCAAAGCAGGGAAAAGATGCCAGGCAATATGATATGGAGAAGTTTATTATAGGAGCATGGGAGAGTAGAAAACAGGGAGAGGCACTCCAAGGGGAGAGAGAAACAGAGAGAGAGAGAGAGAGAGAGAGAGAGAGAGAGAGAGAGAGAGAGAACAGGAGAAAGGAAGAGAGTGAGAGAGGTAAGAGGGGAACAAGAGAAAGGGAGACAATGCGTGTTTGCCCCTTTTATCCTTTTATATTCTGGGCAGCTGGCCCACCAAGTGGTGGGCAAGTAATGACATCATAGGTTGCTAGGCAGACTAGGAGCAGTTTGCTAACAGTGATACAGTAGCAAACCCATCCGAGTTGTGCTTACCCAGAGTAGAAGCTGGAAGGCTGTCGAGACATCTTTGAAAAGCACCGTGTGCTGACCCACATACATTTGCTCTTCAGCTGCTCTCTGTCCAGGGAACAGGGAGCGATGTCAGTACGTCCTCCATAAAGGAAGACTAGCCTTTCCCAAGGTTGTGTTTTAGACTCCAGTTGCGTCACACAGAGGGGCAGCCTCGGGAGCGGGGAGGCGGGTGGTGGCCTTATCCAACTTGAGAGAATGAACACAGAGGAGAATCTCTGTCAAAAGTTGTCTCCTAAACCAAAAAAGAAAAAAAGAAAAAAGAAAAAGAAAGAAAGAAAGAATGAAAAAAGTTGTCTCCTCAGAAACCCCTTTTCTTTACAATCAACTTTTATTCAGAGTAAACTGTTGGCTTACTGCTCTCCTCAGTCACTATGGGAGAGTGTTGGGTGAGAGGACAATTAAAAGAGGCAGGAAAGTCCATCCAAGGAAGTCATGATGGAGGCTGATGAAAGAGAAAGAGAGAGAGAGAGAGAGAGAGAGAGAGAGAGAGAGAGAGAGAGAGAGAGAGAGAGAGAAAGAGAAAGAAGACAGGAGTGAAAAAAATGGATGAGAAAGAGGTTGAAGAGGAGAGTAACCGACGACGAATGAAGAGAGCTAGGGACCCCAATCTAGCAGGACCCCAGTGGCTCCCAGCTGTGAAATGGGCCACTTAAGTGTGTCCCCCTTCTTGAGGCATTCCCATCCATGGTGACGTCTCCTCTCTCTGAACTCTGTACAAGTCACTCTGGCAGATACCTTCCCCAGCCTGCAGACTCTTCAGTCTACTCTCTTTTGTTTATTTGGTTGATTGGTTGGTTTTTGTTTTTGTTTTTCGAGACAGGGTTTCTCTGTGTAGCCTTGGCTGTCCCAGACTCACTTTATAGACCAGACTGGCCTCAAACTCACAGCGATCTGCCTGCCTCTGCCTCCCGAGTGCTGGGATTAAAAGGCGTGAGCCACCACACCCGGGTTTTTTGTTTTTGTTTTTTGTTTTTGTTTTTCGAGACAGGTTTCTCTATGTAGCCTTGGCTGTCCTAGACTCACTTTGTAGACCAGGCTGGCCTCAAACTCACAGCAATCCGCCTGCCTCTGCCTCCCAAGTGCTGGGATTAAAGGCGTGCACCACCACCGCCCGGCTTCACGCCCGGTTTTCAATCTGCTCTCTAACCAGTGTGTAGCCGAGACTCCCACACATGCCTCGCTCTTTGAAGCTCTATACTGGGGGTAAGCTCTCCAAGGCAGGTACTTCCTTCAGGTCCACACACTCCTGTTCCTAAGGTACGGACAGCAAGCAGACATTCAATTACTATTAGTTGCGTAAATGAATGGACGGACTCTTGCAGCAACAACAGCCAGGGGCATACACCTGCTGCTCTGTCCCGCAGGCTGATGTTTCTTCAGGTCAGGTTTTTCTGGTTGAACTGCAAAACTCCTCGAACTTCAGAGACGTGGCTCACGTGGGACAGCTGTTTCTTCCAGGCTTGACAAAACCCTCACCATCGAGAAGCAAGCGGAACAGCTGTGGTGACCTACGCCAGACCTCCCATTCTAGCCACAAAACAGATAAACAGCTAGGCTATGCAGGGAGAATGTTAACACAGCCTCCTGAAAGAGGAGAGGCAAGGTCATAAGACCCCACCCCGCCCCCACCTCTCCACTCCCACCCCACCCCCACACACAAGACACTCCCCTGAGACTTAATCACCATCCTGCCTGCCTAAGCTGGGAGTAATTGTGTTAGAGTAAAGCTTTGATGAGGGGTGCGAGTAAATCAAGTAAACTTACATCCACGAAGCTGGACTTGACCAAGTCTTTGGTCTACAGGCTCTGTCTCTATTTGGTTTTATTTTGTTTTTGTTTTTGTTTTTCGAGACAGAGTTTCCTTGTGTAGCCTTGGCTATCCAGGACTTGCTTTGTAGACCAGGCTAGCTTCGAACTCACAGGGATCCACCTGCCTCTGCCTCCCAACTGCTGGGATTAAAGGCCTGCGCCACCACGCTCGGCTCTGTCTCTATTTGAAATGAATGCACATTTCCATCCATCTCCTCGGAAGAGTCTAGAAATAGTTTGGTTTTGGATTTTTCAAGACAGGGTTTCTCTGTGTAGCCTCGGCTGTCCTGGACTCACTTTGTAGACCTGGCTGGCCTGGAACTCACAGTGATCTGCCTGTCTCTGCCTCCCAAGTGCAGGGATTACAGGCGTGCGCCACCACACACAGCCATAGAAACAGTTTTATATTCCCCATTCCTTTTACACCAATCTGGATTCTGAGGTGATTTTGTTGACTGATTAAACAGCAAATCCCAGCAAAATAAATACAGCTAAAAGCCATCCTTCTCAAATCCTAAAACTTGAACTTCAGAAAAGAGTATATATTAGTTCTTTTTTTTCTTTTTTTTTGTTTTTTTGTTTTTGTTATTGTTGTTGTTGTTTTGGTTTTTCAAGACAAGATGTCTCTGTGTAGCCTTGGCTGTTCTGGGCTCGCTTTGTAGACCAACCAGGCTGGCTTTGAACTCACAGCTATCTGCCTCCCTAGTGCTGGGACTAAAGGTGTGCGCCACCACGTATATGCTAGTTCTTATCTACTAGGTATTTTGTGGCTAATTCTGTGTTTGTTGTTGTGAGCAGGGTCTCCGAGGCTGGAGAGATGGCTCAGAGGTTAAGAGCACTGCTCTTCCAAAGGTCCTGAGTTCCCAGCAACCACAGGGTAGCTCACGACCATCTATAATGAGGTCTGCTGCCCTCTTCTGGCATGCAGGCAAAACACTGTGTAAATCAATAAATCTTAAAAAGAAAAACAGGGTCTCGGGCTGGAGATATGGCTCAGAGGTTAAGGGCACTGGCTGCTCTTCCAGAGGTCCCGAGTTCAATTCCCAGCAACCACATGGTGGCTCACAACCATCTACGATGTGATCTGATGCCCTCTTCTGCAGGTGTCCATGTAGGCAGAGCATAATAAATAAATTAATTAATTAAAAGAAAAACCAGGGTCTCCTATGTAGAACAGGCTGTCCTGAAACATGTAAGCTTGCCTGCCTTTTAATTTTTAATTTTAATTTTTTTTTTCTTTTTTGAGACAGGGTCTCTCTGGTAGCCTTGGCTGTCCTGGACTCACTTTGTAGACCAGGCTGGCCTCAAACTCACATCCACCTGCCTGCCTCTGTCTCCCAAGTGCTGGGATCAAAGGTGTGCACCACCATGCCCAGCTGCCTCTGCCTCTTAAATGTTGCAATCATAGGCCTATGTCATGACATGGCCAGCAGTTCTTTTGTTTTGTTTTTGTTTTTGTTTATTTGTTTGTTTGAAGGCAGGGTCTCACTATGTAGGGGTGGCTGTCATGTAACTCACTATGTAGACCAGGCTGGCTTCGAACTCACAGAGATCTGCTTGCCTTCACTTCCCAAGTGCTGGGATTAAAGGTGTGTTTTATTGTTTGTTTTTAAGATTTATTTATTATTTATACAGTATTCTGCCTGCATGTGAGCCAGCAGGCCAGGAGAGGGTACCAAAGCTCATTATAGATGGTTGTGAGCCACCATGTAGTTGCTCGGAATTGAACTCAACAGCCAGTTCTCTTAGCCTCTGAGCCATCTCTGCAGCCCAGAGGTGTGTCCTTAACCACTCAAGTTTGAGCCCTGTGTGGTGTCAGTATAGACATTTTTTTCCTCAGTTTGGTTCTCTTCATTCGCTAAGTGTGGTTTATCTACACATCTGGATTATAAACAGAGTTCAGGTCTTATTCTCCGTCGTCCTCTGCTTTCCTTTGCTCCCAGCGCTAGCACCCTTAGAAGTATCCAGTCTTGGAGTGCAACTGCCTTCGATTACAGAACTACCAGGCGGCACAGTGGCCCCACGCCTCCTGAGACACGAGCCCTGCCAGTCCCTGCCAGTCCCTGCCAGTCCCTGCCAGTCCCTGCCATTCTGACTTACTACCGCCAGTGATATCCGACTTCTGGGACCTTCCTTGCCAGATGTGAGCATCTGCGCTGTTTATCCCAGGGCTCCTTCTCATAGTAGCAGCAAGACACAACAGGAAGGAAATGCCTGGAGCCGCTCCAGCCTCAGTTTCACTGCTTGGGATCTCTTTCACGGAAGAGCAGTTCCAAGACCATTACGTGGGTTTCGCTAGAACTTTTCCCATCGGGCTGTCTAGGGTGGAACAGTTGTTCATTATATTTCTTTTTCACATGGGATCGCTATTTGGAATGACTCATGTCTATATCATCCCTACTTTCGGAAGCAATTATCTGGAAACAAACTTATTTCCTGAGTCATCCAGCGGAGGTAGCCTGTGCCCATCTTTTTCCCCCCTTCTTTTTCTTGTTGGCGTCAGCATTAAGACACTGAAGCTTCCTAGGGAGACTCCTGCGGTGGGTGGTTTAGACCGATTCATGGTGTTCTTCTTACTTTTGCCTGCATGACTCAGCCTGTCCTCTCCTAATCGTCACTTTATTTTCAGAACAGGGATAATTTCCAGGATTAATTTATCTGCCTTTCACTCTTTGTGTGATGCATGACTAACACTAAACTCAAAGGCTGGCCAGCTCCTCAGCTCCTGGCCCCTGCTTCTCTTCTCTACCTCTGAGTAGAGGTTGCAGGGTGTGTGTGTGTGTGTGTGTGTGTGTGTGTGTGTGTGTAGGTAGGTAGGTAGAATTGGCCTGGCAGCGGCAACGTAGGGGAAAAAAAAAAAAAAAAAAGAAAAGAAAAGTAACCAATTTCTTTATTATTATTATTTTTTCTTTTTTGGCTAAAAGCCAGAAATGTCTTGGACCCTCTGGCAGCCTTATCCTTGCCAGAGGTTAAAAACTCCAGACTTCTTTGGAGGCTCTGATGCCTGATCTGGTTCCTAAACTATTTGGGAGTTTTCTCTTGGGTTGGGGCGGGGGGGCAGCATTAGATTAGCAATAAAGGTACATTTAAAAAAAAAAAAAAAAACAGCAGTGAGGGGCAAGTGAATAGAACGCCTGCCTGGCTTGGATGGAGACCTAACAATCTGGTTGAACCAGGTCAATTTTCTGGCAAGGGACCACCCCTAGAAGGCCACTTATGTGTGCCCCATCTCTCCCGGGTCACCTTTGAAGAGTCCATGAAGGCATGTTCCCAGCTCCTTGCACTTACTGTGGGTTGCAGTGTCTGGCTAATGAGTACAGAAAAGTAAGCCCAGTGCAGTCCCTAGGTTAAAGTAGCCATAGGGTTTGGCTGGCTTCTTCTTTTTTCTTTTCTTTCTTTCTTTCTTTCTTTCTTTCTCCCCACCCCCCCACCCCGCCACAGGGTTTCTTTGTGTTATCTTGGCTGTCCTGGACTCATTCTGTAGGCCAGGCTGGCCTCGAACTCACAGCAATCCTCCCGAGTGCTGGGATTAAAGGTATGTGCCACCAAGCCCGGCTTGGGTTTTTGTTTTTTCAAGACACGGTTTCTCTGTGTAGCCCTGGCTGTCCTGGAACTTGCTCCTGTCTCTGTTTTTGAGTGCCAACTCTGCCTGGCTCATTTTGGTCTTTCTTACTTTTTCTCCAAAGCCCCCCTCCCTGCTGTGTGTCTGCCTGCTGCTGCGTGGACCTCCATGCTGGCATAAAATAGCATGGCTTTTCCCCTTCCTCCTCTAGTGTTCTCTTCTGCGCAGCTGCTAAGATTTATAGCTTGCCTGCCCTGGGGAAGGGGTTTCTACTGGAGTCTAATGAAACATCCATTTGAGTCCACTCTTCAGTTATTCCACTAATGAGACTAAGAGCTCCAAGAGGGGACCCTGACTTCCCTGGGACCAATGGGAACCTCTTCTTGTCATCTTTCTATGCTGCATTAGTTTCTCTTGGCCGTGTAACAAATGTAATCACCAACTTGATGGTTTAGAGCAATAGCAATGAGCTGAGGTTGGAGCTCAGTGGTGCAACTCATGTCTAGCATGTGTGAGACTCCAAGCTGGAACTATTGCACAGAAAACAAAAAACAAATAAGTGACAGCAACAAATCCCAGAAAGAAAACATATATATATAGTTTTTTGTTCTGTTGCTGTTTTGATTTTGTTTTTGTTTTTCGAGACAGGGCTTCTCTATGTAGCCTTGGCAGTCCTGGACTCGCTTTGTAGACCAGGCTGGCCTCGAAGTCACAGCGATCCCCCTGCCTCTGCCTCCCGAGTGCTGGGATTAAAGACGTGTGCCACCACGCCCGGCTTTTGATTTTGTTTTTTTTTTTTGTTGTTGTTGTTGGTTTTGTTTTGTTTTGTTTTTGAGACAAGATTTCTCTGTGTAACATCCTTGGCTGTTCTGGACTCTTTTTGTAGACCAGGCTGTCCTCGAACTCACAGAGATCCATGTGCCTCTGCCTCTCAAGTGCTGGAATTAAGGGGAGTGCCCAGCTCCCAGAAATCAGTTATGCATTCCCTCGTAGCTCAGAAGGCCAGAAGGCTAAAATACGTATTGCTGGTAGAAATTAAGAAAGGGGTGAGCAAGCCTGGCATGGGGGCACACACCTTTAATCCCAGCATTTGGGCGGATCGCTGTGAGTCCAGGACAGCCAAGGCTACACAGGGAAACCCTGTCTCAAAAAACAAAACAAACAAACAAAAAAAAACAACAAAGCAACAACAAAAAAAAAACAAAACAAAAAAAGAAAAAGAAAAAAAAAGAAAGAAAGAAAGGGCTAAGCAGGGTCTCTTCCTTTCCTTCTCTCTTCCTTTCTTCCTTCCCTCCTTCTTTCTTTCCTTTCTCTCCTCCCTTCCTTCCTCTTACCTTGTATCCTCCACCCCTCACACTAAGTTTGAGTATACTGGGAAGTGCCCTACCATCAGGTTACATCCTGGCCTTGCCTGGATACTGTCCCCTGTTGCTCTCACTTAGGATGGATGCTGGATTTCCTTGACTTACAGGCCTATCATCCGTAACTCTGCCCTTGTGGTCACATTGCCTCCTCCCTTCCTTTGTGTGTCTATTTCCCTTTGTTTTTCTTACCCAAGGGCTTGTCTCTTCGTAATTAGGTATGTATGTCTGTGTTTGTTTGTTTGTTTGTTTGTTTTGAGAGAGGACTTCTTTTTGTAACAGCTCTGGCTGTCCTGGAACTTGTTTTGTAGACCAGGCTGGTCTCAGACTCATAGAGGTCCACCTGCCTCTGTCTCCCAAGTGCTGAGGAGATTAAAGGTGTGCACCATCATGCCTGGCTTAATTTGTACTTTTTATGTTATTAAAGTTATTTTATAATTATTTTATGTGTATGAGTGCTTTGCCTGTATGCACGTATCTGCACCGAGCACATGCAGTGCCTGCAGAGGCTGGAGTAGGGTGCTGGGTCCCCTGAACTGGAGTTGTATATATTTAAAAGCTGCCATGTGGGTGCTGGGAATCAAACCCTGGTCCTCTGCAGAGCAGCAAGTACTCTTAACCACTGACCCACCTTTCCAGCCCCTTCGTGTACTCTTTGTGTGGTGTTTTGTTTTGTTTTGTTAGTTTTTCGAGACAGGGTTTCTCTGTTTAGCCGTGGCTGTCCTGGACTCGCTGTGTAGACCAGGCTGTCCTCGAACTCACAGCAATCCTCCTGCCTCTGCCTCCCGAGTGCTGGGATTAAAGGTGTGCACCACCACGCCCGGCACTTTTGTCTTGTTTTTGTTTTTGTTTTTGTTTTTCGAGACAGGGTTTCCCTGTGTAGCCTTGGCTGTCCTGGACTTGCTTTGTAGACCAGGCTGGCCTCGAACTCACAGTGATCCACTTGCCTCTACCTCCCAAGTGCTGCCTTCGTGTACTCTTAATAGACCAACATAATATGAAGAAAAATTTAAGGGAAATTATTGACAAATTATTTGCATATTAAAACATAATATAATTAAAGGAAATAATGTCCTCCAATGGTATAAATGCATGTGTGTGACTACACTAGGGAATCCCCCAAATCTGTGTTCTCTCTATACTGAGAGGCATAGCCAATGAGTACAGCACAGGCCATAAGTAAACACTTTCTGAGAAATACAGTGTAGAGTTGAGCACGCACCTGTGTGCAGGTACGTGCTCAGAAACAGAGCGTGCTCTGTGAAGTGCTGACCACAGTCATCTCTGAGGAAGGCAGTGGTCAGGAAGGGGTGAGCAGGAGAGAGGAGCACTTACACTCTCTCCCCATCTTGTTGTGTCCTTTGCATCATTAATAAAAACCCTTGTTTAGCAGGGCGTGGTGGCGCACGCCTTTAATCCCAGCACTCGGGAGGCAGAGGCAGGCAGATCACTGTGAGTTCAAAGCCAGCCTGGTCTACAAAGGGAGTCCAGGACAGCCAAAGCTACACAGAGAGACCCTGTCTCGAAAAACCAAAACCAAAACAAAACAAAACAAAAAAATCCTTGTTTAGTAAAAAGCATGAAGTGAACGCAATGGCAGACGCTCCAGGAAACAGTCAGTGGGCCAGGCGAGCTTGCTGATGAATACTGCAGGGCTCTGGGTAGGGGAGAGCATTACTGTGCCTGTGCCATGATGGACTTTGGCCTCTGGTTTTCAGCACTGCCGGGCATGTGGTCCAGAAGGCGTGGACTTCCTTATTGCTAGCGTGCCTCTGGGTTCTGTGTCAATACCACCACATACCTGTGGGAAGTGCTGGCCTGCCAGGCTGGCTGCTGACTTCACACAGCAAAGCAGCCTCACAGGCCCTGCCTTCTTCCAGTCCAAGTTCCAATCCACTTGCCCTGTGGCAACCTTGGCTTATTCAACGGACAGTAATTGATCACCAACCACTGAGGTAAACTGAACAGGTGTGAGCTTCCTGCAGTTAAGTAGTGGAAACTGTTCGGAAATGACATAGAATTTAAGTTCCTGCTCTGCAGTTTACCAAATGTTTACTGAGTTTTGTTTCCCCACCTGTGACATGGGAAGGATGTATTTAGAGGGTTTGTCAGGAGTGATTGTATCAGCGCAAAGCAAAGCGGCTGCTGCTCGCTCTTTGGATCTGGCTATTGAGATCCTCAGTTTTATCCCTTTTCATAATGGTTTAAAATCTCTGGAGCTCCAGGGCCGGTTGGTGGTGGTGCATGCCTTTAATCGCTGGATCGCTGTGAGTTTGAGGCCAGCCTGGTCTACAAAGTGAGTCCAGCCTAGCCAAGGCTACACAGAGAAACTCTGTCTCAAAAAGACCAAAAAAAAAGGGGGGGGGGGCTGGAGAGGTGGCTCAGTGGTTAAGAGCACTGCCTGCTCTTCCAAAGGTCCTGAGTTCAATTCCCAGCAACCACATGGTAGGTCACAACCATCTATAATGTAATCTGATGCCCTCTTCTGGCCTATAAGCAGACAAGACTGTATACTTAATAAATCTTAAAAAAAAAAATCTCTGGACCCCCTTCCTCAAATTTACGTGCAGGCAGAGCTCTGTATACATAATAAATAAACTAAATATCTTTTTAAAAAAATACAGGCTGGAGAGATAGCTCAGAGGTTAAGAGCCCTGTCTGCTCTTCCAAAGGTCCTGAGTTCAATTCCCAGCAACCACATGGTGGCTCACAGCAACCTATATTGAGATCTGGTGCCCACTTCTGGTGTGCAAGCTCACAATGCAGGCAGAACACTGTATAAATAATAAATAAATACATCTTTTAAAAAATAAAAGAAACTGGCTCGTGTATATCTTAAAAGTTTTTCATTTATGTTATAGTCAAACTTGTGTTTTTGTGTTTCTGACAGGGTTCGGCAAGATGGCTTTAGCCCTTGTCCTGGTTAGGTTTGTTGGTTTGGTTTTTTGTTTTGTTTTGTTTTGTTTTGTTTCGAGACAGGGTTTCTCTGTGTAGCCTTGGATGTCCTGGACTTGCTTTGTAGACCAGGCTGGCCTCGAACTCAGTGATCCACCCGCCTCTGCCTCCCGAGTGCTGGGATTAAAGGTGTGCGCCACCACTCCCGGCTCTTGTTTTTGTTTTTAATCTTATCCATTTGACATAGCTAGAGTCGTGCCTCAGTTGAGAATATGTCCATCAGATTGGCCTGTAGGCAATCCTGTGGGGTATTTTCTTGATTGATAATTGATGTTGATGTGGGGGCACCTAGTCCTCTGTGGGTGGCGCCATCCCTGGGCTGGTGGTCCTGGGTTCTATAAGAAAGCAGGCTGAGTAAGCCAAGTGGAACAAGCCAGTAAGCAGCATCCCTCCACGGCCTCTGCATCAGCTCCTGTCTTGGGTTCCTGCCCTGACTTCTTCTGATGATAGCCTGTGGTGCAGAAGTAAGGTTGAGACCTTTTCTTCCAAAGTTACTGTTAGCCATGGTCTTTTATTACAGCAATAGAAACCTAAGTAAGACAGAGTGGCTTGTTTGCTGTTTTTGTGGTTTGTGTGTTTGCTAGAATCATCTGTGTTGTGGTAGTTGAGGCTTACTCATCTTTACCCTCCCCCTATGTGAATATAGTACCAATTATTTATCCATCCCATTTTATTTATTTATATTTTTTTAAGGTTTGTTTCTTTATTACATATACAGTGTTCTGCCTGCATGTACACCTGCACACCAAAAGAGGAAACCAGATCTCATGATAGATGGTTGTGAGCCACCATGTGGTTGCTGGGAATTGAACTCAGGACCTTTGGAAGAACAGCCAGAGTGCTCTTAACAGCTGAGCCATCTCTCCAGCCCCCATCCATCCCATTTTAAAAGTTCATTTGAATTTTCAGCTTGGGGAAAGAGCAAATAGCACAAAGCAGTTTTGATACTGCCTGAAATTTTTAAGAGTGTTAGGCATTTGAGCTGACAAAACAAAGGCTGCCTGCCACATATAATGGCGCCAAGCCAAGCCTCTCCTAATGCTGCTTTTCTTCCTGCTGGAATGGCTCCTGTGCTATGGGAGAAGGGAGAGAAAGGAGGGGCCTGGAGTGAGAATGGTTGACACTCTGGTCAGCCTGCCATCTCTTAGTGTCTCCAAGGCAGCTCCTAGCTCAGCCAGGCCAATTTGGTCTAAATCCAAAGCTTTTCAAAACACCTACTGAACACCCAAAGGCCCCATCCAGTAGCTCTTGACAGTTTTACTGGTCTTTAAGGAGCAAACCAAGAGTGGGTAAGCAGCCAGCCAGCCCATTCACAGCCCTGTGAGGTGCTGGGCACAGCTGGGACCTGCCTCTAAGGGTCAGAAAAGCACAGTCTCACCCCATCAGGAGCCATTGGAGATGGAAGAGACTTGAGGGCAACCCAGGATATTTTGGTGTGAGGGTACGGAGATCCTGTGGACTGCCTAAAATGGTGCTGCCTTCATCCCTTCAGTTTTCTATTTTACAGTTAATTTCTCTTTATTTAGGTTCCTGTGTGTGTGGGCAGGTGCACGGATGCTATGGAGTGTGCATGAAGGCTGGAGGACCACCTTGGGTGTTAGTCCTTACCCTCTGACCTTTGGAGACAGGGTCTCTTGGTGCCTCTGCCCGGCTAGCTGGCCCGAGAGTTACAGGGATTCTCCTGTCTCCTTTTACTATATTGTCATAGGAGATCACGGGGCTCTCAGAGCGTTGCTACCACGTCTGGCCTTCCGTGGGCCCTCAAGCACGCGAGGCAAGCACTTTACCCATAGGCCACTCCCCATTTTCTATTTTATACGTCTGTGTCTGGAATGAGACCTGGATAGCAGAGATGGAAATCCATGTTCTGGAATTCTTAGGAGCTACAGCTACTACATAATGAAGATATTGTGAACATAAACACATGCCTGCAATATTCTCGGTGGTAATTATAGAACATTATGTGCTGTGTTTCTGTAGTAAATATTTCTATGCATTTGTGGAAAGAAAAATCTACAATATAGGGTTAATAAAAATATTTTTCATCATGTCAATTTGGATAATTTTTTTGTTTTTGTTTTTAATTATTCTCTGATGTTTTGTGTGTGTGTGTGTGTGTGTGTGTGTGTGTGTGTGTGTGTGTGTGTGTGTGTGTGTGTCAGAGAGAGACAGAGACAAAGATCTTTTTATATTTTTGGTTGTGAGCTTAGCCTTTTAACGGCTGAGCCATCTCTCCAGCCCAACAGTGATCTTTTTAGATCAGGGCAGCATGTGTGAATAAAAGTTACAAAATGGAGACAATGCTTTTTAGATGGTACTCTCCAGCGACTCGGGGTGTGATTCAGTGGGAAAGAGCAGTATGGTTTGAGCAAGGGCCTGAATGACGTCACTAGTGCACGGTCACAATCTTTACTCCTCCTTTGTCTCTCTTTGGAGCTTGATATTAGCAAACTTTTGTTTTGTTTTGTTTTTGTTTTGTTTTTTTCGAGACAGGGTCTCTCTGTGTTAGCCTTGGCTGTCCTGGACTTGCTGTGTAGACCAGGCTGGCCTCGAACTCACAGCAATCCACCTGCCTCTGCCTCTGCCTCCCGAGTGCTGGGATTAAAGGCGTGCGCCACCGCGCCCGGCCTGACATTAGCAAACTTAAAACTGTGATTTTTTTTTTTTTTTTTTTTGAGACAAAATATCTGCCATAGTCTAGATTGGCCTTTGAACTTGCTCTGTAGCTAACCTTGAACTTCTGATTCTCCTGTCTCTACCTTACAAATCCTGGGATTGTGGTCATAGACTGCCATGCTTTTTATTCTTTCTTTCTTTAAGATTTATTATTTATTTTATGTAAATGAGTACTCTATCTGCATGTACACCTGCAGGCCAGAAAATGGCATCAGATCCCAGTGTAGATGATTGTGAGCCACCATGTGGTTGCCGGGAATTGAACTCAGGACCTTTATGAGGAGCAGGCAATGCTCTTAACCACTGAGCCACCTCTCCAGGCCTTAGTCTTTCTTTCAAAAATTGAATTTCTATTATGTAAACAGTTTCTTCTGAGACTGAAACATTTCATCCAGTAGGGAAGCTCCTTAAACAGAGAAGTAGACAACTCAAAATAGCTGCAGGAAGTCCCTGAAACTCACCAGGTTCACTGGGCCCCTCCCTACCAGAGTAAACAATAGAAACTCAAAATCCCTCTCAGAAGATTGACCAGACCCACTGCCTGGAAGAAGCTTTTGTGAGCTGTCACTCATGGGGCGGGCTTTGGTGAAGCAGCTCCGTCTGTCTGTCTGTCTATCTGTTGCTGTCTTTGAGTCATTACTGTTTCTGTACTCATTGCCTTATCACGTTGGACTTGGTGGTATCTGCACTTTGGTCTGTTGTGAAATCCCTATCTAGGGTGGATAGGTGTGTGCGTTATGTTGTGTCTCCCCAGGAAAAGTTTTCTCACACAACAATCTCATATGCCAGCTAAGCTGTGGCTTCAAACCCAACATTACAGAGATAAATAGAATCAAGATGGGACAGAGTGGGGTTTGGGTACCTTTTGTCTTCTTGTGCCTGTGTTTTCTGTTTCTGCTAACCTAGAGCCTAATCATTGAATCATTAAAGTTGATCTTTTCCAAAACACATGATAAGAAGCTCAAACCTACTTGGGAGGCAGAGGCAGGTGGATTGCTGTGAGTTGGAGGCCAGCCTGGTCTACAAAGCAGGCCAGGCCAGCCAAGGCTACACAGAGAGAGACCCTGTTTGGGGGTGGGGGCAAGGGAAGAAGACGTTCTAACCTAATGATAGATCCGGGGCTGGTGGCACACCCCTTTAATCCCAGCACTCGGGAGGCAAAGGTAGGCGGATCGCTGTGAGTTCGAGGCCAGCCTGATCTACGAAGTGAGTCCAGGACAGCCAAGGTTACACAGAGAAACCCTGTCTCGAAAAACCAACCAAACAAACAAACAAATAATTTGAATGGCAGCATTTAACTCTTCTTGCAAGTTCTTATCAGGAAATGCTTATGTATAATTTATGGAATATCAATGCAGTTCATTTCTTTTTATCTTTTAAAATGATTAATTTATTTATCATGTATACAGTGTTCTTGTATGCCTGACGCCCAGAAGAGGGCACCAGATCTCATTATAGTTGGTTGTGAGCCATCGCATGGTTGCTGAGATTTGAACTCAGGACTGCTGGATGAGTAGGCAGTGCTCTTAACCTCTGAGCCATCTCTCCAAATCCTCATTTCTTTTTAAAAATTAATCATTACATTTTTTTTATTGTGCATGTATATGTATGTGAGTGCATGAGGAGGGGCTGTGTAGTGGTGTTCTTCACACTGTTTCCTGTGTGAGCTCCCTCCTCCATGCCCTCTCTCATTTATAATCTGTCAGTCCGTCCATCGTCCGTCCGTCCATCGTCTGTCCGTCCATCTGTCTATCGCTGTCTCAGTCTCTCCCTCTCTATAGGTCGCCCAGGCTGGCCTCAAGCTGCAGATTCTCTTCCATCATTCTCAGTGCTGTGGTACAGATTTGCTCCCACACGCAGCTGAGCTCTTGTTGTTTCTAATGGAAGTCCCATGAGAACACATCCCCAAATGTTTGAAAACGCCATCCAACTCTGCATGGTGTGCACTTACATTGTTATGACATAATTATGCTGCATAATTGCCAGGTCTATTTTCTTGTATTCATTGTGCACCTGAAAAATAAATCTCTTGGGGGGGGGGGGGGGAGTCTGTCCTGATTACCGGAGAAGGGCCATGTAGGCAAGACAAGACTGTTTAAAGAGGTAACTTGAAACACCCAGGAAGCATGTGGTGTTTTTATATATATATCTGTGGAAAGTGGCCACAGATTTGGGGATTTTGGACTACCAATGACTTTGCATATTGCTAAAAAGTCACTTATGTTTCAGTTTGTAGATATTAATTAGCAACTTTTGCTTTGAGGTCTTTTGCTTGTTTGACTTTTCCTAGGGATTGAACCTAAGGTTTTATATGTCAGACAAACATTCTACCACCAAGCTCTAGTCCAAGCTGAAGAGTTTTTGTTTGTTTTTGAGGTTCATTTGCCTTGTTTTTAACTATATGTAGTTGTGCATGTCAACATGTGAGCACATGCACGCGAGTGCATGTGCCCATAGAGGCAAGAGGCGTTGGATCCAGGCTTACTGGCATTGTGAGCCACCTTATGTAGGTGCTGGAAACCAAAACCACCTTGTCTGGAAGAGCAGTGAAACTGTAAACCACTGTGCCACATCTCCAGACCCCAAAGCCCAAGTTAAAAATTTTTTTCTCTTAAAATATTAGTGGCTTCCACTGTTTAAAAAAAAAAAAAGACAGATCACCAACATAAAACTGCACCCAAGTCTGCATTCATTGAATTTATTAAGCCCATTGTAATTTATTAACTAAGTTTGTGACTTATATGACAAAGACAAACAAGCAAGCAAGCAAAATTCCCTTGGTGTTTGCCAGTCACTGTGTCAAACACGGAAGAAGAGCTGCTGAAGTATCCTCAAGGAGCTCACCACCATCCCGAGGGTAAACAAGGAGCAGGATTTACTGAGGGGGGCGTGATCCCCACTGCTGCCTGACAGGGAAGCAGTTAGTTAAAGGTCTCTTAGATGGAGAGTTTACGGCCATCCTTTGTTTGTCCCAGGCCCTCTCCACCACTGCCACACCCACATCCGGCACCGATTGTTCAAGTCCTACAGTTGTCCTGTGGTTTGGTTTCTAAAGCCTGCGAAGTATCTCCTGGCCTCTCACAGCATGTTAGTCCCTATTCTTACTGGGACCGTTAGTAGGTTACTGTTTACCCAAACTACCGTCCCTGACGGCGCGTAAACGGCCCGGCTCCTCCCATCTTATAGATTCTCTAGGAAACAAAGCCAGCCAAAGCAGTTTCCAAAATTCTGACGTGGTGGGCACTGCAGCAGCGGCGCTCACTCCCTGAACTTCTGTCTAGCCAGCAGAGGGAAGAGTGGAGCTCCTCAAAGGCGTTGCCATGGATGTGACAAATATATTTCACTGCCTAGAGCCGTCGCTGTGTGCTAGCTGAAGACAGCATTATGGGACTTGTCCTATCAGGCTGGCCGTGCGGTTCTTACCTTTCCTTCAATATGATGCACAATTTCAGATATGCCGTGAAGTTGACTGAATAGGACATAGCAGGCCACTGTGAGGGCTGAAGAAGCGAAACCAAGCAAGAGTCCCTTGCCGCTACTGTGGTATTTCACCACTAAACACTTCAGTGTCCATGAAAATGAGGACGTTACAATGTGCTCGTTTAAATACCAAAAGCTGTTGGAAAGCATCTCTCCTGTTCTCCTATTTAACCACTTTCATGCCATCTAAGGCTCAGAGGGTTTTTGGTTTGGTTTGGTTTGATTTGGTTTGTCCAAGAAGATGTAGTTTTTCAAGAAGGACAGAAGGGGGCGGAAGAGGCCTGTTTTATTTTGTGCCAGCCCGTATTTCTCCTGCAGAGTGGGTAACCAGGGCTGTAGGTAATGCCGCCACATAAGCACATATGATTTTAGGGTACACTCAGAACACCACAATGCCACCATTTCTCCATGAGATGCTCTAAGGACTTGAAGGCGAAATTGAATTTTATCCCATTAAACAGCGAGCTCGAGTGGTGCATGATCCTTTAGGAGCGATTTTTAAAAACCGCTGTGAAATCAAATAAGCAGAAAGCTCTAATGGATGGAGCTAACTACTATACTTAAAGGAAAAGATGATAGTTATCTCCTAAATATACCTGTCTTCAAAGACAGACTGACAAGTCAGAACGCAACTTGACACCCTGTGATTCAAGGGGAAAAATGAATGTAAACTAACCGAAAAGTGTGTTGTGGCAGCAAACCAGAACTAATGCGTTTTCAGAGACAGCAGCCTTTTAGCCCCGTGTAGAAGCCTGGTCGGTGTTGCTCAGGCAGAGGAGAGAAGAGGAACGTTACAGGGGATGCTCGTGGGAGCATGCGTCAGAGGGTCTACCTAGGTGCCTCTCGTCTGCCTGTTGATTTAGATGGTGACGGGGTAAATCCAGGCACTGCACTTTTGTTGTTGTTATCTTGTTTGATGGACAGAGAGTCCATCCTGTATCTCAAGCAGGTCTGGAACTCACTGTGTAGCCCAGGATGGGCTCAAATTCAGGGCAATCCCCCACCTCAGTCTCCCAAGTGGTAATGATTATAAGCATGAGCCACTATACCTGGCTCCTTTACTTAGGTAAAACAAAACAAAACAAAACAAAACAACAACAACCAGATAGCTAAAAGCAAAGCTCACCTCTTGGATCTCTGTGGGAGAGCACATGCTCAGTGTGTGTGAGGCTCTGAGTTTCTCGGTGTGCATACCCCACCAAAGTTGGTCTGTTAAGATGAGGGACTCAGGCTTGGAGAGATGGCTCAGAGGTTAAGCGCACTGGCTGCTCTTCCTGAGGTCCTGAGTTCGATTCCCAGCAACCTCATGATGGCTCATAACCATCTATAATGAGATCGGTGCCCTCTTCTGGCAGACAGGTGTACATGCAGGCAGAACATTATATACATAATAAATAAATAAATAAATCTTAAAAACAACAACAAAAAGTTGAGGGACTCATGATGGTGACACACGCCTTTAATCCCAGCACTGGGGTGGCAGAGGCAATCGGATCTCTGTGAGTTCGAGGCCAACCTTGCTCAGGGCAGCCAGGGCTATCCAGAGAAGCCTTGTCTCCAACAAATAACTTTGCTTTTGTTTTGAGACAGTGTAGCCCAACTGGCCTTTAACTAACAGTGTAGTAGAAGATGACCTTAAACTCCTGGCAACCCCAGCCTTCCAAGTGGCCACCACACCCATCTCCTTTCCTACTTTCTTTTTCCTACTTCCTTTTTTTGGTTTGGTTGGCTTTTTGTTGTTGTTGTTTTGTTTTCTTTCATTTGTTCTTTTTGAGACAGGGTTTCTCTGTGTAGTCCTGGATGTCTTGGAACTCATTTCGTAGACCAGGCTGGCCTCGAACTCATAGTGATCCGCCTGCCTCTGCCTCCCAGCGTGCTAGGATTACAGGTGTAGTTCCCAATTTTTAAGGATACCTGGTTTTGTATCTAGGTGCACCAGTGTCTATTTCTTGACTCTCAGCTGCAGAAATCTCTCTTGACTTCTGCTAATAATAGAGTAGCAATCAGCCCACTTATACCAAATCTCAACTCCCTGCTCCCAGTGTTGATAGCCGTCTTGGTCCAGATTATCTTGAATGGTTATTTTCGTGATTATGAATAATACACTTTACCTTTTTCTTAGTTGTCTTTGACATGAGGTCCTGCATGCTGCCTAGGCTGCCCTTTAGCCCCTGATCATCCTCCTGCTTCAGGCTCCTGAGGAATTGGAACCCCAGGGACACGCTGAAGGGCTCTAGCATGCCTGAGCACGGCAGACATGACTTTTGGCATGGCAGGTTTTGTCTTTCACCTTTCCCGCCCTTGCTAAAAACCATTAGATTACATTCCTAAAGCTAGCCACCAAGGTCTAGTCCCTTATTTGGTCACTTCCTCCTCCTGACCACCAAGATCCAACTTCAAAGCTTTGAAGCCCAGCAATCCAAAGCCCCCTTTGGCTCGCCTAATTAACATGCCAAATTAAAATTAAACACCTTCTCCTAACACAGGGTTTCCCTTTTTCTTTATAAATCACCATTTGCCTCTGGGCCAAGGCTGTCTCGCCTCTATCCAGAAACAGTCTTTTGTCCCCTAGGGGACAAATATCACTGCCTCCTTTCCCTTGCCCCTTTTCTCTGCTCTTTTATCCTCTACCTCGTGTCTTTGTCTCTTATTCTCTGCCCTTCCTCCCCCTGGGGCAAATACATCTCCTTTGTAGGGAGAACTTGGTCCTGGTGTGTCCTGGGCCAACTCTGGTCCTTTTACTTGCCCCTCCTCTCAGGAGACCCACCTTTCCGTAAGTTAAAGAAAGAAGAAATACGTCCTTGCCACCAGGTTTTCTCAGATTCTGTTTTCTCCAGAGTGAGAGGTGTGTGTGTGTGTGTGTGTGTGTGTGTGTGTGTGTGTGTGTGTGTGTGTGTGTATGTTGCTGGTGATCAAACCTGGCCTATGTTTATGAGAGGCAAACATCCTAAAATTCACCGAGCTACATTCTAGTTCCTTTTACAGTTTCTGTTTAATGTGTACACACACACACACACACACACACACACACACACACACACACACACACACACACACTGCACATTAGATAACATTATAGATGGTTGTGAGCCACCATGTGGTTGCTGGGAATTGAACTCAGGTCCTCTGGAAGAGCAGTCAGTGCTCTTAACCACTGAGCCATCTCTCCAGCCTCTCTGTTTACTTGTTATATAACATGAAACCCAGTACACTTCTTCAGTGTGTTTCTGCAGCCCACAGACTGCTTCTGTCACCTGCACAGCTACTGTGCTCACTCGTTCCCTGCACTGCTTGCATCCTATGTCTTTCTCTCCCCCCCCCCTTTTTCTTCTGGAGGACCCCATCAAGTAACTTTCTTAGAAAGGCAGTGTGATAAGTGAGTTCTCCTGGTTTGTAAATGTCTTTATTTGCCTTGATTGGTTGATTGATTGATTTTTGAGGCAGGGTTTTCTGTTTAACAGAGCCCTGGCTGTACTGCACTCACTTTGTAGGCCAGGCTGGTATTTTTTTTCCAATACTGTTCTCTCTCTCTCTCTCTCTCTCTCTCTCTCTCTCTCTCTCTCTCTCTCTCTCTCTCCTCTCTCCTCTCATCGCTCTCTCTCGCTCCTCTCTCTCTCTCTGTGTGTGTGTGTGTGTGTGTGTGTGTGTGTGTTCTAGAGCTGGAGGTCCCACCACCCGGGTTTGCTCTGCTAGCTAAACACCCTGCTATTAAGTTTTATATAGCCAGCTACTGATCTTTGTTTGGTTGGGTTTTTTGTTTTTGAGTCAGAGTTTCTTTGTGTAGCCTTTGTGGTCCTAGAACTAACTAGCCCTGTAGACCAGGCTGGCTTCAAATTCACAGAGATCTGTCTGCCTCTGCCTCCTGAGTGCTGAGATTAAAAACATGTGCCATCAGCACCCAGGCCCTGATTTTTAAAATCGTGTGGAGGCAAGATCTCACTGAATTGCCCATGTCATTGCAAGGGCAAAGTTAATGCCATATTCTATATGTAATGTATATTCTGCAATTAATGATGGTCTGTATGAGAACATGTCCTCTAGGTGACCCTTCTCCCTGTGTTCTGGCAATGACACCTGCCAGCAGTCTCCAGAAACTCCACCGGGGTGATTACATACAATTAGCTCCAGCCGGGCGTGGTGGCGCACGCCTTTAATCCCAGCACTAGGGAGGCAGAGGTAGGCAGATCGCTGTGAGTTGGAGGCCAGCCTGGACTATAAAGTGAGTCCAGGACAGTCAAGGCTACACAGAGAAACCCTGTCTCGAAAAACAAAAACAACAAACAACTAGCTCCCAATGTTCCTCTGAGATTAAAAAAAACAAAACAATTTACCCTCCAGACTCAGTCTCCACCCAACCCCAAAAGGTCGACATTCCTGTGACCCACAACTTCCCTGAAGATCCAGGCTTCCCCAAACCTGCCTAAGGGTCGACATTCCTGTGACCCACAACCCCAGCTTCCCTTTATGAACCCACTGCCCTTGAAGCTCGGGGTCACTCTCCTATCCTCCTGCGTCAGGAAGGATTGTGAGCCGAAGCTCTGAGCCCGTAATACAGGACCCTGCGTATGTTGCATCACTACCGAGTCCTGGTGGTCTTTCTTGGGGCTCTCGCGTTCTGGGTTATCTCAGTATTACACCGAGCGACCTTGGTATAACACGTCTTGAATTCCTGATTCTCCTGCCTCAGCAAGCAGAGCAGCTGAGACTACAAGCTTGTGTGACCAAGCTGCTTTTTTTTCTCTTTGGTGAGGGCCAGCACACATCCTAGGGGCACTTCTTGCCTACGTTTCTCCTGCCTATGTGTCATCAAGCACAGGGGCACTTGGGGTGCCCAACCTTGTTTATTGAAATGAAAACGACTTGTTATTTTACTAAAACCACAGACCCCACTAGGAAGTTATCTGCCCTCGGGCACGGGGGCCTCACAGGTTAACTTTAGCTCTTACATTTACATCCCCACCAAGCTGCCCCCCCCCCGCCCCCCCCCCGTGTGTGTGTGTGTGTGTGTGTGTGTGTGTGTGTAACCATTGAAGCCCTTTGACATTGGTGTTTCCTCTGCTGGGATGGTGATGTGTATATTATGCGCCATTACGTGTTGGAAGTATGTAGCTTTACAGGAAATAGCAATTGAGAGCTTGTCTAAAGTCTCAAGAGCTTGTAGATTTTGGATTTTTAAAGAGTTTTGTGACACAGAAGGACACTGGGGACTTTTGAAGCTGGACTAAATGCATTTTGCATCATGATATGACCAGGAGACTATTGGGGGGCAAGGGGGGAGTCAGGGAGCAGAATATGGTTGTTCCCCATAATCCCAGGCATTTAAATACTTGGTCCCTATTTGGTGGTGCTATTTAGGCAGTTTAGGAGGTGTATGTAGCCTTGCAGGAGGAAGTATGTTATTCAGGTGGTCTCTGAGGTCTCAAAGACTCGTGATATTCCTGCTTTACTGTCTCTGTTTCGTGCCCGTGGTTCAAGATATGAACCCTTGGGCTGCAGAGATGGCTCAGTGGTTAAGAGCACCCACCTGTTCTTCCAAAGGTCCTGAGTTCAATTCCCAGTGACCACATGGTGGCTCACAACCATCTGTAATGTGACCCTCTTCTGGCCTACATGCAGGCAGAATACTGTATACATAATAATAAATAAATCTTAAAAAAAAAAGTGTGGACCATGAGCCAGGTAGTGATGGTTCACATCTTTAAAAAAAAAATAAAATAAAAGATGTGAGCCCTCAAGCCTCCTGTCCCTGCTACCATGCCTTCATTCCGCCTTCATGGACTCTAGCTCTCCAGGAGCCATAAGCCCAAACAAACCGTTTCTTCCTCCTCCTCCTCCCCCCTCCCCCTTCCTCCTCCTCCTCCTCCTCCTCCTCCTCCTCCTTCTTCTTGAGACAGAGTTTCTCTGTGTAGCCTTGGCTATCCTGGACTCACTCTGTAAACCAGGCTGGCTTTGAACTCACCTCGATCCCCCCTGGCTCTGCCTCCCAAGTGCTGGGATTAAAGGTGTGCACCACCATGCCCGGCTAAACCCTTTCTTCTTAAATTGCCTTGGTCAAGGTATTTTATCACAAGAAGAGAAAGGTAACACTGTGGTGGTCTGAAAAACCAGTGACTCTCCCCCCACGTTACATAAATTTGGTGGAATCCCTTCCCTCACTGCCCCACCCCCCTTGCCTATTTTTATAAATACCAGGACTGGGTCTCATTCTCTTTTGCCAGAAACCATCATTTCCATGTTTATATAGCAGCTTTGCCAGTTTGGCCAGGTCTCGGGCTGTGTTTGGATTGCTGACTCCTAACTCATGGTTCAGACTGGAAGGGAACACGGGAGGAAGGCACGCTGACCACACACTGAAGGATGCGGCCCTGAATATTCTGCAGGATAAATATTTATTAACTCACATGCTTACTGGAACTGTGCTCTGTGTAGAAAAAGCACTTCCTCATTCCTAATACGTTTTTCTTTCCAAGAGCAAAACAGACACAAGCATGTATGCCATCAAAGAATATATAATGCCAATTAGCCAAGTCCTCATGACTCAAGGGCCCCTTCTCATCTGTTTGAACAAAACGCTGTCTTGTTGTTGTTGTTGTTACAGTTTTGTTTTTTGTTTTGTTTTTTTGGTTTTTCGAGATAGGGTTTCTCTGTGTAGCCTTGGCTGTCCTGGACTTACTTTGTAAACCAGGCTGGCCTTGCTGGAGTCAATGGTACAGGGCTTTTTACTCCTTGGAGGCCGTGTAGGTCATGAGGTCCACCACCCTGTTGTGGTAGCCATATTCATAGTCCTACCAGGAAAAAGGCTTTACAAAGTTGTCATTGAGAGCAATGACATCAAAGGTGGAAGAGTGAGAGTCACTGTTAAAGTCACAGGAGACAACCTGGTCCTCAGTGCAGCCCAGGATGCCCTTTAGTGGGACCTCAGATGCCTGCTTTACCACCTTTCTGATGTTATCGTGTTTGGCGAGTTTCTCCAGTTTGCATGTCAGATCTACGATAGACACATTGGGGGTAGAAACACGGAAGGTAGAAACACGCTGTCTTGAAAAACCAAAAAAAAAAAGAAAAAAAGAAAAGAAAAAAAATACAGGCTCCCCTGCAAGCTGGGTGCCCGGAGAGGGACTTGTTCTGCTTCAACCCAAGAGGAATGAGAAGTTCAAAATCAGTCTGGGATGGCTAGAACCTTCAGGAAAGGAGGGAGGATGGGGGAGAGGAAGGGGAGAGGTCATGTTTGACGACTGGGATGAAGGGATTTCCCTCCCCCTGTTGGGATTCCCCCAGCCCTTCTGGCCTGACAGGAAAGGAGCTGCCTGTAACACCCAAAAGCAGGCCTGGGGCTGCCAGATGCTCCAGGCAGGGGGCTGGAGGCTGCTCACAAAGGCTTGCCCTCTGGAGAGATGACAGCCAGCCATTGCTACCTACTTTTTCTTCCAGGTTACATACATCATTCCTTGCCTTCCTTGTGGCACTTTGTTTGTAATCCCTTCTTCTTCCCTTCCTCCTCTTCTTCTTCCTCCTCCTCCTCTTCTTCTTCCTCTTCTTCTTTTAAATTTTATTTATTTACATGAGTGTTCTGTTTGTATGTATAACATAAGAAGGCATCAAATCCGATTACAGATGGTCATGAGCCACCATGTGGTGGCTGGGACTTGAACTCAGGACCTCTGGAAGAACAAACAGTGCTCTGAACCGCTGAGCCATCTCTCCAGCTCTCCCATGCTTCTTCTTAATGGCACCCTTGGAGCTGGCATAGATGATTTTACCTTTATTTCTGAGACAGGGTTTCTCTGTGTTCCCCTGGCTGTCCTGGAATTCACTCTGTAGACCAGGCTGGCCTCCTATTCACAGAGATCAGCCTGCCTCTGCCTCCTGAGTGCTGGGATTAAAAGCATGGACAACCACCACCTGGCTGATCATTTTGCTCTTAAGGGGTGCACTCTCAGGGGCCCAGAACATGAACACCAGGTCCTCCTTCTTGCCTCCCCTTCACTGCATCATAGAGAGCATAGCAGCAGTCCTTGCCCGGCAGCATCTTGACAAAAGTGGTCCCCCACAGTCTGCCCCTCATCTCCGACCAAGCTCTCTTTGCCCTCCTCCAGGATGATGACCTTCTTGTCCTCACTCAGGCAGAAGAGCTTTGCCTTCTTGCATTTCTTCACTTCTGGTGTTGAGGTCTTGTGCACTTCTATGTCGTTGGACACTTTAATGACACCATCAGAGACAGCCGCGCCAGAGGCCATGTTTCCAGAAGAGGAAGGGAGATAGGGAGAGCTACAGAAGAACTGAGCCACCACAGCTGCTGCTGGGATCTGGCTGCCAGTTTTAGGGTTCTCACTTGAGGGATGGTCACAATTTCATCTGGGGCTAGGGTTATCTTTAGGGCTGGTGTTTGAGCCATGATTAAGTTTAGGGTGAAAGCTAGTGTTTGGGTTATGGTTATGGTTATGGTTATGGCTATGGTTATGGTTATGGTTAGTTTGTGTTAGGGCTAGAGGCTCTTCAACTTATGTTTCTAAGATTGTTAGAGCTAGGAGTAGGATTTGTCTTATTTCTAAGGTTAGTATTAGAGTCAGATGTAGGCACAGAGTTAAAGTTAGGGCTAACTTATCATTAGGGTTAGTCCTGGGGTTAGGGTTAGAGCTAGGTTAAGTTAAGGGTTAAAACTGGTGGTAGATCCAAGATTAGGATTACCTATTGAGTCAGGTTATTGTTTGGTATAAAGCTGCTAAATTAGTGTTCGGACTCATCTAAAGGTTAGTATTAGACCTAGTTTTACTGTTCAGGCTGGAAATGGGTGGCAGTCTCATTTCGAGTTGTGACATATTTAGTGTTATTGCCTAATCTACATTTAAGTGAATGATGAACACTCGGGTTAAGGTCAGTATTCAAGTTAGTTGTATGGTCATATCCATTGTTAGTGTAGGGTTAGGACTGGTTTTAGAGGTAGGATTAGGGCTCAGGTTAGAATTAGGGCTACATTAAGGATTGGTTTTAAGGTTAAGATTAGGTTAGATCCATTGGTCGTTAGGTTTAGGGATAAGTTTAATTTATGGTTATGGTAGTTTGAGGGTTAGGGCTATAATTAGTGCTAGGTTACATACCAGTGTTGTGGGTAGGATCCCAGTTATGACTAGTTACAGGCTATGGTAAAGTTAGAGCTATTTTAGGATTAGATCTACATTTATAAATAGAGAGGTACTATATTTATATTTAGGATTAGGGTTATGGTTAAGGTTGGAGCTAGGGTTAAGTTTAGGACTCAGGTTAGGAATAAAGCTTGGTAGTGTATTAGGCCAAAGGGCATAATGATAGTAATTGGTTTATGGCTAGTGTTAGATGTAGCGTTACGGTTAGGTTTAGGGTTAGTGGTCTGGCTAGGGCAGTGGTTTATAACCTGTGGCTTGTGAACCCTTTGGCAAACCTCTATCTCCAAAAAGATTTACATTATGACTCATAACAGTAGCAAAGTTACAGTTATAAAATAACAATGAAAATAATTTTATGTTTGGGGCTTACCACAACATGAGGAATGGTATTAAAGGGTTGAAAACCTCTGGGCTAGGATCAGCTGATGGCTCAACCCAGGACGTTGCTTAGGCTAAGCGAGCACATACCACTGAGCTATACCTTTGACCCAGGCTTAGTTTTCCGTGACATTCTGCCACCATGCTCTGCATGCAGTAAATTCACAAAGCAGGCAGCATCAGACCTACTTTGTGCCACACACGGAGAGCTTTGCATCAGGCCAGTGCTGGCCAGGTTGGAGCTAGTCCTGAGTTCTCTGTCACTCCCCTCCTGATATGGAACCTGCCAGATGTGTCAAGCTCCACATATTACAGGCTAAGCCTGAGTGGAGAAAGCAACCAACACAGAATGCTCGGCCAAGATTCTTTCTTTATAAAATTTATTTTACGTGCATGGGTGTCTAATTAGGGTTAGTGTCCAAACCAGGACATGGGTAAGTTTAAAAGTAGTTTTAGAGTATACGTTGGAGGTAGGTTTACTTCTTTTTTCTTTTTCTTTTCTGGCTAGGAATTTATTTAGGGCTATTGTTTGATCTAGGGTTAAATTTAAGTTTAAGTTGTCAGGCCTGAACTTGAATAAAAAACTATCCAATTTTTTGTTTTCTGATTTTTCTTTTTCTTTTCTTTCTTTCTTTCTTTTTGTTGTTGTTGTTTTTGGTTTTTTTCTTTTTGTTTTTTGAGACTGGGTTTCTCTGTGTAGCCTTGGCCATCCTGGACTCATTTTGTAGACCAGGCTGGCTGGCCTTGAACTCACAGGGATCCACCTGTCTCTGCCTCCCGAGTGCTAGGATTAAAGGTATGTGCCACCACTGCCCAACTGTTTTCTGAGTTGTCAAGACAGGGTTTCTCTGTGTAGCCTTGGCTGTACTGGACTCGCTTTGTAGACCAGGCTGGCCTCGAACACAGCTGTGACCTTCCTCTGCCTCCCTGAGTGCTGAGATTAAAGGCGTGCGCCACCACCGACATTTTTCAATGCTAAAGTACATTAGTTACAGCACAGCATCATGTTTTTTTTTTTTTTAGTAACTTTCAAGCAAACTTTAGCTCGTCTCAATACCCTCAGTACATTTAGTTTTTAAATGAACCAAGACAAAACTCTCTCCGTATATCTTACAATTAATCTTTTAGTTTTATGTTCTAAGTTTGTTTAGCAAAAGCAGGTCAGGTATTTTTGAGCACATAATAAAAGCATGTTGAGCTATCTTAGTTTTATCTCTCGTATGGTTTGCAATCAGATTTTCCTTCCTCAATCTGATTTTTCCGTAATTAACATCTGAAAGTACCAGACCCAAATCATTATAAGGAATTTCCCTAAAATCTGTGTTTCAATAAGTCTACTGCAGGTAAAGTCTAGAGACTCGTGTTTTGTTTTTTATTTAAATTTTCAGAATCCTTGGAGCTCTAGAGAAGCCACACACTGAAATGCTAAGCCACATGATGTAAAGAAACTGACCCAAAGTGGAGGATTCTTTCCCAAGTTAGGCACTGAGCTGTGGCTTTCTGGAAGTCACGTGGGGTCTGACTTGAATAATGACCTTCAAATAAAGTGCATGTGGGATAGAAACACATTGCTTTAAAAACAAACCTCAAGGGGCTGGAGATATGGCTCAGCTGCGCTTCCAGAGGGCCCAGGCTTCAATTCCGAGCACCCACACAATGGTTCACAGCTGCCTCCTCTGACTTCTGCAGACCAGATACTCATGCACATAAAATAAATTATAAAGAAAGATTCTTGGCCGAGCATTCTGTATTGGCTGCTTTCTCCACTCAGGCTTAGCCTGTAATATGTGGAGCTCGACACATCTGGCAGGTTCCATATCAGGAGGGGAGTGACAGAGAACTCAGGGCTAGCTCCAACCCGGCCAGCACTGGCCTGACACAAAGCTCTCTGTGTGCGGCACAAAATAGGTCTGACGCTGCGTTCTTTTGATGCTCAGTCCTGCCTGCTCTGTGAATTTACTGCATGCAGAGCATGGTGGAGTGTCACAGAAAACTAAGCCTGGGTCAAAGGTGTAGCTCAGTGGTGTGTGCTGGCCTAGCCTGAGCAAGGTCCTGGGTTGAGCCAACAGCACTGCAAAAACAGGCAAGCCAACAACAAAAACCAAACTCCAAAAAACAATCGGATAAACAAGTAACAAATAAGCAGACTGAGCCAGACGTGGTGGCGCACGCCTTTAATCCCAGCACTCGGGCGGCAGAGGCAGGAGGATCCCTGTGAGTTCGAGGCCAGCCTGGTCTACAAAGTGAGTCCAGGACAGCCGAGGCTACACAGAGAAACCCTATCTCGAAAAACCAAAAAAAAAAAAAGCAGACTGAGTCAACAATAAATCTTCTCACTAAAGAAGATCCCCAAGACCCAATGGCTTCATCGCTGAATCTAGTAACATTTAAGGGAGAATTAATTTTAACCTTTCTCAAATGCCTTCAGATTTTGTTTTGTTTTGTTTTGTTTTTTGAAGAGGACAGGAATACTTCCAAGTTTGATTCACTGAATCAGCATTAACCCGATTCCAAAGCCAGATTAGAACACCACAAAAAAGAAAGAGAGCCAAGTGTAGTGGCTCACACTTTTAATCCCAGTGCTTGGGAGGCAGAGGTAGGCAGATCTTCATGAGTTCGAGGCCAGCCTAGTCTACAGAGTGACTACAGAGGCAGAGCTACTACATAGAGAAACTCTGTCTCAAAAAACCAAAACCAAAAACAAGGAAACAAACAAAAATACATAAATAAAAGAATAAGAGCCGCAGTGGTTAAGAATACTGGCTATTCTTGCAAAGGCTGTGGGTTCCATTCCCAGCACCTACATGGTAGCTCACAACCACCTATAACTCTAGTTCTAGGGGATCCAATGTCCTCTTCTTATCTCCTGAGCTCTGCTTGCACACGGAGCACATATTTTCTTATATACATAAAATAAATAAGCCTGTATACAGAAAAGAGCTAATGACCCTAATACATGCAGATATAAAATGTTAAAACACTAGAAAAGTGAACTGAACAGCACTTAGGCTCAATCAGGATTTATCCTTTGAGATATAAGGATGGCTCTACATATACAAATCAATAAATGTGATAAAACACATTCACAGGATGAAGGGCAAAGGCTCCCTAGATACAGAAAAGGCACATGACAAAGCTCTAGGTCCTCCCACGATAAGGCTTCCCAGCCACTGAGCATAGAAGGAATGTGTGGCAGCACACTAAGGGCCATTGATGACTGGCTCACAGTTAAAATCATACTCAATGGTGAAAAGTCCAAAACTTTCCCCTGAGATCAGAAACAAGACAGGGTATGGCTCCTCAATTTCTATTCAACTGTTAGAGTAGAAAAAACTTCTTGGGCTTGGGTATCATTTGGCCAAGGGACCACCCCTAGGAAGGCGGGTTCTTAAGCCATGCTAAAGAGAATAATAAGTCTTTTTTTTTTTTTTTTTTTTTTTTTTTTGGTTTTTCGAGACAGGGTCTCTCTGTGTAGCCTTGGCCATCCTGGACTCACTTTGTAGACCAGGCTGGCCTCGAACTCACAGCGATTCGCCTGCCTCTGCCTCCCGAGTGCTGGGATTAAAGGCGTGCGCCACCACGCCCGGCTAATAAGTCTTTATTAAGACACTGTACTTTTCTTTCCTAGAATCCCTACCTAGGGTAGTAGCTTACCATGTCAAGGCCAGGTAGCTTCGTAAGTCTGCCATATTTTCTGAATTATTTGGAAAAGTGTAATTTCTCCTTTTTTCCATCTATCTATCTATCCATCCATCCATCTCTCCATCCATCCATCTATTTATCTATCACCTTTCTAAGCATGCTTTCCTTAACACGTTGGGTTTCCTAATTTTGGGCTTTCTTACTCTTTCTCTGAAGCCTGCCTCCCGCGCCATATAGCTGCTTGTATGGCAGACCTCCATGCTTATTCCCCCATCTCTCTTCCTCCTTTTTCAGGAAGCTGCTGAGGTTTTCCTTCTTGCCTGCCCTGGAAGTTTAAAAAAAAAAACCCTCTTATAAAATTGTCCTTAAGCATCCATTGAGTCTGTTCTTAAATTGTTTTGTTAATGAGACTAAGAGCCCCAGTAGGAGACCCTGATTTCCCGTGTCACAACCGTGTACTAGATGGTTTAGTCCGAATAATTAGGCAAGAGACAGAAAATTTAAAACCAAACAAACCACTAATAAAATTACCTGTTTGCAAATGACATGGTCACCCTAAAACCCACCAAACTTAGAAGAATTCAGTATCATATGCAGAATGAACATTGAGAAACCATTAGTGTTTCTATTATTAGAAATAAATTAATCAGAAAAAAAAAATAACACAAGGAAACAATCGTATTTACATTAGCTATAGTGGCTTATCTGGCATCTGGAGGTCCTGGGGTATATTCCTAGCATGAAAACCCTTCTCCATGTGGTACGAAGGGCCGGTCAGAGTTGAAGATTGCTAACTCTACACAGTCCAACCCCTTGTCTTCAGAGCTTCAATAGAAACCACCGTCTCCCTGCGTTTTTCACGCTGTTGACAAAGCAATTGGGTGATGAGTCTTTCTTTCTCTCCATATAGCGCACCTTCAATCGAGGAATCATGACTTACCCTTTCTACATGTCTCCAGTTCTTTTTGGGGACAGCGATGCCATTGGCCCAGTGTGGGTTCATTTTGATGAATGAATAAAACCCATCAAACAGTAAGAATGAAGGAACAACACGCCCATTCTTTAGTACTGCATCCAATGGCTCATTGAACAAATTGAGCCTTCTGGGTGTGACTCAGAATCGGCTCAGGCATAGGTTGTATAAAACCAAAAATGTGGTAATGGCTCCTATGGGCTGCCTGAGGGGAATACTTAAGCCTGTGCTGTCATCACTGTAATATGCTAGTGCCCTACCCGGCAGAGCTGAGGAGCCCAGTGTTGCCCAGATAGGATGAGTCTGGAAGGAAGGGCCTTAATTTTACAAGGAGTGAAAGTTGAGATGGAAGTTATGGCAAATGGCCACGTGGCATCATTTGTACACTTTTCTCAGGTTGCATTGTAAAGATCTAGAGAGTAAGCTGGTTCACTACTCGTGTACTGTCCTTTTGCATACCCCGCTGCTGTCTTTCTTATTGGGTGATGCAGCTACAGCTGAGGACTCGTGTGGGTGGCCAGCAGCGCTCACACTGCAGGAGCCTTCTTCTGTCCTGTCCTATTTCTTGATGGTCACACGGCCTGGACTGGGTGTCCCTCAGAGACCAGGTTAAAGGGTGGGCCTGTAAGAGGTAGCATCTAGGGGAGGCTGTGTTGAAAACATGTCTTTGAAGGAGGCTGTGGGGTACTGATCTCTTATTTTTATCTTCCTGTCACCAAAAGACGGGCAGCATTGCCTGCCAGGTATATAATTTCTACCATGAATTGTCACAGGCCCATAAGCGATGTTCCAGCCAGCTAGAACTTCCAGAACCATGAACTCAAATAAGCTGACTATCTCAGGCATTTAGTTAGAGTATTAGAAACTTGATTAATATGATCACCATCTCAATGATATGGGAGAACATTGCATCCCTTTTATTCCATTAGTGTGTATTAAATCCTCTTCTGTCCTTTTTAAATTTCTTTATAATAAAATTTGAAGTCTTCAGACTGGCTCTCTCTTATGAACTAACCTAATGGCATCCTGCAACTTGCACTTTAAAACATTCAAGTTATCTTCATTAAATAGATCAGAAAATACCAAGAATCTCAAAAAGATATTAAGAGTGATGAGGTCACCTCTTCCACAGCTGCAGAGATTCCAGTCTTATGTCCCCAAACTAATTCTAAGACCATTATTCTCTGAAGTTTCTTCCTGGCACCATTGCACTTTCCTGCCCAGTCTAGAGACAAGGGTTCTCTTTAACTGTTACTGACTTCATTAATTTTCATTGTTGTCAGTGATATGCAAAGAAATCTTAAATCTGTAAGTGGAAGTGACCAGTGCGTTTCTTTCTTTCTTTCTTTCTTTCTTTCTTTCTTTCTTTCTTTCTTTCTTTCTTAATTTCTTGGCTTCTTAAGACAGGGTTTCTCTGTGTGGCCTTGGCTGTCCTGGATCACTTTGTAGACCAGGCTGGCCTCAAACTCAACAGAGATCCACCTGCCTCTGCTGGGATTACAGGCATGGGCCACTGTGCCCAGGAGCAGTGCATTTCTTTCTTTTTAAAACATTTTTTTAAATTTTATTTTTATGTTATGTAAATTGGTGTTCTGATTGCATGTATGTCTGTGTGAAGGTGTCAGATCCCCTGGAAAAGGAGTTATAGACAGTTGTGAGCTGCCATGTGGGTGCTCGGAATTGAACCCGGGTCCTCCGGAAGAGCGGTCAGCGCTCTTAACCGCTGAGCCATCTCTCCAGCCCAGCAATGCATTTCTTACTTGGAAATTTCCTTCCTTTGATGATGTTATAATCAGTGGCTGTCTTTCTGAGTGATCTAAGTAACAAATCTTTGAGTTGTTCATCCCTGGGATTTGTCAAATGGGGCACAGAGGCTTCTGCAGTGCCCGTAGTAGGTAACATGGGTGTATGTGGCGGCTAGCTGCAGCTCAGAGAGGGAGGGGTCTGGCCAGCCTGGAGCTTGGTGGCTGAACCCACGTATGTTTTGACCTCTAAGCAGCAACCGCCTGTGGAGACCCCCAGGAGCTGGGAAAGGTAGCTCTACTCTGGGAGGTTTCTTAGGCTTCTTGGCAAAGGCACCCAGGCTCTTCTGGCCTCTTTGCTGCACCCTCAAGCCTTACATCATGCTCTGGAGTTGGCTGTTTTTTGAGTTCAAACTGTAGCCTGAGAGGATGCAAAGGGAATACCTGTTTTCCCCATAGTAACCTCCAAGCTTAATTGCTGGAAGACAAATAATAGAAGTGAGGGGGGGGGAGAGAGGGGGGGGGGGGGGAGATAGAGAGAGAGCAGTCCTGGAAGAGGGAACATAGAAGCCAAAGCCTTCAGGTTGTTTTACTCCATTTCCCAGTGTGACTCTGAGAAACCAGAAGAACTGAAATTGGATTTCAGGCTCACCTGGGGCAAAGGTTAAGAAATAGGCCTACAGGAGATAATCTGGCCAGCTGCGGGGAGGAACCAGCCTTTCCACCCACCAGAGATAGAGTTGCTAAGAGACCCAGTTTTATGGCCACATTCCTTCCTGCCCACTGGAGATAGGGTTAACAAGTGATGGGATAACAATTGAGTTGTAATCTGAATAAATTAATTTTAAAAAAAAAAAAAAAAAGGAAGAAAGAAAGAAAAAGAAACCAGACACTTCCCTGGATAAGGTAATGAACAAAGGAAACAGAGAAAGCTAAGCCATGGGCGGTTTGGGAGCCTTTTTCTGTAGCCTGTCACTTTTAGGCATAAGACCTCTTTATGCTACTCAATCAATAGATGATGGCCAGGCTGGAACTCCCCTGCCTGGGAGGGACAGGAGCCTATAAATTTACCCTCAGCTCAGAGTTTGAGGCTCTTCCTGGATACTACTGTGTTGGTGACCTGCAGAGTCCTACTCCAGTCGAAAAAGTAAAGGTGTGTATTGCATCAGTATCAAGTCCCGGTGGTCTTTTCAAGGGGTCTCGCAACTGGAGAGAAAGTCTTGTTTCAAATACATGTTCCTCTTACTGGGGATCACCTTCCTGCCTTAGGGTGGATTCTTCCAGGGTCAGATCAGGGATGCAGAATTCTCCTGGGAAAATGAAAACAGTTGAACTGGGTGGGAACTGCACGAACAGTTACCAGCAAAGTGGGGGAACTGGTCAAGGATGGGACAACATTCACTGAAATCTGTACCCCCAGCCCAGTGACGGGAGCTTCTCCCAGTGGAGAACATTGGCAGATGAAAGGGTGTCCCCCAAAAGGTGCCAGGAGCCCATGTACTTTGTACACAGCTCCTTGGTTACTTTGTTTTGAGACAAGGTCTCTCTGTGTAGCCTTGG
The DNA here is from genome assembly GCF_903995435.1 of Acomys russatus. Lineage (NCBI taxonomy): Eukaryota > Metazoa > Chordata > Mammalia > Rodentia > Muridae > Acomys > Acomys russatus. The sequence goes on from NC_067166.1 coordinate 16,711,017, forward strand.
CTGTCCTAGACTCAACTTTGTAGGCCAGGCTGGCCTCGAACTCACAGCGATTCTCCTGCCTCTGCCTCTGAAGTGCCTGACTGATTCCTTGATTACTAATTGAGGGCTGCTCCTGGAGGCAGGAGACCACCTCCTTGGCACTTCTAGACCATTGAGAAAGACCACTCACGACAATTGCCTTCTGGCCTCATGAAGATGACTCAGGATCACTCAGGCATTTGGAGGTCCCTGGAGGGAAAGGGAGCGTGTCTGACCGTGTTTGATGCATGGTGAATCCTTAGAGCCGCTTGGACACCGCCCCCCAAGCCTTCCAACAGAGTACACGGAACGTGTTTATCTTTTTAAGTCTTTCTCTCTAGCCAGGAAGCAGCAGTGGGAGCTTCAGAGATTCGAACACTTTCCGGTTTTGTTTTGTTTTTGAAAATTAATTAATTAATTAATTAATTAATTATGTTTGCAGTGCTCTGCCTGCATGTACACCTGCAGGCCAGAAGAAAGCACCAGGTCTCATTATAGATGGTTGTGAGCTACCATGTGGTTGCTGGGACTTGAACTCAGGACCTTTGGAAGAGCCGCCAGTGCTTTTAACCTCTGAGCCATCTCTCCAGCCCCTCAGATGGGGATGGAATGGGTTCAGCAGCAGCTTGTCAGCCCCTGGAAGCTTCTAAGCTCTCCTGTTGGCTTTTTATAGTTTCTCCTCTCCCCCCAGCCCCCACCTCACCTTTCTTTCACTGTGGTAAGTCATGTGACTGCCTCTAGCTGTAGCTTTCTTACTGTCACCTGACTGCAGCCTGCTGGGGGTCAGGAGCAGGGAGATAACAAGGCTTGTGGGAATCATGAGGGGGAAAAAGAATAAAGAGAAAAGGCAAGAGGTCACTTAAAAGTATTTTGAAAACATGGGTTTATCTGGTTTGGAAGCCATTTCTGCCTCTTTCTTGAAACTTGGTTTGCACTGTGTTGTCATAGGTGACTTTGGGACGAGTATGGGGTCTCCCTTCTGATGGGATCAGAGAGAAGCTGCCACCTTCTCCCCTTCTTCCTCCCCATCCTGTTCCCCCTCCTCGCCTTTGAGACAAGATCTTGATATGGAGGCTGGCTGGCTGGTGTGTAAATCTTTTTCCTCCTGCCTTAGCTTCTCAAGTGCTGGGATTGTGGGTATGTCAGCTAGCCTGGGTGCTCTTGTCTTGTTGATGGAGGCTCAGGCATGCTCGGCCACCACTTGTAGTCACCACAAAGACACATAGGGAGTCAGAGATAGCAAAAACCAGAGAGACTGGATCTGTTAAAGATGAAAATAAACAATAAAGTGCATGTCATGTTATGAATCGTTTCTGAGAATCTAAGGAATCGATGCCAGAGGCATGCGTGGGTTGTTTATGGGAACTGACAGGAGCAGCCTCACAAGTGCTCTGAAAGACCCACTCCTGAGAGAGGCTCGACAGTCACCGGTGGCCGCAAACCTCTTCTTCTCCTCAGGATGACCAAACAGAGCTGGCAGTCTTCCTAAGAGTCACCCGGTTCTCTAGCTAAGCACCCACACAGACCCCAGCTGCCTTCTGTGGGATTCCTGAACCTGCCTCTCAGTGAGATGTGAGAGTCTGCCTGAGGGCCATTCCAGAAGAGCTGAGACTGACTTGGAGCCTGAGGGAAGCAACAAAATAGGACAAAGACCAGCTGACGGCTCCTGTGCCCAGAATGAAGCAAAAGGCGCTCATGCTCTGTATGGGCTTGCCAGGCCTGCAGCCTTTCTGACAGCTCAAGGGAGCTCTCTGGGTTAAGCAGACTGATCAGAAGTGAACATCACTGCCAAGGCCCCAGACCTTGTGGGTTGTGGTGATTTCTGTGTGGAGAGCTGGGGCGGAGGGAGCAAGTAGATCAGATTTTGAAAGGGCAGAGTTAGAGAGGCAAATTCTGTACCACGCACTTCTTTGATTTCTCTTAGTCAAAGGAAATTTACTTTGAAATGTACGAGATTCATGAAATTCATGAGCTAGCGTGTCATATTTGAACATTGCCAAAGTTCTATAGGAGGGTTGGAGAGACGGCTCAGAGGTTAAGAGCACTGTCTGCTCTTCCAGAGGTCCTGAGTTCAATTCCCAGCAACCACATGGTGGCTCACAACCATCTAGAATGAGATCTGGCGCCCTCTTTCGGCAGGCAGGCACATATGCAGGCAGAACATTGTATACTAAAGAAAGAAAGAAATTGTTTAAAAACAACAACAATACCAACAAAGTTCTATCAGTTGGGGGGGGGGCTCAAATGTCAGACTCCCCTGAAGCCGATATCTGGAATCCTGACCCTTGTTTGTATCTTTTAGCCCATCCTCATCTGCCATCTCCCCCAATCAGCAGACAACTGAAATGCCCAGAGGGCGTCCACGAGGTGGCGTCCAGGGGGCTGAGTGTGGTTTGCCAACCCCTCCACTTGGCGCCATCTAAGCCTCCAGCCTCAGCGCTTCCTCTCCTACTGTGCTTTCCTGGAAGTGGGAGGTTAGGTGGGGGGTGGGGGGAATACTTTGTTCTTGCAGTACTAGGCCCCTGGGGCTCTGGAAGTCCGATCTTCTTCCCAAAGCGTTTTCTGTGCGGCTCTGTTCCCCAACTGTCCACCGTCCCATCTGCAGTGCACCTTCCCTGGGGCCCCTCCCAGGTACCCAGAAGAACACTTGCTTTGGGCTCTCAGAAGTAGATGTATTTGGAGATTGAGGAGCGGGTGTAAGGGTTTGGGGAGAAAAAGTGGAGCCTGGAAGTCACTGTGCATTTATTTATTCATAGCTGCTTATTGTCCGTTAGGGCAAATACCTCCCACTGAATGCGAGTGTGCATCCCAAATTCTTCAAACCTGTAAATGCAGGCTCTTGAAAAGCACATGTAGCTATTGAGCTAACTCATGTACCACACATGTCATGGCACATGTGCGGAGGTGAGGGGTCAATGTGTACGAATCAGTTCTCTCCTTTTCACCTGAGGATAGAGCCCACATCATCAGACTTAGTTGGAAGAATGTTTATGCACCGAACCCTCCCAGCATCCCAACAGTCTAGCCCCGTGAGTATAGACGTAGTTCATGGTACCATGGCCTACTCTCCGGCCGGCTAGCGTCTTCCTCTCATTCCTATCAGAGTGAAATGCTCCACTCCTCCAGCATTCCTTCCCAGCTGGTGGGACTGAACATGCCTGGGTTAAAAAATACCATATGCGTGTGCCTTTAATCCCAGCACTCGGGAGGCAGAGGCAGGTGGATCGCTGTGAGTTTGAGGCCAGCCTGGTCTACAAAGTGAGTCCAGGGCAGCCACGGCTACACAGAGAAATCCTGTCTCAAAAAAAAAAAGAGAAATACCACATGCCTAAGTGATTCCATATGCATATTGAAACACTTGAAAACACAAGCAAAAAGGTTATTTTTTAAAAACTTAGGAGGACGAGGCTACAGATAGCCTCGGAGGCAGTGCCATTTTAGTAAGAAAAGCTTGTATATCAAAAGAAGCATAATAGCAACTGAAATTAAGTTAAATGGGAAACCAAGACAGCATCACTCATGACATTTGCTTCTTGGGCCTCCTTCCAAGGTCGCTCTGAGAGCATGATTATTATGATTTAAAAAGTCAGAAGTTACAATCGGAACCAGAACACTAACAACAACCCTCCCCCCGTCTGCAGGGCATGCTGGCACTGCGGGGTGGACACTTCAGTGTCACGCCACTTTTCCCTAGGTTGGTCATTTCCCGCTGTACTAACCAAGTGGTTGGTCAGTGCATCAATGCCCTGGCTGGAGGGAGCAAACTATTTAAAAGCAAATCTTCCACTAAATTGCCACTCTGGGGCTGGTGGTGTAGTTTTGTGGCACAGCACTCACCTGGCATGTGTAAGGCCCTGGGTTTAAGGATTTTCGGCACAGAGAAAAACCATCCAGATAGAACAGAGCAATCCACAGTGGGCTCAGTGGGACTTGCAGCACTGCATTCCTGGTCGTGCAAACTGTCACAGGGTGAACCTTCATCTTTCCCTGTTCCTCTGGAGATGTGTGCCGACTGCTTTGAGTCCGGGGCTCCTGGATACTTTACAGTTCTTTTGCTGTTTTTAAAAGCATGTTTAGCCGGGCATGGTGGCGCATGCCTTTAATCTCAGCACTCGGGAGGCAGAGGCAGGCAGATCACTGTGAGTTCAAGGCCAGCCTGGTCTACAAAGTGAGTCCAGGATGGCCAAGGCTACACAGAGAAACCCTGTCTCGAAAAACCAAAAATAAAAATAAAAAATAAAAACATGTTTAAATAACTGGAAAAATCTTAGAACTTATGCTGTGTTTTAGCAACAGTGGGAAGCTAAGCTAAATGTCACCATTAAGATGAGTTTTTCTTTCTTTTTAAAAAAATATTTGTTCATTTCTTTTAATGTACTCTATCTCCATATAGCGCCCACATGCTGGAAGAGGGCATCGGATCCCATTACATAGTTGCTGGGAATTGAACTCAGGACCTCTGGAAGAGCAGCCGGTTTTCTTAACCACTGAGCCATCTCTCCAGCCCCCAAGATGAGTTTTTCAGTCATTATGTAAGAACGATGAGCTCAGTTCTTCTGTGCCTCTGGTTTTGTCACGTGACTTTGGAATCCTTTTCCTGAAGAGATGCCGCCTAGTTTTATGTCTCCTTGACTCTGGGGTGATCCTGGAGACCGGGAGGGGGCGGTGGGAGGTGGGGGAAGGAACTCCTTCTAGATTGGCCAATTGAATATGACTGTAGTGAAGAGGTGTCAGGTTATTTTTTTGTCTGTTTGGTTGGGTTTTTTTTTTGTTGTTTTTTTGAGACAGGGTTTCTCTGTGTAGCCTTGGCCATCCTGGACTCACTTTGTAGACCAGGCTGGCTTCGAGCTCACAGCGATCCGCCTTCCTTTGCCTCCCAAGTACTGGGATTAAAGGCGTGCGCCACCACGCCCGGCTAGAAGTGTCAGTTTTAATGGTGTGCCCCACACAAGTTGTATTTTACTTGTGTGTATCTGTTTGTGTAGGGATATATATGTAGGGGTGTGTGTGCTTGTGTGTGTGTGTGTGTGTGTGTGTGTGTGTGTGTGTGTTCACCATATTACAGATAGTTATGAGACACCATGTGCTTGCTGGGAATTGAACTCAGGACCTTTGGAAGAACAGCCAGTGCTCTTAACCTCTGAGCCATCTCTCTAGCCCCCCATACTTTGGCTCTTAAAAAACGTTGGGTTCTAGGAATCAGTCTCACGTCTGAATGCCTGCCAGGAAAGCATTTTATCAGCCGAGCCACGTCCCTAGTCCTACTTCATGTTTTGTGCCTCTGCCATCCCTATGCAGGCATGCTGGGGTTAGTACGCTGGAAGATAGAGAGAAACAAGTCCCCCGTTCCTCATCATTCTTGTTGCGGCTGCCCTAAGTCAGCTCATGGTCCCCAGCTACAACAGCAGGACCATCTGGATGACTTCCCTAGAGCGTTAGCAATAAGTGCCTGTCCTATTCTGGGCTGCTGTGTGGTTGTCATACATAGTACCTTTTTAGAACCCAAAGATTTAATATAAACATAAAAGGGCCTGTGGTGGTAGATCTGGAGAGATGGCTCGGCAGTCAAAAGCACGTGTTGTTCTTGCAGGAGACCTGGGTTGGTTCCCAGTTTCTACCCTGTTTGGTTGACCACTGCCTGTGACTCCACTGCCAAGGGATCTGATGCCCTCTCCTGGCTTCCATGGGCAGCTTCATGCGTATGGTACAAATATGTGTACACACACACACACACACACACACACACATACACACAAAAGTATAAAATTTTCCTTTTTTTATTTTTTTGAGACAGGGTTTCTCTGTGTAGCCTTGGTTGGGACTCACTTTGTAGACCAGGCTGGCCTCAAACTCACAGCGATCCACCTGCCTCTGCCTCCCAAGTGCTGGGATTAAAGGCATGTGCCACCACCGCTGGCCTTAAAAAAAGTAAAATGAAAATTTAAGATGACCTATGGTAAGCTTTACTTTTAGTACATAAAACTGATAGTGAGTTTCTAGATTGTTTTAATATGTCTATATAATACCAGATTTTTAAAAAGACTGAGTCATGAAGCACAGGCTGGCCTTAAATTCTCAATGTAACCGAGGTTCCCCTTCCTTGAACTTGTGATCTCCTGTCCTTACCTCTTGAATGAGACTACAGGCCTGAGCCATCATGCCCACTCTTGCAACTGACCTACATGACCAGCCCAGGGAGATGTTAATTGCATTGTCTGACGGCAGGGGCTTGAGGGGGGGGCGTTCACTGGGCCTCTTCTTGCTTGGGGCACTTGAACCATGTGGCTCCTGTTCACAAAAGCACAGTGAAAACTTTTCATGTATACAAGGCACTGGCATGCATATTTAGAGGATAAAGAAATCAAGGCAGGGTAAAAGACGTTTATTTACAAGAGTAAATCTTTCAATGGACTAAGCCAAGTATCTAAGGCAATAGCCAGGGAAAGAATATTAACATGTCAACAGCCTTACAGATAGACATTATAACCTTTACTTTTTGTTTATTTGGCTGTCTTGGACTCACTTTGTAGACCAGGCTGGCCTCAAACTCACAGAGATACTCTTGCCTTTGCCTCCCAGAGTGCTGAGATCACAGTCATGCGCTACCACTGCCCAGTGACATTATAATCTACATGTCAGTTCTGAACAGTGGTTTCCTCTTGTTAGCTACAGAATATCAAATGTTTTGATTTTTTAAAGATTTGTTTAGTATTATGTATATAGCCCTCTGCCTGCATGTACACCTGCCTGCCAGAAGAGGCACCAGATCACATTATAGATGGGTGTGAGGCACCATGTGGTTGCTGGGAATTAAACTCAGAACCTCTCAAAGAGCAGACAGTGCTCTTCACTTCTGAGCCATGTCTCTAGCCCCAAGACACCAAACTTTGATACTTGTAAGAATTATTTCAGCCGGGCGTGGTGGCGCACGTCTTTGATCCCAGCATTCGGGAGGCAGAGGCAGGTGGATCACTGAGTTCGAGGCCAGCCTGGTCTTCAAAGCGAGTCCAGGACAGCCAAGGCTACACAGAGAAACCCTGTCTTGAAAACAACAACAACAAAAACCCAAAAACAAACAAACAAAAAACAAGAATTATCTTAACTCTTGTGGAAAAAACGTAGCCAGTCTACAGCCAATCAGAGATTCTGAGCGCAGGTCTAGCTGGTGTTCAGAAGCCAAAGTTATAACGAGCCGATCAAAAGACTCACGGACTGCACTGGGAAGCTCTCAGTAGCCACCATGGAACGGTTCAACAGCTTTATACTCTGCCTTGTCCAGAAACTGCAAACCCGTAAGTGCTGGGTTCAGTCTCTCTAAGGAGGCTGTTTTACTTAATAACTCTAAGAAAAAGGCCTGGGCTCCGTGATGCACACCTTTAATCCCAGAACTGGAGAGGAAAGTGGATCTCTGTGACCAAAGTCAGACTGACCTACATAGTGAGTTCCAGGGCAGCCAGAGCTACATGGTGAGACCCTGTTAAAAAAAAAAAAAAAAAAAAAAAAAAAAGAAAAAAAAAGAAAAGAAAGAAAACAAAAAAAGTTCCAGGATTCTGGGTAGTGACGCATATTGGTGCTCATAGCACCCAGGAGGCTGCGGGGAGGGTGGGTTGCCATAAGCATTAAGCCAGCCTGTAGAGTGGGATCCTGTCTCAAAAGTAAACACACACACACACACACACACACACACACACACACACACAAGAATGAAGGAAAGAACGAGAAAACATGAAACTAAGGATGCAACAACGAAGGTGAAGGAGTTTAAGAGCTGAAGAAACAGTGTCAGTGCTTTTGCGAAACGTCGGCTTTCTCACACCCTGGGTGTACACGCATAAGTTCACTTCACCAAGAGAACCGACTTGATCAGGTCTCTAGGTTCCGACGTCTGGTGCTTTGGGAGAATACTGTTTGCTGTTCGATGAAAGAAGAATTCTCGAAGAAGACAAATATGTGGCTTTGTGACTCAGGCACGACGTTTAGTCAGGATGAAGCGCTGGCTGAGTGCGAGGACAGAGTGTGAGGCTAATGTCCCCCACCAGCTGCCAGGGACAGATGGAAACAGCTGTGGCTTCAGAGTCTAGCTAAAACCAAAGGCCAAAGCACATACTGTTTCTGTTCTTCATTTTGAGGGCCCCAGGTTCCACAAGATAATTCTGGAAGAATTCCCACAGGCTCTCCCCTCTTCTGGCCCTCTGCGTCCGCTGCTTGGATAACATAACAACGTGCAAAATATTAGCTGTCTGGCTGGCAGATGTTCAGAAAGGTTCTAACGTGGTTTGGTTTTGTTCCTTACTTTGTTTAGATGCGAGTTGCTTTTCTGTTGACGAGCTAGCGTGTACTCAGGGGAGAGGTCGGGAGTGTAGATAGGAAACAAAATATAACAGGTCAGACTCTACACATGAATTTAACTGTCTTGGTGTGCTCTCCTGCACCTTCTGCCTTACTTCAGGTCTAGCCCAGGATTCCTAGTGTCGTACTATGGATGTGTCATTGTTTTTATTATTTATTTATTTATTTATTTGATTTTTTGAGACAGGGGTTCTCTGTGTAGCCTTGGCTGTCATGTAGTCACTTTGTAGACCAGGCTGGCCTCGAACTCACAGCGACCCACCTGCCTCTGCCTCCCGAGGGCTGGGATTAAAGGCGTGCGCCACCACCGCCCGGCCGTGTCATTGTTTTTAATGTTACAAGCATTTCTTTGTGCCTTTATAGATAATACACACCATTTTTGGTTCTTTTGGATTTTTTGAGACAAGCTCATACTAGGTAGCCCTGGCTGGCATGGGCTCATTATAGAGCCGAGGCTAACCTCGAATTCACAGCGTTCCTCCTTCCCTCCCCTCCCACGTGCGGTGACTATGAGTGTGCAGCACCATGTCTAGTGTAAAACATACCGTGTTCAGTGACGTCCTAGTCTCTGGAGCTGAGCGCATAAAGGGTTTCTAGTTTTCTGCTAGTAAGGCGGTATTGGCAACTAGCATCCTACTGCTTTGTGGTGTTGTTGGTCCTGAGGGCAGGTTCCTAGAACTCATCCAATTGGGTCAGATGCCAAAAACATGTCCACTGGCATCATCTTGCCCTGGCTGGCATCTGTATGAGGTAGCCTGTGTCCTTCATTCCTAGCAAGGTACTTATTAGAGTCTTATTTGTAGCCTTTGTAGAATGAAAACACTATTGCTAACTGGATAGAAGCCAGGGTTATCTTGTGCAGCTATTTAATTAAAAAAAATATATATTATTGGATGTGCATGCACGCCACAGCATGGGTATATAGATCAGAGGACAAACTTGTGGAATGCACTCTCCCCTCCCACCTGGTGGGTTCTGGAGATCGAATCCAGGTCACCAAACTTACACCGCAAGCCCCATTACCCACGAAGCCACCATCTCACTCAACCCTTAGACAGCTATTTGATCGCTGCTGCATTGAGTGATTTTTTTTTTTTCCCCTATGCTGGTTAACAGATTAGCATTTCTGCTTTCCTCATTTCGTAGCCCCCCTCCCCCACCCCCAGCCACTCTGAGACGCCACTACAATGAAGAGTGTGTCCCAGTCTTTTTTATGAGCCCTGCAAATGTGTATTTTGGGTGGATCTCTCAGACCTCTGTTGTTCCCAGGCACCATGGAGTCACTGATCTCTATTGCTGATCCCTGGGATGAGTCATTTGCCTCAGGGTCTGTAGCATTGCTCCCCAGCCCAGTGCGGTCAAGATTGACATTCCTGATATTAACTAGTGCACGGGTCTTCCCAAGATGGTTCCCATCTTTGAGCCAGACCCAGTGAGAGAAACAGTGACATCTGTCTTCTGGTCACCAAGCACTTGGTCTGTCTGCTGGATACTATTTCTAAAGAGTGTGGTCAACACGCTCAAGACCCCACAGTTTCGTGCAGATTAGAGCCTTTTAAGCTACCCCTTCCCCAATAACCTAAGACGGGAGGAAATGCACCGGAAATTAGGTATCACCTCAAACAGATTTGAATTAAGCACGCACATTACTGCTACTTCACAAATTACTCCAGTGTAGAGAGTGGTGGTGTCCGCCTGCAATCCCAGCACTCTGTAGGCAGAGGCAAGCAGATCTCTGTGAGATCGAGGAAAGCCTGGTCTAGAAAGCAAGTTCTAGGACAGCCAGGGCTATACAGAGAAACCCTGTCTTGAAAAGCCAGTAAACAGAGAGAGAGAGAGAGAGAGAGAGAGAGAGAGAGAGAGAGAGAGAGAGAGAGAGAGAGAGAGAGAGAGAGAGAGAGAGAGGAGGGAGAGAGGGGGAGAGAGAGAGAGAGAGAGAGGGAGAGAGGGGGATGGGGTAGTCAGGATACACAGTGAGACTTTGTCTCAAAACAAAAACAGTGGCTATAATAGCAAAACTGCCTCAGTTTTATTGTAATAAAATAATTGCCTTAATTTTTTTTTTTTTTTTTGAGACAGGGTTTCTCTGTGTAGCCCTGGCTATTTTGGAACTCTCTTAGTAGACCAGGCTGGCCTCGAACTCACAGAGGTCTGGCTGTCTCTGCCTGTCAAGAGTGCTGGCATTAAAGGTTGTGTGCTACCATGGCTTGGCTAAAGGCTGGCTTTTTACTCTTCGGTTTTCATAGCTGTTTTGAGACTAGGTCTTGCTATGTAACCCAGGCTGGCCTCAAACCTGCAGTTCTGCCTCAGCTGTCCAAGTGCTGGGGGTTTACAGATGTACAGTACCACAGCTGGCCTGTATCCCAACATCTAGGTTTGTTTCCACGGGTGACTGCGGCTGTTTTCCATTGTCTCTTGCTCTGACAGCTAAAGCGTGTACTCAGTAAAAGTTCATCTCTTTCTTTTAGGCAGCAGCTGGCTGAAAAGCAGACTTTATGCAGAGCCCCCTGACCTATGGGCCACACCAGAGACTGGACTCTTAGCTGGTCTACAGCTTCTGTGGCTTCAGGATAGATGCCCCCAGCTGTGGGGTGGCCAGAAAGAAAGGCAGGACGGTAGCCAGCAGCAGTGAGATGGCGGTTTAGTCCTGCTTGCTTTATATATAGTTATCTCTTTCTTCTTCTTCTTCTTCTTCTTCTTCTTCTTCTTCTTCTTCTTCTTCTTCTTCTTCTTCTTCTTCTTCTTCTTCTTTTTCTTTTTGGAGACAGGGTCTCTCTGTGTAGCCTTGGCTGTCTTGGACTCACTTTGTAGACCAGGCTGTCCTCGAACTCACAGTGATCCACCTGCCTCTGCCTCCTGAGTGCTGGGATTAAAGGCGTGCGCCACCACGCCCAGCTTATAGTTATCTTGCTTCTGTTTCCTCTCCTCCTCTGCCTCCTTGTCTCTCACTCTCTTCTTTACCATCTTTCTTCTCCCTCCTTCATCTCACCTTCCCTGCCATCCTCTTGTTCTCATCCCTTTTCCTTCCCTTCCTTCTTTTCCTCCTCCTTCGATTCCCTCTTCCTGCTTTTCCTCCTCCACTGGAGCCCAGGATAGCCTAGAACTTTTCACGAAGTCTGAAGCTCTTGGTGACCCTCCTGTTCATACATTTGGGAGCCACCATGCCCTGCTTTCCTGTCTTCTTGAAGTCGGGAAAGTTGGGGAATTATATTTCAGAATGATTCTCCGGAACGTCTTTGGGATCAGAGCACTACAGTGCTACAGCACGTTCTGCCTGTGTGTAGGTACGTGCGCTGTGTGCCCACCTGATGCCCTCAGGTGCCAGAAGAGGGTGTTGGATCCCCCTGGAAGGAGAATTATAGGTGGCTGTGGGCCACCCTGTGGGTGCTGGCTGGGAACTCAGCCCACGTCATCTGTAAGAGCAACAAGTGCTCTCAACCTCCGAGACATCTTTTCTGTGTGCACTCCGCTCCCGTGTTTGCATCTTTTTACAGTCTCTAACGGTTGGCTCAATGGATGACATTTGCAGTCAGCCTCAGAGGTCAGTGAGCTGCCCTATCGCATGACAAGTGGCCTCTGGAAGCTCAGCTGCACACCCAGGAAAGGTCACAGGAAAGGAGACAACTTGCTAGTGTTTCCAGTTAGTTCTGAGCGCACAGCTGTCCCTGAGAGGACCTGCACGGGCGCCTCCATCGCTCCTGTTGTACAACGACTGCTTCTCCTGCGCACAGTTGTTCTAGTAACTCTGAAAGGGTCAGCACCAACCACTAATTGTACTGGTGACTGTTAGGTCCCGCTGAAGGGCGTGGCCAGCATGCCCTGCCCTCTACTCAGGGGCGGGCCTTCTCCTCTCGCAGACACCCTTCACTATATATTCCAGACATCTTGGTTCTGTGGCCCCCTTTTGCCCCTTTTCTCACCTCCCTGCTCCCTCCCCCTCCCTTCACCCCACCTCCAGTGTTAGGTCTCCCTTCCTCTCCCCCTCCCACGCTGCTTCCAATAAACCTGCCTTTCTGTATTATAGCTTCGTCGCCATTGGCTCTTTCCCGTATTTAATCAATCAGTGACCACTGTTGGAAACTACCCTTCCTCCTCATTTATGGCTTAAGGGTACCATACATGTATGTAATGTGCCTTTTCATTTTCACATGGCCCTTTGTGAAGATAAGCTGTGTGCGGAAGGCCTGGGCCTAGGAGTGGAAAAGGCTGGCTCACAAAACATGTGCAATGCTTTCCACTGGCTTCTGAAACCCAGGGCTTCCTCAAGGACACGTGGCTCCCCCAATTTCTTCAAATGAAATACAATATAAAAATTTCCAACTGCATTATTCAACAGCCAAATGGATGTCCCATTTCCTCAAAAGATGTTATTTTTGAATTGGTGATGGAAAATGCAAACATTTTATGTCGATAAAATTCAAATGTGTTAGCTGAGCTCTAATGTATTTTGAAAAGTTATACTAGGAGAGTTTTTAAGATTGCTTTCTAGCTAGAGGCAGGGTCCTAATGCTGAGGGGGCAGGGATCACGGCTGAGATGACCACCTGGTTCACTTTCTGTATGTATGGCCTTAGAAAATTCATGTTGATGATTTTTTTTTTTCATTTTTGGCAAGCCACTTTAATTTACAACTTTAAATATGAAGTCTGCGGTTTCTTGGAACATCTCACCCTGCTCCTACTTGCACAGAGCTGAGTTTATACTCAGTCCTCCTCATCGTCAGGAGGGATCCCCAATTCTTCATCTGTCCACTGTGAAAGATCTGGATTATGAAAAGTGACCCAGCACAACATCCGAGTCATGCCAAAAGCGCCAGAGAATCCAGAACCACATGAGTGAGCTTAAGAACTCGCCCTGGATCACCTGGGACCCGGTAAGCTGGGGAAACTCCCTGTACCAAGACTGAATATGCACATCACCGCCAGCATGACGGACTCCACAGTCTCCAGCCGCCCTCGCGCTCGCGCGGCAACGCCGGAGCAGGGGCAGGCGGCCTCCGACGCGACTGAAAGGTGCCAGCCGGGTCAGCTCAGACATACTAGCCGTGCAGAGAGCGGTTCCCCAGCTCTCCCACGTTGATGATTCTTTCTGCTAACAGGATGCTTATTTTAGATGAAGTGATTTAAAAAAAAAATCGACTATGAATCCAGAAACACTTTACTGAAATTTCTGTATTGATTTTTAAATTCTTTTTTGTTTTTGTTTTGAAGACAGGGTTTTCCTGTGTAGCCCTGGCTTTCCTAGACTCGCTTTGTAGACCAAGTTAGCCTCGAACTGCGATCCGCTTGCCTCTGCCACCATGCCCGGCTCGATTTTTAAAAATTCTTTTTAAAGATTTATTATTATGTATACAGTGCTCTGCTGCATGTACACCTGCAGGCCAAAAGAGGGTGTCATATCACATTAGAGATGTTGTGACCTCGGGACCTCTTGAAGAGCAGCCAGTGCTCTTAACCACTGAGCCATTTCTCCAGCCCCTGATTTTTTTTTAATTCTTAAGGGTTGAGCACCATTTTGATTTCACCCCCTTCCCCCAGGGAGTGCTACATGGCACAGGTTGGTCACTCATTTGCAGAGGAGGCAGTGCCACCCTCAATCAGGCTAGCTGGGAATGTACAATCCCCCTGCCTCACCCTGATTGCTGGAGTGACAGGCATGTACCGTAAATGTTCAGTGCCCACCTCAGACATGTTTGTCTCTTACTAAGGCTGAGCTGTAGATGCAATTCACAATACTTATAAGTCATGAAACTGGACATCTTTTCAATGTTATAATCATCAATTCTCCAGAAAAGGGATTGCAAAACAGGAAGATAACTACCCAATGAATGGCTTTTCTAAAAACCAGGCTGCACTCTAATCCTCTCCACTCACTGTCCTGGATCCCTTCTCCACGGCCCGGGAAGCTGATCTATGAGGGATGTCCCCCTGGTGCTCTTGGCATCTGGTTTTGTGGCTGAGCTCAAGAGCAGCCTTTTCTCACATGTGGAATTTAGGGGCAAAGGACATAATAGTAAAAGGGGGAGTGGCTGTGGATTAGTCAGAAACTGTGGGAGGGAATGGGGTAAGGAAATGTCACCGTGAAACCCGTTACTTTGTAGATGTAACACAACACGCACGCACGTACGCACGTACGCACACAGTGGGAGGGTCATGTAGAGCGGATGTGTGCATTACTCCCCGTACCCTGACTCTGGGTGGTAAGAGTTCTTCCTAACATATGTAGCCTCTGAGGAACATCCCCATCCCCCGCTGACCCTTTAACTCTAGCCACACCACTGAAAAGCACCTATTCACTAAAGAGTGTTTGGTGTGCTATCTGCCGGAGCCTACGCCAATTATCTATCCACACAAACACCAAGCATGTTTCCATGTTTATTAATATGTCATATAATATGTTTTTTAAAAAAAGAGAGTGAAGACAAAACCACATAAAAGTTCACAAGCACAGTAATAATAGTTATATTAAGTCACAGACAGGACACATGACAGTGAGCCAATGATTTAGGTAAATCAATACAGTAACTGAGCTGACAGTACAACTATAGGGCTTTCATGGAAGCTATTCTACAGTACTTGGAAATACTACTTTGTTCTCTTAAATAAACACTTACCTTTTCTATTCTCTTTTGTTTGCTTAAAATAACATCTTTTTTAATCATGAAAAGGTTATGTTTTAAATTAATTTTCAAATCATTTTGTTTTTTTTTTTTTTTTGGTTTTTTTTGAGACAGGGTTTCTCTGTGTAGCCTTGGCCATCCTGGACTCACTTTGTAGACCAGGCTGGCCTCGAACTCACAGCGATCCGCCTGCCTCTGCCTCCCGAGTGCTGGGATTAAAGGCATGCGCCACCACGCCCGGCTTTCAAATCATTTTGTTAAAGCCACAAAGATTTTATATGCTTGTTAGTCACCGTGGCACTAAAAATGCCTTAGAAATAATTTCAACAATTCTTTTAAAGAGTAGAATAATTTTCCTACATTTTAATCTCAATTTTATTTCCTTCCATATTTTTTTTTTAAAAAACCGACTGACCTATGTATTTCTTAAAACTGGATTTAAGTAAACCTTTTTGTGTTTCCTTGCTTTTTAAAAAATGTGTTTGTTTTGTTTTGCTTGGTAGTTGTTACTGTTTTGAGCCAAGGTCTTATTGTTTCCTTAAATGGCCTGGAACTCACTCTGTAGACCAGGCTAGTCTGGAACTCACAGAGATCTGCCTACCTTTGCCCCCAACTACTGGAATTAAAGGCGTGTGCCATAATGTCTGACCAATTTGAGTAATTTTTGATAAAACATTTGCAAATAAATAGTGTCTAATTATTGTAGACTGCAGGGCTTACTTATTAAAAATATACATCTTTGTGCTGTGTTTTTTATCCTAATCTATAGCTACTAGAAGCAGAAACTCAGATATCCAAAGCTGTTTAGTTGATAGGCCTTGCTTACGTGCAATACGTCTGTTGCCGTCTGGCTGAAAACACCTCTGTGTACAATGGCGTATTTGCGGTGTGGACATCACCTTGACCACATGTCGGCTCTCTGCTTTGCTTGAGTAAGGGCAGGATTCAGTTATTCTCCTTCCATCAGTCGGTCTGCAGGCCCAGCACCCAACAGAGTGTCCACATGCGGGACAGCTACTGGAGTGAACATGTCCTTCTTCGCTCCTCAGATGAGCAGATGTGCAGGCAGCTTGCATAGCTTTCACCTCCCAAGATGCCATGTCCTATCCTATCCATTTCTAATAGATGCAACAGGCTTTCCAACTGCTCTGATCATCCTTAAACCATGGTATTTTCAAGATGAAAAGCACTACCAGGTCATCCCCTATACAGATAACACTCTTTCACCCTTCCATCACTTAGACATCACTGCCGAATAGTCTGGAAACACAGATATTGGCAAAAGCTGTGTTAGCTCTAAACTATGGACTCCTTCCCCATCATTAGACATCTTCCGCTGTTCAGTGCTAGCATCCGCCAACCCACACTTTGTTAAGTCAGTCAGTCAGTCAGTCAGATTATCTCTATAGTAACGGCCAGGGAATAAAACAAGAAAGTGTCAAAGCACTGCTTTCATACTGCATTGCGCATGTGTGCGTGCATACCACCTCTGCATTGAAGTCATCTAGATATATAAGAAGTGACACTCAGTTACTGGCAACATTAGCAACATTGGCAACCTTTACCTCTGTTCCCCATCACCTTGGAATTATAATGCTTGATAGCACTTGTAAGAAGTATGCATGCAAATCAGACACTGGTAGTTTGAGGTGGTGACGTAAATGCAGTTCATGCCAAGGGATCCATCCCCTGGACTGTCCACTTCTCCAGCCTCTTTTTGGGTAGCCTTCCAGCAATCCTTTCCCTAAGCCAGTAGCTTTTTGTATATGCTGTTATTCAGGTGAGCGGAGCAGGTATCCATTTTACTGGGCATCAGCTGGCCGGTGCTGTTGTAACTGTTGGGATCGGAGCTCTCTTTGCAGCACAAGATGCTGTAGAGGTGCCTCTGGCACTCGGAGGAGGCGTAGTAGTAAATCAAAGGGTCGATGCAACAGCTGATGCTGCTCACACAGACGCAGAGGAGGTAAGCGAAGTAGGCCGCCTCGGTGGCAGGGCTGTCGGAGAGCAGCAGGTAGTGCAGGATCAGGAGGAGGTTGGTGGGTCCAAAGCACACGATGAAGATACAGAACACGGCGGCCGACAGGAACAAAGCCCGGGACTTCTTGCTCCGGTTGGCAACCGAGGAGGCGCTGAGACAGCGGATGATGGACGTGTAGCAGACCGTGGAAATAATCAACGGCAAGAGGAAGAAGACGGCGGAGAAGGCCGAGAAGTAGGAGGAGTAAAAGCCATGCAGCAGGGTCTCGTTGAGGACATCGTGGCACGTGGTGACGTTGAGCCCCGGCACCTGGGTGGTCTGCTCCTTAAGGAGAAGGGGCACCACCCCGACGATGGCCATCACCCAAATGACCGCGCACGTGAAGTTGGCTCGGCCCAGGGTGCGCCACGACAGGGACTGGATCGGGTACACCACGGCCAGGAAGCGGTCGATGCTTATCACGGTCATGAGCATGACGGACGCGTACATGTTACAATAAAAGGCCGCGGTGGCGAAGCGGCACATCCCAGACCCGAATTGCCAGTCGCTGCCGGAAAAATAGTAGCTGATCTTGAAGGGGAGTAAGGACACAAACAGCACATCGGCCGCGGCCAGGTGCAGCATGTACACCACGGCCGGCTTCTTGACTTTCATCTTCAAGACAAACACTGCGATGGCCAGCATGTTCAGAGGAAGGCTGACTATGAACACAAAGGTGTACACGGAGGGGATGAAAAGTGTCAGCCAGGGGCCGGTCAGGTATCCCAAGGCATCTTCCGAGATGAAGGGAGCCGGTGGCGTGGGAGGGGGAGACCGGCTTCTATTTAAGTAGACTGCCCTGCCCTCGGGAGATGCACTTTCATTTTGCTCTTCCTCGTCCCCCATGGGGAACTGTTCAAATATGTTTTCATTGGGATTCCTGAGGAAAAAGGAGCGGGGGTTCAAAGTTGCATCTGCCGTCTCGGATTCTGAAAGAGAAAATTTTGGAAAAGCGAGTGATGTCGACAGGCAGACGAGACAAGCCGAGGGTGCATTTTGTCTGCTTTCTGCAGTTTTCCCTGGGGAGCAGATGGCTAGGCTCATGTCATGCGCACAGATGGACTACGGACTTTGTAAGTAAATATGCTCCTATCTTAGAATACCGTACGACATTCTGCTTGGATACAATACCCCTAATACTCTGTCACTCCAGGGGACAAAGGTGAGCGAACCATCACTCCCAGAGATCCACCTCACCAACCTTATTAACCATGAAATAGCAAACAGTGCTTTCCTTTACATGTTTATTTGACTTTGGTGCTCGGAGAGAGCAGGCACAGCACAGGGTGGACAGGGAGTTGGCCCTGGGACTAAATTCTGGTGGTCAAGCTGACAAGTGCCCTTACCCCCGCTGAGCCATCTTGCCAGCCTTCAAACAGTGCTTTCTCCCCTGTTGCACCCCCACCATCTGTGGGTACAGCTTGCCTTTGGCTTCCCCAGCTGGTCTGAGCCATCCTGGGAACCCCATCTCTACCAAAGGAAAAATCCACATAGAAAGCAGAGAGAATTCCTACAGTCTACAGAATGGAGGGAGGCCGTTCAGAGTAGGACCCAGGGCTCTCCAACTTGATGACCAAGGCCCTGGTGGCAACAGTATTTTTCACCTATCTTCGGTTTGCTTACAAAGTAGGAAGGCCTAAATCTTACTTATCTCTGTCCAGGGGGCCCTCAGGTCACCTCTTTACCCACCCAGGGGGTACCCGCCATCATCCTGCCTCCTCGCCCAGCAAGTCAGCCAAACAGCCAATGTGTTTGTTTGGCCACTTAGACCAAGCTACGACCTTATCCTAGACTGCTATATGCCTCAAGGTGCACGCCCAGCTCTTTGGAGTATCAACTAGATGTCAAAATAAAGACTCAGCTACATATACCTCCTGACCCAACGATGTGTAGTTTGAGAGAGATCCAAAGCCAGTGTCTGTGATACCTGGAACACGTCCTCTTCCATTGTCCCATTTCCCGGCATGTAGATCTTGAGATTCTTGAAATGGCTAACAATCTCTTTTGTGTACTGTTGGGCTGACTGGAGGTTAGTGGCCTCTAGATAGCGTCAGGACCAGGGCTGGTCACATGAAAGCCCAAGGCATGACCGGCAGGAGGCCAGAGGAGCGCCAGCCCCTTTCTGCACATCTTGCCCTGTGCATCTTTCCTGCGTGGCGACTCATTAGCATCTTCTGTAATCTCATTTATAATGAACGGGAAGTACAGATCTTTCCCTCTGGGTTCCCTGGGCTAGCCCTTCTAGCAGATTATAGACTCTGAGTAGAAGTAGAAGTCATGGGGACCCATAATTTGCAGCCTGTTTTGGTCAGAGTTCTAGAGATCCAGGCTTAGGTATCTTAGCTTTAAAAAACAGTCTGATGGGGCTGAGCCCTTAACCTTAGAGTTCTGATTCTATGTCCAGGAAGACGGTGTCAGAATTGAATTAAATGAGAACAAACAGGGCTGGTGTCCACCGGAGAATCTGTCAGAGGGTAGACAAGGTGTCCTGAGGGGAAAGAGCCTTGATCCCTCAGGGCTCTCGGCAGTTCGGGAAGTGCTGCATAGACAGTAGGGAGGCCACTTCTGTGGTGTTCGCTGTTGTAACAGCTGATGGGAGTAGCAGGTAGGAAATTCCCAGGCTGCTTCAGTGACAAGCGACAAGGCACCATATCTTTTGTCCTTAGCCAGAGATAGAAATGTTCTTGGTTCTATGGATAACTTTTGCCCTTGCTGTAGGCCACACATGTTAGAAGTATTTAGGACACCTGGTCCTGGGTTGGGTTCTTGTTATCTTTCCCTTTACAGAGATGCCTAGACTCTGTACATGAAGGTATGACTGGACCTCCGCTCCAAGGCGTCACCACTGCCTTGGATGAAGGGCTTTGGGATTGATCTCTGTGTTTTCATGGCAGAAATGGGTTTTCTCTCTTATAATCTCTGGATCTTGTGTACTCAAGTGCTGTCTTGATTTCATCCCCTCTCTTTTACAGCAGATCTGTACTCCGATGGCCCTGCCACTGCAGTCTAGCACCATCTTCTGGGCTCCCACTTCACTTTCCAAGGTCTGAAAGTCATTAGGAATGGAGATCCCAGGCCCTTTATAAATCCCAATTCCAGCCCATCTCCTAAATGAGCCCAAGTCTTGAGAGGGGGTGACAGGTAGCTACATAGAGCCCACCTCCTTCTTCCAGGGTAACACTAGAAAGGAAAACATCCCAACTGCACACCCCCACACCACATATAGATTTAAAACACTATATAAAAAGGTGCAAGTGTCAGGCCTTCCTTTAGTCTATTAAGGGAAAGCTGCTGTTTCCTGGCTAAAAGAATGGAGTTTAAGTTCCACATCTGGCCCTGACATGGAGCCGACATCCTGATCTGCTCCTCAAATGAGGGCACCTACTATTTCTGAAGAGAATCCATCTAGACCTGTCAGAAACCAGGCAGGCCAGAAGACCACTTCCCAGGAAAGTTGAAAGATATGTTAAGCAGATGGGAGGAATAATTATCCCTTGGTGTGATGATGTATTTAACTCTTCCTAGATGCCCTTCCTGATGGAGCTATTTACAGGGCTCCAGCATGCAGTGATGCAGCTATTTACAGAGCTTCCATTATGTAGAGAACGCAGCCATTTACAGGGCTCCAGCATGCAATGATGCAGCCATCTACAGGGCTCCAACATGCAATGATGCAGCAGCCATCTACAGAGCTCTAGCATGCAGTGATGCAGGCATTTACAGAGCTTCGGCATGCAGCGATGCAGCTATTTACAGAGCTTCCATTATGTAGAGAATGCAGCCATTTACAGGGCTCCAGCATGCAGTGATGCAGGCATCTACAGAGCTCTAGCATGCAGTGATGCAGGCATTTAGAGCCTCAGCTATGAAGTGGTGCAGGTATTTACAGGGCTCTGCTATGCAGTGTCACCAGCGTCACCGAACCTGCCCACTTTTCTGAGTTCTAACTCAAATTCTAACTCCCACCACTGCCACCTCTCCTGCCATAAGCCTAAGCATGCTTCCTCCCGCACTCTGTACATCCTAGGTCTCTATAAGTGTGTCCTCTAAACTGTAGCAGACTAGTACAAATGAGGAGGCCATCATACATAGCTGCTTGGTCACAAGTTTCATAGTCACCGGGAAAGAATTTCAGGAAGGAAAAGATCCCAGGAATGAAGTACATATTCTGCTCTAGGCTTTTTTTTTTTTTTTTTTGAGAGAGACAGGGTCACACTTTGTAACCTTGGCTGGCTTGGAACTTGCTGTGCAGACCATGCTGGTCCCAAACTCATAGAAATCCACCAGCCTCTTATATATTTTGGTTGTGAGCCTAGCCTTTAACTGCAGAGCTAGCCAGGGCTACCTAGAGAAACCCGGTCTCACAACCACCAAAAATAAAATAAAAATAAATAAATAAAATATTGTAAACATCTCTTCTCCAAGGCAGAGGCAGTCAGATCTCTGTGAGTTCGAGGCCATCATGGTCTGCAAGGTAAGTCCAGGACAGCCAAGGCTACCCAGAGAGAAACCCTGTCTCAAAACAAAACAAAACAAAATAAACAACCTGTCTCCAAGAAACAAACAAACAAAAAATTCACCAGCCTATGCACTCCAAGAGTTGGGACTAAAGGACTATGCCAGGGCAAGAGGCTTAGGGCAATACTTAAGCCAAGCACATAATGTAAACAGAAACAGATACAAATAAGCCCCAGGGCTGGAGCGACAGCCCAGCGTTAAGAGCCCTGGCTGCTCTTCCAGAGGAGGGGAGTTGCTTTCTCATTCATCGTCCTCGTCCGCTCTCCACAGGAACTACACACACGGGAGACACAGACTTACATGCAAGCAAAACACCCATACACAGAAAGCAGAAGTAAAACTAAAAACTCTGGGCCTCTCCCCTTTCCCCTTATCTCACATCATCTAGAAAAGCGAAGTCAAACTGGACTAAAGACTCAACCCCAAATCCCTGAAGCTATGCAGCTGTACTAAGGAAACCCAGAGCAAAAGCTTTGTGGATCTGACCCAAAGGCACAGGGCAACGAAAGCTGAGATAGACTCAAAACAGAAGCTCTGTGTAGCAAAGGTACCATCACGACTGAGAGAGGACTCACAGGAGGGAGACAATACTACAGGTCCCATAGCCTACCTAATAAAGGACTCCTGTCCAAAGCATATAAGGAACTCAGTCACTCACTTGGAGAAAACAAGTTGCATATATAAAGAGACAGAAATTACATAGACATTTCACCAAAAATAATACAAAAAAGCCCAAATGATATGTAATAAAATGCTTAGCATTACTAACCGTCACAAATTTGCCATTTAGAACCACCGTGAGATATCACTTTATTTTTGTTAGGTAATCACGATAAAGAGTGAGAGATAAGGCCAGGCGGTGGTGGCGCACGCCTTTAATCCCAGCACTCGGGAGGCAGAGGCAGGCGGATCGCTGTGAGTTCGAGAACAGCCTGGTCTACAAAGCGAGTCCAGAATAGCTAAGGCTACACAGAGAAACTCTACCTCAAAAAACCAAAAAACAAACAAAACAAAATTATCCTCAGCATTCAGCGGTCCCACCACTGAGCACGGACACAGGAAATGCCTTGATGTTCAGTTCCATAAGCCTGGCCGGTTGGGAGGGTTTCTGGTGATGCACAGAGGGGAGGCTGCTGCTTACAAACATGTGCCTACACACATGGGAACCCATATGACAGTCAAAGAAGGGACAAGACTTGAAATCACTTATCTAGCTGAGTGGACGGAACATTGTCACTTGGTCTGAAAACAGAACAACCCCGGCTGGGACTTCAGTAGCTTTGCTGATACTGTGCTCTTCTAGGCATGTCCTTTGCCTCAGGAAACACGCAGTATTTACGGTCTGGAACGAGGAAGTCTGCACAATCCCTCAACTAAATATCACTGCCTACGGCGTTACTGTTTCTTCCCACTTCAGATTTGATAGGCTAGCTTTTATGAAATTAAAGAATGCCAGAAAAATGTTTTTTAAGAAGTATTTATCAACATCACCAAACCACTCAACTCAAGCAAGCTGGCTAGACGCTTCCAACGCACACTCAAGACCCTCGAGCTAGAATTTGAGTTTGTTCTTCTCCATTTTCCTCTTGTCCCAGCATGACTCAGGGGCCAAGGGGAAAGTGTCTGTCAGCAGCCCAAGAGCTCTTCTGGTTCACCATGTTTTTTTTTTGCTGCTGAGCAAAAACAGTCACGCCAAGGCAAAGTTTTTACTTTTATTTTTTTCGTTTTTCGAGACAGGGTTTCTCTGTGTAGCCTTGGCTGTCCTGGACTCACTTTGTAGACCAGGCTGGCCTCAAACTCACAGAGATCCACCTACCTCTGCTTCCCAAGTGCTGGGATTAAAGGTGTGCACCACCAGGCCCGGCTCATGCCAAGGCAAAGTTAAGTCTTGCTCTCACAGGGAAAGCAGTGCAGACCCAAAGTAGACTTTTTATGGTTTTGAGACAAGGACTCCTGCAGCCTAAGGAGGCTCTGAACTCGCTATGTAACTGAGGGTGCCCTTGAACTCCCTGTCATCCTGTGCTCACTCTTGAGTGCTAGGATTACAGGCGCTCACCAGCATTACTGGGCTTTGGTTTTGATTCTGAATACAGCATATTGCCAGCTAGCTTAATCACAGACGAACCTGGAGACCCGAGCTTACTGTCAGGCGATCGCTCTTTTGACTTGCTGAGATCTGGCTGGAAGCAGATGGCTGACTAGATGCCTTTCACTGTCCCTTTAATCTTTGGGTTTATACCATGCCAGGGCCTGTGACCCAGTGCTCCAGGGGTCACCTGTTTTGGGGAGTGGGCTAAACTGAAGGCTCACGACTTTGCCCATATTCCCACACTGAGCAGGTCAGCCGTGGCCTGCATTCCACAGGCCAAATGGACTGACAGGGAAGATGCTGGTGGAGGACCATGGCAGGGACAGACAGTCAAGCAAAAAATGCCGCACTCCCTGCAACTCAAACAAACATAGCTTTCCCATGGCAAGAGCCAGCACCCCATCCCACCCCACCCCCGAGAAATGACATCTTTGGGATCTGGAGTAAAAAATGTACAACACAATCTTGGATACATCTGAGTATTATTAGCATCAGGGCAACACCCTGTGGGCTCCCACTGGCCAAAGAAGAGCATTTGGACCATAAAATAAAGATGATGGAGATGATCCAGTGTCTGTGAGAAAAGGCTGATCGAGGTGCAGATGTAATGCAGCCTTCAAGATAGAAGGCCAGTTCCTTTGACAAATAAAGAGCTATTAAAAGAGGTGGAGCAGTGATGTTCGTGGGTCTGCTCCCCAGTACTGAATCATAAGGACAGTTATAGACCAGGCTGTCCTTGAACTCACAGAGATCTGCCTCACAGTATTGAGATTAAAGGTCTATGTCCCCATGCCTGAATAGCATTAACATTAACATTTTAAGGGCTTTGAGGAATATGTAAAAATTGCGCCCTCCCCCCCCCCCCCCGCTGTGTGTGTGTGTGTGTGTGTGTGTAAAACCAATGAGCCTTCACGTGTTGAACGCTCACTAACCCAGACACGTCACTTGCCTTTACCTCACACAGCTCTACCATGAACAGCTATGAGATAAGCATTAAAACCTTATTTTAGGCCAGGCAGTGGTGGCGCACACCTTTACACCTTTAATCCCTGCGCTGGGAAGGCAGAGGCAGGCAGATCGTTGTGGGTTCAAGGTCAGCCTGGTCTACAAAGCAAGTTCAGGACAGCCAAGGCTACAGAGAAACCCTGTCTTGAAAAACCAAGCAACATTAACAACAACAACTTATTTTATAAATGACAATATAGATGCACAGAGAGGCTAATTCAAGATCACACAGCTAGTAAGTGGCAGAGCCAGGACTTGAACACAATTCTGACCACCTGAGGTTGGGTGCTTGTGATTCAAACTCAAATCCTCCTGCTCGCATGCCAAATGCTCTTACAATTTACACAACCTCCCTGGACCCCGCCCCCTCCGATCTTTACAGAGATGTTCTGGATGGTGCATCCCTAAGAACAGCGAGAAAACAAAACACTAAGGCAGAGTTCAAGGTAGAACTTCCTGGAAGTTGCCTCTCTGGCACACCCCTGGCCTTCCAAGTAGGCCAGGAGGAGCTGGAGGCAGGCCAAGCTACAAGAAATTTTTGTGCTGTTCCCACGGCAGAGGGGACATGCACACAAGTCTGTGAGGCTCTCCCCTACAGTGCCTGGAGGCAGGAGACAGACTTGGGGTTAGGATGGTAGCAGGCCTCTCTGACTCTTCTCATCCTTGGGGTCTGTTCTCTGCCCTGAATCACCATCCCCAAGACTCCTCTCCCAGCAAAGCTGCTGTCTACACTCTAATCAACAGCCAGAGGTAAAAGATCAATTCACAATCAGACTCCAGCTGTCCCTCTATCCCAGCCCTTCTGCAGTCAGTGATTCTGAACCGAAACGAAACAGAATGGGTCCTTAGACAAGATAAGAGACTCACAATGGCACTTGCGGAAATGCAGGGCTCTTCCGGTAAGGCCTGGATTTTACTCCTTAGGGACAAATCGCTGTCCCAGCTAAGCTAGGTTTAAATTCCAGTAGAGATTGAGCAGTGGCTGTGAAATTCATTTGTAGGGTTGTCATGAGTTTTAAAATACTTTTATTTGTAATTACGTGTATTGTGTGTGCATGCACATGTGTATGTGTCAGGGGCGGTATGTGCACGTGAGTGTGGTTACTTACAGAGGCCTGAGCTATGTGGTTCTCCTGGGGCTGGAGTCCCAGGTAGTTGTGAGCTGACCCGATCGATCCAGGTGCTGGGAACCAAACCTGAGTCCTCTACAAGAGTGGCGCACACCTGTAATCCCAGCACTTGGGAGGCAGAAGTGGGCAGACTGCTGTGAATTCAAAGTCAGCCTGGTCTACAAAGCAAGTTCAGGACAGCCAAGGCTACACAGAGAAAACAAAAACAAAAACAAAACAAACAAACAAAAAAAGACATCTATCCACCTGCCCATGCATTTTGCTTGTTTGTTTTTGTTTTGTTTTATTTTATTTTTGGTTTCTCAAGACAGGGTTTCTCTGTGTAGCCTTGGCTGTCCTGGACTCACTTTGTAGATCAGGCTGGCCTCGAACTCACAGCGATCCACCTGCCTCTGCCTCCTGAGTGCTGGGATTAAAGGTGTGTGCCACAACGCCCAGCCCTTATTTTAACTAGAATAGTATAGAGAACAAATAGCATATGGTAAAGATGAGAGTTTCTTGGCAAATTTTGCTTTCGATGTGTTAGACAACAGCGAGGGTCCTGAATGTTACTGTAAATACTCCAACTGTGCTGTAACGTTAAATGTATTTCTTACTCTTCTTATAGCTGCCTAGGAAAACAAACAAAAATAAAACAAAACAACCCTCCCCCACTCTAAAACTCCTCGGGTAACTAGTCACAAAATTTAAATACATTTAAGTAAAGGACCTCTGTTGGGTTTATCTGCAACTGTTATCTATTTAAATGATAATTACTTTGCTCCCTGAGCTCGGCCACCTGACTTCGCAGCAGATGCTCAGAACAATGGAGCGGATTCTCACCTACACTGGCCCTTGTGGTGCAAACCTGCTTCCCAAGGTAAAACTATTGGCGAAACAAAACTGGCTGCAGCCAATTCCTGGAGGGAACACAGGGGAAAGTTTTGAGTTATCCGGCTGGAGGTGAAGAGGACCGGAGCCCGCAACACATGTCAGAGTAAAACCATCCCCCAGGACACTGAACTGTTGGGCCAGAAAAAATCCAAAAGATTCAAACAGCAAACATTTGGGGTAGATAGCTGGAGAAATAGCAGCCCAGTCGATAGAAAAGTAGACTACGGGTAACTTCCCAGTAATTACCTCAACCAAATAAAATCATTTTAGTCTAGCCGGGCACAGTGGTGCATACCTTTAATCCCAGCACTAGGGAGGCAGAGGCAGAGGCAGAGGCAGAGGCAGGTGGATCTCTGTGAGTTCTAGGACAGCCTGGTCTACAGAGTGAGTTCCAGGACAGCCAGGGCTACATAGAGAAACCCTGTCTCGAAAAACCAATAAATAAGCTGGGCGTGGTAGCCCATGCCTTTAATCCCAGCACTTGGGAGGCAGAGGCAGGCAGATTGCTCTGGGTTTGAGGCCAGCCTTGGCTACAAAGTGAGTCCAGGACAGCCAGGGTTACACAGAGAAACCTTGTCTCGAAAAAACAAAAAACCAAAAACAAAAACACAAACAAACAAACAAAAAACCCAAAAACAACAAATAAATAGAAAAAGAAAAGAAAGAAAGAAAACCCTACCTTAGTCTGACTCATTCATTTGTAAACTAGCCAGGGATAAGTTTATCCAGTATCCTTCTACAGACATACTATAATGTTCTGCCCCAAAGCTATACAGACTTGCTTGTTGCCACGTGCAAATCAGACTTAAGAGAGCAAAGCGTCTTTTGGAAGATGATGCACACAAGGTTATAAGGGGTTTGCAGGATACCTTAGGAGGCAGGCATTGTTAGAATTCTGCTACAGTCCGCCTACCTGTGACGTCACTGCTTACCTGCCACGGAGGCGTGGCCCTGCTTAGGGCCATATAAAAGAACAGACTCTCCACGTGGCTCTCTCTCTACCTCTGTTTCTTTTCCTCTTTCTACCTCTCTACCTTTCACTACTTCTTTATCTTTCTATCTCTTTATCTCTCTCTCTCTACCTGTGTCTCCAGAGACAGTTCCTGTATCTCCCTATTAAACCTCTGAAGTGGATCTGTTACATGGTGTGATTTCCTCCCTCTGTACAGCTCCGCCGTTCACCTCTAACCTCCACTGCTCAGCTTTTTACAGGCATAAAACCCTTCACTTCAAAACTCAGGGTGCAGCAGTGCAAGCCTGTCATTGTAGCACTTTGGGAGGCAGGGGGATTTGGAGTTTAAGGCACAGCAAAGCCTGTTTCAAAAAACAGGACTGGAGAGATGGCTCAGTAAGAATACTTGGTACAAAAAGGCGTGGGGGCTAAGTTGCTATCCCAGGGCCTGTGTATGACTGTTATCCCAGCACCGTGTGTGTGGTGTGTGTGTGTGTGTGTGTGTGTGTGTGTGTGTGTGTGTGTGTGTGTGAGACAGAGAGAGAGAGAGATCACTGGGGCTTCCAGCACAAGCTTGCACATACCCCTTCCCCCAACCATGAACTTGGTAACTCTAGTGGGTTTGGCAGAGAACTCCAGCAAGGTCACGGTAGGAGGACATCCAGGGGACGGGATCCCGGAAAGCCACCTGGCTCATAGGGAGTGCCATTTATTTACTCCAACAGTTGCAGCAACAGGGAGGGAAAAGCCAAATTAAAGAAGCCGCAAACCAGGAAACAGGCGTCTTGACTGTAGAAAGAGAAGTGTCTGACACTAGCAACCTGGTAAGGACACACACAAGTCACAGTTCCTAACACTGTTCTGACAACCAGGGTGCTCTGATGGTGTCTCAGTGGAAGCAGGCCAGGGGAACTTAGGAATCCCAGTGAGTGGATTTGTCCCCAGGAACTCAGGGCTACATGTGGATGAGGAGGTTTGGAGACCAGGTAGACCCACAGACACAAAGAGCAAACTGGTAGTTGCTAGGGGGCAGATGAAAGCAAGCCTGGGGACTGGTTGCTGATAGGATTCCTCATGGGCTGCTGGCTGTTCTGGGACACGGTGGAGGAAGTGGTAATTGCACCACACTTCAGAGTAGATGAATAACTATGATCTGGATTTCATCTCAATTGCAATAGGAATGTGGGAAACAGGAGAAAGAAAGACAGACAGACAGACTGACTGACTGACAGAAAAAAAAGGGGACATGAGCCCCAAATAAGGAGAGTGGCAACATTAGAAACCCAGGGTTCTGGGAACCCCGTTATTTCTGGGTCCTTTTGCTTAGAATTCAGCTAAGCTCCAGTTTGCTAGAATGACAGGGACGAAGGAGAAATGACTGCGCAGTGGGGAGGGGAGGAAGGAGAATGGAAAACAGATTTTTGGAAAAGAAGCAAATCCTGGGCTCTAAAAAGACCAAGTTCACATGACAGACCCAGCCAGGAGCAGCTAGGGCGGGAACTCCATGCAGAAGAGCAGTTCACAGTCAGAGGGGGCAAGTGGGGTTGAGAAAGGCTGGGCAGTGGTGGCCTTTAACCCCAGCACTCGGGAGGCAGAGGCAGGCGATCTCTGTGAGTTCGAGGCCAGCCTGGTCTACAAAGTGAGTCCAGGACAGCCAAGGCTACACAGTGGAACCTTGTCTTGAAAAACAAACCAAACGAGAGACAGAGAGAGGTGCCAGCTATCTTGAGTGACATGGGAGAAGCCAGAGAAGACATATATTCTTTTTTTTGTTTGTTTGTTTTTTGAGACAGGGTTTCTCTGTGTAGCCTTGGCCATCCTGGACTCACTTTGTAGACCAGGCTGGCCTCGAACTCACAGCGATCCGCCTGCCTCTGCCTCCCGAGTGCTGGGATTAAAGGCGTGCGCCACCACGCCCGGCTAGAAGACATATATTCTTGAGGGAGGATACAGATGCTGGGTGGGGTGAGCAATGTGTAAAAGGGATGGTGAAGAGAAACCAGGGCCCTGTCTTTTACGAGGATCCCTCAAATCTTGCTGAGCAGCCAGGCTTGGCCTCATGATAAGTATGGCCGCCTCTGAAATCCCAAGGCACTTTGCCACAGTTACCATCAGTTATTCTCACACTTTTTTAAAAGAAACTTTTTAACTTTCATAAAATTCTAAAACATCACCTTTTACCCTTCAACACACCCTCTCTTTAATGAATACAAGTCATAAGATCTAAACTGCCTGCTTCTAACTCTAACCAATTGGGTAAATTGCCTAATGAACTCACAAGTTATTCAACTAATATCTGATGAGAACATTTGTTATAGGCACCATAGGGATAAACAGAAGTTCATGACTCTTGCTGGAGAGATGAGAAAGATACAAAGTGACAAGGCAGAGACGGCAAGATACCTAAACAGAGATACCTAAAGTGCCACAGAAAAGCTAGGACAGGTGGGTAGAGCTGCTCAGTGCTCTGAGGCTACTCCCGTTGCAGGGAAGATAGAGCTTGGGAAGGCGGCCTGGTGTGGCAGCACACGCCTTCAATCCAGCGTTCGGGAGGCAGAGGCAGGCCAATCGACGTGAGTTTGAGGCCAGCCTGGTCTACAAAGCAAGTTCCAGGACAGCCAAGGCTATTACACAGAGAAACTCTGTCTCAAAATCCACCCCTCACCAAAAAAAAGTATAGGGAGGCATTGTTGGGGGTGGGGGGTGGGGTGCAAGTGTTTCATGACAGGGACAGTTTCCAGTTGCTGGAATACAGCAGTAATGAGAAGCGGGTTTATTGGGTTGATCTTATTTGTGAGCTCACTTACTGCCACACCCAACGCAGGGGGACCACTCCAATAGCGACTTCGTTGACCAGAGGTCACTCAATGTCTCTGGACCTCAGTTTCAGAATGAGCGAAAGGGATACACCTCTCCTTATATAGAGATGGCTTCTGAAGGTGGGAAGCAACAATGCTGATGGAAACTCCTCCAGCCCAGGGCTGGACACGAAATGCTTCCCTTGGCATCTATGCCTTTTCTTTTTCCTTTTCTTCTTCCCCTATCAAGTGCTCCCGGAACCCAGTGTGAACACATCAGCCATCTTTTGTTCAGCAGTTGCTTGGTTTCGGTTGGGGCTCCCTCTACCTTAGCCTGCCCTGTCCCGCCTAGGAGGAAGAAGTTGGAAGAAGCCGTGGCCTTTCTTCCTCTCTGAAGATGCCCAAAAATGCTCTATGAGGACTACTCTAAAGAACTGATGTGCCTGGGGTGGTCCAGCACTGTCAACGGTCTGCACTGCCCAGATCTCAAAGTAGTTTCAAAGGCCTGCCCTCCCCCCACTTCCACCCCCAAACAAAAACCAAAAAAAAAAAAAAAAAAAAAAAAAAAGGAAGTAGCATAAAGGTTTGTGAAAAACCACCTCCACACTCTTTCAAGCCTCCTGGCCTCTACAGTTGGTGATAATGGACGGCTCCCCAAAAGAAGGCAGGCTGGTTAGTGGCTGCTGAACTTGGAAGGCCTCTCAGGGGTTTGGAGTTGTCCCAAGATTATCACCATCCAAACCCACGCTGAGCAAAGACAGAGACCAGGAAACACCCTACTCTTTGTCACCTCTTAATCCTGATAGGTGGGTGCAGGGGAGAGCACATTCTTTCAGCGATAACAAAAAACCTGAAAAAAACCCGCTTGATTTTCCTCAGCGTGAAAGACGTGGCCAAAGGTTTCTAACATATTATCCCTACTAAGAAATTCAAAGCAGTTTCCCTCACTTTGTAATCAGGAACTTTACAGGCAATGTCTCTACTTTGGAGAAAGGGAGAGACATTATTTGATGAAATAAGTTGACCAAATTCATTTATTTGGTCAAACAGGCAGATACTTAAAAAAAAAAAAAACACACTGACAATAACGAATGTACCGGAGGCTGGCAATCTCCTTGCAGCAGCTAAGGAGGTTTTCCACTGAGAAAAACTAAGCGTAGATGTTTTCTAGGGGAGCTGACTGAGGGGGTTCCTTTCCTCCACCCAGAGGAACAGGTTTCAGATAACAAAGACATCCACCCCACGGCCCACAACCAGAAACCCCGTAACAAAGACACCCACCTCACGACCCACAACCAGAAACCCCATCACCTCCTGGGTACGAGATTGAGCTTTATTGTGTGGTTGCAGGATTTTTCTCTTACACCACTTTTCCCTCGTAAATCAAGCGAGAGAAAGAGTTGCAACAAAGCAAAACTTCAGCGAGGGTGGTTTATGCACCGAATCGTAAGACCCTTTCTTTCTGAAGGTGGTCTTGTAAAACAGGCCATACAATGACCACAAATACAACGGCGGAGACTGTTCCAGGCAGCCTCGGGGCCCTTTCTACGGATTCAACACTCGGTGGCCCGCGGACTGCACCCTCCAAAACCGAGTCCAACAGATCACCGGCGTGCTGGGTGTGTATGTGTGTGTGGAGGAGGTGAAAAGCCTCAAATGGATGTGAATAGACTCTAGATCTCAGCCCAAATGCCTGTTTGGCTCCTAGGGGAAACAGAGGCAGGGTTACAACCGGGCTCACCCCGTCCCGTAGCTGGCGTAACCTATCTTCTGAGAGCCTCGCTAGTGTGCACCGACTCGCAGCTCTTACCTGGCTGGCGCTTGGGGACGCGGGAAGACAGCAAGGGACTGCACAGGCTGAGGCCGGCGGCGACGAGCAGTAAGCGCCCCGGCCCCATTGTCCTGTGACAGCCCGCGCGGCCGGGCACCTTCCGTCGCCTGCTTTCTTCTGAGAAGTTCGTAGGGAGACTGCGGGCGACTAGAGGCGACTGCGCGGCCGCCTGGGTATTTGGAGGCGGTTCAGGGGCGTGGGGCGGGGCTCCGCGGGCTATGCGCGTGCTCGCGGCCCGGGCTCGCGCCCGCAGCCCCTCACCCAGAACGCGAGGCTCCAGATGCTCCACCCCGCCAACCCCGACGCCTACCCCTGTGCTGTTGAGCCGCGAGTCTGGGAGTGTGACTCAGCCCCGCGGGGTCCTCGGACAGCGCCTGCGGCCGCTTCAATGACCCTCCTGGGACGCGGAGCTAGACTGGGGCCGGTGGCGCGGTGGTGCGCCAAGTCTCCTTCCTCCCTCCCCGCGTCCGCGCGCGCTCGCCAAGTTTGAAGTTTAGCTAAAAGTTGGCGAGTGGCTTCTGTGTTTGCAATTTAGGGGAGATGCATTTAAAGGTTGATGCTGCAGTGACAAGGATGTCCCCCAGATGTGTGGACTGAATGCTTGACATTTCTCGAAATAATTCATTTTGCGAGCTTAGATGGGTCGCGTCGAGCCTTTAATCTTCCAGGCGAGTGGAACTGGCCATAGGCACCCACCCGCAAGTTCTCCAAGCTCTTGTTGGCTCCGGTTGCTCGAAGCCGAGCCACCACCCCAGTGCCCAGGGCCAAGCCTGGGTGCCTACTGCCAGAAGGATGCAGTGGTGGTGGTGGTGGTGCGACACTGGGGAATTTTAAAGGGTCCTTCCTATATTATGGATACGGGGGAGGGGGCCCAGTTCGAGAAGGGGCCCGCTGCTTATTTTTCTTAGAGTCTAGTGGGGGAAACTTTAGGACAAAACCGATAATGGATCCTGCTTCTCCATCCTGTGTTTCTGAAAAAGCCACTCCCCCCCCCCCCCCCCCGCAAACATCGCAGCTCAGGACTCTTAAGTGCCATGGTTGTCTTAGGGTTTCTATTTTGCTATGATGAAACACCACGATAAAAGCAATCTTGGGGTGGGGCAGGGGAGGGAAGGGTTTATTTGTCTTACACTTCCATATCAGTGTTCATCATTAAAGGAAGTCAGGACAGGACCGTGGAGGCAGGAGCAGAGGCCATGGAGGGTGCTGCTTACTGGCTTGCAATTCAAGTTTTGCTCAGCCTGCTTTCTTATAGAATCCAGGACCACTATCCTAGGAGTAGCACCATCCACAAAGGGCTAGGCCTTCCCCCATCAATCACTAATTAAGAAAATATCCTATAGGTGTGTGTATATCCCAAATTTTTTTTTTTAAAGTTATTTATTTATTATGTCTACAGTGCTCTGCCTGCATGTAGGCCTGCACATCAGAAGAGGGAACCAGATCTCATTATAGATGGTTGGGAGCCACCATGTGGTTGCTGGGAATTGAACTCAGAACCTTCGGAAGAGCAGTCAGTGCCCTTGGCCTCTGAGCCATCTCTCCAGCCCAGTACATTCTGAACTTAAGGAGGCAATTTCCTAGTCAAGGTTCTCTCCTCTCAGATGACTCAGCCTGTGTGAAGTTGACATAACACTAGCCAGTACTCTGCAGGTCCTGGCAAAGACTCTCGAAAATGGCAATTTTGCTTGAAGACTATTTTCCCTAATTAGAATCTCACCATTTCAAAAATGGAGAAAACAGGATCAAAGGCCATCTCCTCCTCCTCCCCCCAGAGCTGCCTCACTTGGTTTTCATAAGTTGCTCAGTCAGGTACAAAATAACGCGGCTAAATAATGCTACTTAAAATCTTTTCCATTGGAATCTCTTGAGAAAGCATCTTTTAGGGTGGGTGGGGACCGTTAACATATTTCTGCACACATTAATAACATGCCATTGTTTCCTCACCTCTTTGAAATGCTGTGGGGTTTTTAGGTTCGTCACATTTATGGACCACAGGCAAGAAAAAGAAAAATGGTGCAATAAACCCAGGTAATAACATTGAGATACTCCAGGTGATTGTAAAGACACTGGAAATTCAGGAAAGTAATAAAACAAGTGACAAATTTTTGACTGTTCAGAGATACAAAGTATAGTATTTTTTCTTTATCTGCAGACAGAGTCTTTTCTTTTTAAAGATTTATTTATTATTTATACAGTATTCTGCCCACAAGTGTGCCTGCCCACCACAAGAAGGCAACAGATCTCATTACAGGTGGTTGTAAGCCACCGTGTGGTTGCTGGGACTCGAACTCAGGACCTTTGGAAGAACAGATGGTGCTCTTAACCTCTGAGCCATCTCTCTAGACGTGCAGACAGATTTCTAAGCCTCCCTTGGGAAGGCTGAAAGCTGTAGAGTACCAAACCCTATATGCAGGACAGTTTCTGCCTGTAACTTCTGCTGCATTGCCCTTTAGTGGGAGAGTTAATCTGTTCTTCTGTGTTGTGGTGCCCTCTGTGTATTGCTGTCCTGTGCTTTGGAATCATTGTTAAGTAAAATAAGGGCTACTTAGTCACAACCACTGGGACCATAACAGACACTGTAATACTGAGGTGGCTGTTGTTAACAGGGGTGTAGTGTATACCCCGTGGATGCACCGGATAAAATGATTCCATTCATAAAGCCCTGGGCTAGACTGGGGTAAGACTGAACGTTTTTTAAAAAGATTTATTTTGTTTCTGAGTGTCTTCCCTTGCGTGTAAGAGTTTGCACCACATGCACGCCTGGTGTCCACAGAGTTCAGAAGAGAAGGCATTGGATTCTCTGGAACTGGAGTTAGAAATGGTTGAGCCACTGTGTGGGTGCTAGAACCAAACAAGGTCCTCTGCTAGAGCAATGTGTGCTCTTAACCCCTGCCCCCCCCCCCCCCCACCCCGACCCGAGCTGTCAACCCAGCTCCTGGAGTAAGTTTTCAACATCCTTCCTAGAGCTGTTTTAAAACTTTATTTCTGGAAATGTCCACTTAATATTTGGCCATTGGTGAATGAAACCATAGAAACTTGAGAAAACAGGGCCTTAATCTTCTGCCTTTGTGTCTGTGCTCTTTATTAGTGTTAGGTTTCTGTGCATTATCCAATAATTATTCAAATAAACATATGTGGGTCTACAACCTTTAAAAATGTCGAAGAGTAGTTGAAGAGATAGCTTGCATGCATGCATACCAGAGTGCCATCCCTGGAACCAATGTATGTGAAAGCCAATTAGGGTGGTATGCGCTTCTAATGCTCAGACTGGGGAGGCAAGTGGGGAAAAGCTGGTCCCTGGGATTCCCTAGCCAGACAGCCTAACCTACCCAACAGGCCCCAGGCTAGTAGGAGATCCTATCTCAAAAAAGTGGGTGGGGCTTCAAGAATGACACTTGATGTTCATTTGCTTTTAAATGCACTCATGCGCATATGCTTGAACACACACACACACACACACACACACACACACACTCACTCACAAATGGTAGAAGGAGAGGATGCTATGGGGAGCTTTTACATTAGAACAAAATGTACCTTGGAGGAAGAGGGCTCTTGAAATAAACGAAGTACTTAAATTCTCCGCATATTTACTATAGTATCTCTCAGAATGTGGCTGCCTGGAGCAAAGGGAGGGGGAACTGAATAAGAATAATCTCCTTAGTATTCGCTAAGAATTATGAATTTTCTTAAGAGATTTATTTTTAAATTCGATATGTAGGAGCTGGAGAGGTGGCTCAGAGGTTAAGAGCACTGTCTGCTCTTCCAGAGGTCCTGAGTTCAATTCCCAGCAACCACATGGTGGCTCACAACCATCTATACCCTCCTCTGGCATGCAAATGTACATGGAGATAGAACTTCATATAAATAAATAAAAATTTAATAATATATTTTTAAAAAATTCGATATGTATGGTCTTTTTTTTTTTTTTTTTCCTGATTCTATGTCTGTACACTGCTCACAGAGGCCACAAAAGGGCATCAGCTCCCCTGGAACTGGAGTTACAGAGGGTTATAAGCTGCCATGTGGGTGCTGGGAGCTGAACCCAGCGCCGCAAGTGCTCCTAAACGCTGAGACATCTCTCCAGTCCCAGATTATGAATTATTAATTATGTAATTTACAAAAAAAATTTGAAATTACTTTTGAAAGCAATTGTAACTTTTAGCATGTCAAGTATACATCGCTGGATTCCCATCCTGGCCTGATGTACTAAAAATGCTCCTGGGTGGTGAGATCTGAGAGCTCCCACATCACAGTTTAGAGTGAGACATGGTATTCAGACTTTAGCACGGACCAGAGTCGGCTCTTAGATTTAAGCCACAGTGCTGGGCTGCCGCCGCTTGCGGGCTGTGGGTAAAGTGGACACAGTTTGTCAACCATGGCTTTAGGAGACCCCAATGAATTAATATGGTTCCAAACCAGGTTGTAGCTCGCCTTTGCTTCTTTGTGGGTTCTTCTTTTTCCCACTCTTTTTTTTTTTTTGAGACAGGGTTTCTCTGTGTAGCCTTGGCTGTCCTAGACTCGCTTTG
This sequence comes from Acomys russatus, assembly GCF_903995435.1. Classification (NCBI taxonomy): domain Eukaryota; kingdom Metazoa; phylum Chordata; class Mammalia; order Rodentia; family Muridae; genus Acomys; species Acomys russatus. Next base: position 16,747,747 of record NC_067166.1, read on the forward strand.
TAGACCAGGCTGGCCTCGAACTCACAGCGATCCGCCTGCCTCTGCCTCCCAAGTGCTGGGATTAAAGGCATGCACCACCATGCCCAGCTTTTTCCTACTCTTTAATCCTCCCAGTTTCACCCCCTAACACTAGATAGGAGAGAGACAAGAAGAGAGGGCAGAGAGGAATTAGGAAAATCCCTGATTCTAATTTCTTTCCTTTTGTTTCTTCTTTGAACACAACTACCAATAAACAACCTCACCAAATGACCAACCAAATAACCCACCTCGCCTCTCAGGGCCCTGACAAGTATGTACCCTTTGAAAGGTTCCTGGCATTCCAAATGTCACACAATCACAGAAATTATCTGCAGCTGGCAAAACCACGTTTCTGCTAGAGCACGAGGCAAATCATAGTCAGCTGCTGTGGACAGTCCGCATCAGTCTCACACTCCTACACCTGGGGCTAAAGCAGACGCACGTTCTTATAATATTTCTGGGTTTTCCAAAAGAAATCAAAATTACAGAATTTGTATAACACCAGGAATGGTGGTGTGTATCTATAATCTCAGCACCAGACACACACAGGCAGGGGAGTTGCAAGTTTTAGGCCAGCTTGAAGCAACATGGCAAGCCCTTGTCTGAAACAGAATCAAACTAGTATTCCACACTCACTTGTCCTTCGACGTCCAGAAGCGATTGGTTTCAGGATCTCTAAGGAAAGCCAGATCTGAGGATGCCCACATCCTTGATCGTGTGTGCATACAACGGAAGACACATCCTTTGTTATACTTGAAATCATCTCTCAATAGTTGTGTTTAATAGAACAGAAAATGTGGTGCAAGTTGTTGGCATTTTCATTGTTTCGGGAATAACAACAGAGAAAAATCTGGACATGTTCATTACAGATAAAATTTCCCCCAAATATTTCCCAGTCTAAGTTAATTAAATTCAGACGATGGAATCCTCAAACATGGGCTGAGTTTAATTTGTAACTTTCTTTTTTTAATGTATATTTTATTTATTATAATTTATTAACATCATATCCCCATTGTTATCCTCTTCTTGTTGTTGTGTTTTTGGTTTTTTTGAGACAGGGTTTCTCTATGTAATCTTGGTTGCCCTGGACTTACTTTGTAGATCAGGCTGGCCTCGAACTCACAACGATCTACCTGCCCCTGCCTCCCAAGTGCTGTGATTAAAGGCATGTGCCACCACGCCTGGCTTATCCTCTTACTCTCATCTTCCCATTCTCACCCTCTCTCTTCTACCTATTCTCCTCCCCTAGACCTCTGATGGGGGGTGGGGCCTCTTACCCCAACAGTCTGGAGACAGGCTGTTAGTTCTCATCAGGATAGCCTGCATCCCCTTCCTCTGTGTGCCCACTAGGCTGTCCTTAAAATGTGCATGGGCCTCCTAAATGGACATTAATATATACACACGGCCCTGATTCTTTAAAACAAGTTTATCTCCTTTTCTATTTTTAGTTTTGTGTGTGTGTGTGTGTGCGCGCGCGCGCGCGCGCGTGCGGACACGCTGAACACTCACAGGTGTGCACGGCCTGTCCCTATTTTAACTTGCCTGGCACCAAATAGTGTGGTTCATTGGCCATCTGCCCACACTGATGGTCTACACCAGTGTTTAAAAACAAACATAGCTTCATCATAGTGTAAATTTTAATCTCAGGACGCTAGGAGCACTGTTCCTTTCAGCCACTATTCTACCTGCTTCAGGTATTGTTTCCACGCCTCTATTCAGAGCTCTCCAAAGATAATAGAATATTCTAGGAACTCGCCTAGTAATTTCCTTTTAGCAGCTAGTGGTGGTAATAGGAGAGCCCCTGGCCCATGGGAACACAGGAAGTGAGGCGAGGCACTTCCTGGTCTGTCTCAGACCTCCACATTTGTTTTTCAAGCAGGTTTAACTAAGTTACAAGCTACCCAGGAGGAGACCTGCTTTTGTCTGTTGTTGTTACAAACCTGTACTAAGTATTTTGGGTTTTGAAATAGGATTTGTGTCTCATAACGGAGCAACAGATATTTCCAATAATTAACCCCCGGAAGAGTGGTAAAGCGCCTGTGTGGCTCTGGTTACTAAGCAAAGGTCAGATTCGGTATCTGTTGAAAACAAGATTTTTGTTCATCAGGCTACTGTGGCGCACACTTGTAATCGCAGCACTTGAGAGGCAAGGGCAGGACCAGCGGCAGTTCAAGACTATCCTCAATACTTTCTATGGTGAGTTTGAGGTCGGCTGGGTTACGTGAGATCCTGCCTTAAGACAGAAACTTCAATTCCTGTATACTAAGCTCTAGTGTGTTTTAGCTTAGAGGGTTTAGGTTCTAAGGAAAACGGGGAGATGACCAAGTCCACACCCCCTGTTTTATGTGGAAGGCTGCTCAGTTAGCACTAGACCATCAGCAAAAGCCCCGTCCACTCCAGGTGTCTATCTATCTAAAGTGGCACTGGACTCATGAGGGGCAGAGGAAGAGGTGCGTACAGTCCTCACCCCATTTCCAGACTCCTGTCTGGATCTGTTTATAAGGCATTGCCAGGCACTAAACTAAAGAACCTCAAAAGGACACAAATGTGGTTGCTGGAACAGTGGTTCTCAACCTGTGGGTCGCGACCCCTTTGGCTAACATTGATCTCCAAAAATATTTACTCATAGGGTAAATTTACTACCTCATGGTGCTAGTAAAATTACAGTTATGAATTAGCAACAAAAATAATTTTATGGTTGGGACCAGCACACCATGAGGAAGGGTATCAAAGGGCCGCAAGTATCAGGAACGTTGAGAACCGCTGAGCTTAGAGACTACTTTAACCTACTACCTAGTTTCAGTACCAGAGGCAATAGCACTTTCAAAAAGCTAACTGGCAGTAAGATCTAATACACACAGAAGTCTTTGAAAGTACAGAGCACTCTCACCACTCACAGTTCTGTGGTGGCTTTTTGAGATATTTGAGGAACACCACTAACCCCCACTTAACCACAAAAATTCATAAAGGTCACATCATAGATAGTAACTCTAATTAGTGTCCATACACACCCCCACACCCGCCCCTGGGGCCTCCACATTACAGCTGTGATCTTTTATACCACACAGTGATGACACAGGTTGCTATCTTCCTTGGCCTTTGTAAGACTGAGACCTCTAGCGAGATCTCTAGTCTATTCCCAGAGTACCCACTAAGAGATGGAGTCTTGTTGTCGATACAAATGCATAGGAATAGGAATTTATTGAGCCATCGTGATGAGGTCTGTCCAGCTCTTTCAAGCTGCAGACCCCGAGAAGCAGAGGCATGGGCCTTTTATAGGTTTTAGACAAAGAAATGAGTTTTGCAGTATGTGATTGGTTGGTATTTGGGCAGAAAAGCTGCAAGCAGGGAGTTACAAGTCTTGGCGTTTGGTGGTTGGATAGTGGGTGGAGGGGCAAGCTGACCTATGGGAAAGATTTGTTGAAGCAGTCACGGGGGCGTTTAGGAACTTTTTCAGTTGGGGAGGGGTAGTGGACATTTTAAACACAGCTGGTTGTCCCTGAGTCCAGCTAGACCCTGAGCACAGATTGAGACCTTGAATCAAGTTGCACTCTTCAAGGTTTTTCCTGTCCCTGCCACACACACACAGTGATCTGATATCTCTCTGTCCTTGGTTCATGCTGGACCCTCTAGAAATTTACATACTTTGGCCTTAATGGGGGTCCATAAGGGGCCTGGTTCCTTCACCTTGGCCACTAAGCTTCCTGAATAATGTCCTCTGGAGCTCATAGAGCACATACTTGGAGAGTGAGTGGGGCAGCAGGTGCTTGGGCTGGGCGCGGTGGTACACACCACTACTCCCAGCATTTGGCGGCAGAGGCAGGTGTATCTCTGTGAGTTTAAGGCTAACCTGGGCTACACAGTGAGACCCTGTATTAAAACTAACTAAAAAATCAGGAGCCACAGTAGAAGCCAGGGGAACGCGTTACTTTCAAGCTTCTTGACTAAAGACATCTCTTATAATAGTGGAAACATAATCATGTCAAAATACAGGAACCAGCTTAGTAAAGATCATTAAAGTATCAACTGTTTACTGTTAATGGTCTATAAGGGATAAAGAGTCAGGTGGGGGTAGGGGGGATGCTCAGTGGGGAAGGGGCTTGCTGCACAGGCACGAGGGCCGGAGTTCCAGTCCCAGTACCCACATGAAAGCTGGGCATGCTGGTGCTGGGAAGGAGGGTGGGTGGAGGCAGGTGGAGCCTTGGGGCTGACCAGCTCGCTGAGCTGAGAGGCAAGCTCCAGGTTCAGTGAGAGAGCCTATTGCAAAAAGTAAGAGGCAAGAGTCATAGGGAAGGATGTTCAAAGTTGACCCTCTGGTTCTGCACGTACATGCAGGGCCAAGCACAACCCCACAATTTGCACATGCATCCTATCCACACACCAAAAAAAAATTTGTTTTTTTAAAAATTTTTTGTTTGTTTTGGTTTTTTGAGACAGGATTTCTCTGTGTATCCCTGGCTGGCCTGCCTGGGACCTGCTTTCTAGACCAGGCTGGCCTCAAAATTACCGAGATCCACTTGCCTCTGTCTCCTGGGATTAAAGGCATGCACCACCACTGCCAGGCTTGAAAACTTTTTTCAAAAGTATCAGGGCATAAGAAAAGCTATGAATAACTGGGAAGAAGCTGGTCAGGGCTTGCGCTGCGTAAAGAGAAACTTCTCCCTGAGTAGGATGGGTCAGTCCAGAGAGTGGCCTGGGCTTTGGCTTCAATGATCTCCACAAACTTGGCTCCAAGGCATACAAATCCCCATTGCTTTCTTTCTTTCTTTCCTTCTTTCTCTCTCTCTTTCTTTCTTTCTTCTGAGAAAGAGTTTCACTGTGTAGCCTTGGCTGTCATGGACTCACTTTGTAGAGCAGGCTGGCCTCGAACTCACAGCTGTCCGCCTGTCTCTGCCTCCCGAGTGCTGGGATTACAGTTGTGTGCCACTGTGCCCGGCTCCCCCACCCCCCATCCCCTGCCACCCCCATTGCTTCCTTGTTGTTCTTGTTTCTTCATTACGTTCTTCCTTCTCCCCTTGTCATCCACTTAGCTATGTCCCTCACAGATCTCAACAAAGGGTATTTACTCTGTGGTACCTTTAAGAACGTCCCTATCTTGAGGGACAACAAGGAAAAACATTCCCAGCTTTCCCTGAGGACGCTGGCTGGATCCAAGCATCTTGACTCACATATGCAGGTTTTTGTTTGTTTGTTTTTTGAGACAGGGTTTCTCTGTCTATCCCTGGTTGTCCTGGATCACACTGTGTAGACCAGGCTGACCTTGAACTGACTGAGATCTGCCTGGCTTTGCCTCCTGAGCGTGCTGGGATTTAAAGGCGTGCACTGGGGCTGGAGAGATGGCTCAGTGGTTAAGAGCACTGCCTGCTCTTCCAAAGGTCCTGAGTTCAGCTCCCAGCAACCATATAGTGGCTCACAACCATCTAGAATGTAATCTGATGCCTTCTTCTGGGCTGTGGACAGAACACTGTATACATAATAAAAAAAAATTAATCTTAAAAAATAATAAATATAGTGTTAGTTGTATGCATATGCTTTTAGGGCTGATAACTTGGTAATCGAAAACCAGTTGGTGGGCTCTTCCCTAGGAGAGCCTACTTCTGTTCTGAGAGTTCCTTTGTTTCCTATAAGTCTTTGTCTCAGGTTGAGGCCCCATGAGATTTCTCCCTTCCATGTTAGCATGCCTATTGGTCATCGTCCCTGCTCAGGTCTATGCTTATGAGGTCTCTGACCTCACAGCTCTTCTGACATGCTCACAGGATCTTAGGAGTGACATGGCTTCAACAAAGACCGTAACTATAATCAATCTGAAGAGGAAAGGGGGTTATTGCAATGTACAGTTCTACTGCACAATCCATCATCAGTCAGTGCAGGAATTCAAGGCAGGAACCGAAGTAGAATCAATGGCTGAGTGCTCCTTACTAGTTTGCTCCCCATAGCTCGCTCAGCCAGCTTTTGTACAGCACCGAAGACCAGCCACCTTGGGGTGGCCAGGAGCTACTGGCTTGTGCTTCCAAACACTACCTTACCCCTGCCCCCTAAATCTGGGTTCCTATGTAAACAAGTCCACTCCAAGTCTCTTGTGGAGCACAGGAGAGAGAACTCCCATGCTCACATCCTTGCTGCTCCTGGTCACTGCTCCCTCTTTCTAATCCTGGCAGTAGGAAGAGGGAGATTTGCATTTAGTTTGAATTTTACCAGCTTGCTTCTACTAAGAGCCACATTAAGGCTAATGACATGGAAAGGAAACAAAACAAAAACAACCAAAGCCAAAGCCCAAACCAAACCACCCCCCCCCATACTCACAAATTGTTGTGATGGTATTGTTCTGCAGTGTTTGTCAAAAATATATGTTGCTTGGGGCTAAAGAGACGGCTCAGCCGGAAGAGGTGCTATGCTGCTTTTGCCGAGGACCCAGGTTCAATTCCTAGGGCCCACACATTGGCTTGAAACCACCCATAGCTCCGGTTCCAGGGGATCCAATGCTTTCTTCTCACAGCTGTAGACACCAGGCAAGCACACGGCACACATGGATGCATGCAGTCAAAACATTCATACATATAAAAAAATATTTTAAATCTAAAAAAATAAAATGTAGTCTGAATCAGTTATAAAAATAGAGGATTCTATTTACTGGAAGTTCTCAAACTTAACTTCATTTTCCTCAAATAAACATAGTTTATAATCTCTAAGGAAAAGTAAGTGCTGAGAGTGAGGTGTTGGGGGAAGGAATAGCTTGAGAGCCCAAGTTCCTGCTATAGCTTTCTCTTTCTTTTAATAGCAAATTCATTCCCTCTCTGCTTTTGGTTTTAGCTGAATACTTAGCTGCCTGTTTAGGGATCATTACAGTGTGGATGCAGTTTGTCCCCATCTGCATATTGAACCCATGTTGAAGTCTGAGTCTCAGTGAAGATGGTGGGATCTTTAAGGGTTAATTAAACCATCGGATCTCCACCCTCAGGGTTAGAGTCATGTCTTTAAGAGACTGGATCATGGATGGGAGTGGGAGGTGTCTGTAGGGATCTGATGACAGAGTGGGTTGTTACAAAGCAGTGGTTCGCAACCTTTCTAATGCTGTGGCCCTTTAATGCAGCTCCTCATGTTGTAGTGACCCCAACCAGAACATTTTCATTGCTACTTCATAACTGTAATTTATGCTACTGCTATGAATCATAGTGTAAATAATCTGGTTTTCTGATGTTCTTAGGTGACCCCTGTGAAGGGTCAGTTGACCCCCAGGTTGAGAACCACTGTTAAAGCAATTGTATCCTGGGTATTGTCTCTTCCCCATGTGCTATTATGTAATACCAAAAAGATGCTGCTGCCATGCTTAGATCCCTCTAGAACTGAATTAATTTTTTTTTTCCTTACAAAGTGCCCAGCCTCGGGTATTTTGTTATAACCACATAAAACAGACAGAGGTGAGGACTCCAGCAGGCTGTAAGCTACTATTGGCCAATAGGAAGTAGGCAGAGGTGACCTTTGTAATTTAAAGTATTTTATTCTAAACCTCTGAGAGGAATCAGTGGTAAATAGAAGGCCAACTGGTCAACCTGGATCTCTGGCTTGCCTGTGGATCTGCTCACCTACAGAAGGTTGCGCTTGAGGTCCTGTGTCTTGTCCTATGGCAGCTTCCTTTGTACCTTAATCTGCACAGCCCTGGGTACATGACTTCATTCCCTGAAGAGCCCCACGGAGGGTTGAGTTGGAGTTATCACAACAAACTAAAAACCACATTTGTGTAATTCAGTAACATTTATTTTACATAAAACAATTTTCAAAGAATACATTTAAAAACCATCTAGATACTGATTTTATAGCATTACAAAAAAATTGAGAGGCACAATTGAAGTATTCAAATAAATTGTGAGGGGTGAAGGTGGGGGCCTGTAACTGCTATCTATGGTGTTCCATGTGACTCCTCGTATAGGAGTCTTTCCATGAGGCAGTAGTGCACTTTGAGTAAATTGAATAAATCACATAAAATATATACTTTTATACAGAAAGTGTTATTGTACTATCACTTTCAATTACTTATAAAAAACTTCATTTTTTGAATTGCACAAAAGTTCTCTTTAAAACCGATAATTCCCAGAAGACAGGGCTTAGAACTATATGTCTAAATAATTCATTACAAATTAATTAGATCTCTATTTCTCCACAGATAAAAACAATCTATGAAGAATTACATCATTTAAGTGGGACATTTAAATTTTTTTTTTCATAGGAAAATAGGTTTATACATTTGTCCCTAGTCAGCTAAGCTTTCTCCCCCTACTTTCAAACAAATCACCGGGTGTTGAGAGGTTTCGTTTGGAGTACCCATCCATGCCACCATAACAATGTGTGTGTGTCCCACCGGCCCATCCTGCCTGTCACTCTGCCGTAGTTTCCAATGATCAAAAAGGCACGTGGCTACATTCTTCACAACAGTTTTGGTCTTAAAAAAAGAAAAAAAATTACACGTTTATATGCAGTGATCTCAATCATGTCTTAAAACAAAAATACTAGGCAAACTCTTTCCTCCCGGCAGGCGGTGCGCGGGCCCACGGCTCCCGGCAGGCACCTCACTTTCCGTAGAACTTCTTGTTGAGAAGGTATATGAGAAGGTTCACGTTTACTTTCACCTTATCGAACATCTTCATCACAGCCACTCCTTCATACTGCATCTGAAGCAGGTCCTGGAACCAGAGAGATGACAGGCCCTCTCGGTGTGACGTCATAGTTAAAAAAAAAAAAAAAAAAACGCGCTAGAAGAATCAATGGCGAGACAGACCCGACTGATCCAATAATCCCAACGGTGCTTTCAGAAACATCAGTATGTTTAAAAATCCAGGCTGAGTCAGGACTCAGAATCCTGAGCCCTAGCCCTGGGGACTTCTCATGTGGTGCAGCTCTGAGGTGAGAGTTGCATTTCAGTTAAGTTCATAAGTAACAGTGAGTGACGCTGTGGCTAGGATGTGGCACTTATGGCACTTAGAGAACGACCGCCCTGCATGGAAGAAAGTGGCCTGAAGGTGGTGAGGGGAGCTGGGGTTCTAATTTGCTGGTACAGAGCTAGTATGTATATATGAGAGGTTCTGGGTTTGAGTTTCAGCAGCAGGGAAAAAAAAAAAAAACTGCATGAAAGAAGATTATTACCCAGTTAATATCAGATGCAATTATCGCCTCAGTCTTACAATTAAAAAGTAACAGTGTGTGTATGTGTGTGTATGCGTGCGTGTGTGCATGCATGTGTGTGCTCGCTAGTGTATGTGTGTGTATGTGTGTGAGCGTGCATGTGTGTGTGTGTGTGTGTGTGTGCACATGCACATGGCATGCACGTAGAGGTCAGAAGAAAACTGGTGAAAGCAGGTTCTCCTTCTACCACTTGAGTTCCGGGAGTTCTCAGGGTTCCGGGAATTCCCCTCAGGCTGTTGGGCTTATGAAGTGCTGTTGTCGGGAACTGTGTAAGGCAAAGAGAGCCACAGGCCCACGTAGGAAACCCCAGCTCACCTGAATATTGAGCTGTACTTTTTCCATCTCAACACCAAGGAATTTGGATCGGACGTCAAAGATGCCCACATCCTCAGTCGCGATGATGTCGAATGTAACGTTCTTAAACCTATTGAAGAGGAGCAGGCAGACACGTGTAATCACAAGCAAACCCTTAGAGAGGAAACTAACAGAGCCTCAGCTTAGGACCAGTGAGCAGGCTGGTGTGAAGATCCTAGGGCAGCCAAACATGCCCCATCTTCTCCTCCTCACTCCATTTCCTGACCGTCCAGTCTGAAGGCCACCGCTGGGATCTCAACAAGATGCTTTTTTTTTTTTTTTTTAAATTACAAAGGAAATAGCAGGTGTGATCCTTGGACATTGACCTATACTGCTGTTGGGGCAGCAGAGTAAACTAGGTGGTAATCTTTACAGAAATTTCGAGAGAGGAAGAGGTGCGTTCTCAGAGCTTGTAGAGTCAGGTTTTGTGGGTCATGCTCTGGAAGAAGGAGGGGGTCAGAGAGGAGGCCAAGGCCGGTGGCTGACTTCTCTTGAGATAAAAGAAGACAGGAGGGGTAGGTATGAGGCTCATGGTCCCTGCAAAGGCAGAAATATGGTGTGGCTACATGCCTGGTCTGCCTGCATGCATGGGGTACCTGCATACTCAGTGTGCCTGCATGCATGGGATGTCTGCATGCCCAGTGTGCCTGCATGCATGGGGTGCCTGCAGGCCCTGTGTGCCTGCTGGAGCCGTGCATCAGTATTTCCCTTAGTCCTTCCACCTTGAATTCACACACTCTGGGCACTCTGTTGTAGGTGGTTCTGACCAGAGGCTGGTTTTGAAATGCAAAGACCTGTTTAGCAATTGTAGGTAACTCTTGCACCAAGATCGAAAGGCAGCCTTTCACACTCACTTCTTGGACTCCCGTTCTCTCAAAGGGACCAAGACAGACCCTGGGATCCAACTAGCGGACAAACCATAGAATGCATAACTTCCGGGTATACATTCTGCTGATCACATCAGCCCAAAGCTGAAAGTTTGAGGGAGTAAGCCTAGTGCTCTGTGATCTAGGCACAAACAAATCCTTCTGAGCAGCCCGGGGGAGCCGAGGCATGCTTAGTCTTGGGTGTGAGCGGAGGACAGGTGTGTTCGCAGAAGACTGGGCAGTACTTACTGGTTGGTTTGAAGGTCATCTATGCCCAGCAGGACGCCTTTGTCATGCAGCTTTGCTGCTGTGTACCTCACAGGCTTCACTCTCTTCATTCCTTTGGGCTCTGCTTTTCCATCCAGTTTAATCGATCTCCGAGAATTTCTGAGCAAATGAGAGAAGAGCAGAGCACCTGCTGTCAAGAAGTTCCAGACAGTGCGGCAGCCATGCACAGAGTGCCCAGGGGGCTGCCCTGGACTGACCCTCCCTGTTTCCTCTCCCGATAGGAGGTGACAATGCTCCCTGTGCTCTGGGATCACTTTCCTAAGTGACTGAAGTTGGTGTTTAAATAAAAAGTATGTTGTGTTTGCAGGCACAGTATCTTATAAGGCACAGCAGGTAATCCTGGAGTAATTACATCAACTTTAACTTTCTGTTCCAAAGTGAAGGTATTAATAAAACTTCCTTAATTTAGTAAACACTACTTGGCCAGCCTCATTCCAAATATATACTTCATACATACTATGTTCCAAATATATACTTTATACATATCACTTTGTATTTTCCAAAATGAACAGTTTCATGGTGCTTTGAAATTAACACATTCCTTTGCTTTTCATCCCATTTAAGCTTTCCTAGCACTACTCCTAATCCCATGTTAAACATGAGGAACTAGAGACCACACACTGCACGAGAGCCTTAGAACCCACACCAGTGCCACAGAGCTTGTGGCTTAAAGTTGCTGTGACAGCCATGTGAAGCCAAACCACAAGCAATCATTTTCTACTGAATGTTTGCTTGGTTGGTTTCTTCTTCTCAGGTAGATTGTTAAAGAAGATATGCATAGCGCCCAAGCAAACGTATTAAGAATGGGCCTGAGCCGGGCGATGAGGAGGACACTGTCTCCCTTCTTCAGACTTCCCGAGAGGAGTCCCATTGATCTTCCTACACAGTATTGTTTCCTCCTGCTTTTTCTGCAGACAGAGGTTATCTGAAAAGACTGTATCACACATTTAAGTGGCTAATTAAAATTTAATCAGCATTGATCCAGTCTAGGGATAAGAATAATTATCAGCAAAGAATAGTCACTGAGAGTCTGGCCTATGGTATCAATAATGACTTTTTAAAAAATCAGCAAGGAATTTTATTTTTATTATTTATTTATTTATTTATTTATTTATTTTTTGGTTTTTGCGAGACAGGGTTTCTCTGTGTAGCCTTGGCTGTCCTGGACTCTCCATAGACCAGGCTGGCCTCGAACTCCCAGCGATCCGCCTGCCTCTGCCTCCCGAGTGCTGGGATTAAAGGCGTGCGCCACCACGCCCGGCTCAACAAGGTATTTTAAATGATTAGATTTTAAATCATTGCTGGGCCTGATGGTGCACACCTTTAATCCCAGACTTGGGAAACAGAGACAGGTGGATCTCTGTAAGTTCAAGGCCAGCCTGGTCTACAAAGAGAGTTTCAGGACAGCCAGGGATGTTGCACAGAGAAACCCTGTCTCAAAATAAATAAATAAATAAATAAATAAATAATTTAAAAAATCATTAAGTTGTTCTGTGCAATTAGAAAATACCTGACTTATCAAACACTATCAGATAAAATCATTAACATTCACAAATCCTGTTAACATACATGTGCTGGATAGTTTTATGTCCACTTGTCTCGATCTGAAGTCCTTTGAGACCTTAAAGTCAATTTAAAGCCCACCGAGGGAGGCTCAATTGAGAAAATGCCTGCATAAAATCGGGCTGTTGGCAAGCCTGTAGGGCATTTTCTTATTAGTGACTGACGGGAACCCACTGTGTGTGGTGCCATCCTTAGCCTGGTGGTCCTGGGTTCTATTACAAAGTAGGCAGCGAACCGGGTGGTGGTGGCGCATGCCTTTAATCCCAGCACTTGGGAGGCAGAGGCAGGCGGATCACTGTGAGTTCGAGGCCAGCCTGGTCTACAAAGTGAATCCAGGACAGCCAAGGCTACACAGAGAAACTTTGTCTCAAAAAAAAAACAAAGCGAAACAAACAAACAAAAAAACCCAAAACAAAGTAGGCAGAGAAAGTCATGTGGAGCAAGCCAGTAAGTAGCATCCCTCCGTGGCCTCAGCATCAGCTCCTGTCTCAGTGAGGCACTGATTAGGACATGTAAGCCAGGAGGAAGACTCTTTCCTCCGCGGGCTGCTCTGTTCATGGTCCTTGTCAGGCACAGAAGCCGAATGCGAACGGAACGGTTCCAAACAAGCCTGTGCCACCACCAGTGCTCCCGTTGCTTCCAACGAATCATGACCTTGTGAGTGAGCATGTGGGTGATCTGAACTTACTTTCTTTTTAGGTTGTCTACACAAGTCTTGATGTAGGTGTCGTAATAATTAATTTGGTCTTCATAAAATGCTGCCTTCTTATTAAGTGCGTTCAGAGTCTGCTGAAGCTTCGACAGTTCAGCTTTCCGGAGCTTGCGGTAGAGCCTTTGATTTCGAATATCCTGAAACAAGCGAAGGCTATAATGACGGGCTGAAGCGAGGCTTGCTCAGGGAGTCTGATACTTTAGAAGAAGAAAAGTAAGCAGCAGGGCCATCGTATACCTGCTGAGTCTAGTTTATCTCAGGCACCTTATTATATATATTAACCCAACACAACAAGTTATTATCGCTTTCTGCTATGGTTTATTTTAAAACAGTTACTACAGGCTCCCCCCCCCCCCCCCAATGAGAGAAGTGGGTGGGTGAGATGCCTCATTCAGTAACAGGCTTTCATGAGGATTTGATTTCAGATTCCCAATACCCACATCGAAGCTAGGCATGATGGTTCACATGTGTAACCCCAGAGCTGGGGCAGAGATGGGAGGGAGGGGGGCTTGGGGGCAGGACAGGAACAGGGAGACCTTGCGGGGGAGCCTCACTGGCCAGCCAGTTAGTTAGCTGAAACCACCATGAGATTCAGGTTCAGTGAGCTACTGTCTCAAAACACAAGACAGCGAGCTATAAAGAATGACAGCCAATGCTGGCCCCTGGCTCTCACATATCTACTCATAGAAGAGTATACAACACACACACACACACACACACACACACACACACACACACTTACACTTCACAGACCCCCCCACCCCCCGCCTCCCCAAGCCAAAAATGTAATGTGAGAATCACCAAATAGTTTAAGGGGCGGGGGGAGGGGGGGGGGAAGAGGCACAAAAGCTTGCGATGTATCTCTCAGTTGGCACAGTGCTTTGCTTAACAGCAGGGATGAAACCCTGGGGCCCGTCTCTAGCAGTAAATTAGGCACGATGGTGCACACTTGAGGCAGAGGCAAGCTGGTCAGAAGTTCAAAGCCTTCCTGGACTAGATAGGAGCTAAAGAGCAGCCTGGAATGCAGGAAACTGTCTCCAAGTCAGGAAAGAGAAAAAGCACAAAGAAAACACCAGCGAGAGAAATGTGATTTCTACAGACTGCTTTGAACTTTCCTCTTTGAAGGCTATTTTAAGCCAAAAAAAAAAAAAAAAAAAAAAGTTATGTTTACCTGTTACGTCACTTTAGTGATGGGTTCTCATGACCTACAGTGACTCAAAACTGAAAACCACCACAACTGACTAGGGTCTCCACTTCTATGGTTCCCACACTGCGGGTCTGAATAAATAAGGACTGAAAATATGGAGGAAAAAGAAAACTGTCTTTGTAATGAGCGTATTTAGCTCTTTCTCCTATTACTCCCTAAGCAGCATAGTTGTACCACATACTTATGCAGCATTTAGATTGTATTTGGAATTGTACGTCCCTAGATAATACACAGGGAGATGACACACACTTGCTGGTCCAGCCACCTCAGAGGCCGAGTCAGGACGATCACTTGAAGCCGGGAGTGAGTCAGTCTTGGCAGCACAGTGAGAGACACCACTTCATTTGACTTTTCAGTAAGATGCACACAGGAGGGTGGGGATGGCTCCTATGCAAATATGATGCCTTTCATATGAGAGAGTTGAGCATTCATGGACTCTGGTTTATTTGCTGGAATCCTAAACCCAATTTCCTCCATTAAGCAAGAAATGACTATCCTTAGATTTAAATAGAGTTTCTAGAATACAGTTGTCGGGTTTTTGTTTGTTTGTTTGTTTTTGCCTTCTTGCTTATAGATTTTCTTTTCTTTTTTTGTTTTTTGAGACAGGGTTTCTCTGTGTAGCCTTGGCTGTCCTAGACTCGCTTTATAGACTAGGCTGGCCTAGAACTCACAAAGATCCTCCTGCCTCTGCCTCCTGAGTGCTGGGATTACAGGCGTGTGCCACCACACCCGGTTTTTGCCTTTTGCTTATAGATTATGAGAGTTGTATTAAAATTAAACCTGCAGATCTAGGTTTAAGAAGTCACTCAGTGAAGGCTAGGGGGATTTCTCAGTAGGCAAAAGTGCTTGCCATGCAAGCCTAATGACTCAAGCTTAATGCCCAGAATCTAGATAAAAGGTCAGATGTGGTGGCACGCATCTGTAGTTGTAGCATTCTTGCAGTGAGATGGAAGGTGGTAACAAGAGCTGGCTGGCTAGCCCGGAGTATTCTGCACAGCAGAGAGAAAGTCTGCCTCAGAAAGGTGAGGGTTGTGACCGCACAGAGGTTGTCTCCTGACCTCCACACATATACTGCAGTACATATGTGCTGACAGTTGGACACACACACACACACACACATTTTCTCTCTCTCAATAAAAATAATTTAAAAATGGAGCCTGTTTAACACTATCTTTTCTTTGTGAAAATATTAAAACTGATTGTTTCAGGAATTCAAAGGTATATTCTCCAATCCTTTCTGAAACAAAAATTCATTACTAAACGGAGTCTTCCCATTGATGGCAAATAGCATTGATTTCTCTATTTCATATTATCAAAGAGGAATATTCTCCTAGTCAGGGCAGAGGAAGAACCTTCTGTTAAAAGTGGCCATAATTTTCTAGGGAAGAATCAAACTTTGCATTTTCTCCAGGGGATGACAATGTAGATTTTTCTATAATTATTTAACTGCCTTTAAGCTCAGACCCACATTAATGTATACATTTGAATCAAAAGAATGAAATGTGCTTTTTACCCAAATATGTCCTTCCTTATCCTCAACAAACAGATCTCAACCACTTCCTGGGTTTTCTTGCACAAAGTTGTACTCACTTTCCCAGGAAATTCTCAAGTACAAAATGTGAGATGAAACAAAACAAAACAAAAAACGCCCAAAAAACCAAAACCTCATAAACCTTTAAGTGTGAGCTGCAGCAAGGCTAAACTGCTTAAAATCGAGTTCTCGGAGACACATAGCTACCATCTCTATGGCAGCTCTTAAGAGCAATTGGGCTGTATGACAATTAGCAGTGAAGAAAAAAATATTTCCCAAAGTGTCATAAAACAAGCCAGCAAGCAAGGAAAAGATGAAAACAAACAAGCAAATAAAAAACCCAAACCAGGTAGGCCTGACACTCCCAGAGTATTTACCCTGGTGTGTCTCAACTCTCCTGGAGGGTGCGTGCATGTGCGTGTGTGCACGTGTGTGCATGCGTGTGTGTGTGTGTGTGTGTGTGTGTGTGTGTGTGTGTGTGTATGCGCGCGCGTGCTCCATCTATTCCTTATAAAAGCCATGGTCTCTTTGAAACCTTTAGAAATCCTGAACACTGGGGGCTGGAGAGATGGCTCAGAGGTTAAGAGCACTGACTGCTCTTTCAGAGGTCCTGAGTTCAATTCCCAGCAACCACATGGTGGCTCACAACCATCTATAATGTGATCTGATGCCCTCTTCTGGCCTGCAGGTGCACATGCAGGCAAAGCACTGTATACATAATCATAAATAAATATTCTTAAAAAAAGAAAAGAAATCCAGAACACTAAGGAAAACAGGAACCAGGTATGCACCCACGAGTCCCTCATGTCATCCCACAGGATGCCCAGCGCGTGCCAGCACATGTCTACATGAAAAAAGGAAGAATAATATGTCTAGGCACCTTGGCAATCTCGTTGAGAATGTCTTGGTATTTATTTTTGGATGACACGAGTCCGGTCTGCTCCAAGGTCCGCAGATTCCTCTGGATCTTCCTCTTCTTCTGCTCAAGAGGCAGGTATGCGTCTTCCATCATGGCTTGGTTCTGCTTCCCTTCTTCTGGGGCCCTGGCGTCCACAAGGGCACGGCTCTCCATGTCTTTGGTGTGTTCTAGTTCCTAAAAAGAGAATATCAAGACGTCACCTTTCCCCTAAATCCCTCCATGTCACAAGTCCAAGTCTAAAGTTCAGCACCTGAATGTGCTCCTTATGGGTGTTGAAGGACGCCCTGGAAGGAAAATCATTTCCACTTAAACAACAACAACAAAACAAACAAACAACAAAATCAAAACTAAACACAGAAGTGAACCTGGGCTTAATCTGGCCAAAATTCAAAGGTGTTACATTTCTTGCCAACTATAACCATTACTTTGTAATTCCCTGGTTGAAGGATGTCAATTTCTGGGTAGCCCAGTTGAGAGAATTAAAAGCAGATTTTGTACAAATGTGGGGCTCTGAGAGCCCACTGAAGTTTCACAAACCAGCCAGGCTGACAGAGGCTCATAGACCATTTAATAGTGAGGCAGCCAGAGTGCTTCATTCTTGCCGCAGAGTCACTCTCACCCAGCAAACTCGGTGGAGTTTCTTTGAGGCACAGGGGTAAAGATGTCCCTGCAGACGACAGTTCCTAAACCCGCGGTGTGCACACACACGAATGCTAACTAGCCAGCCTGTCCAAGACCACGGGAACACAAGGAGACTGAGCGTGTTGTATTTCACCGTACAAGACAATCGATGCCACAGGTCAATTCTATGACACAATTGTTACTAGAGTAATATTGTCACGGGGTACACAGGGCACAGAAATGGCTTACTGGGTCACCAGTAAACAGCAGTAGAATCAGAAGCCAATGTACTTCATTTGTGTCAGACACTACTGCATCCATTTAGCATGTCTTCTGTTCTCATTTAGCCCAGAAAGATTTCTAAGAGTCCACAGTCACAAGCTCAGGGGCACGGAGGTGTACAAGAGCCCAGATGTCTGTGCATGGTCTCTGTCACTTATGATACATTTAGGAAAAATTGAAATAATCAGAGCTAAAAAAAAAAAAAAATTCTTTATCTTAAATCGGCATATTTATATTTTCAGATTGCTTTAAAACATTCACCCATTTACACATATAAGATGGCCTGAAGTTTTGATTCTTTCAAAATTAAATTTGGATACAGAATGATCTCTTGGTAATTGTTACTTTAAGAAAAGGAAAATTATGAGCACTCCCATTAGGAAGTAATTAGATAATTCCGTTAACTTGATTAGGGAGTGGCAGTTATTGGAACTAAAATCATAACACTGAGATTAAATGGTTTATTTCAGAAAGAACTGAATAATGTTTTTTTTTTTCCCTTTTGTTGTTGCTGTAACAGCCCAGTCTGGCCTTGAACTCTTGACCTTTCTGCCAAGTGCTGGGCTGCATCCCCACGCCCAACTTTGCTTGTTTGTTTGTTTGGTTTTTTTTTTTTGAGTCAGGGTCTTACTTTGTAACTTTGGCTATCCTGAAACTATGTAGGTCAGGCTAGCCTCAAATCTACAGAGCTCAGCCTGTCTCTGCCTCCCAAGAATAGGGATTAAAGACACATCACACTAATCCAGTTTAGTGATGCATCCTAAAAGATGTCAGCAAAATGTTTAGCCTCAGACTGTCGTGAAACCTGAGTCATTTATGGCAATGTAAGGGCACTTGGACACCACGGTCTTGGACATTCATTTTGGGCACACTTGGAAGACACCTTTGATTGTGTGAGACGCCTCTCTTCTAAGTTAGCAAATAATTAACAGGGATTTTTGACATCTTGTCAAAGAGAACTATTTCTTCTATGATTTACTGAATGGCAAAGCTTACGGTCCACATCTCTAGGCTCTGAAAGGTGCAGATCTGGTGCAGATTCCTACTGTGCGGGGGGTGGTGGTGGGGAACACCCAGAGCACATTCGAGAGAAGATTTTCTACGTCTCTCCCACTAACATTCCATGTGGGCTTCAGGTATGAATACACTCTGTTGTCTACAGTAAGGGACTTCAGACATACATGTTCCCCTATGTAACCGTGAATATTTGGCGCAAAGGCCAAGGACACCGCCATTTATCTATTAACTTGTTATTATTGTACAAGGAAGGACAAGTCACCTGTTGCTCGGTTGCTGGGGTCTCTAAGATTTCAATCAGTGTGCTCCCTGGCTGGTTCCGGGTCACATCGATGATCAGCTTTTTGGTCCTTACAAAAGAGAAAAAGGAGACGGATGTTTAGACAGCACTTTTGATGCACAAAAAAATCTGTTTCACTCACATGAATACATAAAACAGCCTCAACGATGATGCCCTAAAGTCAAGTGTTCTTGCTCAAAAATCCTAAAAGCCTGCAAACGCCCGATAAGCAAAGTCTGGGCTTCGTATGCTTAACGCAGTAAGATTAGTCGCTCGGTAACGTAACACAAATATGTCCTAAGATTTTTTTTTTTCTGCATTTAAGACAGATTACTTTTTGAAGGGCAGCAGGGACAAGTGGTGCAGATATAGCCTGCTGCTGTAAAGGACATAGGAAGGTCTCCCTAAGTGACTTCTGAGCCTGTGGACACACCATTAACTAAATTGCTGCTTTTCCTGCATGGAGAGAGGTAGAAGACAGTGCGAAGGCCAGTGGAAACAGAAGTTCCTCGTGGCTGCAGAAGCTTTGGGCTTTTGGTGAGCCTGAGAGTTCAAGGACACAGGAGACTAGGAGATAGGGCCGTGTTGGTGCTGCACGGAAGACAGGAGAACCGTTCCGGACAAGTTCAGGGCTTGGCAAACCACCCTGGAAGTGCTGAACCATATGTTCTTCCACACGTGCTCTTTAGCAACTGGCTGTCCCATCTAATTAGGGGTTGGGTTATGTAATTACAACGAAGGTGAGGGGCTAGGGATGTGCCTCTGTAGACCGAGTGCGTGCGAGGCCCTAAATAATTCAATCCCCTACACTACTGACACCACACAGCAACGAGGAAGAAAGAAAGGCAAAGCATTCATATTTGATCATTGTCACGTATGGTGGGAAGTCTCTAATTTGGAAGAGGCTCCTTTCCAAAGGACAGTAGCTGATGGACAACACACGGGTCAGACCTGCAGTTTCACTGTTACCACAGCCCCGCCGCTACCCCCCCCCCCCCCCCCCCCCGCCGGATTTCAATTCTGTCAGAGAGAATGAATTTCTTCCTTCACCACAGCAGGAAATGTTCATGAACTGGAAGTGAAAATAAAAGTCACTTTCTGAAGCATCAGAGGGGTGGCTCCAGAGTCAGTTCCAGTCAACCCTAAATGTGAGGAGACTTTAGAAATGGAGAAAAGCCAGGCAGTGGGGGCGCACACCTTTAATCTCAGCACTCGGGAGGCAGAGGCAGGTGGGTCCCGGTGAGTTCGAGGCCAGCCTGGTCAACAGTGCCAGTCCAGGACAGCCAAGGCTACACAGAGAAACCCTGTCTCGAAAAACCAAAAAAGAAATGGGGTAAGATCCAGTATACCAGCTGCAAACATTTCCTGTTTATCTCAAGCCCTTGCAAGGAGAGTGGACATGGCAGATGGTTTCCTTTTCTTCCTGGTCCCTGGTCTCTGGAGAGCAAAATCTCCTCTAGCCCAGTGACCCTTGCCTGCTGGGGGATTTTCAGACTGTCTGAGAATGCATAGCTAAAGAGTCCAGGGAGTCAAAGGTGGGCAGCACAGCTAATTATAGCCCTGTGGAGGATGGCACTGTTCCTGAGGCAGCCACGGCTCAGGAAGCTGCATGTCCTTCCCACACATGCACCCCAGCTTCCTCCAGTCACCATCAGGAACGGATCAGACAGAAACATTATTATGAGTCCCGAGAGAGATTCAGTTAGTATATAGCCAGAGCTGGCCCTGGATTTGAGATCCTAAGTTTTTGGATTGCAGGTATGTTCCCCCATGCCTGGCTTTACGTGACTTAAAAAAAAAAAATGTCAACAGTGAGTTATTCTTAATTAAAATAACATCCTGGGAGCTATATGCGGCTAATTAGCAAATATGTGACCTCATTTATACCCGCCTCCGTCAGACAGAAAATTGTTTATTTGTTCATGAGTTGCTGAAGGACAAATTACACAAATAGCCTTCCGCCTTTGGAATTCTAGATGATGTCAGGCCTGTGGACATCTTTGCCAAAGTTCGTTTACCTTCACAGTCTATATCTAAGTCAGCACCTGCTTTGAGGGCAGGGACCTCAACTCCCTCTCCCTATTGTGCGCTCTAGGGTTACAGGCATTATGGTTTGGCAGATGAGAGGCCACCTGGCATTCCCCCCCTAATGCCCCTCCCCACAGTTCCTGTCACTTATAAGCGGCACCCGTCAGTGCAAATTACATAATCCTTATAAGGGTTTTGTTTTGTTTTAATTCTTCAAATGGAGACAGTGTGACAAAAGGACATCATGTAAAAGCCCTGCGTGTCGCAGTCTACCAGATGGCGAGGAGCACTCCTGTGACCATGAGAGCTATGCTCCCTAAGATGGCAGCCACTGGCCGTCAAGTACCACTGAGCACCTGAAACATGGCTGGACCAGGTAGATGGACCTGAGTGTAGGACACACACTCTAAGTTAAAAACTTAGGAGGGGGAAGAATGGACAATGCCTCCTTAACAATCTCTTCTATTAATTAAAAAAAATTATTAATTTATTCATATTACCTCTCAATTGTTATCCCATCCCTTGTATCCTCCCATTCTTCCCTCCCTCCCATTTTCCCCTTACTCCCCTCCCCCATGACTGTGACTGAGGAGGACCTCCTCCCCCTGTATATGCTCATAGGGTATCAAGTCTCTTCTTGGTAGCCTGCTATTCTTCCTCTGAGTGCCACCAGGCCTCCCCATCCAGGGACATGGTCAAATATGGGGCACCTGAGTTCATGTAAAAGTCAGACCCCACTCTCCACTCAACTGTGAAGAATGTCCTGTCCATTGGCTAGATCTGGGTAGGGGTTCCTGGTTTACTGCATGTATTGTCCTTGGCTGGTGCCATAGTTTGAGCAGGACCCCTGGGCCCAGATCTGTCTTCCATTCATTTCTTATAGAAATGAAAATATTTCTGACACATTGAGTTGAAATAGAACATATTATTAGACAATATCAGCTCCCAACAAAAACATATCGACATAGGAATGTGGTGACAGATCTGTCAGTAACCGACTGCATATGGCATCCATGTATTGAAATGTCATACTACATTCTAAAAACAGGAACAATCATCACGTGTCATTTAAAAAATGTGTACAATAAACACTGGGAAAGTGAAAGACAAGAAATGATTTTGCCTGATTCTTTTTAGAATGAGACTTTTAGAAGATTTAAGGTTCCATGTGTGGATCCTATTAAAAAAATTTTTTTTGAAAGTGCAATAGTCAAACATTCCATTCTTCAAGCGGAAACTAGCAGTCTGAAGACCTAGTTAGTCATAGGCCCCCAGCACAAAGAGGACTTTGGATGACAGCCCACTGTCTGAATCACAAATGGGACAACACAGAGCTCCGAGGCTTAAAGGGGAGACCGAGCTCACACTCTGTTTTCTAGCATTGGAGACACAAGGCAAGCTTCTCTTTCTGCATTTACCCACAGCCCCTCATCATCCTGGGGAGCTACCTGTGTCTCCCACCATCTCTACCTCCTGTTTGTGCTGTGGATGAAACAAACACACTAAGCATGTCCTCTACTGTGTCACAGCCCAGGTCACCCTCCCCCCTTCCTCTAGCACCTTCCCATGGAAAGCCCTGAGGGTTTTAAGCCTTTGCAGAGTGGCATCTACACAGAGTTCACATTTTGGCTCATAGTTAGTCACCAATGACCTTGGCAACGTGCCCTCCTCACACAGTGCAAGCGAACTTTCTAGCTGTGTTTAGCTGCATACTGTATCTCAGCCTGTATAGTGTAGAGGAATTTTAATTCATAACATGGCTGCTCTGGCAAGAGATCACATCCAAAGACCTAGGTCTGTGGGATCTGACTGGAATACGGACACACCTTAAATCCCAGGAAACAGAGGCCAGCAGATCTCTGAGTTCAAGGCCAGCCTGGTATAGAGCAAATTTCAGGTAAAGAAAAGCTTAGGTCCAGGTGTGGTGGTGTATGCCTTTAATCCCAGCACTCAAGAGACAGAGGCAGGCAGATCTCTGAGTTCTAGTCACTTCTGTTGAATCAGTGAGTTGAGAGGCAGTGCAGAGGAGTTGAGTTTGTGGCAGTTCAGCGCATGGAATTTAGATGCGGTTTTACTGGGGCAGTTTTCCAGAGACAGGTGGAAGACAGAACAAGATAGAACGAGCCAGAGAATGAGAAGGAGCCTGAAGATTAGAACAGATTGCTAGAGTTAGTCTGCAGCCAAGCAGAGCAATTCAGTGAGAAACTGAGAAAACAGCTTGAGTCAGTCAGATTGGAGAGGGATTTGAGGCAGAACAGCTGAGTTGAGCCAGCCAACCAGAGGTAAGAAAGAACTAGAAAGGGTTCTAGTTTATTCAGCAGTGAGTCTCAGAGGCTGAAAGCAATTCTAGGCCTAGATTAGATTGTATGGAGGCTAGAAGCTTCCAGAACTAACTAGGCCTAGGTTTGCAGATGGAGGCAATAAGCCTCGGAGACAACAATCACATCAGGCAAATAAAAGTTACTTCAACAGTATAGTGTTTAGCCATCTGTAAGCCAGGCTCATCCAAACACAAAGAGGCCTCTAACTCTGGGAAATAATAATGAGATCCATTGGGAAGTTTACTCATCAGAAACTAGAGCAGAGAGCACATTAAAGGCTCCTTGGGGTTGCTCACTACATGCGTGGCTGTTTTCTGTGCCCAAGGTTGACAAGGAATTGGTGCCTGGGGAAGTTCAGAAACACTTGGTAGTGTTTAAAATTGTGGTATTATCAGTACATATTTTTGGCAGTGGACTTCAATCATCACCCCTGCCCCTGAGCCCTCCAGCCAGGGGAAACCAAAGGTGAGGGAACGGTCCCAGCAGGATAGATAATGGCCATTCAAACTGAATCATGGGAAAGGAGAAAAATTCTTAAGAGATGACAATGTGGGCACCAGAGCAACTAAGTAGAATTGAAAACCACAAATGCCGGCTCAAGTTAAGCACATAGTTCTGTGAAAAAGCAAGCTGAACATATTTCAAGATGAATCATAAGTCATAACAAGTTCTTTATAGTCTATAGGCTGTTGAGCTCACAGGATGGTCTCAGCCCTCCCTGCCATTTTCTACGAGGATAACGCCAGGATGACACCTTGCTGAGTCTACGACTGATGCATGACACTTTGAAGCAGTGATCCTTTGTCATCTAAAGCTCCTCCACAACAGGCTTGGTTGTTTAACACAGAATGCATGGAAGCATTGGAGAAATGTTCACTGCCCAGAGGAGGCCCAGGGGAATTCGCGTTTCTTCCTATGCCAGCATATGCACTTTGTGTACCTTGCACATCCATCTGTCACTCCCCTTTGTCTCAGACAGATGAGACAGGGCCACTGCCCTGCTGCAGTTTTCATTCGTGTTTTTTCTAGAGGCTACACAGGGCAGGCCCTGTGCCCTTAGGGATTGCAAAAAAACCTGTTGTGATTAAGAGTGTAGGCTCTGGAGGACTTAAAATGATCTGGGTTTAATTCTTCTTCCAGTTAACTGGCGTGTTGCCCAGGGAAAGGTTTACATCTGTTTCTATCTGTCTTGACCTTAGTGTCCTCATCTGGGAACTTCTAATGGTAACATCCACTCTCAGGGGTTCCTGAGAGTACTGTAAATACACACTTACTCTCTCCTCTCCTCCCTCTCTGCACCCGTGATGTTCTCTCTCCTTCCTTCCCTCTTTCCTCCTCCATCCTTCTCTTCTTGTGGGTTGGTTTTTTTCCCCCTTTCTTACTAATACCCTTTTCTACTTTAATTATTTTATTATTTTGTGTGTATAAGGGTTTTGCCTGCATGTATGACTGTGCAACACATGCATGCCTGGTGCCTTTGGAGTTTGGAAGAGGGCCCCAGACCCCCGAGACTATAGATGGTTGTGAGCTGCCATGTAGGTGGCTGTGAATCAAAACCACGCCTATAATCCCAGCACTCGGGAGGCAGAGGCAGGCAGATCGTTGTGAGTTCAAGGTCATCCTGGTCTACAAAGTGACTCTAGGACAGCCAAGGCTAACACAGAGAGGCCTTATCTCGAAAAACCAAAACCAAACCAAAACCAAAACAAAAACAAAAAACCCAAAAACAAAACAAAACCAAAAATGAAAACAAAACAATTCCTTTGCAAGTGTAGTAAGTGCTCTTAACTGCTGAGCCACCTCTTCATCCCCAATGTCCTCCTCTATACAAACTTTTATATAAATATGAGATGTAAAATATTTGCAAATCACATATATGCTAATACATACATATATATATATATGTTGAACCAAGGAACAACAATGCTTTCACTTAAAACTAGGTAAAGGGTGATTGTTTTCCGTACTGGGAACTGAGGGACACATGAATGCCAGGAAAGCACTAGCACTGAGCCCTTAACATGAGCAAAACGACTTAGGTGGGTAGTCTACAGAGGTGATATGCAGCTGCTCGGGAAGCATGTGAAAAGGTGTGCAGCATCACTAGTGAATGGAGAATTACAAACCAAATGCACTGGGCAATACTCCTCTGCCTCCACTGAGATGACTAGTCCTGAGAGAAGGAAAGGGGGATGTGAAGAACGTGGAGAAAAGTTTGGAACCCTTGTAGTTTGTGAAGGAACGTGAGATGGTGTGGCCACTGTGGAAAACAATTTGGTGGGCCACTAAAAAAAAATTATACGGAGGATTCCCATCTGAGCCAGCAAGCCTATGCTCAGGTATGGAGCCAAAAGAAGTGAAAAGAGGTGTTTAAACAGAAACATATACCTGAATGTATATAATAGCGCTATAGTCACGATATCTAAAAGGTGGAAACAACTCAAATGTCTATGAGCAGATGAATCAACAAACAAAGATACATCCAGCTCTTGAATATTATCCAGTCACAGGAAGGAATAAAATACAGATGCATGCTATAACACGGCACCTCCAAAACATTACATGGGTAAAGCAACCAGGCACAGAGAACTATATGTTATATGATCCCAATTACATAAAACATCTAGAATAGGTAACATCATAGAGACAGAAGGCACACTAGTGATGCCAAGGGCAGACTTGAGCAAGCTAAAAATACATATTCGGGAAGTTGACAGTGTTGATGGTTGTATCATATTGTGAATGTCCTAAAATGTCACGAGTTGTACACTCTATGTGTGTGTGTGTGGTGTGTGTAGGTGTTTGTTTGTTTGTTTTTTTAAAGACAATGTTTCTCTGTGTAGCTGGCCTGGACTCACTTTGTAGACCACCCTGGCTTTGGACTCACAGAGATCTTCCTGCCTCTGCCTCCCAGGTGCTGGGATTAAAGGCATGTGCTGGATATATCTCAGAACCACTGGCCAGCTCCATACAGCACGGTCACAAAAGGAGACAGCACAAGCTGGCAGGATGCACTGGGGAGCTGGAGTCTGCAGCACACGCCCAGGCTGGGTAAGGTGGCAGTACTTCGCAGACCCATCCCTTCCCACACATGTCTGACTTTTATGGTTTTGTTTGTGAAATGTGAATTCCAAGAATGTGCTGAACGGTGGAGACTGCTGTCTCTAGTCAGTGAGCATGCATGTGCTCTTCAGATGATTTCAGACTACAAGAGACCCAAGCTGTGATTCCCTCTCACCAGTAGATGTTAAGAGTTGACAGCACTGAGAAGTCGGCATCCAAACAACAGACAGAACCAATTAAGAGGAAATGTCTTCCCATTACTTATAAGGACAGAGCTTAGGTGCTCGTGGGAGACTTGGCCTGATTTCATTTGCATGGCAGAACTGCACCATCTGCCTTTCCGGTTATCTGGAGAATTGGCTGTTGCACAGAGGAAGTCAGAGGGCATACTTCTCCTTCCGCCTTTTTCTCCCTGCTCTGTCCTGAGCTGTCAGAAAGTTCAGAATCACTTGGTCCTCAATTGTACAGGGCTGTCCCTGGCCTTGCCTTACAGCTGTGCTGTGCTCTCCACAGCCACCCTCAAGCCCTGGAGGGGAGAAACCCTGCTGGCCTCCTGACTGCTGGGGCTCAGCCCCAAGCCATTCATGGGCTTCTCAGGTGAATGAATGGTACCTTCCACGATCTGACAACAAAATAAATAGACACCACCAGAGCAGCACAGATCCCAGCACGGCATACCTCAGAGGCTTTGTGGCATTTACACAGTGGTTGAATATCTGGGGAAAATCAAGAGAGATGAACACTTTCTGAGGTACATGAGTGCTGGGGCTTTTGTCTGGGATACAGAACTCAGTGTGTGTGTGTGTAGGCCTTGAGTTCTGTGGTGTTTGGCGAGCATGAGCTTTCGATGTGCGTTGCTTTCATTTATTGTGTTTGGTGGAGAATCTTCTTCCTACTCTTCCTGTAGGAGAATGATAGGGCACAGGCATGAGGAATCATACAGTGCATGTTTTAAATGCGGATGCTTCATTGAAGTCTTTGAGGGTGAGAGGAGTAAGACCCTATTGCCCAAGGAACTACATAGAACATGAAAGCCTAGAACACGGATCATAGAACACGGGAAGACCCAGCTGGTATCGCACACCACCAGAAGAGAAAACTCATCATTATTGTTATTGTGCTGCGCACCCGGTGAGCTCTGCTAATGTCCAGCCTGGCAAGCCGTTCTCACTGGTGAGATAATGATATGAATGCTGTGGGAATAACCAACTCCTTTAGTAGATTTAAGGTCTACTCCACAAGATGGAGCCTGCATTTGGTAACATTGGGCCAAGGACCTCTGGACAGACAGGTCCTAGGCCCTAGGCAAGAACTGATGATAGCTATTCTGCTGAATAGACACAGTATTCGATAAGCTTCTAGTGACCTATCTAGAAGCTTCTAGATTGAAGCATCTCTCAACCTTTGTCAGAGAAGCTTGTTTATAGTAGAAGAGGCTCAACACAGCGACCCCCAGCTGAGGATGGTATAGAGGATAAGAGACTATGTTCAGCAGTAAATGAAACCTATATAATGCACCACCTCAGGGTGCTGGTCTGAATAGGTATGTCCCCCATAGTCTTATGTATGTGAACACTTGACCTACAGGGCGTGGCACTATCAGGAGGTATGGCCTTGTTGGAGTAGGTGTGGCTTTGTTGGAGGAAGTGTCAGGAAGTGTCACTGGGTGTGGGGGAGGGTTTTGAGGTCTCTCAGATGCTCAGGCTACGCCCAGTGTGGCGCACAGTCTCTCCTCGACGCCTGAGGAACAAGATGTAGACCTCTCAGCTCTGTCTCCAGCACTGTGTCGGCCTGGACGCTGCCATGCTTCCCGCCATGATGATAATGGACTGAAAAACCTCTTTCTTTATAAGAGTTGCTGTGGTCATGGTGTCTCTTCACAGCAGTGAAACCCTGACTAAAACACTCTGTGATCATTGGGGGTGAGGTGATAGGAAGAGTGTAAGAACCAGATGCAGAGGACGGCCGCAAGGAAACAGCATCTTCTAGAAAGAGCAGTGCATGTAAGCGCACAGTGGTTGTCCCAACACGCACAAGACCCGACTAAGCCCCAACCAGACAACATTCAGCGTGGAGAGGTCAGCTGGGCACAAAGTTCTACCCCTGGCTGAGGAGCTGTCAGCAACTGCTAGCTACTGGGGGAGGAAGGGTCAGCACACTCCAGGGGAAGACCACACTTTCTAGAATATTTGGGCAGCACAAATTGGCTTTGATGAGAGGGAGGGAAAAAAAAAAAGGATACAGAGTCAAGTGGGAAGAGAACAGAGGGATGGATCTGGAAAGAGTGGGGTGAGACAATGAATATAATTGAATCGTATATAAAATTCTCAAACAACTAATAAAATATATGTTAAAAGAGAAGCTCAGCATAGCTAGTCAATGCTGGTGAACCCACCCAGGATTCGTTTCATAAGAAAGGACAATAAACCCAGCAGCAGTCTGTCATGTGTGACCCGTTCTTACACTGTGGTTTTATATTAAAAATAAAATTGGATTAGCAGTGTTTTCTTGTTAATCTTTCAACCACTCGGAAACGCATACTCAAGTAAACCACTCGATTCTTTCAAGGAATCTAATTATGACACGCAACACTAAAAACCAAGGCTGACTTTGCAGGCTATTCTGCTATTTAGTTTCCTCCCAAGTGATGAAGGGTCCCTTACCTGCTGGTTTGATGGATACATACAATGCATTTCGATATTTACCTAGTACTTTTAATGGTACAGCCTGCTGAGGCTTAGCCCCACTTGTGTCTGCATGGCTCAGGTCATGCTGTTGGAGGCATGAAACGTTAACTCCCATACTTACTTTATCATGAGACTTCTGCCATCCACAGCCTCGCCATCCTTGATGTCATACTTGCTTGTCAAGGAAAGGGAAATCTCAGTTTTTGAGAGCTGATTTAGTGTGTTTTCTTTGTTAGGGTCATTGGGGTCAACTGCTCCTTCCCCTGTAAGGAAAAAAAAGAAAACAGTGTTATTTTTCCAGCCCATGCCTGTGGCGACTGCCTCATACTACAAGATAAGGGTTCTAAGGCTCCTCAGCAATTAGGAGATTTATGGGCCTCATAAAGCCTGCATACTCTACGACATCTGAGGTGGATTTTAAAGTATTGGATCAAAACATTAAAATAACATGGGACATAAATATTCACAAGAGAATGAATGAAAAAATAACTCTGAGTAAAAGGAACTTTTAGAAGACACAGAAAGGACTGCCATATTTGGACAGGTTCACCTTTCATATTTTCTTTCTTTGTGAAACATATTAAGTCCTTTTCATTGTCTCTAAGCCTTACCCTCAGGAAGAACAAACTGTTTTGTAACCCAAGATGCAAGACATGACAGAATTTTGGGGTCCTGGGGCCCTTGCACACATTAAACAGGTGATTTTCCACATAGCAACCCTCTGGCCTTGAGCTCATGAGGTCTTATTGTGTAAGCAGAGGTGAAGGAGCGAACTGATTTTCCCTTTGCCACCGAGCGTCATTTGCAGATAGTTTCTTGGTTAGAAAGGAACTCTTGTCTACCTCCTCCTCTCAGTACTGGGACCCCGGCTTGAACCTGTGCAGGCCTTGTGTGCAGTGCCACAGTCTCTGTGAGTTCATATGTGTATCAGTCCTGTTGCGTTGGAGTGTGGAGTCCCTGTTCCCTTGGAGTTGACTACCGTCTCTGGCTCTTAAAAATCTTCTGCCGTTTCCCCATAGATCCCCGAGGCTTGAGGGGAGGACTTCAATCAGGACATCCCATCAGGACCAAGAGCTTCCAAGTCTCCCACTCTCTGCACATTGCTGATCTGGGGGTCTCTGGGTTAGTTGCCATCTACTGCAAGGCGATCAGCTCTCCTCTCCAGTGGAGTCTCACTGGGTATATTAACCACCCTTCAGGGCACAGGAGTCACTGGCCAACACAAAATGAACTCAACAGTAGGTTTTTAGGTTTTTTTTGGTCTCATATTGCTTTGTTTGAGTTTTATTTATTTAGGGGTGTGTGTGTGTGTGTGTGTGTGTGTGTGTGTGTGTTGGGGGAGATTGTGTATTTGTTTTTCTTTCTTTTTTAAAGACTGAGAAAGAACACAAGGTTGGGCGGGTAGGGAGGTGAAGCGGCTACGGGATCAGTGCTGGAGGGGAGGAAGACATGATCAAAATATATTGCATGAAAAGTTGTCTTCCAAAAAATAAAAATGAGAGAGAGAGAGACAGAGAGAGAGAGACAGACAGACAGACAGACCGACAGACAGACAATGGAAGTTATTATCCTTTAAATGAGCAGCCAGGGCTCGGACAAGCTCTCACCGAGAAAGGACTCCACGGTGGGCACGTCCCCCAGCGACTCCAGCAGCTCATTCAGCAGGTCACTCTTTTCAGTGGCGATGGCGTCCTGATGCTCCAGCAAGAGCTGTGTACACAGACCACAACAAACACAGAGGCAGAAGTCAGTGCCCGCGGCCAGGCAGACCCACAGGCCGAGCCCCCGCCGCCATGCAGACCCACAGGGGGAGTCCCCGCGGCCATGCAGACCCACAGCACCCCCACCCCAGTTCTAGTTTCTCAATATTTGACCCAATATTGCTTACTGATTTTTTTTTTTCTAAAAAGATTTTAGGTATCCTATCAGGATACGAGTGTTGGTTGCTTCCCTCTGTTGCAGGAGTTGGATGGTGGATAAGGAGTTTGCTGTGGGATTGTGTCTCCTCACAATGCGAGAGGCTCCACCCAGGAAGTCTCTCCAACATGACTGCCCAAGCACGGGGATGAACGAGGACCGACACCAGTATACATGCCAGAGTGGATGGGGGAAGCCACGGGGCCTCCACCCGACACAAAGAACTACAGGCAACTAAGGAATGCTTAGAACAGGAGAAATGGTCTGTGGGGAACAGCCCATATATGCACATATGTGCATTCAGTAACAATTAAAGGGAAAAAAAAAAAAAAAAAAGAGGCTCTGAATTTGAAAGAGAGCAAGGAGGGCTATTTGGGAAGGTTTAAAGGGAAGAAAGAGAAAAAGTCTTGAATTTTGTTATAAGCTCAAAATACAAAACGTTTATAACAACAATTTTATTTTTATTTTTAGTTGTGTTTATGTGTATCATGTGTGGGTTTGTACATGTGCCACAGTGTCTGCATAAGCCAGAAGAAAGAATGTGATCTCTGGGGGGCTGGAACTTGAGGCCGTTGCGAGCTGCCGGATGTGGGTGCTGGGAACTGAACTTGGGTCCTCCGCAAGAGCAGTTCCTAGCCACCGAGCCCTCTCTCCAGCTTTGCTTACAAATTAAGCACAGCTCTGCCGGTTATCAAGGTTGTAGCCATACACACAACTTTACCTTTTGTCTCATAGGGAAAAGCCAGTGGCACATTAAGAAAGTGTAGCCAGGGCTGGGGATGTAGCTCACTTGAGTGCTTGCCCACCATGCCTGAAGCCCTGGGGTTGATCTCATGCACTGTAGTAACTGTGTGTGGTGGCACAAGCCTATAATCCCAGCACAGGAGATGCGGAGGCAGGAGAATCAGAAAGGATCCAAAATTCAAGGCCGTTGGAAGGTTTGAGGCCAGCCTAGGCAACATGAGACCATATGAGCAAGAAAACTGCCAGTGGGAAAGGGGTATGTAAAATTCTTCTCAGCACAGTCTTGCGTTGTATGCCTAGCCACTGTGCTTCCCACAGCCGTCACAGCGAACGGGGGAAAGATTAGAAAGTTTGGCAGAAGTTCCTCACCAACCAGTGGCAGCAACTGGAAAGATATGTGCATGTATATCTTCAGAGACAAATTATGTAGTGCCAGAATATTACAGTGCTCTTTTTCTCCCTCTCAGAACATTCAAGCTTTTGGGGCTGGAGAGATGGCGCAACGGTTAAGAGTACTGACTACTCTTCCAAAGGTTCTGAGTTCAATTCCCAGCAACCACATGCTGGCTCACAACCATTTATAATGAGATTTGGTGCCCTCTTCTGGCCTGCAGGTGTACATGCAGGCAGAATACTGTGTACATAATGATAAGTAAATCTTAAAAAAAAAAAAAAAAAGAATATTACAATGTTTCCCCACCATGTAGATGCCAGCAACCAGACTCTTGTCCTCTTCTGCAAGAGCAGCAAGTGCTCTTAACCGCTGAGCCGTTCTCCAGCAATCCACAGCCCCCTTTAAGCCCAAACCAAAGCATGGATTCTGTGGACTGAACTCCGGTCCCACTGAACCGCTTCCCAATAACCCTTCCCTGCTTTTTTTTTTTGTTTTTTCGAGACAGGGTTCTACATTCTTCCCGTGCCCGCCAACATTCATTCTTTTTAGTTTTCCTCCCCAAATAGCAGGCCTGCAGTGAGTCTGAGATGGGCTCTTATTTTGACTTTGATTTAGCTTTCTTCTACCATTAGTGATGTGGAGTTTTTCATGTGCTTATGGACCACTGGTATAGGAACGGTGAGCCTCAGTCTTTGGCTCATTTTCCCATCAAGTCTTTTGACTGCTGTCAAGTTGCACGAATTCTTCTGTACCTTGCAAATACTTTCTCCTGTTGCACAGGCTGCCTCTTTGCTGTGCCCTTTGATACCTGGCTCTCATGTTAAAAATGGATTATTTGAGCTGGGTGTGGTGGTGTAGGCCTTTAGTCCCAGCATATGAGGCGGGGGAGTGTGACTCTACATGAGTAGAGAAACCCTGTCACACACACACACATACACACACACAGAGAGACAGAGAGATAGAGAGAGACAGAGACAGAGAGAGACAGAGAGAACAAAATAACAAACAGAAACTGCATTCTGGATGCAAAATCCTTAGCAAATATAAGACTGCAATTACTTTTTTCTTACTCTTTTAGCTGCAATTTTAATTTTTTGATGGCACTATTCAAAACACAATAACTGTCAACTTTGGTGAAGTTTATTTCTTTTTGTTGACTTTTGAGTATTTTGTGTCATATCTATAAATTCACAGCCTATTCCGGGGTCATGAAGATTTATTCCTATGTTTTATTCCAAGAATTTTATAGCTTTTGTTTTGACATTAAACTCTGTGATTAATTTTGAGACAGTTTCCTTTTCTGATGCAGTTTGAGGAAGGGGTCCAGCTTTATTCCTTGGCATGTGGATTTGAAGTTATCCTAGCATTGCATTGTGAAAAACAGTATTCTTTTCAAAATAGTTTAGCCTTTAATTGAATGGATTAACAATAAATTTGAGGGGTTATTTTTAGACCATAAATCCTTATTATCCTTTCTTTGGTCAATTTAACCCAACTCCTTAATCTGTAAAATCTATGAAAGGCTGTTTAATTATTTTTGAGACAGTGTCTCTCCGGGTAGTCTTGGCTGGCCTGGAACTCACTATGTAGACCAGGTTGGACTTGAACTAACAGTGATCCACCTCTCGAGTGCTGGGATTAAAGGTGGCTTCATCTGAAGGGTTGTTTAATGCTTAATTTTCTAAGCAGTTCCCTAACATGTGCCAATCCTGAGGGCAAGGACAACTTCTTTCTTCTTTTTCTCTCTTCTTTTTTTTCTCCTCCTTTTCTTCTTCCTTCTTCCTTCTTCTTCTTCTTCTTCTTCTTCTTCTTCTTCTTCTTCCTTCTTCTTCTTCTTCTCTTCCTCCTCCTCCTTTTTTAAAAAGTAATATTTTGCTCTGTAGTGCAGGCTAGCCGGGCACTTGCTATGTAACTCAGCCTTAAACTCACAGCAATTCTCCTGCTTCAGCCTTTCTAGGGCTGGGGTTATAGCATGTATCACCACACCAGGAGCTAACTGGATTTTTAGCTGAGGAGTAGTAACCTCAGACGCAGAGCTTCAAGGCCCGGGAGTGAATGCATCTAATCCGTGTTCATTGTACTTATTTTCTTAAAGGGTCTCGTGTGGTGCAGGTTGGTCTTGAACTCGGTATGCAGCCTGACAAGCTTCTGATCCTCCTGCCTCCACTTCCCTGAGCACTGAGGTCACACACGTGTGCCTCCACAATCCACTTCTGCAATGCTGGAGCTCTGAGGGTGCCAGGCAAGTATGGCCAATGGAGCTGGGGCCCCCAGCCCCATGACATTTATTTTCTTCTAAAGTTTCTCTTTGTGGCAGGGAATGCTAATGTCTCATGATAGACATATTTAGCTTTGAAGCAGAAGAGTATGTATCGCTCTTTTAAAAGTGAATGGATTAAAAGAAAGGCACTGACAGATAGTCTAAAGACCAAGTGGCAGGCAGAATCTTGAAAGGTGCCCCCCTCCCCCTTTGTGGGGGAGTTAGAAAAGAAAATCCACAGGGTGATAAATTTATGTCCGAGTTCTCCTTGGAGACAGGCTAGCTGATTTGGCTGCTATCTATCTCTGAAATGGAGGATTTATTATAGGTGGCCAGTGTCTACCCTCTATGCTGTTCATTAAAGAATCTAAATAATTTCCTGAAGACGTCTATCTTACAGAGCTGGTGCTGCAGCTGTTTCTCACAGGGCCAGGAGCACGCACACAGCCAGGGGCTTGGCAGGTCACACAGCTGATGGGTTGTGTCTGCCGCAGACGCCTCCGCGCTCAGACAGCAGACAGGACGGACTCTGCTGTGACGCACTGTCCTGGTACATCTGCTCCCAATCCAGTACAAAGAAACTTTAAGTCACTCACCAGCCCTTTCCCAGGACTTTGCTCTGTTTTCAATTCTCATTAGCACAGGAACGGATTATTTCTCTTTAATGCCCAGCAGTGTGAATGAACACAGTCACATTTTTCTCTCTGCCACCAGTGAGAAAGAAACTCACTCTCAAAGGGAACGGTCCCACTATTTCTGCATGACCAAGATGACCATGTTTATTTGCAATGGATACTGTGCCATCAGAGGGTCAAATGGGTCAGAACTTGTTCTGCTTGTTCATTACAGAGTTATTTCTGGAAGCAATTCATTGCTGGACAGCTTTGTTATTGATCTAGGCAATCTACAGAATGGAGGTTGGTGGGCTCACTCAATTGGTACCTATTGAGAGCTTGTGGCAAATATCAGACAGGCTCCCTGTTCCAACCTTGCAATAACAAAGTCAAAACTGGGCCCGTCTTTTCTCCAAACCCACATTCCAGCTATGAAAGTGCTTAATGATGAACGCTGGGTTTTTCAAGCAGCCAGTTTGCCCCAAGTCTAGGTAGCCTGAGGTGTTGGGGTCTGACTTTTGAAAGGTGGGTGTTTGTGGTGCAGTCCCCAGTGGTGAGTACAGTCCAAAGCTAGGTTTATTCTTCACTGAAATGTCTAGACTTCTAGAACTTTGGTGTGGACCTGAGTCCCCTGGGATCACTAGGATGCACGTTTGGATCTGGGTGGTCTTGGGTGGGGGTACATTTCTAAACCACGCCCAGGACCCTGTTTTAACTAGCAAAGTTAAAAATTGTTCATGAAAATGTTCCTTTCCAAAACCTAATTCCAAGCGGAGCATGATGGCTCATGTCTGTAATCCTACCACTGGGGAAGCCAGCATTGTCTTAACCTGCCCCCCCCCCAAAAAAACCCCAAGTAAATAAATAATATTCTGGCTGAATTAGGTGATGATGTGGTACTGTACAGTGGTGCACACTGGAGGCGGAAGCAGAAGGATCTAGAAGGTACTGTGTAGTGGTGCACACTGGAGGCGGAAGCAGAAGGATCTAGAAGGTACTGTGTAGTGGTGCACACTGGAGGCGGAAGCAGGAGGATCTAGAAGGTACTGTGTAGTGGTGCACACTGGAGGCGGAAGCAGGAGGATCTAGAAGGTACTGTGTAGTGGTGCACACTGGAGGCGGAAGCAGGAGGATCTAGAATTTGAATTCAGTTAGAGCTAGCAAGTGACAGTCTTGTCTTGAAAAAGACAATAAAAATTCCACAAACCAAAACTTAATTCCAATTGCATTTGAAAGAAAAAAAAAAAAAAAAAAAAGGTTCCAATTAGCAACACAACATCTAGTGCCTGGCTTCTCTTCACGGTAAATGAAGGAAAGCCACCCAAGGCTTCCCAGTTCCTTCCTGACGTCACTGTGGAGTGCTGATGGCTGACTGGGATGTTTGCAGAACGAGACACAGGCACTGTGACACAGCACAGACTGAAATTCTAAGAAACCTGGTTTTAGGACAATAGCAGCCATCCTGCAGGAGGAAGGGTGCTTATCTGCCGGCATAAGCCGTTTCCCACCCCTCCCCTTCACTTCACTTGGTGACCCCTTGGCTAAGATTAAGGGATGTATATTCAGCATCGAGAGAGAGAGAGAGAGAGAGAGAGAGAGAGAGAGAGAGAGAGAGAGAGAGAGAGAGAGAGAGAGAGAGAGAGAGAGAACAGTCTCCATTCCCAGGAAATGGCTGCAAAAGTTGAAAGTGCTCCTAAAAGGGGCAGAAGCGGGGGTGGGGGGGGTGTCTAGGCAGCACAGCTCTGGTGGGCGAGGGAATCATTGGCTTGTGTGCTGGTTCTGGGTTTATACTGTAGCTGTGCCATCTTGCATCGCAAAGGTTCACTGTCTTGTTTGGGAAGGGGTTTTCTTTCTTTCTTTCTTTTAAAAATTTTATTTAATTTTAATTTATATGCATTGGTGTGAGGGTGCCAGATCTTGGAGTTACAGACAGTTGTGAGCTGCCATGTGGGTGCTGGGAATTGAACCCGGGTCCTTTGGAAGAGCAGGCAGTGCTGTTAACCACTGAGCCATCTCTCCAACCCACGGGAAGGGTTTTTCTAAGGTCTAAGAGTCAGGAAGGAATTATTGGAGAAGCTCAGTGGGCTTAAACATGGGCACACAGGAGCACAGGCAAGCGCTGCTGGGACCAGGCACTTTCCAGTGACTTGACACATGCTCTGGGGCCAAGACCCACTTACTAAATGTGTATTGATGATTTCTTCGATTGAGATATAAATGACTGGTTTGCTGACGGTCACCAAGTCTGTGTATTTGTCCATATTAAACTTCTCTTCGGGTTCATGGACATCGCATGCTTCCTGGAAATATTTCCTAAAAATAGGGAAAAAGGGTGTTAAGATAGAGCCAGATCTGTAAGTGGAACAGCATCACAGATAAGTTCTGAAAAGCTGGTTAGAGCCTGTCCTCCACCCCAACCCTGGGGGCACTTGTCAAAGCTTCCTGCGGGGTGGTTCTTCATGGTGCTGCTTGCCCATGTTTCTGGATGCTGGACCTCAAACTGGTCTTCAAACAGGATGAGAGATAAGGTGGGCCTTGGCCCTGTGACCCAGGATCATCAAATCATGGGTGGGGTTCCTTTGTTACAATTTTAAACAGGACCTCTGAAGTTTCAATGAAAATGCTAAGATGTAGCAGCTCTGGTGGGTAAGCGAATCCCTCCCCCTCCACCAACCGGTTTAAACCAGGCCTTTTCTGTCTTGCAGTGCAAAGGTTAACTGTCTTGCTTGGGAAGGGCTTTTCTAAGGTTCAAGAGTCAGGGAGAAATTATGGGAGAAGGTTAATGGGCACAGGAGCACAGGCCAGACCTGCTGGGACCAGGCACTTTGCTGTCTGATCCACTGGGGTTGGGGAGGTGGCCCAGAGTGTGAAACACAGCACCAGGGTTGTATGTTAAGCATCCACATAAAAAAATTCAAGTGTCCTAATCCCAGCACTGTGGGAGGCAGAGGCAGGCTGATCGCTGTGAGTTCGAAGCCAGCCTGGTCTACAAAGTAAGTCTAGGACAGCCAAGGCTACACAGAGAAACACTGTCTCAAATACTAAGCCAAACCAAACCAAAAAAACCTGGGTGTGGAGGCATATGCCGGAAACTGCGCTGCTGGGGAGGAAGGCAGACACAGACAGATTGTGGGGCTCATTAATGAGCTAGCTAAGCCAAATTGATGAGCTCCAAATTCAGCGAGAGGTTACATCTCAAAAATAAAGTAGAAGGTGACAGGAAAAGACACCTGATGACAACCTCTTTTTCCACATGCATGTGCATGGGTATGCACATGCACACACCAATACGCACACACGTTTAACACACACACACACATGTAAATGACTCTATGTATGTGTGTGTTTGTAGAGAATATAACTCCCAAACCAATTCAGTAAATTGGTTACCTTAAACGACACAGGCTCCCAGGTCTACAACACCTCACCACCCTTCGAAGCTTCTGGTAACAGTTTGACAAAAATGGGAGCTAAGCCACCTCCTCCTTACTAAATCCAAGCAGTGTTTCAGCTACAAATACAAATGTGGAAAAAATGCCATAGGGCTCAGACTCTATTAAGTATCATGTAAACTGGCGCTAATGAAGACGGAGGTGAAAAACAGCCAAGAGTCTGTGATGATAGTTTAGAAGCCTTCATAGGTATGCCCAAGAGACCTCTGCCCAACTGTGTGTGTGTGTGTGTATAATATATGTGTGTAATATATATGTGTGTCATATGTATGTGTAAATGTAATATATATGCATGTATTATATATGTGTACAAAATTATATATCTATATATTGTATGTGTTATATATGTGTCTATAATTATATGAAAATATATATATCACGTAGGTATAATATATATAAATATGTGTGTATACTATGTGATAATTATATATATGTGAAACTATATGCATGTATGTATGTAACTATATAGGCATATATTGTATGTAGCACATATATGCATGTGTGAATAATTATACGTGTGCATATATTATACGTGTATAACTATATATGTATATATACATTGTATGTAATATAGGTATATATGTATGCTATATGTGTAGAACATGTATGTAGCTATGTATGTGTACGTATATTATGTGCATGTAATATGTGTGTATATAATTATATGTATACGTATATATTATACGTGTATAATATATGTGTGTATTTTATTCTATACAATTTTAAGTGTTTCTTATGCCTGATTTTATCTACGACACTTTATCTCTGCACTGAGCTGACTTCTCCTGGCCCTGTGTTTCGGGGTGTCATGCTCCCCAGTGGCAGGAGGGTCTTCCTGAGAGGTCTTGCATATAATTGTCGTAGGGTGCTGAGGAACGAAAAGCATAAGTTACCAGACTAAGCATGAGCGAAAGGGGCAAAGGATACATTCAGGAGGATAATCCTGGAAAACAGGAGACTGACAGGGATAACTTTAAAAAGGAGCCCAGCGTGCTAATGCACACCTTAATTCCTAGCAATTGTAAGGCAGAGGCCAGCCTGGGCTACAGAGTGAGTTCCAGGACAGCCAGGGCTACATAAGGAGACCCTGTCTCAAACAAACAAATGAAGGGAAGGGAAGGCCTCAGGGCATTTAAGAGTCTGTGAGGAACGTGGGAAACACACCGTTGCTTTTAGCTAGTGAGAAGAACTCAAATTGTCAGCTGGAGAAATCGAAACTTCCCACAGTGAGAGGATTTGGGGCGACTGTCCCCTAAATGGCAGATTCCGCAGAGAGACGTGAGTCAGCAGTTAAGCTGTGAGCCCAGAGGAAACTGAAGAACAGGAAGTCCCTCTCCAAGTGAGGATGACAGAGGTCACACTGATGTCACGTAAATTCTATAATCTACTGCAGACAAGAGAGTAAACACAAGCCAGGATGGACATGTCTGTTCAGAGCTTCCAGGTGCACAAGTGACCACCAGGAGCAGCTCGCTCCTCCTCTGTCCTCAAGGAATGATTAGTGACAGAATTAAGAGAGAGAAACAGAGGCGATAGAATTAACTCTTATGTACGCAATGAAGAAAGGCTTAAGGATAGGGCCGAGCATGCTCACACAGGATCATCTATAAATACACAAGCTGGGGTTTCCCCAACCTTCCAAAGGAAACA
Source organism: Acomys russatus (assembly GCF_903995435.1). Classification (NCBI taxonomy): domain Eukaryota; kingdom Metazoa; phylum Chordata; class Mammalia; order Rodentia; family Muridae; genus Acomys; species Acomys russatus. The sequence continues at coordinate 16,787,712 of NC_067166.1, forward strand.
CATCATTTCTTTCCATTGTTGCAGATAAGGCAGATTCTTCCCAATTGGAAAACAATTTGGTGGTGGTGGTGGGAAATAGTTACATTCTTAAGTTCCACAAAACAAATCAGTTCTTTTGAGTGTTTTCTTCTAAATACTGTGAGTGTGTTCCACACGGGGGAGAAGGCTTCGTCACAAACACAAATCCTAAACAGGAAGGACCCAGCACAGCGGGATGGCGGGGGCGGGGCGGGAACAGTGGGCCTGAGTGAGCTTGCCTGTCCTTTCCCATCCTTCTCCCAATGGCAGCTGCTGGGAGGCACGCAGCCGCGTGGGGCACCTGTTCTCCTCCACGGCCTTGGTCCCTATGTACAGAACACGCCATTCCTGGCCATCTTCCCGCACGGCCCTTTAAAAGAAACGGATCTTCTCACCTGAATTCCTGATAGGTCTCTGATAAATAATTGTTCATCGATGACAGATGCTCGTTCTCTCCCTCAAACAGCTTGTTGGAGGCTGCGTGCTGAAGAACCTTAGCCACAGAGCCCAGGTTTCTCCTTTGGTCAGAGTTGATCTGACCTCCGGCCGTCATGTCAATGATGTCAAAGCCATCTGGGGCCACGATGGCTGGGTTCATGTATCGGTAGTACAGGAGGTTTCCAACAATCTGCACAAGGAAAAAGGTCATTTTCAAGAGATAAATGATCTCTGGTTGCTTTTTAAATATATGTTTATTTTTTTACACATTTACATTTCCCAAGAGAGGGGGCTATTTTTAAACACGAATCTTCTTTTTTAGCATTAAAAGTTTTGAGAATTAGCCGGGCGGTGGTGGCGCACGCCTTTAGTCCCAGCACTTGGGAGGCAGAGGCAGGCAGATTGCTGTGAGTTCGAGGCCAGCCTGGTCTACAAAGTGAGTCCAGGACAGCCAAGACTACACAGAGGAGCCCTGTCTCAGAAAAACCAAAATAGAAAAAAAAAAAAATTAAAAAAAAAAAAAAAAGAATTATACTATTTATTTCGTGTGTATGTATGTATACATGTCATGGTGCACATGTAGAAGTCAGAGGATAACTTGTGGAAGTTGCTTCTCTTTTTCTACCCTGTGGGTCCTAAGGATTGAGCTTAGGGTTGGTAGCCTTGGTGGCAAATATCTTTACCCACTGAACCATCTCACCAGCCCTTGACATGACTCTTTTACAAAGGACTACAGAGGTGAACAGAACCATACACACAGTTCTTTCCAGTGAAAAATAGCCTTGTGGCCCTCAAATGTTCTAACACAGAGAGTTGCAACAGTGCCTACAAGTTTTCAGATTAGCCTCCAGAGACAATAATCTCAACAGTCATTAAACACAGAAGATCTATGTTTATAGTCACACACGAGGAAGACTGTCACACAACCGTCCGTTGCCAGTTCTGGCTCAGAACCCCCAGAGAAGCTGTGGTGAGGTCGCCCTTGAGAGTCTACCTTTAACAGCTCTTCTTCTGTAGCATCGGGGAATTTCTCACGGATCGAGTTCTTCAGGACTTTGGCTATATACCTCAATCCGTAACTACACGTGGAACAGATGACAAAAGAAAATAATGGAAAAAGGCTAAGTGAGCGAGAAGCACAGCAATTGTCCCAGTCAACCAAAGCTCGGCAGTTTTCCTAAAAATTCAACATAAAGTGAGATGCAATGGAACCACGGGGCGGACGCTAACACCTGAAGTGCTGTCTGTGGCCATGATGGGGGGGAGTGCCTCCTCATCAGAGGGTAAGGATGAGTTAAAATCATCTGTGTAGGCCACCTTGTATATCTGGCTTGCCTATTTGTTTGTTAGTTCTGAGATAGGGTCTTGGTATATAGTCCAGTCTGGTCTCATATTCATGACCATCACTCCTGGTTCTAGAACACAGTGTTAAGTAGCAAACACAACACAAGAGAATCCCTGACTTTCCCTCGGGGGGCTTAGGTCCTATTCCAAGAACTTCAGCAGAGGCAGCTGAAGTCGCTATGACTCAACTTACGGCAGCAGATCGAGGGAAGAGATGATAGAAGCCAGAACTTTGTCGGTGACCTTCCTCAGGTTTTCAATAGATGCTTCCAGTTTATTCTTCACCTCCGGGTACGTCAGGGCTTGCTCTGTGGTCACGTCGTAAGGCAGCTTGCTGAAATGCGACAAGAGTTTAGGCACTGAGGTACACATCTGAGCACCAGGGTCCCGCCAGCTGGCTCAGCAGTTGAGCTCTGTGGGATGAGCTGGAGGTTGCCCAGGAATCCAGCAACACGGATTTGCTAAGTAAGACACACACAGTGCACCTTTGGCTACTGATGAATCAGGAAGGACTCTAAGCATCCCTCTTAGCTTTAATGGAAAAATAAAGAATGGGCCAGGTTATGTAGACTCAGCTAACACACCCTCCCTTCCCGCTTCCTCCCTCCCCTTTTTTCCTGCTGTGATTGAACCCACGGCCATGTGCATGATATGCAAATGCTTTACGAATGACTTACAACCTCAACCCCCATTTCTTTTTTTCCCCAAGTTTCTGGTAGAGGGTCTTACACAGTTCAGGCTGGCCTTAAACTTACTTATGCAGGTGAATATCTCAGCTACTTTTCTGTTTCTGTGACAAAACACCATGACCAAGACAACTTTAAAAAGAAATGATTTAATTTGGGGCTTATGGTTTGTTTTAAAGCTCATGGCAGGAAGCATGGCAGCAGGCAGGCAATGGCACTGGGGCAGTAACTGAGAGCTTAATACCAGATCCACAGGCAGAAAGCAGAGATAGTCCACTGGGAATGGAACGGGCTTTTGAAACCTCAAAGCCTGTCCCCAAGTGACACACCTCTTCCAACAAGGCCACACCTCCAGATCCTTCCCGAAAAGTTCTACCAACTAGGGATGAAGAATTTAACTATATGAATCCACTGGGACCTTTCTTTTTCAAGCCATCACAGTAAGGCTAGCCTTAAACTTCTTCATACCCCTATCACCCAAGTGTTTGAATTATAGGTGTGTTTCATCATGCCTGGCTTTTTTTTAATTTTAAATTTAAAAATTTTTTATGTAATAAAAATTGAATGTGTACATTATAGTAAAAAAAAAAAACAAAAAAACCCAAAAAAACCCAAAGCTACATATAAGCAAATAGCATGATGCAGAGATAACTCATTTCCTATCTTAGCAAATAGCTTTCCAAGCCTTCTGTGTATATGTGTATAAGCTGCACACACACTTGAGTGCAAGGAAAATTGTGTACATCCGAATCCCTTGAAATATTAGGTGTGTACATATATATGACCAATCTTTTAAAAAAGAAAATGGCTTATTGTACTGATGTATAAAAGAAAGATATATCATGAACATATCTCCAGTGTCAATAAATACAACTGTAGTGATATTCTGGAATTTTTGGCTTCTTAAAAAAAAAAAAACACAGAAATGGGCTGGAGAGATGGCTCAGAGGTTAAGAGCACTGGCTGCTCTTTCAGAGGTCCTGAGTTCAATTCCCAGTAACCACATGGTGCCTCAAAACCATCTATAATGACTCCTCTTTTGACCTGTGGGTGTACATGCAGGCATAACACTTGTATACATAATAAGTAAATAAATCTTTTTTAAAAAACGGAAAACACAGAAATATCCTAAGAATAAGCTTTCATTTTAATCCCAGGTGTGGGATATGGGGCTGCTTCAGATTGTCCATGGCAGATGACTATGACTTGCCTTGCGCTCTGGTGGGGGCATGATTTTGCCAGCCGCAGATGGTGTCTGTGATTGTGCGACTTTTGGAATTCTGGGGACCTTTCAGGGCTATGTAAGTGCTAGGTACCCAAGAGACGGGGTGGGTTGTTGGTTGGTTGTTTTTGGATTGCTAAGTAGTCATGTGCAAAAAAAGAAGCAAGAAGAAGAAATGAGATGTGCTGGTGGTAAAGATCAATGCCCCTAACCAGCAGGAGTCGTCTGATGATGTCTCCCCCTTTCTGACCCCTGACTTTATTCAGGGAGCCCTTTCCTTTCCTCTCTATCCCTTTCCCCCTCTCTTATCTAGGGTTAAAGGGTTGAAAGGGTGGAGAAGGGTAGAAGAAAGAAGAACCCACAAAGTAGCTAAGATGGCTACACACACTACCACTACACCACCACGCCACATAGGTACCTGCTCCTTTACACGGTATAGAAGTATTTACTAAGTAAAACCCCAAAGTAAATATTTTGAATTTCATGATTTCTCCCTTTGACGAACAGCGCTATGATAACCGCCCAGATAACTTCTCTGTGCATCTTCATTTCTTCGCAAGCATCCTTTTGTAGGAAAACGAAAACTTGGACCACTTAGATCACAAACTACCCCCAGAGGAAGCCAAGACCACCTGGACCATCGCTGCTTACAGTTACTCATGAGGAAACAGACACAGGGCTTTGGGTCTAGATTTAGAAACACAAAGAACAAACAGGAAAGGGACTGTAGGAGTTGAGAGTTTGTAGGAGTTGAGACTGGGATCAATTATTTCTGAAATGTGAAAAACGCCACTGAGCATTAAGGTGGGAGCTCACTCAGCCAGTACAGTGCTTACTGCAGAGGCAAGAGGTCATGAGTGATAGTGCCAGCCCCCTTTCCCCCCAACACACACACACACACACACACACACACACACACACACACACACACACACACCTATGAATATGAACAGTGAGGGTATGTTCAGGGAAGATTACATTTCAGATTAAAACTGACTTTTGATAGTAACTCCCCTCCCCCCAAAAAGAGCTTAAGAGTATATATGTGCAAATGAACATGAGGTGCTAGAAAGATGGCTCAGAGGTTAAGAGCATGTGCTGTTTTTGCAGAGGACACAGGTTCAATGCCTAGCACCCATGTGGTGGGTTACAAATATCCAAGACTCCAATTTTAGGGGATCTGTTCCTGTTCTGCCCTCTGTGGGCACCAGGCACATATATAGTGTACATACATACAGCGGAGGATAAAACATATACAAAATAAAAAACAAAACAAAACAAACAACCCTAAATGAACAAACAAAAAGAACTTGAAGAATTAATAATTACGAAGCATGACAAAGCCAGCACTCCCCTGCCTCTGTTACCTGGCCTCTCCAGTCTGTGTTTCCAGTTGGTTCACCCAAGCCTTGTATACCTCCACAGGGTTGGTGTTGATGATTAGAGCCTTGTCCTCTATGATCTCTTTCACCACCGGAGCCAGGAGCTGGCGCAGGGTATTCTGTCCCCGGGCACCTCTGTTGAAGCTGACGACCATCTTGATGACAGTAGGATTGCCCGTCACTATGTCCTGTGCCTGGTCCACCTTTGACCTAAGCAAAAGCCCAAGGCAAGACAAGATGGTTGGCTTCTTTGGATAGAGTTTTAAACAAGATAGACCATCCATGGCACACGAGAGCTTTGTGGAGTTTTATTTTCTTCATTAAAAAACAAACAAACAAACCAGAATTGGTATGATTTCAACAAGAAGCTGCCACTTGTAAGATGTACATTTCTTTCTTGAGCAATTCAAGGCCTGGAAAATTAAGCTATGTCCTCAATCTCATCCTACAGGGAGGGATGAGCCTCAAAGGGACCACAGCTAAGATAACTTGGGTAGTGCTGGGCCTGGTTACCATGCTTGGAAGAATTCTTTCTTGGTTGAATGAACAGTCTTGACATCATCAGACCCCTCTCAAATTCGCACCATGTGACTTCTAGCTGCATCCCATAGCTGAGCTACCCAACGCTGCAGCTCTCCAGTTCTCCTTCTTTCCTACATTCTATCCTGGTCTTTACTGCACCTATAGTCGTTCTTCTCAAATTCTCTTTTCTTTCTTTCTTTGTTTTGAGGCAGATTTTCTCTGTGCAGCCCTGGCTGTCCTGGAACTTGATTTGTAGACCAGGCTGGCCTCAAACTCACAAAGATCTGCCTGCCTTTGCCTCCTGAGTGCTGGGATTAGAGGTATGTGCTACCATCACCTGGCCTTTTTCTTTTCTTAACCAGTTGCATGAGCTAGTATGGTGGATGGGGTAAAGTCAGTGATCCAGTCAAAACCAGTTACTGGTCCAACAAAGCCATGCCATGCCATCCCCTCATTCATTTATACATATAGCTTGAGTGACTCCTCTGTTTGTGACCTGTCCTTAGGTCTGAATTTTAATCCATACCTCTTTCCTTGAGACCACTTTGGAACTTTTTATTTTTAATGTATAATTTTCACCAAAAGCTCCTCTATTGTTCAAACTCAGTGTTTTTTTTTTTTTTGTTGTTGTTTGTTTGTTTGTTTTGGTTTTGTTTTTTTGAGACAGGGTCTCTCTGTGTAGCCTTGGCTGTCCTGCACTCATTTTGTAGACCAGGCTGGCCTTGAACTCACAGCGATCCACCAGCCTCTGCCTCCCAAGTGCTGGCATTAAAGGCAAGCACCACCACACCCAGCTCCAAACTCAGTGTTTTAAACAGACAAACTACCCTTTCCCTATGCCTCTCACTTTCCTGACTTGTGTAGCTTTGTTTCATTCAACACTTTGCTCAGATTAATTTTCTCAAAAAAAAAAAAAAAAAAAAAATTAATGTGGTCAAAAACTTTCCATTGCCCCCCCAGAAGGTAGAGAGAGGGTATGGAAACATGGCTCAGCAGTTAAAAGCCCCTTTTACTCGTCCAGGGGACCTGAGTTCGGTTTCTAGGACCCGTGTCTGGTGTTTCACAACTGCCTCAAACTTTAGTTCTGGAGAACCCAGTCTCCTCTCTCTCAATGCTCCCCACCCCCCATACTCCCACCACACACACAGTAAAAGTAAATCTTAAGATGAAGGCAAACAGAGCCCTAACGCCTGGTCTCCCTAAGTGTTTCCTGTGGCATGGAACCAGGCAGGCCATCTTCGCAGCTTCAACGTGGCCAGGAAAATGTACCTTGTTTCGTGGGCCTGTGCCCATTCTCCTTCTACCACTTTCTAGCTCTTAACAGTGAAGCCTCAAAATTTGGGTCAGGCAGCTGCTTTTTTCATAAAAATTGAATTCAGTTGACCTAGGTGAAACCTTTCCACCACTGCCCTCGGATCTGGCACGTGTCACGCAACTCAGCACATCACGCTGCTGAGTATTAATTAGTCTTCTTGCTTGGCATGGTCTCACAGGCCCTCTGAGGGCGCAGGGGTCCAGCTCATGTGCTTCAGAGGCCCCCTAGGAGCTGGCAGAATGAATGGTTCCAAGAGGTTGGGAGAGCAGTTAAGGTCCACTCTCGCCTGGAACACTCCTCATGCATTCTAGGGAACTAATGTATTCAACCACCTATATACTTCTTATATTAACCAAGTCAAAACCAAAAACAACCCCCTCAAAAAAATCAAAATTTGCTGACACTCTAACAGGAAAGAAACACTGTTCAAGCCCGGTGCTGTGGTGCGTGCACCTGGGAGGCAGAGGCAGGGGGATCCCTGTGAGTTTGAGGCCAGCCTGGTTTACAATGTGAGTCCAGAACAGCCAAGGCTACCCAGAGAAACCCTGTCTTGAGAAACCAAAGAAAAAGAAAAAGAAAAAAGGAAGACTGTTCGGCAGAGATCATAACCTCTGCCCCTCTTGCCGAAGATGCTGGCACTCAGAAACGGAGTCTCCTCACCGACTTCCAATAAGCTTCTGGCTTCAGCAGTTGGAGTCCTAGACAACAAAAGCTGACTCAGCTGTTTCTCTGGCAGGAGGACTCTGCAGCTAATAGCGCCGACAAACCAGAAATTTCAACTGTCAATCGAAATTCCATTTCAATCCCACAAAACCCAACATATTTCAACACAAACTCCACCATTGTAAATTCCACTTCAGCTGTGTCCGTTAGCCTGAGCTACAGCAGCAACAGGACCCCGGGTCTTGGGTGTTTTCATGTGGATTCTATACCTACTTGATTTCTTCTTCCAGAGCAGTTTTGAAAAGCTTCAGCAACAGGAACTCTTCCCTCTGGTTGGAGGCGTAATTATATAGTGTGAAAATAACAGTGTCCATGAACTTTGTCGACTTGTTCTGTGGCATCTGGAAAATTAGCTTGGCCAGGTATGAGGGCTTGGTCTGCAAGGAAGGGAGGAAAGCGGTCAGCCCCAAGGGCTAGACGCTGAGACCCATGAAAGCAGAATGCAGCATCCAGTTCTCCCCTTTCCATGGCTTAATGCACCATGAAAAACATACTACTGCATTCCTAGCACACAGCCTTTACAAGACAATAGCTAATATTAGCCCCAAGTACAGCATAGGAAGCTACACATGAAAGTTGCAAGGTATGAGCCGGGTATGCTAACACACGCCTTTAATCCCAGCACTTGGAAGGCAGAGGCAGGTGGATCACTGTGAGTTCGAGGCCAGCCTGGTCTACAAAGTGAGTCCAGGGCAGCCAAGGCTACACTGAGAAACCTTGTCTCAAAAAACAAAAACAAACAAAACAAACAAACAAACAAATAAAACAAACAAACAAAAAATACAAACAAGAAAGAGGAAAGAAACTTGCAAGATGTAAGCGCTACTTATTACATGGCTTGTTTCTGCTAGCTATTTTTTAAAATACATTTTATACTTTTAGCCCTATGAAGTCAGACATAAATATTTATTATAATGTGACTTCAATTATTATTATACATATATAATTATAATGTGCAATATAATTACAATTATATTATTGTAGAGACACAGAGGAAGAGGGGGGCCTATAGAATCTGGAACAGAAGAGAAAGGAATAGACTAGAAAGATTTATAGGTAAAAAGAAGGAAAAGCGCTAACACCTGTGTCTAGAAGGAAAAACAGCCCCACTTAGCCATGGAGCCGGTGAGCCAGCCTGCCTTGACACTCTGTAAAGAGGGAGGAGCTGTAAGGCTGGGAGGTTGAGGGGTGGTGGTGGTCCGGATAGCCAACAAGAGAAATTCTAGAAAGAACGTGAATCAAAACAAGGACCACAAAAAGAGAATTCAAGAGACTGACAAGAATTAAAAGACCACAGAGCTCCACTGAAGACAGACTCAGTGAAATTAGAGGCAGCCTTTGGTCTAAGTGTCTGCCTCTGGCAGCTCTGCTGACTGGACCCAAACTAAGCATGCGCAGAGGGAGGGGTTCACACAGAAACATGGGGCACCCATATTCTTCTCACTGCTCATGAGAAAAGAAAATGTCCAGTTAATATGCTTGACAACTAATATTCACCCGAGACTGAAGGCTTCAAGAAAATCCAGGCTCTGATTTGTATTGCTACTTTGATTTAGTTTGAAGTTTTATGCACGAGATACCCAGAACACTCTTATCCACTGAGCCATCTCTCCAGCCCAGGACAATGTTTTCTTGATAGGTTGATAGTGCCCTTTCTACCGATTATGATTTTTAAAAAGTGTATTTTGGCCAGGTGGTGTGGCGCACACCTTTAATCCCAGCACTTGGGAGGCAGAGACAGGTGAATCTCCATGAGTTTGAGGCCAGCCTGGTCTACAGAGGGAGTTCTAGGACAGCCAAAGCTGTTATACAGAGAAACCCTGTCTCAAAAAACCACCCCTCCCAAAAAAGTGTATTTCACATGTGGCTTGTACTGGAGAGAGACATGGGCAAAACCTCTCCTGGCTGGCCTGCTGTGGTTGAGAGCCCTTACTAAGGTGTGATTCAAAGGACCGAAGGAATCCAGGCCATTTTCTTTCCTGTAACTTCTTCACTGAGCTCAGACTCAAAAACAGAAGGGAAGACAAACACCACACGGGCTAGAATTTCAAGTAGCCGAACAGTTGCTCCCTGCTACTCTTGGTGCAGGCTGAAGGCTGATGCAATCATTCTAAACACGTTCCCGGGGCCTTTTTACCTCAGTGAGCCTCATGTTATAACAGGGTAAACAATACAATTCTTGCCCAGCGACTTTATGCTGACTTTTCTCAGTGTAGAAATTCTATCAAAGTTCGAAAATTTAAAGAACTTACAGAAACTTGTAATTTCATAGATACAAAAAAAAAAAAAAAAAAGGTAAGTGTTTAAGATTAAACACTCGGTTGGGCTTGGTGGCGTACACCTTTAATCCCAGGGAGGCAGAGGCAGGCGGATCCCTGTGAGTTCGAGGCCAGCCTGGTCTACAAAGGGAGTCCAGGACAGCCAAGCCTACACAGAGAAACCCTGTCTTGAAAAACAAAACAAAAAAAAGATTACTCAACCACCAGTTGACTATTAATTTAAATTACACATAGACACACACACAGACACACACACAGACACACACACACACACACACACACACACACACACACACAGTCTCTGCTGAAGGTGGCCAGGACTGGGAATGGGGGATGAGGACTGGGGCGGGGCTCTTTGCCAAGTCAGCAGGGGATTGCACAGGAAAACTAAGCATGGACATTTTTCCTCTTATGCTGCCACATAGTGGCCATAAGAGGCACATACATCGTTTGAAGACCATGTTCCAATCTGTCGCTTCTAGCATCCTGCTCTCCATGGGGCTAAGGCATGTTTACAGCTTGTGCAGTGAGTTCTATGTGTCTAATCTCACAGAGGCGCTCCAGCAAGGATTCAGGCATCTGCAGTCCCAGAGTCACACAATGAGCAACTGCCAGCCCGCCTCTTTGGGGATGGTCTTCCTGCTGGTGTGGAGGCCTCTGCTCTGACTTGCCCTGCCCAGGTCCCTCTGTGACTAATCAGATTGTCAACAGGTAGACGGGAGTAAATGAGGGGAGTAAACAAAGCAATAGCTGGCCCATCAAAACCCAGCCATAATCTTATAAGCTATCACCAGGGTCCTGGATGCAATGTTAAATCACAACTCATCCAGGTCATGAAATAATGCAGCAAAAAGAATGAAGTTAAAATAATCCCACTTCTTTGGTTCCTGTCTTCCAAAGGAGAAGGACTGGTCCCCGGTACAGATAGGCCTTCCTAGTGACTAGTCTTGTGATGGTTGACAGTGAAATCTAACAATGGCTTGCTGTTGTCATCACGACTAAATTTACACCTCAGATCACTGAGGTCCAGTCCAGTTGTGAAAGGAGTAGGCCCAATGGCTAACTGCCTGAACACTGCCTACCATTTACTGGTTGGGTCTGAGGTTTGTTTTTGTTTGTTTGTTTGTTTCACTTGCTGTCTGGGAAGACTGACAGCACTTAATCCTGACGCGCATGGCTAGAACAAGAATTGAGTGAGCTAATCCATGTGTAGCACCTGACCTGACCTGACAGTTAGTGCTCAGTAAAGTCCTCCCTAAGCTATTATTATAAACCCGTTACACTAGGCTGTTATTATGCTGTTAACACCGAGCATGTAGCTAAGCTGTTGGCTGAGGCGTGGGGAGAGGGCCGCAAACATGAAACACGCTGCTTACCCACAACCCACCGGGCAGGGAGAGGCGCTCACCTGCAGCAGGTAGAAGAGTTGCTGGTAGTTCTCTAGTGTTCTCCTCCTCTCCTTACTCAAGCTTTTAATGCCCTGGTTGTCAGTGTTGTTCAGGATTTCCAGGTCTCCACCTTTTTTCTTATTCAGCTTTTTACTGTGGGAGATTACATCCTGTGAAGAGTTTTATGACATCATTATTTTTACACTGGTGCCCTTTACCACTTCCCTTCACCCACACCCACACCCCAAACCATGCATTGCTGCAAGGGTGAATTTTCCATTTCCCTCATCTGGAATCAAAGTAAGAAAAGGCATTAGATGGAAGAGCTGCGCCTTGTGGGTGAACTCAGACTTTGTGGTAGACTTTTCCCGAAGTTGCGCTCTCAGGATGTAATGTAGAATACAAGTTACAAAAGGAACAATAAAATCGGACATTGTTAAAATTAAGTCTTATGACCTATACAGGATGTGAAAAAAATGTCTGCAAGAACCTACAAATCGCACAAAGGACTTGAATCGGCATTTCCCCTAAAAGATACACACATGGCAAATAAGCACAAGAGATGCCCAACTTTTTTTTTAATGTCATTGTTCAGGGGTCATAATCAAAACTAAGTTCTATTGCTTTGTTGTCTTTTCCTGAATTTTCTGTAGGAAGTTTTCTTTAATAATAAGAGAAATAAGTCATACTGTTTAGGTACTGTGTTTTTTCTCTATACTGTTAAGCATTTTCCTGCCCTTAAATAGTCTTCAGTGATTCTTTTTGGAGGCTACATAGTTTATCTGTCAAACCTAACTCGTGGTTGACATAATCTTCTTTGTTAATCTGATCAGATTTGGAATAGCCTAGGAGGCACGCCTCTGGGCATGTCTGTGAGGGTGTTTGCAGAAAGGTTTAGAGACAAGGAGGGAAGACCCATCCACACTTGGTGGCACCATCCCATAGACTGGAGTCTTGAAAGAAATAACAAGAAGAAGAAGAAGAAGAAGAAGAAGAAGAAGAAGAAGAAGAAGAAGAAGAAGAAGAAGAGAAGGAGGAGGAGGAGGAAGAGGAGAAGGAAGAGGGGGAGGGAAGAAGAAGAGAGGAGGGGGAGGAGGAGGAGGAAGAGGAAGAGGAAGAGGAGGAAGAAAGAAGAGGAGGAGGAGGAGGAAGAGGAGGAAGAGGAGGAGGAAGAGGAGAAGGAAGAGGGGGAGGAGGAGGAAGAGGAAGAGAAGGAGGAAGAGGGGGAGGAGGAGGAAGAGGAAGAGAAGGAGGAAGAGGGGGAGGAGGGGGAGGAGGAGGAAGAAGAGGCTCAGAAGCAGCATTCCCCTCTCTGCTTCCTGACTGCAGAGGCAGCGAATAGCTGCCTCCCCCTCCTGCTGCCACAGCTCCAGCGGCCATTATGCCTGCCATCAAACTGTGAGGCAAGATTAACCTGGCCTTAAAATCACTTTTGTCAAATATTTTTCAAAAGCGACAGGAAAAGTAGCCATACATTGATCCTCAATTTTAAGTTGTTCCTCACTTTTGCAGAACCATGCTATCGTCCTTATCATCAAATTAAACATGGAACCACACAAGTGATAAGATAAAGACTCTGTATTTAATAACTGTCAGTTTAACTCTTAATAAGTGTTGGGTGTACATTTAGTGTTTGAAACTATACATAGAAGAATGAATTTTTTTTTGTAGGGACGAGGGAGGGTTTTGCCTATGCCTCATGCCCAATTCCTGGGCTAAAGCAATTCTCCCTCCTCAGCCTCACCAGTAGCTGGGATTACAGGTATGTACCAGTGTTTCTGGCTCAAAAATTAAGATTTTTTTCCACATAGGCTATCAGTTATTAATGAATATTTTAATGAAACCAAACCAAGCCTCGAACATTGATAGAGATGTGGGTATCTGCTACATGATGGTATTTCCACAGACACAGACTATTTAAAGTATCTAGTGACTTGAAACAGGCATTTCCTGTTTATAAGTTTGTGGGGAAAGAGTACAGCTGTAGTTTCAGACCATAACAGGCATTCTGAAAGACCCTTTTTGGATATATTACACTTTCAAAGCCCTCATACAAATGAAAAATACATAGATGGTTTCTGAAAAGAAGACCAAGTGAGTTTTTTTCTCTTTCATTTTTTAAAGAAACATTAACAAATTGCTTTATTTTTGAATATTTAAAAAACACAATGATTTCTTAATGTAACAAGTTGCTCTACTTTCTTTCTGTATTTTCTTTTTTTTCTCTTTCTTTTCAGCTCTTTCTGTGCAAGGATATTTGATCACACTGTGAACTCTGAGACTGTGTACTGGAAAAACCTGTTTCTAGGTGTGGTGTGGCTCAGCCCTAGCACACACCTTTAATCCAAGAGCTTTTTGTAAACTGGAATAAAGTCAACCATAGGTCAAGAGGCAGAGCAAGCAACCAGTTGACAGGAAGTGAACATAGGAAAAAGCTATAGAGAGTGAGAGGAAGTCCGGAGGACAGATAGAGAGACACACAGGAAGTAGAAGGTAGGAACATTCAGTTTTTAAAGACAGCATGGAGAAGGAGAAAGGGCTTTTTTCTTCTGGGACATTGGCTGAGTAGGAAGGTCAACTGGGTGCTTTCTCCGCCTCTCTGAGGTAGCAGGCTTTCACTCCAGCATCTGGCTCCCAAGTCTTTGTTGGTGAAAGTAGAATGTTTGGTGGGTTTTTTTTTTTTTTTTAAAGAAACATCTTTCCATATCAGGTCTGGAGTATGAGGGTGGGGAATTCGTGTGTGCCATATGTCCACTTCCCAGGTGTCCTGTGGCTTCTATCCACAGCCACGTTCTAGATCATTGAGAGCTGGCTCTCCAGCTCTCCAGGGCCTTGCAAAGCTTCCACACTCAGCTTCCCTCCTTGGCCTTTCAGTTTTCTAGAAATGGATGAGGCGTATAAAAAATGAACAGGTGTAGAGGAATTTTAATTTAGAACATGGTGGCTCTGGCAAGAGATCATATCCAAAGACTTTCTAGGTCTGTGTGATCTAGCTGAAATACAAATCCAGGAGGCAGAGGCAAGCAGATCTGAGTTCAAGGCCAGCCTGGTATAGAACAAATTTCAGGGAAAGAAAAGCTTAGGTCCAGGTGTGGTGGTACATGCCTCCTTTAAACCCCCAAAATGAAAGTGATGTTTAATTGAATGGCAGAAAGAGAAAGTGATGAGTCAGAGAGAGATTTGACAGAATAGGATATGTCCAATTCGCATGAGAAGAGAGAGAAAAGGGAAGCTACTTAAGGGGCAAAGCAGGAGAGAGGAGGCAGTTTTACCAGGATGGTAATGGAGAGACAAGTTGCAGAGAGAGAGACCTTAGGTGAAGACCAAATGAGCCAGAGAATGAGAAGGAGCCGGAAGATTAGAGCAGATTGCTGAAGTTAGTTTGAGGCCAAGCAGAGCAATTCAGGGGTGGAGAGAGAAAGCCAGATTGAATAAGTCAGCTGGGAGAGGAGTTTGAGCCAGAACAGCTGAGTTGAACCAGACAGCCCAGAGCTCAGTAAGAACGAGAAAGGGTGAGCTTATTAAGCAGTAAGTCTCAGAGGCTGAAAACATCCTAGGCCTAGGAGAAGTGTACGGAGGCTGGGACTTGGCCTAGGTTAGCATAAGGAGGCAGTAATCCTCTGAGACAACGATTGAAGCAGGCAATAATAGTTTTTTTTTTTTTTTTAAACAAACGGACCACTGAGTTAGGACCTCGCCTAGAGATTTGTGCCTGGGTAATAATGACATTCTTCCTGTTGCTCTAGCATATCTCATAGATTGTTCCGAGGCCCCTGGTGATACAATGTCACCCTTCAGGGGGCATTTTGGACAGTGCAGGGGTGTTTTGGGTTATCTGTTAAGTAGTGTTAACTCCCACTGTGAAGTGGAAGACATGTGTGGTTCCTGGTGGGCAGGCTAGGGATGACAGAGGCTATGCCTTTTGTAGGATAACTAAATAATCTTGCAGGGCAGAAACTTTGAACAGCTTTCTGCTCATTCATATAGGTGTGTTTTTAAGTACTTGAGCCTTGAATCTAAGAGGCCTGCACATATGCACAATGTATTTTTCCATACACAGAATGTCAATATACACTTGATTTTCTGGGATTGCAACTCCTATATATATATATTGGGGTCTTATACTTGTCTTGAACTTTGCAAGGAATTGGAAACTAGGCCCTGACTATACCACCCTTCGATGTATCAGGAGCCTCTGCAGCCCTCTGAGTCTGTGGTGATTCTGGGAAAAGGCCTGAGTTCTAGGAACCCCATTGTGCTTCCTATTGTCATCGGAACAAGGTTTTTTTTTTTTTTTGTCTTGTTCTTAAAGACAGGGTTTCTCTGTGTAACAATTCTTGGTGTCCTGGAACTCACTTTGCAGACCAGGCTGGCCCCGAACTCACAGAGATCCACCTGCTTCTACCTCCCAAGTGCTGGGGTTAAAGGAATGAACCACCATTGCCCAGCAAGAACACGTATTTTTAATTGGAAAAATTCTTATATATAAAGGCCTTGGCTTTATTATGAAGATATGTACGTGCATAGGTTTTAACATATGCAAGTTTTGTTTCAGGAACTATACTACCCTGAAGGAACCTAATCTTGTCAGAATGGTTAAAAAGCTTTACAAACGTGTCATCGGCAAGGGGCAAGAAAAGTAGTAACTTATAGAAAAAATGTAATTAAATAAACTTTGGACAACTTATGCAGAATTCCCAGTGTGCTTTTCTGGAGCACACCTCTGGAGCACATACACATGAATTTTCTCTCCTGGGAGCCGGCGGCTCGCTGCCCACTGACCTCCAGCGTGATCCTGTTCTTCACCAGCAGGCCGATCTTGATGTCCATCAGGTTGAGGTCTTTCTCCAGCTGCTGATTGGCCCTGATCTTAGTCACCACTTCTTCTCGTAGTCTCGCTACCTCCAGCTCTTCCTGGAAATCCAAGTCACTCTGATCCAACAGGTACATAAACTTTCGGATTACTGCTAATGGCGGGTTTTCGGAGCCAACTGTGGGAAGAAGAGCAGGCATATTTTATTTTATTTTTCTTCTTTTATTTTATTTAATTAATTTATTTAGATTACATCTCAATTGTTAGCCCATCCCTTGTATCCTCCCATTCCCCCCTCCCTCCCGCTTTCACCCTATTCCCCTCCCCTAGGTCTGTGACCGAGGGGGACCTCCTCCCCCACTATGTGATCACAGGCTATCAAGTCTCATCTTGGTAGCTGAGCAGGCATATTTTAATTGAGAATTATCAGTAACAGGAAAGCAGCCGGCTCTACAGTTAAACTACTACTACAAAAATATACCAACAGACGCATGCAGTCTGTGGCATGGGTCATCCCCCAACAGTGAGAGCTAGATAAGCAAACCCACATAAACAAATGCAGAAAACTGATAATGCCCAGCCCTGTGGTTTTCTATTTATCAAATACTCATTAGCCACCCCCATCCCCCACCCCACCCCCAACCTCCGTCACCAGACAGACAGTATTATCTAGGCCTTATTGATGAGGAAAAGAAAGCTACCCAACAGACCTTGGCTCTAAGACCTGGTGGCTGAGCCAGATAAGAGCTTAAAGTTCTGGCTGCAGGAAGCAGGACGTGGTTTCTCTCAGCATAAAGGATCTCTGGGAAGGAGCCAGAAGTAGGCAAAAGCAAACAAGGGAAGACAAAGGAGTTGGGGGCTCTAAAAGCCAAGCAAGAAGCAACTGAAGGACAAGCCAGGGAATGTCCTACTTGACAGCAGTAAAAAAGATCTCAGAAATTGAAATTTGGGCATTGTCCTTTTAAGCACAGACCGAGGGGGGCCAGCCTCAGCCTCGAGAAAACATGTCCAAATTCTAAGAGCTTTTGTTTCTATTCTCTGACACAGTGACCCTTCTACATGTGTCACATGATCAGTTTGGGGGATGAAGCAGACATTGACGGCAGAGCACAGTGTGGTCGCTGCACCCTGGCTGACGGCCCTTGTCCCCAGCGGCTCTGTCATTGCTCCTTAGAGGTACAGCTTGAGTCTGTGGTCAGTTTGACCAACATCTCCTGACTCAGCTGGCACCCAGCTTGGACCACAGAAGCCGTCTACGTTGCCGTCCTACTTTTGAGGGTCTGTCTGTGTTAAGAGAGATGACACTGGACTGTGTCTGTGGTTACCGTCATTGGGAAATGAGGCTGTGTTTTTGTTGTTGTTGTTGTTGTTTTGTTTTTTAATTTGTTTATCTTGAGACCGGGCCTTGAATTCACCCTATAGCCGAGGATAGCCCTCAACCCCCAATCTTCTTGCCTCCATTTCTCATGTTGAGGTAACAGGCATGCACACTTCACACCCAGCTTGTTTCATTGCTTGTTATTACTATTTTCAAAATTCCCTCCATAAACATATTTAGTCCTTAAAATGAGAGTAGGGGATCAGGACCAGTAATAAACTGATCACCTGAAATGTACGCGAATCATCTTGTCTGTCTTGTCTGCTTCCCCGTAGCTCCTTTAACATAGAATGGGATTCCTGCCAATTCCATTCTTTTTGGAAAAAAAAAATGACAGCCCCCCTGCTTATCCCTTTATTCCTAATAGGCAAGCGGCCCCACTCCTGTCTGATCTGTCCCTTGGCTCACTTGTTCAGAACCCAGAGCGAGAGATGACCAAAGACTCGTTTGTCCTTAGCTCTTGGGACAGTCTCTGTAGCACATGGGCTGGAGAGACGGACACGTCGATGATGGTTAGGAAGGGGCCCAGGTTCTGTTTCCTGAGGTGCCCACTCACCTAGTGCTTTGTAGTCATCTCTGGCTTTGCTTGCCCGTAACATGGATTGTATTTTCACAATTTCATTTTTCTGCAAAAGACAGTGAAAGGAGTCATGACCTTTCAGAGTCCCCTTTTGCTCCATTATTTTAGAATTTTGACTTACAAGGGATGGGCTGACAATTGAGACGTAATATGAATAACACATAAATAAAGAGCTTACACTATTAAACTGTTAAAAACACTGAAAGGTAGGTATAGTAATTTCACACTTATTCTCTCTCTCTTTTTTTAAAGGAGCAAAATAGGTTAGCTATGAACAAATAAAAGCAAGACTGTGGAAGGACTATCTAAATAAAGAGATCTAATGAGGGAAAGGACGCCCAGAACCTGAACGGTCCAGTCTATGTTGGCAGTTTTATTCTGACATTTTCCAGGGGGTTTTGACTTAATCACTTAGCATCCAGGTGACCTGTACATCCCATGTCAGAAAATGCCCGAGCAGAGTCTTCTCTCTTTGGCGTCACTAGCCCACGCTTTTCCTCTCGCCATGTCCTCTCTACCCTTGACCCAGGGTGACTTCTAAGTTAAACGGTAAGCTCCCGTTAGTGTCACATTGAGTTCTGAGGTCTGTTTATTCCCAGGTAGTCACCAGCATTGTTTAGTCAAGCTACTCAACACTAGCATTCAACAAGTATTGATTTTAGTTCAAATCTCAGCCCGAATGAAAAGCCGCGAGCACGCGTCTTACATGATCTTCGAAATACTGTAGCCGTGAAAGGTAACTTTTCCTTGCTGTCACCATTCGGAACCAGGACTGAATCTGTAAGAAGGTAGAAGACAAGCCATGGTGACCCCCACACACTCTTCAAGGTAGCCTACACTGCCTCCCTCAAAATACTATCTGCTTAATACCAGCAGCCTTGCATGAGTGTGAACTCTGCACTCAGGAGTCCGGGGGCTAGCCTGGGCTACATATGAGATCCTGTGTCAAAGAACAAACAAGGGCAAACAGTGTCCCAAGCACAGATATCAAAGCCTCCCCTTCATGTCTCACTTCTTTGGTTGTTTTCTTTGAAGCTCTTCAAAACATATTATGTGACTCTTAACTTCACCGGGTTCATAGAAAAGGGCTACATAGTTCAGTTCTCATCTCAATAAGAAAAAGCTGAGAGAGCAAGGCAGTCTTCTGAGCTATTGTGAGTTAGTAAATCAAAATAAACCGAATCTGGCATTTTTACATCATCTTTTAAATGCAACCGATATCCCCTTAGGTTTTTTTTTTATATTGCATTTATTCATTTTGTATGTGCATGTGTGCACATGCATGCCCAGGACAGCCAAGGCTACAGGAAGGAAGGGTAGTGTGGTGGCTGCTCTTAGCTAAGCTTTTCTGCTGGCATGTTTGAGCACTCTACCGTTAGCAAATACAGTAGGACTAACACGAAACTTATATTAAATCTTATATTAAAAATCAATTTGGAAGCCGGGCGTGGTGGCGCACGCCTTTAATCCCAGCACTCGGGAGGCAGAGGCAGGTGGATCACTGTGAGTCCGAGGCCAGCCTGGTCTACAAAGCGAGTCCAGGACAGCCAAGGCTACATAGAGAAACCCTGCCTCGAAAAAAAAAAAATCAATTTGGATTTTTTTTTTTTCCCTGAGACAGGGTTTCTCTGTGTAGCCGTGGCTGTCCTGGACTTGCTCTGTAGACCAAGCTGGCCTCCATCACAGCGATCCACCTGCCTCTGCCTCCCTGAGTGCTGGGATTACAGGCGTGTGCTACCACACCCGGTTTCAATTTGGATTTTCTAGATAAAGAGCTGGGTATAAAAACCCGTTCACATTTGGTTCTCATAACTACATAAAGACCGTGAGACCATCACATGGCTCATCACCTCGCTTGAAGATGCTCCCTCTGGGGCCAGTACTGACCTTCAAGGCTCACACATTTCTGTTTACCAGCTTTGTCTTCTAGATTCAGGACAAAGTGGGAGGAAATGTGTAAGCCAAGTACTCGATACAGCAGAAAACAATATTTACCTTCACAACAGAGTCTACGTTACTGGCAAACACTTGCTGTCTGTTCAGATACTCCTGCCGCTGTTTATACCCCTTCCAGAAAGCCTGCGGGAAAGAGCAGGGAAAGAGTGACTAAGGAGTGAGTTTACCACCATTGCTTCGGAAGCTGCAAGCACAGAGCACAGCTCATTAGTTACTGCGCTGGGACACCAGCAGGAGCCCTCCCCACCAGATCTCCTTGGACACCATGTCCAATGGTGGACACTCACTGGGACAGAGCACATCAACTTATGTGTGAGACAGGATGAGAGTTGGGGCAAGAGAGAGCCGGGCGTGGTGGCGCACGCCTTTAATCCCAGCACTCGGGAGGCAGAGGCAGGCGGATCGCTGTGAGTTCGAGGCCAGCCTGGTCTACAAAGCGAGTCCAGGATGGCCAAGGCTACACAGAGAAACCCTGTCTCGAAAAACAAAACAAAACAAAACAAAACAAAAAAAAGAGTTGGGGCAGGCAGAGAAAGGGAAATCAAGTGACCAGGTTGGCACTTGGTTTTCTCATTGAAACCTTAGTTTGACCAAGACCCTGGGTGACAAAGGACACAACAAAAGGAATCCTTCTCACAATATTAACTTGGTTCTATTAATAGTGTTATCTCATAGCAATATAAAATGCTTGAAACAGTGACCAATATATGATTATGTTTACTGTACCAAGTGGCCTAGGGTGGGCTAGACTAGGACGGAAGACACTTCATTTCCCTCTGAATCCCTAAAGATATGCCTATATTTGTCTATTTATCATTTCATGTGTTCCCACTTAAAATAAGACTTGTCTATATATCTATCTGTCACTATTTCCATCTCATTTCTCTCCAAAATGAACTATTAATTCTTTTACTATGTACGACATTTTTATCCATATGCACATCACTTATGCATTAAAACACAAAGACGTCATCATGTATATATCATTTTCTTCCTTTTGATAAAATGAGATCCAACAATATGCCAAGGTCTGCTTTCTCCTCGACATTACATGAAATACTTCCATTTAACACATGCATGAAACATCCGTGCTAACACAGAATCAGGCAAAGCAGATATACTGGAATCAAAACTTCAAAGCTGAAAGAGAAAGATGTAGAATTTTGACAAATTAAATGTGAGGTGTATAATCTTCTACTCTGTATAGATAGAACTTCTCCTAACCCAGCTGCCTTGCCTTAGAAAGTACAGCACAGCTATACCCATCAACCCCCTGCAGTGGGGCATTAAGCTGTCACATTTTTCTTTCTTTCTTTCTTCTTCTTCTTCTTCTTCTTCTTCTTCTTCTTCTTCTTCTTCTTCTTCTTCTTCTTCTTCTTCTTCTTCTTCTTCTTTTGCAGTAAACAACCTTATACACAAGGGTCAAGAAAAATATGTATTCTATTTCCCTAGTAATGGAAGTCAAACCTATTTTTTTCTTCAGTTTTTTCAAGACAGGATTTCTCCGTATAGCCATGGCTGTCCTAGACTCTCTTTGTAGACCAGGCTGGCCTCGAACTCATAGAGATCCACCTGCCTCTACCTCCCAAGTGCTGGGATTAAAGGTGTTACGCCATCACCACCCAGCTCAAACCTAAGTAATTTTAAAGTTCCTAAGATTTGTAATTTTTTATATATCTTTTACATTTATATAGATATAGTTATTAGTGTATATGTGTGTGTATGTACACTTTGCAGGAGTCAGTTTTAAAGTTCCTAAGATTTATAATTTTATATATATTTTTTACATTTATATAGCTATTTGTGTGTGTGTGTGTGTGTGTGTGTGTGTGTGTGTGTGTGTGTGTGGATGTACAATTTGCAGGAGTCAGTTTTCTCCTTCCACCAGGTATGTGCTGCCAGCAAGCATCTTTACCCACTGAGCCATCTTGCAGGCCCATTTTCAATATTAGTAAAGTCATATGAATTTACTTTTAACAGAGTTTATGATCTTTTATTTGTCTAGGAACAAAGTAGTACTATGTGGCTCAGTCTAGCCCTGAACTCACAGCCCTCTTGCCTCGGTTTCCCAAATAATGGGATTGCACAGATGTGCCACTAGGCCCAGATTCAGTAATTTATTTGTTCTGCCTGCACGGATATCTGTGTGAGGTACTGGGTTCCCTAGAACTAGACAGAACTCCCTAGAGTTACAGACAGTTGTGAGCCACCACATGGGTACTAGGAACCAAACCTAGGTCCTCTGCAAGAGCAGTCAGTGATCTTAACCACCGAGCCATCTCTCCAGCCCATAATTTTCTTTTAAAGTGAGAAATATAAAAAGTAGTTATTTCAGCTGGGTGGTGGTGGTACATGTTTTTAATACCAGCATTTGGGAAGCAGAGGCAGAGGCAGGCAAATCTCTGTGAGTTCCAGGCCAGCCTGGTCTACAGAATGAGTTCCAGGACAACCAAAGCTATACAGGGAAACCCTTTGTCGAAAAACAAAAACAAACAGAAAAAAAAAAAAAAAAAAAAAAAGAGTTACTGTACAAGGGGATCAAATGGTTTGTTACAAGACTGAATTTTTTTTCTCAATAAATAAAAACATATTGAAGATGTTATTCATATTAGCCAAATCTTAAATGCACATAAATAAACTAAAAAAGAAATAAAGGAATTAAAATTATAGTACTGCCAGGCATGGTAGCACATGCCTTTAATCCTAGCATTCAAGGATGCAGAGGCAGGTGGATTGCTATGAGTTCGAGGCCAGCCTAGTCTACAAAATGAGTCCAGGACAGGTAAGGCTACACAGAGAAACCCTGTCTCCAACCTCTCCTGCCAAATTATAGTACTATACTTTGGGATTAAAAAGTATCTGAACTGGACAATTCATCGTTATAAAGATGCCAAACTAAAAAAAGAAAAAAAAAAAAAAAACCCAAAACCCCAAACAAAAACAAACAAACAAACAAACAACACCCCCCAAAACCAAAAAAACATAAAAACAAAAAAACCATGGAGGCATGATTCAGGAGATAAGAGCTCTTCCACAGGACTCAGGTTTGATTCCAGCACCTACATGGCTCTCAACAACTATTTATAAACCACTTATAAATTCAACTGAAGGGGATGTGATACCTTTTTCTGGTCTGCAAGGGCACAAGCAAGGACATGGAACAATAAATAAATGAAAGTTTAAAAAAAAAAAAAAAAAGCAAAACAAAACAAAACAAACAAACCCAAACCACAAGACTTTGGGATGGAGAGAGCGCTCAGTGGTTAAGGGCACTGTGTGTTCTTCCCAGGAGACCCAGGTTCAATTCCAGTACCCACATAGTGACTCACAACCATCTCTAAATCGAATATCAGGAGACCTGATGCTTTCTTCTGCCCTATGCTGGTCCCAGGTACACAGGTGGTACATAGACACACACGTAAAAAGTAAAATAAATCAAATATATTAGGCTGGAGAGATAGCTCAGGAGTTAAAAGCAGTATTTGCCCTTCTAGAGGTCCTGAGTTCAATTCCCAGCAATCACATGGTGGCTCACACCCATCTGTAATAGGCCCTGATGTGCTCTTCCGGTGTGCATGTACACAGTGCAGTCATACACACAAAAGAGATAAATCTTAAAACAAGACAAGACTTTAATACAACTGTTAAAAATATGGGTTTACAATTTTGTCAAGTCACTTTGCAAATGACTTTTTTTCTTTATTAATTCATTCTATTACATCTCAGTAATTATCCTCCCATTCCTCCCTCCCTCCCGCTTTCCCCCTACTCCCCTCCCCTATGACTGTGACTGGGGGGGGCCTCCTCCCCCTGTATATGCTCATAGGGTATCAAGTCTCTTCTTGGTAGTCTGCTATCCTTTCTCTGAGTGCCACCAGGCCTCCCCATCCAGGGGACGTGGTCAAATATGGGGCACCAGAGTTCGTGTGAAAGTCAGTCTTCCTCAAGTTTTTACAGTGAGGAGTTGCTATGTAGGGAGACAAATGGCCCGAGGATTGCATTGGCACCCAGAGCCTGGGATTCTGCAGGTCTCAGAAGCTTCCAGCAATGACCATGCTGGAACGTGGCCCACGCTGTGAGTAAAGACGCCAGCAAGCACAACTTGAGGATTCTTAAGTGCCCATTTAGAAATGCTATCACGGGATTGGTGGCAGCGTGGCACTTCTCAGAGGAGAGGAGAAACTGCTGTCTGATGTCACTGACAACTGTTCACAAAGATGGCTCATCAATGTGACGGGGACAGGAAAAGAGCATCCTAATGCCCCAATGGCCGGATTCCACAGCAGTGTGGCCATCACCAGCCAGATAAAGCTCCAAACAGTGCCTACACTTGGTGGGTAGTGCAGGTGCAGTTATGTGAATATAATTATGTATCTCTGATCAATACTCAGAGCAAAAACAAAACTGGCATTAGCCAAGATCTCTTTCTGCCTTTCTAGCATCAAGTGAATTCAGAAATACCATACCATTCATAAAAAAAAAAAAAAACAAAAAAAAACAAAACAAAAAAACCAAACCAAACCAAACCAAAACAAAAACAAAACAAACAAACAAACAAAAAGAAAAAGAAATACCATTCATTGCTGCTAACTCAGATTCACACACACACAAGGAATGGATCAATTTGTGACACTAAGAGTGTCTAACCTGGAGCCCTTCCCTTGTCCACCCGGCACTATTTGCTTACTGTGCCCATGACTGACCACTCACTCCTTGTAAGATTTTGGTATCACACTCCACCTCATAATGAGCTATTTGTATAGACTTCCTCCCCAGAATCTTCCTATAGAAATATTCATTGCTACTTCCTAAGCAAAGGTGGCCGAGCGAATGGATATTTTGATCTACACAGGAGCAGAAATACTATACGCCTTACATTTAATGATCAAAATTCTACATTTTCCTCAGCTTTGACATTTCCATTCCAGAAGGTCTGGCTTGTCTACTTTAACCCCAGAGTCCACTCTCATAGCCATAAATTGAAAGTTCTTCTAACAAGTATGGGTATAACAATGGAGCAAATACGCTGTTACGACGTAAAAGACAAAAGTTTAGATCATAAAGCCAGTTAGATACAGCTTTTTATAGTAAAATCATTCTCTTGGCTGTTATGGGAACTTGTGGGAAAAGTTATAGTATCCACCTTATTCTGTTTCCTGGGACTATAAATATATTTACTGTATGGTGTTGAAACACTGGAGACTATTCCTCTTCTTTATATGTCTTCAATGTTAATCTCCAGAAAACTGGGCTTGCTGAACCAGCTGTCTTGCTTGATAAATGGTACCCAGAACTCTAATCAGGATGCTAAAGTCATTGTGATAGAGAGTAGCTAGGAGGGTTTTGTTTTGTTTTGTTCTGTTTGTGTTTTGAGACAGGGTTTCCCTGTGCAGCCTTGGCTGTCCTGGACTTTGTAGAGCATGCTGGCCTTGAACTCACAGAGATCTGCCTGCCTCTGCCTTCCTGAGAGCTGGCATTAAAGACATGTGCCACCACGCGCAGCTGCTAGGAGGTTCTGAACAATTTCCTTTCTCTCCTTCCGAAGTCCAGCAACCCACAAGGCTTTGTCTATTCGGTCAGCATCATGGACGACTGCCCTAAAGGGACTCCCCTGCTTTGTAGCCCCCATACTCCGAAATTGCTTCACAAAAGCCATGTCTTCCCATTGCCCGGACACTTGCTGGCTTCCTCCCCTAAATTTCAGTAAGTCATTAACTCCTAGGGATAGGATTTAAATTTATGTTTTACTTTTATGTGTACCATATGTATATGGGTATCTATCTGTAGGGGCTCAAACAAAGCGTCAGGTCTCCTGGAGCTGCAGTTACAGGCAGATGCGAACCATATGAAGTGGATGCTACATCAAACGCAGGGTCCTCTGAAGAGCAGCAAGGGCTCTTGGTTGGTAAGCCATCTCTCTGGCCCAGGGCTGAGTTTTGAGGTTAGTCTTGACTACTTTCTTTCCTAAGAGAGGTAACCCAGTTTTCATTAGTTCAAGGGAGAATCTTTCCGTTGTAGCTGGAGGTTCGTCCTGTTTGATAATTTCTTTTTTATCTCTTCCCACAGAAACACCAATGATCCTACTCTTGGATGCCCTCCATCTGTCCCGAGTCATTTCTGTCACCTCATCACATACCGAGCACTTAAGGCAGCACACTGGGGAATGTCTCCTGTAGGAACTACCCTATTCAAGCCTTACCATCCTGCAGGGTGTTAGAATTTTTACAGGAGGAGCTGGGCGTGGTGGTACACGGCTTTAATCCCAGCACTCTAGCCAAAACTGAGAAACCCTGTCTCAAAAACAGGGGGCGGGGGGAGAATTTTTACAGGAGGAAATGTACCTTACGTCAGTTACTCTTTCTCTTTGCCTTTCTAATTTCTTTCTTAATTCTTTTTTTTTTTTTTTTTTTTTTTGAGACAAGGTTTCTCTGTGCAGCCTTGGCTATCCTGGACTGGCTTTGTAGACCAGGCTGGCCTGAAACGCACAGAGATCTGCCTGCTACCACTGCCCAACCATTTCAATTCTTTTCAATGTCCATTTTTTATTTTGTACTTTCACAATCTCTTTTAATTGCCATGGTTGTTACTGAGTCATCCACCCTCACTGCCCAACTCCACACACATACACTGTTTCATTATTAAATTTCTTGAGAATTTTCTTCTGGAAGAATATTGTTTGATCTTTACTTCACTTATATTTCATAAATTATATTCATTTTTATATATTTGATGGAAATAAAATTTCATTTACTTATGGTGATTTTTTTCTGGTTTACTCAATTTCAAAATTTCACTACTTCATTTTATTATTTTATTTTCTTCTTTATTTTTTTGGTGTTGGGGATTGGACCCAGAGATGCAAGTGCAGCAAACACTCTAACATTGAGCCACCACCTAGCCCTACACTTAAGCAATTTTATTAAGGGCTTCTAATTGGTCTAAAACTGGACAGTTTGTTGAGGGTGCAGCACAGAGTGCTTGCCTAACATACACTGTCAGCACTGAAAACAAAAATACAAAGAGACTCTCTTTGGCTTCTCTCCATGTTGGACTGGACAACTTCTGATGGGCTCCAAGTATAACCTGGATCCGGCTAGCTTGGGCCAAGATTTGCTTTTGTATCTCACTCTAAAATTGTTAAGAATATATGTCTGGGCCAGTCAACTCGCTAGAAAGATTGAGCTATTTTATGTAGGTGAAACCTTTCAGTATCTCTTTAATGTGGCATTCATTAGCAACTTTGGTGAGAAATAAGATTAACATGATGCCTTTTGCCTCCTGGTCTTTTGGTTTCATGGGTCTGAGGGTTATGAGGCCACATCAGTGTTAGACCTCATGCCATCATTGTTGGAAAATTGTCAGACGCAAGGAAAGGAGGCATGGTAAGTTTGATGACATGTTCTGTCCTCAAGCACTGCTGAGGTGAAGCAGCAAGGCCCCACAGGACCACTCTGTCCTTTCCCGGCACTCCTGTGACTTCAGCACTGGGTTCATTATAAAGGGCAACCTCTAAACAGTGGGCTCTTCAGTAGGACTCCCAATTGCAACATTGGTCTGAGATTGGAGAGTACAGGGCTGGTCCAAATTACATCATACTGGCTGCCACTTTGAACTTTGTGCAAAATTAGAAGCTTAGCTTTTATGGGTGTAGATGATTCTATTTTTAGGCTATGTTTTCAACACATAAGCTATGGCAATTTTGAATTAGAAACTCAGGCTCATGTAAAAAAGGTAAGTGTCAGACCTACAACAGAGATTTCTTTTTAAAAAAATATTATTTTGGTCCTGCTCACATCTTGAACAAACAAAACACTCTTAACACTTATGCAGACACAAAAAGACCAAGTTCTCACTACTCCTTCTTGGTCCCCAATAACATGAAAGCAAGGCACAAGAAAAGCTCATCAAAAGCCATAAAAGAGAAGCTCTTCCCTTGAAAATATCTCCAGTTTAGGAAATCTCACTGATAGCAGCAGAAGCAAAGTTTACTAAGTTGTTCTCTTCCCGATGGGAAAGCCCAAGCTCTGCATCTTTATCATTGCGTCACAACTTTTAAAATGATGGAGTTGCAGACCAAATAGCTTAGTTTCACAATTAAGCTTAGCTGTTTAGGGGATAAGATGTTTTTAGGTCCTGATAGATGCTTTAAGCTGATAGAGATGAGATATGCTAGATATTGATTTACATTCAGAATTGTAGACTCACCAAGATAGGAAAATGTTTTCTTTAAGGTTGCCAAATACAAATAGCCAAAATAGAATTCCTGATTGTTTTGTGATTCTTCTTGCTCTATATAGTTTATTTTATATATGTATAATAATATAAATGTATATGTAAAAAATATTATAAAAAAAAATGGGGGTACTAAGGAGTTCTCTTGGAGGCCTAAACAAAGAGCAATAATCATACAAAGAGCAGCCTTGGAGAGGTTAAACGCGCTGTGGCTTATCAGTTCTTCTGTTGCCGCAGGCTAGGAGTTGGACATTAACAACCATCCACTAACCCCCGAGACTCCAAGTTTAGCAGGAGACGGACACCTGGAGATGCTGCTCTTTGGAGAAGCACAATTTCAACCCCAAGCCAAGGTATCCATTCCACTCCAAGCATGGTGACGGCAGGTAGATCCGAGCAAGCCCTAACACTCCTCTGAGGGCCACAGGTTAAAACACTTCATCACCAAAGCAATCCCTATCTTAAAGGCGCCCTCAAATAGGGCAGCAAGAGTCTGCATTCAGCACTGTCCATTAGAATACTGTTAGTTGCTCCTATTTTCAAAGAAAGCATTTTCAGAAGGCAGGGCGATTTGCTGTAACTGTGGTAGGTGATTCACATACCTGTATTTTGACCACACTGTCTACTTGGTCATATAAGAATGCTTTTCTAGCTTCAAACTCTTCCCTAAGGATGGGTCCTGAGTTTGTGGCTTGAAAGCGGAGAAGCAAGTCTTCCGAGGCAGACCACATGTTCTCGCGGATGAAATCTGACGTGACTTCCTCAATGATTTCCTGGCAAGAGATACGTCTTATGGTTACTCTCCGCACATGGGTGAGAGGGGCGTGGAGAACGGCTTCTGGAAACGGGAGGCTTTTAGGAAAGAAAATGGACAGCTCTGTTGGGCTTGGTTTAAAGATTTAACAAGAGCCAAGGAAGGGATGGGCGAGCTGGTTTAGCTATTTTTCTAGTGACATGATTTTTGAATCCTCTGAGCTTGGTGGCAAAGTGACATAAGAAGGTATGGAGTGACCTCACGTGATGCTGGCCTGAATTCCACAGACTGTAAAAGAGTCAAGGCTGACTATTATAAAAACGGGCATCACCTCCCACTCCTTCAGCATGCTGGGGCAGGGAGGAGTGGCAGAGCCCATGAAGCCCTAGGTTCCTCTTTCTCTAGCTCTAGCCCCAGAGGATGTCCCAAGTGAAATCAGATACTTAAGGCAGAAAGCAGGTGGGAAAGACAAATGTTATCAAGAACAGATGGAAGACCAGAGGAATAGGAAAAAAGAAAGGGGAATAAGAGTTTTCATGTGGGCCCTTTCACACTTGTGTAAATGCAAAGACTGGGCTCGTCCCTATAGCTGAAGAGTCTTGCCTAGCACAGTTGAAAGCAGTGGCTGGTTTATTTAAGCGGTAAGAAGGAAAATCATTTAAAGGATCACAGAAAGCTTGAAATAAAGACATGTGTTCACTGAATAAAGACAATAACTTCAGGTTATTATTTTTAAAAGGCTGAGACCCTCCACCATTTAATAGCTCAATAGACTGATAACCAGTGTAACACAAGTTGTGTCTGGGTGTGGTTGAATCCAAGATGAGCCTTTTTCTCTCTCCTCTGTCTCTCTCTCTGTCTCTGTCTCTGTCTCTCTCTCTCTCTCTCTCTCTCTCTCACACACACACACACACACACACACACACACACACACACATTTTAACTCATCAATGTTGTTTCTTCATGGCTTGGTGCAGCTTCTCAATCCTGGTATGGGATTCAAGAAAAAATATCAGTACTCATCACTCATTGGTCTCACGTTCTCTGCCTAAAACTTGTAAACACTTTGAACACCTGAAATTAGTAAATAACTTTCTCCTGCAGGTGTTCTCTTCTCATGTGGAGTTTTGTCATTAAACAACTTCAGATTCAGGCCACATTTTCCTCTTCTCACTTGTGTCATGTATTTCTATACTCAGTATCTCCAGTCCTAGTCACTTTTATTCATGTCTCTTTCTCCTCCCTGCCCCCTCCATCCATCCATCTATAGCTATCTATTTATTCTTGAGGTTGGGTCTTATTAGATGGTCTTGGCTGCCCTGGAATATGTACAGCAGGATGGCCTCACAGAAATCCATCTCTCTCTGCCTCCTGAGTGCTGAGACTAAAGGTGTGTGTCACCGCACCCAACAGCTACTGACTTTTAATGATATTAATGTGCTCTATACTTAAGTGTTATATTTTTCTTCTCCAAGATAGAATGGTTATCAGCAGTATTTTCCCTCTGAACATATCCTAACATCTGGATCCATCAGCAAGCCTCATGTCTTTTGAGTTCAACTTTCAGCCTTAAGCTCAAAGCAATCTTGCTGAGGATTCTTCCCCCACTCATTGTCTTGTGTCAGAATAAATCTCTTTCTTGAGGTGCATCTTGTATTATTAGTTCCAGAGCAATGAGCACATGATATCACCCTTGGATATACCAGTGGCTGCATCAGAAACAGTGGCAAGAGTGGGAGACTAGGAAAGTTAGATTGGAACCTCGAAGCACTGGGGGGAAAGCCTCTGTTTGTTACTGACACATTCTGTGTAAGCTGTAAAATTAATCCAAGTTTCTTTATCCATTCTCCCCATCCCCCCACCCCCCCCCCCCCCCCCCCCGAGTGGTTAAGAGCATTGTCTGCTTTTTTTCTTTTATTTTTATATTTTACTTTTACATATACATTCATATTATTATACATATATGCAATAAACTACCTACAGCGAGAAGGACCACAAGATGAATTATATAAATGTTACATTCATAGTGTTTTGCCTATTTGTATTTGGCAGCCTTGGAGAAAACATCTTTCCTATCTTGGTAAGTCCACAGGTCTGAATGTAACAATTCTGAATGTAACAATTCTGAATGTAACAAATCACTATCTATCCTTCACCCATTTGATGCCTTGTTTCCTAATGTGTTCAGAAGATCTATTTGTAGTGTTTCTCATTCTTGCTCTCGGGCATGTCTGATATCTGATTATCATAAGAGGGTTGATTCCAATTACACACATTCCTCTGACTTTACTCACTCTTAATCTTTGCTGCCCCTCACCACTTCCCACAGTTCACAGAATCCCCTGAAGAAGGACATTCCAGCAATAGCTACCTGACCATCTGCTTATGGCTTGGTTCTTTGTTCATTCATTTGTTTGTTTGGTTTTGCTTTTTTTTTTTTTTTAAGGCAACTCCTAGAGAGGAGCTATGTATTTTCATGTTCTTAAAAAAATAGATCCAATACAGCATGGTCAGAAGAGGGACAGGTTTCTTGTTAAGATGTTTCTTTCACTCCTTTTCATAGGATGGGCGAATTAAGATGTTGGGAGGAGAGAGAGAGAGAGAGAGAGAGAGAGAGAGAGAGAGAGAGAGAGAGAGAGAGAGAGAGAAAAGAAAAGAGAAGAGAAGAGGAGAGGAGAGGAGAGAGAGAGAGGAGAGGGAGAGAGGGAGAGGGAGAGAGGGAAAGACAACTCAGATGAGTTAGAATGGAGACTGAAAAGGGTACTTTGGTGTTTTGGATCAATGGTTTTTATAGCTTTACTCTTACGTTGTTTTCCTTTGCAAATATTTTAGAACTGAGTTCTTGTAACATAAAACAACAACAAAACTACTATGTACTTGGGAATGAATTCAGAGTAAGATGGACTGGGCAGACAGAAGAAATAACTGATGCTCTAAAACAGGCCAATGTTCCATACAAGAGGAAAGAGTATTAACACCAAATGAAGCTCCCACAGGCGGTTCTGAATGGGCCTCTTCCTCCTGTGCTTAATATAGTGATGTCCAAATAGCCCACAACAATGTATGCATAATCTATGCATGGTTTCTACCTAACTCAGGTATTTTGTTATATAGGACTCTGATTAAAAGGGGATAAGGGAGAATAGAGAAATTGTTTTGATAAGTAAATTATTGTCAACTAAACTTTCAGATATAGGTCAAGTGTCCACTAAAAGAGATCTTCAGAGGTAAAATAAAAGTTTAAACTCACTATACCATGTTTACATTTGGGTTAGTATAGCCTATGAGCACATGATTTGAATCAAGAATCATGTAGAAAATACACCCAGTTATATTTAGACACTAGAACATGCAAAGCTTCAACAATGAAAACATGCTAAGACAATTGTTTTTCCACCCTGTTCCTTGTACCTCCCTGTTGTCCATTCCTAAAGCCATCCTGGAGATCTCTGTGGCTGAGATGCCCATTCCAGGCTTTTATGGGAAAAAAATGTGTTTTACTTGGAACAGTTTCACATTAAGTGGTAGGCAAAGGGGAAAAGGAAAGACATGAGACACATTGACAACTGAGAAATTATTATTCGTCAAACTTATCATTACTAAGAAAAAGTTGAAGATTGGCTTCTGAGAATAAGCTGGCATCGCAGATGAGCTGCAAACATTTCTTCCACTTGGTCCCACTGTTTTTTGGCTACGCCAGGACTGAAGATAATAGTTTTTAGCAGGGCAGCACACCCAACTCTAGTTCAGGAAGATTATTCCTTGCCCACCCTTCAAATTGATTAGTCTCCCCTCTCACTTCCATACTGAAGAACAGACCAACAATCACACTTCTCTTTATACAGTAGAGTTTTCCATCAAACACCAACCTCCTACCTCAATTTCTTCTCCTGTGAGCCACGATTCTTTAAGCAAGCATGATTCCGGTGGGACCCAAGAACCTTCTTTGGAATCTGTGTTGTAATAGTAGTTATATTTCTGCTGCAAGTTGAGTTTGACCCATGAACCTTCTTCACTGGACACTAAAGAAAAAGAGTTTGTTAGCATCTACACAGGAACAGAGGTCTTACACGTTCTTAACAAGAGGCTCAGGAGCATACTAGCTATTAGGTCTCTGGTTAAAAAGGGATGGGGAGGGGGGATAGATAACTAGGATTGGTAAACCAAGTCTGATAGACCACATAAGATTTTCCAGTACATACAATAATCTAGCAAAAGCATTTTTTAACTACGTGTTCAGTTGGTCTATGTTATAGTCACTAGAAATGACAATAAGGGGCTGGAGAGATGGCTCAGTGGTTAAGAGCACTGACTGCTCTTCCAGAGGTTATGAGTTCAATTCCCAGCAACCACATGGTGGCTCATAACCATCCACAGTGAGATCTGGTGCCCTCTTCTGGCCTGCAGTACGTGCAGGCATAATACTGTATACATAATAAATATTTTAAAAAAGAATACAAGAAAAATGACAATAAAATGGAATGAATTTCAAATAAATAATGGCAGTTCTTTTACTACCCCACCTAAAGTGGGGGAGAGATGAACATCAAACACTGACTCTGGACTACAATTCCTTTTTGTTTGTTTTTTTTGTGACAGGGTTTCTCTGTGAAGCCTTGGCTGTCTTAGACTCACTTTGTAGACCAGGCTGGCCTTGACCTCACAAAGATCTGCCTGCCTCTGCCTCCCGAGTGCTGTGATTAAAGGCGTGAGCCACCAAGCCCAGTCTGGTTACGTGTAGACCCTGAAACCCCTTTCCCAAGCAGCTAGAGTCCAATGAGCAGAATTTTACTTGCTAATAATGTCGTCCAGAACTTTCTCTGACAAGAACTGATCTACAAGGACTACTGACCCATGTTTAAGGCAGAGACAAGTCACTTCTGAGTACAAATTCAATCAAATTACAAAATAGAAAATGTGCATCATAAAGGTCAATGAAAGTGAGGAAAAGGAAAATTCCTGATCTGATTTAAGATGTTCTCCATAAGGACACAAAAAGAGAAAAAAAAAAAATGCTGAAAGGATGTGGCTTGGGTGGGTGGGGACAGGCTACGTTTGTGGCAGTCTTAAACCAGCTAAAAAGAATGTTTGCTCCTCACGAATCTGTCGCTACACATTATAGTATATTTAGAAATTTTTATTTTTGTTAATTAGCCATGAATTCTGGCCCAAACCAGAGACTAAGAACTACCCTTATCACTGAAAAGTTCTAAGTCTGCTAAGTGACTCCTCCCTCCCACCAACACTCACTGACTTCCCAGGTAAATCAAAGCTCCAGTAGCTGTCTTCATAAAATATGTAAATACATTCAAATAATCAGACAGAATAACCAGGCCATCCATATAAGTATTTGCTGATTCTTTTTGGTTTTAAATACTCAAAAAAAAAAAAAAATCGGTAATGTTTTATTAGTATGAATATACCTTAGAGTTCACAGCATAGTGATTCCATGTGGCATTCCATGCAGCACATGCTTGACACTGTGATGGGCTACCCCCGCTTGACACTGTGATGGGCTCCCCTTGCTTGACACTGTGATGGGCTCCCCCCACTTGACACTGTGATGGGCTCCCCTTGCTTGACACTGTGATGGGCTACCCCCGCTTGACACTGTGATGGGCTCCCCGTGCTTGACACTGTGATGGGCTACCCCCGCTTGACACTGTGATGGGCTCCCCCACTTGACACTGTGATGGGCTCCCCCACTTGACACTGTGATGGGCTACCCCCGCTTGACACTGTGATGGGCTCCCCTTGCTTGACACTGTGATGGGCTCCCCCACTTGACACTGTGATGGGCTCCCCGTGCTTGACACTGTGATGGGCTCCCCGTGCTTGACACTGTGATGGGCTCCCCTTGCTTGACACTGTGATGGGCTCCCCCACTTGACACTGTGATGGGCTCCCCGTGCTTGACACTGTGATGGGCTCCCCTTGCTTGACACTGTGATGGGCTCCCCGTACTTGACACTGTGATGGGCTCCCCTTGCTTGACACTGTGATGGGCTCCCCGTGCTTGACACTGTGATGGGCTCCCCCCACTTGACACTGTGATGGGCTCCCCTTGCTTGACACTGTGATGGGCTCCCCGTACTTGACACTGTGATGGGCTCCCCGTACTTGACACTGTGATGGGCTCCCCCCACTTGACACTGTGATGGGCTCCCCTTGCTTGACACTGTGATGGGCTACCCCCGCTTGACACTGTGATGGGCTCCCCGTGCTTGACACTGTGATGGGCTACCCCCGCTTGACACTGTGATGGGCTCCCCCACTTGACACTGTGATGGGCTCCCCCACTTGACACTGTGATGGGCTACCCCCGCTTGACACTGTGATGGGCTCCCCGTACTTGACACTGTGATGGGCTCCCCTTGCTTGACACTGTGATGGGCTCCCCTTGCTTGACACTGTGATGGGCTCCCCTTGCTTGACACTGTGATGGGCTCCCCTTGCTTGACACTGTGATGGGCTCCCCTTGCTTGACACTGTGATGGGCTCCCCTTGCTTGACACTGTGATGGGCTCCCCTTGCTTGACACTGTGATGGGCTCCCCGTACTTGACACTGTGATGGGCTCCCCTTGCTTGACACTGTGATGGGCTCCCCGTACTTGACACTGTGATGGGCTCCCCTTGCTTGACACTGTGATGGGCTCCCCGTGCTTGACACTGTGATGGGCTACCCCCGCTTGACATTGTTCTTTCTATAATTTATTCATAATACATCTTGATTGTAATCCTCTTGCTCTTATCTTCCTGTTCCCACCCTCCCTCTATTTTCTGCTCTGTTCCCCTCCCCTAGACCTCTGGCAGGTAGGGTCCTGCTCCCCGACCGTCTGACCACAATTTGTCAGTGACCAAAAAAGTGACAGCTTTCTCTTTAAATGAGCAGTTGGACAGCTGTTCATCTGTTGCTGGTCTTTTGTTTTTAATTAAATGTGTGTGTGTGTGTGTGTGTGTGTGTGTGTGTGTGTGTGTGTGTGTGTGTGTGTACCATGGCATATGCATGGAAGTCAGAGGACAACTCTTAGGCGTCGACTTCTTCCTTCTACTGGGGGTTCTAGGCATAGCATTCGGGTCATCAAGCTTGCACAGCGTGTGCTTTTACTCTCTGAGCCATCTTGCCAGGCTCTACTGTCTCATTTGTGTCCTTGTCTGAACACACTTTCTCACATTTATCCATGTAATGGCACGTATCTTCTTTATCCCCTTTGGTGGCTGCTACAATTCCAGCATGTGGATCTCTCACATCTGACTTATCGATTCCTGCCTCATATCCCCCTATTTAACAGGGTCTATTCAGTATTATTTGTCCCATAAAGGGTTAAATGATGGCAATTATGAGCATAAAGAGCTGCCTATATTATTACCTCAGCTCTGTGATGTAACCATCTGTGTATTGCTGCTGAGATAAGCTCAGCTGTAAAATAAGAGCCTAGAAACGTTTCCC
Source organism: Acomys russatus (assembly GCF_903995435.1). NCBI lineage: Eukaryota > Metazoa > Chordata > Mammalia > Rodentia > Muridae > Acomys > Acomys russatus. Next base: position 16,824,193 of record NC_067166.1, read on the forward strand.
TTGCCATCGTCGCTAAACATTTCAGAAATATTGATGTGAAATCAGCAATTGCCTCCAAATGAAGAAATCACAATGCCACAGAAACCACCACAGTTTAACTGACATGTTCGTGCTGAGTCATGGGAATGCTCACCATTGTCAGTCTTGGACTCTTTCACCTTCAGGAGGGTGTCACAGTACTTGTTGGCGCATTCTGGGAGTATGTTATGGATATTATGAGAAGAAGACTTCAGTACAGCCAAGATGTGTTCTGACTGTTTTCTCTCCAAACACTCATTGACATCAACGACCAGCGTAACCCCTGGGTGATGAAGAAGGACAAAGTTTCAGGTAACCATTAATTTATACTCATATATGGTAGACAAATATTTAATTCAGCCTTCTAGATGCGCATTGGCATTTTGCTATCCAGCCACTTCTTCTTCCAATAGTCTGACCATGTACACCCGGCCAATCGCTAATTCATCTATCAGTTTGGGTTATAAAGAAGCATGGTATGTTGAAACTGCAACAGTCTCTGGTTGGGCTTGTGTGGGTGTGAGCGCTAACTAGGTGCTGGCTGTAATATAATCTCTGGGGCGTGCATGGCACAGAGGCTCCACCCTGCCACTTACGTGTTGACACCCGATGAGGAATGTACACCAATGGTAGACACACAGCCCTGATCTATAACTTATATTTGAGAACTTGCTTTATGAAGACAATTATTTTAGAGTAAGAAAAATGCTAATTCAGCTCTGGAAATCCTAATCTTCACTTATATTACACTGACATTGTTGACAAGGTTGTCATAACCAACCTAAGGAAATGTCCCAGAAAGGCACAGTGAGTAGAAATGGGCAACACAGTTAGAAACTTTATTTTGGATCAACTTAAACTTAATAAACTTCTTGAATTTCTGCCTTGTCTCATAAATAAAAATCTTAGTGAACTCTTGGTTGCTTAAAGGAAATTATGAATTCTTTATTATTATCCACTTAATTCTAGAAAAGATTGTCTTGATTCAGCCAATGAAATTGTTTGTGTTATCTGTAGAAATGACGGGAGATGAGGGGAATGCCAAGTTAAAATATTTTCTACATTTAAAAAGATCTTGATGAGGCTGAGCATGGTAGCACACGCCTTTAATCCCAGCACTCAGGAGGCAGAGACAGGCAGAGAGCCGTGAGTTTGAGGTCAGCCTGGTCTACAAAGTGAGTCCAGGACAGACAGGGTTACACAGAGAAACCCTGTCTCGAACCCCCCCCCCCCCAAATCTTGATGAAAAGAAGGGAAAACAGATTTTCCCCTTACCCACATGCCAAACTCTTCTAAGTGTCAAATAGCTGTCACAGCTAGCTTTGTCAGCTTGCACAGCCTTGAGTCAGCTGAGAGGAAAAGCCTTGACTGAGGAACTGCCAAGTTCATACTGGCCTGTGGGCATCTCTGAGGAAATCGTCTTATTATTAATGTGGTTGGCACCATCTTTAGGTAGTTCTGGGCTGTGTAAGAAATCTAACGAAATAGGAGCTAGAGAGCAAGCCAGCAAGCAGAGTTCCTCCATGGTCCAGATTCCCACCCTGACTTCTGTCAGTGATGGACTTGACCTGGTGGTATTGGCCAAACACAATCCTTTCTCCTGTAAGTTGCTTTTGGTTGGAATAAAACTAGAAATGAGTCTATGGTTGTCATCAAATTATGCTTGTAGGTGCCCAATATCATGGGGAACATCATGCACAGATACAGCTAAAGGAAAAAGACACATGTGTTGACTTTTGCCAGCTTGGAGTCAAAGGCCTGTGAGTCCAGAGACGCTGACCGACAGTATCCGGGAACTCGCGCAGACTCGGCCGACTACCGAATGACAAGCACAGACAGCAGTGAGCCTTCACTCCTGTGCGGATATTAGTTAACAGTGGTGAACCTTATCCAACACTTCCCCTTTTCCAGGAAAGCTCTGCAGGATATGGAGCTGACATTTGAGAAGTCTGTGGTCTCAGGGAAGTAGGAAGAGCAAGTGACAAAGAACTCCTGCCTGAACACAGGATGGTTGTATGGAACTAACCTGACAGACTAATCTTCCTTAAAAGATATATGATGTAGGCGCGAAGCTCTCGAAGACAAACATACTTCCTGCAATTGAATGTGAAGGAGCAAAGAGCTGGCATACAGGTGGATTTCCAGCACCAGCTAGAACTGTTTTCCATGACTATCTGAAACACATCTCTGAAAAAGCCCAGCCAACAGGACTTACTGCTCCTCATTTCACTCAGTCTGTGGTACACAGTAGGTGCTTAACGTTGAGTCGTTCTGAGCAAAGTGAGTGATACTGTGGAGGACACAGTTGCTTTAGCATGACATGTCCTCCATGTCCTCAGGGGTTTTTTTTTTTTTTTGTATCTGCATGCCAAACTGTGACAGCCAAACCCTTGGAGTTTGTGGCTTCTGCTGGAAACAACCTCGGACTTTAGAATTAGGCAGATGGGATGAACAGGCAGTGTCTCTTCCTCAGGGGTCCCCAGGGAGGAAATCAGGTCAGTTCCAGTGGCCAGGGACGTGTATCACCTACTCTGATGACTTTGGCGCTTACTCTGTGGCTTGCCGTTGAGTCATGGATAGCAGAAGACACCCGATAACTGACCTTCAGAAAGTGCATTACTGCTGAAAACATTGAAAAATCTCCTCTAAACCTCTTAGGAGAAAAGCTTGCTTTGGTTCTCAAGCTGCCCCCTCGTGGCTCTCTTTAAGGGGTGTACTCACAGGCAGAGAAAGTTTCAACACAGCTGGTTCTTTCATGTGTAAAGCATGGGTTGGGTTGACACTCGGTGCACAGCATGTCTGGGTTACTGCATGTCAGCACGAGGAAAGGTCTAGGGGAGACTGTTTACTCCTTGGGGTATACTGATTGCGGGGGAAAGGTTGAGAAATACTGGACTAAAAACTCAAATGTTGATAGAAGAGATTCTAGTGAAAACAAACCCTTGGGCACCTAGTCCCTCTCTCTTTTCAGTCTGGTCTACGGTGGCCCTTTGTTAAATCTAGGTTGTTTCAGACCTAGGAGGAGAGTTGGTTTTCACACAAAGGAGGAAGAATGTTTTAAAAGTAAGGCAACATTCCTACTGAAATCAGGATGTTCTTGTGTTAATGTCTGACTGCAGATAGCTTTAGCTTTAAATACCAGTCTCCTTTTATGGGTACATATTATAGGAGGGGACTGTAACTCTTGTAGCCTAGGTCAGGACACAGAGCATGGAAGAGTCCCGATGGACAAGCAGAGAGCAACAAAACCACACAAGCTGAGAAATGTCTCATTTTTATAGTTAAGGGACCAGGAGTCTCCATGTGGAAAGCAGACTCAGCAACACACAGGCTGGGTGTAAGGAAACAATGAAGAAATAACTCTTAGGTTGGCTGGATCTCTAAGAAGGGGGCATTCTAGGCTGAGTGTCTGCATTACAACCTCATTTCTATAACGTGCCTTGGCAGGCCTCGGCTATCTTTAGTGTATACGCAAATTAAAAACTCCCACACACCCCTCTTGAATGTATTTTTCCTCCCAAGCGTCAGTGTCTTAGGAATGGCTTCAAAGTTCCTAAGGATATAAAAGTCCAGGTCAGAAAAATTAACACTTTTTTTTTCCGTCCAAGCTAAGGATATAACGCCCAGATGTTTCTTACAGATGCCTCTACATCTGGGGAGGGACACTAAGCTGTTCCCACAGCTCTCCGTGACCTCAGATAGGATGGCACAGGGTCTAGCCATGCCAGGGAGTGGCCAGTAGCTAAATTATACTTTGAGGACTCTTGTTCAACTTTGAGTTTGGGAGACTGTTCCTATATCAACCTAGAAGCCATTTCAAATTCTTCTTTGATAATAGAGGTAAAAGACGCAATAAAGACTTTGATCCGCCGGGCGTGGTGGCGCACGCCTTTAATCCCAGCACTCGGGAGGCAGAGGCAGGCGGATCGCTATGTGTTCAAAAGCCATCCTGGTCTACAAAGCGAGTCCAGGACAGCCAAGGCAACACAGAGAGACCCTGTCTCAAAAAAAAAAAAAAAAAAAAAAAAAAAAAAAAGACTTTGATCCTTTGAACCCAACATAGGGATCCTACCTGTGGCGTCCCAGCACAGGGCAGGCAACCCTAGGGTGTATTAAGCAGATAGACCCACTGGATGCTCTGGGAGAGGAATGGCAGATGGAACTCCTTATCACCTGATTTTTAAAAGCCCCTGCTCTGGGGAGCAAATGGCGACATTTAGATCTGCTGGGATTAGAGTTTATTCACTGAAAAATCTGCTAATGTCTTTTGGGCACCCCCCCCCCCCCCCCGCTTCCCAGCAGTCACCACGCAGATGGCTACGAGTCCTTCTGAGGATCAGGTTAACAATATAATTTTTTGGCAGTGAAATGACATCCCGGCTCAAGGAGACTTGGCCTGTCCTTTATTCAAAGGGGCTGTGGGCTTGTCAACAGACTCTAATATGAGACTCTGGGGGTGGGGTGGGGTAGTGGCTGGGACTGTTTTCAAGATTCAAGTTATATCTTTCTCTTAAAATTTTTCTTACACTTATTTGTGTGCACACATACATGTGCACACACGTGGAGTACAGAGGACAGCTTGTGGGAATCAGCTTTTTACCATGTGGGTTCCAAGAATCAAACTCAAGGCTATGGCTCTTGGCAGCAAGCACCTTTACCTGTTAAAGCATCTGTCTTAACTTCTTTCTACATGACTTAGAACTCTTCCATCTATACAGGTCAAGTGGCAATTTCATAACTGCTGGTCAACTTCATGTACAGGAAGATCACGAACAGCTGGCCAACTCCATCAGTCTCTGAGTGAGATGACTTCAGAGTCAACCACATCCACCTGCTTTGGGGGACTAAGAGCTAACACCAGTCCCTCCCTGCAAGTCTGACCTTGCGTTTTCTTCTCCCCACCTCCTCCTTCCCTGCCTTCTGGTCTGTTTCTGTGACAAACTTCTACTACAATGGAAAGCATAAGAAAGAGAACAGATATTTATGGTGAAGAAACAGTTTTCTGTGGATCAGTAGGAAAACAAAAGATTGGATTTAAACATAAAATTTCAGAGCCTACAAAACATTTTTGCTCTCTGGATTGCGTTTGGCAGCACTGTCAAATTTTGTTGGGCGACAATATCCGATTACTGGAAATGAGGCTACTAGCTAGTGAGACACACACACACACACACACACGCACGCACGCACACAAAACCTAAAAAGCATTCTGATCTTCCTAGAAGTTCAAAGTGGATGACTTCAGGTGCCTACCCACATTAAAACCAAACCAAACCAAACAAAGGAGCAAGGCAGGTTTGACAAGCAGGAGATGTTGAGGGCTTACATTGCTTTGCTCTGCTCTCGTCCACGTTGGCCTCATCGATGGCTCGCTGTATTTCATCCAGCCAGAGCATTTTAGAAACACTCTCAGGATCCTAGAACAGTGGCATAGAATCAAGGAACAATGAATGCTGGGTGGGACAGAACCAACTGCGATCTTCAGGAGTCATTCAGCAAACACGAGGTAGCTCCACCATGGCGGCACAAGCTGGCGACAGGCAGGCCACACAAACCCTCATCTACAGCAGCCCCTAGTTCAGAGGTTCCCAACCTGTGGGTCGTGACCCCACTGGGATTGCATATGCACTATCAGATACTTACATGACATTTTACCATGGCAGCAAAAATACAGTTGTAAGGCAGCAATGAAATATTTTTACGGCTGGGCAGCGGGGTAGGGGGGGTGCCCACAACATGAGGGACTGTATTAAATAAAGGGTTGCAGCATCAGGAAGGTTGAGGGCCATTGCCCTGGAGGGACAGCTGTGTTGCTGTCCCACGTGGCTTCATTCCTTCCAATCTGGTCTGCACCACAAAAGTTCTTTACAGTAAGAACCACCTGGTCATTTAAAAATGGACGTCTCATTCCATCCTTCCTCTGCTTAACCTTAGAAGCGCAAGCTCTCTTCTCAGAAGTGTGGATGTAGGTCCAGGGATGCCTGTGGCTTCTCACTCCTTGTTAGGACCTCCTTCAGGCCACAGCACTCTCCCTGCTGGCTATTACCATGCCTCATAACTCACAGCTCAAATGCCACCTCTATTAAAAAGCCGCCCATAGCTACATAGTTAAGCATTCTTCTTCCCCCAGTGTGCCAGGGGGGATGCTTTCAATTTGAGGGAAAACAGTGATACCCATTTTTCCCCCCAGACACCCAGAACAAAACAGAAACAAAAATATGGTAACCAGTCTGAAGAAGTTAAGGATCTCTTGGAGAGGCCAGAAACGATCAGAATATGCTCCATTCAAGGTGATTTTAGCTATTTCACATGGTTAAGAAAGGCAAGAAGGGGTTGGTGTGCAGGAGAACAGAAGCTAAGTAGTTAACAGTGGCTTCAGAAGGAAGTGACAGCAATGGTGCAAACGCATGGGATTACTTTTAGTGTTTTACATTTGGATGAATTCTGAAGATTTTGCTACAAACACAATGCTGGCAGCTACTAATGGGGGCTTCAAGTCTATTTTATAAGTGCACATTAAATGTTTTCAGGGTAGATTTAGAATTCCACGTTTTTTTTGGGGGGGGGCAGGGGTTGGCTGTAGAGATGGCTCAGCAGACAAGAGCAGTGTCTGCTCTTCCGGAGATCCTGAGTTCAATTCCCAGCAATAACACGGTGGCTCATAGCCATCTACATTTGGGAGAGCTGATGCCCTCTTCTGGTGTGTAGGTGTACATGCAGACAGAGCACTCATACACAAAAGTAAATAAATAAATCTTTATAAAAAAAGAATTCTACAGTTTTAAGGATTTATTTTATTTCTAGTTATGTATACATGTGTCTGCATGTATGTGTGTGTAAGTGCAGCTGCCCTCAGAACCCAGAGAGGGCACTCTACCCTGGAGTTGGTTACAGGCAGTTGTGAGCTACCAGGCATGAATGCTGGGAACTGAACTCAGGCCTTCTGTAAGAGCAGTGTGCACTCATAACTGCTGAGCCACCTCCCCAGCCTCCAAAATTCCAGTTTTAAGACGCAAGTGCTTATTTATACATAGCAACGAGTGTTGTTTCTTATACCTGGACTCAAGATGCCTGGTGGAAAGTCTGTGGGATAGCTCAGCTGGAAGCACAAGGTCCTGAGTTTGAATCCTTGGGACTCATTAAAAAAAAAAAAAAGAAAGAGAAGCTGGGCTGGAGAGATGGCTCAGAGGTTAAGAGCACTGGCTGCTCTTCCAAAGGTCCTGAGTTCAATTCCCAGCAACCACATGGTGACTCACAACCATCTATAAATGGGATCTGGTGGCCTTTTCTGGTGTGCGGGCACACATGCAGGCAGAACACAATATACAAGATAAATAAATCTTTAAGAAGAAAGAAAGAGAGAGAGAAAGAAAGAAAGAGAAAGAAAGAAAGAAAAGCCAGAAATAGTAGTGTGCCATTCTAGTTTCAACACTGGGGGGTGGGTAGAGACCGGAGTATCCCTGGGATGCATGGGCCACTCATCATCATTAAATTGGCAAGTTCAAGACCAATGAGAGACCTTGCCTCAAAAAACCAGGGTGGACAGTCATCTGAGGAATGACACCCAAGGTTGTCCGGTGGCTTCCCTATATATCTGCATGCCTATGCACACACCTATTTGCATGCATACACCCCTTTCCCCACATGTGTACCCACATGTATAAACACACATATATATGCTCATGCACCCGTGTATAGCCGTAGTACATGGAAGGAATTAATTCCAGCACTGGGGTTGTCTGGGGCTACACGTCACCACTGAGGGCTCAGGAAGTGTAAGGGGTCTGGAGGGAGACATGAGGGTGACTAGTTTCCCTCAGGAGCTCCATGAGATAATGTGTGTAGTGAGTTCTCATGAGCCAGACACGTGCCATTTCCTCCTGCATTATTGGGGGCAGACACAGTGCTCTAGAAAATTCATGAGGCCTGCTTCCTGAGTCATCCCCAGCCACACAGCTGTAACACGGGAGCTGTCACCAGGCAGCTTAGCAAATGTCTTAGGAAAGGAAAATTTGGAAGAGGTTCACGCAAAACCAGGGACAGAATGAGGGGCTGGAAGAACAAAAGGAGACAGAGAAGCAAGTTTAAGCAAATGACTTCCTTAGTGTGTGTGTGTGTGTGTGTGTGTGTGTGTGTGTGTGCGCGTGCGCGCGTGCGCACATGCGCATGCAAGTGTGTGTGGGGTCAGAACACACTTTCATGGAGCTGCTTCTCTCTCTTCACTTTTAATCAAGTTTCACGGGTCAAACCCAGGTCACCAGGCTTGAGTAACCAGCAAGTGCCTTTACCCCTCTGCACCTTCTCACTGGTCCAAGGACTTTTTTTTCCCTTCCTGTTTCCAAACACACAGAAGTCCCATACTCTCCAGGAATAGTTGAAAAATAGAGCATTACACAAGTCCCTCCCATTCTCAGTCATCTTCTGGAGAGCCCATGGCTTCACGCAGGACACAGACCACACACACTGTGCCTGGGATAAGAAAACGGTGCCTGTCCCACACTGAAGATTAAAGTATTACTCTCAGAAACCAAAACTAAAGCCCGGACTTTGCAAAACCAAACAAATTTAAGTCAACAGTTTTGAGACCATGATGTACTGAAATAAAGCTAAACACAAAACCAAGAGCGAAAACAAAAAACGTACTGATGTGAAATCCCCATTTCAGCCGTTCACCAGAGGACTGGGTGATAGCGTGGTAAGGGCCGGGCTTCACCCAGCTCCACAGCCAGGCTGCGTGTGAGGGAGTGATGGGACAGTGGACAAAATGACCAACCAGCCCACATGCAAATCAAACCACAACCTCCTCAACTTGGGTGATGCCAGGAAAGTAAAAACTTGGGTGATGCCAGGAAAGTAAAAAAACAAAAAAACAAAAAACCTGCCGCCCCCAATTTTCTGGGGTTATTGTTTCTACTATACTAGAACGTTCTTAGTTTATGGTACCATAGATGATGCAGTTGAAGTGTTAAATCTGACCTTTGGAAATGACTTCGTTTGGCTAAAGTCAACCAAGAGATAAGAGAAGTTAACATAGACGTCTATTATATCCTTGCTGCCCCCTCATCTCCTTTAAGTCTCATGTGAAGCTTGAATTTTCTGATTCTTGCTGCATTTTAGAGGTTGGAATTTAATATATACTGCCCATTAAGACAAATGTATTATAATCACATTTTCTTTTTTTATGGTTTGTTAAATATACTTAACTGTACATTATGATGGCTACGATACAAATGTGATACATACGTATAATTTAGAATGCTTATTATAACAAATGATCTGTACATACCTTAGGATGGTCAGATCAATAACTGGGTTCAGGATGGTCAAATTCCCCAGAAGGGTGCTAATTTATGCCATTCCTGGTTTCAGCACCAAATGAAAGCTTAAAAAATAGTCTGGCGCAGTGGCACACACCTGTAATCCCAGCACTCTGAGAGGCAGAGGCAGGTGGATATCTATGAGTTGGAGGCCAGCCTGGTCTACAAAGTGAGTCCAGGACAGCCAAGGCTACACAGAGAAACTCTGTCTTGAAGCCTGTCCCCATCCCCAAAGAAAAAGAAAAAGAAAAAAAGAAAAAGAAAAGAAAGGAAAAAGGAAAGGAAACATGACTGCTCCTAGATATGGTGGAGGAGAAAGTCTATTGTAGATAAAAAGGAGAGCACAGACAGAGTGACATGAGCAGACTGAGCTGCTACGCGGGGAGAGGGGGAGGGGAAGGGAGACGGGAAAGAGGGGAACCAAGTAGCCAGGAAGCCCAAAGGAACAAAGAGAGTAGGTAACCAAAACAGTTGAATTTTTTTTTTTTTTTTAAGGGATGAGCAGCCCAGCTCTCCCCACCGCTATCCCGGGCTGGAGAAGTTCAGCATAGAGGGGGCAGGGCATGTCAGCCAGGAGGGTCCTGTAACAGGGACTGAGGGATGCTGGGAGAATATGGTGGTCAGTGTCAACTCTGATATGTTAAATAGGCACCTCAGTCATTTTTCCCAGGTTTGGACCCTAACACTAGTGAACTGTATATTAAAATGACTAAGAATATAAATGTGATGTGATATGTGTGTGTGAGACATCTATATCTATATCTAGAACTAGGTATATAGATGTATATTTATATCACATAATTTAAAATGCTATTACAGACCTGTTCATCAACAGTCATGGATAAAGCAAGTCCTTGTACCTCAGTATTTTATTATGATCTCGGTTAGCTCAATTCAAATAGAGGTCTTTGGTGTGAGTCTGTCCTGCTATCTAACCAGAGTTAGTAAATGGCTGAGGACACACTGATCTACGGCAAAGGAACCTTCTTCCCCAGAACAACAACAACAAACAACAACAACAACAACAAAAAACCCACAAAAACCCTCAGTTCTGGACAGGCACAAAGGACCGTCAGAGCAATGTAAGGCAGGCAGAGAATTTTCTTCTTCTTTTCCCGTGTGAGACAGGGTCTCACTGTGTTCCCGAGGCTGGGCTAGAACTCACAATGCTGCCAAGGCTGGCTTTCAGCCCACTGCTGTCCTCTTGCTGCAGTCCACCTGTCCACCTGTCAAGCGGTAGGGTTATAAATATGCACTACCATGCTCAGTTGAACAGAGAATTTTAGAAATACTCTAATACCCCTGATGCAATTTTAACTTCTTAACTTTTTTTGCCTGGCAGGTGTGAAGCCCTGGGTTTGTTCCCCAGCACCACAGATGCCAGGCACGGTGATGCCTGCTTGAGACCCAAGCAACCCAGAGGCAGGAGGAGGACTTCAAGTCAATCCTCAGGTGCATCTTACATGCAAGGCCAGCCTGGGCTATATGAAACCGTCTCAAATAATAATAATAATAATAATAATAATAATAATAATAACAACAACAACAACAACAACAGGTCCAAAGGTAGTGAGTTAGCACAATTGATTGTTCACAGTTAGTTACAGATTGAACTCCTGTTTTACACTTCTCCCCTTCAACATTGCTACACTTGACTAGTCTTGGCCAGAGTGGTGGCGCACACCTTTGATCTCAGTACTTGGGAGGTAGAGGCAGGCAGATCGCTGTGAGTTTGAGGCCAGCTTGGTCTATAAAGAGAGAGTTCCAGGACAGCCAAGACTATACAGAAAAACTCTATCTAAAAAAACAAACAAACAAACAAACAAAACAAAACAAAACAAAAAAACAAAGAAAAAAAAAGGGTGTTGGAGAGATGGCTCAGGGTTTAAGAGCACTGGCTGCTCTTCTAAAGGTCCTGAGTTCAAGTCCCAGCAACCACATGATGGCTTACAATCATCCATAAAGAGATCTGGTGCCCTCTTCTGGCATGCAGGAGTACATTCAGGTAGAACACTATATACATAATAAATAAATAAATCTTAAAAAAAAGGAGGATGGGGTATTTGCTTTTCATCATTAATTTAGTTTACAGTTATATGATAAATTTAGGAACCAAAACTCAAAATGAATAACAGAGGGCACTGTTTCATTTTGATTCTTGAAAAAAATATTTCATATTGTATTCTGACAGTAAATAAAATAATAAAAATAATTCACATTGTATTTAATATTTCCCCTCTTCTCAACTCCTCCTAGATCCTTCCCACCTCCCTAGCTGCATGCTACAAAATAATAAATAAATAACACACAGACACAAAATCCCACAAAAAACACACACGCATAAAACTGGAAACCAAAACATAGCAAAAGACCAATAAGACACACACACACACACCTACACACACACACACACACACAAAAAGAAAGAAAGAAAGAAAGAAAGAAAGAAAGAAAGAAAAGTCCAACAAAGCAATGAGAGAAAAGGTCTACAAAACCACCACCGAATTCCCTTTTGTTAGCTAACCGCTCCCGGGCCACACGACCCACCCTGACATGTGGATAGTATACTTAGTGTGACAGGAGGAAACTGATTTTTCCTTTTCCAGTAGGTACCAATTGCAGATGGCTTCTGGGTCAATGGTGGCAGCGCTTGTCCACTTCCCCTCTCAGCTCTGGGATCCCATTCGGCTTGCACCTGTGCAGGCCTTGTGTGTGCTGCCACAGTCGCTGTGAGTTCACATGTGCACCTGTCCCGTTTTATCTGGAAGACACTGCTTCCTTGGAGTCATCCATCCCCTTTGGCTCTTACTCTTTTCTTGCCGCGTCTTCTGTATAGATCCCTGTGCCCCTGAGGGGAGGACTTTGATGAGGACATCCCTTTTAGGACTGAGTGCTCCAGAGTCTGCCACTCTCTGCATGTTGCGGGTCTCTGTGTTAGCTCCCATGTACTGTTAGAAGAAGGCCTCTCTGACGATGGCTGATGGAAGCACTGAAGTTTAAGTATAATTTCTAACCATTCATGTGTTAAATAGAAGGCACAATTCTGGAGCTATGTTTTTGAAATGGGGGGAAAAAAACCCTGAGCTGTGGAACCAATTCAAAGCTAATTGCTGCTCAGCATCTGTTCTCCGCTTTGTTTCGCAATCATCTCTGCCATTACTTAAATGCCCAGGGGAGAAATACAGCACTGGTTCTAAATAATAGCAGGGGATGAGGAAGAGCTAAGGGGATATGGCAACATGCTCCAGAGAGGCTCAGTCTGAGTCACGCACACATACGGAAACAACAAGTGACCACATCCTTTCTCTGCAGAGGTTGGACAAGTCCCTGCCCACACAGCACAGGGTAGACAAGTCCCTACCCACACAGCACAGGGTGGCACCTTTCTCTGGCTTCCACTCATTGCTAATGTGTGGAGCAGAGGGGAATCTGCCCTGCAACTTTGCACACTCAATAACAGCCCACAGCCAGATCTCAGGACCTCAAGATGAAAGTCCTTATCTTGGTCGTGGTGAGGATTCTGTTTCTGCCGGCCACTGCTTGCCAACGTGGTAAGTCCTCTTCTTCTGGAATTGCCTGGGTTGGGGAAGTGGACGGTTTGTGCTTGCAGGGGTCAAAGGAACCTAATTTTCTTGTTATCTCCCAGGAACTGTGAACCCAAAGGCAATGTATGATCTGGGTTTCTAAAAGGTAGTCTCATAAGGGCATCTGAAGTTTACTCCCAGGTCGAACCTTGTCAGAGACCAAGTGTTCTCTCCACTAGTACTCACAAGTTTGTGCCAGAATCAAGATTATCTACAATTAAGTCAAAAAGCATTTGTGTGTGTGTGTGTGTGTGTGTGTGTGTGTGTGTGTGTGTGTGTGTGTATGTAGTGTCTGCATGTGTGAAATTTCCTGATGTAGAAATGATTGCACTTTTCCCAAGGAATTAAAACTCTTTTAAAAAGAATTTATAAATCTTATAATTTCTTTTGAGGCACCACCAGCAGGGAAAAAAAATATTGCCAGGAAAGGTCATTGGGTTTCAGCAGCCAGTGACATTAACAGTGTTTCCAAGGTTAAATACCTTTTTTTTTTTTTCCTTCCTTGACCTTTCAGTACCAGGGAGTTTTCTCTTTCCCCCACCCTACATGTATACATTTATATATGTTTACATATATAGGTGCCATGAGTATGCATAGCTTAGTCGTATGTAATCTTAGAAATAAGATCTCCCAAATATAATTATTTCACCTTGAACATGTCTTCTATTTTACCACATTGTGGCAGCTTGTGACTTCTGGACTGCTCGGAAATGAATTAGTTTGAGATAGGGCTCTCTCACTGTCACGTCACAAGGCAATCAACAGTGTTAAGCGAAGGAGATGGGATGAAAGCAAAATTAAACAAAAGGCGATCCCCACAAAGGAATGAACCTTAAGTTGAGGTCCCTGCAGAGAGCTTAGGAGGAGGGCCCATGGCAGGGGACTGTGCAGCAGGGTTTGGCCAGGTTTATGGCTTCTCTGAGAGGTGAAGGCAAAATGCTGAGCCACGATTACAAGGAAATGAGTTTCGTGAGAGGGTTCCGTCCCGATGCTAGTAGAGCCTGGGAGAAGTGCAAAGTGGGACTTTAAAGGAAATGTGGGTCAGTGGCTTCACCCTGTGCCATGGGGAGAGGTGATGGGAAAATATGTCACCAGAAAGCTGAGAGCTGAGGGTCATGCCCTCTGGATTAGATGCTCTCTGAAGCCTTCTCCCAGGCTGAGAGCACTTCAGAAACATCGCACCAAACAGAAACCAAAGAACTCTAGTCAGCTACAATATGACAGTAAAAAACAAAAAATCCTGGTCAGTTCTTTTCTTCTTCTTCTTCCTCCTCCTCCTCCTTCTTTGGCTTTTTGAGACAAGATTTCTCTGTGTAGCCTTAGCTGTCCTGGACTCTCTTTGTAGGCCAGGCTGGTCTCGAACTCACAGCGAGATCAGCCTGATTCTGCTTCCCAGAGTGGTGGGGATTACAGGCAGCAGGAGCACTACTCTTAAGGAAAGCCAGGTTTTGACTAGGCTTCGGTGGGGTCAGACCTGAATTTTCCCAGGAGTTGTCTCCACTCAGCATGTCTGTAGATGCTGCGTCTTGGCCAATCACAGGATTGGCCTGAAAACTGACTAACACTTGGTTTCATCAGCTTTCTCGCCAGACCTTGGGGAGAAAAAATTTGTGCACACGGTTCCACCCAACTTCCTTATTTTGAGGGATAGCAGGCTTGACTTCACCCAGATGTGAGTGTGCACAAGGCTTTAAGTGTCTGGGCATTCCTCTAACGCTCGTATCTACACACACACACACACACACACACACACACACACACACTGCTACCTTCCAAATTATTCTCTCCTTGAGTGATACTGGGTCACCGTCACTTCCCAGTTGTACTGACAACACTGATCCTACCTGATACTTTGAACTAAGCTCGTGCAAACTCTGAGGTCTGAATGAGTTTGGAGCAAAAGCCAGAGATTAAACCAGGAAGAGAAACTGACTCCGGATGAGGACAGTCCTGCTGAGCATCATCCTCGAATATTTAAAATGGAGGATGCAGGGGTTTGTGTCCACACCTCAGTGGTAGGTCCAGCACTTCACGTTGGAACGCACGAGGTTGAAACTGGCATTTAAGGGGCTCATGATTAACATGCACAAACTGAGTTGTGCCAAGTGTCTACAGCGCACAGTTGATATGGTTCTTTCATTTTAAAAATTCATTTTGCCAGGCGGTGGGCGCACGCCTTTAATCCCAGCCCTTGATAGGCAGAGGCAGGTGGATCTCTGCAAATTCAAGGCCAGCCTGGTCTGCGGTGTGAGTTTCAGGACAGTCAAGGCTATATAGAGAAATCTTCTCTTGAAAAATAAGACAAAACAAAAATCACTTTTAACTCCTCAGACTATCACAGCAATTCCACCTTTTGATTTTTCTTTTTGTCTTAAGCTTGCGGTTTCTCCTAAAGCCCATCTTTGCGTTTGTTCTTCCCATCTCTCTCCCTGGGTCATCTCTCCATTCCCCTAATTTAAACTACAGCCTCTGCGAAGACTAAGAGATTCACGCCTCACGCTTGCTCTTGGCTTTCTTCAGGAATGCCACATCCAGCCTTTGAAATGCCCGCCTGACATTTTACGGACTAAAATTCCCCCAGATGTGTCAGCTCAGTCATACTAGAACCTGAGATTTTAGCCAGGGGTGGTGGCACACACTTGGAATTCCAGGACTCTGGGGGCTGAGGCTGGAAGACAGGGCATGGCTGGGTTATAGCGAGACCCAGGCTTGACACACCAAACAAACAAGCTGCCTGTAAACCGGAGATTTGAATTCCTCTCCCCACTTTATCTCTTCCACTCTTGCCTGATCCCAGTTATAAATGGCATCCTCTGCCTCCAAGTCATTTGGAAAGGAATCCTCCTGTCATGTTGTTTGCAGAGCCTACTCTACAGCCACATGACATGTCCCTCAAAGGCCTGCTCAGTCTGATATTCCCATCCTCACCTTCTACAAAAAATAAAATAAAATAAAAAATAAAATTTAAAAAAATCATGGTTTTATTCGTTTCCTGTGCAGGTTATAATAAATGGTCACATAAGAGCCTGCTTTAAATGACACAATTTGGACCATCTGATATGTCTGGAGGTCAAAATTTTTAAAGTCAAGGTGTTGTTTGGGGCTGTGTTCTTTCTGGACGCTCCCCAAGAGATTCCTCATTCTTGCCTTTGCATGTAATCCTCAGCTCTTAGCTACTTTTTCATCCTCAGAGCCAATAGCAGTTCAAGGCTGACCCTGATCCTCTTGCCTCACATTGTGTAAGGACTCATGAAACAGTATTTAGGCCACATGGCCAGTCTAAGATTCTGCTCTCATCTTCTGATACCTAAGAAAATAACCCCCTTTCCGCATGAGGTAATGTATTGAAGGTTCTAGGAGCTAGCAAGTGGAATCTTGGGTTGGGTAGAATATTATTCAATCTATCACAGTAGTCATTCCTCTGCAAAATTTGTGCACAGAGAGGGGACGATGCGGGTCAGTGGTACAGCAGTTGCCTAGCACTGAAAAGCCCCGCGTTCAATTGCCAACATGGGGAGACTTGTATGTGCAACCCCAGACTGTATGAACAGATCACGGCTCCAGAGGGGAGTTTGGTGGCCCTTCGGGAACTGTGTGACCCACTTTCTCAAATTCAGCTCTAAGATGCACTAAGTTAGCACAACACAGTGCATGTCCAGGCATCTTCTCCTCGGGTCTAAGTATTACTTGTAGATGGCAGTGGAGTGTGAAACTTTACAGCACTGCCATGTAGGTAGCATTTTTGGAATCAACTGACTGGCCAGTCCCAGATCCCTTGGCCGGCCACCACCATGAGAACGCACATCGTGTATTAAGTTCTATCGCTCTAGCTTGCTCATCTTTGCTTATGCTTATCTGTGCAGTGACAGTTTGCTTGAATACTTGGCTCGGCTATCTCCTGAATGTATATAGAGCTTACAGACAATAGAACGTTTTCCTAGAATGTTCTACTTCGTTGCTTCGTTTCCTCTAGCACAGTGGTTCTCAACCTACCTAATGCTGCGACCCTTTAATACAGTTCCTTATGTTGTGGTGACCCCCAACCATACAATTATTTTTGTTGCTACCTCATAACTTATTTTGCTACTGTTACGAATCATAACGTAAATATTTTTGGGGGGATAGAGGTTTGCCATAGGGGTCACGATCCACAGGTTGAGAGCCACTGATCTAGCACTAATATAAACTCCTGACATGCAGGGCGTTGTCATCTCAGCTTGTCATTCTCACAGAAAAGCATATGATACATACATACATACATACATACATACATACATACATACATACATACATATACACACATACACACATGCCTGTGGGCTGTAGCAGCTATAGTGGTTAAAAAAAAATAACCCCAAACCCCAAGTTCTATAATTACAGAATTCATATAGCAAACATATCATTGTATTTTTGTCCAAACCACAGGTAGGACTTGGTAACAAATCATATGCTAATATTTCCCTTTAATTACAGGCATGAAAAATGTCTTAGACAACTCAGCAAAGTCAAGTTTAACTATTAAGACTTTCAATGGTGCTCCCCCAAATACTTTTGAAGACTTCCCACTTTCTGACATAGAGGGCTGGACAGGAGCCACCACAACTGCCAAAATGAAGTGCCCTGAAGAAAACTTATCAACTCTGAACGTGAATAATGCTACCGCGGGATACCTGAGAAGTTCCCTAAGTACCAAACTGATACCTGCCATCTACATCCTGGTGCTTGTGGTTGGTGTACCAGCAAACATTGTGACCCTGTGGAAACTCTCCTCAAGGACCAAGTCCGTCTGTCTGGTCATCTTTCACACTAACCTGGCTATCGCGGATCTCCTGTTCTGCGTCACCTTGCCATTTAAGATTGCCTACCACCTCAACGGGAACAACTGGGTATTTGGAGAGGTCATGTGCCGGGTCACCACAGTCATTTTCTATGGCAATATGTACTGTGCCATCCTGATCCTCACCTGCATGGGCATCAACCGCTACCTGGCCACTGTCCATCCTTTCACATACCGGAAGCTGCCCAAACGCAACTTCAGCCTGCTCATGTGTGGCCTGGTGTGGGTGATGGTTTTCTTCTACATGCTGCCATTTGCTATCCTGAAGCAGGGGTACCATCTTGTGGAGCCAGGGATCACTACCTGTCACGATGTGCACAGCACGTGCGAGTCCCCATCTCCCTTCCAGTTCTACTACTTCATCTTCTTAGCGCTCTTCGGATTCTTTGTCCCATTCGTGGTCATTGTCTTCTGCTACGCAACTCTCATCCACAAACTTAATGCCCAGGATCGTCGATGGCTGAGGTACATCAAGGCCGTTCTCCTCATCCTTGTGATTTTTACAATTTGCTTTGCTCCCACCAACGTTATATTCCTAGTTCACCATGCCAACTACTACAACAAGAACACTGACAGCTTGTACTTCGTCTATCTCATAGCTCTGTGCCTAGGTAGCCTGAATAGTTGCCTAGATCCATTTCTTTATTTTATCATGTCCAAAACTATAGATCAGCTTACTTCTTAAGCCAACAGTGGCCAGGTCATCCTAGAGAACAAGGAAAGATATCTGTGAGCACGTACATGCTTGGGTCAACTTGTCCATGACACCAACAGCTCAATGTTTTGATTTTAATTAATTAATTTTTTTTTTTTTTTTGAGACAGTGTCTCACTGTACAGTCCTGGCTGGCCTGGAACTCTCTATCCAAATCAGGCTGTCCTTGAACTCACAGAGATCTCGCTGCCTCTTCCTCCCTGGCCACAGCTCCATTTTTAAGCTCCTATGAAATAGTTTTTCGCACATTAAACATTATAAAATTATTAGGGTTAAAAATACTTTGTCTTTATAAGAGTATCTTAATTTTATTTTATTTTTTCCACTGTTTTGGTTTTTCAAGATAGGGGTTCTCTGTGTAGCCTTGGTTGTCGTGGACTCTCTTTTGTAGACCAGGCTGGCCTCGAACTCACAGAGATCCTCCTGCCTCTGCCTCCCTGAGTGCTGGGATTACAGGCGTGCACTCCTGTGCCTGGCAGAGTGCCTTAAGTAAAATTATCGTACTCCTTATGACAAGTGACACATTTCTGCTTGCCTTCCTGATTCTCCACGCTTTAATCTTCCTCTTCCCTCCTGTGAGTGGCATCAACATCCTGGAAATTTGGCTTTATTCATGGTTCTGCCTTCTCTTTGCTTTTGGTTGTCGTTGTTTTTGTTTTGTTTTTTTCAAGACTGGGTTTCTCTGTGTAGCTTTGGCTACCCTGGAGTAGCCTGGCCTCCAACTTTTGAAGATCCTCCTGCCTCTGCCTCCTCGAGCGCTGGGAATAGAGGCGTGTGCCACCGTGCCTGGCTCCTTGGGCAGCCCTCGTTGTCAACTCCCTAACACGGTCTGTGGAACTAGGCCTGCCTGCCATTAAACATCAGGCTTGCTCGCTTCACCACCAACTCGTCTTCCTTCCCTTCCCTGCTGCCCCATTCTAGCATCTTCCCTTTCATCTGTCCAGCTTTCTAAATCTTTAAAGGACTGTTCTTCCCTTACTTCCAAACTAGAAGTGTCATTTTCCTCATCTGGATTTCCAAGACACTTTAAAAAAGTAATTATGGCACTTCTATACAAACAATCCTGCTAAGCTCATGTGCATATAAACATTAGTTCCATAAGCAGTTAAGTTCTCTATATAGTCAGCTCTTTGTACCTGCAAGTTTCATACCTGCAATTCAACCAACCACAGACCAAAAACACTTGAAAAAAATATTTGCAGGAGCTGAACATGAACAGGCTTCTTTTTTTTCTTTTCACGACTCACTAAACAAGACAGCTTAACCACTCTTCACATGGCATTCACACTGTATTTTGTATTTCTAAGTCACCCCAGGTGATGGGAAGTGTATGGCGGGGGAGGATGTAGCCCAACACAGTACCATTGCCACAGGGATGCAAATCTGTGGTGTTTAGTGTCTTCAGGGTCCCTGGAAGCCACCAGGGAGGAACGATAGAGAAGGTGGTGTCTGTCCCCTTTGAGGCTCTTGTGGTCATTAAATGGCAGTGTTCTGTGGGGCCAGCTGTACTCTTTGCATAGCATGTGGCTCAATGACAGGATAAAACCCCAAGGCACCTAAACATCACGGAGGTCTGTTTAGTCTTTCCTGGCAGGGCAGCACACTCAGTGTGACATAATTTACAATCAGGCTTGATTGAAAAAAAAAAAAGAAGAAGAATTAGTTAAACAGCAATATACTCATAAAGTCAATTAGCAATTTAAAGAATGCCTCCAGCTATTAAGTCTCTAGATGATTCCTGTAGGTAAACTATTTCTCTTAGCTGAGGGATTCAACAGGAGATGTAATTAAGTCAGTGGCTCAGAGTGGCGTGCCCCAGGGGAATACAGATGGGGATGAGGGAATCTCCAAGCACGCTGGGCTGCTGAGGTGAAACTGTAAGTATTTAGATATGTGCGCCTGACAAAACTTTGTTAAAAATCAATGAAACAATAAAAACACATTTTAAGTGCACGTGGTTGAGTGTATATATATAGTTTCCTGTTTCATCAAACTTGGACATAAAACTTGCGCACGTATTTGCCAGACGATCTCGAAGTCCACACCTCACAGCTCGTCTCTGTTTCCTGCAGCACCATTCACACTGGCTAAATAAAGAATCTGGCAGGAGCCCAGGAGAAGTGGATGAGCCACAGTCTCCAGGAAACTTTCCTTTCTAGCAAGGCTTTTCAGCCTTAGAGGAGGAGGCCATGCATCTGCAGAAAAATGATCTCCACATCTGGAGATCATCATGTCAAGCAAATTAGGTCATCTCAAAAAAAAAAAAAAAAAAGGAATACTGTGGGGTTTTTTCCCCCTTTGTGGTGTCTAGATTTTAAACAAAGAAACAAAATCATGTATATGTGTTTATAGAAGACGACAGAAGCGGACTGTCTACGGAGGACAAAGGGGAAGGGGAGGATTGAGAGAAGCAATGAGAGAGGGTCTCAGAGAGGACACGCTCAACGAACAATAGATATTTGTTCAAAAGCATTAACTAAAAAGACTTGGGCTGGAGAGAGATGGCTCAGAGGTTCAGAGCACTGACTGCTCTTCCAGAAGTCCTGAGTTCAATTCCCAGCACCCACATGGTACCTCACAGCCATCTATAATGGGATCTGATGCCTTCTGCTGGCATGCAGGTGTATATGCAGGCAAGAGCGTGGATACATAGTAAATAATCTTTAAAAAAAAAAAAAAGACTTTATAAGGTTACATAAAAAGTAAAAGTTGGGGTTGACAAGATAGCTGAGTGGATAACACTTGCTACCAAACACGACAACCTGAGTGATTTCCCCAACCTACACTGTGGAAAAGAGAAATGACACCTGCAAGGTTGTCCCCTGACTTCTACATGAAGACTGCCACTCACACACTAACAAAATAAAGTAAACATCAAATAAACCTTAAGATGAGCATTAAAATAAATCTAAAGCAAGTTTTTTTTTCTCCTGAGACAAGGTTTCTCTGTGTAGCCTTGGCTATCCTGTACCCACTCTGTAGACTAGCCTGGCCTCGAACCCACAGAGATCCATCTGCCTCTGCCTCCTGAGTGCTGAAGTTACAGGTGTGTGCCACCATGTCCGGCTCTAAAGCAAGTTTTAAGGCTCTAAACATTTCAGTAAAAAGAACTCATATTGAAAGCTAAGTCATTAACTGTAGCAGTTTGTCCTGGCAGAAACACAGCAACATATACTAGTTAAAAGCACAAATAAATCCAGTAACACTCACCTTTAATCTCAGGGAAGCAGAGGTAGGTGGATCTCTGTGAGTTGGAGGCCAGCCTGGTCTATACAACAGTTCCAGGACAGTCGGAGCTATATAGTGAGACTCTGTCTCAAAAACACATGAAAACAAACAAATTCAAACCAACCCACCAATCAACCAATCAACCAACCAAGAAACAAAGCAAAAACAAACAAGAAAAAAAACAAAAACAAAAACAAAAAAACCACTTAATTATTTTTGTAACCATCCAAGAACGAACCCAAACGTTAATGGGGTATAATTCACGTGTCAAATAGAGCCTTGGATTTTAAAGTGCTCTTGATTCACTGTCTCCAGTGGGTAGATGGACGGAATATGCTCTGCTAAGTATCTGCTGCCATGTTCATTACTCAGTCTTGTGATTAGGAGATTCCTCCAGTTTACACAGAGTACCCAGAATCCTCACTAGCTCCTCTTCTGCCCTCACTCCCTGCTGGGCTTAGCATCCGTTCCACAATGCTGCCGCTCACTATGCCCTTTGCTTGATACTGTAAATGCCAGTAATATGCTTTTATTACTATTGCTTCCCAAGGCTAGAAGACTGTGGGAAGGTGATACCTCGAAATGCCGCCAATATGCACACAGGGATTTTCTAGGAACCTAGCAGAAATGTAAAAAAAGAAAAGAAAAGAAAGAAATACATAAAGACTCAGCTGAAGAAACAGAGTCAGATTTCTGTTTCCAAAGAAAAAGATTAGTCTGAGAAAACAACAGCAAACACCCCTAATGGATTGTAGGTGGAGATAGAGCTTAGTGGAAGGGCATGTGCCCAGTAGGTGTTGAAGTCCTAAGTTTGATCCATAGCTCTTCAATAAACAAAGAACAAACCTTGAAACCAAACTGCTTAAGAACATCGGTTTAGCCACTGTGGCACACTCCTCTGACTTGCAGTGTTGTGAATATGTTAGCGACAGTCAAGGCAACTCTTGTCCCTGGGGCACAGGATGAAGTAGTCTGATCCCTGAACTCGCACCTAGAGCCCTCCTTTCCGCGTTCAGTGCTCTTAACACACCAACAATGCCACTGCTTATATACGCAGGCTGACTGCCCGACATGCTGCTCTCAAGCTGTGGGCACTCAGGAGAAACCGTCTTATTCTCAGAAGGGTCCTGTGGGTTGGGCCTAGATCTAGAGCCTGATAGTAGCCTGTTATCCCACACCACCTGCCGGGAAAAGCTTTGGCTTTGTGCAGCTGGCTCCCCTCAAAGAGAGGAATCCAGATGTGTGGTGGGCAGAGGACACTCTGTACCTCAGAATGATCTCCTGACACAGGCATTACCACCCTTGATGTGCAAGGTAAACACGAGTGGCTTCAATAAGTCCACATAAGCAGGATTTTTGTTTGTTTTGCTGCTAGGTTTCATGCTATAGTCACACACACACACACACATACACACACACACACACACACACACACACACACTCAGCCACACACATGTATTCATAATACCATTAATATATAAAACATTATAAAACACAATTTGACATTACATATTCTTATTTAACCTTTATTGCAATTCTATACAATAGGTATTCTTTTTTGTTTTAATATTTATTTATTTGTTTATTTATTTTTTTGAGATAGGGTTTTATTATGTAGCTCTGACTATCCTGGAACTTACTACGTAAACCAGACTGGCTTTGAACTCACAGAGATCCATCTGCCACTGCCTGGCTACAATAGGTATCCTTTTTTTTTTTTTTTCCCCTTTACTTTTCACATGTGAAAATAAATGTATACACATGTGGTGGTTTCACTAAGGTCACATAGCCAGGATCTGAATGGTGCGTATCTATAGCACAAGTGAGCAACTTGCGGACCCACTGTGAGCTCTCAGCTACTGCTTCAGCACTGTGCCTGCCTGCCTGGCTGCTGCCGTGCGCCCTACCATGATGGTCATGGACTCAACCGCTGGAACCGTGAGCTGCCTTGGTAATGGTGTTTTGTCACAGTACTGGAACAGTAAGACTTGAGTCTTTTTTTACTGGCTGTATTAGCCTGAGCCCCAACCTCATCTTTTTAGATGAGGCAGCACCCACCAATTGCTAAAGCTTAGCTGAGCAAGGTTTTTGTAAAGAGCGGCCCCTGGGAAAGCACAGCAGAAACGCAAACCCATTGCCAGTGCTGACAGAATGCCCTGCCTGGGGTCACAGATCCCTGGATTTTTAAGGAGGCCATCTATTAGTGTGAAGCAAACACAGTTTTGCATTTACCAATGGGAATCAGTGGGAAAACAGGTCCACAAACATCTCCTATGCACCCCAGCCTTGAAGCCCACTTTTTGGAAGGTGTCTTCTCTTAGAAATATTTCATACACATTTAAGTGCATGGCTCATCCTCCCAGGGATGTGTATCCCATTTTTATGTGTATTAAAGTATGTTATTTTAAGTGACATTTACTGCACTAGGGATTTTTATAGTGGATATTACACGGGGTTTGGGCCCCAGCATTGCCAAGGGAAAATAACCTATTACGGTCATTTTTGGTCTTTTGTCCTTGCTGTAAGGAACATCTCTCACCACCTGTCTTAATATACCATCACATATGTTTCCCCAGTCAGCTGGACACAGTGATGGTCCCAGAACTCATCACCTTTCAGAAGAGGGCTGGGAAGCAGCCCCCAGGAGCTTCAGTCATACTATAGTGGTGATGTTTGTTTCGGTGTTAGGGTCCACAGTGTATCCTATAGCTACACACATACACACAAGAATCACACACACGGCTCAGTAGTTAAAAGTCCTGGCTGCTCTTCCAGAGGACCGGAGTCAGGTGCCCAGCACCCACACCAGGCAGTTCACAGCTGCTAGCAGCTCCTGTTGCAGGAGGAGCCAACACCTTTGATATTATCCAAGTAGCTCTCTACTTATGTATACACATCCACACACATAGTCACATAATTAAAAATAAGTCTTTATAAAAACTACACACACATATATTTTGTAATGCCATTAGTGCATTGAGATATAGGAACGCATTTATATATTTGATATTCTTGTTAACTCTCATTGTAATACTGCAGGACAGGTATTATTCTAGTTTTTAATGCATGTGAAAATGAGCGTATATGGCTGTGGCAGTTTGAATGAGGCCGCAAAGCCAGAGTCGGAATGGTGCCTGCCTGTCTCCAAAGCAAGCAACTTTGCCTCCCGATGCTGTTATTTTGCCGTCTGCCACGGACACAGTTACTTAACTCCTAGTTCATTATCTTAACCCTCGTGATGATGCTGAAATGACTCAAGGGCTATTACGAGAATTAAATGAGAGATGCTTAACTACCACTGTCATGCCTGCAAACAGGAGATGCTCAGTATGCATGTGCCCTACCCACAGTGCTTTTCCTGCTTCAGGGGAGGCAGATCCTGAGCTCTGAAGGTGTACTCAGGTGTGTACCTGAGAATATGGATGGCTGACGACAATGGCCATTGGACCAGGCGGCATCACTCCCACTCCTGGAAAGTCCCGCAAGCTTGAAACACTCAGCCCAGTATCTAAGAGCACTGACTCTTCCCGAGACCCCCTCAGTGGAAGTCCAGATGTAAATAACACCACTGCTCTTCAGGAGGACTCCAGGTGAGTCCCCTCCCATGGGTTAGAGAAGAGTATGAGGGTATCTGTTGAGCACTGACCTATACAATGCTCACCCCTCACCCAGCTGCCCAGGCACAGTTCTGTTCTATCTCCATGGCAACTTCTCTTAAGGTTCTTGAGCACAGTCTCTCAACCCTCAGTCTCTCCTGCTCTCTCACCCTTCCCTAACAAACAGTGGCTGCATCAGGAAGTTCCTGACCATTTGACCATAAGGACAGAGAACTTGCAAATAGCAACATGTGCCCTCTACAGCCCACTCTCCCCACCCCCGCCAGATGCTGTACACTGCCCGGGCACATGAGGTATACACAGGGAATGGCTAAAGGACTGCTCTGGATAAGAACTCACCTCCAACTGAGTTTTGAGTGGAGGAGGAAAAGCAGCAGATCCGCTATGGATCTGGATCTTTCTCTAATGTTTGACACCAGGAAAACAGCCTTATTTTCATTCTTGTTCACTGATTCAAAAAAAGCTCATGAGATCTATGAGAAATGGATCAGAAAGTCTTCCCACTCACGAATGTAAGCATACTGAAACCTACCCTGAGCTTCTGGGATTTCATATGGAACAAAACATCCTGGTAGTGCTGGGCGCATGCTGGGTCCACATCTCTGATATTAGCAGTGGGCAGCAACAAGGTGTCTAAAGTCTTCAGAGGGTTCCCTTCGTCGATGGCTTCATTGATGTACCTGAGAGCTACCATTCCTGCGGGGAGAAGAGCAAGTTTTCTAATCACAGCATACGACACACTCTCATGCTGCATGCTACAAAGAGCTAAAAATAGTCATGGTGAAGCTGGAGGCATGATACGAGGTACATGCACAGAATCTATTGCATTTCTCTATGTATATAATGTGCAATGGATTCCAACCACTATTCCATTTCAGGAATGCGTATTTAGGAATGATTTAAGAAACACACCACCTGTGTATCAAGAGCTAAGAAACACCCCAGAAACAACTCTAGCAACTGAAACACAGAGCAAGGCATCTCACGGCTGTAGATGGAAGACAGAAATACTCCTCAAAGAGGCTGGGGGAAACTGGGAGGAGTGGAGGGAGGGAAAGCTGTGGTTGAGATGTATTGTATGAGAGAAGAATGAATAAGAGAGAGAGAGAGAGAAAGAGAGAGAGAGAGGGAGAGGGAGAGAGAGAGAGAGAGAGAGAGAGAGAGAGAGAGAGAGAGAGAGAGAGAGAGAGAGAGAACTAGCTCAAATTGACGTACAGTTCCAGGGTAACTCTATAAAAAATCCCAGGGGCCTTTAACAAACAGAATGTGATTAAACCGACCCCTGAATGTACATAAAACATAAAACACAAGAAGCAAAAACCACCAATGCAATCCCAAAAGAGGAAAATGCCAGAGGATTTCTCCCATCTCAGAACTCTTTACAAAGCTACAGGGCCAAGTTCTGCAGAGTCCTGGCATAAGGAAAGCCACATAGACCAGCAGAACAGAATGGAGGTCTAGAAGCAGATGCTTCCAATTATGGTCAATTGCTTTTTTTTTTTTTTTTTTTTTTTTGACAAAGGTGCTGAAGCAATTCAATGGGCAAAATTGTCTATGAAGACTGCTGCTATACAGCAAATGGTTGGGGTCAACCAGATGACCGCATGTGTATGAACAAAGTTGGACCCATACATCAAATCCTGTACATAAATGAACTTAAAATGGAATCTAGACCTAAATGTAAAGGCTAAAACTACAAGTTATAAAACGCTTAGAAGAAAGCAGAGGGGTATATCTTAATGACTTCAAAAGCACAAAGAAAAAGAAAAAAATGGTAAGGTACATGGGATTTTTGCCAAAAATCAGACCTTCTGTGCTTGAAAGTTCTCAAAGAAAATGAAAGGGCAATTTAAAGAATGGGCAAACTATTTGCAATTACTCATATCCAACAAGACTAGTGTGTTACATTTTAAAGAGTTCCTGTATTTCAACAATTAAAAGATGGTAACATCAATTTAAAATAGGCGCAGGATTTAAATTCACTTGTTTAATGATGACACATAAATTCAGTAAACATATGAAGAGATGCACAATATGTTAGTAATTAGGAAAATGCAAGCCAAGTCATAGTATGTTGACTGTGATTTAATTTAAAAAAAGATCAGCCATAGTAAGTGTTGGTAATACTTGAGAGAAATAGGAACCTGTATGCATTCTTGGTGGGGATAGAAGGTGGTCCAGAAACAGTGGAGAATAATTTGGCAGGCCCTCAAAATGCTAAACATAAATTTATCATGTGAGCTAGCCATTTTGCCTGTAAACACACAATTGATAACCCAGGTCCACACAAAACCTTGAAGGTTTATAGCAGCATTATTTATAACAGCTAAAAAGCAGAAACAACCCAAATTTTTCTCAAGTTATGAATGGATAAACCAATGTATTTCTATAGACTATTCTTCGACCTAGGAAGGATTACAAAAATACATACCAATATATAATATATTGTGAATGAGTCCTGAAAGCATACTAAGTTTTTTTTTTTTTCTTTTAAGCCAGACACAAAAGGCCACTGTGTACTTTTTTAAAAAGTACATGTATGGGTGTTTTGCCTGCATGTATTATGTCTGTGCATCACATGTGTGCCGGGTGCCTGTGGAGGCCGGAAGGTGACACTAGCATCCCTGAACTGAGGTTAAGGAGGCTGTGAGCAGCCTGTGGGTGAGGTTCTGGGAATCTAAGCAGGGGCTACATGGAGGAGAGGCTCGGCTGCTGAGACATCCCTCCAGCTCACTGCTCACTTCTAAAAGGAAAGTGTTGTGGCATCGAACTTAGATTTCAACAAATGTTATTTTTAGAAGAGGCGAACTTTTGCATATGACCAGCACGGGGGAAACTATTTAATCAGCATGACTTTAATTTTAGAAGAGGCCTAGATGGATTTAATGTAGATGTTTGAAGATGGAAAACTAGAGTTTTGTGCACACATTTCACTCTTGGTATTACTTTACTTTTGCAGCTTTAAAGGGTCTTAAAAAAATCACAGTTCAAAATCAAGACATTTTCTACAACAGTAAGAAAAAAGTAGAATGGATAACTGCGCAGCTCAGCACCGTTCAGTGGGGTTCTGTGCACTGATGGGAAGGTTTGCTTAGGGTGTTGCTCAACATGGCAGCCATTAGCTATGTGAAACTATGGGCAATTAGCAGGAGGCTACTGCAAACCAAGAACAAAATGTAAGTTTGCTTAGACATAATTATTTCAGTCACATTGTAGCTGGGAAACAGGCAGGCTCCAAAGAAAATGCAGTGTCGTGTACTGCTTTGGGATAGCTTTAAGGTTCAAATATAATGATTTTCTTATGTTGTTATTTCTTATGTTATTAGCCTTGAACCCCAATTAAAGAGGTAACAAAGGAGGGCCAAGCACACCCTCTTGTTTAATTGGTATAATCTCTAACGTATGAAATATCTTAGAACTGACTACATAACCAACCTAGAAAGCAGAGAAGCTAGGTAATAGAGCCTGAAATCTTTATGCAGCTCGAAGCAAAAATGGATCTGCTTGAAGAAGGCCTCTTCTTATTACTACCATATAATAAAAAACAAGCAAAAGAGAACAAAACAAAACCAAACCAGCACGCAGTAACAGATGCCCAACAGTGCATGCACGCATATACGTACTCACACACACACACACTAACAGGAGGGGGTGACTTTCTCCTTCACAGTTGATGAACAAGACTTGATAGAGAGTCTAAACACTGAACAGTAGGAAGTTAGGAAACACACTATAAAGACCAAACATTCTTATCGTGTGTATTATTTTTCATGAAAAAACAAACAAACAAACATGATCCCAAGACATTTGGCAAATACAGTAAAAAAAACCCAAACAAATACCCAACACCTCCAAGGTTTAAAAAACATCCCTCTATTTTGGCATTCAAGTGAGGCCAATGTTATTTATTTATTTATTTATTTATTTATTTATTTATTTTGTATACAGTGCTCTGCCTGCCAGTACAACTGCAGGTCAGAAGAGGGCATCAGGTCTCATGATAGATGGTTGTGAGTCACCATGTAGGTGCTGGGAATTGAACTCAGGACCTCTGGAAGAGCAGTCAGGGCTCTTAACCTCTGAGCCATCTCTCCAAGGCTAACGTTTTTCTAATAGTTGACCTTACAAATACCACTGTGCCAGGAAGGAAGGGATGTAGCTACGAGGGGAGAGTCATCTCAAACTCTTGGCGATTCTCCCAGGTTATAGTACTTAAATATATTTGAAGTTAAAATCAGCTCTGCTCCTCTAACACTCCAATTAAATACGCTTCAAATGCAAGGCAAGCCATGGAAAGTCCCAGGTACTGTTCTCACCATCCTAACCTACTTATAAACTGGAGTGTACAGGAGATGTCACGTCATTTGCTGGACACCCCCATGGTCAGGCTGTTCTATATACCTTCAGACACCCCATGCAAAAGTGATCTTAGCAGAACCAGGCATGAGAAAGAGGATGTGCACACATCCTAAGGGCCGGTCACCTGGCAGGGTGACATTCCAGCTGACTGGATGGAAATCACCTGTTTAAGTTCTTGATAGTGTATCTAATAACACCAGCTGCTTAGGTCATAGTAAACGACCTCATAAGAGCTGAGGAGTCCACCCAAAAACCCCTTGGGCACGCCTGCCTCGCTTTTCTGTTTATACACGTAAAAGGTAAATCTCATATGAGTAAAGATTTGCTGGGCCTCAGCCCACGATCTACTTCTTTAATCTAAATGCGGTGCCATGACATTGCACTCCAGCGTCAGTACATGCTCTTAGAGAACATGTATGTTTGAACCAATGGATGACGTAACCTGTAAGGAATGGCTCTTTACCACATTTTAAAAGCAACCATCTCAGACATGAAAGCTTTCTTGCCAAGGCTAGGTGGATGAAATAATATTCCTCCAAGGCTTTGTTGAGAAATGTGGCTTTCCCAGGAAGAGATCAACAGAACATGAGCGTCCAGAAAACCATTTAGCAGCCTGTTATTGGGTCCACCTTCCACTTAGCACTTCTGTTAGCTACAGGCCAACAGTGACAAGGCCACAGGTTAGACACAGATGTGGACCTTTGACGCATGTAGGGAGGTAGAGGGCAAGGCCAGGACACTGCTCTTTCATAACTCCCATGAAAATGCTCAACTCTTTCCGACGATTACCATATTGTATAATTCTCATTTAGTCATAATAAGGCACATAAAAAGGTTTGTTGTTTTATACTCATTTACAGAACAAGACAGGAGCTATAAGAAGGAAGCATAGGTCTAAAGGTCAATAGAATACCCATGTGATGAAAGCAGAGCAGGAGAGCGACTAGCAAGAGAGGGGGAGGGGCTGGGGGAGGGATGGTGTAAAGGAATCAACAAGAGCCAAGCACAGTAATGAAAATGTCATAATGCAAC
Source organism: Acomys russatus (assembly GCF_903995435.1). Classification (NCBI taxonomy): domain Eukaryota; kingdom Metazoa; phylum Chordata; class Mammalia; order Rodentia; family Muridae; genus Acomys; species Acomys russatus. The sequence goes on from NC_067166.1 coordinate 16,854,899, forward strand.
CCATTTCTTAGTGCATAAACCAACACTTACTTGAAATCCAGCTTTTTAAGCTACCCGTTTAACATATGATACTAAATGCAATACTTCTGGGAGTCTAGATAAAAATAGAGAGGTGTCGAAGATGAGGAAGGTAATAAAGCATGAAGCAGAAGGAGGCTGGGGCTAGAAGGATGCAACAGGGCGGGGCATGGAGGAGCAGAGAGGAGGAGCAACAGGGTGGGGCATGGAGGAGCAGAGAGGAGGAGCAACAACAAAACCATTATGTTTGAATAATGTCGTCAGGAAACCTAACACTTTACATGCTGACTCTCTTAAAATATTTTTAAATACCTCATTTTGACAGAAGCAAAAGTTCAGGTATATTAAATACTGAGTATTAAAACTCCCAAGTGCTAGAAAAGGGGGCGGTGTTTGAAATGACCTCCATGGTGATAAGCACATAGCCTCCATGATAAGATGCTGATGGATTGTGGGAATGGCTGTAACACTCAAGAGACTTTAGTTATAGTTTCTGCTCAGCAAAGCGGAGGCTGAGAATGGCATGCCTCCCCTTCAGTCCGTGTTAGGATAAGGTAAACAGTGCAACTGTGGGCATTGGGTAGACACTGTACACAGACAAAACAGACCTAGAGAAGTCTGAAAACAAAGATGGCATGGGATGATTTGTTTTGCCTACCGAAAGAAATCCTGCTAGTGGGTGGCACAATTCCACCCCAGAGTAGCAGGAAGCTCAGACTGTAAATGTGGGAGTCCAAAAAGAAGATAGTGGGACGGAGGGCCAGGGACCACTCTCTGTAGTGAAACACACACTCGTGGATGTGCATGCACACATACAGCAGTGATTTCCAACGCCTGCACCCCCAGGATGCTGAACATCTGTGCAAATCACTGCTTCCCTCTGGAGTAACATCTGGCAAGAGCTCCAAGCTCCTAAGCCAACACATTAGAAGAGCTATTCAAGGGGTCTGATCGCAGAGACTCACGGACAGGAAATACAGAGAGGGGCAGTGGGGAGCAGAGGCAGGAAGATCTTGAATGTGAAGCTAATTTGGACTATATAGTGAGACTTTGGTTATTAAAAAAATAAAAAGAAAAAAGGAAGGAAGGAAGGAAAGAAGAGGGTGGAGGTGGGGACAAGAAAGAGGGAAGAGGGAAGGAGGGAATAAAAAGAAAGCCTGAGCTAGAAGGGAACCCAGTGATTTGATTGGTTCTCATTCATTACTGCTAACAACTCAATGGCTAACAACTCAATGCTAACAACTCAGTGGCTAACAACTCAATGGTTTGCTTTTATATGACAACCTGAGGCCTGAACTCACTCATTCATGCTATAGAAGTGTGGGGACTACAGGAGTCATCAGCTTCTATTTTCCGTACTGTTTGTGTGAGCAAAAGGTCCGGAAGAAAGAAGCTTTGTGCACTTGAAAACTTTCCATTCCATGCCAGTTCATCATTTTAGAAATAGAACAAATTATCATAATGTTTGACCACGTGGTCAGGTTATATTCCGTCTTTTTTTCATTCCTTCAACTATCTTATAAAAAGTATGTCAAGTTCAGGAAAACGTGTAAATGAAAGGCTTAAATAAAGATGAAATCTTCTTAAAAATGTAACTATGGAAGCACTTTTTAGGTAAAAAAACTTAGGACTTCCATTAACCGATTTTTCTACCTTTTCATGTATTCTGTTGTATGCTTTGCACAAAACTATTACAATGGGATGCTCCCACCAGGCATTGGTGGTGCATGCCTTTAATCCCAGCACTCCAGAGGCAGAGACAGGTGGATTGCTTTGAGTTCGAGGCCAGCCTGGTCTACAAAGCGAGTCCAGGACAGCCAACACTACACAGAGAAACCTTGTCTTGAAAAAAACAAAACAAAAACCAAAAAACAAAACCAACCAATCAACTATATGTGCCCATGAGCCATGAGTAAACTCTTACAAATCTCATCTAGAAAATACGAAGCCAGCACACATTGCTTTTCCATTTGCCAAAGAAGGAAAATGCTCCATACTCACGGTCATTTTCTTCTTGAACCTGGATATTAATCATATCAATACAATTCTGAATTTCGTTCCAGCTTAAGGTGTCCTGCCCCTGGGATAAGGCTTCTTGTTTAAGGGAGAGTAATGCATCTGCATAACTGGAAGAGAAAACAATAATGCCACAGATCAGACCTCTTCTGCTCTCCAGTCATGTTCAGCATCTGAAGTTTTACCCAGAGGCCAAAGAGAGATGCTGTGAGCAGCCTGGCAGAAGTGGAGACTATTCTAAAGAGACACTTTGAGTCTCTCAGTCTGACTGTCAAGACTGTTCAAACAATGGGCCCCCAAGAAAAGGAAAAGCTACCTGCCAGAAGGGGAGCTTGTCTCCTGAGAAGAGATTTCACACAGTTCTAACAACTTGTCAGACCACGTTACAGGATAAGACTCAAGCCAGCCAGGGATGGGCAGTGGTGGGCGGGACCACACCTTGCCTGGGACTGCTTAAACAATGTGCATATACCTGGCCCCCTATTTAAACTTGGATCTCACTTCAAGACCCCTGAGATGGATGTGGGGCGTTTCTGGATCCCCTCATGGCCACATTAAAATAAGCCTTCCTTTCTGCTCTCCACTTTTTATTTGGATCTTTTAATAGGCTTATTGAGGGCAGGTGGTGAGGTGACTCGGGGCACAGGCTGTGTCCCTCACAGTTCAGTAACAATGTCCTAAGGTTACTCAAAGAGTAGGCAGGCAAGTAAAATGGTCCTGTCCAGCTTTTCAAGCAATACTAAGCTTTTATAGCATTGATACTTTTCTTCTTTAAATTTGACTTTGTTTTAAAATTATGCATGTGCGGATATGTGCCAGTGCCCATGGAAGGCCACAGGCATTGGATTCCCCTGGAACTGGCACACTAGGTAGTTGTGAGCTGCTTAACGTGGGTGCTGAGAACTGAACTTGTAAACTTAATGCTAAGCCATCTCCCCAGCTCCACTGTTGTAACACGGTCCAAAAATGGAGTTGTGTGAGGAGACTTCCGAGTGCTTTGTGAAAAAACTCTTAAGAAACCAACACCGAGGTCTTATGACCTCGGTTTCTTCAAAAGGCCAGAGTTGTTCTTGGAATGTGCCCCTCCCAGGTGTAGCAGACAGGAGTGAGCTTGTTTTAGATTCTTCAGTACGCTGGCTATTCTTATTTATTTATGTGCCTCCATGGAAGAGCACGGCTTTGCCACCTGCAGCCTGTCCTTGTGATTATATATGCTTGAACTCATGAGAACTTTACTCAGGTGACCTCTCTTAACCCTCAGAGTATAAACTGTCTGATGCTCTGAATAAAGTTGCCTGGTGCGTGAGACTTCAGTCCGCCTCATGTTTAGGCTCCATTCTCCCAGGCTCCACTACCTATAGAGTGACGGACACCACATTTCCGGTGTTTTTTTTTTTTTCCTTAAAAGTATTTTTTTTAATGCTTATGAAATGTCCAATTTAATTGAAGTTCCTCATAACCCAGTCTCATACCTAATCCAAGCAGAAGGAAGTCTTTAACTATATGGAATGACTTTCCGTTTTTCTCCCTTTCAAAATGCTTGAACTGAACGTGAATCCTTGAGTATACTGGGCAACGCAACCCCTGAGTTACAACCCGAGACCTCTTTTGTCTTAATGTTGAGACAGGGTTGCCTTGTCTGGCTTCAAATGTGGTCTGTAAGCCCAGGTAGGCCTGGGACTTTTAGCCCTCTTTCCAGAAGCTTCTGTGTAGCTGAGATTAGCAGCACTGCCACCACACCTCATGTGCTCACCACAAGCTCAAGTTCCATGAAAACACACTTCCAAAGCTTTGCCGGGCAACTTAGATCTTCATGGTGTGCTTTCTTGCCAACACAGTGCAGGGATTGAACTAGAACAGTCTAGGTTCACCTGTCGGCTATCCATTTCTCCAAGGACCCCTTGGAAATCTTTTGCTCAAAATCTTTTTCTTCTGTGTCCTCTGCCTGCCAGGCACTGAGGCCTCATTTCTGACCTCTGACTCAGCTCACTGGGCGCAACTTCCTGTTGACTCTGGCCAATCATTCTCATTTTTTTTTTTTTTAATGAGGGAAATTTTACCCATCTTGATGTATTTCCATAAAAAAATTTGATTTTTTTAAAGAGTCACTTTTGCCATTGAAAAATAGACAGCCAATGTGAACTAGATGGCCAAAAGTAAAGAAACTTAAGAAGTTTGTGGTGTTTTATCTTTTTTATTTTCCTTTTTTTTTTTTTTAAACCAGGGAAAATAAAAGAATAATCCTTTAGGTTCCTGATTCACTTGAAGCTTTTGGCTGTAGCTCGTGACACATGCTAGCAGAGGATGCTAAAAAGAGTACCGCAACGAGCCTCAATCCTGCCTCCCTGGGAGTGACAAATTCCCTCAAAGTTCTTCATGCTTGAAGAGCACACTGAGGGGTTTTCTACGGAATGTAGCTGAAGGGAAAAAAAAGTTCTCCAGAAAAGGAAAAGGTGATGACAAATGATGGCCTCCAACCAAACGTAGGCCTGAAGCTGCCTCAAGATTATACTTGAGGAAAAAAAAAAAAAAAAAAAAAAAAAGATTATACTTGAGATTTTTGCCTTACCAAGAGTCATAAAGAAATTATGTTACTAATAGAGAATAAGTAGCGCGGAGACACCAACAATAGCGCGGAGACACCAACAGCGGGGAGACACCAACAATAGCGCGGAGACACCAACAGCGGGGAGAGATGGCAATTTGTACTGGTGAGCTTTCCTCACAGACGGAGCCCATTGTTTAAGAAAGCACAGGGTCTTTCTGGGCCTCTTGTAGACTTAATAAAAATCTAGCTGATGGCTCTGTAGCAGTCTTCAAGGGTGGGCACAGACAACGCCCATGATCTCCTGAGGAATGCACAGCAGTCCAGTGAACCAAAGGGAGGAGTTTAGGAAGAAGTCAATGGAACTTCACGGGTCCCTCCAACAAGAACCAATCTTTAGGATGAAGGCGCCGGCTGCTACAGTGGAATTAGGAACGGCAAGCGGTAGCCTCTGCCTCCACAAGCATTCAGCCGGGGGAAAAAGACAGAGATTCAAAGAGGTCTCAATGGAGAGCATTTCAAAAGGCCAGGAAAGTAGAGGTAGCCCCCAGGATCAGATTGGCAGGGGTCAAAGGAACAGTGGAGGGGACCTTCCCTGGCCAAGCAGTGACCAAAGCAGAGTCCTCGGAATAGTTCTGCGGATGTGTGTGTGTGTGTGGGGGGGGGGGGTGCTTTGTTGCTTTATGTTTATTTTTGCTTTTCCAGGTGAAGAAGAAAAGATGGGGTTAGAGGCCAAGCAGATCATTTTGGCTTCTCTAGCTCCCAGAAGAGGCAAGCTGGCTGAGGTGAGAAGCTTACACTAAATAGCAAGAGCATCCTCTCCAGTAGACAGTGTGCTTATACTGCGTTCTGTGAAGGTGCCAACTTCTGGATGGAGAGAGCATGTCCAGAGACAGAGAGGCCTGCAGGTCCAGTGTGGCTGGAGCCAGCCTAGCTGAAGTACCCAGTGCCCATGGAAGTGCAAAACCATGCCACTCAACTCTACGTACCAAAATAAGTCTGTTCTTTGTTGTTCTGTTTTCATGTTGAAACAGAACCTCACGTAAGCTCAGGCTGGCCTCAGACTTTATATATATATATTTCGTGTCCTAATGTTGGAATCACAGGCATGTGGCTCTATGCCAGGCTAACCTCTTTTTAAGTTATTATTACAGCATGGACTTGGCTCGTGCAGGCCACGTGGCTCTACAACGGAGCGAGCCCGTTTCCTTAAGTGGTATTTGTGGGGGGGGGGGGGTGGGGGGAGATGGATCAACTGAATGGATAACTGGAGTGGAAGGAGAGGTAACATCAGTTAGAGGGCAGCGACTTTGCCAAGAGTCACCGTTAGACTTTAACCTTCACTGTCAACAGGGCTCAGAGTTTGGTTAGAGCAGAATTACTGCTGACTGGACGAGGAGAGGAAAGACGTGGGAAATTAACTGTGGATCTTATTGCAGAGAGGGAGAGAGAGAGGGAGGGAGGGAGGGAGGGAGGGAGAGAGAGAGAGAGAGAGAGAGAGAGAGAGAGAGAGAGAGAGAGAGGGGGAGAGATGCAACGGCTAGGTGGCCCCGGAGAGGAAGCACTTTGCCGAGAGCTGTGTACAGAGATCAGCTGGGCTCAGTGGACGGAGATACGAGTGTGTACTTCACAGCATGAGGGATCTGGCCAAGGGCAGAAGAAAACTTGAGATCAGACGTGACATTTCTAAGCTTGAAGCAGAATATGATGCCATTAACAGGGGCAGCACAGGGCGGAGTAAATTTCCCAGGAAATAAGCTCTAGGGAGTGTGTGAAAACAGGTGCTTTAATTCAAATAGAAGAGGAAGGCGTGTATCTTCAGGAAAACTAAGGCGGCAACTCTACCCGTCTTCCACTTCTTTTTGGTCATTCTGTACATAGGCAAGTGACCCAACATCATTTACCCAAATCTAAGGACCCTCTTTCGTTCTGTTTCTTTGCAACTGTGCTCAGTGCAGAATTAGCCAATCATCGGTTAAACTTTTGTCAAGGTCTGGGTAGACATCGCCCCCTGGTGGTCACGGCAGTTCAGGATTCACTCATTTCTTTGTCTTTGTCCTATCTGATTTCTAGTTTGGGGGTTGAGCGTTCTGTATGTGTGAGGCCTGGGTTCAGCACCCAGCAGCAAAAAAGAAAAGAAAAGAAAAAAATCTCTGATTTAGCTTTTAATTCCAGCACTTAGTTCTCATTCTAGATCCACTGCAGTGCTACGCATGACTTGGCAGTGAAAACAAAAAATCTCCAACTGACCCACCGGGTCCACAGGGCTCTTTTGGTTCAACAATCAGAGGAGGGAGTTTGGGCCCCACTTCAGATTCATAGCGCCAGAAGCTTCCATATCAGTGGATGGAGAGCTACTTCTAACTCTCCTTTAAAAAGCCTGGAAGAAGGTATTAATTTCAACAGCTCCTAGTAAGCAGTCTTTGCTTAGGATAGAGTCTGCCATTAATACAAAATGATAATTTTGTCCCCAGCAAAGAAGGCCTACAAAGAAGGCCTCTTACGGCAGAGCAGACCAGCCCTTGAGAAAATGCTATCAGAGTATGTGGGCTTTTCCGCTAAGTGAGTCCCTAACTTGGGGGATCTGCCAAATAACCACCCCCCCCCCCCCGCCATGCTCCCACCACTAAGAAAGGTCTGGAAAGCACTCCTTACCGGTCCACGCATGCCCCGTCCAGATTGTTGAACCCTATGGTGGGGCTCCTGAGTTGGTTCTGCACAGACACAAGGTCGCTGCCGTCCAAGGCCTGGTTTAGCAAAGCAACAGCAGACAACATCTCCACAGCAATCAGGAGCTCCTCATGGGCCAAGTAGCTCTGTTGGTGCAAACACACGACAGAGTGAGCTCCCGGGATCACACTCTGCACTGTACATACGTGCTTTGGACACGGGAGGTGTACGACAGTGAGCGTGCTCACCTGCTCTTCACTGGCTTTCAGGAAAGCCAGGTAAATGGCTCCTAGGTTCCCTTAGATTACTGTTTTGGGGGCTGTTGTCATGTATACCCTACAGTTACAATGTCACAAATGTCTATATCCCATGGCTGGTCTCTGTTCCCAACGGAGCTGGCTGCCTACCAGGCTCTATCTAACCTGGTAATTAAGCGACAGGTTAGACAAAACTGGCTGAGAGGTCCAGGTAGGAGCTCAAGCACAGTTAATGACTGGAAACTGGGCCCAGGAAAGAAAAGCTTTATCTAAATGTCATAAGCCTAGAAAAGCTAATATGATCTTTAAGCCAAGAAAGTTGATTCTAACCCCAAAAGGCTAAATTTGATTTTATAAGTTGGGTAGAAACTTTGAGATGTACTATAAAGTCTAGATATTTAACGTAATATTTAAGGTAAAGCTTTTTTTTTTCTCTTTTCTTTGTTTCTTTTTTTGTAAAGCAAGGAAGATACATATGGATCTATTTGGATTACTTATAAACGTGTTAGCATTCAGAGCACTTTTTCCTTTCAGTACTTTCTTCCATTTGACCATTTTATATTATTTTAATTAATTAAAAAAGAAGGATAGTTCTTTTATTATATTGAAGGGAGGAGACTGGAAAAGAGTTACTTTAAAAAGTGGATATACGCCGGGTGGTGGTGGTACACGCCTTTAATCCCAGCACTCGGGAGGCAGAGGCAGGTGGATCGCTGTGAGTTCGAGGCCAGCCTGGTCTACAATGTGAGTCCAGGACAGCCAAGGCTACACAGAGAAACCCTGTCTCGAAAAACCAAACCAAACCAAACCAAACCAAAACCCAAAACCAAAAACAAAAAAACCAAACCAAACCAAAAGGAAACAAAAAGTGGATATACATCCTTGCATTTAGAAGATTATGTACGCAAAATATGCTCATATTAACATGCATATTATAGCTTTCTGGATTGCCACAGAAAATTTTACGACAAACTGATTTCAGCACGATAAAGCCCCATTTTTTTTTCCTATAGCAAACAGGGAACTGTGGCGACCAATGGGAACATTTTATCTAAATGACACATATTAATTATAAATTTACCACACGAAGAAGGTGTAAGACTGACTACAATATCACAGCAGCCCAATGGGATCACTGTTTAAGCATTTATTTCCTCTTCCAGTGCCTTACTCACAAATATCAAATAGGGGGTGACAAAAGGAAAAGGAAGACAAGAGAGGACATGGCTGCTGCGTGGATGGCTCTGATCCACGGTGGAGCTAGACTGTGCCTGGAGTATCTGAGCTTCAAATCTAGGGGAAGTGAGAGAGGACAAAAAGGTCCTAAGTATAATGTTAAAAAAAAAAGTTTTTTTCTTACAACAGAATACTTCTACGCAGAAAACGTGTATGAATGAGAGGGAGGTCTTGATAAGTAAGAATAAATCAACAAATCCTATAACCCAGGGACTGGAGAGGCGGCTCGGCAGCTAAGCACTCCTGCAGCTCTTCCAGAGGGCCTGAGTTCAGTTCTCAGAACTTCTTGGAAGCTCTTAACTGTCTGTGACTCCAGCTCCAGGCTACCTCACCCCTTAGGCCTCCATGGGCAGGCACACACAGCCACACACACTAGGTCTTTTTAAAAAAGGTCCTACACAGCTGGGGAGATGGCTCAGTGGTTATGAATATTGGTTGTTCTAGCAGAGAACCAGAGACCCCAAATTTGATTCCCAGTGTCCACACGGCTCCTTATAAGTATCTGTAACCCTGGTTTTAGTGGATGCAATCTCTCAAAAATCTGGGCAAAATACCAATGTATAGAAAAGGAACAGGAAAAAAAAAGGGGGGGGGGTCTTACAACCCAAACCTTTTAGGCTATATTCGTTTGTTTTTAATCCACACCAATTTATAGAGGTGCCATTAATTAAAAAAAAAATCATACGCTATACACCATAATCCAATACAACTCAGCCTCTGGGGTTTGTTTTGCTCCAATTAACGTGGATCTTTTCTTATGATCACTGTTCATCAAATTAACTTATCTCCATGTATTTATTCATATGTGTGTGTGCCTACATGTGCACGTATGCAGATGTCAACTTGTAAGAGCCAGTTTTCTCCTTTCACCGTGTGGGACCCAGAGATCAAACTTAGGTGTTCCGGCTCAGTGGCAAGGTACCCACACAGCATCTCACAGGGCCTTCTTATTCTGTCTACTGCTCCTTTTGCTGCTTGCACAGTATTCCTAGCACAGGGCAAACGCCACAAATTAAGTAATCTTCTATTGATATCTCTCAGCATGCAGTTAGAAACGCCTCTGTGGCTAAGCTTCCTGTTGCACATTCGTCAGGCTCAGTCTCTATAATGGCAGTGGCAGGCTCATGAGCCTTTGAGACACGTTGGTCTCTGTGAAGGCTGTACAATTTCAAATACCAGCTTCCCCCAAATCAAGTGCCAGCTGCTCCCTATTTATACCTACCCCCCAGGCAAGTCTTTGAGTAACTGCTAATCTAATTTTACACACACACACACACACACACACACACACACACACACACACACACACACAGAGAGAGAGAGAGAGAGAGAGAGAGAGAGAGAGAAGCACTTCAAGACAGGGTTTCTCTGTAGCTCTGGCTGTCTTTGTAACTCACTCTATAAACCAGGCTGGCCTCGAACACACAGAGATCCACCTGCCTCTGCTCCTAAGTACTGGGATTAAAGGTGTGTGCTGCCATCACCTGGCTCTGGTTCTGATATTTACGATCCATGTAATATTTTTCTATATTTCATTAAAACGTTAATTAAAAAATGTTTATTAAATCTGGGCCCAATGGGAGACTCCTTTACTAAGTACCTGGGTAGCAGAAGCAGGAAGATTTTTGCAAGTTCAAGGCCAACTTAGTCTACTAGTTAGTTCCAGGGCCAGTCAAGATGACATGGTGAGACCCTGCCTCAAAACCACCACTACCACCATCACAAAAGGATTAGAAATTTTACTTCTTCTTCTTTTATTTATTTATTTATTTTTTTGGTTTTTTGAGACAGGGTTTCTCTGTGTAGCCTTGGCTGTCCCGGACTTGCTTTGTAGACCAGGCTGGCCTTGAACTCATAGCGATCTGCCTGCCTCTGCCTCCTGAGTGCTGGGATTAAAGGCATGCACCACCACTGCTCAGCTGAAATTTTACTTCTTTATCTTATGTGTTTGGGTGTTTGGCTTGCATGTATGTTTGTGCACCACAGGCATGCCTGGTGCCAGAGGAGGCCAGAAGAGTGAGTCAGCTGCCCTGGGCTGGAGTTACAGATGGCTGTGAGCCACCATGCGGGTGCTGGGAATTAAACAGGGTTCTCTGGAAGAGCAGCCTGTGTTCTCAACTGCCAAGCCGTCTCTCCAGTCCAGAACTTTGAGTTTTAAAAATTACCTCTATATTTAAATTTTAATTTATTTTTATTTTTCAGGGGGCAATGGTGGGGACTGAACATGGCTTCGTGCAAGCCAGGCAAACATCTAACCTAGGGGAAATTATTCTGAGAGAGATGTGCTGTGAATCAACACTTCCTGATCATCCGGTAAATCCTTCAAAGGACTCCATATTAAATAACCCCTCGTATCTGTAAATCTCTATGTGAAATTCTTGGGCTCACTTCTAGTACTTTTCACTTAGCCCTTCTCTGTACTCACAGACTATTATATAACATATGAAAATTACTGTTTAATACTTTTAGCATATTAAGGATCATGCATTTACAAAAAAAAACAAAAAACAAAAAACAAAAAACAAAAAAAACCAAAGCTACGCCACTAGTGTTCTTGGTTGCAGATTTCTAGAAATGCTGATTTAAAGCATATCTCAATAGTTAAAACAATCCAACATTCTATTTATTCTTAATTACGTATGTGCGTGTTGTATCTTTGTATGGGTATGTGTGTGAATATGTGACTACAACTGCACTTTCCTTGGATGCCAGAGGCTTTCCCAGAAGCTACAATTCCCTTTCCCCTGACTTCCCCTTCTCCCCACAGCCTTCCTTCTTGATGGGACTCGGTATACACGTGTTCACAGCTGTGCCTCACCGAGTTGTTCTGTTTCTGGAGATTGCGGAGTTCGTTCTGGTACATGGCAGCAGCGAAGGGATAAACGGCTGGCAGCTGGGCTTCCGGTTTCTTCAGCGCAAGCAGTGTGTTCTCAGGGTCACCTTCCCGGAGGACAGCATTGATGTGGTCCACGGCAGCCATCCCTGGGGGTAAGGTTGCATACCGAGTGAGAATGAATCTGTCCCTCTGCTGGCCCACCCACCCGAGCCAGCCAGCTCTCCTTCCCAAGGTCCCAGTGGAAGCAGTCACTTTCCACAGAGTCTGAGAAGCTGCAGGCGGAGCTTTGTGAAATCAGTTCACTAACTTGAGTCAAACGGCCGAGGCTAGTTCCAAAGAGAACTGCAGTACCGATGGGTCTTGGGTTTGGGATCCTTGCTAGTGCGATGTCCCCACAAAAGCTTTTCTTTTGTGTGTGTATGATGCATGTGTGTGTGTGCCAGTGTACGGGCACAATGAGGGACTCAGAGGACAACCTCACATGTCAGTCTGCACTTCCCCACCGCACACGAGACAGGGCCACTCACTCCCAGCTAGCTGGCCCAGGGGCTTCTGGGGATTTGCCTGTCTTTCTGCCTCTTCCTACAGGAGCAGTGGGGGTTGTAGATGTGCGCTGCCGCATCCGGCTTTCATTCGTGGGCTCTGAGGATTCGAACTCAAGTCTTTAATTTCACACTTGCGTGGCAAGTACTTTACCCACTGGGCCATCTCTTTGCCTGTCCCTCCCCAACAACAACAACAACAACAACAACAACAACAACAACCCTTTTCTTTCAGGAATGGCCTCTCTTCCCACCTCACCGATGATGCCGTCAAAGTACTTGTGTCTTGAGGACTCCCCACCTTTGTAGGTAAAGGTGGAACATAGTGTTCTGTTGTCAGGAGCCATAGGACCTTGCCTGACCTGCCCCAGTGGCTGAGAGGCCCTGATGGCTGAAAGCCACAGCTGTCTGCATACTTGAGATAATTATTCTGCCTGGCTACCACAAAGATCCAGCCTGACTTTGAGAAAGAGAACATTCGGTGTATCGTGACTTCTGTATAATCGCCCCACTCCACACCTGCTGCCCTTGGGCCTGGCCCAGAAGATTTTGTAACTTTCCACTGCATTCCTTCCTACCCCCGCCCTTTCAGAAGCTCACTTTAAATTTGGATACCCCCTTACAATAAACAGCCCTCGATAAGCAACGTTTTCCTGGGCTCGTGCCTCTTTCTCGCCTATTCTTTATTCACAGGTCGCGACCCTCCTCGCCACTCCACGAATAACTGAACCCGCGGGTCGGGGACATTCTGTATGTTCCGTATGTGTGTTTATTCTCTGCCGTTCCCTGTGGCTTAGCACTGCCTAAGGAAATCTTGAAGGTGCATAGAGACCAGGAACAAGCCTTGCCCTGATGCTGTATCCCCTCCACTGGATCCGCACATGGTAAGCCCACAGCAGAATTTGGTACCTTGCTGCTCCACTATCTGAAACAACCTTAAATGCCTAACATCTCCCTCAGTTGTAACATTCAGGTTACTGAGAGCTTGGGTGGGCGAGGGAAGGGTGCTTGGAACAATGGAGTCAGTAGAGTTTTCAGAATGTGGAAGCTCAATTGCTGACCCAACAAGGGGACTGAAAGATGAGCTGTTCCCAGGCAAGAGAAAACCAGAGAGAGCCTGCAAGATTTGCCTTCTGAGGAAGGCAATGGGTACCAGGAATAACAGACATGCATTAGTCTATCTGCCCAATGGCATGGCCTGACTGTAGCTGAAATTATTCTAACCCCCTTAGACAGGACAACAATTTATCTCCCAAGGCCCCCCACCCCCTACTTTCTATTGAGAAATGTCTCTTAATGGCAGGAAACAAGACTAATGGAAGCTGTTAGGTCACCACCTCCTTCTGCTCTGCACAAAAAAAAAAAAGTCCACTTAGCATAAAGGATCCACAGAGCCCAAACATTTCTGTTTATTCCTAGAGCTCACTTGACAAAGGAAAGAATTCAAAAAAGGAAGGCTGCCGATTGTGATATGTCCTGTTTTGTTAGCATTCTGAAGCCCCCAGGCTGCATCTATCTGTGATTACCCGAGGTTACACTGGCCAGATTATTCTTCACCTCTGAGAGCTTTTAATACGCAGGTTTGTATGTCTGGATAGTAAATAATTTTATAAATATATCCCTAAAAGTCATGTCTTTAAAGTGCTCTTCAAACTATTTTCCCTTGGGGCTGGAGAGATGGCTCAATTCTTTGAAGCCTTTGGGGCTCTTTCAGAGGGTCAAGGTTTGGTTTTCAGCATTCATTAGGAAGCTCACAACTAATTACCCATAACACCAATTCTAGGGGAGCTACTATCTTCTTCTGACTTCTGTGAACACCAGGCATGCCATGTGGTATATACACATACACACAGGAAAAAACAAACACATAAAATAAAGTCTAAATTATAAAAAAATCTTATTTTTTCCAAACCTCAAAATTTTCTTTCTTGTATTCTGCACTTAACAAAATTTGTACTCCTGATGTTGACATAATAGACCACATTATGTATGGTATATGACAAGCCCTGACGGAAATGACTGCAGTCCAAACACAATTGAAGTCTCTGAGGAGAGGGCCACAGGCACACGCACCACTACCAATGCCACTGGTTGACCACTGTGAGCATAAGTGCCTCAGCATAAAGATGACAACCCTCAAGGTTGGGATGAGGTCGTTCCTGTACTCTACTTGCAGGTTTTAAAGTGTACAACTAGCCCACAGTCACGCCATTGACTACAAGACTTTCGGTTCCACCGGACTACACATTTTTCAGGAGAAGGGATGAAAATTTCAGAAGACCCAAGCCACCAAACACAACAGCACCCTCACCCATTTCATCAAAACCACCCACTGCCTGCCTGATATTTTAAAACAGAAATGAAAACCTAGCCAGTTTAGTTAAGTCTGTGGTCAGGAAATCAGGTCATTCGGTATCAAGTATTTACTTATAGGGAATCTTATTAAACACACACAAAAAGAAGGCTGTCCTAGTTAAAAAGTATTTCAAAGGCTACAGGACCAGTTCCTCTGGAAGCTTATGGAGCTCAGATGTCTCACTGGCAATATTAATTTCTTCCTGTAATTCATTTCTGCCCGGGGTTAATGAAAATCTCAACCTTCACAAAAAAGCAGAAAGAAAACTCTGAAACTGGGCTTCATGAGTCGTCACCCACATGTCTGAGGCTTCACAGTAGCAAAAGAACATGAACCCCACCCCAAACTGTAAGGTATCGACACGAACACACCCCCAAACTGTAAGGTATCGACACGAACACACCCCCAAACTGTAAGGTATCGACATGAACACATCTCCAAACTGTAAGGTATCAACACGAACACACCAGCAGTGAGCTCTCTCATGTTTCAATGTGTGAGCTAAATTCTCGAGCTCAGATGTTCTGCTAGACACTGACGCGAATTAATCTGCATTGGCCTCCATGATCCCTATGGGACTAGTGTCTCCAACAAGTTAGGGGCAGACTCTTCAGCCAGCCTGCAGGTGTGGTGTGTTTGGGGGAAATATAGGCTATGCATATAATCAAGGGAGAATGAAAATCAAATAGAATTCCTTACTTCCTCTTCCGATGTTGAAGTAAAGATAAATTTTACTAGAGGGAGGGAGAGTCTAATAATGATTGATAGATCTAAATTCACAATGGCTCATTTTTAACTACCTCCATTTTCTGTTGTTGTTGTGTTTTTTGTTTGTTTGTTTGTTTTTGTTTTCTTTAACAGTCTGTTCTAGATAACTTTAAGTGTCAATTTGAAACAGCCTGGAGTAACCTGAGAAGGGACAGTCAATTGAGGGATGCCCAGATCCAACTGGACTGTGAGCATGTCAATATGTCTACAGGGGACTGTCTTGATTGTTCTTGGTATAGGAGGACCCAGCCCACACTGTAGGTGGCACCCTTCCTTGGGCAGGTAGTCCTGTATGAGAAAGCCAGCTAAGCTTTCTTAGGACAAGCCTGCAACTGAGCTGGCAAGCAGAACATCTCCATGGCTCTCCTCCTAGTTCTTGCTTGTGCTGGCTGGTCTTACGTCATCTTGACGCACAAACTAGAGTTATCTGAAAAGAGGGAGTCTTGGCTGAGAAAAAAGGCTCCCTAAGATCCAGCTGTCAGGCATTTTCTTAATTAGTGATTTAGGGGGGAGGACAGAGCCCATTGTGGGGGGTTCTATCCCTAGGCTGGTGGTCTTGGGTTCTATAAAAAAGCAGGCTGAGAAAACCATGGGAACAAGCCAGTAAGCAGCACCCCTCCATGACCTCTGCGTCACCGCCTGCCTCCAGGTTCCTGTCCTGCTTGAGTGCCTGTCCTGACTTACTTCAGTGATGAACTATAATATGGAAGTATAGGTTAAAGAAACCCTTGCCTCCTCAACTTGCTTTTTGGTTGTGGTGTTCCATCGCAGCAATAGAAACCCTGACACACTGCTGGATTTCTGTTTTGACTCCCCTCGGTGATGGCCTATCAGGGTCAAATGAATCCTTTCCTTGCTTAAGTTGCATTAGGTCAAACTGTTTTATCACAGAACAGAAAGGAAATTAGACCACAGTCACTGTGGGTGTGGCGAGGAAGTCAACTATGCAACGCCACATAGGCTCAGGAGCGTAGACCCAGACTTGCACTCCTGTAACTTCATTTTGCCTGCCAGGTGCAGTAGAACTATATAAGCTGGAGAGACAACGCACACACAAGAGATGAAGGGGAGGGGGACAGATGACAAAACTATAAACTACAGCCTGCTAATGAATAAAAGCAGAAGTGCCAGTAATATCATATCTTGAAAATTTCAGTGGGACACCATCACAATCAAGAGCACTATTTTCATTAAATTGTAATCTTTTGCTAAATAACAGTGTCAGTCCTACACGGGACAGATCCAAAATGATGCACACCACAGCAGTGGGGAAATGGGGAAGCAGGACAGAGCCAGTTTCTAGACACTTGGACATGTTGTGTGCGGACCAGCAGCAGTATCAGCGAAGAAGACTCATCCAGAAACTGTCGGATATTGTGTCGCAATGACAAGGGGTTTCTCACTGCGTAAGGCAGTTTTGCAAATTATGAGTGGAGAGTTTTGCAGATTCTGGCAAAGAAAGCCTACGCCTTATAGAAGCATCAATTTCCGACACCCGCTCCGTCACTTACTATTGACCGCATTGATGTTGCTCTGGATTTCTGCCTGTGTCAGCAGCTCCTCATAGGCATCTCTCTCTTCCTCTGAAATACAGCTGTTCTGCAAAACAAAATCTTCACTGATCCCCGAGCTTCAGTTCGATGTTTTACAAAGCACAAAACTCAAGTGATAAAGGGAGCTTGCTCCTTTTCACTTGCCATCGACATGGATACCTGCTCAGAGCGGGGGCTCTAGGGGGGGAGGTACAACCAGCAAGAAGGATGGAGACCAACAGCAGGCCTTGCTGCTCTGTGAACAAGGCTAAAGTGTTTCTTTGTCTTTCTTTCTTCTCTGTTTATTTTTTGATACAGAGTTTCTCTGCATAGCCTTGGCTGTCCTGGACCTGCTTTGTAGACCAGCTGGCCTGGAATTGACAGAGATCCTCCTGCCTCTGTCTCCCAGAGTGCTGGGATTACAGGTGTGCCACCATGCATAGCGAGGCTAAGTGTTTCTAATATGAAGACACTAGAAGGGATCATTCGCTATGGCCATGTTTAGAGAGGCAAAACAGTAAGATGCTGGAAATTTCATTCGAGTCCATCCAATAAACTAAAAGCCACCAAGGATGAATATGCCTAGAAGAGATTACGGTCTACTAAAGGAAAGCAGCCAAACTCATTTGGAAAGAAAAGTTTAAACCATGGTAACAGCTGAGCATAAGCCTGGAGGAGGACCAGAGAAGGGGTAAAGTCCAGGACAAGCCATGGGCTGTGGGCAGCAGGGCTTGGTAATAAATACAGTCACAAAGCTTAGCCTGTTTGTTTTTCTTTAGATAAAAGATGCCCTGCGCATTGTAGAGCATCTCAAAGACCAAGCTCAACACCTGTACCGAAGTTAGTTACTTTGTTTCCTTCTACTTGGTTTCATTTGGAGACTGGGCCTCACTCTGTAGCCCTGTCTGGTCTGGAATTCAGTTTGTAGACCAGACTGGTTTTGAATTCATGGAGAGCAGCCTGCCTCGGCCTTCTAGGTTCTGAAGTAAAGGTGTGCACCATCACACCTGGCCCTGCACTTAATTTAAGTAGGAAAAAGGGAATCAGGACAGGCTTTTGGTGAGGTGATACCAGATCGGAGTTAAACACAAATTCTGCCACCTCACATGCCGAGAGGGGTTAGGTTAGAGGATGATGGGAAAGTGGGGAGACGCAGGAGGAAGGTGCTACATAAGAGAGCCCTGTGAAAACCCTGGAGGCCAGTGTGTGAGACTCAGAGGCAAACAATGAATTCAAGTTGGCAGGAAAAGGCAGCAGAACGCAGGTAGGAGCAAGAAAGAGGGGACATGAAGAAATCTAGACAAGAATTGTGCAGCAGTGGAGAGGACACACAGGGCAGGCTTGCTTAGAGCTATTAGCTGATTTCTTCTACAAGCGGATGACTCAATGGAGGGAGAAGAGAGACAGATCAATGTGAGACTGGGAAGGATTCCAACAGAGGAAGGAGAAGGAAGAGGCCCCAGGGGCTCAGTGCTGAGAACTGTTGGAGGTAAGACTTACATGGGTCAGGGGAAAGGAGCCTTTTGGGGTAGGTGGGTCACTGAGATGCTGAAAGCTACCAGGCAAGCAAAAGTCATCAAGTAAAGTAGATGATCTCAGAGCTCAATGAGAGAAAAATTGATAACTCAGTAGAAGTTTCAGTGTGGACCAAGTTGTCAACCAAGACTATGCAAGAAGTAGGTAGGTTCAGAATTAGGACCAGCAATAGGCTTTCTCGTCAGGAGAAGGGGGTAATTTTCAAATAAGATGGGCTTAGTGTTGGGAAAATGTGGAGAGGCACAGGAAGACTTCCTCTCTAAACATTTCCTCACTGAATTATTAATGTCTGCTCACAGATATACAATTTTCATAAATGGCATGGAGACTAAAGATGACATCAAACAAAACTTATCTGAAGCTGCCAGTTTCTATACCTCCTAGGCTAAACAGTAAGCTTATAACATGATGCCCAGCCCTTCAGTGTCTTTCATAAAAGAATATATAGTTATGTTATGTAGTTAAGTGTCTTTTAACCCTTCAATCCCACCAAATCAAGGAAGCCATAGGCCATTGATTACACATCACCACGGTCAACGAATGCTCTTCACATCAGTAGCTCATACCCATTAGTACATGAGTTGCCTAGACTTTAATAAGTACCTTCAGTTTTGCATTTTCCTCTTTCTTCTTTTTGGCTTCCCACAGCTCTTTCTGGTACTCCCGGGAGAGGTTGTCATCCACGAAAGTTAAAACCGCGTTTGGGTTCCTTAGTGTTATAATGGTCTGTTCGGCTACTCCTTTTTCAATAGCCTCGTTAATGGCTATGACTGCAGCATGCACTGAAAAGTAAAGAGAGAAGAGACTTTTTAATCAGCAAAAGACACTGACAACATTGATACCCACGAACTCAAGCAATTTCACTGTCTTACTTAGCTTCCAGTAAGTTAAGTGTGTGGGGAGATAACTCACCACTATGAAAGAAGCCAAACATGGTGGCACATGCTTATAATCCCAACACTGGGGAGGTGGCCAAAGTATATCTCTGGGGGTACACTGGCCCAGCTAGCCTAACCTAATTATCTAGCCTCAGGTCCCAATAAAAGACCCCTGTCTCTAACAACAATGTGGACAGCTTCTGAGGAGCAACTGGCTTATACACCTGCACACACACACACAACACAGCAAAAAAGAGACCTTGGGAAAACCGTGTGACACCTGATAATCTCTCTGCAAGCTTGCCTGTCCCTGTCCTTGATCCCAGCATCTGTGAAGTAGTCCTTATCTATTTATCCAGGCACTCAGATGACACAGGTACTATGCCATCCACTAGGGCACAGGGTGAGCCCTCGCTTCCTGCTCAGGGCAACATAGCCTTAAACAAGCGGGTTTTTAAGAGCTATCTGCAATTTAGCTTGCCACATTGCAAGAGTCACAGCAGTACACACCCTGACCCAGCAAGTAGAGAGATGTTTTTCAGAGCAAAAGTATTTATGAAATCTCTACATTCACGTCACACAAAATGCAAGTTTAAAACCCAAAGTCGATTTATTCGGCTATGTTCAAATGCCCTTGGGTAACTAATTATAATACTAAGAACAAAAATGTCAGGGTTCCTGGTGTTGACAGTACTCCTGCAAACACAGTGAGCATTTCTGAAACTTGCCAGACTTTTTGAAAGAAAAGCGGCCCGTGCTGCCCACCTGCAGATCTAAGAGGATACTTGCTGCCTATTAAGACACGTGGGTGTTCTGAACTCGGAGGTGACGAGAAGAGAAGGGAAGTGATCCAGTTCTTGGCAGATTGTGTTAAGAAGACCATAAAATCACTAAGTTATCTATATACATTTGGTTGCAGTTAGTCTTTTGGGGGTGAGGAATCTAGAACCATCAGCGCCAACCACCACCACCACAACAACAACAACAAAAATCCCGAAAGAAGCAAAACCTTCATAGTTCTTAAAGTATCTCTGAAGTATCCTGTTTTTTGGCACTAAAAAAATCAGCAAATGCGCATGTGTAAGTTGCAGGCCAATGACAAGCACAGCTAGGAGGCCCACTTACATGCGGCTTCATCCACGGACAGTTCGTTGGCCAGAATGCCGCCAATCTTACTGAAAGCCGGCATCTGTATCCCGTACTTCTCCAGTTCTTTCCTCATGTTACTGATTTCCTCCTCTGAAACAACAACAAAAAACAAAAATCAAAGGAAGGGCCCCGGCGGTGAAGGCAGGAAGGGGAGACTCTCCTTCTCAGGAAGGTGGAGCCATTTCCAAATAGTCTGTTTGAGTCTTTCATGTCACAAGCCTGGAGGAGGGGATCTGGGTAGGCACGAGCAAGATAGGCCAGTGTGGGGATTATCGTTCATTGTCAGTTTGGTAGACTCTGGAGTCACCTGGGGGATGGGATCTGCCTGTGAAAAATGCTACTGATGACCTTAGCTGAGGTGGAAAGATCTGCTCACCGTGTGTGGTACTCTTCTGACAGGGATGCTAAATCCTATGAGTGGAGAAAGAGAACTGGGCAGAAGCATGTCTTCCCTGCCCTCTTTCTGACTGTGGCAATCATACGACCAGCTGCTTCTCTCTCCTGATGCCCTGATGTCACCACCATGACTGACTGAACCTGTCTGTGAGCTTACTGTTAGCTTACTATGAGCTAAAACAAACCCTTGAGTTACCCTTGTCAGGGCATTTTATCTCAGTCTCGGGAATCCAAGATGGCAGGTTTTCCCTTGTTGGTTTAGAGCAGTGGTTCTCAACCTGTGGGTTGCAGCCTCATTAGAAGTCAAACAACTCTTTCACAGTGGTCACATATCAGATATTCTGCCTACCAGATAGTTACATGAAGATTCACGACAGTAGCAGAATTACAGTTATAAAGTAGCAATGAAAACAATTTCATGGTCGGGGTCACCACCACATGAGGAACTATATTAAAGGGACGCAGCATCAGGAAGGTCAAGAGCCGCTGGTCTAGAGGAAGGAAGGAACAAGTGATGCCAAAGGGAAGAAGAAGGCGGCACTTAAGTGTTTTCTTATCACTGGATTGCAGAGGACATGAAGACAAAGAGGAAAAAAAGGAGTACCTGTGAAATCCACTTTTCCCAGCAAATCCTGGATCTGGGGCGCAATCCCCAGTTTAAACAGATACAAACTGAAAGAAAAAAACATGAAGCCATCAGAACCTTTATTCCCCCAAGTCCTACAGTGTACATACAAGCAAAGAATGTTTTCAACTGAGAAGAGTCTAAGAGAGATCTCGTAGCCTAAAGTGTCTCACAAGGTACCACAGCCCCAGGTGGGCAAGGCAGTGCTAACTCCAGTCAGTACCCCAAATCCTGGTGTTCTGCAGCATGGGTGTGTGTTTGTGTGTGTGTCTTTCCCTAGGATCAACACCCTTCCACCATCCATGTATAAGAGGAAGAAAAATACAGCTAGTGGGCTGGAGAGATGGCTCAGTGGGTAAGGGCACTGGCTGCTCTTCTAGAAGACAGGCTCGATTCCCAGCACCCACTTGGCAGTTCAGAACCATCCAGTTCCAAGGGATATGATGACTTTCTGGTCTCCAGAGCATTGCATGCATGTGGTCCATAGGTATATGGAGACAGAACAGTCACACACACAAAATTAAAATAAAAGGTAAAATTAAAATAATAAAAAGACAGCTAATATGAAACAGCAGACAGTAGACACAATTTCTATAGATATTCCTTAATTGATTCTCATTTGGGTGAAAGAACAGTTTAACTTGGAATTTTTTGATATTCATCTATATATTTGTTTCATATTTCTGAACCAGCAGACCAATAAAATGATCATGGTTGGTATGCTATTAAAAAGCCAATTATGGTGTGCACACAATACTAAGCAGAAGGCAGAGGCTACATCATAAATGTTTAAGGATAAATCCTTTAGGCAGTTAATGATGCCACCTGCTAAACCACCCATAACCTGACAAACTGTCTATAGAGCTGACATTGAAATTCTATCAAAGAGATTTCATTATGTGATTCTTCTACTCAATTCTAGTCACAGCCTGGTTCTGTTGGACATTTCTCCCGACCTTTCCAACCCCAAGGTTAATTCACAGAATCATTTAAAAGAAAGCCTGGTTTCACTTTCTTACTCATTAGTAGGTTTAAAAAAAATCTATGAAACCTTAGTTAGAAGTTTAAAAAAAAAATTACATAATAATGTACATGGGGAAATGATCTGAGAGTGGTTTTGGCGACTTGAACATTTTATATATGAATACTCCCAACGTTGGTTTTAGACAGATCTCAGCAGTTTATAAAATACATTAGATTTCAAATAAAGAAATTCAAGACGAAGTTTTCTCAAAGGCAATACAAAAATCTTGCATATTGGTCAACACAAGCAGTTTGCACCAGAACTGGTGTCTTTGATTGTGACTTCCGCAAAGCGATCACCTATATTAATGTATGTCAGCAGCTAAAAGATGGTTGAAAATGTTACAAAGGAAACCACCACCCACCTAGATGGGCACAGTTAGCTGCACCTACGGCACCAGCCGAACAAGGACCGAGAGCAAGAGGTATATGACTTGAGACAGAGTGAGACCCCACCATGGAAAAAAGAAAGAAAGAGGGGGAGGAGAGGTATGGATGGACAGAAGAAAGAAAGAAAGAAAGAAAGAAAGAAAGAAAGAAAGAAAGGAGAGAGCCAAGGGAATTATCATTCAAGAGTTAAAAATGAAATATTTTCATAAACTTCCTTTTGACGTTGTTTTTGTAATTATATATACTACAAACTTACATATTTTTCTAGACTATGCTAGAAATGCTAAGCAATGCTAAACAATTAGATGGTCACAATGTGTATGCATATGTATGAGGCTTCATGTGTATGTCTCTCTGTATGTAGACGACATACATCTGTGTACATCTGTGTACATCTGTCTCTCTATATGTAGACATACATCTGTGTACATCTGTGCACATATGTCTCTCTATATGTAGATATACATCTGTGTACATCTGTGCACATATGTCTCTCTATATGTAGATATACATCTGTGTACATCTGTGCACATATGTCTCTATATGTAGACATACAGCTGTGCACATCTGTGTACATATGTGTACATATGTCTCTCTATATGTAGACATACATCTGTGTACATATGTCTCTCTATATGTAGACATACATCTGTGTACATCTGTGCACATATGTCTCTCTATATGTAGACGACATACATCTGTGTACATCTGTGCACATATGTCTCTCTATATGTAGACATACATCTGTGTACATCTGTGCACATATGTCTCTCTATATGTAGACGACATACATCTGTGTACATCTGTGCACATATGTCTCTCTATATGTAGACATACATCTGTGCACATCTGTGTACATATGTGTACATATGTCTCTCTATATGTAGACATACATCTGTGTACATATGTCTCTCTATATGTAGACATACATCTGTGTACATATGTCTCTCTATATGTAGATATACATCTGTGTACAAATGTGTACATATGTCTCTCTATATGTAGATATACATCTGTGTACATCTGTGCACATATGTCTCTCTATATGTAGATATACATCTGTGCACATCTGTGCACATATGTCTCTCTATATGTAGACATACATCTGTGCACATCTGTGCACATCTGTGTACATATGTGTACATATGTCTCTCTATATGTAGACATACATCTGTGTACATATGTCTCTCTATATGTAGATATACATCTGTGTACATATGTGTACATATGTCTCTCTATATGTAGATATACATCTGTGTACATGTGTCTCTCTATATGTAGATATACATCTGTGTACATCTGTGCACATATGTCTCTCTGTATGTAGACATACATCTGTGTACATCTGTGCACATATGTCTCTCTGTATGTAGACATACATCTGTGTACATCTGTGCACATATGTCTCTCTATATGTAGACATACATCTGTGTACATATGTGTACAATAAATCCCCCTAAACAAAATGACAAGATAGAAAAGGTAAACACAGAACAAAATCTTCCAGTACATTTGATGTGTATGGTCTTAAGAAGACATTGCATGGCTGGGTGTAGTGGCATATGTCAGTAAATAATTCTACAGCACCACAGAGACGCAAGCAGTTGGATCCCAAGGTTGAGGCCATCCTGGCCTACATGTGTGAGGCCAGTTTGGGCTGCATGCGGGAGACCCTATTTCAAGAACTAAAAGACAAGGCTAGAGAGATGGCTCAGCAGTTAAGAGCACTGGTTGCTCTTCCAGAGGACCTAGGTTCAAATCCCAGCACCCACATGGCAGTTCACAGTTGTTTGTAATTCCAGTTCCAGGGGATCTTATGCCTTCACACAGACATACATGGAGGTAAAACACCAATGTAAATAAAATAAAATAGTAATGAAAGTAAAAAATAATAAATAAAATAAAAGGAGGAAAAGATTGTATTCATTTGTCTTCTGTGATTAGAGGGTTTTTAAAAACTATTATCTGGCTGGGAATGTGGCTTAGCCATGGGATTCTTGCCTAGTATGTACAAAGCCCTGGGTTTAATACTCAGCCCTGAAACAAACAAATAGAGCAACTCCAAGTCCCCCCCCCCCCCAAACAAAATCCCTTTTTATTTCCGCAGGAGGATTTGAACTTGGTTTGATTTTCTGGCTGTGTTCCCTGGGAGTCCACTCAACTCTATTACCAACCTTGTTACAAGACAGCGCAGCTTAGGACAGTGGTTCTCAACCTGTGGGTCGCGACCCCCTGTGGCTGAACCACCTTTTCTCAGGGGTCACATGTTAGATATCCTGCATATCAGATATTTACATGACAGTTGATAAGAGGTAGCAAATGTTCAGTTATAAAGTAGCAATGAAAATAGTTTTATGGTTGGGGAGGGGGTCACCACCACATGAGGAACTATATTAAAGGGTAGCAGCACTAGGAAGGTTGAAAACCACTGGCTTAGGAGAAAAATCAGTTATCAAGTTGTAACTTGACTGGAAGGAATCATCTAATATCCCACAGGCACCTAATGCCTGCACATCCCTGAGTTCAGTGACCTTTATAACTAGTACGTCCCCTGCAAAACCCTGGGAAGCAAGGCATGGGGCTGTTGTAACAGGTGCCGGCTGGCTCTTGGGTGGTATGAGGCTTCTAGTCCATGGAAGCTCAGACTCACCAACGTGACTCATTCTTTGGAATCCTCAGTCACCTGGTGGACCACGCAAAGCTCCTCACAGCTGTGGGGAGAGCTGTGCACAGGGCTAGACACACTTCTGGAGAGGAGCCAGCGCCTGATGCCATCCAGCCAGCACCTGGGGCTCCCAGTTTTCTCACCTTCCCCAGGAACTGCATCTGGCGTGGACTAAAGCAACTGTGTAACCCTGACTGCCAGCAGCAGTCTGTGTGAATGCCCTTTTCCTTATCCCCGTATCATTTCAGAATACTATCCATGAATATTTCCCAGGGGCTGCGGAGGATACAGCCCAGTGTGTTCAAGGCCGTAGGTTCAACTCCCAGCACTGTGATGGTATCAAAAAATGGGAGGGGAGGAGAAGGAGGGTGTGATGGGTTGAATAGGAGTGGCCCTATTAGGAGGTGTGGCCTTGTTGGAGGAAGTGCGTCATTGTGGAGGTGGGCTTTGAGGTCTCATATTGCTTAAGCTCCACCCGCTGTGGAACACTGTCTCTTTTGGCT
This sequence comes from Acomys russatus, assembly GCF_903995435.1. Classification (NCBI taxonomy): domain Eukaryota; kingdom Metazoa; phylum Chordata; class Mammalia; order Rodentia; family Muridae; genus Acomys; species Acomys russatus. Next base: position 16,880,840 of record NC_067166.1, read on the forward strand.
GCCTGCGCATCAAGAGGTGGAACTCCTGGCTTGTCCAGCACCACGCCTGCCTACTTGTCCCCATGTTTTCACCATGACAATAACGCACTAAACCTCTGAAACTGTCAGCGAGCCCCAGTTAAATGCTTTCCTTTATAAGAGTTGCCCTGGTCTGGTGTCTCTACAGTAAAACAAAACAAAACAAAACAAAACCCAAACTAAGACAAAGGGGGAGGAGAGGGAGAAGGAGAGTGGGAGGGGGAGGGAAGAAGAGGACAGGAAGGAGGAGAGAGGAGGAAATGGGAAGAAAACATTCCCAATGAGATAGCAATACCACGTTGTGCATCTTAACAGAGAGAGAACATCCAACTCTGGACATTCCCCCCAGCCTGCATCCCCCCAGCCAATGCTGGACGCCCCCCCAGCCTGTACCAACCCCCCAAGCCTCCACTCCCAACCAACGCTAGACATCCCCCCCAGCTAAAGCTGGACATTCCCCCCAACCACCACCCCCAGCCAACGCTGGACATCCCCCCAACCCCCAGCCCCAGCCAACGCTGGACATCCCCCCAACCCCCACCCAACGCTGGACATCCCCCCAACCCCCACCCCTAGCCAACGCTGGACATCCCCCCAGGCCCCCGCTGTGAAGAGTCATGTACTCTTTGATTCAGAGCCAGAAAGACAGGACACACCCCTTAGCTTAAGGTCTACATCTTTAGAGATTATCAAAGATCAAAACCCATTTGCAGTCACCAAAGACTCTGAAGGTCATGTCGAACACAGTCAGTAGGAGACCACGGTGACATTTAGAAAGCCATGCTGTTTTATGAAGCATTTCTTAATTTATTATAACATGGGAAAAAATATTGTAGTTCTAATGGAACCGTGGGGCTGTGACACGCTTAGAGCAGGGCGCTTGCCTGGCACACGCTGGGCCCTGGGTCCCTTTCTAACATTGCAAAAAGGGAACTCCCATCACAACACAAACCAGAACAATGACAAAAAGACACCAAGTTGGGAGTGGGACATGTAACAGAGAATATGGAGTCCGCTGGACGGGGAGAGATGGGAGGTAGATATTATCATAGTTGATAGTACACACGGACAAACTTCTCAAATGTAAAGACAAAATTTTAAACTGCTATTGTATTAATTTTATGTCAGTAGTGACTAACAGTTAAAGAGCTGTGCTAAGCAACCTGGATGCAGCTATTTTTATATTATATCTGGTTCATTCGTTCTTCCAATTGCTACTGATAGAATATGTCCTCTGTATATTATGTTTCCCTTAATATAAATATGGTTTGGTGTCACAGCATAGCTTAATTAGGCATAGTGGCACATACACCAACAGTCCCAACTATACAGGAGGCAAAGACTGTAGGACCTCTTTGGTAGAGGCCAACCTAGGCACCACAGTCCTTGTCTCACAAAGAAAAAAAAAACATAGCTTTGTTGACAATATGAAAGTAATGGTTTATGCTAAAGGAATGTGGTGATTTTTCACATTTGTGGTAAAGAAAGTAGGCGCTATTTCTAATATGCCTCCACTGGGTAGGATAATAGTAACGGAAATTTCAGTAACATCCTGATTAACTATGAGTCGCCACAAGGTGGTGCTGGGAAATTAGCTTGTTGAATGGGAAAGCCTGCTTTTAAACGTAAACCCGAGCTTTTCTTAGATTGGTCTGATGGAGTAGGTAGAAAACCTACTTGCATTATGGCCTCTAAGACATCATTTCCAAAGAATTAACTATATTGTTTTTATCTTCATCTTTCAACATTTATCATCACTGCCATTGAAATTTCATGTTAGTTTTTAAACAGATCACTTCTTCCAGGGTGGGAGGAGTTTTCTTCCCCATCTCTGAGTGACAGATGGGTACAAAGAGCAAATGCCTACCTGGAAGCTGTGGGCATCCACCATTCCCACATTGAAGAGTGCTCTTTCCCAAGTATTTAAAGTCCAGGAGGCCATCACCTACCTGACATTCACAGGCAATTGAGACTTAATATTAAATAACCAAATCCATTGAATGTACCACATGCTGCTTGTACCTGGCTCTCTGCACTGAGCTTACTATGCACCCTTTGCTGACTAACGTCTAACATAGCATGCCAGGAGCATGGCAGAGGAAGCTGTGGCATTGTTGTTACCTGCCCAATAGCTACCAGAGCACTCTGTGTAGAACGGGAAGCCTCTTAACCCGTGAAAAGGTAGACCACACCTGTATTGCTGATGTAAGCCTGCATGGAGGGGTCACCCGGAGGTAATGTTCGCTAGCCCGTTTAGTACTAGTTATGTAAATAATATCAGCTGAAGTCTGGGAAGTCCAAACGGAAGATACAAAATCCTATTAGTTTTCAAAATTATTATTGCCTTTAATCCCAGCACTCAGGAGGCAGAGGAAGGTGGATCAATGTGAGTTCAAGGCCAGCCTGGTCTACAAAGTGAATCTAGGACAGCCAAGGCTACACAGAGAAACCCTGTCTCAAAAAACCAATATATATATGGCTTTTAATAGACACATTAAAGATCCTGTGGTATTGAAATGTTAACTTAAAAGGCAGGACAGAGGTTGGAGAGATGGCTCAGATGGCTGCTCTTCCAGAGGTCCAGAGTTCAATTCCTAGCAACCACAGGGTGGCTCACAACCATCTATAATGTGATCTGATGTCCTCTTCTGTCATGCAAGTGTACATGTGTGTAAGAGCATTCATATATATGAAATGAATAAAATCTTACGAAGAAATATCAGGCAGGACAGACCTGGGTCCACTCCCGAGTTTCTGCTCTATATCGCCACCAGCTCATTTAGGGCTGTGCCATGTGCCCTGGACATCTGTAAATCAAGGCCCTGTGGGAAACTAGAGAGACCTGGGACTGGCAAGGGCTGGGTTTATGGCCCTGAGCAAAGCATGGAAACTTCCCAGGGTTCCTCAGGTTCTCAAGGTCCAAGATCCTTTTCTGTAAATGTTTCAAATGTAACAGCTCAGAGTAAGTGCAAGTCTGACGCCACTTTTTACAATTTTGGTCCAAGGCAAAGGAATCCAGACGAGATCTTCCATATGCAAATGAGCTTAGGCAAACTCCACCCGCCCCCAAAGTTAAAAAGATGAACTCTAAGGGACTTTAAGCCGCAACCAATAAAAAACTGTGGAACCATGGTAGGTTTCACGGTTCATAGGCTCAAAGAGCTTAGCATTCTGTGAGAGTATCATAGCCATAGGGTAACTCAGATGGGACAGAAGTGTGCCATTGATTTATATATTCAAAGGCGGAGACTTTTGGACAAGGAGGAGTTTGAAAGCTACAGAAAGGAGCAAATGTCTTTCTCATCTTACTCTCCAATACTGCCATCTCCACAGGAACCTCCCAAGACCTGGGGACTAGAGTCTGTCTTTCAGGCCAAAATCGGTCACTAGAGAGCTTACTTGTAAATTCAAATGTGCACTGTAAGAATTACAATCAGTTTAGTGTTATAGAGGAAAATTCAGTAAATCAGTTTTTTTGGGGGGAGGGGGGGTGCAGTGAGAAGGAGGCCTCCAAGAAAGAAAGAGACTGTTAAATCAGAGAGGGCTATATATTAATTAACCTGCACACCGTGTCCAACATCTCCACTGGTGGGCCAGGCGGCCATAACACCGTGGGAGAGCCGGAGAACAGGAGCCCTCTCTCTACAAAGTAGTCAGGACCAGTAGTTAGAACAACTGGTCAACCAGATATGGGTCTGCCTGCCGCCACCTTCCTCCACCACTGCAAGCGCCTCTGCAAGCCGCTTATGCATTGGCACCACATTTGAAAACCAGAGAGCTGAACACAACTGCAGAATCTTCCTGCAGAAGGTATTAGGCAGGCAGGGTGGTCCACGGATGTAAGCCCAGTTAGTTCTCAGGAGGTGGGAGGATTGTGGGTTTAAGTTCAGCGTGAGCAATACGGAGAGACCATGGTATGAACCAAGAGGGAAAGATTCATCTTTGGTTTGGTCTCTAAAAAGCCAGGAGTTCAAAGTGAGCAACAGAGTGTAACACGCAGTACACAAAAGGGAAGCTGATAGAGACAAATAGTCCATGCACAACTCTTTGTTTTACTTTTTCAAAGGAGAGCTATTAAAACATAGCTGCTTTCTTCTTCATCTGTTTATGGAGCACAGGTAAGCACTTGTTCTTATTACTACATAGACTACAGGAAATAATAAAGATCAGGAACTCTGAATTAGCCAAGAAATCTCCGCAAAGCTAAGGCAGTGTCCGAAAGTGAGGGAGGACTGCAGAGCAGTCAGGCCGAGAGGACCCAGGAACCTGACCTGAGGAGAAAAACCAGGGACAGCACGAGGAGCACTCAGTTGCCCCTCCCTTGTCTCCGAGGAGATGGAACCTCTAGAAAGCCCAACTATAATTTTAGGAAGAAAATGAAGAAGGCGTACATATGCTTCTAATAACGCTAACAGGTCAGGCCAATACATCACTGAGACAGGCAATGCTTTGTAAAGCTACAACGCCAAGTGAAACTTAGGGAGCGAGTCACTGTAGGGTAATGCACGGTGGCAGACAGTAAAGAAAAAATCTTTACATGAGAGCCACAGACCTAGAAATGGAAAAAAAAAAAAAAAAAAAAAAAAGTGGTGCTGACTTACGAAACAAGTAGAGCTTAACTTGAAGTTGTTGGCCAGGGTCTGAGTCATCTTGAGACAAGAGCCCAACATAAGGTGACATTTACCAAGGAATGGGTCAAAAACTAGACTTAAAGGTGTGCTCTTTTATTTCTTTTGAGGTTAAAATCATGTTGCCCCCCCCAGGTTAGGTATAATGACAGGATAGCAGCGCTAGGGCGGGTCACATTAGTGTGTGAACAAGGAAAGCGGGGGCCAAACGGAGCTGGATGCTTCCCATCTGGTTTCGGTGGTAAGCGTACAACCCTGACTGGGCATTTCAACTCCTCTGAAGGGATATGAAAAAAATATGATTGTTTTAACAGCACATTATGGTTTAAATCATTTCAACATATTCAATTTGATAACCATCTAAACATTTCACAGTTGCTGGATGTCATTTTGTTATGTCTTTATAAACAGAGCACCATCCGACACACACTGTTTTTCAGTGTACATAAAACGGCCTCCAGATATTTAAAAAAAAAAAAAAATGTGTAGCAAGTACCTCAGCTAGGCTTCCTGCACAGCTTTCTTTCTCTTTCTTCTTTCTCTCTCTCTCTTTCTTTCTTTCTTTCTTTCTTTCTTTCTTTCTTTCTTTCTTTCTTTCTTTCTTTCTTTCTTTCTCCACAGGCTTTAAAACATTCCAAAGGAAGCCACAAAAGGAAAACATGCCCCATATAGATTTTAAGTCCAAAGTCTCCAAAATAGTAACAGTGGTTTTTACGTGATTTTGTGAGACTGTTTAAGCTTTTTCTTTAACATTCTTTCTACATTTTCCAGTTTTCTTTTCCTTACAATGAGAGTATGCTGCTTTTTTTTTTTTTTTTTTTTTTTTAAGTAGGGGGGAAAAAAGGATAAACATTTCCTTGGAAAAAGAAGAGGCCACCCAGCAAGAAGGCAAGTCTCTCTCAATTAGGCCAAGCTTGAAAATGCCAAGCTAAGCTGGTCATGAGTGATGGGCAGTGAGTGAGGCTGGGATCAGGTACTGAACAGAAAGGTAAGGAGCTGGCAGGAGAGAAAAAAAAAAAAAAAAAAGCAAGCAAGGGCAGAACCCCAGGCCAGGCATGGTGGGTTGTTAACTCCACATCAGACTCCAGACAAGCTCGGTCAGGGTCAAAGCTGAATTTGTAGGTCAGTCAGCCCACAGGCTGGTCCAGGAGGAAGGCAGGGAGGGACTGATACGCAAAACTACCTGAGGTGACCGCCCCTCCTGGCTCCTGAGCTATAACCAGAACCTCTGACTTGGTAAGGACAGGTAAGGACAACTCTCCAGCCACGCTGCAGCCCTTGCAGCCAGGTTAACTGGGCAACGTGAGTAAACTGCACTCCTTAAAGGTGTCCTTCAAACTGCTCCCCAGCTTCCTTCCCAGTGCACCTTGCTGATGAGCAACACAGAACAGCAGCCTCCTGGGAGTGACTGACAGACAGCCTTCTAAACCACAGCAGGAGGGAGCTGTGCAGAAAAGCCTCGGACACCCTTTGGGATTTCTCAGTTCCTTCCAGAGACAGCCACAAAACATGCAAGGACAGAGAAAAGTGAAGGAAGAATCATTCATGGAAGAATGTGGTCAAATGTGTGACATGCATGACCCAGTACACACCCTCTCTGGGATGTCAAAAAGGCACAGGGACATCCATGAAAAGTAACTGTTAAAGACCCAGAACCCTGACATCGCCGTCTGCACATGCGTGGCAACAGTAAGGGAGAAATGACCCATCCTTTCTTCCAGAGCTGATCAAGCCATTATTTAAACTATAGTAAATGTACATTCGTGAACTCCTATGCCACTCCATGTGGCTTCTTAGGAGCAAAGGTGTGCCACCTGACAGGAACTCAGCATACTCTCCCTATTTCTTTTGAAGCTGGAGAACACATTGCCTGGGTGTCCACCTCAGAAAACCATTTTAAGCTCACACACATTGCTGCCCTGGGAGCATGCTACGGATCCGGAGACCATCTGTGTGGTATGCGGACATAATGACAGCTGACTTAGCAGGTCACAAAAGCAGTACAAACTCACACAGTGTTAAGTGACTGCCCCAGGCTTTGACACAGTCTAAGAAAACCTATTGGGCCTGGTGGTGGTGGCATTCGCCTTTAATCCTAGCACACAGGAGGCAGAGGCAGGTAGATCAGTGAGTTCAAAGCCAGCCAGGTCTACAGAGTGAGTTCGAGGTCAGTCTGGACCATACTATGAGACCTTATCTCAAAAACCAAAACAAACCCTTCTCCCCTGCCACCTCCCAAAAAAAGTCCTATTGGTATACCACATAGCCACATAACAAGAGACAGAAAGGAGCAAACCGGGAGCTCCCTACCTCCATCACCTCCTGCAGAAATTATACCTTATTTTACTTATTCATTTTTTAAAGACATTCTAAGTTATTACATGGCTATAGTCCCAGTTCTTGACGTGGCGGAGGTAGAAGGATGGAGAGTGTGAAGACAGCCTGAGCTGGCTGCAGAGTACAACCCTATCTCATAAAATAAAAAAAAAAAAAAAAGTAAAGAAAAAGAGGGTGACAAGATGACCTAGCAGAGAAAGGCGCTTGACGCCAAGCCTGACATTTACATCGATCCTTGGTAACCTATATGACAGAAGGAGACAGCCGGCCAACTCCTGTTCATTCTTCTAAGTCTTCCATTTGTATGCAGTGGCAGATGTGTACCTTAAAGGTATGTGTGTGCATGTATGTACATACACCAGAATAGATAAATAAATAAATAGATGTAAAAGAAAGAGCAAGAATCCCACCGTTTGGTCTATATCTCCACCAGCTGTCATATTCCAAAGCTGGGCTTAAAAATAAAAAAGCTGGCTGGGCTGTGGGTTGGGGGATGGGGGTTGGGGGTTGGGGGTCAGAGGTTGAGTCCTATGACATAATCAAAGTTTTCTCTAGGAGACTAGCTTTGTGATGAATTATTATGAAGGCTTTGCAGAAGAAGAAGAAGAAGGAAAAAAAAAAAAAAAAAAAGCCAGGAAGAAGTTAATATAAACCCCAAGACAGAGGGTTCTGCCAGGAAACTGACTTCCAGCGATATAAACACAAGGCAGATGTTATAAAGGAATTTTGAACTTCATTACGCATGAAATCTTGCAGGCTTCACCTGCGCACACAAGACAGCGGCCTCAGCTGGGTTTCCACAATGGCTGCCGCGTGAAATTCCCAGTTCTCCCAGGCCCGTTAAAACAAAGATCATCTGTGAGCTATCAGAGTTTCAAGATTTTCAGTAGGTATGCCTTCAAGTGTAAAAGAAGGTTTGTGTTTTTCCTTTATCTTTAGAGTATAGATTCTATTGAGTGAGAAGTTGAAAGAAACCACATTTGTGTTACATTTTCTTCTTGGTGGTACAGTCTGAATGAGTGGCAATTTAATGGGTCATTAGGGCACTCACAGTGACTCCAGGATCCACTCAATGTGTTTACTGACATCTGCACACATCCCAGCCCAAGTGCACTGCAGCACAGCACTGTTGGGTCTTTGCTGGTCCCGTTTTAATTCTCTCCTTATTATACTTAGGTCTTTTATTCAATTTTTTTCTGTCTCTCATATATTGAGTAATATTAAAAAACTTTAGAAGTGTTCTCAAGCCCAAAAGTGGCTTTAGGTAGAGATTATTTTAAATTCTGTTACCAACAGATTCAAAGCTGAACCTAAAGTTTAAAGTTCTTGAGATTATTAAAGTCACTTAGGGTCTTTTAAAGGGAAACTGAAGTTTAAATTTGTTTGCATTTTTTTCCCCCACCTTAGTGCGTGAATGCAATATATCATCCTTGGTATGTTTTTCCGATCGTAGACATCTGTTGTTTCTGGATAAAATATCTGGAAAACAAAAGAGACAATGCACTTACTATCTTACTATGCTTCACTTCTCTCCCCAACCAGATCCCAACTGTCCTTGCCAGCCTGTGGCTCTTTAAATACAGAAAGATGATTATTATTATTATTATTATTATTGTTGTTATTATTATTATTATTGTTATTGTTATTATTATTATTATTATTATTATTATTATTATTATTATTATTATTTTGAGACAGGGTTTCTTCTCTGTCCTTGACTTGCTTTTGTAGACCAGGCTGACCTCGAACTCACAGGGATCCGCCTGCCTCTGCCTCCCGAGTGCTGGGATTAAAGGAGTAGACTGATCTCTTGCTGGCTGCTTCACCATAAACTCCACAGAGCAATCCTTGGCTGGTGGGTGGCATGCCCCCTAGTGGCCAACCTCATAGCAATGGGGCTGACAACCAGCCTTTCTAGGAGGCTGAGTGGTACCCTCACACCTGTGGTCTCCCGTGGGTTTATGAGCCTGAGAAGGACACCTTCTAATGGCCATTTTATTACGTTCTTAAAATTTTGAACATATATTTAACTCATGCACATATGTGCAGACTTTTTCTGCTTAAAAGTACACAATGTCCTTCAGACATTTTTCATGCCATTATTATGAGCATCCTGGTATGTGCTTGTTGGTTTTTTTGGTAATATATAGTCTTTGGTTTTTCAAATAACCTTCATGCAAGTGTGAAAACCAGTGTGTGCACAGCATAGACCTGCTGAAAGGTCTTACTAGAAGCCAAATATTTTCCACCTCTTCTATTATTCTATACGCACATAATTTCTGAGATATACCAATCATTTTCTCATATTTCAGAACCACAGCTTAGCCATTTCCCCATGGCTGAGCAGCATTTATTTGGCTCTCACTTCTCTCCCTGGCGCTGCAGTGAACGCCTTGCATCTGCCTTTTCAGAACATCTGATTCTTCTCCTGGATGACCATCTATCTAGACACGAAATTACCAGACCAGACAGCTCAAACATCAAGGCCTTTACATGCACATCCATATGACGTGATTTCCTAAGCTTGAAGCTAAAAGCCTGATAAGAAACAGATTTCAGAGTTGGGTACCAAGTTGTATTTCTGAGCATAAAAAAAGAATTAACTGGGCTTCAAGTCCCTAATATTAAGGTAAGCCCATCATCATCATCCCTTTATACAACTTGACATTAAAACTAAAATTAAGTCATGTCCCATATGGTAGTACTTTTAATACTCAAGTGCAATTTTTCCACTGCACATCGGAAAAAAACGGAGACACAGTGAGTGTCTCTCAAGCTAAATGATACACCGTATAGTTGCCGCAGCCTGGGATGTCTCAATTCCCTTTCCAGCTGCCCTGTAACACATCTGCTGTCAAGGCGTCAGTGAGATGAGGGATTCAGACTCAGAAGACCGTTTGGATTTAATGTTCTCACAACTGTGGCTCTTGCTTCACACCTCACTGTACTGACGGCCAATGCTCCCCAGCCTCCCCTGCTTCATACAAGAACCTTCTACATTAATATCCCCCTGGGAAGCTGTTACGGAAATGCCTTCCTGCACCAAAGAGGCGGGATCAACTTATAGTTCATCAGACTGTTGAACGCAACTTCATGTCTCCAGCACTTAATGAGAAGCTAAGGGTGGAGTGGGCACTTAACATTGACGAACAAAGAAATTCAGGCAGTTCCCTACAAAGTCTCTTGGCCTTGGAATATCATCTGTCAGAATCTTCACTGTGAAAGTCAATGTTGAAACACTTTGGAAAGGTTCGATCAAGTCTTTCGTATATCACGAAATTGTCCTGATCAGATGTTTTTTCACCAAGAAACATTTCCCTTTGAAATTCTCTCTTATTAATCTTTTTACCACCCAAGCCCTCACTTAGTACTCGATAAGCCAAATATTAATTTCATGTGGCGACTATTATTCAGAAGGAAGTGACATTTAATGCTTGGGGGATTAGTTTAATTGACAATGGCAGAATGAGTCGGGCGTGGTGGCACACGCCTATGATTCCAGCACTCTGGGAGGCAGAGGCAGGTGGATCTCTATGAGCTCGAGGCCAGCCTGGTCTACAAAAGGAGTCCAGGACAGCTTAGGCTATACAGAGAAACCCTGTATCAAAAAAAAAAAAAAATTTTTTTTTTAAAAAATAATGTTTCTGCAGTGTGTACCCAATTAGCTTAATTAGTTGGTACATGCCTAAGAAACTTACATTTTATCATTTGAAAAAAAAAAAAAAAAACAAAAAAAAAAGAAGAAAAAAGAAAAAAAAGAAAAAGAAAAAGGAAAGAAAAGAAAGAAAAGAAAATGGCAAAATGAATTTAATGTTGATAATTTCGAGGAACGCAATGTGGAGATAAACCAAGCATAAGCACAAAGACATTGAAAACACACCACCATGTGACTGCAGAGAATTGAACCACCGTCCTCTGAAAGAGCAGCCAGTGTCCTCAACTGCTAACCCATCTCTCCAGGCCCTGCTGCGGGGGTGCTTTTGAGAACTGAGCCCCGAGTTTCACATATTAGAAGGTGCTTTACTATTGAGCTCCATTCCCAACCTACACAGTTGATATTTTTAACAGCAAACCTTGCTTAATAATAAAATAACAACATGGAGACTTGTTAAGTCCTTTGTCCCCTACTCCTCAGGATGACATCTTATGAATCATTTCCTTAAAGTAGCTATATGTACTACATAATGCCAAGGACTGAGCCCTTGACACAAATGAGAGTGTGACAGATCTCAAGGACGGCCAAGTTAAGTGAAAAAGCCAACTCCAAAAGGTTGCTCACTATATGATTCCAATAATATTCCGATCTCAAAATGGCAAAAATGGTTAATGGTGGAGAGCATTTAGTGATTGCCAGGGACAGCCTGGGGGAGGGATGTCAGGTAAAAGCCCATTCTCCTGTGGTGACTGTGTCTGGGTAGCACTAGGGGGCACACAAGTCCATCGTGTGACACAACTGCACAGAACAATACACTCACACTCTTGCAAACAAATGCATGTGAGAAAAGTAAAGGCTGAAATAAAGCCAGTGTTCTAGTTTAAATCCATACCCCAATGGTAACTTGCAGGAGGGGAATGGGGAAGTGTGGCTCTTGCTGGAAACCTCACTATTCAGAAGCTGAGGCAGGAGGATTCCACAAGTTTGAGGCCAACCTGGGATACACAGTGAATCCCAGGGCAGCCCTAGTTACATAGAGACCCTGTCATAGAAAAGAAAGAAAGAAAGGAGAGAAAGAAAAAGAAAATATCCCAGGTAAAACATTCAATTTCTAATATTGTACTATAGTTATAAAAACGTCAGTGCTGAGGGAAGCTGAACGACCCACACACAGAGACATACTATTTTCGAAAGTTCCCGTGATCTATAATCCTTTTGAAATAAAAGTAGTCCTACAATTTCCCGTCAAGGGTAATTTCCTCATTTCCCCCATCTGCCTATTTCTTCTCTCTTTGAATTTACCAAGTGCTGAATGCTTACTGATTGAATTTTTTATTTGGTAGGTCTATTTTAGGAGTAACAGCTATAAGCTTCTAACCTTTCAAATTTAAAGTGATAGCAGGCTTTATAAAAACTATTATGAAAATAAATATACGGGCCAGGGAGATGGCTCAGGAGGTAAAAACACTAATATGCGAGCCCGATTACTGGAGTTTAACCCCCAGAAACCACATGACAGGCCAGATGAAGAGGAGTGCATCTGTAACTTCAGCATTCTGACAGTGAGATGGGGAGTGGAGAGAGGAGAAGTGTCTGGGTGTCCCCAGGCCAGCTAGCCTGGAATATTCAGCGAAGTCAAGAGAGGCACATGTGCACAGATACATAAAATAAATTTTTAAAAATTAAGTTACAATAATTTACAGAAAATATACAAAAAAAGGAGCTGATTACCTTACATTAACCATCAACTAAATCCAGTTCTAACCCTGTTTAACTTAGACACACTTTCACTTGTCTGCTTTGTAGCGGTATGCCCCTAGTTCGTCATGAACTCCTGCCACACGTGTCTTTGCGTAGGCCTTTCCATATTCTCAAGCCTGCAGAGACACGACTCAGGCTGGCAAATCAGTTTTCCAAGTATGGTGATTGCCTTGTACCAACTTTTTGTCTTCCCCATGCTATGCGAAAGCTTACCTTGGGTAGCCCAATGGCCTCCATAGCTCTTAACCACTGCACGGTGTTATCTGTGTGTCGAAAATGAAGGCCAGATTTCTAAAATGACAGGAGAATGGGGGAAAAAAAAAAGGGAATAAGCAGTCACAGAAAAAGTGAGTCATTTGCAATATTCAATTGTGCTTCTCCAAGAACAGTCACTGATGCCCTTAGAAAACAAATCCAGACACAATGGAAAGACCAGATGGTATTTCAGCGACATCCTCGGTATCTGTGGTGGGCTACAGTAGGCTCTACAGTTTGTATTTCGAGGTAATTCTTAACTTGAATTTCAAAGACCACGTAATGTCTACCATACACCTTGGGATGTTTTGTGAAAATGTACACACAAGTTCATGCTAACATGGCATCAAGATCTTGGTAATTATGGCTGAGAAGTCTATCAATTTCAGTTAAACTAGATGGGGCTTTTATTTTAAGTTGTTGTTGTTATTATTACTATTATCTTTTTCTTTTTTTTTTTTTTCTTTCTTTCTTTCTTTAAGCTTAGGTCTTGCTATGTTGCTCTGGAAAGCCTAAAACTTGTTATATAGCCTAGGTTGGCTTCGAACTTGTCACACTTCTCAAGCCTCTGCCTCCTGAATGCTTGAATTACAGGCATGCGCCACCATGTCCCAGCCCCACACAGGATTTTTTAGCAAGCTAAATGCCGTGTGTGTATGTGTGTGTGTGTGTGTGTGTGTGTGTGTGTGTGTGTGTGTGTGTGTCTGTTTTGATCATGAACGTCTATCTTCACAGGAAACCCGGATGGTATAAAGAGGAACATACAAACCATTCTATAATTCAGAGCTAATTTTAGTGTACATTATTCACATCTTAATATTGATCCTGGCTTTGTACAAGAAGTAACTATTCAGCAGAAATGCCATATGACCTTTTTCTATATAGTAAAAACACAGTCTCTCTGTGTGTCTTTCAATTTTTTCTTTACAGTCCTTATCAGAGTGCCACTTTCTGAAATTATATCAAGGAACGAGCCACAAGGAACCTTAAACCATCTTGCATTTTTCATTTAACATAAGAGAATGCTATCCATTTCACAGTCATTTGAAATGAGTACGCAAAAAAAAAAAAAAAATAACTATAGCAAGCTTCATCATATAATTAACACCCAATGATAGTCAATCACACTCAACAAGGCTGGTGCATGTTGCCTTCTGTGAGCTTCCAAAACTGAATGGTTTCCCAACTCAAAGGTGTTTTCATTGCTGTTAGCATCTACACAACATAAGTGGATTCGTATTCAATGAATGTTCAGTAAGGACCACTATTTGTGATTACACAATATGCTTCAAGTACTTTATGTAAGTGATTCCTAACCAGCATCATTGCTAGTCCTCCTTCCTTTTTAAATATGGGGAAAGCCAGGTCAAAAAAGATGAAACGATTTGTCTAAAGTTAAGGGGCTCTAAGACAGAGCTGGGATCCATGATGAGGTCTCTAAATCCTTATGAGTGCTCACACTGCTGCCCATGCCCCTCACTCCCCCCACCCCCACCCCGCTGGGGTTGCTGGAGACCATGGAGCCTAATGATTGCTTATTTTTCAGAAGGAAGAGGTCAGTTAGGTGTTATAAAATAGCTGGGAGTAGAAAGAGTCTGGAACAGGGGAAAGAAAGACAATAAATTAGATAGGAAAGGGTGAGAAACCATAGAAAGAGTCTTTAGCTGATGGTCAGGCCATAGTGTTTGCTCTTAACACAGCACACATGTGCGCAGGATTCCAGCAGGCTTTAGGCAAGAGCGAGCTGAGACCATGGGAGAACAGACACGCTGAACTGTTGCCTGAGACTGAGACAGAGATGAGGGCCACCTGCACACAACTTAACTGTTCTCCTACATGACATGGTAAGTGCCTTCATGGAATACGACTGGCATGTGATGCAATCTGGTTTGTAAATGACGATCCAGTTCCCAGGAAGTCTTCTACCGTCTATGTAAAACTGACCAAGGCTCTAAGCTGATGCCACTTCCTGATAACACCCAAAAGAAAACCAATCTGTATGTTCCTAAGTCCATGTTAGAATCACCCAGCAGAAGCCCTGCTCTTTGCAGAGACTGTCCCTTCTCCTTCCCGGGGTGTCTTGAGTGTCCATCTCTTTTCCTGTTCCACTGAGTTAATTAAATGACTTTTGCTAGCTTGAAATTGAGTTCTGGAGTCAACAGTGGTTTGGGCTTCATCATTCTCAAATCATGTAATGAAAAAAAAAGCAACCCATCATCTCTCTTTAGTGGTCTTGTTAAGTAAATAATCTCAGAAAATCCAGCTGTGCCTTCCATCCTCAGCCTTAAAATACTGTTCTGAGCTGGGGAGATCACAGGAGAAAGAAAGAGAAAGTCCTTAGCTGCAAAGTGTAACTGAAAATGCAGGGTGTCTGCCATTACCAGCAGGACACGCCATGCTAGTCAGAAGTTTCACCTGTAAGGTCAGGAAAAGGTCTCTGCTTCATATAGGGGGACTGATTGCAAGGGTGGGTATTTTACAGAAACCTCACAGATTTCAGTTCCCTATCTCAAACATCTGAGAAACACTGACTTCAGAACCCGGAGGTCCATTCCACCTGTTTAAAAACTATGCGTCTGTGAGTGGATTACAGCAGTAACCATCTCAGTCTATGGACTTGCTTTAACTAGTATGAAAATTGGTTTTCTAAATGGGCTCAAAATAATCTCATCCATTGTAGTTCTTTTCCATCTTTAAAAAAAATCAGTTCTATATATTAATCTGAGATGAAATGATGTGGTTATGGACATATTGATCCATAGATGCTCCTGTCCAGCTAATGTGCTTACATTTCACATGAAATAATATATTTTTTTTCCTAATTTCATACTATAGGTGTGTGCTCACTTTCTATCACTGACCTGTTTCACTGTCAGTAAATGAATGAAATTCATCCTGTTTCAATTTCGTAAATGAGAAATTCTACAAGTCTTCCTTGGACCTAACATCCTGTGTATTAGGATCAGAGTGTTTCGGATCTTCAAGTTAGTCCAGAACTGTAACAATTATCCCACAATGTTTATTCTCTAGATGAGAAAACTGTGGAGACAAGTGTGTAAGATACACCAATGCCATTCATGTTCAATGTAACAAACTCAGAGTTAGGGCTCTGTGATGGTTTGCTTTGTCAATTCATGGCAGTCTTTAATCACCTAGTACAAGAGTTGCAGTGAGAGATTATCTAGATTACCTACCTAGATTATATTAGTTTGACCCATGGGCAAGTCTTCTGGGGGCTGCTTTGATTAGGTTAGTAGATGTGGGGAAACCCAGCCCACTGTGGGCAGCGCCATTCCCTGGGCTTGTGTCCTAGAGCCTGGGGAAGGTCAGCTGAATAGCTGGCATGCTTGTTTTTCCTTCTGTATTTCCTTTCTGTGTTTCCTTCTGTTCTTGACTGTGATGGGACTAGCTGTCTTAAGTTCCCGGGCACCTTGGCTTGCCTGCTATGACAGACTATAACCTGGAATTGTGAATTAAAACAAACCCTTCCTCCCCCAAATTGCTTTTTGTTGGGGTAGATTATCATATCTAAGGAAGTTGTTTAAGTACAACAGGCTCTTTGTAGAGGCCCTGATTCCATGTCCAGATTCGGTTCATTCTGCTCCTCACAGTGGCTAAGAACAAGTCTGGCCTTCAGTGAACACGTGCCAACTATTCAGCTTTGCACTGGTAGCCAAACTTTCTTTTACTGGGTTCTTTCTCAAAATGTTTACCTGACACTCCTCCCTAACCATGCATGGAGGATGCGATAGTTAACCCCAGAATCACCAAGGAGACAAAGCTCTGGGTATCTGTGAGTTTCCACACTGGGTCAGTCAAGATGGAAAGACCAACCCTAAAATATCATCCTTTGGCTGAGGGGCTTGGGCCGAATAAAAAGGAGGAAGCCAGCCGAGCACCACAGAATTGTCCCTTTTGTCCCTCCTTACTGCTGACCCTGTGTTACCTGCCATCCCGTGATTCTGCCACCATGACCTCCCGACAGCACCCTCAACTGTGAGCGCGAACAAAGCCCTCCTTAGGTTACTCTCTAAAAGGTATTCTGTGGCAGGGACAAGAAAAATAACCAAGACAAAGAGCTTTCTTCTCGTTCTTTCTAATCTCGGAGTGAACCTTCCAATGAAGGAACTTAGCTCCTACTCACTGTCCTGTCAATGCTGGCTGTCATGGCTTCTGTACAGGCTGGTCGCAAGTCACAGCTGCATACTGAGAGCATACCCAGACGCGGGCACCGTCGACAGCAGAGCTGCTCTGCTATCATCCCCGAGAACAGTGCTCGGCACAGGGCAGGGGCTGGTAAGTGTGGTATAGAAACGAGCTCTCCTCCATACAGACTGAAGGGCCCTTTTCAGATGTCCTTGGCATGGGAAGTGTTCTGACTTCAAAGTTTTCCAGATCTTGGAATATTTGCATAGCAGATCTAGTCCAAAAATCTAAAACCAAAACGCTTTGAGGTCCGAAACCCTTTGACTATGGCGGACACTCAGTTCCAGACTGGAGACCATTTGAGCGTCTAGAGTTCCAAATAGGGGTATTGGCCTGAAGGTGCTTCTCTCGTAGACCAGCTTCCCCTTCTTTTCCTACGTTATAATTTTCACGCCAATGATTATCTTTTAGAGCAATGGCTCTCAAACCTTAGTACAACACATGCCTCTTCTATAGGTGAAGCTCCTCAGAAAACCGAGAGATGGTCCTCAACTCAGCTATGAGTTCAGTTTGTGCAGACACTCATCAGGCGGTCTCACAGTAGGTCCTCAGAGGTCAGGCTCTAGGCACACTGAGTGTCATGGGGTAGTGGGTTGAGTAAGAAATGTCCCCCACGCCGGGCGTGGTCGTGCACATCTTTAATCCCAGCACTCAGGAGGCAGACACAGGAGGATCTCTATGACTTTGAAGGCAGCCTGGTCTACAGAGTCCAGGACAATCAGGGGTACACAGAGAAACAATGTCTTGAAAAACAAAACAAAACAAAACAAAAAACCAAAAACAAAAAGAAAGAAATGACCCCCTCCCCCGACAGGCTCAGGCATTTGAATACCTGGTCACCTGTTGGTAGCACTGTTTGGGAGGTTTAGATGGTGTGGCCTTGCTGAAGGAAGTTTGCCCCTGGGAGTGGGCTTTGAGAGTAGAATGCATTGCTATTTCTAGTTTGTTTTCTCTGCGTCACCCTTGGCGCTCAGGATCTATGCCTTCAGCTTCCTGTTCTTGCTGCCATGCCTAACGCTTGTTGCCATGTCTCTAACAGCATAGACTGTTATGCCTCCAGAACCGCACACCAAAATAAACTCACTCTTCTATATAAGTAGCCTCAGTGATGCTGTTTTTTTTTTTTTTTTTTTTTCACAGCAACAGAATAGCAGCTAAAATGTTGGGCCCTGATAGCAAGTTGTTGCCATGAAGGACCTGACCATGTAGTTTTTTGGAGGAATGTGGAAGGCTTTGGAACTAGACTAGAAAAGAGGACTAGTGCTTCACGTACGGCTTAACAGGTTGTCCTAGTAGGAACCGGTAAGACAGTGCTGAAAGCAAAAAGGACGGTAGAGGCCTGGCTCAAGAGATTCCAGAGGGAAGCAAGGATTTTAACAGCAACTGGGCGAGAGGCCTATGCTGGCTAGTTCTTAGGTCAAGTTGACAGAGGCAAGAGTCATTCTCTAAGAGGGAATCTCAACTAAGAAACTGTTCCCATCAGACTGGCCCGAGGGAAACCCTGTTGTGTATTCTTGATTGATGACTGTTTTGACAGGGACCGGCTCACTGTTGCTGGTGCTATTCCTGAACAGGCTGGTGGTCCTGGGAGCTCTAAGATAGTAGGCTGGGCAAGCCATGAAGAGCAAGCCAGGAAGCTGCACCCTCCATGACCTCTGCCTCAGCTCCTACCTCTAGGTTCCTGCCTTGAGTTTCTGCCCTGGCTGCCTTTAATGGTGGATGGACTGAGGCCTGAGATTTGCAAGCTGGAACGAATCCTCTTCCCTCCAAGTTGCTTTTGGTCATGATGTTTTTATCACAGCAATAGTAACTCTAAGCAAGGCAAGGCATTCCTGTGATATTTTGGCAGAGAATCTAGCTGTGTTCTGCCCGTGCCCTACGAACTTGTCTGAGACTAAATTAAAAAGTAGTGGGACTGCTTTCTTCAACTGAGGCAATTCCAAGACAATATAATATCAGATCTGTGGTGTGGTTATCATAAATCATTCAGGCAGGTCTGTAGTGGAAAAAAAAAAAAAAAAACCAGGGCAGAATGAAATATAGAATGCATGGTTTGAAGAGAGAGTACAAGGAAACTTGGTACAGGCAAGGCTTGTGCTGAAACAGATCAGATTTTCACCAGCAAGGAGAGAGGCATAGGGAGAGGTACTCTCGAGGCAAGACTGCATCTAGCTAAGCTCTCAGCTTCTGAAAACAGCCCAAGGTGTTTCCTGCTCTTAGAAAGCAGCTGAATAGAAGCTCTGATGTTTATGCTCTAATGCTTAGGTGGTCCAAGGGGAGGATGAGGCCCATCCCAAGCTGACAGCTGCACTTGGCAGTGTCATTCCAATGATGCTGGTCGTAGAGGCATAAAGGATGCAGGAGTGGAGGGGCTGTGGTTTCTTCCTCTGTAGTTTCAGAGCGCTACTGAGGCCAGGAAGCACGTGGCTAGGGAGTAGCTGAATGAGGGCCCCAAGAGGCCATTGCAGAAAGCTGGAGAAATGAAGTCTGGGTTATAGTGGAGGCCCCAGGATGTTGGAGATGGCAGAGTTGCGGGACATCTGCCAAGGAAAGCTGTACAAAGGGGGCAGAATAAGCCCAAAGGAAGGGTGCATGATGTGAGTAGCGCAGGTGCCGCGTGGATCAAGGGACCTAGGGCGTTGGAAATCATTTGGTGTTTGTCTTGCTGGGTTTTGGTCTTGCTTTGGTTCAGTGTTTCTTTTCTATGGCTTCATTCTTCCATTTTGGGATGACAGTGTGTGTTCTGTGCCACTGTATGCTAGAAGTATGTAACCTGCTGGTTGACCTTAGAGGGGGTGACAGGGAGACATCGCCTTGAGTCTCAGGAGTGATTCTGAAACGGTGCAGAGTGTGCGAAAGACTACGGGTACTTTTGAAGTTAAATAAATGCATTTTGCACTGTGATATGGCTACGAGACGGGGCAGGGCAGGGAGCAGGATGCAGTGGTTCAAATAAGAAATGTCTCCCCATAGGCTCAGGCCTGGGAACGCCTGGCCCCCATAGGCTCAGGCCTGGGAACGCCTGGCCCCCATAGGCTCAGGCCTGGGAACGCCTGGCCCCCGCTGGTGGCACTGCACTATTTGGGAAGCTTAAGGCATTGGAGAAAGTATGTTGCTGGGGGTGGGCTTTGAGAGTAAGATGCCTTGGTACTTCTAGTTTGTTCTTTCTGCTTTGTGCTTGACCCTCACTATGTGTGCTCCCCGCTTCCTGTTCCTGCCGCCATGCCTACCGCTTGTCACCACGTCTCTACTGTGCAATCATGGACCTTCACCTCTGGAACCCTAAGCAGCTGTTTCTTCTATTACGTTGCCAACGTTATGGTGTGTTATCACAGCAATAGAAAAGTAGCTAATACACAAGTTAAGAACACACACACACACACACACACACACACACACACACAACACACACAATGAAGGCTTCTGGCTTCCTTGAAGCTGTCATGTAGTCCTTTGCCTATTTACCAAGCCCCTACCATGGGCTAGCTGCTGCACTATTTATTGTGAACAGAACAATCTTTAAAACATTATTTTATATTTATTTAAGTGTGTGTGTGTACCTGCAGCACATGCCCTCGCAGTTGTATGGAGGTCAGAGGACAATTTGCAGTGGCCAGTCCTTTCTTTCCACCAGGAATCCACCTGATTCCACCAAGGATCAAACTTGGTTCATCAGGCTTGGCAGCAAGTACCTTTACCCACTGAGTCATGCTGCCAGACCTTACGAGAATTTTACAATATACTGTGGAGTGTCCAAGGGAGACACTAACAGGTCCTGTGCAGCATGTATAGCGTGGTCACGTGTCCTAGTATGGAGGATGGCGTTCCCTACAAATGGAGTGCTCATGCCTGGAAGGCTCATAAGTAGTACCCAGGACATCCTTCTAACCCTAAATCAACGAGGCACCAGGGTTCTATTCAAAGAAGCCTGGGAAGTGGAGGGCTACTAAACACTGTGTCCTTCAGGGGTCAAGGACATGACCTTCCTTGGTTTGCTGTGTCTAACAGGAGGGTTGTTTTACAGATGCAGTGACAGCCTGTGTTTTCTGAGGTCAAGGTTTCCCAGATGGCACACTGAAGTGCCATGCCCATATTAGGGGGCATCCTTAATGTTTAAGCATCCCCACTGTCACCTTACAATTTAGGGGTCCTTGAAGAGACCGAACAGTGTGCTCTTGCCTCAAAGGACTCAAGAACAGGAAGTTGTGTTGTCTACTCAGGAAGGCCTATCTCTTTTTGCTACTGTATCAAAAATCAAAGAGACTCCGATGTGGAATTTTATGATTACACGGAAAACTACTAAGGGCTCCTATCATGAAAAACCTGCTCTCCGGAGATTCCACCGAAGGTAATTCTCACACATCCCATGTTTCCCAGTAACTCAGTGGCACAGAGGCACCCACATCCCACAGCTGGCAATAGCTTCCTCCTCCTGCTCCTTGCTCAGCATCATTTCTGCACCTCTGTGTCTTCCAAGGGGTTGCTGGGGCTGGGGCTAGGCCTTGAGAGCACATCTCTTTTAGGATACTTCTCACAGTGCCATCCTCTGTCTGGGCCCTTGTAAATACTGTTTCCTAGCAAGAGGCCCGTCCCCATTCCAAGAAGTCGTCGTTCATCCTGACAGTGGGCTCCCTAATGCCTAGAGAAGGTGTCTGATTAAATCCCCATGAGGACATAGGGGTCCAGAGCTGATGTGGAAGCAGATGCCCAATATCAAGATTGGTGATGTGCCAGGGGGAAAAAAAGAGTCTGCTCCAGGGTTCCCATCCCCGGGGGAGTGGTGGGGGTGGGGGTGGGGAGGAGGGGGCTGTCTCTAAACTTGAGTCTCACTATTCACAAAGCCAAAGGTAACCTCTTCACTTTCCCCTTCAGGGAGAACTGACCCTTAGTCCAATCACATGGTACTGAGTCACTAACAGACTTTGACCTTGATAACAGCCACTTGACAATGATGTCTAAAATGTGGATGCAGGTTCATCTTAAGGATGGGGGAGGGGATAAGTTTCTTCTGATTCTTAAAAAAAAAAAATAAAATAAAATATATATATATATATATATATATATAAAACAAACACAGGTAATTTGCTATTTTAATAGCCTGTCAGGAACCCAAATGTCCTTATTTATTATATATTATTCTTAATATAATATTATATGATATAATATTAATATTATTAATACTATATTATATAATATTAATATTATTAATAAAATATTATTATATATATTATTATAAACACTTGTTCTAACAGCATTCCAGACTTGAACCTGTGCTAGATTGCCTGCCTGTCTGAGCCAGTGTTTCTCACTCTGTGGGGGTTGGATAACCCTTTCACAGGGGCTGTGTATCAGACATCCTCCATATCAGATATTTATATTATGATTCATAACAGTAGGAAAATTACAGTTATGAAGTAGTTACAAAAATAGTTTTATGGTTGTGGGTCACCCCAGTAGGAGGAAGTGTGTTAAAGGGTCACAGCATTGGGAAGGTTGAGAACCCCTGATCTAATCAATGAAGATGGACCCCAAATTTGCCACAGAACTCTGTCTACTGTGAGTTAGAAGCTATTCAAATATTGATCTGAATCCAATCTGTACATTCAAGAATGCATGTTAGAATAACAATTATCCTACCTAATTTAACCTTTTAAAAGTCCATTTAAATGATACAGAAAATATAATAAGATAACAAGCATGAAGGGATATAGTAAATTGGTATTTGTGCCTAAAAAGAAATTAATTTTATATAAAATATATTTTCCATTTATTCTATTTTTAGCCATATTAATATTTCCCTTGCTATTGTAAGAGAAATAATGTTTAAGAATTTCAGACAAAATATCAGTATGATGAATTAAGTGTGGGGCTGGGGATCCGCCTCAGTGTTAAGAGGGCTTGCCTAGCAATTCACAAAGCCAAGGAATCTGTCTCTAATAAAGCTAAAATTAAAGGGAGGAGGAAGGGGCAGGCAACTCTAAATGGTCTTGGGGTGCACCTTAATGGTCTGAGTACTCGCCTAGTATATGTGAGGGCCTGACTTGGAACCCCAGCACCAGAAAACAACAACAAAAATGTAAACTTCCTAAGAGAATAAAGAGTCACATTTGAGCTGGGAGGACTTAATGGATGAAGCACTTGTGTCAGCATCAGGACCAGAGCCTGCATCCCCAGAACCATAAACACCAAAGAGGTGTAGCATGCTTGTAATCCCCATACTGGAGAGGAAGAACATCAGGGGATTCCTGGGGCAAGCCACCCAGCTGGACTAGTCAGGGTAGGTGACCTCTGTGCTCAGTGAGAGCCTCGGCCTAGATAAAGTGGCGAGCCACTGAGGCTTCAACACACACGTGCATGTATCCCCATATACACCTGTACACACACAAACAGAGACATGTATGCATACCATACACACAGAAAGGAAGTGTGTGTGTGTGTGTGTGTGTGTGTGTGTGTGTATTGGTGGGGAAGATCAAGTTACCAAGGAGTCTTGAACCCTTGATTTATCGCAGACAAGCTACGGCATTTTCTATAATAGACCACCACACGTTCTAAATTGGCTCCTGCAGACACATCCTTAACGTAGAAAGAGCCATTCAGCCTGGTGTCTGCAGTTTCCCCTTTCACTTTTCAGGGGAAAGCTCAAGCACAAAGGAGACAGGATAGTGGAATGAACTCCTATTCTCTATCAAGCCAGCTTCCGCACTTGCACCTTCAGAGCCAGTTTTTACACCATCTATCCTCTTTCCCCCAGTGACCGTAAAAAAAAAAAAAAAAAAAAAAAAAAAAAAAAAAAAAGACATTTTATCTGGAAATCTTACAATCTCTCTGAAAGAACAAGATTACCTTTTAATATAAGATTGGTATTTACTATGATTTTTGTCTCCCTAACTCCACTCATACCACGTGTAAATAAGAATGTTTTCATCCATTGCTACTATTTCCCCCCACCCCTGAAGACAGCAGCCATATTTATTTTCTGATCCTTCCCAAGTCAGTCATGAAAGAATTCTTAAAACCACTTACATCCAAAAAGGTTAGTGCTGCCCCCCCTCTTTTGGGGGGGGGGGTCTTAAACACCAAACAGAAAAATGTTCCTATCTGGCCTTTCAATATCATTTAAGCTACATTGCCCTAATTCTTCAGGCCCACAGGTTAAAGAATATCTATTTTATGAAACTTTTTTAAACAACCATATTTTATTAGCTTACATTAAATATACACTAAGGGGTTTTTTTTTTAAATGACATTTTCATACACGTATGTGATCTAATTTGGTTATATTCACCCCGATTACCACCTCTTGCCCCCTCCCACTGCAGTTGATCTCACTCCTCTTCTCAACCATTCCTTCTATTTGCACGTTTATCAAGTCTTCCAGGCTTATGAGCTGGGCAGTTCCTGGAGAAGCTGTCTGGAGGGGAGCAGCCTAAAAACGGGTTTATTTTTGGCCTCTGACCCCATGTATCTAGTTAGGGCGACTTGCAGGAGTGCGGATGGGGTGCTACTTAAATAATTTACCAATGGTTACACCACTGAAGAAAACGCATCTCTTCCAGCAACCCCTTCCTATTAACCCTCATGGAGGAGTTTATTCTGAATATTTTACTCCTTCAGGAGTGTTGGAGGGCCCGTAAACTGTACTAGTGGTAAAAAGTAAGCACAGTGCACTCTCACTTTTATAGTCATCAACTCTTAAGAAAGCCACAAAGGACCTCCATGAAGGAACAACGGGGAGGCTTTGGGAACCCCCAAACAGAGGCCTATCAGTCTTAGCCTGTGAATAGAATACATTCTTTCTTAAAGCGCCCTCAGCCTCAAGAAGGACTGTTCACAGGTTCCAAGGACCGGTGATGCCCCCACCCCAAATCCTTACAGAAACAGTAGGAGTTGAAAGGGAAGAGGAAAGGATGTAGCAAACGTTCGCGTTTAGCTGGTTACCTTATAACGCGTCTGCTCCACGTCATAGATCTTCTTCTCTGAAACCATTTTGGGGGCAAAGAACTTGGCTAACTTGGCCAGGTAGACCCCGTTCCGGAGCCCTTCTTCCAGTTCAGTGGTGGGTGGCAACTCTTCAACTAAGCAGACTTCCATCCATCTGAAAAGATCACAAAACAGTGATGTGAATCCAGGCAGGGAACAGTCCATAAAGGGAGACACACAGAGCCCGTGCTGTGGGCTTGGAGGTCCTGTGGAAGAAAACAGGCCTCAAACATCTTTCTGGAAGTGTGGGATTTCTGGGTGGAGCAAGGATTCAGGACACAAGGTGAACAGAGAGGGTTTAGTTTAGAGGCACAGAGCTCACTGTGTGCCACAGCCTGTCAACTTCACCTTTGCCTGAACCTCTGCCAATTCCTGTCAGTGCCAGAGGGGGTGGGGTGGGGGAAGGCCAAACCATTTTGTAAGGGTGGAATTAGTCCTGTTGACATTAAAGGGAAATGACTTCAGGCTTCTGAGCTGGGCAGTTCCTATAGAAGCTGTGCCTCGCCGGTGGGGCCATCTAATGCACTACACTCAATGCAGATGACTCGGTGCACAGTGGCTGCCAGGAAACTCAGGGCCACGGGAAATTCAGCGAAATGGCTCGGATTGCTCAAAGAACACACAGGAACACATTAAACATACCCACTTTTGAGGGGGAGTATACAGTACCGACTGGGTTCTGAAAACATTTCTTTAAAGATCAGATTCAATCTCAGGGCACTGTGCCAGTACTTAAGAAAACAGAGCACCAAGGTCATTGCTGGCCTGAGGACGCACAGTGGGCGAGAGGCCAAGCTGGCTCATGGTTCATACTGTGTGTCGAAAATCCTAAGCATGAGGTGGATGCTCCTTCCAAGCCCCTTCCTGAGTTATATCTGCTAAGACTTATCGTTCTCAGAAAGAAGTAGCCCCCCCCCCCCCCTGCCCCCGTCACCAAGACATCTACCAGCACACAAACCCAGCTGTCGGTGTGAGGCCCGGATCTCCACAGGCAGGCAGGTTCCTGGAGGTTATGGACACATCAGCCTCGGCTCCCCTTAACATGTGGGAAACAGTGAAGCCCTGTGCCGTGGCTCTAACATCTGACTTGACCAAAAGTGCCAATGCTAGACACTTCTGCTCTGCCTGTAGCTCTTGAAAACAACTTTGAAAAGCTCAGCAAACTCCTAATAAGATGTAATTTCTGGCTGGTTATTAGGCACATAAAAATACACTATATAAGAAAATATGAGTTTAAAAAGCCCCTTGTTTAAAGAACAAAAATTATAATTCATTGTCTAGTGTGGGCTGAGGCCTGCAACATTTCAAAATATGAACATATACATATTAAACATGTAATATATATAAGCATACAGGTATATAATTATATATATTCTTGAGAATGCAATGCAATATCAAGGAAAACCAAGAGCACCAGGGAGGCAGAGGCAGGCGGATCGCTGTGAGTTCGAGGCCAGCCTGGTCTCCAAAGCGAGTCCAGGACAGCCAAGACTACACAGAGAAACCCTGTCTCGAAAAACAAGACAAAACAAAACAAAAAAGAAAAAAGGAAAAGAAAAGAAGTGTAGGATGGGTAAAGGGCAGGATGGGGCTATCTCCGAAGTAATCAAGGTGAATTTAAGGATGAGATAAAGACCTGGACTTGGCCTATGTCAGCAGACAGAGAGAAAAGTGTGCAGCTGTGCACTGGACAAGCCCTAAGCATAAACGGAGCATGGCTGACTCACGGGGAAAGCCCAGAGAAGCCTCTGGGCCCTTGGGGTTCACCGAGAGGAAAGAAGAATGAGGCAGCCTAGCATCTCATCTAGCTTGCTGGGTTCTGCAGGACCTCGGGCATGAGAAGCGATGACATCTGTTGCCGTAGGAAGCTGGGAGCTCCTGGCAGCTTCACAGAAGAGGCGTGATATGTTGACAGCGGCAATTATAACCAATTAATCTGTATAATAGATGCCTCAGAGACACTGCTGAGGGACTGGGTGAGAAGGAGGGAACTGGGAAATTGGGGGCGGGGGGGAGGCAGGAAACGGTTTAAGGAAGGCTTCCGAAGGGGATCAAAAGAAAGTCCAATATTTTGGGAGAATGAACGCCACGACAGGCTCTATGGCCTCCGCCGTCTGGCAGGGCTCTTCTGTTCTCTGTTAAAAGGGTGGCCGACGGACCTACATGATAGCGACCCTCTCTGTTCTAGTACCTCAGGGGCCAGTAAAACTAGACGCGCAGGGAAGAGGTAAAGAACAGGACAACGATGGCTTCGCTTTCCACATACATACATACATACATACATACATACATACATACATCATATATAACGTGAGTGGGACATGTTTATTGTGCATGAACCTTGCCTCATAAACCAGAACCAAGATGATAGACTTGGAGGGGGAAAAAAAGGGAAAGAAAAGACGAAATTGGTGATATTTAAAAAAAAAAATTGGTTGTATTAAGAGCCACTGTACAAGGCCAAGCATGCTAGTCAAACTGGCTTTCCATCACTATAGCAAAGCACAGTATGTAAGCATCTTATAAAGAGAAAAGCCTGGGTCCGGGGGTGACTGTCTGTCATCCCAGCCCTTTTGGAGGATGTGACAGAAGGATAGAGAGGTCAAGGCCAGCCTGGGCCATCTAGCCAGATCCTGCCTCCAAAACAGAAAGGGGAGGGGTATACAATGCACAGAGAGAAAAGGTTTATTCTAGCTCAGTTTTGGGGATTTCAGTCCAAGACTGGAGAGATCAATTTGTAATGGGAGCAGATAGCACTGTCAGAGAGTAAATGGCAAAACAAGGTGTTCAGTTCACGGACAGGAAACACAACAGGGAAATCAAGGGGCTGGTATCCCACAATGCCACGCTCCACATACAATAACCCCCCCACCCCTCCCCAATACAGGCGTACAGCACTTTCCAATCAACGGACCTACCCTGGGGACAGACCCTTTGTGCGTGGACCTCTGTGGGACATTCCGCATCAAACTACAGCCCCACCACATTCCTAACTTAGACAAACTAATTAGAGCATCAAGCTACTTCACACCAAAATACAATCTGCTTTCAACCAATTATGTTTTCAAATAATTACCCTGAAAAAGACTGTTTTTCATATAACAATATATAAGTGCTTTGTAACAACTTGGTAATTGGGGTGCAGAGGGGGTATAATATTCTGACAACTGGTAGGTGGAATACAGGGAGATACGCTGACAACTGGGCACAAGGGGCAGGATTCCAAAATAAAACGAACACTAAGTATAATATTTCTGATTTGAGCTTGCTTTGAAAGGGAGATAATTACACTTGTTTTGTCTGTTGTTATACGTTTGCAGAAATACTTATATAGAGATTAAAAAAAACTTAGGTTCGCTACAGACTTTCAAAGTCTAGACATGGCAGCTCAGTTGGTAGAGTGCCTGCCTGGGATGAACGGCAGCCTGGATTTGATCTGTAGAGCTGCACAAATGGGGTAGGGTGGCTCGTGCCTGTAATCTCAGCATTTGGGAGGTAGAGGCAGGACAATCAGAAGTTCAAGGCCATCCTTGGCTACACAGAACATTCAGTGTAAGCCGGGATACATCAGAATCTGCTTCTTCAAAATAATGAGAGAGAGAGAGAGAGAGAGAGAGAGAGAGAGAGAGAGAGAGAGAGAGAGAGAGAGAGAGAGAGAGAGAACACTACTGTCCATAGCATTATAAACTGTTTAGAGGCAGGGGCTAGTCTATTTTTCTCTTTATAGTCCTTCTGTACCTAGCAACCTGTTTACACAGTGTCCACCCAACACACACTTATCTCATGATAACTTCTGTCTGCTTTGTCAGGCACCACAGTACACCATGGAAGCCACAGTACTGTTTGAATACCACAGTCCATGCTCCCCGAGGGATACCAGCCAGTCTTCAGGTCGTCCAGCCTGAGAGGAGCTGAAGTCACCACTGGCAGATAAGTTTTGACATTTTTTCCCCCCTCCTGGATCCTGACGGTTTTCTGAAAATGCTTAGCTTTTCTGAAGCTCTTTAAACCCCAGGGTCACATAGTGGGAACGTGAAGGAAATCAATAAGGTGGTCAGGGCCACCTTCTGCTAGTGTACTCCTGACTCTGAACTTTCCCTAATGCCCCAACAGAAGAGCACACCCTACTGTCTAGGCCTGCAGCTTGTTGCCATGTGCTGACAAGGCATTCTGAGCATCTTCCACAGCAGAAGTCACTCCTGTCATGGCTCATAAACACCTTGTGCTGTTATCCCGGCATACAAACTGCATCACTGTTGGAGTGAGCAGGTCCCTGGAGGTTGTCTACTTGCTCAGTCCCCATTTGTCACACTTGGTAACAGGCATGGTAAACGGCCCGAGCTATATTTTGAGGGAGCAAATGGGACAGGATGAAGGCTGACTATGTGAAGCCGAGAGACCGTCTGAAAAGAGGGCCCAACAGGAACTGCTACAAACCCAAAGGCTAGGACATAGGCAGGAGTAGGTCCCAGCCCATTGTAAGTGGGTAGGGCTGGCATGTGACACACAGGTTGAGGGAAGTGATGGCTAGCCACCCTGGGACTGGCTCATACAAACCTTCCAGGGAGGGTTTTTTTTTTTTTTTTTAATACAATGTTTTAATTAATTCCTTGAGAATTTTATACATGTATTGTATTTTAATCACATTCACCCCTTACCTCTTTCCTCACCTTTACCTGGACCCACCCATTGCTTCCCTGCCCTGTCCTAACTTTCTTCGCTGGGTAATTCTGGTGTTAGAGCATTCACACTTTTATCTACCTGTTCTTCAGCCGTGTGGATAACGATTCCCATCTTTCCATCTTTTGGCCATGATGAGTTAACACTGCCACAAAGCATTATTAAACATGTTTTCACCAGGACAGGTGGTCTCATTTCTCTTGCTTATCTGCTCAAGAGTAGAGGGACTAGGCCGGATGCTCGATGGCTAATCTTGATCAACAGCCTGATAGAACTGAGAATCACAGTAGGAACAAATCTCTGATCATGTTATAATGAATTATCTAGATAGAGTTAACTGAGGTAAGAAAGCTTACCCTAAGTGTAGGCAATACCATTCCATGGGCTGCAGTCTCAGACTGGAAAAAGAAAAAGGAAAAAGAAAGAAAAGGAGGAAATAGATGTAATACAAGCAACTTCCTGCTTCCTGATTGTGACATGTGTCCAGCTACCTCCTGCTCCTGCCACCACACGTTCCCTGACATGAGACACTATATGCCTGGAAACTTAAGCCCCGATAAACTTCCTTACAGTGCTTTTCTTACAGCAACAAGACAAGCAAAAGATGCATACAGTGGCACTATGCTTATCCATCTGAAAGAGCCTTCAGCCTGCTTGCCTGAAGTAGTCGTCTATGGTGACAGGAGAGGGTATCTTGATTCTCTTGGATATACAGGTATCTCAGCACCATACATTAAAAAGATTACACTTGTCGAATTGTCTTGGCACCTTTGAGATAGATAAGTTGTCTGTAAAAGTAGCGTCTATTTCCAAACCCTCAGTTGATCTTCAACGGTCTGTCATTCAACAGTCTGTGGTTTACGAATGATATAGGACATAAAGCTGGGAAGTAAATTTGCCAACACTTCCTGTGCTGTCGAGAAACGGTACCGTATCTGGCTCAGAAACTCATGGGACTAAAATTGGAATTGGCCCACCTCCTTCCTGCTGCCTCGGCCTTCCCTGTGCTTTGGCCCAAAGCACCGATGTTGAACATCTCATCTCAGAACTCAGGTTGAAGCTGGGCATGATGGAGCAGCTCTTGGGAGGCAGAGGCAGGCAGGTCTCTGCGAATTTGACACCAGTCTGGTCTGCACTGTGAGTTCTAGGGCAGCTAGGGCCACATAGTGAGAGCCTGTCTTTACAACAACAACAACAGCAGCAGCAACAACAGCAGCAGCAACAACCACCAAAAACAACTAAATCCGATAACAATTGAGATGTAATCTGAATAAATTAATAAAACAAAATTTTAAAAAAGGAAAGAGAAATACCAAACAACAACAACCAACCAACCAACCAACCAAACAAACAAACAAAAAACCAACCTAAAGCCAAAACCAAAACCACTACCACCAAGCCCACAGTGGACTGCTGAAGTCTCACCCTGCTTCTAGCTGAGGGATCACACAGCCCTGCCTGTGCTTGCTGCCCTGCAGGGAAATCCTGAGTCACTTCCTAGCAAAGGGAAGCAAAGAAGAGGGCAGCAAGAGGACCTCTCTGGCTGTGGTTCCTGATGGGGTTCTGGAGTTGGGATCGTTGTTGGAAGCAGCTCGCTGTGCTCACCCACAGTCACTGTGCACACTGTATGTAGGTGAGAGCAGAGGGGGGGCTCCAGAAAGGTGGGGTGGGAGGGGCAAGGCTGAAGATGAGAGGTAAAAAGAAAGGCTTTTTCAGCGTTAGGTTTAAGTCAAAAGACAAAACAAACAACAACAACAAAACCCTATCATTTTGTCTCACAAGAGGCAAAAACAGAGAAATAAAACAAACAGAAAGCAACCTGGGAAAATCCCAGGCCAAAGAGTGCATCCTTCTGCACCGTGCTGTGCCTGAACACCGCGTGGAAGTATCTGAGACGCTCGCTGTGGTTTTCACTCAGGAAACCACCAACTATAAATCTTTCTCACGTGCAGCAGTGGACGGAATAAATGTCCCCAAGGTAGAACTGCTGGCCAAGAACAAAAAATGTGTTTTTTTTTTCCTTCCTGCAAAAACCCCTGCTTCATGAGGTACCTTTTTCCATAAACTTTCAAGTATCTCAAGTCAATTCCCCCCCACCCCCCATTGTTTGGAAGAAGAGAAGGCAGCCTGTGGAGCACTTTGCTTTTGAAAGAACATGAAACGCTCCCTTCTCTGCTCTTGTATGTAAAGTAATTGGTCACTCTTTACCTTTTGTGCTCAAAGAAAGTAAAAACATCAAAAATACAAAATGAAGGTCCCATGGAAAACCTTTTTATAGCTGCTGGCCAGTGTAAAATTGTCACAATTCTATCAGCATTATTAGCTCAGAGGAATGTGGTTGTAAGAAAACTGCTGAAGTCAAAGGGGCATCCATGGCCCACCTTCCTATGCTTTTAAAGACATGGATTCATCATATGAATCAAGTTATTCTCTTTAAAATATAGGCACACAGATGACATGAAAAGGAGCAATGGGGCCGCTGTGATGGGACACACCTGTAAGCTCAGTACTCTCAAGGCTGAGGCAGTAGGATCTCAAGTTTGAGCCTAACTCTGGCTACAATTAGCCCATATTTAAATGTGAAGAAGAAGAAGAAGAAGAAGAAGAAGAAGAAGAAGAAGAAGAAGAAGGAGAAGGAGAAGGAGAAGGAGAAGGAGAAGGAGAAGGAGAAGGAGAAGGAGAAGGAGAAGGAGAAGGAGAAGGAGAAGGAGAAGGAGAAGGAGAAGGAGAAGAAGATGTGTAGGACTGTAGCATCTATGAGAACATACTAGACTTTAGGAAGACGATTTGCCAGAATCTGGTGAGTCTGGCAAACATTTCCAACACCGTTCCACGGAGCACCAGCTCAGTTAGATGCTGCAGGTAGAAATATAGGTAGAAAGGGGATTTGGAAAAGCTTCAGATGAACATGAAGAATCACGTTGCACATTGGGTAAAAGGTGGTCCTCATTATCAAATGGGCAAGCACTTGGTCAACCACATTCTGCTATTTTGTGTAAGGTAGTCCTTTTGTGCATCTTGGATGTTCAGTTGAGGACTGTGCTAAGTATTGAAAGCGCAGTCTAGGACCTCATTCATAGTAGGTGCAAAGGGAGGAAAAGAGAAAAAAGTGAAAGAAGGAATTTTTAACCCAAACCAAAGAGAACTTGAAGATTTGAAAACAAAAAACAAACAAACAAACAAAAAACTGTAGCCCATTCATATTGAAAAAAAAAAAAAAAAAGAACAGCAGTGGTGTGGTTGGACACGGACAACCGTTATATAAGAAGATGATTATATATCAATTGATCAGAATATACTAAGAGAAATATCATGTACTTGAACCAAAGGTGATGGAGACAGGACAAAAATGAAAGGAAGCTCCCCCCCCCACCCCCGTGATGCAACAGAGTTACTGTGAACACATTTGATACTTCAAGAACACAGAATGACGCTTGGACTACAATCTAAAAAAGATGGCTCAAGGATGAGGCTGCCTCCTTGGCTGTCTCTGCTTTTGGTACAGCTGCCACCCAAGGCCTTGAAAAGATGCTGCTGTGCCACAGGCTGGAAGACAGAGCATCATATGAGGGCTGTTCTTACGCCATGACTTAGTGTAACCGGCACTGCCAGGTTTTCAGCTTCCTTGGATCTGACCCATGGCTTCTTTCTCCTTTTTAGAAAGAGAACCCCCATCCTCCCCCTGTCTCATGATTGCATTTTGAAACAAATAATTTGTTGGGTTTTATAGGTTCACAACTAAACAGAGACTTTTTTGGTTTTGTTTTTAATTGGGCCTTAAGATGAATCATACCTAAAGTCTCACCTTCCCCTCATTCAGATGATATTTAGGTAAGACTTGAGATTTAGAACTGGTGCACAACGGTTTGAGACTTCCGTGAACTGGATGTGGTAGCTCACCCCTAAAACCCTACAGTGTAGCAGGCTGAACCCAGAAGAATGCTTTGAGTTTAGGACCAGCCTGGACTATATGTGAGCTCTCATCTCAAAGACAGACAAACTTAGAAGTGTTGGATGCGAGTCACTATATTTATTTTTAAAGGTTTTATCTTTATTTTATGTGTATCAGTGTTTTGCTTGTATGTATATATGTATGTATGTGTGTATGTATGTATGTATGTATGTATGTATGTATGTATGTATGTATGTATATATGTATGTGTATCCTTTATGTCCCTGGGGTCCCTGAAGGTGTAAAGAGGCATTGGATCCCCTGGAACTGCAGCTATGTGCTGCTGATAGCTGCCTTGTGGATGCTGGGAACTGAATTGGGTCCTCTGTGAGAGCAGTCAGTGCACTTCACAGCTGAGCCTTGCTTGGGTCAATTGAGCCCCTTGGGTCAATGCATTTTGCATGTGAAAATGAACACAGTTCTCAAGGGTCTCTAAGTGAGCCTCTTCCAAGTCACCTGCTAAGCCCTAAACTCCAGTATCTCAGAGTGTGACTACAGTTGGAGAGAGACCCTTTAAAAAGAGAAAATAAGTGAGGCCTTGAAGCTGGGTTTTAATCCAATCCATCAGGTACCTATTAAGAAAGGGGAATTTAGGAAGACCATGTGGAGACCAGAGAAGAAGTTAAAATGCACAGGCACCGTGCCCTTGCATCTTCGGCCCTGTTTAAGCACAAATCCCACGAATGCGCTACCGTCACTTTCTCCATATAGCTGGAAGGTATTTTATGCATCTTTATTGGGACTGGGTTTTAATTGTGACTAATACAGAAGGATAAATGGGGTGTTTTCATTTGTGGCATTACGCTAGAGTTGAGAACGTTTTAGACTTTGCAGTCTTTCACAATTGTATTAAGGGTTTTGGATTATCTGTTGGATCCCGCCACTTAGAGTGTAATCCAGTGAGAACCTTGAGGCCCAGCACAAATGCCAGAGCAATGGGTCTCGGCCTGAGGGTCTCAACCCCTTTCCCATCTGTTCCACCACCTCTGATTTGTGTCCCTCCCTTGGCTGATGCCGAGTCTTGATTCCCTGACCTGTAACGTGGGGACGAAGTTTACTGAAGCATCGCTCCAGTGCCGGGCGCCACAATAAGTAACAGCTGTACTGCAGCTTTCTCTGCCCAGCTGCCAGCTCCTGCCACACAGACTCCAGGCAGCAATTAGGCTAGCAAATGTCTATACCAAGCTACTCCTTTGCCACACAGCCTGCCCAACCCCAGTGAATCCATGCCTCACCTCACATTCTCTTACCTCAAACAAATTACAGACTTCATTGGTAATGAGTGGGGTAATGTAAATATTTGCATATGTTTATGACAGCCACTTTCGCTCTACAATGAGCCACTCACAACAGGGTAACAGGATTGCAAACAGCTGCCATCCATAGTTCCTTAGTATACTGGCTACCACTTGGCAGGTGACTGGCACTTACATGGATGCATTCTGATACCAGTTCAGGAAGCAGACAGAGGCTTGGAGAGCCAGAAAGCAGCCGGGCTGTGATTTAAACTCAGGCTGTCACCTCTGCGGGACACATCTCCACCACACTCCACTCCGCTCTGACGAATCATTTAAGACTAATGTGGTGAGCATGGTTCGGGCTCACTCCTTAGGAATATCCACAGCGAAGCCCTGTCTAAATGATTCAGATGGAAATTCCACTCTCCTAAAACAAGGAGTTCCTGCGCTTTAATACAGCATATAAGTCGAATGCAATATTTTTGATTAGCAGATGCTTCTAGAACAGCGGTTCTCAACCTGTGGGTCACAACCCCCTTGGGGGCATTGAATGACCTTTTATAGGGATCGCTTATCAGATGTCACGCCTGTGTTTCCATCACAATTCATACCAGTAGCAAACTTACAGTTATGAAGTAGGAACGAAAATAGTTTTACGGTTTGGGTTCACTACAACATGAGGAATTGTATTAAAAGGGCACAGCATTAGGAAGGTTGAGAAGCTAGAAACAGTATAAATGTATAAATGTGCCCTGGGCTCTGGCTCCCTGAAAAGCTGGCTTCAAACATGTTTCTGTTGTTTAGTTATGATCTATCTGGGTCACAACAATCTCCCCTGGTCACAGTGACCCCCTTCAGAAATGTGGGCATAATACAGCTATGTCATGAAAATGAAGAGGGTTACCACACATTGAGTCACCCTGTAAAAAAGAGCACCCAGCATGCAACAGGTGCTGAAGAGATAAATGTTCCCCGGAAATACAAAGAAAGTAGGAAGCTGAGCTTGGCTTAAAGTGTGACACTGCAAAGGACCTACCGCTCTGTCCTCCATGGGGCAGCCTGACACTAAGTCCCTCAGGATCCAGGAGATAAAGTCCCTTGGATAGACACTCCTGGGACATAGGATATCCTACATGACACATGCTGCCCACAGAGCATCAGAGTCACAGCTCCTAAGCAACAGAGTGAGTGTCCTGTGGCTTCTCTAAAACTTGCTACAGGTGAGAATGAAATGTCGGGCATATTTGCAATGCAAACCTCCTCGCATGCTGTAAGAAGAGCATACCGGGGTGCGGTGGAAAAGAAATGCGAAAGTACCGCAGCAGCTTCCTGACACACTGACCGCATAAATACGGTGTAAACAGCAACCTAGGATGGGACAAAGCTGATTCTGCTTCCTGAGTCTCTTCGCATCGCGCACACCATCTACGCAAACGTGACCTCATTTCTAAGGCTTTCGAACATTTCTTTGCTCCAATACAGGCGGGAAAAGGAAAGCACCGTGCAACATGCTTCCGAAGATGGTCAGCTCATTTGTCTGAATTATTCTCTCTCTCCTTTCTTTCTCTCTCTCTCTCTCTCTCTCTCTCTCTCTCTCTCTCTCTCTCTCTCTCTCTCTCTCTCTCTCTCTCTCTCACACACACACACACACACACACACACAGCCATAGCAGAAGCGAGGCTACAAGGCTACACTCCAATATGGAAGAAAGTAAACAGGCTTCAGAAGCTCCCTCCAGCATTTCCTCTCTCCTCTTCCTCCCCTTAAGCTACAGGTGCTTATGGTCAAAGCTACCCCTCGCTTGGAGGTGGACAATGACTGAAACAAGCACTGTGAATAGATTCCTCCAGAGTCAATGGGACAGAGACACAACTGCTCTGGCCAGGAGGGCTGAAATGTTTAACAGCACGGGCAATGATTTGAATGCCATAACCACAGACCCTTCCTCCCTCCTCTAGCTACGGGCTAGGTCCCGTTCCCAGCCCTTATTGATTTCCCCACCCCCACCACCAGCTGTACTAAGGAAGTGACAAACGGGGGCCTCACTAGATGCCATCAATCATTGTCACTAAGAGGAGGATGAAAAGAATCTAACATATGCTCTTGCAAATGCCGCCCACTCTCCCCTCCCACCTCCCCCCCCCACCTCCCCCCTCCTCTTCTCTGATACACGCACTCTCTACAAGCAGTAAGCCACTTTTTAATTTCCCTTCGGTGGAAATGTATGAAGGACTCGTAACATCCAGTTACTTTTTTTTTTCCTTTTCCCACATTTGTTCACAGGTTTAAGGTCATAGTTCGTACAGACCAGATTGAGTAGGGCTGGACACCCACACTCCTGCCAGCCCTGCCCAACCACTGTGAACAGAAAGACTAAGGATGAAGCCAGTGCCTCTCTGGCACCAGGTGGGATGGCTGAAGAGAAAGTATGCGCAATGCAGTTGGCAGATGGCACTCTCTACAGCGTGTTCTGGAAGACAGAGAACGGGAGTCCCCTATTGCTCTACTGACCACGGTGACACTTGATAGACCAATTCCTATGGCAACAGCTCTAAGCACAATGCACTAAAAATAAACCAGGGATGTTTCAAATGGAAGATAGATGCTTGTGATAGTCTCTGGGGATGCTGCAAGAAGTAGGATACAACCAATGGCATCAGAGGCCATAAACAGATTTCTCCTACACTCTGTAATTCCCCACTGGGAATCAGATCTGGCTGGCTAATAGAAGAAAACCTACAGCAACAGGAAACAGCTTTGGGAACCAACTGTCTGAGGATATTAATCACAAAGACATTTAAAATCGAGCAACTTTCAAGCCCAGTGATAGAGACCGTGCTACATGGCGTAACACTGAGCACCTTTTTAAACTTGTAACAGTACAATCAAGATGGAGTGGTAATGTAAAAGTGACACAGTCCAATATCTGTGAAACTTTTGTTATTTGAATCCACATATGAGAAGGCTACGGCTGACCGTTAAGATGGTAGAACTCAGGGGTTTCCTAGTGACTAAACTAGCCAAAAACTTTGCCATAAGTAAAAATATATAGTATATTAGAAACATTGCAAGAAGACAAACCAACCTAGATGATGCACTTTTTCTATATTGGCGCATAGGAGTGAAAGGGGCCTGGCATAAACCAGCACCAGCACCCGGTGTGTACAGTGAGTCCCTGTACAATGCCCCAGAAGTGTGGTCAGCTCTGCCTTCGCCCCGGGCGTCCTCCAGCAGGGGCAGGCATGGCTTCTAGGTTGCGCTGTAACATGCTGCAGTGTCAAGCAGCAGATACCTCCCTCCCATGATATGCCTTCTGCTCTCTGTTGCCTTATATGACACTGCTTCTGTCTGGTGCCAGGCTCTAAATTTCCTTCTGTTTAAAAGCAGAATAAAAGAAAAATTGTCATCACCTAGAAGTATTTCATCATGCGGCCAACTGTGTGTATGCAACTATATTATACGACAGCATGGTAACTGTATGGTATTATATACAATAGTGTGAGATTCTACTATGTAATGTGAATTTGTTGTGCTCATTTGCAATTGTCCCTTCCTCAGTATCTATGAAGAATTAGTTCCAGGACACCCCAATCCCCTAAATTTCTAGGAAATATTTGCATATGTAAACACAAAAGGATATATATTTTGTATTCTCTTCCATACTTTAAATCACCTGTAGAACACTTAAAATACCTAAGATAAGTATAAACGGTATAAAAATGTTTATATTTTATTGCTTAAGGAACTGCAAGAAGAAAACTCTACATATATGTGTTTAGAACATCTTTTCCCCAGAATATTTTTGAGCCACAGTTGGTTGGATTTGCAGGCACAAAACACATAGAAATGAGGCGCCAACTATACGTCATTACATCACCATGAGCTCATCACTCTATATCTAGCCACATAGTTATAGGTATCTCTTCAGAACGTATCCTTAGAAGGCTACAAAAGTAACTAGGAGGTGTGGTGAGTAATGGGGAAACTGGGCGAAAAGACCTCATTTTCCCTGAGTGCCTTTCTTTTGGACATTTTAAATGTAATTAAATGTGTAGATATGGAAAACAAAATGTTGCAGCCTTCAATTAAAGCAGCCACCACTCTGCACAGGGAATATAAAATAAAGCCAAGAAGCAAACCGCTCCCCCGCTCCCGGAACTAGCGGAGAGCCAGCCAGGTCCTCCTCTCCAGACAATCATGCGATTATACTTACCTTTTCCTCTCACCCAGCTTAACCCAAAGCAGCTCACCAGGGGGCAGCATTTCCTGCTGCTTGCACTTGTTTATGCTTCCTGATTTTGTATATAGATTAATAATTAATGACAGCCCTGCCACTCAGAGTACCTTCCCAGGACCAAAGTCATCTGGACAGTGCCTTCTCTGTCACAGGCCTCTGCCCTGGTACCTTCATATATCTTGGCTCTGGGAATATGGATACTCTGATCTGTGCTGGCCTGCAGGAGCCAGGGGGTGGTGGTGACAGAGTCCTCACCCCTTAGGGCATCATTCTAATATTTCTGCAAGTTAACAGTTGCTTTCCCCCCCCCCCCCCCCTGTCAGCTTTTTTTTTTTTTTTTTTTTTAACCATCTGCCAGCTTTGTGGTCATAACAGCAGCTCCACTGGGGTCAAGAGGTCATCCACACAGAACAACATAGAAGGCCAGCACAGCCTTGGACTGGCACAACCCCGCCTCTTTTGCACAACCAGGACCTGACACCTCAGTGGCTAACCGCCATGGAGTCTCACTTGAGAGCTTCCACCATGTGGAGACTTTCTAGACAATGAGGTATTGTTTCCCTTGTCCAGGGTGTCATCAAGGCCCTGCATTAAACAGACATCAGGAGGAAAACTTGTTCCCTCAGCATCTTCTTACAGATGAAGGAAACTGAGGGCCATATGCATAAAAGGCCTTCTCCACCCACCTTGCGGGTGGGGGGTGGGGGTGGGGTGGAGGGTGCTGGGCAGGCAAGAAGCGGCCAGGAAATAATCTTCAATGTCCTAAGAAGTTCAAAATGACATCTCTACAGCTGGATACTATGCCTAGTTAGAAAAAGAAGACATTGAGATGGCTCAGCTGATAAGAGCCTTTGCTGCCAAGGCTGACGTCATGAGTTCCGTCCCTAGAAACACATGGTAGAAGGAGAAGACTGGTTCCTACAAGCTGTCCTCAGAATCTACTTTGATTCTTGCCCTCCCCCAGTCTCTCTCAATAAATAAACCAATGTAAAAGAGAAAAAAGACAGACAAGAAAAAGAAACAAAACAAAACAAAAAAACCACCAAAATGTAGCGCTAAGATGCTCTCGCCTTGAGGATTACCTTTGTGCATTGGCAGCAAGGTTTCTTGCTTGGTTGCATAGATAAACGACCAAAAGAGTTTCAGAGAAGAAACCTGCTGAAGAGCCCCTCCTCTGGGCGAGTGGCAGGAGAAGGAGGGTGCCCACACACAGCCCTGAGGTCTACCATCACCTCTATGTTTCTCTGACTACCCTGAGGTTAAGTCTCAGCGTCACTCACGCGCCTCACCTTCAGTAAGGTACTTAGTGACCACACAGAGTAAGGTAGGGACCATGTGACAGTCACGAGAAGGCCTGAGGGAACTGGAGCTGGTTACAAGAGACCTCTACTCCTTAGGTTTCAGGAAGCATGGCTTTGAGTGACAGGGCAGCCGGCTCTGTACAATAACAAATCATGCTGCGAGGGTGTTCTGGGCCAGCTTGGGTTTCACAATGCCTCCTCCCCCACACTTCCCCATACTGGTTATGTAGAAGCCCCAAGGGCTGAACTGGGCCAAGTCACAAGCTACACGTTCATGGGCGTTGCTCTCTCTCTCTCAACAGACACAAGTGACATAGACTTCTTAGGCCACAGAATGCTAAATGGACAGGTACACCCCCCCCCCCCACACGTGGTTTTACAGATGGGAAAAGTAGATATTTCTTTCTTTCTTTTTATTTTTTATTTTTTTTATTTTTGAGGTAGGGTTTTTCTGTATAGCCTTGTCTGTTCTAGACTCACTTTGTAGACCAGGCTGGCCTTGAACTCACAGCGATCCGCCTGCCTCTGCCTCCCGAATGCTGGGATTAAAGGCGTGTGCCACCACGCCCGGCAGCGCAAAGTAGATATTTCAAGAACATCAGTGCTAAAGGAGAACAAGAGAGGTGGCTAAGGAAAGGGACACTGGGTCATCCTGACAGTTTCAGGTTTGTGGCAAGGACTCAGTAGAGGAAGTTAAGAGACACCTGGAGATCTTGAACTCCTATTGCTACAAGCAACGGGTCATGTCCATGGACACCCCTTGGCACCTTCCCAAAGAAGGGCACAGGTCTGAAAACAGATCTAAAACCCAAGCTCGAATTATTCTAGGAAAGAGGAAACAAACGTAAAGTGATTTTTCAACCAGAAGACTCTGCTCAAGCCTTGCTGGAGGCACGCGAGGAGAGGAGCCGATTACAGATGTTTATCAGGGAAGAGCGTGTCTGCAGAGGTGCTGAGTGGAACAGAGTCGACGCCTTAGTCATACCTAATCACCTAAATTATTTATATAATTTGGAATAAATCCAGACTAACTTTAGCCTCAGAAAATGTACCCCCCGCCCCCAGCAGGATGTGCAAACAGATACCTGCTGGGGTGAGGCAGGCTGGGAAGGAGGGGCTGGGCTGGGCGGGGGCTGCACCTGACAGTTTCTCCTTCACATGAATGCATGAATGAATGCAGTTTTGCAGAGAACAACCTTGCGGATTTCCTTAGATTGGGGGAGTTCAGCTTTCAAGTGTTCATTACGAGTTCTTAACTAATTGTGACACAGCTAAATACTGCATGCTGAATGAAACACACCTGAAATAATGTTTATAGTATTTCAAAGGAAGTGAAAATGTGCTCTCCCTCCTCCCCATCCCACCCCTCCTGCTTCCCCCCCACCCCACCTCTCCCACTCCCCCAACCTGGTGTATGCACACGTTTTCTTTCATATGGGTGCAGGTTGGTCATGAGTTCACAGGGGAAGAGCTGCTCTTTCCATCACATTCTTGAAAAGTATAGCTTTCTTGCAGATGAAAGCACATTGAAAGAAACTTGATAAAACTGAGCCGGAGACATCCAGGAACGAATGGAAACTGCACCAAGAGAGCACTCCACATGCATAGCATGGCTGGCTTCAATAGAACAATTGGTACTTGAGCCCAATTCACACATGATTGTCAACTCTGCTATTTAAAGTTCATCGGGATTGTCCGTTCCTTAGGTAAGTGTGCAAAGAGGGTGTAGCAACCGGAACAGTCTGCCCAAGAGAACACACCTTTGTAACTCCAGGTTCCGGGCAGTGAGTCAGTAGGAGGAAGGCAAAGAAAAGTTGGAGAAACATTAAAATAATGCCCTTGGTTACGCTCGCCACCCCCACCCCCGCAATAGCATCTTCCTAAAGTAAGATACACTGGAAGCCCAGTGTTCAAATTCTACACAAGCACTCACGAGTGGCAGCCTGGCCCTGCCCTCTCTGAAAGCAAGACAGGATGCACAGGACCATATTCCAGGCACTGAGTTCAAGTAGTGGCAGAGAGCATCATCAGTGTAAACCGGTTACTACTGACTGTGGCTTCTTCCTTATTACAGTTATAGTTGAGCCCAAAGATGAGGGTGCTGGAGATGGGTACTGTCCCTTGTGGCTTGCCAGGAGGTCAGAGGGCCCGTCTAATTCCACGATGACAGTTCTTCCTCCTACCCAGAACCCAAGGAAAGAAAGACTGGTTGATGACCTGATGGGGACTAAAAGTTTCTAGTCCAGGGTACTGCTCACCTCCTAAGGAGTTAGGACCCTGGGGTCGTTCCCAAAAGATCTGCTGGGGATATGGAGGGTGTTGAGGAGGAAGGAAGATGGCTACACTGTTCCTTCTCTGGTTACCATTGAGTGGCAAGCCTTAAGACCACCCTCTTTTGAAATGGGTATGTGAAGGAGTTGGGACAATTTAACTCCCTTCCCATGAGTTGGGGGAGGAGGATGCCCAAGACGGAAGACTGGTACCCACTTCTGAACTACACATTTAGAAGGTGGAAAGCTCAGTGGAGGATCCCTGTGCAAAGAGCTTAAGGGCAATAGACCAGGTGTGGATGGTGGTGCGGGGGGGGGCAGGGGTAGGGGGTGGGAAGGGGGAGAGGAAGAATGCCACCCCACCCTAGGGCCACAAGCCTCGGTCAGAGCACACATCACAGCAGTAAGTAAATGGGGCTGCTTTTGAAGGAGTAGAGAGGTTGCAGGGGTAGGAGGAACCTCATGGCTTCCGGGCAGCCGCTGAGCAAGAAAAGACCCTTACCCTGAGGAGGAGCTAGAGGCACAAGTGTGGCATTAATACCTAGCAATGTAAAGGGGACCCTGTTTAACTTCAGAGACGAAGCGGGTTGCCACTGAGCTGCCCTATAGGAGTCTCACACCCACCTTCTGAGCAATGACATCAACACTGGAACGAAGCCTACAGAAGCAAGGCTGACAGGAGGCACTAACTACCACTGCTCAGTGACTCAAATGTCCACCTGCCTCTTGATCTGGTTCTCCATCCCCCTCCTGCCCCGGCACTGCAGAGCTAAAGCTCAGGAGAGGAGAGTAAAGGAGGGTTGAGTTGGATATGAGCTGTGGAGGCTGTTTTGTTTGGAGACAGAGTCTAGCTCTGCAGTTCAGGCTAGCCTCACGTGCATGGCCATTCTACCTTAGCTTCCTGAGTGCTGGGGTCACAGGTATGACCCACCATACCTTGCAGCTGGGGTTTTATAATGTGCCCCATATGCCATTCAGAACCTGGAAGGGGGGGCACAAAACAACACAGTGGGAAGCTATGCCGAAAGAAGATCAATGCCCCTTTTATGCTGTCACCCCAACCAACTAAACAAAACTTAAGAAATCAGTGACACCGGGCATCGTGGCACACGCCTATAATCCCAGCACTCGGGCAGGCAGAGGCAGGCAGATCTCTGTGCATTTGAAGGCAGCCTGGTCTACGAAGTGAGTTCAGGGTAGCCAGGGCTACACAGAGAAATCCTATCACGAAAAAAACCATCATCATCATCATCATCATCATAATAATAATAAATATAATTATAATAAATATAATTTTATCATCATCATCATCGGCATGAACAGCAGGGCTAAATCTAAATACATATCCAGTGCTAGCTCCCTAATGAAGCTATGTGCTTTGAAGACAGTCCGCAGCTTGAGGAAGTCAGGTCAGCTGTGGGTCCCCCCGTGGCGTCTGTCTGAGGCAGGGCTTCTTGACAACTCTCATGGATTGATTAGGAGCCCCTGACTCACCAGGCTCTGTGCCTAAGCGCACTCCTTCCGGGTGAGTTAGTTAACACAGGCCCCACGTGCATCGGGAAGCAGGCAGCATGTGCTTCTTCACCTAACAGCTCTGCCAGGGAGTGGCTGCACCTACGTTATAAAGATACTTCATCTGAGCGTAACGCCTGTGGTCCAGATGGCAGCCCAGGATCCCAACCCAGACGAAAATGCCAGCTGGCTCTGCCCACAGTGCTGACCTGGCCGAGGAGGACCAGCAGTCAAGTGGGCACCGATAGCTATGAGTGTGATCTCAGAACCCACATCTGCTCCCAAGGAGCTGGAAAATGCAACCGTTCAGTTACATTGCTATATCTGTAAAACCTGGCCTCGTGCTAGGTGGACGAAAACATCAACACGAAATCAACCCATCCACTCCGTTCCTTAGTAACTCTGGGAAGGGAACACCAGTACTTGACAACTCCAGTCTGACCTTTAGCAGAAAGACAAAAGCACCATTGAAGGGGGAAAAACGAGTTCCGAACAGAATGCTCCAGAACTCGTACTTGCCAAGCTGTCTGCACTTTGGAATTTGCAGTGTTTAATGTCAACTGTCCCTAACTGCCCCTGTGGGTCTCTCTGAAATCCCACTATTATAACCCAGTTCTATATGAGTGTTTTAAACAACCACAAGTCCCTAGGAGCCTCTGCACAGTAGGGCACCCAGATCAGGCCTCTGTTACCCTT
This sequence comes from Acomys russatus, assembly GCF_903995435.1. Classification (NCBI taxonomy): domain Eukaryota; kingdom Metazoa; phylum Chordata; class Mammalia; order Rodentia; family Muridae; genus Acomys; species Acomys russatus. Next base: position 16,925,569 of record NC_067166.1, read on the forward strand.
TGAAAAGGTTACACCAGAGGCTTATCTCAACCCAATTATCCAAGCCATGAGCCTGCCTGCCCACTGCTGATTCGCTATGCAAATATCAGGGCCCCAGTCATTGAAAATGGCAGAAGGGACAAGGTTTGGCGAACAATGAAGGTGTCCTAACATTCTGCTCTCCCCATGGGGACAGGGATGTACCAATCAGCTTACTATAGATGACCATGACAGGGTCTAATTTCAGAAGACCTGGAACCATCAAGGTGCGCAGCTACCGGTCTTCCCTCCATAAGGCTGGCAGGTAGTGTGTGTGTGTGTGTGTGTGTGTGTGTGTGTGTGTGTGTGTGTGTGTGTGTGTGTGTGTGTGTGTGTGTGATAGCTGTCTTTTTATGCATTCTTCTAGCTTTCAGACTTAAGAAACTATATTTTGCACATCTCAGAAGCTCAGTCTTCTGAATCATTTTCCCAGAGAGATAAAACAAACAGAGATGAGTCCTAACATTCAAATTGTGATGAAAAGGTTAGGTTATTGAATCTTTATTTAAAAAAAATAATAATAAAAGCACGGTCAGTAAGGTGGGTCAATGAGTAAAAGTTCTTGCTGTGTAAGCTTGACGGCCCGAGTTTGATCCCCAGAACCCACAAAAGGGCAGAAGCAGACAAGAGACTCCGTCAAGCTGACCTCTGACCTCTATATACATGTGACAGCATGTACATGAACATAGGCACGCTATAAGTAGCATCTTTTTGTTGCTGCTTTTTGAGACAAGGTTCCACTGTATAGCCCTGACCAGCCAGGAACTCACTAGGTAGACCAGGCTGACCTTGAACTCACAGAGCTCTGTCTGCCTCTGCCTCCCTCTGCCAACTCACATGGCTTTTCTTTTTCCTTGCACACAACTCGACACTTTATATCGAAGTTGGAATTCCTTTAAACTACTCAAGAACATGGTGCTGGGAAAGCCACTTAAGTGGGCTCTTATTAAGAAAAAAATAGAGCCAGGTGGTGGTGGCGCACACCTTTAGTCCCAGCACTCGGGAGGCAGAGGCAGGTAGATCGCTGTGAGTTCAAGGCCAGCCTGGTCTACAAAGTGAGTCCAGGACAGCCAAGGCTACACAAAGAAACCCTCTCTCTAAAAATCAAAACAAACAACCAAACAAAACCAAAAAAGAAAAAAATAGTTCTAGAAGACAGATTTGACATGCTGTTCCCTTTGTCCCAGTTCGTCTTCCTCATCAACCACGTTTAGAAAAATGTAATAATAAGACAAGATTCTCAGATCTCATCAGTGTTCACTCCACCTCAACTAATCATAGTACTTACTTGGTCACTTAGGGCATCCCTGTGAGGTTAGCAAGGGCTTCTGCTACAGTGTCAAACCTGGTAGTTACACTGTCATTCCACAGAGACCCCCCCCCCCAGGAGGTCCTGTCGAGCTCTATCTTGAGGAGGGAAGCTGTCTAGGGAGTGATCTTGCCCTTTTCCCAGCATGCCCCAGCCAGGCTCCATGGCACCCAAACCCACAGGCTGCTATTTTCCTCTCACTGTCTTGAAATCTGAGCATCTGAATGGAAGAGGGATCTCACCCATTCATTTCACAGCGAGCCTATTATATACTGGGCCTACAAAGAATCGATTTTTTTAAAAAAATCATATTTAAAAGTTACACAAACAGGAAAAAAAGACTTGCCCATGCAGTACTATAAAATCAGGTGCCCATATCTTTTATAATCTCAAATTCAGTGAAGGTAGCAGGCCCCTCATCTGGATCATCACACAAAGTGTCAAGGCTTTTCTTCTGTCCTGACTCCTGCCTGTTGATACAGCCCAAGATTTTGTGTAACATGAACCTGATCTTAACAGTCTGCTTAAAATCTCTCTCTCTCTCTCTCTCTCTCTCTCTCTCTCTCTCTCTCTCTCTCTCTCTCTTTCTCTCTCTCTCTCTCTCTCTCTCTCTCTCTCTCTCTCTCTCTCTCTCTCTCTCTCTGTGGGTGTGTGCACGGATCCCAGGTTGACTTTGGATGTCTTGCTCCCTCCCTCTCTACTGTACACTATGGCAAGGTCTCTCACAGACTCAGCTAACTTGTTCAGCTAGTTTGCCTAGCCAGTTTGCTTTGGGGAGCCTGTGTCCTTACTGCCAAGCACATTGGAACTGCAGTCAGGCCACCGCATCCACACAGGTTCCAGGATTGGAACGCTAGTCCCAGCCCCATCACACAATATTGATTTGTAGTTTCCCCCTTACCATTTAGATGCAGGTATTTTAAAATTTTCCATCTCGGCTTCTACTTTGACTCATTATTTCCAAGTGTTTTAAAATTTCCAAACATGTGTGTGTTTGTTTGTTTGTTTAAATTTTTGTAATATTGTTTGAATTTCATAGGGAATGCGATCTATATGAATGACTGATTCATTGTTATTTTTAAGTACTTGCTTTAAGATAAGATGTGTGGTCATTCAAAAATAAATTCAAGGAAGAGCGATACCAAGGGGGACAGCAGTGTGCAGGTGTTTTAAAGGGGGAAGTGGGGGAGAATAGGGGCTGTAATTAGAGAGGAAGAGCATAAATACTAACAGAAGGAGGAGGGTAAAAATAACAGTAAAGATGTCTGGAAAAGCCATAGGAATCATACTATTAACTCTCTATCTTAAAAAAAAAAAATATATATATATATATATATATATATATATATATATATATTTCATATATATATATGAAATAAAATGTTTCCATCTAGGCATGCGGAGCCCTCTTTTGAGTTGTTGGTCAGTATTATTCAAGAGACACCTACATGGCTGTCCCCAGAGGCAGAAGGTTAAGTCCCAATTGCTGAAGAGACCATGTACTTCAGACCTCAATGCCCGGCCCCTGAAAAGTAGTTTTCTTGGTATCACAAGGTAGCATGCACCTTCTGTCCAAAGAACATGTATTTTAATCTAATACTAAGGATTTGGATAATATCAGTCAAACACTCCTGGATTCCAGCTGACATCACCCTGACTAGCTCTTAAAAGAAAAGCGAGAGCATCTGCAAGGGCTAACGGTGTTTTCACGCACATCAGGCTGGGCCGCACTTCCAGTTGTGAACGCATATGCCTCAGTCTACCCAGGAAGCCCAGGGCAGCAATGGGGGAGACCAAGAGGAAGTTAGCCCAAGGTCCCGTCACCCTGAAACAGCACTCCTCAGCCACTTAGAAAGACTTAGGGGAACACGCTGAAAAGTACTGTGAGAGTAGATTGAAGGCTATAAAAAAGATGCACCGTGTGTGCCTTTTGCAGAACTCTTATCTATTAAAGTCAATAAAAGACTCAAACAAAGCCGGGCGTGGTGGTGCACGCCTTTAATCCCAGCACTCAGGAGGCTGAGGCAGGAGGATCGCTGTGAGTTCGAGGCCAGCCTGGTCTACAAAGTGAGTCCAGGACGGCCAAGACTACACAGAGAGACCCTGTCTCGAAAAAAAACCCAAAAAACAAAAAAACAAAAAAAAGACTCAAACAAGTAAAAATCTTTTGTTGTTCAAAAGAAAAAAAAAAATAAAGGCCAGTTATGAGTGTGCTTCCTGTGACTGTCCGTTCATGAGTTACAGATGCCCACTGACATCAACAAAGAGACTTCATCTCTGGCTTTACTGAGAGTAAACTGTCAAGGGCTTCTGTGTGTTCTTTCCTCTGGACTGAGAAGTGCTGCCAGCTTTCCACCCATCCCTGCTGACAACCCTTTGATTCCTCTTGTTCTAATTGCCCCAGCATATAGTGTTAGCTTTCCGTGAAGCAGACCTAGGTCAAGAAGTTCTCTATTGTGGAAAAAAATATTTAGCTGGAGTCTACACTGTTCACAAAATATTCCTGATATATGAAGGCTTAACATCCAAAGATTTCAGCTATTAAAATCACTGGATAGCGGTTGCTACGCAAGTATGGAGAAAGGTTTATTCAGAACCACAGCACCCAAGTAAATGCTGGGGGGGAGGGGCTCAGCAGTCATCCCAGTACTCCAGGGGTGGAGACAGGGTATCTCTAAACAAGCTGACCAGCAACACTAGCCCAATCTCTGAGCTCTGGGTTCAAGTGAGGGACCCTGTCTCAATATAGAAAGGGATAAATTATCAAGAAAGGCATATATATATATATATATCGTGTGTGTGTGTGTGTGTGTGTGTGTGTGTGTGTGTGCGCGCGCGCGCGCGCGCGCCTTTGATGTAGCCTAATTTCTCAAAGTCAAAATACCAGATCAGGCTCATGGATGACATGAGCTACACAGAAAATGATGAGCTTTCAGGAAAGGTAAAATATCACAAGGCAATAAAGTCAAATGTTTAAAATAAAAATAGGGCAAGTGATTTTAACAGAAAGGAAATGCTTAGTGAACACATAAAGAACTACTTTGTGAATTAAAAATAAGACAAGACAGTGAGCTGCCGGTAGAACTCTGTTCTTTGAAAGTCTGGCCAGAAAACTTAAACATCAGCGTTCGGAAGTGCTGGAATCAGCATGGCGTATGCATAAGACCCTTTTGGTGAGGAATGTAAGGACTTCCTAGTATATGGTCTCTGTGATCCAAGAATCTCACTTGTAAGTTTCTAGTATAAATAAAAACTCACACACAGGTAGCCAGGTGCTACGCTGGGAGCTTTGCCAATACCACAAAATCCTAGTGGCCTAGATTCCAGGGCTATCAAACAGCCTTCTCTAGAAAACGTGCAAAAATTGAGAGAACTGAAAGTCAAGTTTGAGCCCCTTTTTTCTGCAGTGGAGGCCCAGAAAAAGAGTGGGGGGGCAGGGGGGCCAGAGATAGCCATGTCTTTTCACACAGGGAGAATTTTAATTATATCACTTGGGGCTTCCAGTTGAGTCCCACACAGACCTAGTGTTAGGCAAATTCTAGGCGATAAGAGGAAGGGTAGCTAGCTGCCTGGAGAGCCAAGGAATGAGGGAAAGTGGGAAGCTGCTTGGGCCTGGCCCATCTTCTCAGAGCTTACTAGGGAAGATAGATTGATGTTCCCTGTGCTACGGAGAAAAGAATGAGCCAGTACAGGGGTAGTATCAGAGCTGGTCCACAAGGGCTGTTTAGAGGGGCTATGTGACCCCAGGAGGCAGAATTGGAGGCAGACCACTGGACCTCCATGGGCTGAGAAGGAAAGAGGCTCGGGACTCTCAACAGAGCCCTCATGAGAATCCTTGAGAGAGTCAACAGTAAGCCGTCATCAGGGTCTAACCCAGGAAGCCACTCAGCACAATGCAAGTTGTACAAAGACCTCCAGGTCCCTTATCTCACTCTTCTATCTCCCTCCCCAGGAAACTGATGAAATAAAGATGCTGGCCTGTGTTCCCCAGATGTACATACAGTGTGGACGGGGTGGGGTGGGGTGTGATTTTCATCACGGCCCATGTGGTTTGTATTAAGAAGCAGACTTTACGAACACTTACGCATATAAACACGTAGGAAATGTTTAGAAAGACACACAAATGGATAATAACGGTAACACGCAATAACAAGGTGCTGAGAACAGGTCACTGCCAAGTGCGCAGCCTTAGGCAAGGCATCCATACCTTCCCCTCCAAGGCTCAGGAACACTGCCCAAGAGGGAGTGCAAGAGCTGCAAGATGTAATCTTCTGTGCAACATTACACAGCCACTGCTACCACAGACGCCCAGTAACTGTGGATGACTCTATTGGCTGTGTACAAGAACGGCCCCTTCAACAGGCAGGCAAGAATGGAAGAGAGGGTCAGGGGACCCTACCCCTCATGCCTGAACTGCTCCCTATGGATGGATCCTCCCACTGTGGACCTACACGATGGTACCCCACCAACCTCCAGTGGATAGTCCCAAGCTGATGCTCACACAGATAACCCTTGTTAAACTAAATGGGTCACACAACAAAACTGAAACTCAGGAATTCGGGAAAGCATAGGGAGGAGGAGTTGATATAGATGAGAGAGAGAGAGAGACAAAGGATGGGGGAAGACAGTAACCAGTAACATACACATGTATGTAAAAATATCTTTGCTCTGTGTATGTGTTAGTCCTAACAATGTGAGGTTCCATGAAAACATCACCTAGTGAATTTAAAGATAACCAACTCACAACGTCCCTGATTTGTATGCAAATCATTGATCAAACCAGTTTCATGAAAAACAAAGAAATTAATCAGACGTCATCTGTACTTTTCTTTCCACATTCTGACGCCCCCCCCAAAATATCGTTCCACACCATACCCACCCCTTAAAAATTCTGTCTTATTACGTTTTGTGTTACTCATTCTCTTCAGCTTGCTGGTCTCATTTGCCAGATCCATGAACTCAGTAAGTCACCCACGGCTGGTGACATCTTAGTTCCAGGCTACCCTGGTCTACAAAGCAAGTTCCAGGACAGCTGGAACAGACACCGAGACATCAGAAATCCTTAAAACAGTACAATAAATAAAATAGATGAAAGGATGATGTCATAGCCCAACATTTGAGGAATGTTCGATCTTTTTTGCTTGGACAGTTTGGGTCAGAATGAAGCAAACCATGAGACAAAGACATTATTGACAGGTTGATGGATGATACAGCACAGGCTAAGGCACTCACAAGTGCAGGTTAGTACAAGAATGGGCAAAGCAACAGTAAACAGTCAAGAAACACAGATAAGCCTTTTCTCCTATTTCCTTGTTCACAATGATTACTTAGCATCTACATAGGCATCCAAGCGGTAAGCCTCAGAAGATGCCCACAAAGATGGCAAAAGCCAAGGGGCTTTCTAAAGTCCCACCTGTACCCCCAGACAACAGTATGCCTATTGCAGACCTTACTGTAATAATACTATGGTGATAAATATGTGGAAACTCAGCATATTTGATAACTGTAAATTGTGGCTGCCATGTCTCTCGCCATCTATTCCAGGGAACAGGTTTGCAATCTTTGTTTTATCCCATCTGCTTCTGTGTTCAAAAGTGTCCATAAAGAGCAGGAAATGTGGTTTGTGAGTGTTTTCAGGGGTGCTGGGCTGAAAGAGGGTCTTTTGGGGGAGGGGGGCGATGGGAAGCCTTCGGGTCCCCAAATGGCTCTTGATACAAGCGGAGCTCAAGAGACCGGAAGCTAGTCCACACCTTTCGATGCTGTTTAGACACTGTCTCCATCTGTTCCCCTGCACAGCTTCCTTCTACACAGCCAGTGCTCTCCTTTCCTATCTGTCTTGAGTGTCTGCCAGGTTGTTTTCATAAACACCACTAACTTGGCCAGACACTGGGAAGTAAGTGAGACAACAAATATGGTTTTGATGAAAAGGAGACATTAAGTGAAGTGTTAGCCCTGACCCCAAGGGACAAGGAAATCCTGAGGCTCCATTTCTTTTCCTGGCTTCACCCCCATACTGAGGGGATGGATCGCTAACAGCAGCCTACCTCTTAAAAAAAAAAATGAAGAAAAGAAGGCTTGCCCAGCATTGAGACCACACTGTTTGGCAACCAGCCAGAAAAGAAAATATTCTTATGCCCTATAGGCATGTTTGCCCAAGGAAAAACTCAAACAGAACCAGGGTATCCATGCTTCTGTGTTTCCACCAAAGTCAAGTCATAAGTCTGGGCCACAGTTATGTATTAACCCGACTTCAGTGGGTTCTTTGGGTAAGTAGTGATCTGAGAAGGCGGCGGCCCTTCCCCTTCAAGGAAGGGCCAATCAGTTCTCAGGGAACCTACCCTTCAAATGAAACAACAAAACAAAAGCTTGTGCCCAAAGAGTCTGGGTGGCAATGCCATTTCTAGTTATCACCAGAATCTTCATGATAAGGAAACAGTTATGTCTTTCTAAGAAAAGCCTTTGGATGGACAGAGAAAAAGGCATTACTAGTGCCCTGCCTGTGTATTTTCTAGTGCTTTCTCTTCTCCACGTTAGCCCCATCAGTGCCATTCCTTAAGGTTCAACTGCTCTGGAGACAATGTAGAGGTAAGAGGAGATCTGGGCTCCAGTATTAAACACCTGTGCCCCTGCCACCAACCAAATGCAGCAAATGCCAAAAGAAAGTCAACTAGAGGAACAACATGTCCCCGAGTCACTGTCTTCACACAAAGAGGCCAACAAGGCATGGTGTTCCATGGTCTTCCAGAACCTCTGCTAACAGGGCATCATTAGCGATGGTAAAGGTGGGGAAAGACCTTTTAAAGGTTAGTTTTCTTTTTAATTATGTTGTATGTCCCTGTGTAGGTATGCACATATAGAAGGTAGAGGTGGCAGATCCCCCAGAACTGGAGTTACAAGTAGTTGTAAGATGCCCAACGTGGGTGCTTGGAGCCAAGCTCTGATGCACTTCAACCACTGAGCCATCTCCCCACCGCTCCCTGCACATTTTTCATGGGAAAGACTTTTTGAGACTTTAACTCACCCCATGTCATGCAACCATTACATGGCCAAGTTACTATTCTGACCTAGTTCCTCTGACTCAAGGAGGTTTTAATCCAAGATCTGTGGGCTCTTAGTCACAGAGTAGGATAGGAGAACAATTACATTTTTGTCACTTTTCATTAAGTTGGCTAAAATATAAATCATTTTTATTAACTATCAATGTAGGCAACTGGACTAGCGATTGCCTAGGACTTTGTCACCAATAGACTATATTTTGTGTCACTTTATAGTTAGAGATAACTTGAAAATATTATTTATGCTCATTATTATTTAAATACAGCAGTAGTCATAAGACTCCTCAATAGCCAGTTTTAGCAACACATACCCTAATACGTGATGCTTGCCTCTTAGCCTGAACATTTTTTTCAACATCGTGGGGTCCCACTGTAGCTCTACTTAGCATGGTTTACATACTTATTATTTCTTTTGTTCTTTAAGCCCAGGCTCACCTTAAACTCTTGATCTTCCCACTTCAGACTCCTGAGTACAGGGCTTACAGGCAGGCACCATCATGCCTGCATCACTTTATATATTTAAAAGCATCTTTCAAAGGAGTTCCATAGATACTTCCGCCTGCTGGCTACGCAGAAATTATACGGACTCTTGGTCTACCTCCAGCCACATGCCCCTTCCCACCTCCCCACCACGTCTGCTTCCTGATACGTTTTCCATCCTGTCCCTCATCTTTAAACCACATTAAAAATATTCCCCGCACGGATGTTTGTAAGTCACTGAAGATTCAACTGGTAAATAAGAAGTGCGCTGTCTCCTATTAAGCCGGGCTTATAAAGTTGTATGGCTCCAGATTTTAAGCCCTGAATTAGTCTTAAGTATGAGAGACAGTAACTCAACTTATCATTCTGCTGGCATGGGGAGTGCTGGGTACTCTATCGGAAACCCAAGAACCGCTTACGAAACTGCCTGCCAGCAGGAAACAATTTCCCTCAGCAAAGCAATGGCACGAGTGAAAAAGCGAAGGATAGTAAAACAACAGTAAGTTAAGCCAAGAAAGGGCTACTAAGCTTTAGCCAAGATTCGCTGGATATCAGGTAACCGTCCCTCTTACATTGGAAGATGCCAAGACGTGGTCCCCGCCGCAGAGCCAGACGTGCAGCAGTGTTTCGCAGTCCTATGGGGAGTACTTGCACAAGACGCCACCCTCACATGCATAATGCATAGGCAAGAGCTGCACCCCCGGCCCACCCCCACCGTGAAAAGATGAGAGGGGAAGAGGGTGTTTCCTCGCTGTGGGTACTGGCTCAAGGCGTGCATCTGTGATAGGCCCAGGGGGCAATGTCTTGATGTTACCATAAACACAGATGAGATTAGTAACAAATGAAAAACACATTTCAGACCTGAAATAATGAGCACTACATTTCAGAAATCATCATCCCTCAATCTCTAATGAGGCGATGTGTGCTCACGTACCTCACAAATGAATCTCTCATTCAATCCACTCAAGAATGGAATGCCTTGGTTAGAATGCTAGGGAATTGCTTTAACATAAGAATATTTCTCGGTTGAATCTAATAAACCATGATATCATTTGTTCCCTGAGCTTGTTCAACTCTGCGCTCTGGTTTTTTAAACAAAGAAATTCTTTGTGGCTTCACATTAAAAGCGAATTGAGGAATGGTGCCCCCCATTATGCCCAGACATGTAGCTGACCAATCAACACCACTTTGGATTTTGCTTTTCCACAATCGCAGAGTTTTAGTTTGTGCGTCATTGGGTCAGTATTAGCTGATTTTCAAATACAGAGTGCCCTGGGAGAAAACCAGGGACAGAAGCCTTCCCAAAGACCCTAGATGGTTATTAAAACTTCACTAAGGGGCTTTGCACCGAGTTGCCCAGCCACAGTTATCTCTGGAAAGTCAAATGCACTTAAACATGTCATAGTACACAGGCCATCGGGCACAGATTGGAAGCCAGGTTCCTGAGTAAGGGGCAGCATTTAATCTACAACTAAAGGCTTTTTGAGTCCTTATATTTTCAGAAACAAAACAAGTGTCCTTGCCCCCAAAATAAATGTGAAGGTAGAATGTCCTATATTTTACTTGGGGGTGAATGACCCCAGGAAAGGCACACTCATCTGAAAGGACATACTCCATATTTACAGACTCATAAAAAGATTAGAGCCAGTTGAGACTCCTACCTGAATCTAAAACTTATTGATTTTGTAGGTAAAAGGTCACAGGGCAAAGGGCACTTGAGATCTATCTAATTCTGTCTTTCTAGATAAACACACAAATCACAGGATGTCCTAAGTGTCGAAAATCCTGGTGCTTCCTCTGGACTCCCCCCAAACCCGCTGCCCCCCTGATCCTTTGCTTTCCCATAGTCATCTCAATTTAACCCAATTTAAAGAAATATGATTAACAGTCAGGAGGCTTCACTATCTAGTGCACAGAGCCTCTTCTCTTCGAAGCTCTTTAGAAGCCGGTGCTCCGGAATGGAACCTGACAATCCCTCATCCCATTCAGGACACGTGACTGACATCTCTGCACAGCCGATGGGGCAGAGCTAGCATAGACACTCTTACCCCGCTGACCTCATTTGCAACATGCTCCATCCCCATCTCCTATGCTGCCGTGTCTCGGCCACTGGACACCTGCTGACAAAAGTGGGGCAGCATATGCTGAAGACACACACAGTCCCTGTTCCGGCATAGGCAGCAAGGGCTCCAAGGGGCTGAGGAAAGAACTTGGGCCACAGACCCATTGCTGTGAGGTTGAGATGGAAGAGGGATGAAGAGACATGCTAGCTATGTGCCCTCCAAGCTGTATTAGTCATGAGGTCAAGTAGTATGACAAGAAGGCATCATTCGATGGGGCGGTGGCACACACCTGTAATCCCAGCACTCTGGAGGCAGAGGCAGCCAGATCGCTGTGAGTTCGAGGCCAGCCTGGTCTACAAAGCAAGTCCAGGACAACTAAGGCTACACAGAGAAACCCTGTCTCCAAAAACAAAAACAAAAACAGACACATAGGAATATAGCTTTCAGTCCGTGTAAGACTTTTCTTTTTGTTATTTAAAAAAATGCTTTATTAAAGGCTAGAGAGATGATGGCTTAGCAGCTAAGAGTGCTTGCTGCTCTGAGCTTGGTTCCCAGCACCCATTTCAGGCAGCCCACAGTTCCCTGTGACTCAAGCCACAGGGAATCAGACATCCTCTTCTGGCCTCCATGGGCACCTGTGCATGCGTGCGCGCACGCGCACACACACACACACACACACACACACACACACACACACATATGCCTCCCCTCATATGTGCCATGGCATGCAGGTAGAGGTCAGAGGATAGCTGGGAGAAGTCAGTTCTTTCCTTTGGCCTTGTGGTTCAGAAGAGGTCAGCTTGGGCTGTCAGGCTATGCAGAAGGCACCTTTACCTACCGGCCAGTGGTAACCATCTTGTCATGAGTCGTATGTATACAGTCACGCCGTAGGTCCCTTTTGAGCAGAGAATGTTTCCTGCATCCAGGTTGAATCTGTTTTTACTCTATAAAATTCAGCGCGTGCGCGCGCGCACACACACACACACACACACACACACACACACACACACACTAAAGAAACATAAACACCTTGGACCTTCTTGAGTTAAAAGAGACTCAGTTTTATAAGAATAACACGCTATTGCTATTGAATTCCCAAGGTCCTGCTTCTACCAGTTACAGGAGAGAAGCCTGCAGAAGGCCACCTGACCCAGCTTCTGTTTCTCTGTCTGCCTGGATGATGGGTGGGGCTCCCTAGAGGAGGGTTTTTGCTTCCACATGGGAACCTGAGAAGAAACCCACACCCTCTCATTAGCTGCATGGATGGTTTCACTGTAAACATGCAGTCCTGGGAAGACTGCATGCTTTTCACAATATGGATTCTTATTAGCAACATAAACCGGTACAGCATAAGAAGGGGGTCTTCAGGTAGCCTCCGACTAGCAACCTGTTGGCACCGTGAGAAATATGAAGTTTCAGACCTATCCGAGACCTAAGGGATCAGTAGTTCTGGGAAGAGACCACCACACCTGTGCCTCATCAGCTCTCCAGGTGATTTTTGAAGCAGCTAACGTTTGAGACCAATGGAACTAGAACATTCCAAAACGCTACAACGATGTGTGCCAATGGACTGACAGACCTGGCACAGGCGCGAGCACACGATGGCTGCCAGCTCAGAAAGGCTTCTCTAGAGGGGCTGCGAAACTTCTACAAACCTTCAGGCTTATCCGCGTTAGATCACTTCCTGGCAAGCAGCAAGAGCAGACGCTGCCTAAAAATGAGTCATTTTCCAAAGTATGGAGGAGTTTTATGAAGACAGAATTTGTGACTCAGCTCTCTATTGTTTAAGTGGACAACTAGTTCTAGCCGTTACAAATTAGATTTTTGCCTGCCTTTCACCAAACATAGAATCCGTAGCTGAAAATACAGGGGAGGAAAATAGGAAACAGTGATGTGAGTTGTGTTTTATGGGGAGCTGGCTTGATTAATCGAAGTGGTATACATGGTCCCTACGGTCCTAGGTAAGAAGTATGTGACTTTCTTAATGACCCTGCCACAGTGAAAAAAAAATGAGGAGGGAGAGAGAAGCCCTCATATCAGTTATCAGTTCTTTATAAACATTTTTGCTGAGAAATGAAAAGTTCTCAACTTTCCAGACAACTGAAGCCAATGACAGACCCACCATGTTCATGGGCTGTACGACCCAACACAGCTAAGGCTAAGCTATCGAATTTCCAAGGCCCTGCTTATGCCAGTTACATGACAGAAGCCTGCAGAAGGTCGTCTGACCCAGCTTCCATTTCTCTCTCAAACTGACCTGTGGCTTTATCATGGTGGCAGTTAAAATCCCAGTGGAATTCTCTAGAAGGCACAGGTGATGTCACAGAAAGGCAAACCAATTGAAAAAAAATTATCTTTTTTATTATTTTTTTTTTTAACTTAAAGAGCACACCAGCCTAATTTTGAGACTTTGTGACGCCTTGGTGAGAGGGTAGAGACATAAATCAATGGAAAAGGACAGAGTCCAGACGCAGTCAGCTGAGTTTGACAGAGGTAGTAAGACAACTCTGGGAAGAAAGGCCAGCCCTTCCAATAACGGTGCTGGCACGGACAAAAGTCCACGTGTCAAACAAGCAAACCTCAATTGGTACCTTAAAGCATAACTAAAAGTTAACTTGCAGCTGTGACAGCGTACACTTGTAGCCCTAGCACTTGGGAAGCTGAGGCAGGAAAATTGGGAGTTCAAGTCTAGCCAGGGCTATATAACAAAATTCTGTCTCCAAAATACAAACAAAAGAAAATAACTCAAACTGGTTTAAGTGTAAAACATAAGACTACAAAAGCTTTTTGTTTGTTTGTTTGTTTGGTTGGTTGGTTGGTTTTTTTTTTTTTTTTTTTTGATTGAGTTAATTTACTGAGTTTATTTATTTATTTTTATGAAATGAACTAGACCTTCTTGTAAGAATATCAGTTTAAAATATGTAGTATTTTAATCTCACACCTAAGATAGATTTGCATAATTGTTTAACATGCTGGCTATACAGTTGAAAATTGAATAATATTTTTAAAATAATGAAGTAATTTAAAATACAGAGATGAAGTCTTTCAAATAAGGGAAGCTAAAAGAAGAATTGGTGATTCTATACTTTGAACATTATTTTGTAATCAAGTAATAAAATATTTCAATATTATATTCATGAATCACCAGCTAGATATTGTTTAACTAAATAGTTTCTAAATTTTTGTCATGAAACTGTTTAGGAAAATGCTACATTTTTCTAAGCTGGAAGGGGAGGCCTGGTGGCACCCAGAGGAAGGATCGCAGGCTACCAAGAAGAGACTTGATACCCTATGAGCATATAAAGGGGGAGGAGGTCCCCCTCAGTCACAGTCATAGAGGAGGGGAGTAAAGGGAAAGTGGGAGGGAGGGAGGAATGGGAGGATACAAGGGATGGGATAACAACTGAGATGTAATATAAATAAATTAATAAAAATTTTTTTTAAAAACACAAAAGCTTTTAGATGAAAATGCTGATAAAATCTTCATGACCTTAGATCAGGCAAATAAGTTTTAGTATGACACCAAGAGCCAAAGTATAACAGGAAAAATATTGACAAATTGGACTTCACCAAAAACTCGAGACATTTACTCCAAATAAAGGACCCAGACTCAAAGATCTAGAGAACCACAACACTCAACAACATAGGGGGCAGGAGAGATGGTTCTGTGGTTAAGGGCACTGACTGCTCTTCCAGGGGGCTCAGGTTCAAATCCCAGCATCTATATGGCAGCTCATAACTGTCTGTAACTCCAAGACCTAACACTCTCACATAGACATACATGCAGGCAAAACATCAATGTACATAAAATAAATGTAAATAAATTTAAAAATAAATAAATAAATAATGAATAAATTAAAAAAAAAAAAACCAAAAAGAAAAACCAAACCAACCAACCAAACAAACAAACAAAAAACAACAACATAGAAGCTAGGCTTTTAAAAAAGGGAGCAAAATATTTCAGTAGACCTGTACTCAGTGTGAGCATGAGAAGATCTGCCGTGAAGAAAACACACCAACAAGCCCTTATAGCTGTGACCACGCATCTGCCAGAACCACCCAGACAAAGACAAACACAACACCTGTGGACATCAAGCTCCAAGAAGAGCAAAACAGCCAGGAGGTAGCCATCGCAGAACAAGGTTTGACAAGTTCCTATTAATGTTAATCATACCCTTTCCCCATGACCTAGCAGTCATGCCTACTTAATTACTTTACAGAAATAAAAAGCAATATCTACTTTTTTTTTTTTTTAAAGCTGCACATAAACGCATGGATCAGCTCAATTTCTAACCACCAACAACTAAAAATACCCACTCCATGGCTTTCCCAACACATTGCACTAGCCCCATCCAACAGATTATACAGTAGTGTAAAAGGAGATAAATTACCACGACACACAATGTTTCCAGTGCAGCATGATAAGTCATGAAGCTAGTCTTGAAAGTTTACATGATTAATAAGGACATGCATTGATATCCCGAGAAAGAAGTTATAGATCAGTAGCTCCCATGTGTTACGGAGGGAAAGTATTGTGAAGAGGAATGAGGTAACGGCTCTGAGTAGCCATGAGTGTAAAGATTACAACTTGTAGGATATGGCACCAAACATGAGTTAATGACTATAAACTTAAAAATAATAAAAAGAGATCTGAAATCCATGGCTGCACTGGCTTCCTGGGACAGCAGACTCATTTCTTGCTTTCTCTGATGTAGGAATGCATCTTATGTTCCTACGATAACTTTCTAACTGGAATTTTCTGATTCATTACAGATTTAAATACGTGTAAAATACAAAACTAAAACTCCATCACAGTAAGTCTGGACGACAGAGTCATTTTTTACTAAATTTATAAAGTTTTCTTAACGAACTTTTAATATTCCCCTAAAGATTCTAAATGAAAATTTGCAACGACTCCTCTCTGTGATTCTACATGTTCTATCAGTGGTTTCTGAGAGAGAGCGAGAGCTGACAGCTCTACAGGGACATGAGCAAACGATCCTTGTCCAGTTACCACCAAACATCAGCAGAAAAGTCACCACACACTGATGTACGCTGAGGATGATGTGTCCTGAGAAGTCTGGTTTCTTTAAAAACCCAGTTATGTTATGTGACTATGTTTTTGTTTGAATGCCAGGTGTGGGATAGATATGGAGCTGCTTCAGGCTGCCCACAGCAACTGACCATAATGTGCCTTGTGCTCTGGCAGGGACATGGTTTGTGCAAGCTACAGACAGTTTAATTCTGGGAACTGCTGAAAAGGTGTAAGTGGGAGAGACCGGAGAGGGCCTGAGACAGCTGCTGCTCCCCCTGCTGCTGGCAGTCCCTGCTGTTGTTGGTTCCTACTGCTGCGTTTGCTATTGCTGGATTGCTAGTATGCTGTTGCTGGATTGCTGGTTTGCTGGATTGCCGGATTGCTGGATTGCCGGATTGCCGGATTGCTGGACTGCTGGATAGTCAAAGAAGACTGACTGGACTTGCCCCTAGGAACCCGATGACCCTAATCAGCAGGAAGTAGTAAAGAGATCTACGCTCCCTCTCCCATCTAACCTTCTTTCTCACCTACCTACTATTGGGGGGTCAGAAGGGATTGGGGTGGAGAAGGGTGGTAGATATAAGAACTCAAATAATTTAAAATAGCTAAACAAACAAACAAACCTCACCTACAATGATGTCTAAACTTGCCCTACTTATATGTCTGTTGTCTTCTGAGAATAGTTACATTAGGATTTTAGTGAGTCATACTATAAACCTGGAGCACTTGATAAGTTTAAAAAAAATTTTTAATTAACAAATGATAATTGTATATTTATGTGATATACAAGGTAATCTTTGAAATATACATTCCAGGAAGACTCAGTAAGCAGAATAAGTTTTCCTATCAACTCAGAAACGTATCCTTTCCTTATAGGATCAGTTTTTATAATGTCTTTTAACTAGTGTACTAACTGAAGAACATTTATTCTGTCATCACCCTCTTTTCTCCTCCCCTTGGTCCCCGTTTTCAAACAGGGCCCGGAAGACAACACCTTCACTCGAGCTCTAGCGTATCTTAGTTTCTGGCTGGGGAAATGGCAATCCACACAATTCAACTGTGTACACATAACTTCTGGTTCCTGCTGCCCATGGATGCTCGCCTCAGATGCCAACTCCTCCAGTAAACAGACGGAATGAGAAACCTCCGCTACTCCCTTGTCTATAAGATTCAGTAACTCCCGAAACATAACCGATTAGGACATAAAACCAAGCCAATGATTACTCACAGCAATGCATATATTACGCCTATTTAGCATCTTCTGTCTAGTCATGAATAGAACAGGTGACTCAAGTTAGGAAGGAGCAGAACTCACGGTGACTGAGAGACAGTTCAGTAGGAGTCTGAGTTCACATTCACTTCCCAGAAGTCACATCACATGAAGGTATGTGCATTTAGTGACAAACACACAAAGCCAGAAATACCCTTGGGGTATCAGCCTGCCTCAGAGGAAGCACCTTTTATCTGCTGTGGTAAATTAGGCAAGTCGCCAGTCAGTGCTAACCACTGTTACTTGACTCTGGCTTTGGATTCTTTCTTTTCTTTTCTTTTCTTTTTTTTAATTTTTTTGTCAACTGTTTCTTAATATGTGGTTGCCTTGGAGCTCACATCAACAGAGAAGGAACCACAGAATCCCTCCCCTTCCTTCTCCTCCCCTCCCTTCCCTTCCCCTCCTTTCTTCTCCTCGTCTTCTCTCTCTTCCTTCTCCCCTCCTCTTCTCTCCTCTCCCATCCCCCCATCCCTCTCCAAACAGGACCGTCTTTGTCAATTTTTTAAAATATCATGTTTTCCTACTCAGGGAACAGCATTTTAAGATGGCAGCACTCCTTCAGAAAGCAACCAGGTCCCAAGCATCGCCACACAGCATGTTTCCTTCTCTGTAAAGCACTGGTATTTGGGAAGGGGATTTGTAAACATTCAAATAGTTCACTGCATGTCCACCCCCTTCTCTGGGCCTTTCTTAAAGCATGAAAATTGCTTTGCTCAACCTTTCACCTCTCACACACACAGCCCCCAACACACGTCCACCCCCTTTTCCTCGAAGCTCATCACAAACCTTAGTTGAATATGCCTCTATTAGCTTGGGAATTAAGTAACTTTTCATTGAGATATGACCCAACATGGAACTGAAATAATCCTATCTGCTAAGTTGTTAGAAGATAAATGCTATGGGTTACAGTGCCACAGATCTGGGGTTTTCATCGGACACCCTCAAAACAATGGAACATGTTAAAATGGCTGAATTTCAACAATGCTGCCTTAGGATTCAGATGCATTTTACAGTCGATTCAAACCTCAAGCCTATTTTTTCCACACATCGCCACGACACTCCAAGCACCTGTCACAAAGATTAGCGCCGTTCCTCCATGAAGACGTTAAAGGCTCTTACCCTCTTCTATTCAGGTCTTCCTGCAGAATCTACTCTGGCCTTTATTGTTAAAGAAACAAAACAAAACAAAAACCACTTTCTTCTTCTCAAAGAACAGCACATGTAGCATTTGGAGCTCTGCATTCGACATCTGGACGTCTCTCAAGTTGAAACCCAGCTTGGTGAAATGTGCTTCGCTTAGGCAATTTTTGAAGCGTCCTCGAAATAAATTTGTCCCTATGGATTCATGTTTCATGAAGACAGGGGTGGGAAGGAAATGAATCTGTACTCTTTAAAGTCGACTAAATTTTCCTTAAGTGAAACTGTTACGTCAGAGGAGAGCTGTGGTACTAAGCATTTCCTGCCCTCACACTCTTACTTGGTTGAAAGCCTTTTGGTGTAGTTTAGCCACAAGCCGCTTAACAACAAACCTCAGAAGAAGAACGGTTTAACAAATCTTGTCACAAGACTCCTCAACCGTCCTGTATAGTCTGCGATCACAGCAACACCATCATTCAAATAGCCAATGTAAAAGAATAGCCAGGAAAAGGCAGCGGGCCAATTATCGACTAAGAATTTATTCTGGGAGAACATGTGAAGAGACATTTGAGAGACCCAAAAAGTACTGGTTAAAAATGAATAACAAAACAAAAACAAACAAACAAACAGAAATGAATACCAATGAAAACTGTTAACTCAAGACACGGGACAGCCAAAGGAAGGGTTAAAGATCCCAGTGAGTGTGCCAATGATCAAGCAGCAGTCCCTCCCATCGGCCCATGTCTGAAGCAGCTCAGTTATGGAGCATGGTCTCACATGGTCCACCACATAGTAGGCTCCTCTTCCTTTTCTCCAATGGTGGAGCTCTGGCAGAAGAGACAGAAACAGATAAACAGATACACGCTTCGTAAGGAGCGCTCCGTAAGGGCTTACTGTGTTCCAAGCACTATGAGAGACTCTGAAGCAAAGATGGAGGGAAAACTTGGTCTCAACCACCGATGACTTACAGACTAGCTGAGTGGGAGAAGGAGGCAAAGACAATCCAGTTATCAATGAATGGATCATTAGAACCAGCGTCAGGAAAGTTACTGCAATCCTCTGCGGACAAAGCGATTTCTGACATCAGCAAATAAGTGCTTCTCTTCGTGGTGTGGTGGATAAGCTGGTGGATAAAGTGAGACATGAGAAGAGGGCACACACCAAGTATTTGGACTGGAGATTGATCCAACTGGGGCTAAGCTGTATAGAAAGCATCGGGTGGCAGGCCTGCAGGACAGGCTGGGAGTGGGCAGACCACATGCAAGCAGCCTGCGTCCTGACAGCTGGAAAAGGAAAAAAACAGATAAGGACGGGTTCACCCACAGAGCTAAGGAAGAAAAACAGGGGTATAGGAGAAAGCTGGAAGAATTTTATTTTATTATTATTTTATTTATTTATTTTTTGAGATGGGGTTTCAAAAACCCTGTTCCTTGCTGTCCTGGAACTCACTCTGTAGACCAGGCTGGCCTTAAAGTCATAGAAATCCACCTGCCTCTGTCTCCCGAGTGCTGGGATTAAAGGCGTGTACCATTGTGCCCAGCTTCCTGGAAGCTTAAAAAAACAAACAAACAAACAAACAAAAAACTAGTATGTTTAAAGTTGAAGTCAAAGAAACTTCAAAACTAGAGGCTATCTTAATATTAGAAGGAGATTAGCAGGTTTTAGTTTTTTGTTTTGTTTTGTTCTTGTTTTCAGGTTTATAGGAAGATTAAGGGAGAAGCACAGAATTTTTGTGTATTATCTTCTGCCTCTGGCTCTCAATTTCCTCCACCACTCACATCTGGCATTAATGTTGTCCATTTGTTACAGTGATGAGCCAATGCCAACACATTATTACCAACCAAAGTCCCTCATCTCCATACCTTCTACAGAGCTTGAAGAATGTTTTATGTAGTGGAATATTAACTCAGAACATGGCTGTTCTGGCAAGAGATCACATCCAAAGACCTTCTAGGTCTGTGTGATTCATCTGAAATACACACATGCCTTTAATCCAGGAGACAGAGGCAAGCAGATCTGAGTTCAAGGCCAGCCTGGAATAGAGCAAGTATTAGGTAAAGAAAAGCTTAGGTCCAGGGGTGGTGGTAGATGCCTTTAATCCCAAATGTTAGTTTGTAAAAGGGAGCACCCATGTTTGAAAGTAATGTCTAACTGAGTGGCAGAAAAGGTG
Organism: Acomys russatus; assembly: GCF_903995435.1. NCBI lineage: Eukaryota > Metazoa > Chordata > Mammalia > Rodentia > Muridae > Acomys > Acomys russatus. The sequence continues at coordinate 16,946,106 of NC_067166.1, forward strand.
ACAAATCAGAGAAGAATTGACAGAATAGGATATGCCCAACTCTCACAAGAAGAGAGAGGAAAGGTTTTAAGAGGCAGTTTTACAGAGACAGGAGGCAGTTTTACCAGGACAGTAATAGCGAGACAGGTTGCAAAGAGAGAACTCGGGTGAAGATGAAATGAGCCAGAAAATGAGAAGAAGTCAGAAGATTAGAGCAGATTGCTGAGTTAGTTTGAGGCCAAGCAGAGCAATTCTGGGCCGAGAGAAGCCAGATTAAATAAGTCAGCTGGGAGAAGAGTTTGAGCCAGAACAGTTGAGTTGAACCAGCCAGCCCAGAGCTCAGAAAGAAGTAAGGGCGAGCTTATTAAGCAGTAAGTTTCAGAGGCTGAAAACATTCTAGGCCTAGGTTAGATTGTCCGGAGGCTAAAAGCTTCTTGCACTGGGTTTGGGTTAGCAGAAGGAGGCAGCAAGCCTCCCAGACAACAATTGAGCAAGGAGAATAAAAGTTACTTTTACAGTTTTATGCCATACATGTATCTGCCATGGCAGTGCCACGCGGAATAGTTTCAGTACCCTGGCAATCCTGGCGTTCCACTAGTCATCTCTCTCTCCCCAGCCCCACCCCTATGATCTTAGCCATCACTTGTCTGTCTAGTCTGTATCCAGTTTTATTTTTCCCTAAGGCGGATGGAATGGTGCTATAGGGAGCTCATAGAGGCTTAGCATTTTTACATGGCCAGCTGGCCTAACAGCTTCAACCAACTTTCTCACTGTGTCAGATGGGAGCATTTGTGACTCACCTGAAAGATAAGAAGTTAGGGACTTGGTGCCAAAAAGAATCTTATAAGAAATTCTGGGGGGCTGGAGAGATGGCTCAGAGGTTAAGAGAACTGACTGCTCATCCAGAGGTCCTGAGTTCAATTCCCAGCAACCACATGGTGGCTCACAACCATCTATGATGTGAGCTGATGCCCTCTTCTGGCCTGTAGGTGTACACGCAGGCAGAGCATTGTATAAATAATAAATAAATAAATCTTTAGAAATAGATAAATAAATAAATAAATTCTGGGAAATTAAGGCCAAACACAAACCAGTATAAGTGTTCGATGATGCTGGGTCTTAGCAGTTCCCCAGGGCATCGTCCTTGTTGGGAGTGATGCTGTGGTGGCAGGCAGGTCTGGCTCAAGCCCAGAGATTTCCCTTCTAGCTCTGACCCTGGGCAAGCAGATCTTGGCAGCTCAGTGGTTCCTAATGTATTTTGGGAACTGGATTCTATTCCTCAAAGGAGTGCTGCAAGGTCTAACAGAGACAAGATGCGTGAAATGTCTTACATGACGCCTGGCACGGTGCAGCACTCTGAAGATGGTAGCTATTAATGGCTCATGATCCCAGCAGACTTTCTGTCAATGATGAAGCATTAAATTTAGCCAAGTCAAATGTAATATTTAATCACTGCTCAAAGGCAAAATACTACAATTTGCAAGGATGTATTTCCTAATTGTAGTAATCTATGAAATCTTTGAGTCCAAAATTCAGTGGCCGTGCATATCTTTGGCTGGGACTAGGAATTATTTAAAAGCATTCCAGTATGCCTGGACTTGTAACTAGGCTTTCCCACCTGATTCAATAGATGACACCACACATCCAAGCTGGGTTTCCTTAGAGATTGACACTCACAAGAACAGGTTATCTCTTAATGGTCACCAGCAAAGAGCACCACGAAAAGCTTTCGATTTCATGGAACTGAAAGTTCAGTGTGCCTGAGTCCGGCACAGAGAAAGATCTTGAAGGCCTGAAGGTTCTTAGGAGTTCCTCTGTTCTTCCCATGAGAGGAAAGCGTCCCTCAGCATGCAAAGCTCCACCGTTCGCTCGCCTTACAACTCTGTTTGCATGATCCAGAGGCACCCTTGGCCCAGAATCCACCATTCTCTCGTTTAATAGGTATTTCTAGCTTTCTTTGGTGGAGATCTACTAAAAGTTCTGTCTTCAAATAGGTTCCAACTCAAACGGCCAATGAAAAGAAGGATGAAAAAGGATCTGTTCTCTTGGGAACATGGTAGAGAGCGTCACACTCCATGCCAGCGCATCAGGATGGCTTCCCTTTTTCCATCCTTCTGTAAGTCCGTGGTGAGGGTACCCTGCCCTTGTGCACCGCTTCCTTCCTTTACTTCCTGCCCACACAATGTGCACATCTGGATGCATTCTGATGTCCTTTTACACACACAGCCTGAACTCTTTCTTTCTACTTCCTAGTCTCTTCTTTTATCTCCTGATGGTACTCTCGTCCAACTGTATCTCTAAAACCTTTCTCTTAAAAGAAAAGTGCCCACACTTTCCCCAAGTTCGTCTACAGCAGACCCCACCTTACCGGCAAGTGGTAAGTACTGGGACTGACTCCACATCTGGCCTTCCTCAACAACGACCTCTAAACTCTCTTGATCACATACCCCCAACTAGTAAAGACATTCTAAACATATGTGAGTTTATTTACAAATCTTAGAAGAGAGGCTAGTAGCAAAGCCACAGTCCTGGTCTTGAGCATGGCAGCTTACTGCCGTCGGCTGTATCAGCAAGTTGTTCCACACACATGTGTATATAAAATGAAAACAATATCAGTATTTACTTCATAGTTTTCTTGTAATGGTTGCTATCTGTCAGACACTCAGAAGATTCTGACACATGGAAAGGACTATGTTACGGATTGCTTCTGCTACTTTATTCTCATGTCTACATTTGTAAAAGTTGCCTTTCTTTGTTTTGTTTTCCAAGACAGGGTTTTTCTGTGTAACTGTGACTGTCCTGGATTCACTTTGTAGACCAGGCTGGCTTCGATCTCACAGCGATCTGCCTGCCTCTGCCTCCCTGAGTGCTGGGATTACAGGCATGAGCCACCATACCCAGCCAAATTCCTTTTTCTTTTGGCACAGTTTAGTAGCAAAGTTGAGTAGAAGGCACAGATTTTCCCATCCTCCTCCCCACAGTGTATAACTTCCTCCACCATCAGCAACCCCCATCTTTCTACAGCCGATGAAGCTACATTGATCATTACAGCCCACTGCCCCTACTTTACATCAGGAGCTCACTCCAGCAGTTCCAAATTCTGTGGGTTTGCACAACTAACTGTACGTTGTCAAGTTTCTTCCCTTAGGTACTACCAAGAGGCATTTCAGATTCTTGTAAACCTTCAAGTTCCTCCTAATTCATGCCTCACAGCCCCAGCCCTGGGCAAACTATTGCTATATTTTATCTTTTCCACAGCACTGTGCAGTTAGAATACTATGTTATCATTTCAAGCTGCCTTCTTTAGATGACAATACATTTGTTTCATTTGCCACTTCCTTGCAAGGCCTAATGGTGCCTTTCTTTTTAGTGCTGTGAATAGTATGGCACTGTGTTTGTCCATTCATTTATTTATAAACACATTCTGGTTGACTTTTGGCAACAATACAGTTGCTTTAAGCATCTGTGTGCAAGTTTTGGGTGGACATAAAAACCAAGGGGCATGATTGCTGGATTATAGCGTAAAGCCACATCTCTTGATGGTATCCTTGTCCCAGATTTTGGTTTTCCAACAGATGCTCAGCGATGCCTCACTGGGGTCCCACTTTACATTTCTCTAGTGCTAAAGGTGCAGAAAAGCTTTTCATGCACTCACTCGTCTTTTGACGTTTCTTCTGCTTACTGCTTGCCTGCTTACATCTTCAGCCTGTTTTTTAAGGTGGCTGTTGTATAGTCAATGTTAAAGAGACTCTGTACATTTTGTAGTGTTGTCCTCTACCAGATACCTTTGCAAATGTTCTGCCCCAGTGTGTGACTCGTCACCACAGTCTTGGGTCCGGGACGGTGTTCTGTGAAAAGTCATGGCCAGACAAAATTTTCTTCTATGTCACCTTCTAGGAGTTTCTGGATTTGCATATTGTAATTAGCCTTCATCCATGTTGTGCTATTGTATGTGTGTGTGTGTGTGTGTGTGTGTGTGTGTGCGTGAGAGAGAGAGAGAGAGAGAGACAGAGAGAGAGACAGAGACAGAGACAGGGACAGGGACAGAGACAGAGAGAACCTCTGCCCAGGATTCATGTTTCCATACTGCAGAGACCTCATTGTTCCAGAACTTTTGTTAACAACAACATTCTTTTCTTCTGCTGTTTTCTTCACTCCTTTGTCAAAGAGCAGTTCACTGTATCTGGGTGGCTCTATTCAGCGACAGGGAAATGCTTGTCTCATTCCCCCATCACTTCAGTGTCATATATAAACTTCACAGTAAGTCGTAAAGTCAAATAGTACCAGCCCTCAAGGTCTGTTCTCCTTCATTTCCAGGTCTGTGCCTCTGTGTTTAAACTTTTAAGGAGAACACCAAGGTCTACAAAGCATCTAATAGGCATCCTATGTGAGCTATGTAGCTCAGGTTGGGAATAGCTCACATCTTTTTTTAAAAAATCTGCCTATCACTTTATCTATCTATCTATCTATCTATCTATCTATCTATCTATCTATCTATCTATCCTGTGTGAGTGTTTGCCCACATGTATACATGTACACCACGTATGTCTTGGAACCGTCAGAGGTTAGAGGAGGGTATCAGATCCTGGAGTTACAGATGGTTGTGAACTGCCGCCATGTGGGTGCTGAGAATCAAAGCCAGGTCCTCTGCAAGTGCAGCAAGTGCTCTTACCTGCTGAGCCATCTCTCCAGCCTCCACGAACTGACATCTTCTTAGCAACACTAAACCATTTTATTTGTGAACATGGAATCCTAGCCATTGATTTAGTCCCTCTTTGATTTCTTTTGTCAAAGTCTTATATCTTACATGGATTTTTGTCGGATTTATATTATGCATTTCATCTTGGAGGTGCTAATGTAAATGGCACTGTATTTATAACTCCAATTCTATTTGTTCTTTGCTGGCATGCAAAAAAGCAATTGACTTAAATATTAATGTTATGCCATAATCTTGCTATAATTGCTCCTTAGCTATAAAACATTTTCATCCCTCTGTATAAAAGAAAAAGGGGGAAATATGAAATCATGAATAAAAGAATAAATGTCCTAATATTTTTCTTTCTACTTTCTGCTCTGGAGACCACTGTTTTTATCTGTTTTAGAGTCCATTTGTCTTAACTATTAGGCCAAGTTCAAGCTGGATGGACTGATTTGTGCTCAGTGGTGAATATTTTCCTATTAAGTTCAACTAAAAGATAGAGCCACTGCTCTGTGAGGAAAGGCACTGATACTGACTGCCTACTTAGTGCAAAACGTCACTGCTAGTAGACTGGATGTGCTCTGGATAGGCCACGGATAGGGTAAGAAGGTCAGAGAGGAAAGCACACCAAGTCTTCTGCCTTCCCACAGGTTCCTTGAACCATTTCTGTGGAGTTTTGAACCTAACAACAGGCCAGGCATCAGATCTATGCGGAAGCTAGAAAACCTGCAGCACATTGCTGTCGCCTAGTTCATCCGTCCACTCCTGCCTGGCTGATGGTCACGTACACAGATCCTGAGGCCCTGAATATGCCTCTTCTTCAATGATAACTCTCACACAGCGTGCCCAATTTAAGTTTACCTAAAGCATCAAGATCTATTAACTAACAGTCTCCCGTGTGGACCTGGGTATTGCTGAGTAGAGCCCCAGTGGGAGGGGACTACTGACAAGAGATAGGTGTGTATCCCACATACAGCCTGGAAACATGATAGGTGCTTAAAAAAAAATATATCTCAAATGAACAAATGGGTTCTACAACAACTGTTAACTAAAATGGTAGGTGGAAAAGTAGCTGAGGCGGTTGGAATAAAGCTAAGCTGAAAGAGCTCATGAATATGCCTGTGTGTGGCTCCATCCAGTGTCCAGCCCACCTGAAGGTCTAGGAATGTCGATGTTAATTTTGGGGTCTGGTAGCTCTATAGCTCATGCTGTCTGTCTACAAGAATTTTTAAAAAAGAGACTAGCCAAGAAAACTGGCATTTATAAATCCCAAGTTCCTTTCCTCCTGGAGCCAAGGATTATGCTCAGGACCTTGCAGGTGCTGTTCAAACACTCGCTCGCAGGCCACAGGTTTACCATCTCCTTAACTGCACAGGCACCTTATCCCCTTTGCTGTCATAGCTTTTTATCACGTTAACTCCAACAACAGCAACCATTTCTTTCTCCCTCAGGGAAGCCCGACAGCAGAAGTAGCCTGGCCACAGGCATGAGTCCCCACCGTGGGTGGGCAGCTGCTATGCATCTCTCAGTCCTGACACAGCACTCAGAGTGCTCAAGGCTGTCTCGGGACTGAATGAGACGGTGCACATAAACCACATGACGGCACGCCGTGCATTTATTCTCTCACCTGTGTATTTACTCCCCGGCTATCGTCTCCCATCACACGCTTACCCAGTGTGCACCCCAGAGTGGAGAATGAATCAGGACAGGGCTGTTGTTCCTAAGGGACTTTAGCCTACTGAGGGCTCCACACAGGCCCTATGCACAGAGAGTGACTTCCTCTGAGCATCAAGGGAAGGCTTCTCTAAGAGCAAGGAAATGCTGGGCAATGGCCTGGTGGAAGGCACGTCAGCATGGAGGGCTGGTACCAGATCTCAGGATGAGAGGGTTCTCTCAAGAAGATGGTTGGAGACAGTCGAGACGAAGCGGGTGAATGAGGCCAGGACCCGATTGTATTGTGTGGTCCTACGGTCATAATTGGTCATATATGGAGACTACTGCTTAGAAAAGACAAAGGACAAACACTATAGTGCTGACTCCCAGGTTCTGAGGCTTAGTAGATGGATAAAGGTGGCTACACAGAAAAGGTCAGGAGGGATAGCTCAGCTGCTATAGTGCTTGCTCTGCAAGCGTGAGAACCTGAGTCTGCTCCCTAGAACCCATGTTAAGAAGCCAGGCATTGTAGTATGTGCTTATAATCCAACGCTGGGAAGGCTGAGACAGGCAAATCCCTGAGGCCCGCTGGCTAGCAGCCTAGCCTACTTGGCAAGTGCCAGGCCATATACCCTGTATTTTTGATGATGATGATGGTGGTGGTGGTGGTGGTGGTGATACGCTGGACAGTACCTGAGGACTGATAGCTAAGGTTTTCCTTGGACCCCACCTGCAAGAACACATACATGCACACACAACTCAAACCCCCATAAAAAAAAAGGGTACACAGAAGAGACCAAAGTTATATTGTGACTGAGGGAAGAAGGGTTAAGGTCTGAGGTAATGCCATGCAAGACAAGAAGGGTGAGTTCCTGACCACACAAATCTGGAACTCAGAGAAGTGGCCTGGGCCAGTGTACACCTGGGAGGCATATGAAAGGTTCTCCCATGAGAAGAAAGCACAGACTAGGGGAGGCACAGGCCCGTGCCTTGAAGAGCTGTGCTCCACCTAGACACACAGCAAGCAGGGCAGAGTGGCAGTAGACTATTAAGACAGATTGGAAAGGATGGGGGGGTTGCGCCCATGAAGCAAAGGATGGAGCAATGCAGGCTGGAACACTGGCTCACCAGCCCCACTTGGAAGGCACTGTCATACTATTGCCGGAGACTTCCTGCAGCCCACACCCCAGCAGGGACCATCAACAGGGCTTGGTGGGAGAAGGCTTATGTATCGAGTGGGAAGGGTGGATGTGTTCCCCTAGCATTGCCTGGGCTTCTCTTTGACACAGCTGCTGAGGCACGGGCTTCTGTCGGACCCGACTCTAAAAGTCAAGGCCGCTGATGAAGTCAGCTTGAGCTTTGATCATTTGGAAAGCCAGCTGCTTTAGTAGAACATCTGACAAGAATCAAACATCCCGGGCAGACTCTAGGAGACTGTTTTCCAAGAGCACCCAGAAATAGAGAATGCCTACACCCCCAAAAGACTGTCAGTCCAGCCTAAACACAAAACAAAAAAACAAAAAACATGAAACTTCTTTTCCTACTAAGATCCTACACTAATCCAACAGAGCACAGACTCCAATTGTATACCAGCATAAAAATAGCTTTAAAACGAAAAGCAAAAATGAGTAAAAAGCCCAGCTGGACTCACTTTGGGTTTATCACTTTATGGAGTAGCCTCCCATTAGAAAAATATCCTGAGAATTACTAAATTAAAAAAAACAAAAGATTAGGGAGGCTGGAGAGATGGCTCAGCAGTTAAGATCACTGGCTGCTGCTCTTCCAGAGGACCCGGGGTTCAAGTCCCAGCACCCACATGGCAGCTCACAACTGTCTGTAACTCAAGTTCTGGCCTATCCGACTCTCTAACACAGACGTGCAGGCAAAACGCCAATGTACATAAGAATGTTTTAAGATTAATTTAATCTTATGTGCATGAGTATTTTGTCTTTTTATATGTATGTACAGCAGGTACATCCAGCTCAGGAGACACTGAACATGTAGATCTTTCTCACGTGACTCCGGAGCTGCAGCACTTTCATGCTGGATGTTTTTTAACCCCTTTTCCTTTTGAGAAGTAGGTTCAATTTTTGTAGTTTGACACTGTCTTCCTTTCCCTATTGTATCATAATCAGTTTACTTTATTGACATTATTTTAGGTTCTTTTCTTTTCTTTAAAAAAACTTTTTTTTCAAGACAAGGTCTCTCTGTGCAGCCTTGGCTGTCCTGGACTCAATTTGTAGACCAGGCTGTCCTCGAACTCACAGTGATCCCCCTGCCTCTGCCTCCCTAGTGCTGGGATTAAAGGCATGTGTGACCACACCCAGCTTTTAAATTGTTTTCTTATGTTGAAAAGGTAATGGATTCCAGGCCAAGGGCTCGCCTTATCCTACTGATAATTGTTCCTGGAGACCTGGTCTTTGGTGGGCATCTTTAAAAGTTCAGGCACATTCGGAACTGCAAGGTAGCCTGATTTATAGACACAGAGACTAAGTCTCAGAATGTTCCAATAAAGTACCAAGGGGGTGCATCAAAAGAGTCAAAATCAGGATCTAAATTAGTAAGGACCCTTCTAAGCCCCAGCCATTCCCGCTATCGACAGACTCTTTCTGGACAGTGTGTCAGAAGCATAAAGAACATTAAAACAACTGCTCCTTAAATGTAGTGGTTCTGCCTGCTTTTAGGCAAAGCTAGCATACGTTTTTGTTTGCTTGTTTTAATATGTAAGTGCTAGAAAAATGCAAGTGAAGACAAACTTCTGTAAGACTCGCAAAAAAGAAATTGTCTTTTTTTTTTTTTTTTTTTTTTTAAGAGAAAATCTTAATTCATCTTTGTGTTGGCTTTAGTTTTAAGTTGCTTGGTTGGTTGATTGGAGGCTAGGTCTCCCTACACAGCCACCACACTAGGCTGGAAAGGTCTCTTGGTAATCAGAACGGGGTATTGCATGCGGAGGTCTGCTTGTATTTTGGAGGGTCTGCAGCTCTGTCAATCCCCCAGCTCCCACCACGCCCGGGGCTGCTGCAAAGTCTGAGTCTTTATGTCTAGAGCAGCCCCCTGCTGTATCTTTCTACCCCTGGTGCATCTGTAATCCTGGTGTGTCTGGGGGATGTACTCTCCCTTGCTTTGCCCATGGAAACATTTGCCCTGCTAGGTCTGGAGAATAGAATGGTTGTTCTGGTTGCTGTGGCAACTACTTTGTCAGGCTCAATGCTGACTAGAAAGTTGTGCTGCTTCTGTGTGGAAGGAGAGAGAGAGACTGGGAGTGGCCCAGACACGGCTGCTGATTATATTCTACAGGTGTAGTCCCATGCTGGCTTCCACAGGTGCACAAGGAACAAGATGAGCAAAGCTGAGGCTGTTAGGATGGAAAAGCATCATTCCTGTGTATAACTGTTAGCTCTCGCTGTAGCGGTGCAGCTGTTATTCAAGTTAACAGCAGTGCTGGATTCCCCCGTGTGCTTACTAAGTGAGACACCACCACCGTTACCTCTACCACGGTGTCTTTGTAGGGTATGAAAAGTCACTGCCAGGGGATCCGATACCCTCTTCTGCCCTCCTCCACTATATACCATTTATATAATTTTGTAAGCATGACATGCTTCACACACACACACACACACACACACATACACAAACACACACCAAAATTAACCTAGAAGCCAAAGAGAGACTGAGCAAGTACATGACACCATGCTTTAAGCAAGTTACAATATTTGAAAGAGCCAGGGGGTGGGGATGGGGGTGTGGTATTTTCACAACCCAGTAAGGCCTCAAGCAGGAAGGCGATGAATGCTCTTCCTACAGCATTCGTTTGTTTTTGCTGAAGGAGAACAAGAGGTGAGGGCAGGGGCAGCAAGAGCAGCAGCACAGGTTAAGAGGACCTCTGCCAGGCATTCTGTAGGAAGATCTCCTCTGTTTGACTCAAAGACAGACGGCAGAATGGGGAGTCGCCTGCTTGAGCTCCAGAAAAACACTTTCCTGCACACATTGAGGGAAGACGGCCAATTGAACACATCATAGCAGCTATAGTTGGCGGTATTAATGCAGGATAGGATTTCTCCTGTGAGGGTCACAGTGGCTGAGCAGAATGTACAAGGCAAAAGAAGTGTCAACTCCATGGCCAGGTGAGGCGACATCAGGCCTTCTCTGACGTCACAGTCAGGGGATCCCATCACGTGCCCACACTCTGATTTTTCTTTCTCAAGGGATCACTAACACATCTAAATAACTGATCAAAGTACAGGGTGCTGCAAGCCACCCAGTGGCCCTACTGTCCTCTATCCTATCTCACAACAGCTCTCCTGTCTGGGACACCAGCTAGGATCCTAGAAACCAAGCAGAGATACCTCAGCACTCTCTTCTCCATGGACCATGAGTTAAAGGCTGAGAAATCCTTGATGCCGGCAAGGGAGCGACACCGGTGAGCTCGCCCACTGATGCCACTAGACCAGGTGTTTGTTTGGCCCAACGTGAATTACAGCATTAGCTGTCAATCACTGAGTGTTTGCTGGGTTCAGGGAGCATGTCAAAACTCTCATTTAACCTTCACTCCCTGCTTTTCACTTCAGCTCATTAACAAACTGTGCCTGAGATTGGAAATCAGAAGGCTGAGGCTCCCTGTAACTTTTCCGGCCTCAGTTTCCCCATCCATCAAGTGGGTGTAATACTATCTGTCACACATTCCCAAATGTGGGTGCATTCAAGAAGAGGAGACAGGAAAACAAGCTGCAGAGTTAAGTGCTGTGCAAACATGTGACATAAAGAAAGCAGTGAAGCCAGGCGCTGGCCCACGACATGCTCAGGTGTAATCTGCATGGATGAAAATGGTGGGATCTCCATGGGTTCTCTGGCCTCGATGTTTGGTCTCAGGGAGGAAGCTTTGCTATCACGTTACTGATAACTTAACAATGTCTTGCTAAGTTCCGTCAACTAGGACAGGCTGAGTTGGGGGAGTTATGAAATCTTTCCAGAATCTAGCTCTCCAAGCTTGCGGCCATCAGAAGGGTAATAGGAAACAGTGCGCACACTTGTGTACGACAGGGAAAGGGGTCCTCCTGCTGGTTAGCCCTGTGAGGGGTGTGTCCAGTCACCGTTTCTTATCTTCTAGATTACCACGATATTTCCCCTATCACTACTTTGTTTTGTATTTCAGTCTGCTTGTCCCGTGGTGATAGTGATCTCAGCTTGGCTTTCGAATCTTATCACTGTTCACCAACATTTTCCTATGAACAACAGAATTGACTCAGCTAACTTTGAGCTAGGGTAGGGAGGAGCCGGCAGAGAACACCCAGCTTTAGACTGACTGGTCCAAACAACCCCAAAAGGCTTTCTTATTCAACACAGAGAACAAATGAAAAGTTACAGCGCAGCAGTGACTCTGAATCAATCAAAAAAAAAAAAAAACAAAAAAAAAACGATGCTCATCTGTGCCGTTACAAAGACTCCACAAGCAATGACAGAGCGACTCCAGCACGCTAGTAAGGACGGCTGAAATCATCTTGGAAGTGTTGTTTAATTACTCATTCTTTACTAAGTGGTTCTTGTGCCCCTGAAACACTCCCTAGATTGAAAGATCTCAGATAATAGGATTTTTCCAGGAAGCGAGCCATAGGCTCAATGTGTTCCAAATTGTAGAGGGCAGAAGGCAGGACTATCGGCCGTTCCCAGTTAATTCTGAGCAAGCTCGGTGTGGCTTCATTTTGCTTTCCAGCCAATTCTATTAAAATAGAAGCCAATGCTTTCCTCAGCTCTTCTCTGCTGTTTTCTAAAATAGCACATTTGCCTGTTCTATGCCTGAAACATGTGAATGCCAATGCCATTTGCAGCAAACTGATGCTTTCCATGCCACCCCCCAGGCAAGCCACCCCTCCCCTGGCCTGCACTTGCCTCTAACCATTGTTATACAGTGACAGGTTGCCACTTTGTTGACCAGAAACTACACTGATTAGCACTGCCTCTTGCTTGTCTTTCTTGCTTTCCCCTTCTCCTGGCTTTGAAAGGCAAGTTGCCATGAATCCTGTGACCTCGGGGAACTGAATGCCACCAATCACAACAAGGAGAGGACAAGGGTGCTGCTGTGCCAGCAAAGATCCCTAGTGAAAGTCAGCCTCAGTAACACCTTCAAGGTAGCCTTGAGAGGCTCAACGTAGAAGACTCTATAAAGCTGTGGCTGGGTTTCCGATCAACTGAAATGATGCGTCAAAGCAGCAACAGCAATAAAGTGTAACCTGCTAAAGTTTATGAGGCAGAAGACAAATACACCCTTACAATGGCCCTCCACTTGACAATCACTGGACAGTTTAATTCTTTTGAAAGAAAGACTATGCCTCCTCTGCAAGTATGCCCTCATAGGACCCAACAGGCTGTGCATTGTGGCACACACCTTTAATCCCAGCAGTAGGAAGGCAGAGGTAGGCAGATCTCTGTGAATTCAAGGCCAACCTGGTCTATATAGCCAGTCCCAAGCCAGGAATAGCTACACAGTGGGACTCTATCTCAATGGGAAAGAGAGAAAGAGACATACAGAGAGATATAGATAACTAGAGATAGAAACAGAAAGATCAATAAGATGGATAGATAGATTGGTAGATAGAAAGATGATAGATATAGACAGAAGATAGATAGATGATAGATAATAGATATAGATGATAGATAGACAATAAATAGATAGATGATTGATAGATAGATAGATAATAGATAGATGATAAATAGATAGATGATAGATAGATAGATAGATAGATAGATAGATAGATAGATAGATAGATAGATAGATAGATGAGCCATCAGATTACTGAGCCACTCCAAAACTACCTGGCAGTGGTTCTATGAGAACAGGACTGGCTAGCAGCATTTCATGAGTGGAGAATTTTCAGGTCCAAGAGTTTAAATAACCCATTAGAGGTCACCACCACAGCCAGGAGTCTAGTCCAGGGCCTCCTGGCTGGGAAGTACTTCTCCTTCTACTGTTCTGCACTGATTCCATTTAGCTCTCTGTTTCAATAATCTAATACGTAGTATAAATTAACACTGGAGCCATTAGTTATCCAACCCTTTGTGAACCAGTAGGTAGACCCTTAAAGAAAAGACATTATTAAAGTATTATACTAATAAGTAGTTTATTATATGGCTAAGAATTCTATTTCTATATGCTAGGCTATGCAATGCTTAATTATTTTTTTCAAAAAATGCAAGCAATTTTGTCTATTATTAAGACTCAAGGAATTCTGATAAAATACCAAGATTCTCAGTTGCTTTACTCTGCAATAAATATAATTAGCATTCGACAGCTTATAGTAACTTATACAACACACACTTTAGATAATATTTTGTGTGACTCTGTCAGTTACACAAAATCATTACCCTTCACAAACTTAATTTTCAACGATAAGACACACCTTCATGTTTATACAATCCATCCACCCCGCACTTCCTTCTAAACACGCAGCTTGCTTGTTTCTCACTTCTGTAAACAATGTGGCAGTAGGCATGTTTGGAGAAGAATCTGCTGAGCCACAGAGAAGTGCTTTCTGCCAATTCACCCTCCCTCGGGAGTATCTGTTACTTACACTCCCACCTGAAAAGCCCCGATGTCTGTTTCCCTTGGCTCTGACAGAAGCCTCCTGTTTCAATCCTTGTCAATCTGATAGGTGAAATGGGATGGATTTTATAATCTGCATTACTCCAGTTTGGTGAGTTTGTATGTGTTCCACAGTTAGTGCTTTTCGGTGTGCATGACCTGATACTAAAGGAGGGCAATGTCTTCCAACGGCACATTCATTCCATGTTGGAAAGAGGTTCCTTATGCACTGAGGTGACAGCTCTCTGCTTGACGTGCAGAAATTTCACCTCTAGGCAATCTTATTTCTCTCATAATTAATTGATGGTCAGAAAATTTTAACTGAAAATTGGAAAAATGATGTAAGAGAGATGTAAGAACTCCCCACAGCCTAGAAACCATGGCTGGGTCACAACACTTACTGGAAGCTTTGAGTGTGCTGAACATCTACTTGCTGAAGATGCTGAGGAAACAGGAAGATGACAGCGTCTTTAACTTCAAGCTTCTCGTCATCTAAAGGGGGAGACCACAGGAGCTGCAAATACCATCTCTGACATATCCCAAAAGGCAGGGTCCAGCTTTTCTTTGCTGATGTTAAGGCTTTAGGAAAGCCTTGACTTAAGTCACTAGAAACCTTTTTGCCAGGCACAGCGGTACATGCCTTTAAGCCAAGAACTTGAGAGACAGAGGGGGATCTCTATGAGATCGAGACCAGCCTGGCCTATTTAGTGAGACCTTGTCCCACAAGAAAACAAAAACAAAAAGAAACAAAACAACAAGAACAAAACCACCATCATCACCACCACCAACACCAACAACAACAACACACTTCAACCGTTTTTGTCCAAGTAGATACTGAAAGGAACTTCAATAGAAAAACCCTCAGAGATGACCATTCCTCAACATAAATACTCAAGGCAGGAATTTAAGCTCTGTGAGGCAGAGGAAGGAACTGCATGGAGAGCTCCATCCCAGCTGTTTAATGGCCTCAGGACATCCTTAGGCCAGAGAAGCTGTGTGTGGCTGTTGGGTGGCACATCTTCCTCCTGCTAACATAGGTAGCTAGGCAACCCTAGCAGAGTGGAAGATGATGCCATGTAGATCCACCCCCTTTCATGGTTAGGTCCATCCTGACCAGATAGACAGGTGGTTAGCTAGATGTGAAGTAACCAAGGAAACCTCAGCTGTATTTTGGCAGCTGTGTCTCCTGATGGCTAAAATGCCCCTTTGTGGCTTGATATTCTTGAAGCTTAGGTTGGGTTCTTCCAGTCAGTCATATCAGAAATAAGGGTGACAAAGCATTTTCCTGGTAACGACCAAATGCCACAAAGAAACATCCTGATAAGAGCCCAGGGGGGAAAAAAACTGCAGGCACACCTTGGTGGGACTAGAGCATGCATGGTAGACTTAAATGAACCAAAGTGGTACCCAAGGAGAGGAACTCAATGCTTAAATCACAAGACAGAAGGGACTATGAGAAACCGTTTTAAAATCTACTCATTGGGTTTGGTTATTTCCCCTTGGGGACAGTCTGCTGTAATTTCTCTCTAGAGTACACTGTGCTTGCTTCTGATGAGTAAAATTCTGCCTACACTGTATCTCTAGGCTCGATCCCTTCCTTCTCGAAGACAGGGACCAGGGAGAACCTTCTCCAGTGGGTGGCAGCCCAGTCCTCAGGCTACCTGTCTTTAGGGCCAGAGCATCCATCCCACAAAGTTGCTTCATGCACTTCTGTCCAGTCCCAGGAGCAGGAGCTAAGTCCTCCATCTTCTCTTCCAGGACTTAGAAATGAGAATGGTCGATTAGAAGAAGGGACCCAAAGAGAAAGAAATGCACAGACACCAAAGGGAGCTACGTTGATGGTGGATGTCCTGCTTCTGGTGGGCATAGCTTGCTTACGCTACACATTTCCAACAGTCTTCCGAGTCCCAAAGCTCTGATCCTGACAGTTCCAGGAGCCCAACAAGTTCCCTTCAAGATTTGAGGTGGCATGAGAAATCCTAAAGGACCAATGGGTCTCGGTTTTGAGAAGCCTGTGTCTGAAATGCTCGTGCCTTCGGGTGCAAATCTCTCTATCAGACTACCAAAAGCACCCGTCCCTGCTCTCCAATAGCCTGAGGGCAGAACAGACCTCTGATGCTGGGGCCCCTGAGGATAGCCCAGACCACAAGTCTGTCTCAGCTACCGTTCCCACCTCTATCCCTGTCCCCACCCCCCCCCCCATTTTCAGGTAGGTTCTAATTATTTTAACGTCTCTGAAGTTCTCTATCTTAGCTTATAGACATATTTTACACCAATTTATGTGCTATGTGCCTATCTGTATTTTACACATAAAGAGCGTTTTACTTTTCCCCTCCCGGGACCAATGTTTACACACCTAAAGGAGATAACTGCTCAAGAAATGAGTTACTGGGCTATGCAACAAACAGTATGAAAACAGCTCCTAGAAAACAGCAGCACGTTCTACACGGAAGCTTTCGGCAGGGAGTGAAGAGATAAAGCTGAGCCCTGGGAGTGACTTGGAAGGAGGTGGGCTGTCTAATTCAAAGCTCCCCAAAGCTTCACCTGTCTCCAAGGTGTCTTCTCTGATCTCCTGAATTGCCTTAAACACCTTTCTTCTTTTAAATGTAGTGGGGGTAGAGAAGAGAGAGAGAGAGAGAGAGAGAGAGAGAGAGAGAGAGAGAGAGAGAGAGAGAGAGAGAAGAGAGAGAGAGAGAGAGAGAGAGGAGAGAGAAGAGAGAGAGAGAGAGAGAGAGAGAGAGAGAGAGAGAGAGAGAGAGAGAGAGAGAGAGAGAGAGGCGGTGTATACATGCACATTCAAGTATATTCTTGTGTAAATGTCCACAGAACAAAACCTGGCTAGATGGCAAGATGTCCTGACACACACAAAATACCAACCAAGACCCTCTGTGTTCCTTTCCAGCTATTCTTTTTTCCACATTGGATGTTTGTTAGAGTCCTGTGTGGTATATGTGTGCTGGAATGCTAAGGGGCATAGGATAGTGAGGGTGGATGGTTTTAGGGGCGTTTGGATGCTTGTTGTCTCATTATAAGGCTTTAATACTCCACAGTAGCCTTGCAGACTACAGAATATGTGACTTAACCCCCTTGTCCCTGTGACATTTTCTTGAAAAGCCACCTTCCATCTTCTTCTCTGGTTATTGTACATATTTTACAAAACCACCCCTAAAATCTCAGAAAGAAAATGTCACTTGAGAGAAAAAAAATTGGGTTGAAATATATGTTTTTATGCAGGATATCATAAAGGTTGATCAAATATTCTTTCTTATAATGAAAATCTACTTTGTAGGGGGAAAGTTAACTAGAGCACATTCATTATGGCAGGTAAATCATAGTTTAATCATCCAGCATCATTGGGCTTCTGAGAGCCAGACTGGTCTGACAACAAGAAAAGGTGTAGGTGATGGAGCTTTCGACACAGGCAACACGGGGCTGGACAGGGCCTGAGACACTGGATCAGGAGAGCAGGGGGCCAGTCCCCAATGGCTTCAGTTTTTCCTTTCCTAAGTTGGTAGTGCGATCTCATCTTCTCCCTCTCCCTCTCCCCCTCCCCTTCATCTCCCCTCTCTCTCCCCATGAAAAGGATAATGCATGCAGTAAACTTAGACCCCTTATTCAGATCTAGGCAACAGACAGCGCATTCTCCATGGTTGGGGGGTGGGGAGCAGGGACTGCTGTTGACATGAACTCTGGTGCTCCCAATCTGATCACTTCCCCTTGGTGCCCAGCTGCACACAGAGGAGGGGGAAGCAGGCTATCTGGATGAGACCTGATAGGGTATGGTCATATGGTTGGGAGGATGTCACCTTCTGTCAGAGGTCTGGGGAAGGAGAATGGGCCAAAAGTGGAAGGGAGGGGTGAACTGGGAGATACAAGTGAGATGTAATCAGAATAAATTATAAAAAATAAATTTAAAATTTAATTATTTTAAAATTTCATACATGGCTGAGCAAGCTCGTACAGCTTTTCATCCCAGCATTTCAGAAGCAGAGGCAGGTGTATTTCTGGGAATTTGAAGCTAGCCTGGTCTACATAGTGAGTTTTAGGCCAGCCTAAAGGCTCTATGTAAGACCTGTCTCAATTAATTAATTCATTTTCATATAAATATATATTTCCCATTAAGTGTACTTTCCTCATACCCTTTTTTTAAATCAGCCCTTTCCCCTCCTATTTGTCTTTGTGTGTGTGTGTGTGTGTGTGTGTGTGTGTGTGTGTGTGTGTGTGTGTGTGTGTGTGTACGCGCCTCTGGATGGTTTTGGCTCACTTTTGGTCTGTATACATGCACACATTTTTTTCTAACTGAACCACAAAGGAGAGAAAACATGATATTTGTCTCTCTGAGACTGGCTTAATTCATTTCATAGGACAGTAGCTGCATCCACTTTGCTGCAAATGACATTACTCCATTCTTCATGACTTGAGAAATCTCATTGTGCACATAAAACCGCGTTTTCTGTGCCCATTTCTGCATTGTTGGACATCTAGGCTGGTTCCATAGCTTAGCTACTGCAATGAACATTAATATGCAAGTGTCCCAGTGATGTGTTGGTGCAGACTCCTTCAGACAAACAGCCAGGAGTGAAATAACGGGCATGAGGCAGATCTACTTTTAGATTTGAGGGGTTGCAGTGTTAAATAGGATGGTTGGATGACATGTGACTATCTGCTTCACCTAGGTGAGAATCTGACAGGGTGACAGGTAAGCTGAGGGGAAAGCCCAAGGGAGAGCAAGCACTTCAGGGAAGGTGAAGAGCTGGAGGAGGCCCTTTGCCTAGAACAGATGAATGGAGTGGGAGGACAAGGCCAGCACGCTAATGAGGGGTAGACAGTGCCTTGCTACAAGTTTCTCTTTTAGTAGGAGTGTGGCAGGGGCCATTGCAGGCCGGGGGACAAAAGTAATGTTCCCTGACTTAGGGGACCTACAAAGATCCATTGGATACCTTGTGTGAGGGAGGACAGTGGGGTAAAAGAGGCAGAAGATATTTCAAAGGGACCGCTGCACATCCCCCTGTAGCGCACAGAGAGCACTGTACAGTACAGTACAGTAGAGCACTCACTGTCTCTCAGCTCCTCAGCTCCTCCTCCAACTCTGCTCTTCAGTGCTCTGTTTGCCCCCATCTCTCAGAGACCATGAGACTTGAGTAAAACCTAAACATCTTGGCCTGGCTCTCCACGACCTCTTGCCCAAATCCTTCTCTGCTCCCTCACTACTAAGTCTGCAACTGGAAATCTCTCCACAAACCTTTGCCCAAATACCCTGACCTGTGCAGCGCTAATCTTTTCCTTGTGAGCTCTCCTTCCTCCCCCACAGTTTTTAGAAAGCCTGTTCATGCCAAGACAGTGTCCAGAGCCACCTTCTCACTCATTTTGACTTTGACTCCTGCCATATTTTTGTTCTCACCCCCACACCCTGGGGACAGAGGCCATCAACTACTCCCCGACCTCACCCTTGGGAGAAGGCACAGTCCACAGCTCAGTCCACTGTACAGTCCCTCTGCTTCCCAGCACATCAACTTTCTTGCTATCAAGCTCTCCCGAATCCCTTTTTCCAACTCGCAAGCATCACGAGCCTCAGTGTTATCCAGACCAGCTTGCTTGAAGTTAGTACTAGGGCCGTGAGCAGGGCTGTCCCAGCGTGCTTTGCGGTATGGTGATGAGTACCCAGGGCAGCAAGAGACTGATCCCCCTTAGGCATGGAGGAAGCCCTGAGCATGCAGGGCCACAGTAGCAGGAGGGGGATGAGGCCCCAGGGAGTTCCTGGGAGAACTTCTGGAGGCCACTAAAGCTCAAATGTCCTCAGGACATGTCAGAATTAGTCACCCCAGAAAGAGGAGGCATAGTAAAGGAAAAAAAGCACAGCACGTTCAGAGGCAGATGACAAATCATGCAGAGAACCTCCAGGCACACTGGATGCAAGCAGGAGGTGCGTGTGCGTGCGTGTATGCGTAAGAACCGGGCTGGCTAGAGGGCCCTCTCCTCCTCTTTAAGGGTTTGCGCACAAGGCAGGAAGCACAAGTGATAGTTAGGCAAAGGTGAGGAAAAGATGAGTGTTTTAAGGGGTTCTAAGTATCTTCCCAAACAGGTGGAAAGCCCCACAAAACCAAACACTAACCAGTCCTACTTGGCACAAACCACAGATCGGCCCATGCCATTGCAATGCTCTGTATTTTTCATGAAGTCTGTAATCAAAAGCACTCTCCTTTTTTAAAAAATCATATTTGTCGTGATGAGATGTCTATTTTCTCCCTCTTTTTATTACCTTTTATTGAAATTGTCAAGTAAGTTTTTGTTTCTTTTTACAAGAATTTTTAATTTCTTGAAATTACAATTACATCATTTCTCTCCTTTTCTTCCCTTCCCTCCTTCGAACCCCTCCTGTTCACCGTCTTGCTCTCTCTCAAATTCATGGCCTCTTTTTTTGAAAAAAAAAAAAAAAAAACATTGTTGCTACATGTACACACATATATGCATATACGTACATTCCTACACACATGAACACAACCTGCTCGAGACTTAGGAGAGAACGAACACACATGTGCTGTAACGAGGATGACCAGAAGCAGCCACAAGGACATCAACTGGCTCCGCATGACTTCATAAGCATGGCATACAGTACTACAAGGACAAGACCCAGGGAGAAGCCAGCCTTCCAGAAATAAAGGACACAAGATGAGGCCATTTGAGAGGACACACTAATCACACTTGTTCCTGCGTAAATATGCGAGCATGGCATTGAAAGTTTCCAAATGATAAAGTCAAGGTCTATTTATTTATTTATTTATTTACTTTTATTCACATTACATCCTGGTCACCCCTTCCCTCTCTTACTAGTTCCTCCTCCCTCCTTCTACCCCCTCTCCCCTCTCCTATTCCACAGAAAAGGGGAGCCCCTGTTTCCATCCACCCTAGCCCATCAAGTCACATCAGGACTGTGTGTATCCTCTTCCCCTGTGGTCTGGCAAATCCCACCAGAGAGGCAGGGAGAGGGGGTAATAAAACAGCTGACATCAGAGTCCATGTCAGAGACAACTTCCTACCCTCGCTCCCCTTACTAGAGGACCCACATGAAGTCTAAGCTTCCCACTGGCTGTGTAGGGGGCCTGGGTCCAGTCCATGCAAAGTCCTTGGTTGGTGCTTCAGTTTCTATAAGCCCCTGTGGGTCCTGGCTAGTTGGCTCTGTTGGTCTTTTTGTGGAGCTCCTGTCACCTCCAGGTCCTTTTCTCTGCACCCCTGCCCGCCACTTTTCCATAAGACTTCCTACACATCACCCAATGTTTGGCTGTGAGTCTCAGCATCGGTTTCAAACCACTGCTGGGTGGAGCCTCTCAGAGGACAGCTCTGCTAGGCTCTCACCTGTAAGAATAGCAGAGTACTGTTAATAGTGTCAGGGTGGGCTCTGTCCCATGGGCTGGCATCCACCATGATCAAGTAGGCTTCATCCCAAGGATGCACGGAGGTTCAATATACAAAAATCCATCAGTATAATTCCCCATATTATCAAATTGAAAGAAAAAAAAAATCACATGACCGTCTCATTAGATGCATAAAAGTCCTTTGACAAAATCCAACACCATTCATGATAAAAGCCTTAGAGAGAGCAGAGATACAAGGCCCATACCTAAACATAATAAAGGCTATGTGCAGCAAGTCTATAGACAACATCAAATTAAGTGGAGAGAAAATCAAAGCAATTCCACTAAAATCAGGGACAAGACAAGACTACTCATTCTTTCCATAGCTCTTCAACATAGTACTTGAAGTCCTAGCTAGAGCAGTAAGTCAACTAAAGGAGATCAAGGGGATACAAGTTGGAAAACAATAAATCAAAGTATCACTATTGGTGGATGATATGCTAGAATACACAAACTCAAGGTCTTAAAAATGCTGTAGGAATCTTTAAGGTTACATATTCTAAACAGCACCCCCATTTTAGAGGACTTCCCTTTTGGCCGTGCTAAGAAATGTACCTTCAAACTTGTACATTGGACGCAAGGTGTCTAAGAGTACTTGGTCCTGTAGTACATAAACTGGTTCCCTTAAAGCCACTACCACACAGATGCGTGATCTGTTTACAATGCAATGGTCACATCTGCAAGCCCGAATGAGAATACAGTAACCACCAGTCGACAATCTGTGAAAGGACTATACTGTATAAAGTAGGGCTGAAAAGGCAGCGAAGAGGATAGCTTTTTCTTCCGGCCACATTTTTGCCTTAAGCCCCTCATGACCAGGCTGCTCCACTTCAGTGGTACTTTGAGGTTTTATGCAAATTATATTGAATCTTTCTCTTCCTCCCTCCCTCCCCTAGGGCCTACAAGTCCTGACACCTTCTGAAAAGCGCTCCAAACACCGTTATCTTTTTAGATTTAAGGATTGCTTGACATCTTCAGGACATTCATTGGTAGATGAGGGAAAACTGAAAGCAGGTGCCAGTGACTAAGGAACTCAGGACTGGCGCTCAGATCCAAAGTCATCTTCCACGAGCCACCTGCCATCCCTCACCATTGAAATGCCCAAACTGGCTCATACTGTGTGAGCTCTACACTTCAACGGCAGGCCTGATTTGTCTTAGCGAAGCATCTTCATTCTTGTTACATGCTAAAAAAGGAAAGGAGGGGTGGGTGGGTGGTGTTCTCTTCTTCGATGCTGGTGAGCTCAACACTGTCTTCTTCCAGGGAAACCAGAAAGAATGAGAGGCTGCTGCATACGGTAATTTCCATTTCAATGAAAACCACTGCCTAGACTGGAGATTTCCACCCTAGTCCTCCACTCTGAGGCATACATTGGAAACATCAAGTGGGCTGCCTGCGGTACTCTCCTCACCCCGTGTGTCAAGAGCACAGAAATGTCCCTGCTGCTGGATTAGCAAATCCCACTTCAGTGTGATTCATCTGGAAGGTGGGTGGTGCAGTGCCTAGTGCGTGTGTGGTGTGGACACGGAGTGCATGTGGCCGTGGGGGTGACAGGGAAACGAGAGAATGGGAGCCAGAATGATTCTTATGAAAAGCATAACTTAATTAATTCAAAATTTCTCAAGGAAAAAAAATCTATCAAAACACAAATGCAGGAGAGAAAGATGGGAAAGGCGAAAGATCATCTTAAGCAGCAAAAAAACACTTTCCTACATAAAGTTCCTCCATCTCGCTGCAAACAGAGGAATAAGGCCCAGAAAACAAGACTGGGCATGTTTCTTTGTTGATAAAAGTTTTACATATGGGAGAGTGTCTGCCGAGCAGGGCTGAAGGCCTGGGTTTAATCCTGGTCCCCATGCACAGACAGGCATGCTTGTACACACACACACACACACACACACACACACACACACACTTTACTTATAATAGCCCCAAATGACTGGAAATAACCCAAGTCAACCGAATGATTTTTGGAATGTTGGTCTAGTCCTGTAATTGGACACCGTGCAGGATCAAAAAAAGAAAAAGAAGAAAAAAAAAAAAAAAGAAAGGAAGAAAGAAAAGGAAAAAAGAAAAAGAAGGGCTAGGAGAGGAGCACTCCAGTAAGCAGTGCGGCATTTTTGACATACAGAAGGCCCTGGGTTGCATTCCCTGCACTGCTCAAAGAGGGAGTAGCCATGCAGAATAATAAACGGCGATATGGTACCAGCACGGGCCTAGAAAAGGAAGCTCGACAGAACTTTATACAGAAAACTGTAGAACTGAAACTAGCGAGGCCCGGCATGGCCACGCACACCAGCAGCCTCAGCGAGCTTTTCTAAGTGGCTTCGGTGCATTTCAGGGCCTTCTGCTCCTGAAGGGAGCTGTGCCCTGTGGAGACATCAGCAGGACTCAGCGAAGAGCACACAGATGCAGTGCCTAGCTGAAGAGACCTCTATCTCAAGACTATGTCTAGCACTGCAGAAGGAAAAGACCCCACTTTCTAGTCTCTAATCCTATCGCAGGAGAGGAGGGTAGGAGAGGCAAGGAGGGAGGGAGAGGGGGTAGGAGAAGACACGGGGAGGGGGGGCGGGGAGGGAGAAAGGAAGGAAAGAAGAAAGGAAATACTGATACCAACAGCTCAACTTTTGTTCTTAGAGGAATCCTAACCGTACGCCTTATTCAACCTCACGAACAAAATATCAGTAAGCACACAGAGACATCAGTCAGTGAGCAAAAAGCAGCACCATCAAAAGTGACAGTGTTTGACAGGGAACAACCCATTATGATAAGGGAGAGGCTAAATAAACATCTAAATATCTTATAGTCTCCCTAGACTTGGGTTACTGCTAATGAGAAAACGTGCTTAGTGTGGGAAACAAGAAATAGCAGCAACAGTGAGAATACAGAGGAAGCTTCATGTCAGCTATCCTTTTTCTTTTAAGGCCATTCAGATATACAGTCAGTTTCTTTGAACTGGGTGCTATTACAATGGTTTGAATGAGAAATGCAGCCTGTAGTCTCAGGCATTTTGAACACGTAGTCCCCAGTTGGTGGCGCTATTTGTGGTAGTGGTGGTGGGATGTTAATCGGTGCAGCCTTGATGGGAGCCTGTCACTGGAGAGCTTAAAGCCTTTCCTCTTTCAGGTTTACTCTCTCTGCTTTGTTGCCAGCATCTGAAGATGTAAGCTCTTGGCTTCCTTGTGCCTCCACACCCGCCACTTCCGGATTCACTTCCCCGCTGTGATGAACTCTCTCCCTTCTACAGTGGTACACCAGGAAAGGTCTTCATTCTGTAAGTTGCTCTTGGTCTTGGCGTTTTATCATAGCAACAGGAAAGTAACCAGTAACATCCTTTTGAGGGTATTCCAGTAACTGAATCCTTGTTTTAAAAGATCACGGCGGGGGTGGGGGGCAGCTGCTGAAGAGAGAGATGGCTCAGTGAGGAAAGGCACTTGCTGCCAAGACTGATGGATGACCTTATGACCTGAATTTGATCCCCAGGTCCCATAAGATGGAAGACAGAACCACATCTTGCCAGCTGTCCTCTGAGGTCGACATGCATGTGTCCATATGCATATGTGCATACAAAATAAACGTGTAAAAAAAACCAGATCATTGAATTACAACATTCCTCTGTGCTACCAAGACTAGTAATCCAGCCAGCCCTATAATGTAGGCCCTGGGATATGACTTGGTGGCCCAGGGCTTGGCTAGCCAGTGGGAAGCTGTAGAAACGGTAAATTCTATATAGCTGGCAAGTTGGTGTATAATGTTTGGGGAAGCTTATACCTCATCAGCTGGTGAGTTTTTAGGAATACTCAGTCAATGTCGTATTTTGCCAAAATTGTGCCACAGGATATGAAATTTATGTGCTGAAGAAGAAAATGAATCCATTTCAACCTCAAGTAGTATAATTAATATTTTAAGCTCATCAATGTATAAGATCATATGGGGGGATATGAAGAAATGAACTAGGTAGGATTTTATATCCATGTTGTATAGATCAAGCAAAATCTAAGCTGACAATATTTATGTAACTAAACGAAACCGATTTTATTTTAAAGATGGCTAAAAATGGCCATGGTAAGTTATACCAGCTATAAACCTTGTATATTTTTAGTCCCTGGAGACTCTTCTTGAAGATTCAGTGGATGTCTTTATGCCAAAGTCAATGCTTCCTCTGCATTCTAGAGGAAATCTACTGCTCGAACTTATTT
This sequence comes from Acomys russatus, assembly GCF_903995435.1. NCBI lineage: Eukaryota > Metazoa > Chordata > Mammalia > Rodentia > Muridae > Acomys > Acomys russatus. The sequence continues at coordinate 16,971,624 of NC_067166.1, forward strand.
GAACATATTTGCATTAGTGCACAGGCTCGATCACACCAAAGTTGCCATAGCAACTCTTGCTAATTGGGCCTTGGCTTCATGTTGAAGGGTAAAAAACAGGTGAATCCAAACATGAAGGACTAAGTTTTCACAGAAATTAAAACCAAATTGAGTGTATGTGTTGGGGAGTCACTGATCATAGGCTATGAGAAACTCCAAATTAAGACACAAAGGAAAGATGTTTTAAACATCTCAACCATCTAAAATAGAATTAACTGGAAGTTAGACACAGAGGCACCATAAGCCAACACTCAGGCAGCTACGGTGAGAGAATGGGGAGGTTATGGCCTGCCTCGGCTATACAGTGAGATCCTATCTCAAAAATATACATAATACAATACAATGAAAAAATTCACTCCTGCCCACTACCTTAAAGCTCTGGGGGACAGGATCTTCTGGCAGTGCACATGTGTCAACTCATTCAGTTCACACTAGGGAACCATGTGGCGTGACTACTGGCCAAGAATGGCACATTGGGACCTTCTCAGCATCCAAGCAGCAGCTCAGATATCCAACCTTGGTTCCTTCTCTATGATCATGTGGACATGAGATGCCCTTGCATAGGGACCATACTATACAGAGAGATGGTTCCTCTCTGTATAGTATATGTGCACAAAACAAAACAAAACAACTCAGAACGGGGCTGCAGAGATGGCTCAGTGGGTAAGAGCACTGGCTGTTCTTCCTGAGGTCCTGAGTTCAATTCCCAGCAACCACATGGTGGCTCACAACTATCTATGATGAGATCTAATGCCCTCTTCTGGCGTGCAGGTGAACATGGAGGCAGAGCACTGTATGCATAATAAGTAAATAAATAAATAAACCTTAAAAAACAAAAAAAAAAAAAACCCCAGTTCCATAAAGGAGGAATGAGCACAGGATGTTTGGAATTGGGGAGAAAAGCATCAAGCTGATGGACAGAAACCAGTGGTACCCAGACAACTCTCCTCATGAGGGAAGTTCCAGAGTTGCGACTAGCAACCCGAGCCCCTCCTACACATACAACAGCTGGACTGGAGGATTCTTGTTAATCTGGCAAGTGCCTGTGAAACCACCCTCAGAAGCCTTGGTAGTGCATGCCACTGCTGCTCTCTTTGGGGCCTTGGAAACAGTTCTTTGCTTTTTCTTTGGGACACAGCTCAGGTACACATTTGGGGGGAAAAAAAAAGGACTTACCCAATGAAGTGCCTAGGGCCCATGATGAATTCAGTCCTGACCACTACACAGTTGCTGAGAGTGTGCTGGAGCTCAGATGCCCCGCGAGGGATGCAAGTAAAGGCCATGATCAGTGAGATCGTCTCTGACCTCAAATGATTTGCAGTCCTTACCCGCCAAAGTCAGGCTGGCTTTTACCCTCTGCCCAAACTACAGCCACTAGTTACTTTAAATAAAGCATTTGTATTATTCAACTGCTAAAAAGCAAGAGATTTATATGATCTGAAGAGAAAACAGAAATATTCAGCTGTTCAGAAAAATCTAACTATGGTATCCACAAACATACAGATGGAGAAATGATGGATAGAAATAATCATCCTGAATGAAGTAACCCAGACTATCATCCCTCTATCTCTCACTCGGGCATATGAGCATTGAATCTTCAAATATTTGGGATACCCACGCAGGTCAGGAAATTAGCAAGGGCCATGGTGGGGGGGGTGGCGATCCCAAGGGAGGGGAGATGGAATCAATGGTATAAAGGGGTACAAGAGAATAATGGGAAAGGTGGGTTAAATTGGGGTGGGAGAGGAGAGGAAGGAAAAATATGGAGGGATACTCAACACAAAATACATTTTGAAAAAGCCATATGGAACTTACTACTGTAAAAGCTTACACGCTTACACACACACACACACACACACACACACACACACACACACACACGAATTTGAGTGCAATCACCCTGTAACAGGACAACAATGTCCCCACTATATTCGGCAGTGTAACAAAAAGCTCAGAGTCAGGAATAGGTTACCTTTTTCAGAGCTATTGAGCAGTAAGGTCCGAGAGACTCCTGCCCCACCCCCCACCCCCATTACAGGCTAGTGCCCATCAGAGGCCCACACTGGTCAAGATGCAAAGAAGATGAATGCAAAAATGCTCACCACTGCAGAAAGTAGAAAGGAAAGAGTGTAAGAGCCAGAGCTGGCAGATGACTACAAGGAAACTGTACTTTCTGGACACAACAGGGCTGCTGCACATACGGACTCAGAGTTGCGGTTGTAGCATGCGAAAGACCTGTACACACTCCAGCCAGAAAAATCCCAGCACGGAAGAGAAATTGGGCGCTGTTAGCTGAGGAGCTATTGGTAACAGGTAGCTTGCTGGAGAGAGAAAGCCAATTCTTTTTAAGGGCGTGGTGTCTTTAAAAAAAAAGAAATATTAATTTATTCATATTATATCTCAATGGTTATCCCATGCCTTGTATCCTCTCATTCCTCCCTCCCTCCCATTTTCCCCTTACTCCCCTCCCCTATGACGGTGCCTGAGGGGGATTTCCTCCCCCTGTATATGCTCATAGGGTATCAAGTCTCCTCTTGGTTACCTGCTGTCCTTCCTCTGAGTGCCACCAGGCCTCCCCATCCAGGGGACGTGGTCAAATATGGGGCACCAGAGTTCGTGTGAAAGTCAGACCCCACTCTCCACTCAACTGTGAAGAATGTCCTGTCCATTGGCTAGATCTGGGTAGGGGTTTGAAGTTTATGGTCTGTATTGTCCTCGGCTGGTGCCACAGTTTGAGCAGGACCCCTGGGCCTGCTTCTTATAGGTTGACTATACTCTAGTGGAAAACCATAAACCCAAAAGTATATGGGCAGCATGAATTTGACTTAATTACAGACATTACTGAGTTAGGTGGGTAGAGAAAGAGGAGTAGTTGGGGGAGATCTGAATATGGTCAAAATGCATTGTGTAGAATTCTCAAAGAACTAATAAAGATATAGCAAAAAACAAAACAAAACAAAACACCATAAAAACAAATAAAGCATTCACAGTACCTGAAGCTGGAAGGCTTCTTAGGAGTAGAAAGCTATTCGCAGGATCCTCCTCTAAGCCCCTCCTCCCACAGGCTCTGAGCACTAAGGAGCTATGTACTGGCATCCTCTGCCTGGGGCAAAATCTTCTGACTAGGCTGAGCAAGAGCAGACACACACAAAGCCCATCTTGCAGGAGTGAGGACCTAAACTCAAATGAGCTTTTAAAGAATTCATGAAAGGTGACATCCTGTCCCCATGGTCCAGATGTTCGGAAGGGACACCTACCACCTTGACGCCCCTGACTCCAGATAGTCCATTTGACCTGCTGCCCCGGTTACCTGTTACAGCTGGGACTAGTGTCCAGCTCTGCTCTTCAACTGCCTCATGTTCCTTCCTGATAGTCTTTACAACGAGAACTATATCATGAGCCGAATTGGCTCTTACTTGGTCTGAGAATTTCCTTGATGGTAAATTTCATTTACCAAGAAAAGACATAATTAACCAGGCATATGGGTTTCCATGTTTAAATGATTACTTCCTTCTCTCTCGGTGCTGTAACTGAGAGTCCTGTACCTAGTGTCAAAACACACGATTTATAGAAGGAAGAGTGTACTTCTAGTATGTTCCAACATTCTTATCCTCCCCTTCATCAACCCCCTCCGCCCATATTTGTGCTGGACAGAAGTAAATGTGCAAACTGCACCAATAAAAAAGCAGCTGAAGGAGCGCATTCTTTGACTGTAATTAAGCCGGGATGCCTGATTCATGGCTGTCCCTACCACTGAAAATGTTTTTATAACAAACAATGGTGCCTAAGAGTCATTTTGTTCCCTTTTTCCACATTCTACAACGTACACCAACACAGAGCATGATTCTTGGCCTCGGCTTCCCACCATAAAGCTGCAATGTACATACATGGGGCAGGTATGCATTCTCACCCACTTCATATCGGTGCTCTGCTCAAGACCAGATAGCCATTGAGAGACCCAAGAAAGAAAGGCCCCAGGCGCCATCGGTTGCTACAGAAGAACCTCCTGTCAGCCTCTGAGCTCCACACCTGGCAGTCAGAGCCAATGACCACCTCATCTGCCCATCACTGCTCTGATGACCCCGTTTTCTGTTGTTTCTGCAGCTGTAGAGTAGGTAACTGAGCTGTGCTCCTCCCACGACTAAAATCTGTTCCCTAGGTCAGGACTGACCCCCCTTCTCTCTCCTCTGGTACCAACCCTTATAAAATTAACTGGTATGAATATGTCTTATCCTATTCCACCAAGCCTAAGAACAAATGATTGATTTTGTCACAGTTTGTCACAAACTTCTTTATTGGAAGGACAAAAGTAACATAAGTTTGCTGCCAAGAGAGGTACCTGTTGGCCTAGATGTGACTTTAAATCACTTCTTCATTAATATCATCCTGAAAACCTGAGAGGGAAGAAGAGGAGAAAAGGAGAAAGAAAACAATTCTAGAAGAAGAAGAAGAAGAGAAAAGAAAAGAAGAGAAGAAGAAGAGAAAAGAAAAGAAGAGAAGAAGAGAAAAGAAAAGAAGAGAAGAAGAAGAGGAAGAAGAGGAAGAAAGAAGAAGAAGAAGAAGAAGAAGAAGAAGAAGAAGAAGAAGAAGAAGAAGAAGAAGAAGAAGAAGAAGAAAAGCGCCTTTGGGAAAACATCTGCCTCTCCATCCACCCGTGAGACATACAAGACATTCTCACCTATCATGTGGCCAGGCTGTGATTCATCACCCTCTTATGCACACATGCTAATAAAGTCTTTGCAGATTCCCCTGCCCAGCCCCACCCCCACAGCCATACTCATTAGTACAGATGACAATGTAACCATCTCTTCACTTCTCTTCCTTTTGCCCTTGGCTGAGCCTGTGCATTTTTTCCTTTTGTTCCCTGACGATGCCCACCCTGGGGGAACCACAGGAAGAGGGAAACCATACTCTGTCCACTCGTTTTTATTTGTTTGTTTTTTTCTCACATTTCCAAAACCAACATAAACATCCCATACAATGTAAACAAATTGATTCCGTCCTTTCACTCAGTTGCTAGATAGCTGAGTTCACCCAGTTTATCATGCGAGCTTGCTTAGCCTGTGTTAATCCATCCTCAAGTCTGTACACTTCATGCTGAAAGTGGTTGTGATCACTCTGATGTTGGCCAAAGACCAGGACTCTATCAGCTCAGAAGTCCTTCAAAGTCTTTCTTTCATAATGTGCATAGCGAGTGGCTGCGAGACATATTGCCCATATGAACTGGAGAAGGGCACCCTGTTCTCCAGAGTCAATACCCCGAAGAGGCATGCCACATCACTGTGGTATATGTATGGCCCTCAAGTTTCATGTGACTGGGGAGGATGCTCGGCATTGACCTCTGTCCTCTGCACACATGCGTATGTGCACATGCACACAAACACATGTGTAACTCTGGGTTGTGACATCTTACAAATTGTTTATTAAAAGTATGTGTCCCAGCTAATGAGTTACTTATACATTTGAAGCCAAGGCATTTGGTGGGCCCCTTAGGTCACAGGAAGCAGAATCCTTCCTGCTTTTCGTCTAAGCTGGGTGGAAACCTGGGACCTGAGACAGTGTTAGCAACAGATGCTGGTCCCTTCCCTCCAGAGCAGGAAGCATTACATTTTACAGGAGCGGTTTGTTGAGAAGGAGACCTCCTTTTGCACCTTAGAACTGGACCTGTATTCACCCAACTAAACTCCTTTTGGGAGTTTGGTTCCAGCCTCTAACTTAACTCCAGTTTAGTAAAGCTGGCCCACACCTCTTCTAGATACAGTTGTTTGCCTCACTCAGGCCTAAATCCACCAACTCCTCCCCAAGTGGCCCTGTAACCCGATCTGTACAAAAAAATACAACTGCTGCCTTCAGTTGCTTAAACTAGCTCTGCCTACTTAAAGCATTTAGCTTCTCCTTCATAAGCCCAGTCTTCTACTTCAGAGGAAGCCATCCCCCAAATCCCTTGACTGACAGGACTGAAGTACAGGCCCCACTGTCTTCTCCAACATTCCTCCTAGACCACGGTACCTCTGCTCAGGACTGACTGACTAGTGACTGTCAACCCTACTCTTGTCATGTTATGGCCTGAGCTGCAGGGCTTTCCTTTCTTGCCACAGTAACTATGTTCCTTCCAGGCCTACTTGTGAAAGCCGGGTGTGGCGGCAGAACTCCTGTAACCCTAGCACTCAGGAGGGCAGAGGCAGGTGGATCTCTGTGAGTTCGAGGCCAGCCTGGTCTACAAAGTGAATCCAAGACAGCCAAGGCCACACAGAGAAACTCTGTCTCAAAAAAATGGAAGAAGAAGGAGAAGAAAAGGGAGAAGAGGAGGAGGAAGCAGGGGAGGAGGAAGAGGAAGAGGAGGACATGGACCCCATCTTTGCAAGGCAGGCTTCCAGATCTGACTACAGCCTCTGTTTACTGAGCTCTCCTTCCTTGTTCTTAGGAATCCTGCCTTTTGTCCTCAGCACCCCAGCCCCATCTTACCCACACTGGCTTCACTAGCCTCAGTAGCTAGATGGGACCTCAAGGCTGCCCAATTTCAGTGACGCTGACAGTAGCACCTTAGGGTCTTGGTGTTGCAGGCCTTTGTCAGAACCAGCATGGTGACCCCGAGGCCTGGCTACCTCATTTACTGCCCCTTAGATTGTTAGACAAAGTTACACAAATCTGACGACTGGCTTTGCAAAGGAAACTTAAAACTTTAGTTGGCTCCTCGAAACTGTTCTGGCTTTTGATCCATCCCTGATTACCAGCATCACCTTTCAGGGCAGCCCTTGGTACCCTGCCTCTCTCCTCCCACCCCACAGTAAGGAGGAATCCTTGATTATGTCCATCAAAGCCTGGTAGAAAGGCTAGATGCAGCGTCAGCTAAAGGTGCTTCCATCTCCCCTCTAAAAAACATGATTCTTAAACTTCAGATGACATCAAAATGTATATGAGCAACTTAGTAAAACAGAGATTCCTAGGTGGGCGGTGGTGCACACCTTTAATCCCTGCACTCAGGAGGTAGAGGCAGGTGAATCTCCCAGTTTAAGGCCAGCCTGATCTATAGTCAGCCCAGGATAGGCAAGGCTACACAGAGAAACCCTGTCTCAAACAAACAAACAAACAAACAAATAAACAAAATATATATGTACACACATGCCATGGGCCTCTCCTACGAACTGTCTTCACACCATCTGGACAGTCTACTAAGCAGGTAACCTTAATGCAGATATAACTGAAGTTGGGAATCGCCTCCTAAATTTCTTTCTCACAAATAATGTAGCTGCCTCACCATATGTTATGCAAAATACCAAAGGAAGTCAAAAGAATGTACTATAAATTACACAACAACAACAACAACAAAAGTCAAGGGATACTTAAACCAACCCAGGCAAGACTCAGTGAGGAGAGTTTGAAATAACTACTTCCAAACTCTTGTTCTAAAACCTAAACGGATTATGTTTGTAAAACAAACAAAACAAATACAAAAAAAATAAACAAACAAAAAACAAAGACGCAACTAACTCCCCATAATAAAAATTCAGTGTCAAACTAAGAACTTAAATGGAAGTTATCAAATAAATTCAGTACCCATTTTCACTGTTGAGCTACGTTTTTTCCTGATCAATATGACTCAGAGAGACTCACAGAGTGAAAGAGCATTACCAAACAGTAGGAAGACAGTTTTCCTCATCCCAAAGCTACCACTAAACCCAGCGTATCTCATGAACGCCCAAATCTAGGTGTTCTGCATGTGGAATTGGAACCTTAGATTCCCCATTTGAGGAACATGCTACTTTTACTGAGAAAGCAAATCAAGGCCACTTGCCGTTCTGCAGCCACTCTGAGATGGAGGACTAAGAAATCTGCCCGTGGCAATCAGGATCCTACAAAGCCCGTGCCCCAGCCTCTTCCCCTCAGGGCCTGCACCGTGAATAAAGATATTGTTTTATGAGTTGTCAGCATCACAGCATGAGGCAGCATCTGGTTCATACAGGAAGGAAGAGACTACAGTGGTGTTTGCTATTCATATCTTTTGATGTCTCGACAAAAACCAGTCACAATAGTGGCAGGACCAAAAGGATGACTGATAAACTGAGTGGGAAAGCCAGACCTAAGCATCCATGGAAATGAATGAAAACTTTCTTGAATGAGGGGGAGAAAGTCTAGTATAGAAAACTGAAAATTCCTATTAGAAAAAAAAACTTTTAAAAACTAAGAGATAGGAAAGGAGAAGAAAAGCTGCATACAAGGCAAGGCCCTCCAAATGAATGCATCCTGATAGAACCACTCAGAACAAAGCAGCCAGTGCAGCAAAGGCGCATGCGTGTCATGGCAGCACTCGGGACACTGAGGAATGAAGGTCCTAAGTCAAGGGCAGCATGAGCTAGGCTAGAAAGAAACAAATAACAGAAAAAGGGAGGAAGAGAGAGAGGAGGAGAGGGAGGGAGGAAGGAAGGGAGGAGAGAGAGAGAGAGAGAGAGAGACAGGCAGGCAGACAGGCAGGCAGGCAGGCAGGCAGGCAGACAGACAGACAGACAGAACCAGCCCTTAAAGGGCAATGACATTAATCCCACTAAATTCAAGAAGAAACAAGCAGGAGCTGGATGCAGGAGCCTATGAAGGCTAAAATCCCAGAGCAGTATGAACTTACAATAAAGACAACATAAGCAGGTAGTGGAAGCGAGGAATGTCTAGGAATATCTGGAATCCCAATCCTGTAGAGGCTCAGGCAAATGGATAGCAAGTGAGAAGCCAGCTGGGGCTACACAGAAACTCAAGGTCAGCCTGGGCAATATAGCAAGACCATGTCTCAAAAAAAAAAAAAAAAAAAAAAAAAAGCAGGCAAGCAAGCGTGAGGTGTTGTTTTATGTTTCAATGCATTCAGTCTGAGATATACCTAGTTATAATGCTTTTGGGGAGGCTTGTGGGCTGTGACATTGAACAAATAAATACTAACGTCTTTTCTGGTACTTGGCCTCTTCACATATAAAGTGAGGATGGCCCATCTCCCCACGATGGTAGGGGAGACTTGAGACCATGTGCAGTGAGTGCTCAGAGCGTGGTGCCTGGTGGGTAGTCACTCGTGTGACACCTTTGTTTGTAAAGTACACTTGAGACCATGGAAAGTTTCAAGCCCCTCCCAGGCCTCCAACTTCCGAGAGTCTGAGAAACAAATACAAACACTGGGGTCAAATATCAGTTGCTTAACTTGTCCCAGGCTTGAGATGACTAACGTGAATATATCTGCCAGGCACCTATCTAACATTCAGCCATGGCTACAACACCCAACATGTGGACTAAAAACAAACAAACAAACAAACAAACAAACACCCTTCCAAAGAGGTGTCTCACAGCCAGGCTTAGCTGATAGAGACCACAAAGTGAGGTCCCTTTCGAGTCACCAATCAGTCAAGCATGCAATTTCCCAATGTCCTCTGCTGCCCACACCTGGTCCACTGCCACCTGCTATGACTTCTTCCTTTACATCCTTAATCGACGTTCTTTCAACTGCACTTGCAGTATTCACGCCCCTACTCCCAGTCACCTCCCCTCCCCTCGCCCCCCAGCTAGGTCTCAGCATCAACATCTCCACTTCTGCCCTAGCTAAGCACTACAGGCTGGCAGGAGGACTGGTTGGCATCCTGCCTCTTTTTGTCCCGTGAAGAAACCCATTAAAACCAGGTCTCATTCCTTTTTTTCCTTGAGACAGGTTTTCTCTGTATCGCCTTTGATGGAACTCTACAGACGAGGCTGGCCTCCAACTCACAGTGATCCACCTGCCTCTGCTTCCCAAGTGCTGGGATTAAAAGCGTGTGCCACCACTGCAATGTCTCATTCTTTTTCAAGTTACCCCCAGCAGAATTCTTTCTTCTAGAAGACTATTTCTTTCCCCTCCTGCTAGGATGTACCTAGCCTTGGCCTGGGTAAAAGGGTGGAAGCCTCCTACATGTGGCTGCCAAAGCAAACTGGTTGGAAAACGGCTCCAAACAGGCCAGTCCTCACAGCAGACCCTCCTGTCACCTGGGAGCCAGACCTGAGAAGGTCCCCAACTGAAGAGTGACTCCCCTCCTCTCTAGTTCACCAGTCAGATGCTACAAGGAATAACCCTTGTTACACATTCTCTTTCCCTTCACACATTGGAAGTCATAGATAGATAAGGACAAAGCGGGGGTGGGGGGGGGGGGGTGGGGGGGTGTAGTTACCACTGAAACAAGAAAGCTGTTTATGGGCTGCAAATACAATTAAGAAATTCCTTAAAATATTGTATAGAGCAACAGGTCTCTTAATAAGCTGCAGACCAAAGTATTATCCTCCAAATTCCACTTTTTTTTTTTAATTAGCTGTGCTTGCAAGCACATCCAAGGATAGAGTGTCCTTAAGGCTAAGGACGAAGGGGCCCAAACATGAAGGGGGAATTGAGTAGATTCTGAAGATTATTTCCCAGGCATGACCATTTTCTTTTTAAGTAAGCACAATTATTCATCGTACATTGAAACCGCACTTGTGGCTTCTATGTGCTTAAACATTTGAAGCATGTCTCTTTTCAAGGCCAATTTCCTAGCCCACTGCTAGATCAGCAATCACACCCATGTTTTGTTTTCTTTCCAAGGCACATTTAAAACAAAAACCTGTCCCAGGCTTAGCCAATACAGAGGACAGTTTCCCTCACATCCGGCTCTATCAAGTCAGCATTTTTAACAAGCCGTTCACACAGGGAAGCTGGCCCCCCACCCCCCCACTACTTATTTTTAAACTCAGGGCAGAAAAGAGTAAGCATAGCAAAATTTGTATGCCTATTTTCCTTCCTTAAAAAAGAAATAAGATACCACAGGGACCTTCCTTGGGAGACACAATAGTGGCCCCATTCATAACTACAGACGGGTTCACTGTAATGTCTAAATTCCCTGTCTGTTACTTGCCAAGATTTCGCCTCCTGACCTTCTCTGACCTTCATAATGGCCCCAGTTGGATTTCCTACCTCAGCCTATGGTTCTCCCAAACTGAACCCTCAGACTCAAGTTTCTTTTTTTTTATAGTCATCCCCAACAAAGGACTGGCTTTCTTTAAAAATGTACTCATTTTCATGACTCAAAAATACATTTTTACATACATTAGTAAGAAGCACTCAGCGGTACTAATTCTTTAAACAAAAGGAGTAACTTTCCCAACAGTGGGATTTCTGGCATCGGCAAGAACCTTTCAAAGCCCATAGGAGCAGCACATGCCTGCCTAGTCCTATGTCAGCAAAACTCATACCACAAAGCAGCATAAAGCCAGCTTGCAGGATATCTGAAAAAGAAAATTTAAAAGTCCATTTAGTCTTAAGTTATAAGACAGAGTGAGCTCGCTAGGGGCTGGGAGTATGTGGCTCAGTGGGAAAGCGCATGAGTAACAAGGCAGAGTTCCTGGGCTCTATCTCCTAAACTGAAAACAATAGCCCTGCCCCCTACCCCCCCCCCCAAAAAAAAAGAAAACCAAGGCAATGACCTTAGTACCACAGTACTTAGTACTTAGTACATAGTACTTAGTAGCACATTGGCCAATTCCTGGTTGGGTATCTGCAGTAACAAAAGGCTACATCCCCTCCCGTCCCTGCTAAATGTATCTACTCTTAGGTCAACAGCAAAGAAAATGGAAACAGGACATCTAATGTAGCTTCTAGGATGGCCCCAGAGGTCTCCTCCTGGCATTCACAGCCCTGTGCAGTCTGCTCACTCTGAGCATGCTCTAGCTTTACAACTTGATTCTAATCAGTAAGAAAAACCAGAAAGGATAAGACATCACTTCTGAGACTAGGTTAGAGACCGTCCTGCCTTCCCTCTTGCTCTCTCACACGCTCACTCTAGTGGAAGATGCTTGCTGGCTGCGCCCCAGTGGCTGGCACCTGAGAAGAAAAGACTCTACTCACTGGCAGATAGGAACAGAGGTCCTTGGTCCAGAAGCCTGTGAGGGACTGAGTCCTGCCAACAGCACTAAAGGAGCTGGAAATGGATGTGCCCCATTGGGAGCCTTGAGACGCCTGCAGCCTCATAAGAAACCCAGACCCCAGGCACCCACTCAGGCTATGATGGGATGGAAAATACCTGCTAAGAATCAGCTCATCTGCTTTCTGAGAGTCGCTGAGGACCCTCTTCAAGGCAGCCTGCCTAAATGAACTTCAATCACTTTTATAATGATAACTAACATACCATAGAATTCATCCTATGAAAGTTCTGTAATTCAGCACTTTTTAAAGTTCTGCCTTAACACTACAATCAATTTTAAACCATTTTTTAATCATTCTCAACAGAAATCCCAGCTCCATCATCAGTTACTCACCACCCCTCTCACCTCCCACCAAGCCGTAACAGCAGCCCCTTCTATAGATTTGTCTATTCTAATATTCTTTATATTCATAAATATTATAACATGAATCCATGCATCCTATTTCATATGGACTTTTTATATTTTATATTGACTTTATTTCATTGTGCAGACATCTGCCAGAACACTGTAAAGTAGCAGCCCCAATTTACAATCCAACCAACAAGACACAAAGCTCCAAATTCTGCATGCCTTTGGTGACATTTGTTATACCTTGTCATTTGTGTCCCAGCTCGTAGCATGAAGTGATAGTTCATTGTTTTGATTTGTGGTTCCCTGGTAACCAATGTGGAATATCTTACCATGTTTTTACTGGTCATCTGCTTATCTGTTTTAGAGAAGTCTGTTCCTAAGGTTTGTCCATTTTTAAACTAGCAAGCTTTGTTTGTCTTGAGAAAGGATTATACTGTGCAGTCCCAGCTGGCCTAGAACTCTCTTACATAGACCAGGCTGGCCTTGAACTCATAGAGATCAGCTTACCTCTGACTCCCACGAACAAAGATGAAAGGTGTATGCCACCACATCCAGCTGACCTCTGTCCATTTTAAAATTAGGCTCTTAACTTTTTACACCGCAAGTCCTTAATCAGACAGACTGTCTTTGTACTTTTTTTTAAGTTTAATTTTATATGTATGTTTTGGCTACACATATGTCTGTGCACCATGAACATGCCTGGTACCCATCAGGGCCAGAAGAAGGAATTGGATCCCCCTGAACTGGAGTTACAGATGGTTGTTGCCCACTGTGTGGGTGCTGCAAACAGAACCCGAGCCCTGTGAAGGAGCAACTGTTGTGGACCATTAAGCATCTCTCTCTAGCCCCTGAGCTTTCTTTATGGAACTTCCTGACAGGAAACAACAACAAATAAACCAGCAAAAAACAAAAACAAAAAGGAGCTGGAACTTAGCTAGGGATCCACTGAGTCTATAGACTAATTTAATAACTCATGTGTACATGTAAGTATGTATGTGTGTATGTTTTCCTGTGACTGTGAGCATCCCGGTGCCATAACACAAGCGCAGGGGACAGAGGGCAACCTTGCCTGCTGGTCCTCACCTTCTTTGAGGCAGGGTTTTGTGCTGTTTACCACTGAGCATGCCAGGCTAGTTGGCCTGAGAGCTTCCATGATTCTTTTAGCTCTGTCTCCCCTCTCACTGTAGGGGTGGACTATGCCCAGCGTTGGATACTGGGATTTGAGCTCAAGTGCTCATACAAGTGTGGCAAGAGATGCTGAGCCATCTCCCCAGCTCTGAAAGCTTTCTATTCCTAGTCTACCATTTCAAAGACACTATTTCTAAAGAAGTTTTCCTCATAGAATCCGGGATTATCTTTATGACAAAGGGGAAAAAATATTTGCTAATGAATTCCAGGAACAGCGGACAGGATAACACGTTGTAAAGGCTCATTTTTGCCACTTTGACACACTGAAGAGAAAGCTATGCTTCTGCAACGGCCACGGTACCAGATGTCTGGCCTGTACCAGCATACACAGAATAATTTCCCCTTTTCAATGATTTTAGGAAAATAAAAAACAGAAAGAGGGCAAGACAGTTGGAAGGTGTCTTTCCCATGCAACTCACAGAGCAAAGTGGGAATTCTCTGAGGGGTTACACAACCTGCCCATAGTTCCACAGAGCGAGCTGGGAGCAGGAAATCTGCTCTACCAATTCTGGGTCACACCCCTCTCCCCCATGATGCTCTTTCCTACATATGAAAAAACCATAAAGTACACACCTGGGGTGTGGAACATATTTCAGCAAAGAAAAGTAAAGTCCTCTCACTAAGACATGGACTTTGTCCTGGGGTGTACATCCTATTTGGGCGTCTAGGAATCTTGTCTTTTATCTTATTTTTTTAAGCAAGAATTTGACTAAGGCTGTGCGTTCAATAAATTTTACACTGGCAAGGGTTCCTCTGACATAAATGTAGACTTTGCAGGCATCTTAAATAATTCTTAAAAGTTGATTAGTAGAACTGTTAAAAGGTGAAACACCACCACAACCTCCCACCACACACACAAAGCAATAGTAATGACAAATTAGACCACAGATTAGTATTTTATAACATACTGAGTAAACACCTCTTCCTTCTAGCTCGTAATTAACATCCATGAGCACCTCACTGAGTGTTGGTTTATTGGCTCTGTAGATTAAGAGGCCGCCTAGCTCATCTGTCTCACAAAGCAGCATATCAAATGCAAACTAGTAGCACTGCGCTCAGCCAAGGGCAGAGTCCTCCCGATCCCTCAGATAAAGGGGCATTTGCCCTTTGGCCTCTTTATCTTCACTTTCTCCTAGCAGAACCTAACCAGCATTTACTGAAGCCAAAGAGTCTAGAAGAGTGGATGTGATTTGACAGACAACATACCCAAGTGGCCACACACCCACTCGTTAAGGAGATTGCAGTCATAAACTGCCCCACAGTTTAGTGATCTGTGGACTTCAGTCACACAGGCCATTGTTTTACTGAACAATTTATCATCATGGGCAGGAGATGAGTAAAAGACCTGAGGACACTCTTGGGGAAAAGAAGTTGGGTTTAAGTTTAAATTGTTGCTGCCCTGTAGCCAAGCCAGTGAGATGCAGACTCTGGAATAATCAAATTCGTCCTGTAGTTTCCTGGGAGGCTCTGAGGAAGCGAAAAGGAAGACTTGCCTCCCGGGGCCCCTTGACATTGGCTGGCTTCTCTCAGTTCTCCATGACCATGGCTTGCCACCAACAAGACCATTGTTACTGTCTGCATATGCACAGGTGAGTGTGGTACCCATCCAGCTGTGATCAAAGGCTGATGAATGAAGCCAGTCCCAGCATGCTGAGCTGGCACAGCAGGTGTGACTAATCTAAATTACAGGGGACGGGTAAGAGTGTCTCCCTGGCCATCCACAACCCTGATAATACTTTGGAGCTGTTGGACCATTCTGGAACCTTCCAAGTCATCAAATCCCACAGTCTTACCCCAAGGCTTAGTTCCAAGAACGGGGACACAGACAGACTAAACCTGGATCTTACCTCTTGGCTTCCTCCAGGTGACACAAATATTCATAGGCGATGTTCTGCCGCCTCCTCTCATCCATCTCCTCTGCAGACAGCCTTTCATCATCCACAATCGCTGGAAATGCAGGAGAATCATTCGTTACTTAACAATGCTTTATGCATGTTAATAGCACAGCAAATTAAGACGTCTACTTGGTGGTCCTGTCAATAAATATTCCTTACTTAGGAGAGCATAACTGTTCTCCATTTCATTTGCAGGCGACAAGTGCTAGCTTAAGTCGTGTTTTATGTCTTCAGTTGTGGAAGATTTAATTTTATAGATAGCATACCAAAAATGGGTTTCATTATGACACATATGTCATTGTAACTGCGCATACGCATCAGCACCACCCGCATCCCTCCCCCTTCCCTCAGCTGGTCCACATTCTTCTCACTTCTGCCTTCATTTCACATGCCATGCACGTACATGTACACACACACACACACACACACACACACACACACAAAATGAAAATAAATTTAAGTTAAAACAAAACAAAAGAACAACAACAACAAAACACCAAGGAGCTGAAGAGATGGCTCTGGTTAACGGCACTTGCTGCACTTGTGGAGGACTCGGGTTTGGTTCCCAGACCTGCAGGTGGCTCACAACCGCCTGTAATCCCACTTCTAAGAGCTCTGACAGCCTCTTCTGGCCTCCTTGAGCACTCTCATTCATATACACGGTCTGCGCGCGCGCGCACGTGCGCGCGCACACACACACACACACACACACACACACACACACACACACACACACACAAAAGTAAATACATTTCTATAAGAAACCCCTTGGCATTTTATAATAATAATGATTTTATTTGCTTTTTTAAAGATTTGTTTTTATAATTTTTAATTCTGTGTGTGCCTGTATGTGTGTGTATGGGTGTGCTTGTGTGTTTCTCTCTGTGTGTGTGTGTGTGTGTGTGTGTGTGTGTGTGTGTGTGTGTGTCACGGGAGCACGGCCATGTCAAGGACCCCAATGCCTCAGATCTAAGAGTACAGCAAGGCCTTCCCCTGGTGGAATATAGATATTCGTGGTGTGTACAGAAAATATCAACTTCAGCTTCTCTCTCCTGGATGACCTCAGTGTGAGGCTGCTCCCTACAGAGAGCCCCCTAACCCATTTCCTTGTTCAGCAGTGTATAGTAAATGGATCTCTGTTTTGGGGGCTGCTGGTGCATCTCTATCAGAGCCCACGGTCCACCTGACCCCAGTTTTTCTCTCTCTGTGCAGCAGCGTCATTCCTCATCACCCTAATCCTGACTACGCCAATCCCACAGCTGTTCAGACCAGGGCAGTGTTGCTAGCCACCAGCAGAAATGGCAGGACTGAAGAATACCTTGGACTCTAAGATGGCCAGGCTAATTCCTGCCCAATGAAGAGTCAATCACAGAACTAACGTGAAAATACGAATTATTCTTCCTTCTGAGTCAAGGCCTCACGACGCAGCTCCGACTGGCCTTAAAGTCTTGCTCCACAAGTCTTGCTCCACAAGTCTTGCTCCTGTATGCTGGTTATAGTTAATTATAAACCACACCACACCAACATTTGATTTTTACTACAGTGTGTACAATGCTAAGTGCTTAAGATATAAAATTAATACTGAGCCCTCAGGGGACTCAAAGGAAGGGAGATTAAATTTGAAATAGTGTAAGTTTGGCAGTATGTGCCATAAACACAGAAACATGTAGTAGATATTTATTTACTGAGCACCATCTTTGCTTCACGGTCTTAGGGGATGCGTTGCCTGCATTTTGTTTCACGTATACTCTGTGATTCTATGAGTCAGGTGGTTTGCTCACTTAACAGAACAGAGGCTGAAATGTCCTTTGAACAAGCCAAGAGAAATTCAAGGGCAAAAACAGTGGGGCAGAATGGAATAAAGTACACAAGAACTTGGGAAAGGTGTGGGTAGATAAGAAAGGGATGCAGAAGAGGAGAGAAGAATGAGAGGAGATGGGTGACTGAGGCCAGATTATCACAGAAGTAGTACCCAGAGGGCCAGGACTCTGCACGTCCTTGCCCATCTCTTTCCCTACTCTCCTTCCCCATTTTCCACTGAGGACCTCATCCCCAACCAATGATACCAGGGAAGGACAGCAAAAGGCTCACGTTTGTCAAAGCATCTTTTTCCTCCATGAGCTCAACCTCCTCTGTTTGATTGGTTGCCTAATATGGTGCTGGAGATCAAAACCGAGGCTTTGTGCAAGAGGTCCACCTCTGGTCTATACGCCCAGTTCCTGATCTGAACTTTAGAAGCGTCCTCTCATTCCAGGGAGGCACAAATGCTGCCCAGCAGCCTCCTAGATTCTATACTGTCCCTGCATGTGTCCAGGCCCTAGGCCACACTGCTCCACTGCTGTCACCCGAATCACCCTAGGCCACATTGCTCCACCACTAGTCCACTACTGTCACCAGAATCACCTTCCCAAAATGGGGTCCTGATGATGTCATTTACCTCTTTCAGAACTTTCTACAGTGCCCTATTTCCTGTGGAACAATTTTTTAGAACAGTTTTCCTCTCCTCGGTACATGGGGCCTACATGGCTTAACTCCAGGTAAGTACTGCATTCCAGGACCTCGCTACTCCTTTCCCGGGCTTCTGTTACTCCCCTTCTCACTTCCTGGGAAGCCATTCTCCCGTCTCTGTGTGTGACAAGCCCCCTGTGCATTCCAGGGTCTGGGCCCATTACTCTCTTCCACACTTACATTCACATCATTATCACAGCACTCACCAGGGAGGCCCCTCATGTCATGTCTCCCTCTCCAAATCGGGGGGTTCTGGGATCTGAGTCACTTTCTCATCTCCCTCACATCTGTCATGGCTCCCGACACAGACAGTGCTCTAATCACCTGTTCCCCCCTGACCACAAACATACTATACCTGATATGTTATGTTAGTCAACTGTCCGTTACTGTAACGACATGTCTGAAGGTAATCAACTTATAAGAAGGAAAGGCAATTTTGACTAGTGGCTTTCAGGTGTCTCAGTCCATGGCCACTTAGCCCCATTACTTATGGTGTCTGGTGGCATGATGCATCATGGGAGAGCCCATAGCAGGTGAAGGCTGTTTAGTTCATGGGAGATGAAAAGCAAAGAGACAAAGAGGAAGGAGATGGGGCTCCAACACTGTGTTCAGGAACTCGCTCAAGATGACTCACCTTCTTCCCATTAAAACTCGCCTCTTGGGTTTCATCACCTCCAGATAATACCACGAGACAGTGGACAACCTTCTATTACTTGTGGTTTTAGGGGACATCCAGATCCAAACCATAGGGCATACCCACACGCCATCGTCTAACCTTCAGCTCCCTTATTCCTAACAGCTAACCCTAGGATAACCCATCACTTCCAAGCTCTCATTTAAAAAAAAAATAAAGATTTAATTATGTATACAATGTTCTGCCTACATGTGTGCCTGCATGACAGAAAAGGGCACCAGATCTCTTTATAGATGGTTGTGAGCCACCATGTGGTTGCTGGGAATTGAACTCGGGGCCTCTGGAAGAGCAGCCAGTGCTCTTAACCTCTGAGCCATCTCTTCAGCCCCATCTCTTTAGGGAAGAGTGCTGACTATTGCTGAAAGGATATTTTCACTTTATGGTACCTTCAGACACTCTCAAGCCTGAAAAAAGCAAATAAAAATTCCTAGGGGGCATCCATCTCAAACAATCTCTAAGGTGTGGGTGAGCACTAGGGTCCAACTCAAAAGGAAAAACTCTCCAGCCTCACCCATCCATCTAGAAGCAGCGGAAACATCCTGCGACCTTCCAGCCTCAGACACTGCAGTTATATGTAGCTGTGAGCCACCACGGGAGTGTTGGGAGCCGAGCCTGGGTCCTCTGGAAGAGTGGTCAGTGCTCTCAACTGCTGAGCTGTCTCTGCATCTTCAAACTGCCTATACCTTAATAATAAACTCACAGTAGACATATTTTATGCCATGGTTTCCAGCATATTTTGCATAATAAAGCTGCATGTTCTCTGAAAAAAACATTTGGTACCTAATCTCTTATCAGGAAAGGCTAACAAAAAGTCCTGAATGCTATCTATAGGGACTCATTTTACTTTTGCCTATTTGCAGTGAGGAAAAGGAAGTTACGGTGCAAAACACAGGACCATCCTATAGATTTCACACCACTGCTGTTTAATTAGAAGTGCTTGAGTCAAATGATAGATTATGCTCTCCCTCAGGGCACCCCCATATGGGAGTCTCTTCCTTCCAACCTTCCACATACCTGGCCCACTGCCCCTCTCACTACACACTTCAACCCTACTTGTCTTCCTTCAGTGTGGAGAGGCTGTGGTGGCGACCACCCAAGGGCAAGCCAAGGTTATGAGGTTGAGAAAGTCTTCACAGCACAAGCAGATGAATGCTTCTGGACGCCAGAGGGTGCTGCAAAGACCTTTGCCTTGCTCACAGTTCACTTAAAGACTTCTGATAAGAGCTCTGGGCATGAGTAACAGCCCTGCCATTTAAAGAGCCATCATGAAGCTGATAATTCACAGTGGACATGACTTTACAACCTACAGAGCACTTGCTCACATGTTAGCGTATGGTTCTCACAATCAGCTAAAAGATAGGCCCTATCATTTATAAATTAGAAGCCAAGGTCATTGAGAGGGAAGGGACTGACATTCTGTCAGTGACATAGTCAGGGCTGGAATTGACATACTTTGGGACTACAGCCCACTGTTGAACTCATCATCAAACCAACAGTGTCACCAAGAAACCCAAGAGATCATTCATTCAAGTGGCTCTGGGGTTCCTTTCCCTCTGAAAGCAACTTGATTGTCCATGGCTTCCTCTGAGGGGTGCATCTTTATTCACTGCCCTGGACTCCCTACAAAACATGGCTTTGTACAGGAGAGCTTCCTCAAGTACTAACAAGTGGCAAATGCCACTAATGTCCACTGGCTGGCTAGCTCAGTTGGTTAGAGAGTGGTGCTGCTAATGAGAACAAAATTGCAAAACCAGCTGATCCTGGCTAAGAGACAGAAACAGTTACATGCTATGGCAATCACCTGAGTGAGCTTATGCAGACACATAAGCAGCAGAGCAAAAAAAAAGAGCTGGGCGACAAGATGTGGAAATAGAAGTGTAAGGAAGGGAAGGGAATCTGAACCCAGTGCCAAGAACACCCACACAATCCAACGTAAAACTAGCCCAAGACCTACCCTTTGCTAAGGTGTGGCCACTGTTGAACTGCCCCTACCCACTACCTGCCCCCGTCATACAGATACCAAGGCCACCATATCCTCGTGTCCAATCCATTCATCTGTTCGCAAATATTTGAGTGGCTGCTTGGTGCCAGCGGGTACGGACACAAAGTATGACTCACAGGGTCGCCTCTGGAATTTTTATTACTGTTACGCAATTGAGATTTGGCCTCATGACAGGGTGCTTGGGTTTGGGAAATATACTCAAGGGAGGATTGGCAAGAGTGACCACAACCATGGCTGGCTTCATAAAAATGGTATTGCATAGGGTGTGTTCCTTTAAGGAAAAGCAGATTAGAAGTGTGATAGGAATAATCAATTCCGAGAAATACACCCACCATTTAGTATTTTAAGTACACATTGTTATTCTGTGTGACTCAAGTTCTCTACAAAAAAAAATCCTAAATATCCTCAGGTATGTAATTCAGTTGGGTGTGGAACCATATTCTATGGCTTGGGAACTGTATTGCCTTAAAGAGAATACCTAAGTGATTATGACCCCAGTGTCAGAGCTTAAGGACTGTTCACAGGGGCAGCATGCACGGATACCCAAGGAAGACACTAGGAGAGGGCGCGCATCCATAAGAGGATGGGGGGGGGGGGGAGATAACAGAACCAAAAGACTAAGATTGTAAAACCGAGGACACATTAAGGTAAGGTGACCTACGGAAACTTCTGGTTTCATGCCAGCTGCCCAAAGCCTTCCGTGGCTCCTTAAACTCTAAAGGACCTCATGACCAAACTCCCCTAAACTGGATTTCCTTTTGAAAAAATGGACAAGCCCGAGTTTGAAGTTGTAAGCAACCCCATCTCAGACACTCTGACTTATTAGAGTGTAGGGCAATCTCGCGGGTACCCACCCCAGGTGTTTGGAACCCGGGAGGCTGATAAGTCACAGAGGTGTTGGGCTTACAGCTGCCAGCCCTATCTCTCTATCAAGGGCCAAGGAAACAACAAGCTCAGTGAGAGCTGCTTGGACTTGAAGGCACAGGCTTAATTAAGGTTCTCCCACTTCCCCTGCCACCCAGAGAAAGTGCAGTCATCTTTGCCATCTGCTGAGGGAATGTGAACATTATTTGAAACCTGCCTTTCCACACCATTCCTGGACTTTCTCCCCCATCACAAATTTCTAAGATCTTACCAAAGCTGAAAGTCAACATACAACCTAGGGCCATTCAGGTTAGGCAAAGCTGTAAAACATTCTAGACCCATATTTTAATACGAAGAACTGCCAAGTCTTCAAATTTAGCATGGCGAGAATTTCTGAGATGGGGTAAGACCAGGCAACGAGGGTAAGCTACCATTACAAAGGGTTGCCAACAAGTGTCACAATCCCTTCTCATTGTGGTGTCACTGGGATCCAGAGGTACTAAGAAACATCTATGTCACGTCTCAACAGGAAAATAGAATAGGAAATTGTTCAGGCCTCAGGGAAATGATTGAGCCTTTTCTGTAAATATGCTTACACTGTACAAGAGCCACAGAGGAGCCAGGTGTAATGGTAGCGCATGCCTGTAGTCCCAGCAGCTTGGAGCTGAGACAGGAAGATCATGAGCCACACAAGGAGCCCAAGGTTGGCCTGGGGTACCCAGGAAGACCTTGTCATTAAATCACACACACACAGACACACACACACAGACACACACAGACACACACACACACACACACACACACACACACACACACACACGGGGGGGGGGGGGGGCAGAAACAGAGAAACACACCGAGAGAGGAAGGGAGGGTTCTTGAGATTCCACTCATGTAAAAAACGGTCCAACATTTAAAGTAAACATTACACTTGATCACTCGGGTCCGAAAGACACCTCTTCAGAGCAGAAATTCATTGCTGCCCTCACAGACAAAAGGAAAATTCACTCTGTCCACTGTAAATTTAAACAGGACTATCTAACTTTTCCAGAATTTAGAAACCCAAGGCAGATTGTGGTGGTATTGGGTGCATGGAACAAGAAAGGCAGTCCTGGGATTTTGCTCCGTTTGGGAGAAGAGGTAAAGTCAATGGTTCCTAGATTTGGGATTACTTATTTTTATTCACATAATGGTAATTTTCTAGAAATACTTTAGGAACCAAATCATCTCTCGCTGCCAGGAAGGCGCAGAGAGTACTGCATCTAGCCAGCCCCCTTTCCACACCTCATCACCCACACTCCTCACACATCTCACTCAGTGGGGAAGAGGAAAGTCTTAAGTTTCCAGGAGCAAGGTGAAAGCTGAAATTCCAACGACAGAGGGTAATTTTCAAATCTCTTACTGGAGAGATGACTCAGAGGTCATCTCTCTGACCTCTGACCACTGACTGCTCTTCCTAAGGTCCTGAGTTCAATTCCCAGCGACCACATGATGGCTCCAATCCATCTAAAATGTGATCTGGTGCCCTCTTCTGGCCTACAGATGTGCATGCATGCAGAGCACTGTATACATAATAATAAAGAAATCTTTTTTAAAAAAATCTGTTGCTACTGTTTCAAAACAATGGGAAGGAACTTGGCTCAACTCTGCTCAGTATGAGCCCCGTGCTTGCAAAGGTTCACTGCAAAAGGTCTCAAATTACATAGGTCTACTCCTAAAATGATGCTTACAGGTCTCTACAGATAATGAATAAAGGTCAGAAGGTCGACTCAACTTCATGCTCCATAAGAATAAGGCTATGTTAGAACCACTAACTTACTAAGTTAAATATCAATGGTCTCTATCTTCCCAGGAGCATTTTAGTTTGGGACCACCTTGGGCTGCACAGCTGGTTTCACACTAGCACAGGGTAGGTGACAAGATCCTGGATTTAGTCTTTTCTTATGCACACATAAAAAAAAAAAAAAGCATAGAAATGATTAACACGTAGTGAGTCAATGCTTCAGGCATGTTACCCCTTTGTCTCTACATTCCTCTTTACGTAGGAATCCCATTCTCTGGTGTCATGATTGGAAATAAACTGAAGAGAGGTCAGTGGGCTCTGAGCACTCAAGAGCATAAAGAAGTCAAGGAGAGAGCTCAACCAGGGCAGCCCTGACCCCAAAGTTCCCTGCTGTCCATTCTCCTGTAGAAGCTGCAGCCTCCCAGCAAGGAGCACTGGCACCTGTCAGATAGTTTCTGATGCCTTCCTAAACAGCGGACAGATGTATGTGACTCATTGTCCCCACTAGGAAACCATGGACAATGTAAAATTAGTGCTATACTATGGGAACTAAAAAATTAGTGCTATACTGTCTTTGAAAAGTAAGATTAAAGGGGAATTTCTCAGAGATACAAAAACCTCAAGCATAGTTCAACAAAGGAAAACAGTCAGGATAATATTTAGGATTCAGGTCAGACAACAGGAATGCAAGAACTGTGACAAGACAAGGCATGCCACATCAACAAAGCGAGGTCATTCGTATGACCCATACATCTGCAGAAGAGTCAACATGTAACTTTTAAATTTTTGAGGCACCTTTCTCCATGTCATGCCCATCTCTCTCCAAAGGAATAAATCTGCTTAACTCAGCAATGATCAGCTGATCAAAATGGGGTGTGGCTCAGCAGAACTGGGTAGTGACTTGGGGACTGAATGTATCTTTCAGAGTGTCACACCCAGTTAGGGATTAGTGTTGGACACTCAGTTCCTCATCTGTAAAACAAGAATAATGCTACCTACTTTAACTCATGAGGCCATTTTATAAGGATCACATATATATATACATACATACACACATACATATATACACACATGCATACATATACACACACATACAGACTCTGCACACACATGCATACACACACACACATAAACATATATACATACATATTCACACACATACACATACCACTCACATACATACTCTACACACATACACACATACCCCACACACATATACATTTATTTATTTTTATATATATATATATATATATATATATATATATATATATATATATGAGACAGAGTCTTAGTATGTCAACTAGGATGGCCTTGAACTCACCATAATCCACCTGCCTCTGCTTCCCAAGTGCTAGGATTAAAGGTTTGTGCCACCATACCTACAGTCTAAGAACCAGAGGATGGAGAAAAACGCTGTGACCTGCCGACTTCTAAACAAGACAGGGCTGTTGTACTTATGATGCCACAGCAGCAATTGTTGCTCATATGAGGTCTGCATAAGGGTGGACCACCAACGTGCCAGCGTAGATAGGGGAGGGGCTCCACCTCTCCCTAAAGAGCATACAGGCAGTTAACCCTTGCTGGGAAAGGGAAGCTATAGTCCTCAGTGGGGTGGCCACTGTTACTTGATTTGGTTCAAGTAAATAACTTTTTATCCAAGCTCACACAAGTAAAAGAAGTAGGAGCAGGACCTTGTGAAACAGAGGTTCTTAGGATGAAGTGGATAACAAGGGGACATAAAGTACATATATGAGAAATTATAGACCAATAAATAAACATTAAATTTAAATTATGTGTATTTCAAATTAATAGTGACACGATTGTATAAACAGTCAGTAAACAAACAATTTATAAATGGGAAATGATTTGCAGTTAGCAACAGATTATTATAGCAGCTAACTTTTCAAGAGTAACTATGATTACGTTCAGTACTCTTTACTTGACGGCTTTAACGTCTGCCTCCCAGATAATTTGCAAACAATGCACTTGTGGTGGTTTGAATGAGAATGGCCCCTACAGGTTTGAATATTTGGTCCCCAGTTAGTGGAACTGTTTGAGAAGGATTAGGAGGTGTGGCCTTGCTGGAGGAGGCGTGTCTCTGGCACTGGGGCTTGGAGGCTCCCATTGAACTATCTCTGCTTTCTTCTGTGGATCTGCATGTGCTCTCACAGCTACTGCCCCAGCACCATGCCTTCCTGCAGCCAGGGCACCTGCCACACGATGGTCATGGATCCCAGCCCTCTGCAACCAGGAGCCCCAAATTAACATTTTTCTTTGTTTTTCTGGGGGTGGGGCTTTGTTTTGTTTGTTTCTCAAGACAGGGTTTCTCTGGCTGTCCTGGACTCGCTTTGTAGACCAGGCTGGCCTTGAACTCACAGAGATCTGCCTGCCTCTGCCTCCTAGAGTGCTGGGATTATAGGTGTGCACCGCCACACCAGGCTTAAACATTTTCTTTGTAAGTTGCTGTGGTCATGGTGTTTGTTATGGCAAAGTAACAAAGCAACAAAGACAGCATTTAGAGGTTAAACACGCACACAGTCGTGCTTAGTTACACACATCTGTACACATACTGAATATATAGTCTATATATTTTAATTACAAGTACATAATATTACATGGACTGTAATTAAGCTAAAAGCTAATAAGGAAATGCCAAAATATAAGTAGAATGTTTCCAAGAAGGCACTCTAAGATTGTGATATATATATATATAACTTTTATACATTGTTCAAAAACTCTTTACTAATGGCATATAGTCCTTTAAGGTGTCAACAATAGAAAGAAAAAAAATCAATTGTTAAAATGTTCAGCTGTGAAAAAATAAGATGAGAATAAAGCCCTCATGACAGGTGTGGTCCGAAAGACGGCTTACTCACACCTAACTGATCCATCCGACCATCCAGAAAAAAGGCTGCCGTCACTTAGAACGTACAGTGAATAATCTGCCTGCTTACTGTGTAAAGAAAGGCAACGACGGAAGTTCTGGGCAGCATGGAGGACATGAGCAGAAGATGACTAACACTGGGTTGTTCTTTCAGTGTTCTATTAGAAGACCCAACTGCCAGAGAGAGATGGGCTAGTGTGGTAAGCCTACGCGAGAAAGCAGGTGGGGGAGGGGCAAGCGAGTGGCATCAATGGAGGCGGGCCCAATCTGGAGACTCCAGAAAAGGCTTAGGCAAGCCCGCGCAACAGGGAACCCTAGGAGTTTAAATTCCAGAGGAAAGGAAAACATTGTGAGCTATGAGTGGGCAAGAGGAGGGTCACAGAATGAAGAAGGGTGCTAAGGCAGGTATGGGGGCGGGGTAGGGAGGGGCAGGGCGGGGGGGGGGGGGAAGAGGAGAAAGCCAACAAACAACAGCCAATTCATTTTGTGACTTCCGATGGTGGAGGAGGGAACAGCACAAGGCTGGGCACCAGGAAGTCACCCAGTGTGCCAATCTGCATAGAGACAAGCTTGCATAATGAAGGAATACTGATGCATCGCACTGCTCTAAGGATACACTAAGAAGCCAACTGAGCACAGAAACTTCATTTGGACAGGGAACTTGAGTCTAACAGGCAGTTTGGAGACTGCGGGACACAGAAGGGCTCTATTAACGCACACATATGCTACTTGTTAGTGACTGAATTAGCACCTAATCTAGGACAGCCGACTCCTAAAAGATTGCCAAAAAATCCAGCCCTCAAATGGACCATACTGTGCAAATAGGAATGTGTTGACAAACAGTCGTGGGGCAAACATACATTTCAACATGACTATATCCTGGACCAATGCAGCGTGGGAGAGTTCTCAAGGAAGCCATGAAAAGCAGCGCCAGTCAGCACACACTGTAGGGTTTTCAGGAGATGGGCTTATGAGAAATCATAACACAAGGCAGACAGGGCCAGGCTCAAACAGCAGGCCTTGGGCCTAATATGGCAAGTTCTTTATTTCCATGGGGTCATGCGTTTATAAAGTGCTACACTACCCTTGCGCTCACATGATAAGACTAGGCTTCTGACAGATAGGTAAGGACAAAGATGGCTTAGGTATTTTGCTTAAGGCTAGCTGACTGCAAAGCTGGCTTGTGTTCAAAACCTCTTCAGGGGTTTTTGTTTACTTTTCAATATCCTTTGTATTTCTGGTGCTACGGGGAATTGTAGCTTTCAGTCATAATCACAGGGGGCCGGAGGAGGAAATGGACCGGCTGGTGAGGGGAGTTAAATCGGTAAGAATGTGTGAGGCCCATGTGCAGTTTGCAGGCTCGAGGGAACGTATACAAGCCTTGACTGTGTAAACAGCTCGGGAAATGTACAGATGACACAGAAGGCGCTCGCTCATGGGAAGGACACTGCCACACTAGGGCAACAACCCTGCAACCATTTTGAGTTTGGTTTATTCTAACAGGCACTACACGGCTGTACTCAGAAAGTAGCTAGTGCCAGGTTCTGGAAAAATGAAGATTCTTGTTAACAGAAGGCAGAAACAAAGGTTTTCAGATAGCCTGAGTCTTCCTCAAACCTCAGAGAACTGGACACAGCACACAGAATACTAGCACCTTGAATACAAGACGTGCTGGTCTGCCACAGCTGCATCCTTGGCTGGGGACTGAACCTCAGTACTGTATGTAAATTCCCCGTCACCATGTGTCTACTGCAGCCCAGAGAAGACAGCGAAACTTCAAGCTTTCTCTGTGTACCAGCCACGGGTCTCTCTGAGGATTTGAATACAATCTCAGAATTATGTCATGGTCTCGGCCTCAGACGTTCAAGTCCTGCCAGCATTTGCAAAGCAGACGAGTACCCACAATTATGGAGCCAAGCAGGGGTGGACATTTCTTCCCACTGATGGTCTCCTAGGTATAAAGAGTTGGATGAGGACTACAGAGACGCAGAGTGTTCAAATTCATTCCAAACGCCTCATACTTAAGGCCAGTAGGTGCGGTACAATGTGTTTCTTTTGGTGTGCGACGATGGATGTCCCTACCTCGAGGCTAAGTAGTCAGAAAGCACTTCAGTGGGGAGAGGAAAGGAATGGGGTGGGAAGAGGCTGGGAGTGACTGGCTTCTAATCCAGCAGGGGAGGGCACATTTCACAGCGGAGGAAAGTTAGGCAGCCCCTTTGGGGAAAGTACAAAAGAATTACAGCACAAAGAAAAGGAGTTCCAATGGGGAACAAGAAACTGCTCGGCTGCAGGATTAATCTGAGCGGGTTTTCTTGATGAGTGCAGAGCGAAGCCAGGCTTGAAGGAGGAAAGAGAAAGGAATTTAGTGGAAAATATGCGTGGAAGCCATGTATGGTGGCTCTGGTCTATAATCCCAGCACTCAGGAGACAATGGCAGAAGTTCAAGGTCAGCCTGGGCTATGTATAGCCAGTGCTATCTAGCAAGGCATGTCCAGAAAAAGAGAGGGGGGGGGGGAGGGAGGGAGGAGAGAATATGGAGAAATGGAAACAGGAATGACAAAACCGTGTTCTTAAAGTTTAGTTGGGTGTGAGGGTGCATACCTGTAGTGGCAGCAGTTGGGATTTAAGAGGCAGGAAGATCACACATTTAGGGCTAGCCTGGGATACTTAGTTGAATCTTGTCTTAAAAGAAAGAGGGAGAAGAGGAGAGAAAGAAAAGAAAAGGAATCAAGAAATGGTAAATAAGCTTCAGAATGCACTTTTGTTCCTTCATTTCCGGTCTTCTGCACTGTTTCTCAGTTTCAAAGCCGGTTTAGTAAAAACTCCTAAGGTAGTCCCTACCTTTCCAGCCCGCGCCAAAGTCTCTCGGCTTCCCAGGGCAGGAGCAGGGAGCTACCCAGGATACTTTACAGCTGTTTCCAATATGTGTGAGGCCTACAGCTGTGAGATGTCAAGGTGACAGTAAGAAGACCAAACGACATCTCAAAATCAAGGGCCCAGCAGAGTTTCCTCCATTGTTACAAGTTCTTTCAACCCAGTCAACTCTCCCCACTTAATCATGCACATCTCTGTAACAGAGCCATGGGTGGTTCTTGTGCAAAGGCAAGGCTCTGAGTCCATCTCCAGCATGCGCAACAAAGCCAGGGGTGGCAACGTGCACCTGTAATCTCAGTCCTGCAGGCAGAAACGATTCCAGAAGCTGGCTGTGTGGCCAGTCTACTTGAAACTGAAGCTCCAGGTTCAGGGAGAGAGATCCTGCCTCAAAAAAGTAGGATGGAGAGCAACAGAAGAGAAACCTGGCTTCCACATGTGCATGCACTAGTGCAGGCACACAGTGAGAGAGACAGAGACAGAGAGAGAGAGAGACGCAGAGACAGAGGGGGGAGGGGGAGAGGGAGAAGAAGAGGGGGAGGGGAAGGGGAGGGAGAGAGGGAGAGAGAGAGGGACACACATGCAATACATATACCCTCCTGGCCTACCAACAGGACTCTTCAGAACCTGAAGACGTAACCCCCTTGCACACCTGAGCCCTTGGTACTCTGAGTTCACAGAGTAAGGAAGCACACCACGAAGAAATATGAGCCAAGAAAGAACCAGAGCTCTCTCGGGTCACAGCTTTTCCCATTTTGTGTCCCCTTTAAGCCCTGTTCTGCATTTGAGTTTTACAAAGCACTTGCAGTATAAGTTCCTTTCAGGTTATAGACAAAACTGAACAAACCCCCTTCATCATCACTAGCACCTAAACCAAAAGTCCTTTTTGTTTTACCTACATTTTTATCATAAACTCATTACCTACAACTTGCCTTTCTCCTTCAAAGCAAGGAGCACTGGGCATGGAGTGGGGGTGGGGAGCCCACAGCCCTGGGAAAGGCTAAGTGAACCACAGAAGAAAGCTTCTGGTACAAGCTGTGCTGGTAAACATCGATTAACTAGCATGTGATTAACCAGACTTGGCCTGTCCAAATGTTTATCGATGAACTAGCATGTGATTAACCAGACTTTGCTTGCCCAAATGTTTAACTCCTCCTCTCTCTCTTTAAAAAGATTAAGACAACAAATCAGTAGACACTGTTTCTATACTCCCCACAAAAAAAAAAAAAAAAAAAAAAAAAAAAACCACCCACATACAAAAAGAAAACCAGAAAATAAAAAACTGGAATGGCATATGTATGAGTGTGTATGGTGTGTGTGTGTTAGGAAATAAGATGGTATAACCTCTGGTGACAGCCTGTACACTCTTCATAAAAAGTCAAATAAAATTGACCACAATCCCATAATCCTATTTCTGGGTACAGACTGCCTCCCTACCCACCCACCGGCAAATTAAAAGCACATGCAGCAACAGGTATTTGAACCCTTGTGTTCGCAACAGTGATATTCAGGATAGCCCAAAGAAGAAGCAATGTTATGTCCATAAACAAGCAGATGAACACAGTGTGGTCCACACAGGTAAGTGGGATAAATCGTGAGCCGCTCTACTCCATCAGTGAGCCTTACGGATACAAGCAATAGCGCAGTCACAGAAGCCGAATGCTGTATGGGCAGCTTACATGAGGAACTTAGGGTAAAGTCGTAGAGACTGTAAGTAGAATAGATGCCTCAAAGGGGTGGGGGAAGGGATGCAAAGGGATCGGTGTGGTTCATACCAAGTCAACCTAATGACACAAACCTGGCTAGGCTAGCACCATAACTTTAAAACGCCTAAATGGCATTTCCTATATGCCAAACACCACCTTCTCCAGCAACGCCAACGCATTTCTTCTCAGCCCTAAGGGAGGGTGTTAATATTGTCATCTTCCTCTTCCCTGTCACCTCACTTGGAGCCACACAGCTGACACTCACCATGTCTTAAAATACTGGGCATGCCAGCATGCCTGAGACCTCCAGCTACATCACAGAGAATTGGAACAAGAGAGCCCATCACCTCCACACTGGACCACTCAGCTGTCAGTACAATGGATTCGGTCACTTTAACTAATTTCACAAGACCAGAGAAGATCTCTGGTCTAATTCGCTTTTTAAGACAAAATGTCTGCAACATTACATCAGAGAAATATGCTTGCTTTCTTATACTTCATATATTAACATTGTCATATATTATATATATATATATGTGTGTGTGTGTGTGTGTGTGTGTGTGTGTGTGTGTGTGTGTGTGTATGTATGTATTTACAGAGGGAC
Organism: Acomys russatus; assembly: GCF_903995435.1. Lineage (NCBI taxonomy): Eukaryota > Metazoa > Chordata > Mammalia > Rodentia > Muridae > Acomys > Acomys russatus. The sequence goes on from NC_067166.1 coordinate 17,002,965, forward strand.
TGGCCTATGAAAGAGCCCAAGAGGCCACAGAATGAAGGCTCTACATCTGACAAGAACCTCACTGAGTGGGCGGGCTGTACTAGGTGGGCCTTACTACATCATCTTTCAAAGAGACATAAAGTACTCCATCTTCTCCTCCCACGTTCTGATAACTTAAGATGGGCTTCTCATGCGCAGAAATACTTTTTAAGTGTAAAATGCGGTTGGCACCACTCCAACCACCAGGAAGCTAGGGACTGGGAAGACAGTCTGATTGATAAAGAGCTTGCCCTAGCACCCAGGCTAAAAGCTGGCTACTCTACTGTACACTTGTAATCTCACTGTTCATTGTAGAGACAGGTAGATCCCTAGGGTTTGGTAACTAGACCATCTAGCCAATCAGTGAGCTCCAAGTTTAGTGCCTTAAAAAAAAATTAGACACACACACATATGTAAATAAGTTGGTTAACACAGAGTCCAATCATGATTATTGGCAGACCTCAAGCATTGCTCCTGGAAGCCTACTCAGCTATCTAAAAGGTATTATTTTTAAATTACATATCTATATTATTAGTAGGCCCGGCTAGGAATCAATCAAGACACAGACACTTGTTCTATTTTAAAATAGCCTTAGTGAGCAGGCCACCAAGAAGAGACATGATACCCTATGAGCATATAAAGAGGGAGGAAGTCCCCCTCAGGCACAGTCATAGGGAAGGGGAGTAAGGGAAAAATGGGAGGGAGGGAAGAATGTGAGGATACAAGGGATGGGATAACCATTGAGATGTAACAAGAATAAATTAATTAAAAAAAAAAAAAAAAAAGAGAGAGAGAGAGAAAATAGCCTTAGTTAACCTGGGGCAGGGCAGATATCAATCCTTTAAATTACCTCCCATAGTGGGGAGGCATGGAATCCCTGCCTCAATCCCATGCCATTTGTTTCTAAGAACTTCTACCAAGTTACCTCCCACCCATAATCCCAAATACTTGTTAATGTTCTTCATCTGGCCCGGATTCTTCATCCATGCCATGGGCCATGTGCTTCTCCTTCATCTAATCCATGGCGGCCTTCCTCTCTTCTCAGGTCTCTCTCTTTTCTCCTCTTGGCAGCCTTTTTTCTTCCCAGAATTCCTCTCTCTCCTAGCCCCACCTATCTCTTGCCCTGCCCAGGTGAGATGGCTTTTTATTAAGCAAAAGGTGGGTCACACAGACAACAAACAGTACTCAGCATCAAAATACATCAGACCATCCCCCCAACAAAAAGGCAGTGAGGACACAGTCACAGTGCACACAGTATTTCACTTCTGCTCAAACTAAATACCTTTCTCTTACTGTCACCATTCTGTGACTCTCTGCCCCCACATCACAACAGGAACAAGAATACATCTGGCCAGATACAATAACCTCATTAGCAATGTAAACTCCTCTAGATGTGGGGGGGGGGGCCAGGGGGGTGCAAGCTTTCTGCCTTTTACAGTATGTTTCAGTTTACCATATTACTTAAGAATAAGAACATTTTATTGTGTAGCCTTAGTACAATTTTCCAAATTGAGAAATTTAATATTGAGACAATAGTATGAAGTATACTCAAGAGCTAACCCTTTCTGAGGAAAGTCCCTACACAGCCTTTCCCATCTTCTTTTCTTCTTTTGTTTGCTTGTTTTTCAAGTACTAGGCACTGAACTCAGGAACTCAAGCATGCTAAGCCAGCAGTCCACCACTGAGGACTATCTGTGGCACCCTGTGTAGCTTTCTTTCTGCCCTTTGCCTTTGCCTGTCACGTGTCTGGAGCTTTATTGATCAGAAGGCTTCCAGTTTTTGCCTTGTTTTCATCTTATGTTTTGGAAGATCTCCAGCCACTGGTTTTCACCTTGAACACCTGTAGATCTCAATCTATCAATCTCTTTGTAAGCAAATAAGCATCTTTTGTGCATAAGCACACGTGCAACATGCAGGCTCTGTTTGGCTCACGGATAACATGTGATTTAGGACTGTCACTTTGGGGTGTGGCTAACTTTAATCACTTGACTCCAGGCATATGAGCTATCTTGTGAGGAGACACTTGATGACTGTATGACTAACCTTTTACTCACAAACCTTATATCCACTAATGTGGGCATCTAGTGATTATCTAATGCCAACATTCCGTCCACTATTATAAGGAAGAGCCGCCTCTTCTCCCCAACCTATTTGTCAATTTAGAACTGGGATTCTATATTCAATCTCCCTGATGTCTCTGGATTATATAGAGTGAATATATCAAAGTGGCATTGAAGTAGAAAAAAAAGTATCAAGAAATTGAAGATCAATGGCTCGTAAAGTTGGTCTAGAGTCTTATTGGGGTATGGGATGAGCGTCTGCCACAAACCTGCAGCTAATCCTGCTTCATGGTGACACCTGTCCTCTACCCAACAGCCACCCATGCCTGGTTTCTCTAGGCTCTGTTCTCATGGTTTGATGCCCAGTTCCCCATCTTCTCAACAACTTTGCTATGGTGACAGTCATTGAAAACAGCTCACACAGCAGAGGACTGGCCCCGGGCTTCAGTGCCAGGCAGCCCTCGAGCAGGCTGTGGATTCTATAGCCTACACCCTTTTCCTACTAACTTTGTCCTCCCCCTAATACACAGTGGGACAAAGTTGAACTTTACAGTTTGTAAATCTATCAAAACATTTGCTTCCATCTGTTTCATTATGCCAGATCACTACCATATAAAAAATGGGGCTCTATACTGAGGGCATGATCTAAAAGCCTGGGAATCATTAATGTGTGTATGCCCGCACTATAACTCACAGTACTTTGGGGCAATGGGCACTCCCACTGCTAAGCCCCTTCCAGGAGGCATTTCTGTCAACCAAGATATGGGATGGACATATTTTCATCCTATATCTCTTCAGAGTCAAGTGGGATGAATTTGGCCATTGTATTTGGTACCATTTGTGGGATGATTTTTAACAAAGAAAGGAAGGAAGGACGGACGGATGGATGGTTGAGGGCTATGCTATGTAATGTAAGTAGTGCCTGGGGAGGCACAGTGAGGTGCTTTGTTTGTTTGTTTGTTTGTTTAGCTGAGAGCAGCCTGTGGGCCATGTGTGTTCTCATGTCTGTTCTGTGGCTCTAAAACTGCAGCTTGTGGGTGGTTCTCCTGGCACCACGATACAGGGTTCCACGCTTTCCCTCCTGTGACACACTACAACTGCTGCTCAGCGGGGGAAGTCAATGCATAGATCTGCGGTGCAACAAAGACTATGCATGTTATAACCAAATCGTATTACTGTGATGGAATTTCTGTTCAAGAATATGAACTGGGATCTTAAAACATTCTTTTAGCAAATAATACCATAGACTTGCTTTTTTTAATGTCAAGGCTGGCAATAGGGGATTTATAACACTACCTTCATTCCCCGCCCCCAACCCCCCCACCACCACCCCCACCCACATACTTCCCTCATCCATTATTAAGAAAGAATAAGCATACTGTCAAGAAAAGCCACTTAGCCCCGCCCATTTATATAGTCCCTCACCCTTCTCCATGGGCATTAAATAACTGTTAAAGCCTTCCCTGCATGTGAGAACTCAACTACCTCACCCAAGTGACTTGGGCTTTGGGATGTAGCTCTGTTTTTTTTCCTCCTCCCATACCTCTTTCTTTGTTTTTTCTTTCTTTCTTTTTTATTTGTTCTTTTGAGACAAGGTTTCTCTGTGTAGCCTCGGCTGTATTAGAACTCACTCTGTAGCCTGGGCTGGTCTCAAACTCACATTGAGCTACCCGTCTTTGCCTCCCTGAGTGCTGGGATTACAGGTGTGTGCCACCACACTCGCCTTCGTGTTTACTTCTTTAGCCCCAAAGAGTAGGGGTTCCTTTTATTTCCCTAGTCAATTAGGGACAGGGCAGCCCCGTCCTGGCTTGTGGCCCTGCCATGGAAAGAGCTGGATGCCATTTCCTGTGCCTCACAATTCCCACCATACCCCCTGTGGCTGCTACTTCTTGGGCACCTCATCCTCCCGCCTCCCCTCTCACACTGACTGACAGCACAAAGGGGTCTCCAGTTCTCTTAAGCATGGCAACATTCCTTTCAACATCCTTTTCATGTCTGATGCAAGGGATTATTGCCTGAAGTGGGTCAATCCACAAGCTAGTGGGAAGGCAGGAAAGTTACAGCTAAAGGCGGAGAGACAAAGAATATGAAGACTAAATGGCAAAGGGCACCTAGCTGTCCCCAACTGAGCCAAAAGTAGAATCCAACCCAGACCCATACCTGAGCCTCACTGAATCCCAACTGCTGGCTCTCTTGAAGCTTTTGTTCAACCAACCAACCCTTTCACTTTTCCTCCAGGCACTTAGTCCCCCCCTCTGGCTCCTTCGCTCATATTCCCTGACAGACATAACACCTTCAAAAGGATGTAGTTTAAGGGCTGAGGAGAAGGCTCAACTGGTAACGTACTTGCTGGGCAAGCATAAGTACCTGAGTTGATCCTCAGAACTCATGCAAAAAACCTGGAGAGCAGTGGGGAGATGGAGCCAAGTCAGTTTGCCTGCCTGCCTGCCTGCCCCCCTCTCTCTCTCTCTCTCTTTCTCTCTCTCTCTCTCTCTCTCTCTCACTGTCTCTGTCTCTCTGGACTTTGGGTCTGGGGTCTAGGTATGTAGCTCAATGACAGAGCACCAAAGATGGATAGAAAGAAAGAAAGATGGATGGATGGATGGATGATAGATGGTACTCTGGGAAATTTTTATATTCTTTCCAGTAAAAAAATAAATGAAAAACTATACACTGAAATATGATAGAGAAGACCTTCAGCACAAAGGAATCACACAGCCAAAGGAAGGGTCAACAAGAGTCCCAGCCTGTGAGGATGCTGATGAGGACAGCAATGAAAACCATATGCTAACTGCTGCAGAGCACGTACAGCTGGACTCGAAGCTCTCTTAAGCCCTTATGAGACTAATTTAATCCTGACAAAACCTGTGTGTGGGAGGTACGGTTATTCCCACTTGTCAAATGATGGAGCCAAGACACAGGGGCCATGGATCCTACGTGATAATTTGTGGATCCTGGAGTGTCCCCTCTGCAAGCTGGCTGCAGGCCTCAGCTCTTGACTATGAAGTGAGTTGCTGGGGTGCCTGAAATGGCTATGAGTCGAGGTGCACTATGGGTACATCAGGTGATCTGAAGATGTCCTGGCATTTATAAGTGAAGATATCATAGCCAGCCAGCCAGCCAGACATATTCTATCCTTCCAAATAGTCAGCAGAGGGGCCGTGCTTTGCAGCTTGGCATCCGTTATGGAGCAAGTCTTTTGGAAAGCCTCAACTTAGCTGTGTCTCTTTTTAAATGTCCTGAAACCAGGTTATCAAAGATAAGATATTCGCAAACAACCACTGGTCAGCCTGGTAGAGTGATCCCTTTTCTCTTACCCTTCTTGACATAAAATGATTTCCACAGCAACTTGAAAGGAATGAAGAAAAAGCCAAGCATGGTGGCACAGGCCTGTTATCCCAACATCCAAAAGGCTGCAGCAGGAGGCTCACGGGTTTGAGGCCAGCTTGGACTAGGAAGACCTTGTCTCAGAATGAACAAGCAAGCTAACAAACCTCTCTCAAGACTCCCGAAGTTGATGGGAAAGATGCGTAGTGTTTTTGTTTTACTTAGCCTCATAACGTCATAGTTATATTAGGTTAAAAAAAAAAAAAAAACATTGTTTTAAAGTTTCTTCTCAATTTGAAAATGGCTGTAAGAATCCATTGTTTGCCACGGGCAGTTAGTAACGTGATTGGGGCTTAGAATTGGGTTTCAACATGAAATATCCTGGTTTGGTCAGCTTACGTTTCTAAGTCTCAACATGCTCATTTGCTAAATGGGTATGTGTGTCATCAGGTAACATCCAGTCAGGAAAGAAATTGCACTTTAGCAGGTTATTTGTTTGTTTTGTCTTTGATTTTGTGGAGATAGAGGCTCACTGAGTATCCCAGGCTGGCCTTGAACTTGCAACCCTTGCAGCAGCCTTCCAAGGGCTTGGTTACAGGTGGGCCCCACCACAGCCAGCTGAACAGAGTTTAGCAAAAGAACTACTTAAAAAGGAGAAAACAAGCTATGGACCAATGACCATGGAATGCACAGGGTAGGAAGGGGGAAGGGGGAAGGGGAGGGGGAAGGAGGGAGGGATACAACTGACAACCATCACCTTCCCAGATTTGAAAGGGCAGGAGGAGGGATGGTGTGACTAGAATCAAGCCAGAATTTAGCCGGAACACCAGCCGCAGAAGGCTACCCTACAGGACCTGTGACTTGCAGCAAAGGAACCCAGACACTCGCTCCCTACCTCCCATACACACAGAGTCCAGGGGAGTAGAAGCAGGGGACACGGACACTCTCACATCTCTCAAAGCTAGAGTGGCAGAGCCCATACTGGATCTATAGCAGTTTGCTTCTCAGGGCACAGAGCATAGCAGGTCAGAGGGGACATCAGAATGACCAGCCTGGTGTCTCTCTCAAGGTTGTTGTGAGCCAAATCTTCTCATCATCAGTTATTTTATGTTCCTGTCCATCTTAATAAGTGGCAAATGCCATAAGGGAAGCAAGTATCAGCTAATCTAGTACAGGGCCAGAATATATCTCAAGCCCTTGGGTAGAGGAAGTCACTCTTACAAGCTCGTAATACCATGCGATTTTAAATAATGCAATTATTTAAAAAAAAAAAAAAAAAGATACAACCAAATTGTTATACAACTCGGGGAAGATGTAAAGACTAGTACCCTTCAAACCAGACTGGAGTCCCATTTCTGCTTCCATCTGTTTCATTAGCTGGAGGGGTACGTATTACTCCCCCCAAACCCACCCTGGCTTATTAGCTTGGAAATACTCTTGTTTGACAAAAGCCATACATCTTCTCTAATGGCACTGAATTTTCCTGATCTGATTATGTGAGTACAGTTAATTTCATTTGGGGGGATCATTTAAGTTTAAATGTTTCAACCCAACCTAAGTATGTCTACACATCATTTCTACTGAAGTCATTCTGAAAAAAAAAAAAAAAGACTATGGGCATGGTGCTATTCCCTGAGGAGACTGCCCAGCAAATAAGGGAGACAAAGCAGTCAGACCACAGGGCATAGTGGGACATACAATCTTAGCACGTAGTAGGCTGAGGTGAGAGGGTCACAAGTTCACGGCCAGCCCGTGCTACATAGTGAGTCCCGGGTTAGCCTGGGTGATCCTGTCTGAAAAAGACAAGACATAGGACCAAGACCATTTTCTAAGATTGTCTGCCAGCTAGCATACATGCCAGACAGACTGGTGCCTACCTACCTGTTCATGTACTGTTCCTACTGCCCCTGATAGCTGATTGAGATATGCAGTTTTAAGATTTGTTTTTATTTTTTAATTGTGTGTGTGTTCATGTATGTCACGTGTATGTGAGTGTCTTTAGAGCCCAGAGGGTGTTGGATCCCTGGAAATGGAGGCTCCTAGTGTGGGTGCTGGGCTCCTAGTGTGGGTGCTGGTCCCCTACAATTGCTTTTACCCCTGTGCCATATCTCCAGCCCTGAGATATGAGAGATTCGATAAACTAACCAAACTAGTAGATTTTAAAAGCTAAAATCCTACAGAACATCTCAACATTAAAGCAGTATAGAACTATCTAATTTATTTAAAAACTTGAGCCTGCACACAGAACTATGAAAAATGAAGTGTGACTTTTTCTGCATATCCACCACATACCCAAATTCTACCCTTGTCCCCATTAGAAATGTCCACTAACAGTCTGGTGCAATGCCTGGAAAACTATTTCATGGGGTGTGGGAAATGGCTCAGCAGGTGGAAGTGCTCGATGTACAAGCTGGGGGATTGAAGCTTGATTCTGGAAGCCACATAAAGCCACACATTATGGCCTCAACACTAGAGACCCTCAGCAAGGCAGAAGAGGAGAAATGCCTTCCAAAGAGTTGTTCTCTGATCTCAGTGTGCATGTTACAGTGCTTGTGCCAGGCGTAGTAGAAGCCTACACAGAGAAACAGAACAAAACAGAAAAACAAACAAACAGAAATCTTGTACAGAACAATTTCCTAAATGTTTACATAAATATATGCATTTATAAAAATGCTGCTCATCATTGTATACATAGTTTTCGGTAGATAATCTTTTTCATGCAATAGATTTTTTGATAATGGATTTTTTTTGGTAATTCATTTCTTATACAATAGAGCTATTTTGCTTTTTCAAGGCTGCATATTGTAACTTATGCAAATATTTATTTAAGCTACTCCTCAACAACTAGACATTTAAATTAGTACCAATTTTTCGACATACTTCAATATTACACTCACTCACAGTTCTTTTTCTTCTATTTACAATTATTTCCCTCTTGATACAGCATGACCGACTTCTATTCAAGCTAATTTTCAACCATGGATCAGTGCCATGGTAGAGTATAGGTTTAATAATAGGTGTGTGTGTGTGTGTGTGTTTAAGTGGTTAAAATTTTTTAATTTTTCCAAAGAAACGCAGGTCTATAGCCCTTGAATCTGGACAGACTTACAATGGTTTTACCCAGTCGAGCATGGCAGAAGTAATGTCATGTGACTTCCAAATTCAGGTTATACAAAACCCATGAGTCTTCCAGAGGCTCGTGGGACATTCTCTCTCCTTAACCACAGTCTTCTTGGGAGCCAGCCACCATGCTAGGAGACACCCTGGTGAGCAGAATAGTTGGACCAGCCTTTAAGCCACACAGCCTCAGGTACCAGGTGTGTAAGTGTAGAAGGGGCCAGATTCCAGCACCCAGCAGCTTGAGTCTTTCAAGCCAAGGCTCATTAATTTGTCTAGGAAATAGAGCAGAAACAAGCTGCCCCCCACCATGTCCTGTCTGAATTCTCAGGCCTGAGAGTCTGTGAGCGTACGTTTTAGGGCAACTTGTTATTACACAACGCTATAGAGCTGAACAGAGTGTTTGCATAGGGCACCCGCCTGGTTCGGGCTGTTATTCTTTCTCTCATCTCAAATTCTGTTGCTCATAGGTAGAAAGACAAATCCAAGACTCTGACATCTGGACTAGAACCTCAAATTAAACCTGGTGCTTGTTGACTAACTTGAAGTGTACAAAAAAATCTATAGAAGTCTATCTCTCTGTCTCTCTGCTTTGTGTGTGTGTGTATGTGTGTGTGTGTGAATCATTTCCAATCAGTGAGAGCAAAGATATTCAAATGTAAATTGATAGTGAGCTTGGGATTTAAGTCTAGTCAGCTGTGCTGGCCTTGAACTTCCCATAATGACTTTCACAGATTGACAGTCTTCTAATTTCAACAATTTGTGATTCATAAAAATTTGTTTTAATACCCTGAGATTGATAGGAATGATAATTAATTTTAACACACGGGAAAGGAAGAAATAGTAAAAACATAAATAGAAACAAATCTAGAAAGAAATAAAACAGGAAAGAAATGTGCCTAGGGACTCATAAGGACTACAGTTAGTGAATAAGAGTAGAGCTAAATTATATTCTGTCTCATGTCATCCCCACCCCAGGATGACAGTTTATTATATTCAGATTTTTTCTAAGATAAGAAATTGTGCAAGGCAGAAGTGGTGGTACACGACTTTAATCTCAGCACTCGGGAGGCAGAGGCAGGCAGCCTGGTCTACAGAGTGAGTTCCAGGACAGCCAGGGCTACACCAGGAAACACTGTCTCAGAGTGGGGTGGGGCGTAGTTACCATGCTGAGAAACAGGAAGACAGCACCACACCTGCTAGTTCATGGCCAGCACCAGCTCCTAGTAGAGAGCCGCAGGGACCTTGGGCTCCAGCCTTCCCTCTGTGCCACCAGAGTTAAATGTCAGTCATTTCACACTGAGCTCCATATCACATCCCCTCCCTCCCTCCCTCCCTCTCTCTCTCTCTCTCTCCCTCCCTCCCTCCTTCCCTCTCTCTCTCTCTCTCTCTCTCTCTCTCTCTCTCTCTCTCTCTCTCTCTCTTTGTTTTTGTTTGTTTGTTTTTATTTTTTCAAGATAAGGTCTCTCTATGTTAGCCTTGCCTCTCCTGGACTCGATTTGTAGACCAGGATGGCCTCGAACTCACAGCGATCTGCCTGCCTCTGCTTCCCAAGCGCTGGGATTAAAGGTGTGCGCCACCACGCCCAGCTCCCTCCCTCTCTTTGTACAGATACCCAGCAGTCAACAGAGAAAAGGCTCAGGGTCATAGAGCATCACAACTGCTCTTCCTGTCTCCCTAAACTCCTGGGATGCATACTGAACTGAGAAGACGAGTTCTAGGGTGCCCATCATGCCTGACAACCAAAACCAATAAAGCATATCCATATCTGTAGCAGCTCACCCTGATGCCCTTCTGAGCCAGCCCTGCTCCATCTCTGCCCATTCAGATAGCGCAGCCATCTGTCCAAGGCTATCCTGAAAGCATTTAGCAGAATGCCAGGGAAATCTCTGCAAGCATTGGTCTTCCCATTGTCTAACCACTCTGAAGGCTAGAGAACCTGTGGCCACAGGAGGTTTTGTGATCAGTGTGGTACAGAGCAGACTATACAAGGCCTCAGGCCAACCCAACTCTGAGCATTATTTCATCCCCTTGGACACATGTGACAATTTTTCTTTAGCTGTCAAGAGTCACTACTTAATAGAGTCTTATCGCTCTAAGTGTGGCCTGAAAACCTAGCAACTAGTCTTGCCCCCGGTCCAGCCTCACTGGAGAAGAATACGCAGTTAAATTAAATCCTTATATGACACATGCACACAGCTAAGGGTGGGCAGCAGTTCACAGGAGAATCCTCACTTGGTACTGGACATTTCTGTCCCAATAATGCCCAAGAGACTAGTCATAGCAGACATTTTGAAGAAAGGGCTTTAAAGGGTGGGAGAAAGCATAATCCTCCTTTTGGCAGAAAGACCTCATTGTTCATGCATTCTTGATGTGGGGGAAGGGAGCCCACATCACCTTATTTCAAGCGGAATCCAAGGGCATGAAGGTGAAATGAAATCACCACCCACCACTGCAAACGCGAATTGCTCTAGTATTACCAAAGTTCCGGGTGGGAGCCAGGCCAGAGAAAAAACAGCCACACACCACGAAATGTTCAGTAATTGAATCTGTGTCTTTACCAAGTGATTCTCCATCAGAGAGATATCTAGCAGCATCTGGAGATATCTCAAGTTGTCATAAATGACAAGGTACAAATACAAGGCACAGGCCAAGCATACACACCCCCCCTCAAAACAAAACGAAAGAAAACCAAACAGCGATAGCAAAGAACCGTCTCTTACGACACACCCACAGACGCACGGTGAAAGCCTGGCCTTCAGGATTCCCTAGCATGCTATTTTTCTCCTTCCTCAAGCCCCTCCCACCAGTACCCTTCACCCCAACAAGCAACTCCAGAAGTGGCCTGCACCCTCCTTCCTCCATAGCTTCCCCCATTGGCTCTAACAAGAGCCTGCCATTGAGTATGTGACAGCCTGGGGACAGAGGAAGGACCTGCTTGTCCTGTCCTTATTATTCATGCAGCACAGGCCCTGGGTTACCTATTATAGAATCCTGTGTGTACCATGAGAGCTGGAAGGGCCATTGCACTCCTTCAGGCTGCTCCTTTGGGTTTGAAAGGGACCATCATCCGGGCAGACTTTGGCACACAGACCCTCTCCTTTATAATAGAGGAAAAGGAGCAGGGCTCACAAGGAAACTGAGCAAAGGAATAATAGTGCGAGCCCCAGCTTTTGAAAGTGCAGGCAACTGTTGAATGGCCCCCGCTAGCTTTAGCTCAGTTTTGTTGAAAAGGAACCCTGGCTCGCGCCTGTTCTGAAACGCACCCTCCAGCATCCTTTCCCACTGTTTTGGCTCCCCCTCTTCTAATCCAAGATGCTGTCTAGGATAGTGGATTTCATTTCATTGGCCAGAAAAAGAGTGGTCCTAAAAGGGCAGGAAAATCATGCACCCCAGTTTGGCCAGCATTAGTATTCATAGCCCCCTTTCCTAGGTATCTCGGTTTGGACAATGAGTTATAACCTTTCTTCCGGGGCATGCTGTTCCCAGAGAGAACAAAGCCGCCGGCTTGGCATGCTTTCGCAGAGCGCTTTAAGCCACAGACCTTAAAGTTAAACACATGTGCAATTACGTCTAATTTGGCCCTTGCTGGTGATGTGCCCAATGACCGAAATTCAGCTTGCAGGAAAATGACTGGACACTGATGAAGGAAAACCTAGGGCTGAGCAAACACACTCTGATCTTGTGACTTGAAGGCATCAAGAAAGGAGGAGATTGGCACAGGCTATGGGAAAACCTGCCCTAAAGCAGACCCATGAAGTTACCCAAGAATTTCCAACTCGAACTCAGTTAAATTCCAACCACTGACCCCAGCATTGCATGAAAACTCCAGTCCCTGGGTGGTGTGTGAGAGCTAAGCCAGGAGGCACAGGTGATGTCATGGATCTTATGGGACCAGGTGCGGGTAGCGGAAAGGTGGGGGTGGGGGGGGGCAGCTAACTTATCACTGGCCAGCCACTGCAGCCCGCTGCTGATTTCCACCAAAACTACTACAAGCCTGAGTGACACAAATACAGATTGGGAGAATTGTCTCTCACAGCCGGAAGGAATCACATTTAAAAAAAAAAAAAAATGTGATTTCTTCTTTTAATATGATTACAGGTCTCTCCAGGAAGAAGGAAGCCTACAGAACAGGAAGCGTTGTTCTGTTTTAAACAACTGTTAACAATTTGACCTGTATCTTTCCAGGCTTCCCCTATACAACCTAGGCTCCAGCTGCCCAGCGTGTCCTGCCCTTTTCACTTCATTACACAAACAGTTCTTCGTACCGTGACAGACTTTTTATTTACGCTGCAGTCTGTGGTTCTCCAATGGCAACATGAACAGCTGTTTGTTGTTCCTGACTTTATGCACAACAGAAAGTAGTAAATAAGGAAGGTGAGAAAGGAAAGCAAACAATAAAATGTTGATGAAGATCCCCCCCAATCTCTTCCCCCAATAGTCTCAGTCCCCCCCCCCCCCGTGTGAAGCCTCCTTTAGATTCTGTCAGACAGCAAAGACAGCAGCCTCCTGACCCAAGGGGACACACTCAGGCTCTAGCAGGTCAAGCAAGTCAGGGAAGGAGAGGGCACAGAGGCCAAGTCCCCTCACCAGGAGAGAAGGGATGCCAAGGACGAGAAAGAGCAGAAAGTGTGTTGGGGCGCTTAGAGAATCCATGACAGTGGGAGCAATTGTCTCTGTACAGCCTTCCCCTCACCTTCTCTCATACCTCCTGTGCACACTCTCTCCACAGAGTGCTCCTCCTCCCCTTCCCCACTTGCAAAGCACTCTTCCTGCCCAGCAAAGGCTTAGTGCTTTATACTTCATCCTAATGACGTCATCAGACAGGGACACTACAACCATACTGTCAGAAGAAGCACCCTAAAGAGATATGTGTGGCCCTTCGTTTGACTGTTGAAACCAATGAACCCTATGGAATTCTAATTTCTCCATAAATCCCATGCCAGGGGATGGGAAAGCCCTGGTGCCAACTAGGGAGAGAAACTTGTCTCCCAGAATGGGATTTCATACAGTTCTGAGACCACGTTAGAGGACAGGACAGAGCCAAGACAATGATGGGTCAATGATGCGTGGGACCACACCTTGACCACAGCTGCATAGTTATGTTTCACCCTCTATGTAAAACCTAAATCTCACATGCAGATCCTCCCACCCCCAAGAAGGGCTGTGAGATGGTTCAGAAGGTAAAGGCATTTGCTATGAAGTCTGGTAACCTGAGGTGTGTCCTCAGAGGTGAAACAGACTCCCCAAAGTTATCCTCTGACACTTCCAAACTGTCCTCTGACCTCCAGCCATGTTCCTGGCATGCATGCCCCATCAGATGAATAAGTGAGTAGATAGATAGATAGATAGATAGATAGATAGATAGATAGATAGATAGATAGATAGTAGATAGATAGATGATAGATTAGATTAAATAGATTAGATAAGTAGATAGATGGATAGATGATAGATAATTGATAGATAGATAGATTTTTAAGGCCCCTGAAGATTTTCTTCTTAAGACAGACCACTAGATCTCTTTATTTGCTATTCTTCCTAACTTAGTCACATTGACAACATCTCCTTTCTCTGCTTTTCACTGCTCCCTGTCTCTTTCATTAGGGTACAAGTGGCTTAACCTAGTTTATAGGGGGCAGCCAGGTCCCAAGCTTTAATACCCAACAACTCTAGTAACACTGTGTGACTCCATCACTTCTGTTCACAGAGAGAAAGCCAGGGCTGAGCGGTAGTAAATGACAGAGCCACGTGGTTCTAAGCCACGCCACCACAGCCCCATGGGAACATCAGCTCTCTGGAGACAGAGAGCAGGCCAAGGTCAGGTGTCTGAGGAACACTAGTATCTCACTTGTGCCTTGCAGCATTTTGGGGTTTATGAAAATGAGCCCGTGTATAGAGATGAAGAAGGTGGGTAGAGGGAAAATACCAGATCAATGAAAGCAGAGGGACCATAAATATACTGGAACCCATGCGCAAGCCCTTTACAGATTCTATAGTTACGTCCCAAACTTGGCTGTGCTTTCTATCAGCCAAAGCAAAATGGAGAAAGTGGATGTTCGTAAACACGAGTTATGGAGTTATTTCAGAACGTCCGGTTGCTATAGAAATTCTCTTGGAAACAGTATCTGTCTCAGCCATCCAGTCTGATCAAAGGGGCTTCTAAATGAGTCTATTTTCTGCTGAACTGTTGGTTAAACCCTGCAGGCGCTGCCATGTAAACCTCATAGAAACTGTTCTAAAAAGGGACCACATACCCCGCCCCACCCCCAGCTCTTTTACTCGGAATGTGCTGAAGGCACTAGGAGAGGGTTGAAGACATGTGAGTGGCTTGCTCCATCACAGCAATGCTGCCTCTGTGGGTATGTACACACGCTCCTCTCTCAGAAAGTTGGGGCCCACCATGACTTCATTTGTCTACAGAGCCTCCCATGCTCTTACTGTGATAGATGCTGCTCGTGCATCCTTCTGGTTCTTTCTTCCCTCTTTTATGCAATGGCCTCTTAACGTTGGCGGGAACTAAACTCTGATGTAATAGCTGACACCAGTAGCTCCAGTTGTGGGATTCTGCTTAACATGGGAGAGACCCTACATTTGACTGATGAGGAGGAGGAGGAAGATGGTGATGCTGATGCTGATGGTGATGATGGCGATGATGACTAATAAAAACGAGCACCAGCTAATCCCACTCCCTGGAGACACATATAACTGTTGAACATTAGTCAGACACTGTTTGCTCTAGGATATCTAGAAATCTTCCTTGTCCCAAACTGAATGGCCATCCTGGATGGAAGAGTGACAGCTTGTCATAGCAGGAAGATAAAGGAAGGTGACACGATGGTTAAAGACTTTACCCAGAATACAGATTACAAAGGAACCGACGTTGACTTTAAATTTGAATTCAACCGGCAGGGTGGGCGCAAAACCAGGAGTCACATGACTCACTCTCATACAGATGAGCCACATCTTACATCTGACGCAAGAACTTAATCTGTCTGAACCTATTTTCCCACGAGTAAAATGGGGTTAATACCACAAATCTCAGAGGACTGTTGTGAGGATAGCATTGAGTAACTCATTTTCTTGTAAATGAGTAAAAGGCAGGAGTGGAGGTATACTTGGGAAGCAGAGGCCGGAGGATTAAGAGTTCAAGGCCACTGTTGGGCCCATATGGAGTTGGAGGTGAATCCTGCCAAATAAACAAACAAAAAAAAAAAAACAAATAAATGCTAGCACCTGGCACATATAGACATTTAGATATATCTGTTACTATTGGGACCATTAGAATTAAACAGGCAGACCCAGCAGAAGCAGAGGCAGGTGAAGTTTGAGGCCAGCCTGGTCTACAAAGAGAGTTCCAGAACAGCCAGGGCTATTACACAAAGAAACCCTGTCTCGAAAAACCAAAAATGAAAAAAAAAAAAAAAAAAAAAAAAAAAAAAAAAAAACGGGCAGAGAAGAGTAGAAGCCAATCCCCCTCTCTTAAGATGTGTATACGAGGCCACATCTTTTCCTGTCACTTTCCACCAGCTGTGAAACGTGTTTTCCTCAGGCTATCCAGGGAAGTCTAGACAGACTTGAGGCCTCATAATAGGATGGGGGTTTTCTGCTGAAGTTGGATTGTTTTACATTTCAAAACATACTAGGTTCTTCTGCAGAGTCAACCTCTTTCTCATTAAACAACTCTGCGAACTCCACACAGTGTGCTCAGCACAATCTCCAAGTAATCACTAAGAGACAACAATGGGAGAGCAGGGTGTGGCGGTGCACACGTGACATGCCAGCACTTGGGAGGCAGAAGGAGAATCAGAGGTTCACCATCATCATAAACAGAGCTGGCCAGCCTGGAACACATGAGACCCTGCCTCAAAACACAGCAAACCAACACCTTGGTGCTACGGAAATTAGACTGTTGTTCATATATCTTGACTCGAGGCCAGCCAGGGAATGGAAGCATACGTAGCCTTCAAATTTCACAGGTGGCTAGTCCCGAGTCTTAGCCAACGCATAAGGAAGGTGGAATCACTCAACCATATGCTTTGTTACACTCCGCCGCCTCAGCAATACATACAAACTTCTCTCACACCCCCTTAGAAAGCTGCTCTCCCTTGCTGGCCGTTCAGTTCTTTAGAGCACTGGCTTTCACCCACCCTCACCACAGCTCATGCTGCCTAAGATCCACCATTTTAGAGGCCTCAGGTTGCCAGTCCCAAGACAGCTAGACAGAGAGGCTGAGTCCAGCCAAACAGTAATAAGGCATTTCAAACTGCCAGCTTAGAGCCTGGTGCAGTGGTGCACGCCTGTAATCTCAGCACTGGGGAGGCAGAGGCAGGCAGATCTCTGTGAGTTCAAGGCTAGCCTGGTCTACAAGGACAGCCAAGGCTATTATACAGAGAAACACTGTCTCAAAAAAAAAAAAAAAAACAAACAAACAAACAAAAAAAAAACTGAATAAAT
The DNA here is from genome assembly GCF_903995435.1 of Acomys russatus. Taxonomy (NCBI): domain Eukaryota; kingdom Metazoa; phylum Chordata; class Mammalia; order Rodentia; family Muridae; genus Acomys; species Acomys russatus. Next base: position 17,019,941 of record NC_067166.1, read on the forward strand.
AAATAAATAAATAAAGTAAAAATTTTTAAAAGGCAGCTTTTGGGGACAGTTGGGATTACCTAAGCATCCTTTGTGTGTGTTATATTATTCTTCATACCCTATGCTGGATGAGTGTTCTCTACATAGCAAATGTTTTATATAGATTAATTTGCTTAAATGCAATTATAATTCTTACCTTAGCCTCTTGCCTACGGTCACATGTAGTAACCAGGCCCGACTGGGCTGCCAGCCTGTCTTGCTGTTTCATGTCCTGTTTCTAGCAGCTTCCATGTCTGTGTTTATATTGGTTAGCTAGTCATGTTTACTGCTCTGAGAACGCACCCTTCCCTTCCTCGAGACTTTTCCTCCTGTGTGCAATCACCTCTTGAGGGATTTCACCTAGGAGGAAGATTCCTGTTTTGCTGCCTATAAGAAGGCTCTTTGGAACTCTGAAGAGGACAAGAATAATAAACCGCTGCTGTGGCTGCTGCTGCTGCGGCTGCTGCTCTCTTAGCATGAAGGACCCGGTGTGTTACTGTGTGTGTGTGTGTGTGTGTGTGTGTGTGTGTGTGTGTGTGTGAATGTATGAGTTAAATCCGCAATCCCTCAACCTCGACTCAGTACCGCGGTGGCGCAGGCTCCACAGTCACATCACTAGCATTTGAAGGAGTTGGGCTAAATGCACCAGGACAACATTGTATTTTAAATTTTTCTACATCCTGGGAAGGCAGCATTATTTCATCTTACGCTACTTATAGAGATCACAGGCACCTCATTTTCCATGCACTATTCCAATTTACCAATGAGAAATTAAAGAAACTCTCTAAAAAAAAAATCTTGAGAGCCGGGCGTGGTGGCGCACGCCTTTAATCCCAGCACTTGGGAGGCAGAGGCAGGCGGATCGCTGTGAGTTCGAGGCCAACCTGGTCTACAAAGTGAGTCCAGGATGGCCAAGGCTACACAGAGAAACCCTGTCTCGAAAAACCAAAAAAAAAAAAAAAAAAAAAAAATCATGAAAAGTGCAAATGAAAACTAGATTCTAATCCTGACCTGCCCATCACCTCAGACTACCAAGAAATAAATTTGTGCACAGCTAAATTTTATGATACAATAATAAATAGTATTTAAAATATTATGTAATATAGTAAATATTATATATTTATAATTTATATAGTACTTTATGTAGTAAATAGCACTTTATTCTCTATGAAAAAAAGACAGATCCACACACAGCCTCCCAGGAGGTCACCTGGACAGGCTGCTGAAGGTTTGCAGTACTAATGAGGGCATCTTTTTTTGTTGTTTTTTTATGGGTTTTGTTTGTTTGGTTGGTTGGTTGGTTGGTTTGGTTTGGTTTTTTTGAGACAGGGTTTCTCTGTGTAGCCTTCGCTGTCCTGCACTCGCTTTGTAGATCAGGCTGGCCTCGAACTCACAGTGATCCGCCTGCCTCTGCCTCCCGAGTACTAGGATTAAACGCGTGCACTCGCCTATGAGGGCATCCTTAATGGCAAAGATAGTGCACTCTCCCAAGTGTGTTTCAATTTGCCCCACTTAAAGTGAGGAGTACACAATGGCCCCTCCAAAGATTATACACAGAGCTGCCATGCAGTTCCAGCCACCCCCACTTACTAGTCCATATCCAGAAGAAGTGTACACTCTGTTCACGGCACCTCAGTTCACAGTCCACCAGCAAAAGGACAGACAACATGGGGTGCGTGCATGGTCTCCACTGTGCGGGTGATGATTTGGTTTTATCTATAAGGAAGGAAACACTGACACACACTGTGACCTGAATGGACTCTGAAGACATGCTAAATGAGACCAGCCTGGTCCAGAAGGCCTAATAGTAACTAACCAATGCTATCTATACGAGGTGTCTACAGCCGCCGCTACAGAGGGGTAATGGTGGCACCAAGGTTGTAGGTGGAGGACGGAAGGAAGAATCGTCATCTCATAAGGCAAGGGTTTCAGTTAGAAAAGATGAAAAGTTCTGCAGACGGACAAGGAGAACAGTTAACGTAATTCTTTAAGATTAATTTTAGCATAAAATGATGGAGTTGATTATGCTTTCATGGACCCATATCATTGTATATTGTTCAAATTCACTCCCCACATTCCCCACCAGGGGTTCCCATCCCTATCCCAACAGTTTCCTTCTTACTTTCATATCAGATACACGTATGGTAAATATCATAATATATGTGTATATTACTATATATGTATTAATTTTCTGTTAAATAAATATATTCTTTGATATAGATTCTCAATGTGTAGCTCTTAGCTAGTCTGGAACTCATTGTGTAGACCAGGCTGGCCTCAAACTTAAAAATCTGCCTACCTCTGACTCCCAAGGTGCTAGGATTAAAGGTGTGCACTGGAAGTAGGCCTGGCCTTGTATGTATATTTACATCTAGATTTTTCACATGAGGAAATATATAGCATTTTGTTTTTCCCAACACCATTACCCTCTGTCTCCTCCCTTTGAATGCCCTTCTGACACTGCGGGGACATGGCAATTTTACATCCCAGGCCAGATCTTAACTGTGACGTTTTCAAGCCGTGGCTGTACATTGTAATCTCTGGGGGAGGTTTTTAAAAAGTATCTGTTCATCTCTGGGAATGGTAGCTAGGACAGTGTGCCCTGACAGACACTCATGAGGGAATTGGTCTGGGCTCCTCAGGGACCCTGTGTCCTTGAACTGTTGGGGAGGCAGGAGCCATCCCAACCAAGGAAAAGACAACTGAGAACCTTGACTGGACCCTGAAAGATGGCTTTAAAGTACACCTGGGGGTGAGGTGTGGAGGGAAATATCCGTGTAGAATTGACACTGTCCAAGAAAAGTGAAAAAAAAATGAGTGGTCTTGAGAACGGGTCTGAAGAAGAAAATGCCGTCACTCTTGGTAGCTGAGATCTATGCTAAAGTGTCCAGAGATGAGCTGTCCCAAAGCCTGCAGAGGGGTGGTGGTGCTAACGTCTGGAGAAACTGAGCGAGAGGGATGAATGCTCAGTGTGCTCTTTGAGGCTCTGAAAGGTCAAACCATTTTAAATGGGGAGGGAAAAAAAAACCCCAAATAATCTAATTTCACTTTTTATGGCTGAGTAAAAATCTTGTGTGTTGGGGGAGAGAGCTGTGTGGTGTGTGTGGTGTGTGGTTTGTGTGGTGTGTGTGTATGTGTGTGTATGGTTTATGTGTGTGTGTTATGTGTGTGTTTCACATTTTCCTTAGCCCATCACCTACTGATGGGCAGCTAATCTGGCTTTGTAACTTGGCTATAATGAACAGCGTGTCACAAGCATGCTTAGGCAGTATCTTTTCAGTAAGCTAACTTTGATTATTTTTAATATACACCCAGGTATGGTATGGCTGGATCAAATGGAAGTTCTATACTTAATGGAGGGCGGGGTTGTCTTCCATATTAATTTCCACAGTGACAATGCTTATTTAATTTGCATGTACTCTAGCAGTGAATGGAGGTTTATTTTTCCCTGTGTTCTCACCAACATGCATTGTTGTTGTCTTGGTGACAGCCATTCTGACTAGGGGTATAAAAAAGAGAGAGACCTGAAAACAAAAGGGATGTGGAAGGCAAAAGAGAAAAAAAGAGAGGATAAGAAATAAACCAGGCATGATGGTGCACGTCATTAATCCCAGCACTTTGGGAGGCAGAGGCAGGTGGATCTCTGAGTTCGAGGCCAGCCTGGTCCACAAAGAGAATCTAGGACAACCAAAGCTAAACAGAGAAACTTTGTCTCATAAAACCTAAAAAAAAAAAAAAAAAAAAAAAAAGAAAGAAAGAAAAGGAAAAAGAAAGAAATAGTAATAGAAGAGGTGAATGTGATTAAAATACATTATATACATATTGAAATGTCATAATGAAATTTCAATGAAACTAATATATGCTAATAGGTTACATTAATGGCAAAATGATAAGCTTATCATACAATAATTAAATTAGAACTAAGATGTCCTGCAAGGACATCCCCTCAAACAAATAGAAAACCTAGGGCCCAGCCATCTTGGAAAACAGCTTTTGCTTTATAAAGCTGCTTAGAGTTTAATGGGCAATCATTAGTCAGGGTTTCTACTGCTGTGACCAAAAGCAACTTGGGGGAGGAAGTGTTCCCTTCTCACAGTTCCAGGTAACAGTCCATCACTGAGGGAAGGCAAGGCAGGGACTCAAGCCAGGCAAGAACCTGGAGGCAGGAGCAGATGCAGAGGCCACAGAGGAGCGCTGTTTCCTGGCTTCCTGCTTTCCTCTCACACCCTGCTTTCTTATAACATGCCCTGGCGAGCGGGGTGCACCCACATCAATCATTAATCAGGAGAATGTACTGCAGACTTGCCTACAGGAAAACCTTATGGGGGCATTTTCCCAATCGAAAGTCCCTCTTCCCAAAGGACTCCAGCTTGGGGACAGGTTGCCATAAAACTAACCAGGACACAAGTTGACCATAGCGAATTACATCTCTAAGCCAAGATGTGATATTGTCACAGCTCGGACAATAGTCAAGGACCTGCAATCAACATGTGACATTAGCCAGCTACTGATACCCATGCTTAGTAGATCTCAGTCAGCCTCAGCTGCCTAAGTTACCATGGCTCCCCTGCTTTCCCAAGGATGAATCACAGCATCTCACCTTATCTTTTAAAAAAAAGAAAAAAAAAAAACAGAAAAGGAAACAAAACTGCCTTCCCAAACTCCATCCCCCTCCCGCCCTGTGAAAACCAGGCCCCTGTCTCATACCATGTCCTTTCCTTCATCAGACACTTCTCAACTACTCCATACCAAAAATACTTTTCAGGGCAGGCTTTCCAGTTTTTAGATTCCTACCATTAATTTGCAGTTTTAATATTTACACTTCCTAGAAGAGAAAAGAAAAGAAATGCTCCACTGGCCAAAAGATTAAAACTTCAAAAACCAAACTTGTTACCTTTCAAGCTAGAGGAAAGCACAAAAAAGTTCATTTCAGCTGGGTGTGGTGGCACATACCTTTAATTCCAGCTCTTGGGAGGCAGAGGCAGGAGCAGCTCTGTGAGTTCAAGGCCAGCCTGGTCTACAAAGAGAGTTCCAGGATAGCCAGGGCTGTTAATACAGAAAAAACCCTGTCTCAAACTGGTTCCCCTCCCCCCACCCCCAAAATGATGCAATTTAGACCTGGCCCGGTGGCACACTCCTGTGATCCCACCATTCTTGGAGGCAGAGGCAGGAGGATCGTTGTGAGTTTGAGGCCAGCCTGGTTTACATTAGAGCGAGTCCAGGACAACCAAGGTCAACACAGAGAAACTCTGTCAAGGGTAATAAAAAGAAAGAATCAAAAACAAAAAAAGAAAAAAGAAAAAAAGAAAAGAAAGAAAAAGTCCATTTCAAACATGAGCCCCCAAAATGTGTGCATCAGTAACACCGCCTTTGAGGTGGGTGATTTAGAGGATGTATCTTGTTCAACGTCTTGAAACCACAGAATGAGTTATTCAAGGAAATGCTAACTTGCCTCCTCCCCCACCATGCATGGACATACTGAAACAGCTTAGGGGACACGAAAAAGCTTCCCGTCATTTGATGTCAGGCCTTGGTCACATGTGGCCCATAAAGATACCTAATCTGTGAGCTCTGAGCAAAGTCCACGGCACAGAGACACTTCTTATCCCTTGATGAATGAGAGGGTGGTCACAATGGCCCACCTCTTTCCTGGTTGTGAAGAGTTCTCCCTGTGATCAAGAGAGCAGTCCCCTGCCTCTATCTCAGCCTTTATTCACTGGAGATAATACTTGATTCCTTACTATCTTTTGCAGAGGAACTCCCAACACACTTCTTTAGAAATTTAAAAATGCCAAATAGCTACTGCATAGTTTTTTTTGTTTGTTTGTTTCTTTGCCTTTGGTTTGTTTGTTTGTTTTCTATCACCACTGCTATGTTTTGTTTAGCTTGATTTGGTTTCTCGAGACAGGGTTTCTCTGTGTAGCCTTGGCTGTCCTGGACTTGCTTTGTAGACCAGGCTGGCCTCGAACTCCCAGCAATCTGCCTGCCTCTGCCTCTCAGAGTGCTAGGATTACAGACATACGTCATCATGCCCAGATCCATTATCTCTATTTCATCTATAACATCTCAGAGTCCTGGGGTCTCTCAATACTCTTGTCAGGCAGCCTCTCACATACTCAGTTTCATTTGCACACATTTGCATTTTCATTTGCACGTATATACACACACATTCTTGTAAGAATATTTATACACATACACAAACACTCCTGGAAAACTGACCTGTCACAGATTCCTCTTCCTCCTCCTCCTTCTCATAATGATAATAATAATAATAATAATAATAATAACAACAACAACAACAACAAATGCATTCTACAGGCTCTGGTTTTCTCAAAGTAGAGTGTGAGGCTACAAAGAACCCTGAGAAGCAAAAAATAACTATAGAGGGGCCGGAAAGATGGCTCAGTGGTTAAGAGCACTGTCTGCTCTTCCAAAGGACCGGAGTTCAATTCCCAGCCACCACATGGCAGCTCACAACTGTCTCTAATCCTAATTCCAATGCCTCTGACACCCTCACGCTAAAATAAAAATTAAATAAATTAAAAAAAATAACTATAGAAACATATATCGTAAGAAATTTGGAGAAGAGGAGAAAATATTTAACCCCTCCATTCTCTCAGTACATAGAAACAGTTAAAAATGACAATTTCTCTGTCTTTTTGGCTAAAATTAAGTGTCAAAACAGGTGACACAATCCATATACCAAATGTCAAACACAGCATTGACTAAAAAGCACACTTCTGACACCCATCAATTTTGTAATGTCCTATTTTATTCACATTCCCAGAGTAATCATTGTAATACACAATGTTTCTTTTTTAAATACCCATTTCTTTATTTTTTTAAAAAAGTAATACATAGAGGAAAAAAAATGTTTCAACAGTATACCTATTCTTGCTCCTGGTCTCTCTCCTAAGGGCAATCTCTAAAAACAATCCTACAGAACTTTCTAGAAATATCACACGAGCACAGGCAAAATTGATCATTCCTTGTTTAGCAACTAGATTTTGTTTGTCTTACTTCACAGGCCAAAGGTACGTTTGCAGAGGTGCCAAAGCTACCATGTAAAAGCACATTCGAAATTTCATTTCTTCCCCAGAGTTCACCTGATTAAATATGCCAAGTTACAGTCAAGCTCACACTGCGGGAGAATAAATATATGAGCACCAACTACTGGCCAGGTCAGACTAACAATAGCACGCCCTGTGCAGGAGACATGAGGGGAGAAGGTTCGAGACTACCCCCAGGATGGGTGGTGAAGTAAGGACCCGGTTCGCATAGAGAGGGAACGTATCTTTATACATGCTTCTTAAAGATGAATGTTTTCCATTTGCAAAACAAAATTCATTAGTAAACGCAGAACAAAGCAAGTACATGTTTGCATTAGTTCTGTAATGATCATTTCTTGGACAAACTTACTAAGGGTTTAATAGGCAGCCAGGCTCCAGAAAGCTGCCTTATTAGATGTCGCAGGGGAGGCACACGGTGCACGGGGTGGTGCCCAGTGCTCATTCCATGAGGCTGTGTGGCTGACACCTTGCCAAGTCCTCCAGTGCAACCCTGCAGAGCCTGCTCAGTGAGCCCAAAGCCCAGGCAAAGAATGAGAACATGATCTACTCAGGTTCCCACTAAGGAATCTGCCAAGTGTGGATGGCAGCGGCAGCGGCTCCTTTGGGTGGTAAATGATTTTATGTGAGGTGTCTGGTTTAAATCTGAGAAGTTCCCCCATTGAGATACCAGCTTGTATCTCAAACCCTCGATGCCTAGACAGTGGTGCTATTTAGAGAGACTGTGGAGCCTTTAAAAGATGAGGCTTGACTGACAAAAGTGGGTCATTAGGTGGAAGGTTATAGCCAGGTCCTAGGGCTTGCCTCTCTCCGCTTTGTGGCCTGTTGTGATTCGAACAGTCCCTGATGCTGCTCACACTGCCATGAATGGTGTGGTGTTACCACGTCCTTTCTACCAGGATGGGATGGAATTCTTTGAAACCATGAAGCAAAATAAATCTCTCCTCAGGTAAGTTATCTTTGTCAGTTGTTATGGTAACAAAGATACAAAAGCAGCCAGTACAGAAACTCACTGGAATTTAATAATAATAATAATAATAATAATAATAATAATAATAATAATAATAATAATAACAACAACAACAACAACAACAACAACAATGACAATAATAAGTAAGTAAAAGGGAAAGGTAGAAAGGAGAAGGTAAGAGAGTGAATGAATCATCTGAAAGTGAATAGCCAAGCATTTTTATTTCTTAGGGGACAGGGCTAGAGACGAAGCCCAGGGCCTCAAGCATACAAGTCAAGAGACCTGCAGCAGGGAATGGCACACGCCTTTAATCCCAGCACTCAGGAGGCAGAGGTAGGTAGGTCTCTGTGAGTTCGAGGCCAGCCTGGTCTACAAAGAGAGTCCAGATTAACCAAGGCTACACAGAGAAATCCTGTCTTGAAATACAAAAAGAAGAAGAAGAAGAAGAAGAAGAAGAAGAAGAAGAAGAAGAAGAAGAAGAAGAAGAAGAAGAAGAAGCCGCCACTGAGCCCCAGCCGCGAAGGTTCTCCAATACTCTCACTACCACACAGTTCTGCCTCACTGAACTTAAAACCTGGCAAATGTTCTGGAAGCAGTGAGGTCTGAAGGATGCCTGAGGAACCCAATGTACTTCCTCCTCCTTCTCCTCCTCCTCCTTCTCCTCCCTGCCAATCTCCCACAAGACAGCTCCTCAGAAGGTTGCCTGACCCTGGCAGTAAAGTCAAACCCTAGAGTTGGAGCCAGGCATAAAATATTGGGGCATTTCTAGTCTTTTCTTCTCCCTTAGCTGGCACTAGAAACCCTTCAAATTAACCGGAGCGGCAATGACCAGCTTAACCCTAGAAGACTAAATGAGACAGGAGAAGGGTCCCAAAGGTCAGAGTGATAACTCAGATGTGCTGGTGACAACTGCAAGATCATTGTGAAATGACAGAACACGCACCAGAGAAATCCAAGCCCTCTCCAGCCATATTTGGAGACACTAATACAATTCAGGAGCTTAAGTGAACATCTACAAGGGTTAGTCTGACTCCCTCAGATTAATAGAAACGACTAAAGGAGTTTCACAGCCTTGTGGGAGAAAGAGCTAAGAGTGTGCATATACTTTGAATTGAAAAGGAAAAAGAGCTGGGAGGTGGAAAGACAGGGGAGGCCAGGGTGGATGAAGGGGGATTCTGCAGAGCTACCCACCATTAGAGGGATGACCCTATGTGTCCATTCTGGGCACTTACAGGTCCAGACAAAGCCATCTCACCTTTTGAGACTGCACTTTCCCAACCACACCTTGCAAATGAGAGCACAGAAGAACTGAAGTAGCTTCTATGGGCTCCACAGGAGACAGCAAGCCTGAACGCAAGATGGGAGGTGTGCTTTGGACTGCAAAACTCACCGATCAATAATGGAACTAAGTGTCTCTGTTAGACAAAAAATAGAATAAAAAGTATACCGAGCCAAACTTATAACAACAGCATTCATTGAGTATCTTCCGGGACCCCAAAGTACAAGGTACAGGCTAGATTCCTAAGTATTTAAAAATATATTATCACATGCAAATCAAATCAACTTATCAAAAGCCAACAACAGGAAATAGATTATTAACATCACTTCAGATTGAACAAATGAACTATGAGAACTGAACCAAACCATAGAGAACTAAGCTACTTTAGTTTAGGTGAAGGAGTTGAAGACCAAGTCATGGATGCTCAGACATATGTGGAGCCCACCCCCTACCACTGAGCTACGTCCTTATCCTTCCGGCCCTCTTGATTGAGGTGCAGTTTGGGGCGAAGGCCTCTACCTTAGCCAGGCTGGTTCCGAACTCCTGTTCAACTGATCCTTTCCTGAGTAGCTTGGACTGCAAATGCATAGGACCACAGCCATCTGTGTGTGTGTGTGTGTGTGTGTGTGTGTGTCTGTGTGTTTCTGTGTGTGTGTGTGTGTGTGTCTGTGTGTTTCTGTGTGTGTGTGTGGTGTTTTGTCTGTGTTGTTGTGGTGGTTTTGGTGTGTGTGTTGGTGTGTGTTGTGTGTGTGTGTGTGTGTGTGTGTGTGTGTGTCTGTGTGTTTCTCTGTGTGTGTGTCTGTGTGTTTCTGTGTGTGTGTGTGTGTGTGTGTGTGTATGTGTGTGTGTGTCTTGCTTCAGCCTCCCAAGTGTGAGGATTACACGCATAAGTCATTGCACCCAACTCCGTTAAAATAAAAAAAGAGTATATAAAATGTCTTCCTTCAGCAGAAACAGAAAAATGAAAGCAGTTAAAAGCTTTCTCAACCAAACTAAGTAGTTCATATCTGTAATCCAGCACTCAGGAGGCTGATAAAATAGAATAATAAGTTCCAGGTCAACTTGAGCTACACAGCAAGACTCTGCCTCTCCCCAAAATAAAATAAGCAAAACGAAGTACTTTTCTCTCCAGCCCATCCTGCATAGTAAGGCCTTGTCTTTAAAAAATGAAAAGTTTCTCTCCTTTGAGAATCCCAAGCTAAAAACCATAAATTAAAAAAAAAAAAAATGCCTTCTATATTTCATCTGTTGCAAAATGAACACATCTGTCATTTCCCTGCAAGGTATAGATACACTTTTATCCTTACATCTATCCAAATTATATCTACTAACATATTGAAAATTCTCACAACTGTGAATAAACAAATAGATGAAAACAGTGTGAGTTACCTAGAGGAAAAAGAAAACACATTGTGATACTTAGTGTCCACTATACGCCCTCCAGTGGGACCTCCCTTCTGTATGAGGTTCGGGAGCTCACCCAACCTCCCCAAGTCTTAGTTTGCTTTTCTATTACTGTGAGGAAACACCATAACCACAAGCAACCTGGGGAGGAAAGGGTTTGCTTCGGCTATGGATCCTGAGGGACAAGGGTCCATCATCCCCGTGGGCGGGAGGCATGACTGCTTGGAAGCTAGGGCAGCAAGCGGAGAGCTCACACCTTGAACAGGCATGAAACAGGGCACGTACTAGAAGGGACTCAGGTCCTTAACAATCAAAGCCTGCTGCCAATGACACAACTTCCTCCTGCAAGGCCCACCTCTTGAACTTCCTGAACAGCACCACCAGCTGGGGACCAGATGTACAAATACACGAGCCTATGGGGAACATTCTCGTTCAAATCCTCACCTCCCACTCGCACTGACTCTAGCAGCACCTCTTCCCCTGTAAACCCTGGGCAGCTAACCTCACTTATGCACAGTCCATAAAAACTAGATTTTTTTTTCTTCCTTCTGTGTTACATTTGTTGCCCAGAAAAGAACAAAGCAACCTTCAAAGCCATGCTAAAAACAAATGCTATACAATAAACACAAACCTGAACAGAAATCAATACCTAGGTTGGGGGCATGGTACATCTGTGTGCTCAAGTGAAACACAAACAGACGGTATAAAGTGTTGTGTAAGGTACCTGTGTTTGCACCTATTTAGCAAAAACCTGCAAGCACAGAGAAGAGAGTAATAGAACATTAGAAATAGCTTTTCACTCTTCCAATAGTCCAGGGCGTCAGCATCACCTGGAAGGATTATTAAAACCTCAGGAATGGGAGGAATGAGCCCAGATCTTCCACAGGCTGGGTAGGGCCCAGCATCTACCTTTTCAGCAAGTTCCCAAATGATGCTGTACTATTGGCTTTCTAGCAAGTATCCCTTAAAAACCATGGCACTGATGGAGACGCTCCCTTGACAAAGACAGGCCATGGATGACACTTTATGCTAGCCAAAAACAAAAACAAAACAAAACCAAAAATCAAAAACAAAACAAAACACCCAAGAAGCAATACATGACTGCACCTACTGAAGAGCTCCCTAGCCAACTGTAAACACATCCTTAGCCATTCTGCAACCACATCAGGAGTTGAGCATCAGAGGGCCCTGGATCACCAGTGGAATGTGAGAGGTGAAAACTGCCACAGGTAATGGAGAGAATGAGGAAATAAGAAGAGGAAGAAACCTTATCCCCTGATAGCCTAGCTACCGAGACGTGTGCCCGACTCCCAGTGTTTTCCTTACCGGTTGTCAGAGAGTTGCTTACCTTCAGCACAGCCACCTAGCAATGCTGTGTGCGGATCCTATCCCAAACCCAGAGGGGCTCAGGCCGTCTGAACACAGGGTACCTCGTGCACACATCTTTAACCAACCCCACACCTGGCTTTGCCCTACTCCCAATTTCACTGTGCTACTCATTCAAGAACATTTAATTTACTTTTTTTTTTTTTTTTTTTAAAGTATCTCAAAGCCCAGGACGATAGACCTTTTCTGCCTACAAATAAAGGACTCCATGGTACGTCCCCTTCCAGTTACTTACTTCTTTACTCCTCAGCATCCATCCACAGGAGGTATCAGTCCTGGCAAAGTATTGAGCCCCACAACAGATATACCAGAATACCTTTCAGTTTGCCTCTGACCTACCTGAAGGTCTTGTTCAAATTCAGAATCCTCAGCAAAGCCCCTTCCATTGCCCCATACCCACTGCCTTCACATTTTCAACTCTACAGAACTTGAAAATGCACCAGTAAAAGTGTTATTCCTTACCTCTCAGCCTCTTTCCCTCCTTCCCCCTCCTCCCTCCCTCCATCCCTCTTTCCCCACCCCCTCTCCAGGGTCTCATGTATCTCAGGCTGGCCTCAAACTCAAGATCTAGCTGAGGATAGCCTTGAACTTCTGACCTTTCTGCCTTTACCTTCCAAGCACTGAGATTACCACAATGTACTTGCCTGTTTTAAGCAGCGCTAGGGAGGCAACCCAAGGCATTGCACACATTTGGCAATCATTCTACCAACCAAGCTACAGCCCCAGTGCCCAGGTTTTCTTCTGAATTGTAACTAGCTATGTTTCCCTCACCTACAATGTTTTGTACATATGAGACAGATCCTCAATTAATTAAAACAAGCGTGATTCGTTTAGCCCCGTGAGTCAGGAACCATGCATGAATCCGGTCTACAGGTCTACAATTAACACACATCTCTTAAGGTGCGGCAGACATCAAGGCCACTGAGGCGTGGATGGAAGTCAGAATTCACACTCAAATCTATTCAACTTTTAGTACTTTTTGCATTTCCTCCCACTAGGCTGTCTCTGAAGAAGAAAATATAAAATAGAGCAATACAGTGAGACTGGCAGCTCACCGGCCAGTCAGCCACCCCACTCCAAGTTGAAGGGATGGATGGTATATGCAATAAAATGCATTTTACAAATTATCCTATTTAGAGTCATTGGTGCGTGCCATTATATTATTATGGAAAAGCCTCTTTTCACATCAGGGCCCCAGAGCATGATGGAATGTCTTTATCTATACACAGAATCCTTTGACAAGCCTGAATGTACTCCATGAATTGCCTGTGCTTTTTTAGGAAAAAGAAAGCATTAAAATGGACCTTAAAGAATACAGTGCATCTATTTTTAATAGCACTTCATCCAAATGACTATAGGTTTCCGGACTTTGATGAAATCATGACCAACAGCTGAAAGAAACAGAAAGAGTAACTTCCAGCCCTGACACACACACAGAAATCAGGTATGGCACCTTGGTAAACGGTGGATGAGGAAAGACTCCAGGGTCTGGCCATGTTGCTTCAAGTTGCCCCTGCCACCAGCTAGCTGAGTGGCCTGACACTGTATCACAGATGTTAGTAGATTCTGTGAGAATTCATAATGCTTCTGTCTGTCTCTCAATCCTTGCAAAGCAATAATGAGTAGATGAAACAGTAACGCCTTTTTAAAAAAGCACCCAGGTTTAGTTAGGTCACAGACCTTAATTCCATTTCCCATGGTGTTTGCCTGCTCTGGGACTGAGTGACCTTTGCTTCTCCTTTGGTTAGCCTGAAGATTGAGCAAGCAATAATGTCGTTTGCATAGGATCCTTGAACCAAAGGGAGCTGTTGTAAAGCTTATGATGGGCTGAGGGTATAGATGAGTAAAAGAGTGAACCAACGCCTGGAGTTGGTTCCCAGTAACATGCACACAAAAGAAACTTGTAGAGAAAGGTGAGTAAGGGGCAGCAACGAAGCAACAGTTCCCCCAGGGGAAAGAGGGTTAGCTAACACCCCAAATAACATGATCTTTGACAGCAAGCTTGGTTTTTACAAGCTCAAACTCTCCCAAACAAGTCATTCAGCCTGTGTAATTAAAGTTAAAAGCACACTAAAATAACACTTCAGCTGTTGACCTTCAGGAGCTCAACCAGAACACTAGAGCATGAAAGAGAGGCTTGACTCTGTCTGTGGAGACAGCGTCACACGGCATCACTGCACACAGTCTCTTACCTCCAGGAGGAAAGCACAGAGTTAGCGCTGAGCTACACGGAACAGAGCCATAGTCAATGCGCTTTTACGCTGTGGCGACTTCAGAAATCACAGTGGTCCGTGGCAGGTGGATAAACGTAAAGAATTTAGCTGCGCTGACCGCCTCAATAGTCCAGTTCCCAGGTGGACTAGAAGCCACACCATTGCTCAAAAAAAATCAACATAATCAGCTAAAGCCTGCCCCCCCACACACACAGAGAGAGAGAGAGTACGTGTATATACATGTGTACCTGCACTTGTCAGTCTCAGGTGCTGTGCCTTAGAAGCTATCCACCTTGTTTTGTTTTGTTTTGTCTTTTTTTTCAGACAAGGCATCTCACCAGGATCTGGTATGCTCCAATTAGGCTAGGATGGCTCACCAATGAACTTCAAGGATCCTTTGCTTTCTTAGCACTGTGACCATAAATGGGCACCTCCACATCTGGAGTCCTCCTCTCCTCCTCTTCCTCTCCTCCTTGACATTGGCTCTAGGGATTAAAATCAGATCTTCATGCTTGCAAGATACGCCCTTTACAGACTTAGCTATCTCTCCAACCTTTGGTGCTGGTTTTTTTTTTTTTTAAAAGCTCTTGCCATGTAGCTCAGACTAGCCTTGATCTCTTCATATATCCCAAGCTGGCCTTATAATCATCCTGCCTTGGCCTTGAGTGTTGAAATTATAAGCTTGAACCACTGCACCTGGTTTATGTTTCACTTTCTAAAGGGAGTAAACAATGCCACCTTGGTCGCTGTAATTTTCACAGTGTAACTCATGAGGAGGACTTGTAGTTTTCAGAGTAGAAATCATCCATCATTCTTGGCAAATACACAATCAGCAGCCATCTAGAGTCACACTTCAGTGTTGACTGGATTGCTAGAGGAGGGAACTTAACTTTAGGCAACAGAGGCCCTCTTTTGCTTTCACTAGCCTTTTGAACTCTCAAGGAATTAACTGAAGAAAAACCTCTGACAGATCACAGTGGCAATGGGTTTCCAGAAGTAACTCAGCAAATACCTCATCACGCATTACAACAGTACAAAAGCTTTTTGTATGTGGTACCTAAGCATAAGTGCCATTTAAGTGTGTATCCACATCATGTCTAGGCATGCATACATATGGCTACTGCCTCTTTCTTCCTTCCAGCCTCTCCTCAGCATCGCATTACCGAGATGACATTCCAGCATTGTTCTGCTAATATCACATTACTTGATTTTTTTCAGGCTGCAGGAAAGTATGCCCAGGAGTAGCAGGAATTAGAATATATAATTTTAATTCAACGCACACCTGTGTTTAAATGGGGCCGCCCTCAGTAATCAGTCAGATACCTGAGAAGGCTCACAGCTACCTTGGAGAGGCTGCTGACAAATCCTCAAGGACAACTTAGGATGTGGTATTTTACAGACGCTTACCCTGGAGGAGGGGCGAGAGACCTGAGCCAGGTTAATTTAGTTGCGGTGTGTAAGAATTACTGACCGTAAAAACAGCTCAAGGGGGTACAGAGCAGAAAAGCCCACACTTGAAGCAAGTAAAACAGCTTAATTAAAACCACCAAAAGGTTGTCGTTCAAACAGTTCTTTTTTTAAAGCAACATTCTTTTTTTTTTTTTTTTAAGATTGATTATTATGTATACAGTGCTCTGCCTGCATGCACACCTGCAGGCCAGAAGAGGGCACCAGACCTCATTATAGACGGTTGTGAGCCACCATGTGGTTGCTGGGAATTGAACTCAGGACCTCTGGAAGAGCAGACAGTGCTCTTAACCTCTGAGCCACATTCAAACAGTTTTTACAACAGTCTCAAAGACTTGGAATAGTTAGTACCAAACTAACATCAGAGAGAGAGAGAGAGAGAGAGAGAGAGAGAGAGAGTGTGTGTGTGTGTGTGTGTGTGTGTGTGGTCTTGGGGATCCAGCCTGTGTATTAAAGCTGAAAGCTTCTTGAATTCACCTGCTTACCAAACCAGCAAGCAGGAAAAAGCATGCCCCAAAACACAAGGTGAGGACAACCCTGCTGTCCTTCCTGAAACAGAGTTCAGGCTTGACAAGAGGCCCAGAAAAACCAGCAACTCTATACCAAACCAGGCCCTTTTGAGTAAACAGTCAAAGAGTTTGGTAATGTCTACTAGCATCAAGGTATATTCTGCTAGATGTCCTGTGTGTATGTGTGAACTTATGGAGGTCAGGTGACAGCCTAGAGGAGGAATACGGTCTCTCCTTCCACCATGTGGGTCCTCAGAACTGAACTCAGATCATCAGGCTTGGCAGCAAGCATCTTTAGTGGCTCAGCCACCTTACCAGATCTAAATATCTTTTTTTAAACACACTGTAAACATATTCCAGATATGAACATGCTACCAAAAGTATTATTAAAATGTTCGTTTAACCAGGCGCAGTGGCACACGCCTACAATCCCAGCACTCAGGGAGGCAGAGGCAGGCTGATCTCTGTGAGTTCGAGGCCAGCCTGGCCTAAAAAAAAAAAAAATCAACTCCAAGACAGCCAAGGCTACACAGAGAAACCCTGTCTAGAAAAACTAAAAATAAATAAAATAAAATAGAATAAACGAATAAATAAAATGTTGATTTAAATAGTATAACTAGCTACTGTATTAAAGCCTTCATATTTCACAATGTGGATAAACACATAAGCACATGTCCCCTACTTTAACCACGTTGAATCAATGGAGGACAGCACTTGATAAGCCCAAGGACCCTAAGTGACTCCAACAATGGCTCCTACCCTGCAAGGCCAGATTAACAGAAAAAGTTAGACTTCCAAGGAATGTGGCTCTGCAAAGGGGCTGCAGGCTTGCCAGATCTATGCCTCGTTGATTAGTCCTTTCTAAGGCATACTGAAGCGACAGACCGATTCAATAAAAACCAGGCACCATCTGAGATGCCCAGGCAGGGGCTAATGGAAAGGCTGCATTCCTGAGCCACATTCACCCCCTCTGCACTGTGCATCGTTAATGAGGGATAACGCAGACCATGTGATGTCAGACCATTCTGCAATGCACGCTCACCTAGTTTACAGACTTTATATAGTCGTCTTCCACTGTGAAACCCAGGACACGGTGAAACCACCTTATGTCCCAAGAGCTTGTCACATGAAAGAACTTTTTAAAGACCTGAGGTTGACACTGCAACTACCAGATGAGCACAGGGCCCCTCCTCCAGCCCGGGAGCTCTCTGTGTGGTTTACCAACTGCAAACTGGCCTAAGCTGCAAAATGCTGGGTCGCTGAATGCGGTTTCTCACTTTACAGGAGCTGCAGCTGGTTCCTTCTCACTGTCACAGAGACTGCCCCACCTCTGACAGTCCACTCCAAGATGGGAGTGTGTGAGAGGGGGGAGGGGAAGGAGAGAGAAGGGGAGGTAGGGAGGGAGAGAGAGAGAGAGAGAGAGAGAGAATATGAATCTATGAAAATGACTTATAGGAAGTTGTTGACCCTCTTCCAAAAATTTCATCTGTTTTCCTACCGAACACCCCAAACCACATGAACACACTAACTCTGTTGATGTTGCAGGCATCACCGTCTTAACCTAAACCTGGTACTTGTGCTGCCAAGGCCAGTCCAAGCAAAAGATTAACCCGTGGTTCCCGGTCATGGGTTTGCCAACAGGGCCAGCACCAGAGAAGACGCCAGCTTTCTGTTTGTTTTAAAGGAAATACTTCCTAGCACACATTTAGGACTCTGAACTCTGCACACGGGACCACGTGGTTGGTGATAATCTGGCTCCCTCTTGTTAGTCAAAGCTACCTCTTTCCGCGGGCAGCCCGCGGCTGGGTAACCGACACCAGCACCTTCAATCACACCCACTCTGAGTTTGTCCTCACAGAAATCCTCCAGCACGGGATGGGGGAGGGGGTTAAGCCACTGGGAAAGTGGCTGAGGGCGGGACGTGTCCCTTTGGCTTTGGCTGGAAGGGTCTCACACCTGTGGGGCCCTAAGTAGCACTAGCTGCTCAGGTGAGGCCCAAAAGAGGCTAAGAGGAGAAGCCTGCCCTTCCAGGAAAAGCGCCTTCACCTCTCGCGGAGCACGCCGGCACGGTACTTGCGATGCCCACCTGTAGCCACAGCAAACAAACTTTCCGCCCCTTTTGAGTGGGAAGTATCAGATCCCCCTACGCCACCCTCTGGCGGGAGCCGGCAGCGCCAGGAACTAGGCGGGCTCTCACCTGACACCCCTAAACCACAACCTGGTCTGCACCCGAGCTACTGAGGCTTTCGGAGTGGAGGAACCGAGCTGGAAGCCGCGATTAGGAATTTGGAAGAAAGGGGCAGAAATGCGCGCCCTGCTCCTTTGCAATCTCACTTCCCAACTTTGCCAGCCGCTGCCCTCTGCGGCGCGTCCCCGGCCCCCTCGGCCTCCCCAACGGTGTCCCAGGAAGAGGGGTGCCCCGAGACCAGGGGGAGCCTCCGCACTCACAGCCGTAGCGGGGCCGTTGCAGCGACGGCAGATCTTCGTGCGGCATCCTGCGCTGCTCCGGGGGCCCTCCCGGGGCGCGCCCCCCGTGGCTCCCCTCGCTAGCCAGGCTCGCGGGCTCCGCGCCCAGCGGGCGCGCTCCGATCCCACCTCTGGCTGCTCTCGCCCGGCTTCTCCGAGCTGGCCGACTCACTCCCTCGGTGATCCCTCTCCCGCGCCTGCGGCGGCCGTGTCTTGCTGACACCGGGGCAAAAGTGAACTCTCTCCTCCCTCGCTCGCTCGGCCGCCCGCCCGCGGCCCGCGCCGCCTCCCTCAGCAGGTTTCCTTTCTCCTCCCGCCCGGCCCCGTTATTCACCGCCGTGGGAGCGCGCCGCCGAGCAGCGACCCCTACTGGATACACAGCGCAGCGCCCGGTAGCGAGGACCCGCCTCCCGCGAGAGGAAGGGGCTGAGACGACCCTGGACCCCCGCAGCTGGGGCCCAGCGCACAACTGGAGGGCGCCTTGGAGAGTTGAGAGGGTGGAAGTGACACACCAGCGCAGGGAAGAGCAAGAAAAGCCCCAAAGACCACAGGCACCCCTGTTCGCCTGGGTGTTGCTCAGTGACTGAGGGACAAACACTGCAGTTTCTTTTCCTCTAGAGAGATTGCACGGGGACATCACCTCCCACCCACCCACCCCCACCTCCCCACCCCGCCTGCTTTTCGGGTTTGTGGTGTTAACGAAAGTTGCTTGTGATTTTGGTCTACAAGACACAGGATTCTCCTTTCTTGACATGAAACGGTAAGGATGAGCTCGTATGCATGCTGGAGGTGCGAGATAAACAGTCTCCAAACAACACTCAGAACACAACTGCCAGTCACTGGCTCATCCCTTCTGCCAGCCTGCCGCAATGTGCAAAACTGTCGCTCAGGGCCCAGCCAGATCGCACAACCACAAACCCCTTTCCGGCTCAGCGTTTGAAACCACAAGTGACTGTTTTAAAAGCACGAGTTTCGTGCGGTTGCTTGGAGCCTGGAGGAGTTTGGAGCCCCTCTAAACCTGGGCCGTCGCTTTTTCACAAATGTGGGCTGTGGAAGTGATCACACATGACTGGAAAAAAAATCATCGAAAGAGGGTCATAAGAGATGAATTAGCCAAAGGCAACCCTAGTCGCCTTTAAGTGAGCAAAGCTACAGAGAGCGGCCAGCTGTTTTTGGGGAGATACAGGGAACTCTTGAAACTTGAAATTCAGAGTCTTGGGCCCCACCCTATTTCCAATTCAGTTGGTCTAGGTTGAGGCTCATGAACTTGCGTTTCTCACAAGTCGCTGGTGAGGCTGAGGTTGAGCCGGCTTATGAGTTAGGTACATAGGAGAAGGAAGGCTCATTTGCTAAGAGCACGAGGATTCCCCACTCCCAAGACATTGGACTCTCACCTGGCTGAAATTGGACGAAGGAAATTATCCTCCCTCAAAAAGCAGACGCCACTAATGATAAAAGCAACTCAGAGGGGTACATGGGCACAGTTTAGAGCAGAGCTCATGTCACCGATTGATTGCTCATCCAGAGGCCAACACGTTAGCGGGAGACGCCATGTTGATCTCTAGAATGCACTCTGTCTCTGTTATTCCGTGCATCAAAAACGAATGCCTCGCACATCAGTTTTGAGGATGAGCCCAAGATTCAAGGCCTCTAGAAGTAGATAGTCTGTGTGTCTAGAGGTGGGGAGAAAATCACTGTAAGCCACAATGATGGCCTGAGGAGGTGGTACCATTTCAAAGCGTGGTGTCAGGTGGGATTTGAAGACTAGGCAAGAGTTGGGTGGAGAATAGTCTTCCCTACCAGACAAGCAAGGGCAAGGGCAGGAGACCATGGGCAGGGACCTGAGGTTGGGCAGGTTGGGCTGGGGAGGAGCTGGGAAGCTGTTACTAGCCTGAAGAGGACTTTCTGAACGTCAGATTGAATGCACTGAATATGACCACTTAAGAACACTTGAGAGAGAAAGAAAGGAAAGAAAGCTGGTTGGTGGTGGCATATGCCTTTAATTCTAGCCCTTGGGAGGCAGAGGCAGGTGGATCTCTGAATTTGAGGCCAGCCTGGTATACAAAGTGAGTTCCAAGACAGCGAAGGCTACATAGAAAAACCCTGTCTAGAAAAACAAGACAAAACAAAACAGAAGAGCATTTGAGAGCTTTTAAAGGAGTGCCAGGGTGGTTTTGTTGTTTGTTTATTTTTGAGACAGGATCTTGCCCTGACCCCAATCTAGTCCCTAATGCGTGTGATCCCACAGCCTCAATCTCCCAAGTGCTGGCATTACATATGAGGGCTACCACTACAATCACCCAGGCCTTCATGGCTTTGAGCATGAGAACTGAAGAATGTTCTGGAGTTGAGGAAAGGCGAGTTCTGGAGCAGGTTGCAAAATGTACTGAAGCAAGCAGGAGGGTGGAGACGCTGACGTCAGATGGAAAGGGCTATAGCAGAAGTTAAGAGCGAAGAGCTTGAGCAGGGACAGTCGCCTGTAACCCCAGGCCAGGATGTCAGGGAGGGGGGTGGGGGGGTGGAGTTTGAAGCAGGCAGATCTTACCGAGTTAGAGAGGCCAGCTCGTCTACAAAGCAAGTCCAGCACAGCCAACGCTACACGGAGAAACACTGTCTCGAACCCCGCTCCCTCCGCAAAAGAGCTTCTAGGAAGTCGACCTCAGCAAGCTGCATGGGGCGACTGCTTTCGTACGGGGCCTTCAATAGTTACAGGGCTTACAGGTAGGCCGAATAGAGGGAACCCCACTTCTGGTAGAGCATAAACACAAAGGTGTAAGCGGGAAGGTTGTAGTTCTATGCTCACTAGCCGCTGGCTGCTGAGCTCTCTGGCGATCTGGGGCTCTGTGACAGCTGATGCCATCGTGAGAACTGAATGCTAAAGAGCCATCTAAGGTCAGTCTCCTTCTGCTCTTGTACGTAGCTGAAGCCAATCTTTGTCATCTTTGTCGTCTTTGTCATCCCCGTCTGTAATGTGCTATCTCCCAGACCGCCACAACAAACCTCTCAGGAAAGAAACTCAACCTGCAGAATGGTGGGTTACTTGTTTTTGAGGGTCTGACATCAGACCACAGAGTCAAATAAATATGTGGCAGCGTTGTCAGTTTTCTGTGTCTTCGACTGTGAGAACAATGGGAAACAAACAAACAAACAAACAAACCCAGACCACATTGTGTTTTGCTTTGTTGATTTTCTTTTTTCTTTTTTTAACATGTATTTATTCAGCATGCGTATGTGTACACATGGGTGTTTGTGTGTCATGGTGTAGGTATGGAGGTCAGAGGACAATTTGGTGACATTGGATCTCTCCCCTCAACCAAGTGGTTCCGTGGGGGAGAGGAGGAGGGGTTGAAGTCAGATTGTCAGGCTTGGTAGCAAGAACCCTTAACCCATGGGCCATCTTTTTGTTCTGTTTTGTTGTAGTTTTTTGAGACAGAGTTTCTTTGTGTAGCCTTGGCTGTCCTGGACTCACTCTGTAGACTAGGTTAGCCTCGAACTCTCAGTGATTGGCCTGCTTTACCTCCCAAGTGCTGGGATTGCAGGCATGCACCACAGCACCCAGCTCCCATTGAGCAGTTTTACAAGGCTCCAAGACACTTATTTGCATGCATCCACACACACACACACACACACATACACACATACACACACATATGGAGAATTCTTTCCTTGATGCAATATTAAAATGGCATTGAAGAGACTCCTGAACATGCTAACCATTATCATAGTGATAACTGCTTTGATGATTATTATTATTTGATACATGGCCCTGCTATGTAGCTCAGGTTGATTTTAGCTCCTCCTCCTCTTGCCTTGGCTCCCTCAAAGGCTGGGATTATAGGTGTATGCCACTACAGCCAACTTTAACCAGTTTTTTGTTTTTTTTTTTAAATCAGTATTATGAGGGAGCAATTGTGTTTTAAGCCCAGCCCTTCTGTTAGCCAGTTGAAATGAGAACAAAAATGCTTGGACTTTTTAAAAAATTATTTTTAAATTATGGTACTAGAGCTTGAAACTAAGGTCTTTTCTAAGCCAGGAAAGCACCCTACCACAGAGATATATAGTAGACCCCTTTCTAATTTTTCACTTTGAGACAAGGTCTCCTGGCTTTGTCTAGTGGTCCAGCCTAACTTTGTCCTCCTTAGGCAGTATTTGGACTTATAATGCCCCTTTCCCACCAGAGCTGGCCTTTTGTTTAATTTGCATGCATAGGATCTGGCTATAGACTGGGCTAGCCTCAAACTCTGCACCTTCTGTCTTCAGCCTAGGAAAACTTGCAACTCAAAAAATACCACTAGATTGTTTAAATCAAAAGGAGACAAAAGTATGCTTGACTCAAAAATTTAACACAGAACATCAGTTCCCTTTTTAAACGACTTACAGGCCAGAGAGATGGCTCAGTACTTAAGGGCACTTGTTCTTACAGAGGACCCAGGCTCAGTTCCCAGCCCCGACAGTGTAGCTAACAACACTCTATAACTGCAGTTCCAAGGGATATGACACCCTCTTCTGATGCCCGCAGGCACTACACACATGTGGGGTATAGACTTACATGCAGGCAAAACACTCATACACATAAAATAAGCATAAACAAAACTTTAAAAAACTGATTTGGTTTTCCAATGAGATAACATTATCGATCATTTGAACAAGTCTATCCATAACAGTGGCTTCTTGACACCTTTAAAAGCACCAGGAAACATGAGGCATGAAGAAACCTTAAAAGACAACTTGGGCTTTTTCAGAGGTCGGGAAGGCTTTGTACTGTTAAAGTTTTCTAATTTGTCACCCATTCCAGAAGAAGAGAGAAGAAACCAGAGCTAAGCTTTACTTCAATGGAGACCTCTATATCTAAAAAGGAAATTATTGAGGCTCGACATCAGATTAAAAGAGACCGGAGTCAGAAATGAAGGAACTAGTCGGTATTCAGTTCTGAGAAACAAAAATGGGGGTCGGAGTATCAGCAGAAAGAAAGTGGTATAACTGGATTCTCCTTAGTTTTATTTTACCGACAGGGAAACTGAGGCACAGATATTTCCACAGCCAAGCAAGAACAGTGCCCAGTTACACTTCCTGCACTCCAGGTATTTGCCAATTCCTCTCTAGTTATACATGTTCATAAATATACATATATATATTTATGAAATCCTTTCCCCCTTCACTAAAATCTATACGTTTGGCCAACTTTCAAATATTTTGTAAATGTTAAATCAGTAAAGCCTTCTAGCAATCTTTCAACCTTTCATTTCCCTCCCCCATTCCCCCCACCCCCACCCCCACCCCCCCACACCCCCCTACCCCTACCCCTGCCTTTGCTTCAAGGATAAAGTTGCAAGCCAGTCAAAGTTGGAAAGAAAGACTGTTTAAGCTCCAACAGGAGTGAATTAAATAAAGCCACCCACAGTGCGATACTTGTTTCCCCCCATTTCATAGCTTAAGAAAGTCAGAGCCCCCCAAGTAACTCTGAAAAAGCAATTCCCACGGGAGCCAGTGAATGGAAGCGGCTCCCAGCACAGAGCAGCACAGGTTGCCAGCCCAGCCCCTTGGTTATTGATCTCTCTCTAATAGTTTGAGTCAATTCTCCCAATTGCGTTTACCACTGGATACATGTTAGATTATCTGTTGATTACTGGTCCCCTTCCTTCAGAACGTGAGCTTCTTTATGTTTATTTTGTTTTCTTATTCAGGCAGGGTTTTATGATTGCAGACTGGCATTCTACTCTAGACAGCTGAAGCTCATCTTCAGCTTCTGGTCCTCCTGCCTCCACACCCCGAGCATTGGAATTACAAACCCGTAGCTACTACACTCGTTAGTGCCAAGTTGTGGGGATCAAGTCCAGGGTCGTTTGCATATTAGACAAGCACTCTACCAAATTAGCTACCTCCCTAGCCCCTAAAATGAGAACTGCCTCCCCCTCCGCCCCCGCCCCCGAATTCAGTCCTACACTACCACAAATTATGCAGTTGACCCAAATCTGGAGAAATCACAGGCAGGGGTGGGGGCGGGGCGGGGGGGCGGTCAGCACATCTGGAGTGCAGTGGATAAGCTTCGCCCTGGGAAAACCATCTTCTTGGTCTAGGTGTCTCCCAGCCAGGTAGGTATGAAGAGAAACTTCTTGACAGCTGTGACTCAGCCTGATTCTTTACTACTGTGCCTGGTACTCCAAGGAGTGTAACAGCCATTCGGTTATTTTGTTGCAAAATTAAATTTATTACATTCTTACAAGCACCCTTTCCTGTTCTAGGAATAACTGCCACTTTCTATCCTGTGTCTCCCAGGTAATAGTAAATAGGGCTGGGTTCATTCAAGGCCAGCTTCCTCCAGCACAGAAGCCCATCTCTTGCTTTGTAAACTAATACTGTGAACTATAAGTTTCAGCATGTTTACTTCTGCCAAGCATTTGCCCATGTTTGTGATTCATATGTGTTTCGTTTCCTCAATAAGACAAATCTATGTTATTTAAAAATGAAACCCCATTGCCATGAACAACAGCAGCAGTGGCAATAGAACTGGGGGGACACACAAGTCTTTGTCCGGAGGTGCACATTGTTGATTGAAGTTGTGGCTTATACCCCCAACCCCATCTATTCCTTAAGGGGCTGCTGGCCCCACTCCTCATAATCAACCTTTCCATCTTGGGAGTTGGTGAGTGAGTCCCGAGTGTCCTTTTGGGGCTTAACAAGGGGTTGGCTTTTTCTCTTACTACGCGGTGGGAAATGGATCGTAAGACTAGTCTATTATAAGCGGAACCGAGTACACGATCACACCACCTCTTCCATTTTTTGTTTTCTTTTCTTTTTGATAGCCAGCTGGATGCTAATTTACAGTGGCTGTTTAAGGGTTAACTCCACATCTGGATGTAGTCAGCCTGGGGCCATTTGTGAAAGCCAAAGGTGTGCCAGGCATATCCCAGCAACAAAGACCAACAGCATCAACAGTTGCCTTTTGTCAGGCATAAACACAAGTGTCACCTCACACTCAGTAGAGCAAGTCAGCCATCCAGGTCCACCTCACTCTCCTTTTAACTATTTCTTCTGGATTACAGGTGCCATTAATACACAGAGTGTGAGTCACTTAGGTTCAAACCCCTCATCGGGTTACATTTCCTCAGGATGCTCCCTCAGTGTGTCTACTCGGCCACTAAGCCACAGTGTCATGCCTCTGTGAGTGCTGTAATCCTGTCTGAGCCACTACCAGCACCACTACCATGCAGCTTCAAACTCTGACTGTTGTACCCACGGATGGTTCCAAGAGCCAAACCTGTGGTGTTTTTCCTCTTACCAATTTGTTTTACTTTGCTTCCTTCTCTGAATTCCTGTACCAGGCTTTTTTTTTTTTTTTTTTTTTTTTTTTTTTTTTTTTTTTTTGAGACAGGGTTTCTCTGTGTAGACTTGGCTGTCCTGGACTCGCTTTGTAGACCAGGCTCCTCGAACTCACAAGAGATCCGCCTGCCTCTGCTTCTCGAGTGCTGGGATTAAAGGCGTGCACCACCACTGCCTGGCTTAAGGCATTTCATCAGTGTTCTTCTTTGAGTCTTCTATGGCACCTTAGCTGTTTCCTGTGTTTCCACTGTTTCCCTTGAACAGAAAAAAAAGTTGGTACTTCAGTAGTCTCTTGCTCTCATTTCTCATAATAGTAAACAAAATGAGGGGCCTCCGAGGCGCTAACACAGCAGTGAGGAAGCCATCACAGTTGAAGGCTTGCTGATCTTCCACGACTAGACTTTCCAAAGCTGGAATTTCCATCCTGAGAATGTTTTAGGTTGGGTTTTCTTTTGATTTGTTTTGTTTGTTTGTTTGTTTGTTTGTTTGTTTTTTTCGAGACAGGGTTTCTCTGTGTAACCTTGGCCATCCTGGACTCACTTTGTAGACCAGGCTGGCCTCGAACTCACAGCGATCCGCCTGCCTCTGCCTCCCGAGTGCTGGGATTAAAGATGTGCGCCACCATGCTTGACTTTTCCTACAGATTTTCAAAGACTAAAAACTATAAGGTTTCATGACCTTGGAATTTGAACTTCATCCAACACATAGTAGGCACTCCATAAAGGTTTATAACCATAGTAGAGATCTCCTGGGAAGTGTCTGCCTATGGCTTATAAAGATTATCATTTGATTTCTACTAGTTCCTAGTCAGGTCAGTAAAACCAGCTGGCTTGAGAAGGCTGTTTTCGTTTTTGGTCAGATGTCTGCATTTTAAGCATACTAGAGGAATGCTAGGGTTTTTACTTTACTGCATTATACAGTCTATATTTTTTATGAGACTTTAACATGAGCACCACACGTCCAAAGCAAAGACGGTATGAGAACAGACTTTCCTGATGAGCTGCTCTAAGGCCGAGTGGGGGTGAGGGGCGCACAAGTTATCAGAAGAACTTGATCGAGGTCCTTTCATCTTAAACCCTTCACGTCTATTCAGATTTCACAAACGTCCCCACTTCCCATCCCAAGTGTTACACGTTGCCTAGTTGTGTGTAAGTTACTTTAAAAATAAATCTAAACCGTTTTCACTTAGAGAGTGAGTTCTACAAACTCTTGAAAGAATTGGAAACATGTAGGGAAGAGGAGGAAGAAGAGGAGGAGGAGGAGGAGGAGAGAGGGGGGGGGAAGGAATGAACATGACCACAGTGTATTTATATATATGAGCGAAATTGTCAAAGAATAAATTAATTTTTGAAAATTGAGTATTGAGTTTCACTTATAAAACATTCGAGCTTGGCCGACACATAAAATCCCTATTTACAAGCACTTTTCATTTTTCCCCAGAGGAATCTTGTGTCCCTATAACTTGGTACTCCTAATAACTGTTTTGGTTGACCAGAGCTTTAGATTTTTCTTTATGTTTCTTTTTTAAATGTATACATATATATTATTTACACATGAATAAAATAAACTACATACAGCAAGAAGAACCATGAGACAATCAGGAATTATATAAATGTTACATTCATAGTGATTTGGCTATTTGTATTTGGCAAACTTGAAGTAAACATTTTTCCTATCTTGTTGGGTCTAATTTTCTGAATGAAGATCAATATCTATCATATATATCTCTACTAACTTAAAACATCTATCTTGATCTAAAAACATCTTAAACTTTAACCTACTAAGCTTAATTGAAAGACTAAACTATCTGCTCTTAAATCCCATCAGAGCTTTGAGAAGGAATCTACTCCTCATCTCAAGGCCTTAATTGTTACTCACAAATAAAGTTATTTTTTAATTCAATGTTCTTGAACTTTTTATACTGATGCAAATCATGATCAAGTGAAAAACTAATCTAATTTTATCACAAGAATATCTATTCTAGGTCTAATAGATATGAGTCTACAGATATTTAAGGTAAAATAGTTAAATAAGGTCTTCAAAAGCCTCAGAGACCAACAGAATATGGCATTTAAAGATTTTTTTTTTTTTTTTATTCTAAAGATTCTTTGACCACAAGGCAAGTTAACTCCTGGCAACACCCACCCTGCCTCAAAGAAGATGATGAGCATCAAAGAACCTCCTTATGGAGTTGGCTTCAAATGTGGCAAACAAGCCACTGGGCAAAATGTCCTTGTTTCTGCCACAGACAGAATTCTGCCTAAAAAATAGGCAAGTTTAGATATAAGCAGAGTCAACAGTCAAACTCTGCCAAGACGGGGTAAGCAAGTCCTCAATAGTTCTTGCCTTGCAAATATGTCTATCAGATATATTGAGCCAGAAGGCTAAAGATGCTGCTGCAATGTTAGAGAGAGTGTTGGGTGACTATTCAGGCAGTAAACTGTCTCAGTCACTTTTTTCATTTTGGAAGCTGCTAACCTGAACCTCTGGTTCACTCAGGTATTTACATTTTATTCCTTCTCAAATCAGAGCTCTAGTTTTATTCACTGCTGATGGTCAATACCCATATGTATTTGTCAAATCAATAAGTAACTCCAATCTCAGTTTCTTCCCCCAAATCAACTTCTTGGTCCATCGTCTGCCTCATATTGGAGTCCTCGCATTGATTTCTTGCCTCTCCAAAGCTCTTTGAAAATAGTAAGCCCTCATGCTAAAGAGAATTCCAACAATGTCCCATTTGGGGCAGGTGAGGATCCAAACAGAATCTGGTTACAGTAGGAAGCTAAGTATTGGTAAGTAAGACATGTATAAATTAATCAGGACCCACACAGTAGCTCCCACCCAGGAAAGAGCAGAGTGGTGGGGCAGCAGAGTAATACAGAAGGGTGCTGTAGGGTCTGGAAAGCGACTTCACTGTGAGATCCTGGGATGAGGGCGGGGAAACTCACCCCGTAGCCTCTGGTCACATGCTTCCACCATGAGATTGTTGCTCCAATCAAATCCACTTCCAGAAATGGTCTTAGGAAACAAAATGAAATCTGGAGCTGCCGATCCCAGGAGTTTCCCGCTTGCAGAGAGGCCCAGATGGTGAGAGCAGATCCAGCCAGCGCCAAGCCCTGACATATCAGCACTTCATAGTCAGGGCTCTAGCTCCAGGAACTATGGTGGGGCAAAAGTTATATCAACACAGTCTAACAGCTCTATTGTCTAGGGAGTTGAAAAAGGGGGAGGGGGACAGGAAAGACACAAGCTGCATAAATAAAGGGACACTGACAGATAGGCTAAAAAAACTCAGACTAGATAAAAGAAAATTCTAGTGGTTTCAGGTGTTGTTGAACTTAACATAGCTTCAACAAAATATGCCAAAGGGTGCAACACATGGCTGTCTTCTGCTCAGTCATTTAGAAGAAGAAAGCTTGGGCTGGGGACACAGATAAGTGGTAGAGCACTTGCTGATGACTTAAGAGGCCTTAGGTTCAATCCTCAGTATCACAAAAGGGGGAAACATGGGTGGAATTCACTGTGCCATGTCCTGATCCTGTTAGTGGCTTCTAACTTATTTTTAAAAAAAGGAGGCAGAGGCAGGCAGATCTCTGTGAGTTCAAGGCCAGCCTGGTCTACAAAGTGAGTCCAGGACAGCCAAGGCTACACAGAGAAACTCTGTCTTGAAAAACAAAAAACCAAACAGGGCTAGAGAGATGGCTTCAAGGTTAAGGGCACTGCCTGTTTATCCAGATGTCCTGAGTTCAATTCTTGGCCGCTCAGCTTGTCTGAGAGTGATACTGATCGGTCTTTACTGATTACATACTCTTGGAGAGGGAAGGAGCCTAGTGAATCTAGTCAGTTTTAGGGATTTCCTGAAGCCCTTTTGAGTCATTGACTTCCTGTCTTAATACATTTTCCTACAGGATGCAATGTTTCGATCTCAGAGGGAAACTGCTGCACAACAGGGAGATAGGTTGGCAGCAAGGGTGGAACTGCTCTAGAGAGAATCTTCTAGAAGGAGCTCCTGTACAATTTAGGAAGCTTGAGGGTGGGGAAGAATGTGCTGCGACCTTTGTTGACCACCTGGCCAAGACATCTGGGAGTGGGCCTTCAGTCTGCGGGGAGCCTTTCAGCCTTCCTGTTGACTCTCGGCCTCCAGGTCCTTAAGCATTTCTTAAGCTTTTCTACTGTGCAGTTCTGCATTTTTAGTGATTTACTTGATTACTCTTGGTGTTTGTTTTTCGAGACAGGGTTTGTCTACGTAACAAGAGGCCTGGCTGGCCTGGCTGGCCTTGAACTCATGGAGATCCACTTGCCTCTGCCTCCCCCATGCATCACCACGCCTGACTGTTGATTACTACTTTATTGAGGACACTCTGCCTCGAGATGAGGAAGGTTAGAAAGAAAAGTACAAGCTAAGAGTGGTGGCATACACCTTCAATGCAGGCACTCAGAGGCAGAGGCAGATGGATCTCTGCGAGTTATGAGGGCAGACTGATCTATAGAGTGAGTTCTAGGACAGCCAGGACTACATAATAGAAAGAACCGATCTCAAAAAGAAAGTATAAACTAAGAACTGTTTCCTGGAGCAGCTTACCATCTCACTTTGCTCTTTGTCTAATGTTTATGCAAATCTATGTTTTTGGAGGGCGCTGGGTCTAAATAACTTAGGAATATTAACGAATGGGTGGTAAAACTTACTTTATACTCTTGGGCAATATTGTAAACACTCATGAAAACACTGTTTGCATCTTCAGTTTCTTTCTTTTTTCTTTTCTTTTCTTTCTTTCTTTTTTTTTTCCAAGACAGGGTTTCTCTGTGTAGTCTTGGCTGTCCTGGACACACTTTGTAGACCAGTCTAGCCTTGAACTCACAAAGTTCCACCTGCCTCTGCCTCCCTGAGTGCTGGGATTAAAGGTGTGCGCCACCATGCCTGGAATGACTGTATTGGGAAAGAAGCTTAGCTGTAGCGCGTCATAGCTTGTGAAGTGCTCTGGCTCAGTCCCTAGTATGACAAAACAAATCAGTAAATAACTCAAATCACCAAGGGCTGGAGATGTTGCTTAAAGCTAGGGAGCTTGCTTAGTATGTGTAAGGCTCTGGGCTTGATTCCCAGCACTGCAATAAAATAAAATAAAAAACGTTTAATTGAATGATCGACCTGGTGTGCTAGCACACTCCTGTTAATTCCAGCACTCTGGAAGCAGGAACAGGAGGATTGCAATATAGGAGCCATTCCTAGCTACAATGGGAGACCTCGTCACAGACAAAACAACTGAATAAGCACCTGAAAATCACAGAAGGGAATCCGAGAGAAGAAGAGCTTGCCTGTATCATCAAATTTATCTCCTCTCTAACTCCCTCCCACCATACACGTCTGAGCACTAGGTTCCTACTTAGCCAGATTCTCTGGTCACAAAAGCAGAGTGGCATCCAGAGCAGAGACGGATGTCTTCTCACTTGGGAAAGTTGTCAGTCCAGTCCTGCTACTTTTGAAACCCACAGAGAATGACCCTCTGAGCCTTCAATTCTATCCCCTTATATGGAGTAAAGAAATTCGCTTCTAAATCGGATGAACAGAGCGCCCCAACACTGAACACTCAACTGCAGTAGAGTCCTGGCTGTGGCCTGTGACTCATCAGTTATAGCACTCCGAACACTAACGAGGAAGAAGTAAATGAATCCATAGTGCGGGTTTCGGTACCATGATAGTCGTATGCTGGGATACTCCTTGTTTGGGGGAATGTACGTTGCACATGCCTTGGGTCATTTAGTGAAATGACCTACATTCTTTACTTGGTCAGGTGTCCCTGGAGAGTGTGAGGTTTAGGTAAAGGCAGTCAAGAACCTAGAGAACGGATGGAAAGCAAACACATCTGAGGACCCACCTGACACTTTGGCTCAGTCCCACTGAGGAGGTGCCCAAGAGGAAGGCTCTTAGAGATGCTTGGCCTTTAGAGGTTGTAGACCTGCTACCGTGATTTAACAGAGGACAAAATTGGTACATGAGCCGGGCGGGATGGCGCATGCCTGTAATCCCAGCACTTACGAGGCAGAGGCAGACAGATCTTTGTGAGTTCGAGACCAGCCTGGTCTACAAAGTGAGTCCAGGACAGCCACAGCTACACAGAGAAACCCTGTCTCAAAAAACCAACAAAACTAAAAAAAAAAAAAAAAAAAAAGCCGGGCGTGGTGGTGCACGCCTTTAATCCCAGCACTCGGGAGGCAGAGGCGGGTGGATCGCTGTGAGTCCAGGACAGCCAAGGCTACACAGAGAAACCCTGTCTGGGGGGAGGGGGGAAGAAAGAAAGAAAGAAAAAAGAAATTGATACACAATATGGTGGTATGGCTAAAGAGGAATGGTCAGACACTTTGGTTTTTTTTTTTCCCCCCACAGAATGAAAGTTTTCCTTAATGAACTAAGAGAATCAGAGGTGTTAAGACACTTGTCCAGGAACCTTCATGTATGTGTAAAACATTAGCATCTTGAGATCTACCTGGAGCCTGCCTAAGTGATCAGGAGGCAGAGGTCTCCTCTGGAGAGCCAAGTGCTGCCTCTGTTAAGACAGTAGCCTGGGGTAGCTTGTTTGAGCTGGTGGAGGACAAAGAGAAAGATATAGCAGAATTATTTTCAGGGTGAAGATCAGCATTGATGCGGGGTATAGTGTCTCATACCTATTACCTCAGCACTTGGGGCACTGAGGCAGGGGATTACTTAGAGTTCAAGGCCAGGCTGGGCTGTAGAGTTACACTGTGCCTCAAAAAGAAGAACAAATAATAAATAAACAAAAAAAAAAGAAAGGAAGGGAGGAAAGGAAAGGAGGGAAGGAAGGAAGAGAGAGGGAGGGAGGGAGGAAGAAACAAAGAAGAGAAAGGGCAGACAGTGGTCTGAGATGTGATGACAGTTTTGAACTTGGCTCTTGACCAGGCTGGTCACTCAAGTTGGGAATATGAGGTTTCAGCTGCTGCTAGAAGCACATACAGCGCTGTGCAGAATCTTCCTGGTAGCCAAGCAGAGTGTACAGACATTTCTTTTAGCTTATACTGTTTGGGCCCACACAGTATTTAAAAATAACTAAAGTAGTTGCCAGTGTGTTAAAATTTTCAGTTTTTACCCCTCTTTTCAAACAAACACAAAAGCCTGGCGGGTGAGGTGGCCATCCATGTTCAGCAGCAGTGGGGTGGGAGTGGCCTAGGCTGGCTGCTGCCCTGGCCCAGGCACTCTGTGTGGACAAGCCTCGGTTTCCTTAAAGTCCGTGGATTCCTGTGCCAAGGGCTTTCCAACCACCTCTGCCATTCCACACACCGCTCTGAGGCCTGCTTTGCCTATCAAAGTCCTGCCTCTCCTAAGTGGCCTCCAGATAACTCAGCTGTCACACCACCTGCTAAGCCGGTGCTGGGGTCAGCCCTGGGTGCTATGTGTTCATTTTCCTCGGGGGGTTTTCTGGGCAGATTAGAAAGACCGTCGAGGTGATGTGGGGGGCTGGGTGTGGTGGTGCACATTTATTTGTAACCCCAGCACTCAAGAAGCCAAAGCAGGGGGACTAAAGTTCAGGGCAAACTTGGAAGGAAGGAAGGAAGGAAGGAAGGAAGGAAGGAAGGAAGGAAGGAGGAATAATCAGGTGGAAGAGATTTTGCCTTCAATGAACTTGTGTGTGCCCGCAAGTTCAACCTGAGGAGGCCTCATCACTCCTTGAGGGTGAGCCAACCCCCAAATTTCAACCTCTAGGTGTTGGTATCGTGGGAGTGTTCATACCCCAATGCCAGAGGCTGTTTCAGGAAAAGGGAAACTTTCCCAGCTGGCATTTACTTCTGATGAACTTCCCTCAGGACTTAGGCTTCACCAGGCCTCCTCCCAGGGTTGGGCCAGCCATGACCAGTAAGTACTCCAGCATGTGACCACCTGGGATATCAAGAAAACTCCATGCTGGCCAAGCGCCTGGCATTGCTTAGGGAACTATCCGGCTCCTCCCTCGCCTTGCAGGTACGGCTTCAAGGTCAAACAAATCTGGAGGGCGGCCAAGGAAAGGGCCAGAGGCATCAAATCTTGCAGCCCTGGAACCAATTCTCTGCCAGTTTTGCCCTTGTCTACCCACTTCTGCCCCCCCAGGGCCTGGTGCTGTATCCTGAGCACCAGGCTGGCAGCTGCCTCCTTCCTACAGATTTTGTTCTTGTGGAAACTGTTGGAGAAGCCTTGTGTTTAAGGGAAACTCCTGGGAACCCTGAAGGACAACAGCTAGGTCAACAACCCTCCCCCCAGAGTCTTCTAAGCCTTGTTTACCGAGAGCTTACTGTATGACTTTTGAAAAATTATACCATAATCTCTAACGGGGGAGGGAAGAGAAGGAGGAAGGAAAGGAAGGAGAAAACGAGAAGGGAGAGAAAACTGAAGAGGCGAGGAGAGCAGAGGGGGAGGGGAGGGCAAAGGGAGGGGATGGGACAGGAGAAAGGAAGAGCGGATGAGAGAGAATAGAAATTGATCCCTCAGAGATATTGCACCCCCTGTTGTCTAACATTTCCAGGTTGCCTGTGTTTCCAGGGGGCATAAGACTAGACCAGCTGAATTCAAATTATACCACATACAATCTATCCCTCTGCACGCATAGACTCACAGTCCCGATTTAGAAACGGGGTGGAAGGGAGTGGAGATAGGAAAACAGAGCATGCAGTTCAATGCTCAGAAATAAAACTGATGGCTTGCGTAAGCGTGAAGATTTTGATTCTATAGGGAAGTTGCGTAACAGGAGTGGTTTTCACAGAGTGTGCTGTGCCTGCTACATATCAGCTAAGGGCATATGGTGTCGCTGAACCACAGCCTGCTGGCTTCTCGAAGGCCTTGGGAAAGGATTAAAACTACACAAATGTTTGTCAAAGATGGGTCAGAGGTTGTAGGGGGAAGGGCATTTCTTATGAGAACCACTTGCCGGTAATTTTTAAGCACTAAGATAAAATTAGATCCCTCGGGAAAGGTTTTTCTGAATTTGTCACTTAAAATAAGGGACAACTTACACCTGATGGCAACTCACCCGGCCTTTGTCCAGATAGGACAACATCATAGTTCTAGCATCTTGAGCTGCCTTGATGCATGCCAGAAACACTGGATTCATGCTTGTGACATGGATGAGGGAAGGAACAGACTGGGATGAACTGGTAGACTGGTCCTGCCATTTTCACACATCCTGTCTTGGTGCACCTCCAAGTAGAAGGGTGGACAGACTTGGGGGTCACACGCCTCCTATATTGGCTATCCCATCAGTAGCCTTCTGCTAGGGCAGCTGGGTATACCGATTCTCCTGATGTGACCCTGCACGAGTCCTTGGCTCCATCAAGCCACTGGAACACCATCTGTCAGGCCACAGCCAGCTATGTTAAATTAAGCGGCATAACGTAGACAAATCTCTTACAGGGCCTACAGGTAAGGCTCCAGTGGGCAAGCGTTTGCCAGCATAAGCAAGACACTGGTTCAAATCCCCAGCAAGGTAAACAAACAAGCAAAAAAATCAGACAACAACACAACCAGCTCTTAGGCAAAGGGCCAAGAGGGGCAAAGTAGCTGGAAATCGCATATGAAATAAATGCATTGGTTTGCCCCAAGAGACTACTATATATGTGTGTGTTTGTGTGGATGTGCTTGTGGGTGGGCGGGTGGAGGATTCTGAACATGTGTGCAATAAATATATGTGGAAAGCCGAGGTCAACTTCAGGTGTTGTTTCTCAAGAGCTAGCTGCCTCTTATTTTTTGAGACAGACTCTTTCACTGGCCAGGAGCTTTCTGAGTACACTAGGCTGGCTGGCCATCAAGGCCAGGGATTGGTCAGTCTCTTTTTCCCCAGCCCAGGAATTACATATGTACAC
Source organism: Acomys russatus (assembly GCF_903995435.1). Taxonomy (NCBI): domain Eukaryota; kingdom Metazoa; phylum Chordata; class Mammalia; order Rodentia; family Muridae; genus Acomys; species Acomys russatus. The sequence goes on from NC_067166.1 coordinate 17,055,880, forward strand.
CACCACCATGGGTTTTTTTTACTCATGTCCTCATGCTGGCTCTGAGGAAACACCTACCAGCAAGGCAACCTAGGAGTTCCATCACAGAAAGATGTAGAACCTTTTTTTTCTCCAGAATGGGGCAGGCGCCTTCCTTCTTGACACACTGTGGCACTAGGCGGGACAGGGTTAAGCCTGGTGGATTTGAGCAGCACTTCGGTGACAAGCCACCCTGGCGCCCTGCAAACTGCATCTCTTTCCACCGTCTGCCACTCTGGAAGCCAGCCATTGGAACAACCAATGTCTCAGTTTTGTGTCTGTGCTAATTAGTGAAAAGAGGTTTAGAGGAACAGCTTCTAAGTGAATTCCCGGCCACTTCCACACCTCCACACACTCACCATGCAGCCGGTTTGCTCCTCCTTGAAGCCAGGACACCTAGAGACTGTCAGAGCAAGATGACATTGCTCACTAGAAAGGAGGAAGAAGGCATGATTTCCAGGAAGCTGTCCTGGCTTGAGTGGCAGGACTACCTTCCAGTCTTGCAGATGGACACAGAAGGGCAATGCGGATGGGTCCAGGGAGAGTCTTAGGGGGTGCTTGGGAACCGTAGCCAGAACTTTCTGTCTGGGCTGTTTCCTGACAGTTCCCGAGCAACATGAAATCAGAGGGTTAAAAAAAAAAAAAAAACCCACAAATCTCTTTAGAAATCAAATACAGGAATAAAATGTTTCAACTTTCCAAGTGGGGGTGGAATAAAACATTTAGTGGGCAAGAGAAGCATCTGGAAGTTAGGCATGCAGTGAAAGGCACTGCGTGTGCCGGTTAAAACTGAGATCACAGTTCTACCCTTCGCTGCCCATCCATGACTCAGAGCTCTCCAAGCCCTGGCTTTCTCACTGTGCTCAGGGGACAAGCAGTGTATCCAGCTCAGGGGGTCGTGATGAGGATGGACCTATGACTGTTTAGCAAGATGGGAGGCCCATGGTAAGCACTCAGTAACTAATCTCAGTTACTGGTACTAAGTCAGACTCCTGCAAGGTGGACAGGGAGAGAGATGTGCGGCTCTGGGAAGCAGAACCAATAGTGTGTGTGGAGAGAGAGGCACAGGGGGAGAGAGAACTTAGAGAATTCACTCCCCTTATTTTGGAGGCTAACAGATTAAAAACCTGCAGGGTGGAGACCTGGGGAGGAATTAGTGTTGCAGTTCAAGTCCCCACACAATCAGCTACAGATTCTTTCTCGCTGATGGTAGCAACAGGGACATTCTAGTTTGATTCTGTTGCTGTGATTACCAGGGCCAGAGCAATATAGGGAAGGAATGGATTTACTTCAGCTTGAAGGAACTCAGAGCAGGAACTAAAGCAAGAATCTGAGGCAGAAATCATGAAGGGACACTGCTCGCTCACTCACCAAGTATCACTTGGCTAGCTCTCTCATACAGTCTAGGACCAACTGCCTAGGGAGTGGTGCTACCCACAGTGGGCTGAGCCTCCCCCAGATTAATTTGGGAAATCCCTCCATTGAAACTGCTTTCTCAGGTGACCCTAATTTGTGTCAAGATAATGGTTAAAGCTAACTAGGTCAGGGGTTATCAAACTTTTGTCCTATGTAAGTTTTTAACTGTTTAGACAAAGCCCGTCATATTAAGGAATTTACTCAAAAGTCTACAGGCCTGTTTTCTGTAGCAGTAGTTGTTGTTTTTAGAATGTTTACTTATCTTAGTTATTTTTGTTTTTGAGACAGTATTGGTCAGGTTAAACTTAAATTCCTAGACTTAAGTAGTCCTCCCACCTCAGCCTTTGTAGAAGCTGGGTGATAGGCATATACCTCCACACCTGGCTTAAAGCCTACCAGTTTAAATGTCTCATCTAAAAACCTCATAGGAACATCCAGAATAACGTTTGATCATATTTCTGGGCACTGTTGTGCAGCCAAGTGAGCATATGAAATTAATCACCATTTAAAAGTGACTAGCCCTATTTTATTGATTTATTTCACTTATTTATATTTAAGGTTTTGAGGCAGGGCCTCACAAATAGCCCACGTTGGCCTCTAACACAGGAATCTCTCACCCCCAGCTTCCTAAAGGCTGTGATTACACATGTGTATTTGCACCTCCAGAAACTACCCAAATTTTACATGTGATTGGTATCAGAAGACATGGCAGCTGGGCCTGGGAAGGGCCTGGAGGAGGCAGGTACCAGAGCCAAAGCAGCTTATTCAAGACTTTGGATTTCCTTAAGGAGTGGTTCTCAACCTGTGGGTCTTGACCCCCCCCCTTGCTGTTCAAACTACCATTTTGCAGGGGTCACATATCAAATATCTTGCATGTCACAGATATTTAATTACAATTCATAATGGTAGTAAAAATCACAGCTATGAGGTAGCAACAAAAATAATTTCATGGTTTAGAGGTCATCACAACATCAGGACCTCAACAATCATCAAAGATGTGTATCAGACGATTACAGCATTAGGAAGGCTGAGAACCACTGCTTAAGGAGATAGGAACTGAGCTTGGGGCATAGCCTAGCGACTGAGAGCTAGCATGCCATATGTGCCATTTATTCTGGACCAACAGTGCTCTTGGTCTATGCTATACCCAGCATCCAGTCCCAGCCCCCAGGAGGTGTGGGCCACAGAGAACTGCTGCTCTGAGCCCTCTGCCTTCAGATGCCAGTGAGAAGCAAACAGCAGAAGAATGAGGACTGTTTTCTATGGGAAGAGCCTTCCTTATTTAATATTTAAATATTAGGTGTTTAATATTTAAAGTTTAACAACTTTTTAAAGTGTTCACTTGGGACAAGCTTGTCTTTAGATCTCAGGAAGATGCTACAAACCTGCATCTTTGGCAAATGATGACATCCAAGGGGGTAGCTGCTGTCTATTGGGAATGGAAGTCAGGATTCAGGCGTGCCAGGCTGAGCAGAAAGCTAAGGAAGTTCATGAAGAGGTGGTGGAAGCCAGGCAGGGGTGGTGCGTGCCTTTAATCCCAGCACTCAGGAGGCAGAGGCAGGCGGATCGCTATGAGTTTGAGGCCAGCCTGGTCTACAAAGCAAGTCCAGAACAGCCAAGGCTACACAGAGAAACCCTGTCTGGGGAAAATCCAAAACAAAACAAAACAACAAAAAACCAAAAAGATTTGGTGAAATTCTGGCCTCCAGTTCCTCAGATGCTGGCTGCCTTGGCTTTTTCCTTGAAGCTAAGGGGAGGGCAGTGAAAGGCCTATGCAGACCTTGGTTTAACTAGCACACTATCCCTTTCTGGGGGAAGACACACAATAAAATAGTAATGTGTACTGGGAAGTTTTTGGTGATCCGTAACTGTTATGGCAGAAGACTCTAGAAAAGCTTCTGGAGCCCAGTCATCCTACAAAAATCTGGCCAATTCAAAACCCTATCAAAGGACTGGAGAGATGGCTCAGAGTTTAAGAGCACTCGCTGCTCTTCCAAAGGTTCTGAGTTCAAATCCCAGCAACCACATGGTGGCTCACAACCATCTGTAATGAGATCTGGTGCCCTCTTCTGGTGTACAGGCAGAGCACTGTATTAATAATACATAAATAAATATTTTTTAAAAACCCTATCAAATATTTTATGCCTGTAAACCAATGGGCCTTTTGCACAAGCCTCACCCTATGGTGGCTGATTTCATTTTCTCAGAGTTAGAATTGAAGCTAAGAACACAGATGATAAGCAAGCATCCTGCCACTGGGCTAACAAGGTTGGCCTTCTATTTCCTTTTTCTTTTGAGACAGGGCCTCACTAAGTAGCCCTGACTGGCCTTTAACTTTGTAGTCCAGACAGGTCTTGAATGAACAATCCTCCTGCCTCAGCCCCCTGAGTACCTGGGATTACCAGCATACATCACTAAGCTTTGGCTTATTGGATTTTCGTAGTAACTCTATGGACAGGTCTTTACAGAAGGGAAATGGAAGCTCGTATTGGTGCCCATAGTCACCAGGACTAAACTCTTATTTATTTTCTACAAATTCAGTGCCTTTGTATTCATCAGACCAGGGTTAGAAATACAGATTTCTCCATAGCCCCAGATCCCAGAGCTTCTGAGGATCATTGGGTCAGATTTTATTTTATTCTTTCAGATGCTGGATAAATTCGAGAAATGCCTGTGCAGATTGCACAGGTTATTTATCATCCTTGACTTAACAAATGAAGAATGAATTAGAAACAGAAATTCAATAAACAGTCAAAATAACGCACTTTATGGCTTTGCAGGAGGCAGACAGATGCGCAGGGACTCTGTCTCTGACTAGGAGAGTGCCCTGAGAAACCCCAGGTAAATGTGGTCATAGGCTCACAGTCGGATATGAGTGCCAGTCAGTACTTCAGTGCTGAGCATGTGCACATATAACTTCCTTTATCCTCATGACTCCCCGAGGCTGGCTGTCTCCCTCAGATACACAAGGAACGGGAAGAACATGCCAACAGTTGGGTCAGAATGGTCAGCGAAGATAGAAGAATTAATTTGTCAACTGGCTGAGAAAGCGATACCAAGAAATGGAATGAGTCAGAGACCGGGCAAGGTTGAGAAAGGCAGGACTCCTTTGACTAAGGTCACCGTCGTGGCTTGAAGGAGAATGGCCCCATGGGCTCCTGAGTTTAAACACTGAGTCTCCAGCCAGCGGAACTGTTTCGGAAACATTAGGGTGTGGCCTTATCAGAGAAGGTGTATCATAGAGCCTCCCCCCACCCCCCCCCCCGCCACACTTTGAAGCTTCAAAAACCTCCCACCATCCTCAGTATATCCTCTGCCTCCTGATTGCAGTTTGAGATGGGAGTTCTCGGCCGTTCTTGCCGCCGCACTTTGCCTCCCCGGCCATGGACTCTAACCCTCGGAGTGCTAAGCTCCATTAACCACTTTCTTTTATAAGTTGCCTTGGTCATAGTGTTTTATCACAGCAGTAGAAAAATGACGAATCCAGATAACCACGCTTCCTCCTTCCTTCCAGTACGCATGTGGAGAGTGGCTCCACGCCCGTCCAGCGCTCTCCGTTCTACCCTGCTGATTTGTCTAATTCCATCTGAACCATTTTGTTGTTGTTGTTGTTGGGTAGCTTCTTTTTTGTAGTTGTTTTGTGTTGGGTTAAGATAGCTCACACTGTAGACCTAGGACTTACCATGTACCCTAGGCTAGCCTCATGCCTTTGTGCCACCAATTACTGCTCTATCTTCTCTGTTCTTAACATCACTCGGTTTGTCCCAGGGACTCTATAAAAAAGGGCCAGGTATCCCATAGCTTTGAGTTGTCCTTTCCTATCTGCTTCTCTACCCTACACTGCAGTCAACGGCTTGAGCATCCATCCGTTCTGGTACTCAAGTTCGATGTGCTGTATCCTTCCTGAGTCTTCTCTCTTGTTTTCTTATTGGTTTGTCACTCCGTCTTGAGGATGCTAATGTGGAAATACCTTTCGAGTGTTTATACTTCCCTCACTCTCTCAGTTATTGATCAGTTGCTGTGACAAAAACACCATGACCAAGGCAACTTATAGGCGGAAGCATTTAACAGGAGGGTTGCTTACAGTTTCAGAAGGTTAGCCCGTCTCTATTATGGCAGAAGCATGGCATCAGGCAGGCAGCCATAACCCTAGGGGCAATATCTAAGAGCCTACATTCTGATCCTCAGGCAGGAGGTAGAGAGAGAGAGAGACTATGACTGCCATAGACTTTTGAAATCTCAAAGCCCACCCCTAGTGACACACCTCCTCTAAGAAAGACACACCTCCAAATCCTTCCTAAACAGTCCACCAACTGGAAAGCAAACATTCAAATGGATGAGCCTATGGGGCCATTCTTACTCAAACAGTCACTACCACTGGTAACTGACCTTCTCTCTTGGGTCTGTGTAGTTGTGTCTTCTGCCCTGGTCTTGGCATTTCCCAACTTCTTACTCTCAGATTTCCTGCACAGCAGCCAGAGTGAGCTTTGCAATCAAGGCTGACCTGACCCCCCCCCCCCCCATAGGCCTGCATTGAGTCTCCACTGCTCTGAAGTTAAAGGCTACAGTTCATATTTGAAGAGATCAGGACTTTGGGGATATGATACCCATCTTGCCAGTACCATTTCCCAGCCTCCCCTGCTACTATGCTGTAACTAATTTGGTGACCTCTGGCTCAGGAGGTCATTTCTGATTTCTCCTATGCGCTTAGACCCCTCTTGCTAAAATTCCTTCCCAAGGTGAGACAGAAGGACAGTGGACCTCTTCTAAGGTCCCAGTGACAAATGGAGGCATGATTCACTGTGGTGGAGAGCCAGTGAGTTCACTGGGCTTCCTTGCAGAACATGGGTGAGAGGTTACTTACTGGAGTGTGTACTGGGAAACATTCACCCAGCAGGAATGATGACTTTGTCACAGCCACAGACAAGGAGTCCTCTTCCCGAATCTTCCTAACCCATTTAATCTAGCCCCTCCCTCCAGGTCCCCAGGCCATATGCTGTTAGGAATCAAGAAAGTTTTGTTTAAATCCTGAACCTTAGGGACTGGAGAAGTAACTCTCAGGTGTTTATAATTCCTGGCCTTGAACCCTGTCCCTGGGTAGGATGAAAGACGGAGAAGGAAGGTACTCAAAAGAGGACCTCCATGTGGTGACCGATGTGTGTAATCATGGCACTCAGAAGGCAGAAGCAAAAAATCGTAAGTTCAAGGCCAACCTGCGGGACAGTATGAGGTTCAGCCTCAAGCAAATACAATTACCCAGAGAATACTCAACAGGCCATGAAAGATTTTGCTTGGGCAAATGTGGGTGGGAAGGTTTCATAGAGGAAGTGAGCACCTGGTTTGGCTTTTGAAGGGACAAGTCAGAGAGAATGGGAATTCATTCCAGGCAGGAGGAAGATGGAGGGACTAATGAGATCAGGTACAAATGAGGGAAATTCTCAGAATAGGGTACCTAGATAAACTACATCACCCTCAACTGGGAGTGCAGACCTGGGTGTTCTACCCTACACCGATGGAGATGGGTCTGGTACTGTATATTTTTATAAGGCCTCCAAGAGATTCCAAAGTGCTTTACACTTAAGACCCACTGGACTAGATAATCTTGTAGAATGGTGTGGAAGAGCACAGCATCCTTGTTCTTACTATGGGGCTTTGAGCCAGACAACTGGGACAGGTACAGAGAGAGAGAGAGAGAGAGAGAGAGAGAGAGAGAGAGAGAGAGAGAGAGAGAGAGAGAGAGAGAGGAGAGAACCAAAATATCTGGACTATAGTCCCTGGGCTGGAAAGCTCAGGGTAGAGGGTGAGGTATGCCAGCTATGCCCTGTAACAGGTAGGGACTGAGAGATGCCGGGAGAACGTGGAGACCAGATCTGCTTTGGTATGTTAAAGGACTACCCTTAACCCAACACTTAGTGTCCCACCAGGCTTTTCACCTCCCCTGTGTCCTCTGTGACTCACACTCACACTCTTATCTGGGCCTTCCTGACTCTTACTGGAAATGAAAGCAAGGTGTGGTGAACCATGCCTGTAATCCCAGGACTCAGAGGCAGGAAGATGGCTATAAGTTTGGGCCCATCTAGTCTACAAAGCGAGCCCTAAGTCAGCCGAGACTATATAACGAGACAGGGAAAGGAAGGGAGACAGAGAGAGAGGTTCTCATATACAGTGTGTTCCAGATACTTCCTCCACCCCTATGCTGGCCTGTTTTCTTCCATCACATGGCTCAGCCTCAACCCCATGGTTTGCTCTCTATTTTGTTTCTTATCAGTCCTCCCAGCCCCAGTAGAAGGTGAAAATTATAAAAGTCTTGCTTTTTTTTTTTTTTTTTTAGATTTCGCTGGTATAGTCTCCATGCTAGCACAGAGCCTGCCCCATATTGTGTGGATTATACCATATAACTTCCTATGTGGCTGAGCCTGTTAAATCCCACACATTGAGAGTTCACAGAGGGAAGCTGGCACTGGGCAGACTAAGAGAGGCACCACCGAGAGAGCCCAGAAGACTCAAGCGGAGAGAGGAGGATCACAGGAGGATCCTGGAGAGATGAGACAGCTGTGGTGATGACAGTGGGATGGGAGAACAGGGGTCATGCGAATGGTGGAGAAATTTCACCTCATGATTACAGAAAACGTCTCATAAACTGTGGCCCCAGTAAAAGAGCTGTCCCTCTCTCCTGGAGAACATCCTTGGTGTTCATGAAGCCTGGCCATTGGGCTAGCGCCCTTTTCCTTAGCGACTAAACGTTCTAAAAGCAGCTCACCATAGACGAGATAACTTGAGGGGTCTCCAGTTCCGTCATTACTTTCACGTGACGGTCCAAGGAGGAGAACTCTGCCTGACCCTTACGCAGCCTCTGGGAGCAGAGCCCGCTACCCTGCCCTGCTTTGCTCCAAGGAGGGGCTCTGTGAAGGGTGGGGGAAGTTGTTTTTCATTGAAGTGTGCTTTCCTTATGGGAAACCTGTGTGATTCACTTTGAATTTCTCCTTCCTCTTTACTACAGTGCGAGGAAAGGTCAGGGTGAGCTCTTGTTGCTAAGCCAAGTCAGCAAACATAATCTCATATTTACTGTTCTAGCATGGCCTGGGGCGGCTCCTTTGAGGCAAGCTGAGGTGAGCTGAGGGGAGTTAGAAGTTGGATCGGGAATGGAAGGAGGACCGTGTTTTGTCCCATACACACACACACACACACACACACACACACACACACACACACACACACACACACACACCACGGCCCTGGTGCCCTCCCTAGGAACATCCTGGTTACCTGATGTGCCACAGGGCCTCAGCCCCTTCCTGCCAGTACCCCGGCCATTTCTTTTCCCAGCCTTTTCCAAGGCATGTACCTTGAACATTTCCTACCTATCCAAACGCAAGGCCAGTTTTTCTAGAGTAGCCGGAACAACTCTAAACCATTTCACTGTGATGCTGCCTGACATTGAGCATGTTAGAGGCTGTACAGGCTTCTTAACTGAAAAAAAAAAAATGCAGCTGGGCGTGGTGGCTAACGGCTTTAATCCCAGCACTTACAAGGTAGACACAGGTGGATTGCTGTGAGTTCGAGGCCAGCCTGGTCTACAAAGAGAGTTCCAGGACAGCCAGGGCTATTTCACAGAGAAACCTTGTCTTACAAAACCAAAAAAAAAAAAAAAAAAAAAAAAAAGAAAGAAAGAAAGAAAAAGAAAGAAAGAAAGAAAAAGAAAAGGAAAGAAAAAAGAAAAAGGGGGAAAAAAGAAAAGAGAAAAATGAAAGAGAAAAATGCATTGTTCATAGAGAATAACCTTTTTTTTTTTTTTTTTTTTTTTTTTTGAGACAGACTCTCACTATATAGACCAGGCTGTCCTCAAACTCATGGAATCTATCTGCTTTTGCCTCCCAAGAGCTGGGATTAAAGATATACCAACATACCTGGTCATCACTTCATGAATAGTGATTTTATTTCACCAACTGTCAGGATCCAGAGCTGATCCTGAAGGAAACAGCAGTGACTAGACCTAAGTTCTTACCCTCATAGGCTTCACTTAACAGGCAAGATAGATGTTAAATAAATAACAATAAACACGAGGAATACAGAGAAGGCGGAAGTCCAGGGCACCCACGGAGCTTTAACAGGGGCACTGGATCCAATATGGGTGCCGTAAAGGGTCCCTTGAGAATGAGTAGTCATTTTGGCCAGGATAGGGTAGATAGACAGATGAAGTTATGGATGTGTGGATCCACGATGGGGAGTGAAACCAAGATTTCCCAAGTTGGGAAAGACAAAGAGAAGTGAGAGAAGTGAGGGAAAAACTACATGTGGTCTCATGTGGTCCAACTGTTGAAAGCAAGGTAGACCCAATGGCAACATCAAGTATGTTTTGTGGGGAAATAAAGTAGGCTTAATTCTGTACACTCTGCAGAGTCTGATGGACCGGTGTCCGTTTCTCTCCCAACTTTACACAACAAGTGATTTTTTTCCAGGTTATTAGCAGACCAACAAGAAAACCCATCATGCTTTGCGTTTCCTGCTCGAAGTGTACTTATTTATTTTGCCGTGACGGAGATGGAGCCCACAACCTTATGCTTGCTAAACAAATCTTTTAGTGCCTTTAGAGAAATGTTGGCTACAGTCTGTCACCAGGGCCAAGACAATTGGTACCAAGTAAAGCATGTGATCTGGGAAAGGCCCTTTGAACAGGCTTGTTCCAAAAGTTTGATGACAGCAGAGGCAGCTCATGCCAACAGGCTAGTGAGGGAACAGGAATGTCTCTCTGTGTGACTTTGACTTACAGGCATCGGATAGCACAGCAGCGGTCAGCAGTCCCTGCGGGAGAAACGGACTGAGGTTTGTTGAGTCAATGCAGCTGCGAAGCCTTACAGTCGGAAGTCCTTGAAGCCTGCTACCAGGTGCCTTCAGGTCACTGGCACCCAGTTCTGGCTCCCGAAACAACGTTGTGAGACAGACTATCCTGTCCTCCTATTTGCCAGTGCATCTCTGTGAAGAAGCTCGCTTACCTGCTGGACTCTGGTTTTAAAGGAGCACCTGGGTCCTGCCAGCATTCCACATTCCTGGCCTGGCAACATTGGCTGCTGTTCTATCTGGAAAGGTGGCCTCAAGGTTTCCTGCTGGCTCTATGCCCTCTAATATTATCAGCACTGGTGAGGGGGGAAGGAGATGAAGTCTAGTGCCCGCCCATTGTGTGCAGGAGCTCATCAGTGCTCATTAGAGGGGTGGCTGAGCTTTTACAGCCCATAGAAGAGAGCATTCAAATGGCCCTTCTGCCACCATCCTACTTAGTTTTGTGACAAGTTTCTGCCTCACTCACTTATTTCTAAATGGTATTTGCAGGGCTGGAGAGATGGCTCAGCAGGCACGAACTACTCTTCCAGGGGAGCAGAGTTCAGTTCCCAGCATCCATGTAAGTGGTCCACAGCTACCTCGGATTCTAGTTCCAGGGCATCCAACACCTCTAGTCTCTTAGCCTCTGAGGGTACTCTCTCTCTCTCTCTCTCTCTCTCTCTCTCTCTCTCTCTCTCTCTCTCTCTCTCAGACACACACACTCAGATACACACACACTCAGATACACACACACACACACACACACACACACACACACTTTAAAAAGTTAAAAGATATAATTCTAAGCCAGGCACATTGGCCCACACCTTTAATCCCAGCACCCAGGGAGGCAGAGGTAAAGGCAGAGGCAGAGGCAGAGGCAGAGGCAGAGGGATCTCTATGACTTCAAGGCCAGCATGGTCTACAAAGTGAGTCCAGGACAGCCAAGGCTACACATAAAATCCCTGTCTCAAAAGAAAAATCTAGAATACATACAGTTTTTGTTTGTTTGTTTTGTTTTGTTTTGTTTTCTACGCACAGGATCTTACTATGTAGCCCTGGCTGTCCAGGAACTCACCCTCCTGCCTCTGCATTTGGAGTGTTTGGTTAAAGACATGCACCACCATTCACAGATTCTATGGTACACTTATACTTTGTTGTTGTTGTTGTTGTTGTTTTCTGAGAAAGGGTTTCTTTGTGTAGCCCTGGCTGCTCTGGATTTGATCTGTAGACCAGGCTGGCCTTGAACTCAGAGATCTGTCTGCCTCTGCTTCCCCAAGTTCTGGGATTACAGGTGTGGGCCACAGCGCCTGGCTTTGCACTTACACTTCTCGAGTACGTCTGTGTATAGTTCTGAGTATGTGGCTGTAAAGCTGAAACCGGCCTCAGGGAGCTCTGCTTTTTATTTCAGCATCTGCAGTTTTGAGTTTCTCAGGTTTAGTAATTCGCTTTTTCTGACAGAAGGCAATTATGAAGAATCAAGTAAGAAAATATGCAGGGTCACAGTTTGATTTACAGTATCCCAGGATTTTAACAACAGCCTGGTTAACATAGAGGCCTTACTGCAAATAAGGAACTCACTATAAGATATTTTCAGGACTTGTTTATTTCTATGTAATGAAAGAGGAACATCGTTTTTCAAATCTCCACAGTACAGAAATGACACTGTCTCCCTGGAAATAGTGAACAAACTTATTTTCAAGATGAAGTCCTGATACTATGTTGACCAGGCTGGCTTCAACTTCTAGGCTGAAGTGAGCCCCCATTCCCAGCCTCAGGAGTGGCTGGAGCTGCAAATGCTGGAGGGAAAGGGGGTGTCATAAACTAGTTAGTTGTGCTGTTTTGTTTTCCGACAGTCATCTTACTGTGTAGCCTGGCTTCAAAGTAGTAAAAGTTTCCTGAATGTTCAGGCTTACAGGTATGTGCCACAAAGCCTGGGGGCACCTTCTTTCCTTCCTTTTCTGATTTTCAAAAAATTGAAGTCTTTCTATATAGCTGTCCCAGAACTCACTGTATAGACAAGGCTGGTATCAAACATGCTGAAATCCTCCTGCTTCAGCCTTACAAGTGATGGGACTATATGTATGAGCCACCACATCTAGATTTAGGTACTGGTTTTCACTTAAACATAGTCTCATTGATGATTTAGCGAAATGGCTCTCTGCCCTCATCACGGGGCACTAACTCGAGAACCAGCTGCAATCTCTCCATCCTGGGCAGCCTGACCTTTCTGGGAGCAGAATACGGCATTCCTCCTTTGCTAGAGTTTAGACACGGGACTACCTGAGTCTACAGGAGCGGCTGGAAATGTATTTGCTCTGTGGAAATGTACCTGAGAAGGAGGGAGGAGGAGGTGGGGGGAGGGGAGAGAAAAAAGTTGTGAGGAGGAGGAGAAAACAGAAGGACTACCAGGGGTAACAATTTGTATCTTGAGGTGTGTGTGTGTGTGTGTGTGTGTGTGTGTGTGTGTGTGTGTATGTGTGATATAAATATTCAGGAGGTAGAGTTTTAGAAATTAAGATAATAATCATAACTTTTCTACAATGATCAAGTGACAAGGTTTTATACATGAAAGAAAATATGGAGAATAAAGACTGCTATTTATTATCTAGGTCAGGGCTTCTTCTTTTTTTGAGACAGGGTTTCGCTGTGTAGCCTTGGCTGTCCCAGACTTGCTTTGTAGACCAGACTGGCCTGAAACTCAGTGATCAGCCTGCCTCTGCCTCCCCAGTGCTGGGATTAAAGGCATAAGCCACCATGCCTGGCTTGGTCAGCGCTTCTTAAACTTTCTCTACTTATGGCCATTCCCCCCCCCCCTTCCACACCCCCCCCCCCACCCAAGACAGGGTTTCTCTGTGTAATAGCCCTGGGCTGTTCTGGACCTTCCTTTGTAGACCAGGCTGGCCTCAAACTCATAGAGATACACCTGCTCCTGCCTCCTGAGTGCTGGGGTTAAAGGAGTGTGGCACTACACCTGGACCTAAGCTTTTCTTTACCTGAAACTTGCTCTACACCAGGCTGGCCTTGAACTCAGAAATCTGCTGGCCGCTGTCTCTTGGGATTTAAGGTGTGTCTGTATTCCAGTCAGATCACACAGACCTAGAAGGTCTTTGGATGTAATCTCTTGCCATGGATCCATGTTCTGAATTAAAGTGACTGTGTATACTAGTATTTCCAGCACTGGGAGAAGGAGATGGGAGGATCTCTGGGGCTGGCAGTTGAGCCAGTCTAGCCAAATTGCTAAGTGCTAGGTTCAGCAAGAATCTTTGTCTCAAAATATAAGGTAGAGAGCAATTGAAGGAGAGACCTGGCACACACACACACAACACACATAAACACAACACACATACACACACAACACACATATACACACACGACACACATACACACAACACACACACATATACACAACACACATATACACACAACACACATATATAACACACACATACGCACCACACACACACCACACACACACACACACACACAAATTTGTAGCATGTAAAATAACTCTCGCATCTTTCAGTTGATCCATGGATAATTTGATTTTGTAATTACCATGCTGAAAATGCCACTTCACATAAATGTGTAGCATAAAATGGCAGAAGTGTGTTCAGGGCCACTTCAGAAATGGCTGGAACTTTCCCTCTAATCTCAAAACAAATTTCATGTAATGGTTGGTTATGAGACTTAGGCCAGCAACTTAAGTAGTGTTTTTAAATTCAAATAGTCTAGCAGTATCCACTATAAATATAGATAAATTAATCTTATACTTGCAGGATGAGATTAATAAGAAAAGACCCTTTTCTCTATAATTAAGTGATTGCTTCTATAAGAGCAGGAAGCTTGTATGAACAGTTTAAAAAAACAGCCCTGCAATTCAGAGCAAGCAATCACCTCCGATCTGAGCCCAGGCTTTTGGAGCAGTGTTCCCTGTTCTGTGTGGCAGGACAGTGGCTAAATGCGGAGAACGCATGTGCTGTGTCCGGAACCTGGCCTTCAATCCAGTCACAGGATACCACAACAGGTGAATGATATCAGAAACACCTCGGTTTTGCTGCATATCTGATTGTGAGTGAAAACTGGGCCTTTGTGCATTCAGAAACCTTGTACTATTTTGCTACAACTTTGATGACCTACCACACTCAGTTATGTAACCCCTCTTGAGGGTCATGACCCACAGATTTTTTTTTTTAAAGAAGCACTGATCACAGTGGTGAATTAACTTTCCCATGAGAGACAAGTCACAGCAGGGGAGCCATGGTAACCCTTGGTGTTGAGGGATGGATTCTAGAGTCGGGTCGGGGCTCATGGCAGGCTGGCTGATACCAACGGTCAGAGAAGAAACACAGTGTCCTCAGTGGCTATTCCCAGAAGTAGCTGCTCAGGTCACCTGCTTATCTCTTGGAATCAGGCCCAAATCATGAGTTTTGATGGCTTGAAATTTGAGCTGTGGGGAATTTAATAGAGGCTGCAAAGTTTTCAAATCAAACGAGTGAGCAGGCATCAGTTCCACTGGAGCCTTCCTTTCTTGTTTTCTTGTGCTGCTGAGGCCCAAATCCAGAGCTGTGTGCATGCTGGGCAACTGCCTTAGCCCTGGCTCTGCGCTAGCTCCTGCTGGAGTCTTTAAGAGAAGCCAAGATAACGATCACCAGACTTTTAAGGTCCACCAGTGCTCCCCACACAGCTTTTCGGTGCTTGCTTTTCAGAATGAGGAATGACCGATGATGTAAGTCTGATACTTCATTACTCACTCACCACTCACTCACTCACTCACTCTGCAATAGTCTCTGACTATTTACAAAGTACTGGGTATCTTCAAGGCACTGGGGATGCAGAGACAAGTGAAAGAAACAGAAGTCTTTGTTCTCACGAAGTGAATCTATCAGAGGGACACAGAATCCCAAGTGCGAACAGGTGCATATTGTGCCAGATGATGAAAACAGCTACCTAAGCACATTGAGGTGACAGGGAGCAGCAGAAGGGCATTTAAAATAGGCTGAAGAATAAAGTCCTGTTCTGATCTTACCTGAACAAGAAAGCTATTCCCCCCCCCCCCCCCCAGACAGGGTCTCTCTGTGTAGCCTTGGCTGTCCTGGATTCACTTTATAGACCAGGCTGGCCTTGAACTCACAGTGATCCACCTGTCTCTGCCTCCCGAGTGCTGGGACTTACAGGTGTGCGCCACCACTGCCTGGCCCAGAAGGGCAATTTATTTTATTTTTATTTTTTGATTTATTTACTTATTATTATGTATACAGAGCTCTGCCTGCATGCACAGCTGCAGGCTAGAAGAGGGCATCAGATTACATTATAGTTGGTTGTGAGCCACCATGTGGTTGCTGGGAATTGAACTCATGACCTCTGGAAGAGCAGTCAGTGTTCTTAACCGCTGAGCCATCTCTCCAGCCCCAAGAAGGGCGTTTTAAAGAGGCTGAAGCATAAAGCTCGGCTGTGATCCTTCCTGAGCAGACACCTGACTGAAGGAATAGAGCAAGCCTTGCAGTTCTTTGGAGAGATCACTGCAGAGGTTCTCAAGCAAAGCCAGGCTCATGTAGGATCACAATGTGGCTTGTGAGTGGCCAAGGTAAACACACTGTTTCTACGAGTGGTGCCAAAGAGAGGCTTTAAGAGTAGGTCTTAAGCCACAGTCAAACATTAGGCAGAGCTCGGGGAACCCTGTGGAAGAAAGGGGCGGGGGGAGGGCTGTAGGAGCCACAAAGGTCAAGGACACCAGGAGAACCTGGCCCACAGAATCAACTAAGCAGGGCTCAGAGAGCTCACAGAGCCTGTATGGATCTGACCTAGGTCTTCTATACAGACGGTTGTGTAGCCTGGTGTCCTTGTGGGACTCGTAACAGTGGGGGGTGGGGTTACCTTTGACTCTTTTGCCTGCTCTTGGGAGCCTTTTCCTCCTCCTGGGATGCCTCATCTAGCCTCGATGTTTTGTGCCTAGTCTGCTGTAATTTGTTACGCTGTGTTCAGTCGATACCCCTGGGAGGCTTGCTCTTTTCTGAAGGGAAATGGAGGAGGAGTGGATCCCCGGGGAGAAGGGACATGAAGTGGGGACTGGAAGGACTGGAGGGAGGAGAAACTTCAGTCAGGGTGCAATGTATGAAAGAAGAATAAATACATTACATTTAAAGAAAAGGAATTGGTCTTAAAAGGAAGCAGTCCTCCAACTTGTTTGTAATAATTTTTTTTTTTTAAATCTCTTTTACATTGGTAAAGTCAAGTTCAGAAGTAGAACTAAGAAAAGAAGTCCGCAACCATTAACAAATGCCCAGTGTTGTGAACTGGCTCCATCTTCTCCTGTCGCTTTCTAATGAATTTATTTAGCTAAACCAGTGGCTCTCAACCTATCGGTTGCCACCCATTTGGCAAACGTCTATCTCCAAACGTATTTATATTACGATTCACGACAGTAGCGAAATTACAGTTATGAAGTATCAATGAAAATAATTTGCCGGGCGTGGTGGCGTACGCCTTTATAATCCCAGCACTTGGGAGGCAGAGGCAGGCGGATCGCTGTGA
The DNA here is from genome assembly GCF_903995435.1 of Acomys russatus. Lineage (NCBI taxonomy): Eukaryota > Metazoa > Chordata > Mammalia > Rodentia > Muridae > Acomys > Acomys russatus. Next base: position 17,072,665 of record NC_067166.1, read on the forward strand.
GTTCGAGGCCAGCCTGGTCTACAAAGTAAGTCCAGGATGGCCAAGGCTACACAGAGAAACCCTGTCTCACAAAAAAAAAAAAAAAAAAAAAAAAAAAGAAAATAATTTTATGTCTGGGGGTCACCACAACATGAGGAACTGTATTAAAGGGTCGCAGCATCAGGAAGGTTGAGAACAACTGCTCTAGACTTGTTGCTACTTTTATTGTTGATGTCCTTATTTGCTTTTGAGCTATGGTAGCCGAACTAGAGAGCTGTAATACTGTGGCACCATCTCAGCAGGCCTTCAGAATGCCCAAGTTTCCACAGCCTTCTGATACTGACAATTTCATTGCCTTTTGGCTGGTTTTGGGCGTTTGTCTGCTTTCTATGTCGTGACCTAGGCAGGAAGAGCTGTAACTCTTTTAGGTTTGGTGGGGTCTCCGAGTCTTCACTTCCTATTAAGACCTGCAGTCTCATTCTAAAAGAGCTGTGACACCTGGTGTGGGAACTCACTTCCCATCTCCTCCAGAGAGGCCTGGCCTAGCACCCTCGGCCTTGGCCTTCACCCTAAAGTGCCCTAGCCGCCCATCTGGAGGCAAGCAGTGCCTGGACCAGCCCAAAGGACTCAGGACCCAGGCCACCACCCTGCCGGAAGCAAAAGAATATAATGGGATACTTCTTCTATTTAAGAGGATGAAATATTGCCAGTTCTAGAAGCAAGTCAAATGTAAAGTCAAGTAGACAGATGTGCTGCACAGCTGTCATCCCAACTACTCAGGAGACTAAGGCAAGAGGATCACTTGACCCCTTGAGTTTGACAGTAGCCTGGGCAATATAATTTCAAAATATAAGACAATAAAAAATAAAACCTGCAGAGGTTTTAAAATAAAATTGTTATAATTGTCCACTATGGCAGAGCTGAGAACCTGAAGTGATTCTCTGAGACAATTGTCACACCATTTGAATGCAGCCCAGCATCCAATCTCACAGTCGCTTCTTAATGAGAAAACACTGTGCAGGCTGATGATTGAGACACAGTCCTGTCTTTCCTGTCTGTGGCCATTGACCACGTTCTCCTCATTTTGTGCTTTGGATACCATTGTTACATTGGTGTGCTGGCAATTCAACTGGACTGCCCTCAGGGGCCTTTAGGGTCCTGACAACATTGTAGTCACCCCCTGGGTCCTATGTCATCACCTGTGCCAGGCATGCAGGATATAACCTGCCTGCCACCCCTACCCCCTCTCTCTCTCTCTGTCACTTCCTTGGCTTCTTTCCCTCTGTCCCCTGGGATGCCCTCTTTCCCCTCTTCTTTCTCTCCCCTCCTCCCTTCTACAACAAATCTCCTTATAACAAATACATTATGTGAAAGCCTGTGAATCTAGCTTTTAAATGTGGTTTGTTTATCCTCTTTTTTTCCCCCCATTATCACATTTTTTTTGTTGTTGTTTGGATTCCCGCCACCCCCACCCACTGAATCCCCTGAGACAGAGAATGTGTAGCCTTGTGCAGGCTGGCCTCAAACTCACCTAGATCCACTATCCTCTGCCTCCCAACGTCTGGAATTAAAGACGTTCATTACCATGCCAGGCTTATGTAGACTTCTTGAGGAGAGGGTCCACATCTGGCTTATTTTCTACTAGTTTCTATGTCTACTTCTGATCCGTGATATTCGCTTTTCCTAGTTGTTTTGTTTTTGAGACTGTCATTTGGTATGCAGGGCAGGCTGGCCTGGAACTGTCAATCTTCCTGCCTCAGCAGGCGTCTGCTACCATGCCTGGCTTGCTTATTTACTTGTTTGTGAATGGATAAACAAGCTCAAAACACAACCATCTGAGGTCTATGTCTAGCCCTCTGCAGCTCAGCTGGACGTAGTTGCTCAGCTGCCTCAAACACAGATTTCACACTGGGAAAATGAGAAGACAAAACCTGGCTGTCACACAAATTAGAATCTCGCCAGGAGGGCTGAGGATGGAGCTCAGGGTTGAGGCACTTTCCCAGTAGGCAGGAGGCTGGCATTCAATTCCCAGTGAGACACACACACACACACACACACACTCACTCGCGTGCGCGCGCGAGCAGAAGCTCACCAGCAATTTCATGTTATATATGGGAAGAAAGGGAGATTATTTCGTTTCTCATCCTTGGGAATTCCCATATTCCCACCTACCTGTTGCTTCTCTCTCCTGGCTCTGACTTCTACCAGGGAATGGAGGCCCTCAGTTTGTGAAGCTGTGGTGAAACTCCTCACTGCTTTATAACTTGCATCTGTGTTGTTCGCTGTGCTGGGAATTGAACCCGGGGCTTTGCTCATGCTGAGCACGTGTCCTACCACGCAGTTGAGCCCACCCCATCCCTTTGCTTGCTTCTGCCCCAGGTTTGGAGGCCTCCTAACCTGGCACTGCAACCCTGTTTGTTAGCTTTGCTGCAGATAATGCCTCTCTGCCTTGGGGGGTCAAGATGGGAAATGTTGCTTAAGTTATTTTTCAGGAACTTGGAAGGAGCCTAGACCAAATGGAAACCACAGGTTCTTCATGTTCCCTGACAAGTGTCTAATGGGTGACCTTTTGACATCAGAGGGCCTAAACTACATGCTCAGAGTATGTAACACCATTTTGCTATGGAGAGCTGCACAGTACGCCTGTGCAGGTCACCAGTCCTTTACTTTATCACTGGTCTCCTTTCCCTGTACATCACACCAGCCTACTTTATCCTACAGAGGCTCTTGCCTTATTGCAAACTTGAGGCCAGCTCTCCTGTCTCCATGGCGTCGGCTGCTCTTGCAAAGCACATCATTTCAGAGACCTACATACTGTGTGAGACCAGTTCAGTAACAATACTACAGGCAAGGCATCTTCTTGCTGTATGTTTTTTGTTGCTGTTGTTTTTGTTTGTTTTGTTTTGTTTTTTGGCTTTTTTTCCTCTAGTACTTTCAAGGCCTTGGGAGAAGAAATATCACACTCACCCAGAGAATGGAATAGGGGAAACGGTAACTCAGGACATGTAGCGTTGTGCTTGCTCAACTCTTGCACCATTGTAAGCAGACAGCTCACAGAGCAGCCCAAGAGGAGGAGCATCACAGCCCTGGAGCTTAGCGTCTGAACAGCGGCGGCAGAAGTCAAGGCTCTCACAATGCCTTCAACAAGAAGTTGATTTCTGCTGGGTGTGTGCAGAAACTCTCTTGTTTGTACCTGCTAAAGCAAATCCCAGCTGAACACGTGGGGTCACTGTGGGATGTGGACACATGTCTCTAATCCTAAACTGAAGCAAAAGGGCTCCTGTTCAAGGCCAGCTTTGGTTACATTAGAGCTTCTCTCAAAAACCAAGGACTGGGATGTTATGTTGCTCACTGATTAGAGTGCCTAGCCAGCCCTAGGTTCAACCTCCAGCATCGAAGGGTGGAGTGTCTAGCCAAGCGAAGGCTAAAAGCGTTTATCTATTTTCTGTGTGTTCTTGTTGGAAGTCATAACTTTGAAGGGTTTATTTATTTGTTTGTTTAGACAGGGTTCTAGCTCTATAGCCCAGGTTGGCCTAGTGTTTACAGTGTGTGCTCAGGACAGCCTTCAGTTTAAGGGAATCCTTCTGCTCCGGCTCCCCAAATGTTGGAATGCTGTGTGAGCCGCCAGGCTTGGCTCTGAAGGTTCAGTGGCACATAGAGGCACACTCACTGTGTTTATCCTCCTCTGGTGTAGCTAGGTACTGCATTAAGGGTGTCAGGGAGACAGAGGTGAGTTGGTGTCGGGTAGAGGAGATGGTCCTCAGGTACTTTTAATACAGTGACCTCTGTTCTGGATGCCACAGTAAGTCAGTCACAGAGCAAGAAGATGAGACGGCAGAGCAGGCAGGCCAGACCTGCCCTCAGGCCAGAGGCATCCATTCCTTAGTAGTCTGGCGTGTACTATCTAATCTCTCACAGTTGAGTTTCTAGAAAAGCATCTGCTTCGTCCAGCGTCATGCCCCCTATTTTTGAGAGTCTCATCCAAGGATGATGTACAAGTGGGGGTGCAAAGGTCTCCCCCCTTGCCTCCCTTGGGACAACTCCATCCCCATAGAGCCATCCCCTGTAGCACACTAGACGTTTTTTTCTGCCATGTCTTTCTCTCTTCTGAGGCAGCTCTCATCAACAGCCTGCCTGTGTTAAAAATCTCTCTCCTAATCTGTTTCTAGGGAAACCTGACCTCAGAAGGAAACATGGTTGGAAGGGCCTTGTAGGTTAAAGGGACAGCAGAGCTGTTGCCTGGCAGTACGTTATGTCTCACTGATGTCTGTGCACTTGGGTGTGGAAGGAAAAGGAGGCAGGAGGGGGTTGCAGGGATCAGACCCTAGCTGGCCTTGAATGTGTAGGAGGGGTCAAGTTGCATTCTCAGCTTGTGCCTTTGTCTCGGCTGCTGGGTGTAAGGCATGGTCCAAAGTGCCTTACGGTGATGTGAAGGTGACAAGCACAGACACAGTGGGATGTGGGTTAGTCTCTTTCCTCTGAAGCAAAGTAACAACCATTACTAAACTGTAGGCCACAGTGAGTGTCGCACAGTGGGTGCTGGGCTCACTAACTGTTCTGTCTTCTCCTGTGGGGATCAGGGACAGGAGGTGGGGGGTGGAGGTGAGTGGTGACGGAGCCCATGCCAAATACCGGGAATCAGACTCTGGAGACCAGACTCAGAGGTGAAGATTTAGCTTTATTTTCCAGTGTAAAGCCTTTAAAAGGTTGAAGGGCCAATCAGACTATCCCATGCTAGACTCAAGTATCAATAGCAATCATTGGTGTAGTTTTGGGGAAATGAGGGGCAAGGTCACCTTAGGAGACTTCCTGCAAGAAGGAGGAAGCAGTCACCACCCTAGCCTCAGATCCATTTTGAGGCTTCACTAGTGCACTAGGCATCCCTAGAAGATCAACACTGGCAAATGGATTAGGACTGTTTGAGAAATCTTAGGAGGCGCTGATGATTCACTCACCATTTCCGTGGTCCTCCAAAACATTTACCTTGATGCTCCCCACATTCCCCCTCTTCTCCTCTGATGGTAGCATAGCAGGGAACTGAGAATCCTGGGGTTACCACCAGCAGGGCTGCTGGAGTAGTGGACCTATAGCAAATTGATAAAATTTCAAGGATTTCTCAATGCTGTTTAATCACAGCCACTGTCAAAAGTTAAATCTTGAAAAGATACAATTAAATAATTAAATAAATTAAATATTTTAAAAAGTGGAGGCAGTTAACCCTTGGCACTTATCACTTCTGGGTTCTTTTTTTTTTTTTTTTTTTTTTTTTTTTTTTTTTTTTTTTTTTTTTTTTTTAAATATAACATTTACCATCACTGATGCCCTTGCAGTTATTTCTATCTGTTCTATCTACCCTGGAGAAATACTGGGTCAGGATGCCTCCCATCTCTATGTTCAGTGGCTTCGCACTGCTGGTCTGAAATCATGAGTTCTCCCAAGGACTCCACAGACACTTGGGGGGTAGCTGTTAAGTGTCTACCTGTACGTGTCTGGCTCCATCCCTGTTCATGTAAGTAAGATGGCTATGAACTGCATGACATCACTGCATCTCAGATTGACAGCTGCCCCAGAGCTCAGATTTTGAGCTGCACAGTTGGCATTTGTGAGCAGGAACGATGCACTCCATCATTTGATTGGATATAGCCAATGTGCTCAGAAATATGGAGCTTTGAGCCTAAACTTGGCATGAGGATGCAAGTCCGTAAGCCTACCACTTGGGAAGTAGAGGCTGTGAGAGGTCCAAACTCACTCCATTTTAAATTAAGCCTCCATGTTCGGCCTAAAGTTTCCATTTCCCAGAAAGGCTCATTAGAGTTCTTGAAAAAGCTGTGGCAAAAGAGCAACCAATCAGCAAATGCCCTGACATCTGGCCTGGTGCTAAACTAGATATGAGGTGACCGATCCTTCCTCAAGGTTGGAACCAATCAGGAACATACAAGTACCGCACTTACCATGAGCCCACCCAATCCTAACTAAGGTCGAATGACCACAGCTGGAAATTCTTTAACTGGCTTTAAAAGGAGTCTGCAGTTTCCACTGGGGTCGCCATTTTGTGAGTGGTCGACCCCCTGTATACAGGCTGTTTCTGTAGAACAAGCGCATTTTGTTTTTGCATTTGAGTCTGGGGGGTCTTCCTTAAGTGATTCACAGACCCTTATAGCTGGAGGTCTGTCTTGAAAGAGCAAAACAAAACAAAACAAAACAAAACAAAACAAAACAAAAAAACACCAAAACAATAACAACGGGGCGGGGGGAATAAAAATAAAACAAAAAAGCCAGTTTCTTTGGGCTTTTATATGGAGTTTTTATTTACCTCAGTTCCTTTTCTACTTGGTTATAGGGATGGCATAACATTCATCTAAAATGCTTGGAACCAGAGCTGTTCCAGATCTTTCTTTGGGCTTTGGAATAACTGTATATATGTAATGAGATATCTTGGGGTAGTACCTAAATTCACTTCCACTTCTTTTGTGGGGGGGAAGGGCTTCCAGACAGGGTTTCTCTGTGTACAGCCCTGGTTGCCCTGGAACTCACTCTGTAGACCAGGCTGGCCTGGAACTCACGGAGATCTCTGTGCTGGAATTAAAGCTGTTGCCTGCCTTCATTTCTATTTCACATACTTCTGATACACACAGTCTGAAGATTATCTTATATACAACCCCTTTTCCCTTTTTCTTTTTCCCTGTTCAGTGCTGTTGACTGGGGCAAAGCCTTTGGGTACCAAAACAAAAGTTGTCCTACTGAGCTACACTTCCACCCTTCTTTCATCTTTATTCAGGATGGGCTTTCATCATGTAGCTAAGCTGGCTCAGGCTGGTAGCTCAGGCTGGCCTTGAACTTGTGATCTCCTGCCTCAGCCTCCTGAATGTACAGGCTGGGATTACAACCTTCTTGCGTTTAACTTCTACTCTTACCCAGTGTTTTAAATAGCTGCGTGTCCTAAACAAAACTACATGATGCAGGACGTTCCACGTGGAACATCATGTCAATGCCCCTCAAGAACAAAATTTTGCAACTGTCTGGTTATTTTAGCTTACTGATAAAAGACTTGTTTTATCTTACACTTTCAGAGCTTTCAGTCCACAGTCCTCGATTCCAGGCCTTGGGTGAGGAAGAACAATCACCATGAAGCCTATGGTGGAGAAGGTTCTTTATCTGGAAGCCAACAGGACACAGAAAAAGAGCACAGGACTGAGGACTACTTGTAACTGCCATGGGATCAAGACTAGCCACACACTGACCACTCAACCACCAGCCTTACAATGATGGAAGTTTATTTGAATGATGAACAAAAACTGACTGATCAGGGGCATAATCTGGTCTCAAGAGCCAGACTGCAACACTGGTCTGCTTCTAAGACAGGCTTTTTATAAGGAAAACCATAACCAGGTAATCAGGTGGGAAGCAAGGAGGAGGGCAGCATTACATCATTTTGATTAGCTAAACACAAGAAGAATCAATTTTGTCCCAAGCACAATGTATCCTGGTAGCTAGCTAGACAAAGCATTTTAAGCTGATTGGTTGGGATTTAGGGTACGGGAGCTCTTGGGGGGCTTTTCAGCTCTCTGGGAGTAAGGCACATAGCAGGATGTTGTGGCCTTAACTCTAATGGAACATCATTTCTCTTTAACCCAAGCAGCACATGCATTTATCGTCTATTGTTTTATTCTAAGCAGCAAGCATTGAACCTTCCTGGCTTCAGGTACACAGAGCCTGAGAGCTTGAACTTAATTTCACCTCACGATCAAAATGGAGACTTAGGAGTAAAATGGCTTCTGATATTCTAAGAGAGGTAGCTGGTGTTAACAGAGGAGCCACAGTGATGCTGAGAACTAAAGTAGGTCTCGACAGAGGGCCTAAAGAGTTTAATCAGATTAAGCTGGTTACAACAGTAACTTTCCAAAGCGTACCTTTCTGTGCCGCCGTTCCTTCTTCTAGGCCCTTTCTCTCAAGGCTCCCACCCCCTCCCCAGATTGAAGGCACCATCTGGGGACTAAACGTTCAAAACACGAGCTTGTAGGTTACATTTCACTTTAAATTCCGAATGGGAGCATTTTGAATTTTGGGTTCAATATGCTCAACTTGGAGTACTTGTATTGGTTGCTAGGAGTTCTTTATCTCTTCTGGATGAAAATCTTTTGTTGTTCATTCAAATTGCCAATGTCTCTGTAATTCTGAGGATCACCCACCCTTTTACTGCTAGGATGATTTCTTTTGACTTGCTAATGAACACCAGAGATGCACAAAACAGATTCTAGCAGTATACAGAAGGAAATGTGACATTAAAAAAAAAAAAAAAAAAAAAAAAAATCTGGTGTGGTGGTGCATACCTTTAATCCCAACACTTTGGAGGCAGAGGCAGGCGGATCTCTGTGAGTTCAAGGCCAGCCCGGTAGTCAAAGATTCATGAGCTTTATATCACTAACCTAAAAGATAAAGTTAGTAACTTAGCATATTGATATTCAGAATGTGTGTGTGTGTGTGTGTGTGTGTGTGTGTGTGTGTGTGTGTTTGCTGGGGATTAAATGTAGGATCTTGCACATACTGGGCAAGTGCACCTCTGAGCTATACTCTTGTCCTAAAATTAGGGATTTCTAAGCATCAGAAGATTGAAAGAAAATGTTTTATTCATATGAAAAGTCACCTTAAATGGGTTGAGTAGCGACTCAGTGGGTAGAGGGCTTGACGTACAAGCATGAGGGTCTATGTTTGGATTCCCAACATCCACCTAAAAAGCTGGGTGCAGTAATCCCAGTTCTGGCGGGGGCGGGGTCAGAGAAGGGGGGCCAGTACAGACATAGAGGACCCCTGGGCTTTGCTGGCTAGCCAGTCTAGCCAACTGACAAGCTTCAGGTTTAGTGAGAGGCCCTGCCTCAAAAAGTAAGGGGAGAAAAGATTGAGGGAGACGCTCAATATGCAACATTGACCTCTGTAACACCCACCCTCACACACATGCATGTATGCTCCCACATGCATATAACACACACACACACACACACACACACACACACACACATACACACACACACACACGTTGTAGACTTTAAAGATATACAATAAAGACTGTGTGTTGTGCACTTGAATTTTATTAGTCAAACCTTTCTTTTCTTTTCTTTTTTCTTTTTTGTCTTTTTGAGACAGGGTTTCTCTGTGTAGCCTTGACTGTCCTGGACTCACTTTGTAGACCAGGCTGGCCTCGAACTCACAGTGATCCACCTGCCTCTGCCTCCTGAGTGCTGGGATTAAAGGCATGCACCACCATGCCCGGCCCAGTCAAACCTTTCAAACAAGGGGATACATATGGTTATTTTGGGGGTTGGGTTGGGTTGGGGAGGGGAGGTATGGTTTGTTTGTTTGGACAGGGTCTCTCAGTTTAGCTCAGGCTGCCCTCAAACTTGGGCCATTCCTTCTGCTTCAGCCATTTGCAAGCACTGAGCTTATAGGCAGACACCTCCCTGTTTGCCCGGGAACTGGATTGAACTTCGGTAGGCTTTAATCTAGAGACCAAGATCTTATCTCTTGGTAACACTGCCCTTCCTTTACCACCTCCCAAGTGGACCACAATGGACTCCAGGCATGTCACCAATGGCTCCCTGTGTCGCCTTTGCATAGGAAGAGATCATGTAACACTGCCTTGGATTCCGTTCCTCTCTGTAAATTATTCATTTCTTCCACTACCACCTTGTTAACTTTGTCTATTGTGAGCACTTGGTCTTTGGTCATTTTCTTGGGAAATCTTCTCCAGGTGAGACTCACACAGCTGTGCCTGGAAAAGACCTGGGGTCGCAGTCAAATGCTGTGGTGCCTCAGGCACCTTTGAACTCATAGGATGAATGTTAACTTTTAGGTAACAGAAGAAGGGACAGGTCCACAGTGCCTGTGCTGAACTCCAGGATGGCTGGAGTTAGTAAGACTCCCATATATGTTAGGCATCTCTTTCCTCCTCCTCTTGACTGTCAGAGTCCCACCCCACCCTCACCCCACCCATGCATGCCTGTCCTCCTGCCTCAGCCTTCCAAGTGCTGAGACGACTGACATGTGTTACCATGCCTGGCTTGCCATAGTTTGGGGGAGCATTGGGCAGTGCTAGGATTTCATCCTGACGCTGCCACACTGTTTGTTCATCCTAAGGGGATCTGGCTCCCATGGTTACTGTCCCTCCAACAGACCTGTAGCAAAAACAGGATGGGGATGACAGAGGGGGCACTGACCTGCTCCCTAAAGCAGACTTGAACCTGTGCTGAACATCCACACGCTCAGACAGGCCATTGTACAGGCTGCCACTGAGGAAAGTGGGAGCAGAGTAGGGCTTGGGAGATGGGTTGAGTGTCTTCATGTTGCTGTCAGAGTCACTACAGGCTTTGGTGCTTGCTATCGTGCAAGCCTGTCCTCTTGCCTCGACCTTCCGAGTGCTGAGAAAATGGACATGTGCCACCACCCCTGGCTTGTCACAGTTTGGGAAGCATTTTGGCAATGCCAGGATTCCATTGCAACTTGGCACCCTGTGTAAGTGCTCTAAGGAGACCTGGCTCCCTGTAGTAAAAGCAGATTGGGATGGGGGTGGGGTAGGGGAGGGAGCGCTGTCTCCTAAAGCAGATTTGAACCGGTGCTGACAGTGATCGGCTGGCCTTTGCTGGGATACGTGTGCAGCAGGCACTTTGCTAGGCCTTTTCCATACATTTTCATTTTTTTTTCAGTCTTCACAGACACCAAAGAAATACAACACATCATCATTTCTAACAGAGCTCAGAAATGAATGTTTCAAAGAGATCATTTTCACTTCCTCCCCACAGAGCTGCCAAGTGGCAGGGTCAGGATCCAGAGTCACATCTGTCTGCCTGGCTTCCAGATTTATTTATTTATTTTTTCCGAGACAGGGTTTCTCTGTGTAGCGTTGGCTATCCTGGACTCACAGTGTACACCAGGCTGGCCTCAAACTCACAGAGATCTGCCTGCCTCTGCCTCCCGAGTGCTGTGATTAAAGGCGTGCATCACTATGCCCGGCACACATTGTTTTCTTAATTGGTTCAAACTGTGGCTTGGTTCTACTCTGCCTTTCGCTTTCAATCATGTCCGAGTGTTGGGGAGACCTGGACCTTTCGGCTATAAGCCACAAGGAATGAGTTGGGGATATACTTAGTTTGGGTTCAGGGCATATATTTGCATTGTTCAAGGTCTCTTTGGTGGTTGGAAAGGTTTTGCTTACTGGCACACCGGAGGAGTGGCTTCCAGGAGTAGAAGGCTGTCACTGCTCACTTACCTGTGTCCTGCCTGACTCGAAGGTATAGTGTGAGAGTCTGAATGACAAATATGAACGTGGCCTGTGTCTTGGGCCTAGAAAGTATGTGAAACGTGAGGGAGAAACAGGAGAATGTTAAAGATTAGCAGAAACCTGCCCAGGGAACAGTGGGGCATCCTTTGTAATCCCATCACTGTAGAGCCTGAGATAGAAAGATTACAAATTCAAAATCAGCCTGAGCTACATAGCAAGATATGGTGGCAAACAAACAAACTAAACCTTAAGACTAGTAGAAAGTGAAATCAAACTTTTATCTTTCTATTTTGTCTATCCAACATGGTATAACAAAGTCATTTCTACATGAAGTCATGCGAAGAATCCACAGCCAAAAATCATGGGAAGGAATTAGAGAGACATTTCAGGGAATTAGTAAAGCTATTATTATTTTTCTGGATTTTGTTATGGTCTGTTATATTTATCAGCTTTTCTAAAAAGAAAAAGTGAACTTATTGGGATTGCTTTACATTTTAAAGAGCTACTTTTTAAATGAATTTTGTGTTTGTAGTTTTCTTTCCTCCCAAGATTGCGTTGATAATTTTCACTTCATCCCTGGAGCTCTCTCCCTTTTTCTTTACAGGTGCCCAGGGTTGAGCCCAGTGCTTCATGCATGCTAGGTGAATGAGTGCCTGTATCCCAATCCTCTACCGGTTTGTGTTTTCTTCCTTAAAGAGCACTCCACCACCCCCCTCCCCCACCTCCACAACCTCCCCCCACCCCCACCTCCGTCCCCAAACCGAGCAACCAACCAAGCAACCAAGCAAGCAAGCAGCCAACTAACCAAAACCAGCTCCTGGAGACTTCCCCTCCACCTCTGAGCGTTAGGGCCATCAGCGCTGACAGAGTACGAAGGTTCTCGAATGCCTAAGCTTTTTAGAAGTCAGGAAAATGCTGCAGGTTTCAAGAGCACAGAAAGGTTCGCTGCGAGAGGGCAAGCAACAGCCCGCAGCTGCGCTGGGCAGGGCCACTTTTTTTTTTTTTTTTTAAGGACTAAACAGCTTGCGATCACTAAGCTTCCCCTGTAAGCACTGCTTTCCCACAGCCCCACCCAAGCCGGAATCTGCTGATATGCTTTCCTTGGAAACCTAGGTCCAAAGTGCCACCTGAGGTTAGAGTGCAACTGAGTGTAATGAGTGATGACGTAGACACAGTTGCCTCCTCTGCCTTCGCACAGGCTCTTGAGCATTGTGGGTGCAGACAGACGTTAGAGAAAGCAAGGCGCTGCCCTTATGCCTGGAGCATTGGACTCGGACCGTATACTGCCTTACTTTCCTCGCTTCCTTCTTTCCGCCCTGTGGCGGCGGGAGCCTGGCTGGCTTTCTTGAGGATCTGTCTGCTTTGTGGGAGCTCACTTCTCCACCTGGTGTCCAGACTGCAAATTACAGGAGGCGATCCTGCTTGTGTTGTCCCCCCCCCCCCCCCCCCCCCCCCCCCCCCCCCCCCGGCCTAACAAAAGGATTGTATTAGTGGCTGGTATGCTCTAGGACCATCCTATCCTCAGCGCTTTTTGTAGCCACCAGGGCTTAAGCTAGCTGCTGTCTTGGAGGAAGCTTTTCAGGCCCAGGGAGATGTGGGGGGCTGTTTCGTTCAGGGCCTGTGGTAGAGGGAAAGGCAGGGTGTGTCACTGATATCTGGAGTGAAGAAAAGTATTCTGTTATGAAAGCATGGTTTCCTGTGGAGTTCCAGCCACAGCTGTAAGAACAGCCTGCCGCAGGCCTCGCAGGTCGGCCAGCCTGCCTTGGGCCTGCCCTAGTGTCATCTGTCTCTGACTTATGAGTGCAGGGTCCAAGGGTCATCAATCCTGGATTACTCTCTCTTGACCTCCGTCTCTGTATGGACAGCTCATTAGAAGTGTAAATATATGCACAGAGTCCATGTTACTCTTCATGTGACTGGCAGCATGTTCAGTCACATTCTAAATACACACATGGGAAAAAAAAGTGACCATCAGCAAGGTCAGTGGAATAAGTAGCATTTGGGATAGTGAGACAGACTGAAGTGTGTTCTTTCTGAATTCATAGGCTTACCCCCAAACACTCCGGACCTCAGAATGAGATGTTTGGAGATAATTTTGTTGTTGTTTGTTTGTTTTTTGAGACAGGGTTTCTAGGTGTCTGCCTTAGACTTGCCTTGTAGAAGACAGGCTGGCCTTGAACTCATAGAAACCCACCTGCCTCTGCTTCCTGAGTGCTGAGATCACAGGCATGTGCCACCATGCCCAGGTGGAAATGATCTCTTTAAGTAAAACTACTATGATAGCATTCTGTGGGTCCTCGCCCAATACAAACCAGTGTCCCTATAAGATATTAGGACTTAGAAATGTGCCGAGGGAAGAATATTTGAAAACACCTGAATAAGGTGGCCAATGACAACTAAACAGAAGGCCCTAGAAGAAACTAACAGCACCTCCTATCTTGATCTTATACTTGGACCCTCCAAGACAGCAAGAAAATACATTTTGGCTAGTTCAGCTTTCTAGTCTGTGGTGGTTTGTTATGGCAGACTTCACTGACTAATGTGTAAATATAAATAATTATGGTGATTTCATTATTAGACATCAGTATTCATGAAAAAAGATTATTTCAATGCTTTCAAGACTACACTGCATTGTTGTAACCCACAGGTTGCTTTGATGGACAGAGTGAAATTGATTTAGATACTGGGCCAAACCCGGCTTATAGAGATTATCTTTAAAACTCTCAGTGAAATGAGGGGCATGGTGGCGCACGCCTTTAAAAGCTTTTAAAGATGCACTCAGGAGGCAGAAGCAGGCGGATCTCTGTGAGTTCAAGGCCAGCCTGCTCTACAAAGAGAGTTCCAGGACAGCCAGGGCTACACAGAGAAACCCTGTCGTCCCCCCCCCCAAAAATAAACAACAACAACAAAAAACCAAAAAACAAACCAAAGCTCTCAATGAAGCCTGGAGATCGAGCTCAGCAGTTCTAACATGCACGAGGCTGTGGCTTCAATCACTTGCCATGGTTAAAAGATTAAGAAGTCAGGGCCTTGATGGCACAGACTTATAATCCCGGCACTTGGGAGGTAGGAAGCAAGAGGATCAGAAACTCACAGCTCCCCTGGGCTACCTGAGACCTTGTCTCATATGAGGGCATGGGGAGCTGAGAGGTGACCCGGTGGATAAAGGACTTACTGTGCACGTTGAAAAGCTCCGCTGGTAGAAATGGCAGCTGCCTGTTATCCTGGTATGGGGTAGAATCAGGAGATCTGGGGGGCAACCTGGTGAGGTAGACTAGGCAGACTTGGTTGAACAAGAGCCTTAACAAATAAAGTTAATCTTAGTTGAGGAAGACACCTGGCATCAACTTCAGCTTCTAAATGTTTGCACACACATTCATACACACACACGAACCTGTGCTCACTCAAGCTCACACACAGTAAATATGCTACACATAATTAGACAATGGTTTTCAACCCTTTTACTATAGTTTTTCATATTGTGGTGACCCTAATGTTATTGATTGCTTAGAAATATTTATTGCTACTTTATAATTGTAATTTTCCCCCACTGTTATGAATCAACCAACCAACCAACCAAACAAAGGCTCAGGAAGAGGGGATGGTTGCTTCTGGCCCTTAGATTATTATATCAAGATGCGCTATTTAGAGTTCCTGCCACTATTCGGGGTGCCAGCAGGGATGGAAACCAGCACCCTAAGGAGAGCTGATCTAAAAGAGGGAAAGAGGCTGGGTCATCCCTAATGCTGCCAACCCACACTATAACGTGTTGTTTGTACAAGTTCTCAGGGATAGAAAGATGGTCCAGTGGTTGAGAGTGCATGTGCTCTTTTAGGGGACCCAAGTTCAATTGCCAGCACCCACATTGGGAGCTCATGATTGCCACAACTGCAGCTGCAGGGGATCCAAGGCTTTCTTCTGTGCTCTTCAGGTACTTGCATATGAATGTCCTACATTCACACAGAAACATACACATGTAAAAGGCCAAATTCTTGGCTAGGCATTATGGTGCGTGCCTTTAGTCCATCACTCAGGAGACAGAGGCAGGCAGATCTCTGTTGAGTTTGAGGCCAGCCTAGTCTACAAAACGAGTCCAGTACAGCCAAGGCTACACAGAGAAACCCTCTCTTGAAAAACCAACAAAACAAAACAAAAAACCCATCCACCCACCCACCCAAACAAACAAACAAACAAAAAAACCCTCCAAATTCGTGATGCCATGGTATGAGCTGGTAGTCATGGCTACCCTGGATGCAGGTAGGAGGATCCCTGGAGCAGCCTGTCAAACACAGCAAGGCCATATGTTAAAGAAGAACAGGGCGATATTTGGGTCTTCTGTTAAAACCAGTCAAAAGTCTTCTTTGGGGACTTTGCAGCCTCTGGTTCTGCCTCTAATTTGAACACCATCAAATATAGCACCTTCCCCCCTACTGCTCTCAAATGAATGTTCCTAATAGTTCTTATCAATTAATTAAAGGTGATGTGCGAAAGAGAAATCTGTTAGCTGTTCTTGCTTTAGGGCAAAATAACAGAAGCATCTGGTTCCCCACCAACCCCCTCCAGGCATTTTCTTCACAGGTCCCCCCCTACCCCCCCCATAACCATTGGGAAGTATTTCTGTAAAATCAATAATGCATCAGTATACACGGAGCCATCCTATGAAAGCAACTAAAACTGTCCTGAACCAGAGGAACTGGCTCTGTCCAGAGCCAAGGACACGAAAATAAGCTTTTGTATTTGTTCATTTGGTTTGTTCCGTCTCCCCTACCTGGGACAGGTTCTTTCTATGTAGCCCAGGCTGGCCTCAAACTCACAATTCTTTTCCTTCAGCCTCTGGAACACTGGAATTCCAAGCTTGCCCCCACCACATCCAGCAAAATGTTCTTGTGCTTTCAGGGCTGTTTGCAAGGGAAGACTCGTCACACAGCAGTCTTTACTTGAATATAATGGAGCGGAAAAAAAAAATGCTCTTTTATTAATCGGATGTACATTAAATATCTTTGCAGCTGTTACATGAATGATAATTATCTGGCATATAAATGTATACACACTTCCACACATGATAGCTCTATGCTGTACACAAGCCATCCCACACGGAGCATGCCCTTTCACAAGGATACACATGGGTGACTTGGGACATTTTGTGAAAATACACTTGGCCCAACAGTTTGGCAATCGGAAATGAGACACAAAAGAGCATACCAGAAAGATGAGTTCGCAGCAGGATCAGCTGAACTCCAGAAGCCTGAAATGGGAGTTACTGAGGTCCACACATGCAGCACATACATACAGCACAACGGGCGGGGGGGGGGGGGGGGGGGGAACTGGACCAAACAGTGGGACAGCAGACAGAGCCTTAAAAAGAGAAAAGAGAAAGAATACGAAGCCAAAACATCCATACAACCAAACCAGTGACAGGATCCCTGCCAAGATCTCATTGCCAAAAGCAGGATAGGCTTGTAGACTGAGGGGGAAGTGACCTGGAAAAACCTCTTCTAGGGCTTTCCCTTATCTATCTAGACCCCAATAAACAGCCTGAAGTCTGCTCAGTCAGTGTGTCCCTGGGTCAGACAGAAAACGTACAGCCACATTTTGGAAAGTGCGTGAAACAACTAACTTACTGCAATTCTCCTTGAAGGAACAATGCCCAGAGGCCAATGGGTTCTTGGCTTGGCTGGTCCTATTGAATGTAGAAAGGAGCCTTTGAGTACTGACATGAGTACTTGCTAAATGTTTCCTTCCCTTGGACTTATGGGTAATATAATGCTGACTCAGAAGCCTGAGAGGACATTCAATTCCACCTGGCCTGGATCCGTATGTTGGGAGGCCCAACCTCCTTCCCCAACAAACTCATGCTAGGGGAGCCAAACACTCTCCAGGGCTTCAGATAATGACTTGTTGGTGAATATTTACCAATGCCTGGGGTTCTATAGGGCTAGGAGGAGTCTGACCTGTAGCCTCTGTTGCTTTCTGTGGTGTAAATGTTCCCACTGTGGATGAGCTCAGTATAATGTCACTGACCCTGTCATGGGGAATATAGGTCGAATAGGACAGATGGCACTACACAGTACTCCCATAATGGAGATCTAATAGGCATATCTTACCTCAAGGGCATGGCTAATAGAAAAAAGTAGCAAAATAAGTGGAAAGGGATGCGTTTTGAATATATACTGCTCTAAAATATAACTGTATTTAACTTTTAATGATGGCTATATTTCTTGACTGTCTTTCACAATTTCTGTAACTTAAACCACTGACTCTTAAGAACTGGGTTGAGCCCATTCCCAGCCATGGCTGGATTTAGATGACATCACTCCCTATGTTCTGGCTGGCCAGTCCTTGTCAGAGCACCTAAAGACTGCTCAGGGTACTATATTCTTGATGCCAGGGAAGGCTTGCTTTTTGTTTTTTTGGGTTTTTTTGGCTTGCTGTAAAAGCTTATCTGAGTTTGAACCAAAGTCTAAAAGCTGCTGTCTCTTTTCAGTTCTTAATTTTCTTGGCTCTAGGTGGCATGAAAATTTGGTAGGGCAGGCAGAGGATGGGCCACCGTTGTAGTTTAAGCGTGTGCCCTTCAGCTCTGAGTAGGGACTTACACAGACAAGGAGAGGCTATATGCCATCTATTCCTCACAGAGTGTTGTGACCCTGGAAGGGGATGCGCCTCTTAGAAGCCAAAGCTCAGAGATAGGCCACTATGGCTCTATGCTGGTCTTATCAGACAGGATGCAGGGCTAGGAAGACATCAGAAACCCAAACTTTTCTAGGGACCCATGGAATCCATATCACTTCACCCCTGTCCCCCAAATTCTCCTCCCTCTACGCTCCATAAAGCTCCATATACATTCCTTGGTCAAGAACATATACGTGCCTGTATCCCGGTACCCCCAAAAAGCTTACCCTCACCGTTGTACACAGCTAGGGTCAAAAGGCGACAAGAAGAAGGAAGGAGGGTGATTAATGAAAGGAAGACAGTGAATATGAACTGTCCAGAGCACAGAGACCGAGTTGGTGAGGAGAAAAGGCACCCACAGCCGGAGACTACACTCTCTCTCTTTGCCCTGCCCCCTTGGAGACTCCAGAAGCCCCAAAGATCCTTCGCAGCTTCAAAACTCTTGGCAACAACCCCACACTCCATTTAAGACTGTAACCTGTAAACTCCCTGGCCTCCTGATGTCAGAACCTGTTTTCTGGGTGGCTTATCTGCTGAAGCTGGAGAAGAGGAAAGTTGCTTTCGCGTGTTTGCAAGACAGTGTGTAAGGAAACACCCACAGGAGAGTTGGGGTAGACGCCAGAGATCAGTGGACAGTGTCAGGGCTTGTGAGGCCCTGCAAGCAGAGTTTTAACATGCCTAGAGGGGACACACTTCCTAGTTCCCTGGGAAAACAGCTCTGGAGAAATGGACGTCTCCAGAAAGGCACGAGCTAATTTTGCTGCTGAGTCTCTTCTTTGAACAATATCTTAGAGTGGTTTCCAGTTGAGATCATTTGAAGAAACATGGGCATGAATGTGGCTTTCCCCCCCTCCAAGCACTGTTTAGTACTCACTCCCATAAAGCCATCTAACTAGAAGCATTTCCTTCTGTCACAGGTAACTCTAGCCACTGCAAAGTTCTTAGACTACCTGTTGTAGATTATAACTAGTTTAAAACTTGGAAAACTAAGACATTGGCAGAGAGGCCTAACACACGATATGAGACTGTCTTGTCTTTTGTTCTCCTGTCTCTCTGTTCACAAAGCAATACTGCAAAGGTTTAAATATCTGCACCCAGGCCAGAGCCTCAACACCTAGCACCCTGGAGGGCTTACTCAGTACTCATCCAACAAGTACGTGTAAGGAGAGACTGACCCACTCTCCCCAGCTTCACAGGCTTTAATCAACAACCTAAAGTGACCCCACAGGCTGTGGACCCTGTGGCTCAAAAATGCTGGGATGACTAAATTGCATCTGGGTGTTAAGAAAAGTGGAAGGAAGTCCTGGCAATAGCTTGCGTGGGGTTGCTGAGAGATTGTTGACCGGGGAATGGTCAACAGTGAAAGCGACAGAACAGTACCCGGAGCCTCGCCAGTTTCCTGAAACAGGGAAAGGACATGCAATGCATCTAAGCGATCCTGACAACTTCCTTTGGTCAGGTGACAAGAGAAATTTGAGCTAAAACAGGCGCTTTGCTCAGCCGCAGAAGAATGTGAAGAGACACATAGGCCACCTCAGAGCACTCTACTGTGTAGATATGTTTTTGCTGCCTCAGGGTGACTTTTGGGAGGAGAGGTGGGGGCAGTCAGTAACTAAGTTTGGCACAATATGGGATTTAAAGGAAACCTGATGTACAACCACTAGGCCCCAAATGATATGTCAGTGGTCTACAATTCCAGGTGAAAGTCAAGTCTGCCATTCCTGGCTTCAGAGCTAATGAAGGCATCTTGCCGAAGAACTAGGTAAAAGCCTTTCTTAATATAAGGTGGAAACAAATGGGAGCATATCATATTTTATTTTATCTGTCAGAAAACATCAGAATGTATCCCCCACAGAATGCTCTGGAAACAACCCTAGAGTTTAGAATGTCTGTCAGGTGCCCTAATCTCACTGCTGGAAACATGATCAACGGAACATCAGGCTCTCTCCCTCTGTCATCTCATCTCTTTCCCTACTTCCTCCTCCTTGGTCTCCTAATATATTCTGAAAGCAAGTACATTTTTGGTGCACACTTGAGCTCTGATTGGATGAGATTTCTAAATGAGGGGGGGGGTCCTCCTACCAATGTATGTCAAGTCATTGAGAAGCACTGTTCCTGGTGGCCTGGATCCGCCTCAGGCAACATTTCAAGAAGTCAGGGAAGTGGATGGATAGGGGACCACAGGATACAGTCTTTGCAGCTACTGCCATCACTCTGCCTTCTAACCACCCTGTGCCTTCCAGGGTTGTCCATGCCCTCGGTGGATAACAATGACACTGAAGTGAGATACATTTAAAATCCTCTTCCACCTGTTCTCTTTATATAGACTTGCTTATTCTGTAACTTTAAGCATGTTGTAAAGATGGGCTTCCGGTCACCAGAAGACAGATAAGATGAAGGTACCTCTCATGGCAGGTTCTATGGCATCATCTTAAAGAATGAAATAGTGTTGTCCCCTTTCTCCACAGATGGAGGAACTGAGACCCAATATGTCCAGTGACTTAGCTCTTGACCTTCTGGCTAAGATCAAGTGCATTGTCCCCAGAAAGATCTCTGCCTGGTTGTGGATCGTGGGCCTCAGAGACCCACTGATGTTGTGTTTTAGGTCAGTACTCAGGTGTGAGATGAAGCAGGAAGCAGGACCGAGTGTGAAACTTCAGACCCAACAGGTAGGGCGGTGCGTCCTACAGAAGTCACACTTCAGAGCAGCTGGCCTAGTGCTGTTTTTGTTTTTGTTTTCTATTGAGAGGACTCAGAGAATATAAAACTTGGGTCACTCTGGACTGAGTGTGAAGAGCAATGGTGGGAATTTTAGTTAGAAAAGGAGTTCAAAATATAGGTATAAATGGGGGCCGTTCCTTTTCATTTTTCAAACAGATTTCAAGTTCCTTTTCCTATGCATGAAATGGGACGGCAGATGTCTGTCATGGTGCCAAGGCCCGTGACACCCATACAAGTTGGGGGCTTCTATTGAATCTGTTGTACTTCTGTTTTTTTGTGTTTTGTTTTGTTTTGTTTTGTTTGAGACAGGGTCTCCCTGTGTTAGCCCTGGCTGTCCTGGAACTCACTCTGTAGACCTGGCTGACCTCGAACTCACAGCGATCCGCCTGCCTCTGCCTCCCAAGTGCTGGGATTAAAGGCGTGCACCACCACCACCCGGTTTCTGTTGTATCTTAATCTCTTAACCTGAACAAACCATGCCACACACTCAGGGAAGCAACAAGGACACTGTCGTGGACAACTAAGGTGATGCACAGTGAAGAAGCTGAGGGAAAGGTAGTGACCGAGAAGGTTTGTGACCACTGGTTGTCCAGGAGATTATAGACGAGATCCCTCTTGGGCCACCTGGGAAGCTTGGGGTGGGTGACTGGAGAGGTTCTACTGAAGAGGAGAGATGATGGTAGATGGTCTTATGAAGTTGGGTTCTGCTGGGTTATCCCATGCTGACCCAACCCAGCATCAGATAGAATTCTGAATAACTGTGTCCTACAGCTTGGAATGTACCTGACGTAGCTATGCTATAAAACAGAGAATGGAGACAACTTGAGACCAAAGATTATCCAATAAGTTCATTACCACACCACACAGGAGCAGAGGATGCGATGGCCTGTGTCTGTCTGTCTCTGTTTGTCTGTCTTTTGCATGGGAAGATAGGAATAATTTAGATCTTACTTTCGCAGCGATTTTGTTGCATGCCACACCTAATCAAAAGATCTGCTCTGGGCCTCCAACATATCTCATTTAAAAGAAATCACAGGGGGTAAATAGGATGGGGAAACGAGCCCACACGGAAAAGGAAAGAAGACACTTTCTTAGGCTTTTTAAAATACAGATTTGTTTCCTAAGGATGAGAAAGGATGCAGAAGTGAGTTCCGTTCTGGTCCCTGCTTTGTCGGAGTCTTTCCCATCAAGTAGGCCTCATCTTAAAGATTTCCCTTCTTTCCGTCAGTTCCGAGAATTTTGCCAATATCCTTGACCATCCCCATATCATCTCCAGGGAACTACTCTCTTTCTGCAGCTTCCTGTTTTAATTCTAGTCTATCCCCCTCCACCAAGTCTGAATTACTTGATGGGGACAGTTGGATTAATGGTTTATGTTAATCAAAGAGCTTTTCACAGAATTTGAGCTCCAGGAGAGATCAGGGTATGTGGTAGGGGAAAGGGGGGGGGGGAGGGCAGGGGGCCTCCCGGGAGCCGGGCCATCTTTGAACATAATGATTAGTGTAGACAAAGTTTCCTTTTTCTGGAAGCCCCAGGGCTGTGGTCAAGCAGGAAAAGCTTAAAATAAGCCACAAGGATCAGCCCTCCAACAAGACAGAGAGAGTTAGAAAGAGAATGTTGTTTAAGTAGGAGACTTATGCTGGCTGGCTGTTATCACAGGCTGCAAATCTACGAGGAGGCTTCAGATTTCAAAGACGTGTAAAAGGATGAGCCTGGGGGAGGGGCACTTGGAGAGAGGCCAGAGGTCATTTAGCTGACTGCTGGCCCGTGGGAATGTCCTGCTGACCTCTTCTTTCACCCTCAGGAAGACCCCAGAGGTAAAACAGACAGGCAACCACCGGGAGATGCTCTCCCGCCTGCCTGCCAGAGGCTTGCTCGGGAGAGCAGGCAGGCTCAGAAGCAGAGACAAGGTAGGGAGCCCAGGGTCTGGGAAAGCTGGAAGGACCTGCGGATGTGGAGATGCTAAAAAAGTGACAGTGGACAGTTAGCCAAAGGAGGGTGGGTAGTTTTGACCCGGAAGGGAAAGTATTGAGAGAGGTACCCTTTTGCGTTTCCAAATGGCTTTGGTCTTAAATTTCTTGCTAATTTCTAATTTTCATGGCCAATTGCTGGACCAGAGACGTGGGAGGGAATAGCAGAATTGAGGCTTTTTAAAAGATGGCTTTTCCCCTCTGTATCAGCTATCTGGCCAATTTTGGGGGAGCTTTCCAAGAAATGCAAAGAGAGCCAGAAGATCTCCGATTTCTGTTTTCAGTCGCTGTGACTGGTGATTTACATGCTACAGTCACAGGTCACATATACTGTGATGACTCCATCTCGCCCCCCACCACCCCCACCCCCGTATTGGACTTTCTGTCTAAAATCTGCCTTCTGCAGCTCAATCAGGTTTTTGCCACCAACAGGGCACGGACTTTAAATTTTTCTTGTTAGCAAAATCACCTTAACAGTCCTGCCTGAAAGAGCCCCGCCCAGTCGTGCTTGTCATCACACAGTTTTCTTGAAACATCTAGAGTGGCGGGATGTCCTTTTTCTAAGTAAACAGGAAATGTCACTCTGTATGAGAAAAAAAGAAAAATAAAAAAAAAAAAAAGAAAAGAAAAGAAAAGAAAAAGAAATCCCTTTCCTCAGCACAAACTCAGTTATAACAACTCAAACTTCCTGTTAGTGGAGCGTCAGGAGCGGGGGTGGGGGTGGGGATGTCCGGGGTCTACTTCTTACACCAGCACGGGCTTTTTTAGCTTTTCAGTGAAGAGAACCCTCATTCAGGAAAAGCCCGGCTAGCTGGGATATTTTTTAGGAACACTTCCACAGGGCACTGGGAGACAAGAGCATCACAGTTAGGAAAAGATAACAATGCATGGAGAAAAAAAAACCAAACCAAAAGAAAACAGTGCAAACCACACAGGAGGGGCAAGACGGTACGCAACTACACTTTAAGTCACAGCAAAAGTTTGTGTTTTGATACTTGGCCACCTTTCTATACATAGAACTCTGAAACCTTGAGTCAGGCAGGAAGACCGAGCCATGGCGGGAGAAGGAAATGGCTTTTGTTCCGTCACATCAGAACCTGGGTTCGTGTGTCGGGCAGGCGCAGGCCCACAAGTCCTCCACACACGAGCACGGTGGAAGCCAGCAGGATGGGGATGGCTTTGGTGATGCTGACCAAGGAGCCAAATATTAAGTTTCCCAGGACGGCCGCAGCTTTACAGAGTGCGTTCAAGAAGCCGAAGCCCGTTGCTCTGCAAGGGACAGAAACACAGACGAGGTTTAGAGAATGACACGCAGGCATCCGGCTTTAGACCCACATATGTCTCGTGCGGTCATTTTCAACGGTCTTTAAGCTAACTGTGCGGTATGTCAGTGGAGCAGATAATTAAAGGCTTGTTAGCAAACGTGGAGGCAGAGAGGCCAGCTGTCCGTGCTGTCACCAGTCTCCTGATGACTTATTTACCACTCTACTGACTCTTATTTAGATACAGAAGGAAAAAAAAACAAAAAACGCTCTTTCTTGGCCCAATGGTTGTTGGAAGGAAGGTTCTGTTAAGTAAAAGTCAATTTCACTCTTTGTAAATCTTCTCAGGATAAAAGCAGGCATGCAGGCCTCTTCTCTAAGCTGGGCCATCTCCTCTTGTCCCTGGCAAAGGCCCCAGGGAGTGGGACTGGGTAACCTAGCAGGCTCTCACCTCTTCACAAAAGTGAGCTGCTATTTTGTTTTTTATAAACGTCCATAATTTCAGCGATACCTGTATTTAAAAGGAAATTCAAATTTCGTTCCAGAATATAATACAATTGTTGTAAATCAGGCGCTTACCAGCCTGCCTTTCAGCAACTCAACCCCAGCAGCTTACCTCCCGTTGTCAGCTGGGCACAATTCTACTATGGCTCTGAGTTCCCATGTGAGACAAGCACCCTTTAAAAAGTCCCTCTATACGTCATGGTGCCTGTGCTCTCTCACTCTCTCTGTCTCCTGGTCTGTCTTGTCTGTCTATCTGTCTTATGTCCCCACTCTGAGACTATATTTTGCTCCCGTCTTCCCCCAATAAACCTCTTGCATTAAGTCTGCTGCATGGCGTGATCTCTTAGCAGCACACCTGGACCCACCAAAATATTTCTGCTGCTTTCTCCTAACAACAATGATACGGCAGTGGCTTTCTTCAGACCTATTTAAATGTCATTTGATATCAAAATGAGTATTCTAGATTTTATTTTTTTTTATACTCATCTATTTTTCATTTATTCATCCAGTGTGTATGCTCCTGTGTGTTAAGGTGAGCAGGCTTACCATGAAATATGTGTGGAGATCAGAGACCTTGTGGGAATCAGTTGGCGTTGAATGTATAATCCTCCTGTCTCAGTGTCGTGAGAACTGTGATTATAGGCATTTGCTGTCAGGTCACTACAATGCGCTGTTTGTGAACAACTAAAGTCAATTGAACTTTCAGGAAGTGTGTCCTCCTCTTTCAGGGGAACTACCAGACTTCCATCCCTAACTTTTTTTGCTAGCAGGTAGAAAACAAACAACAGCCTGAGCATGCCTGATCTGGA
Organism: Acomys russatus; assembly: GCF_903995435.1. NCBI lineage: Eukaryota > Metazoa > Chordata > Mammalia > Rodentia > Muridae > Acomys > Acomys russatus. Next base: position 17,097,851 of record NC_067166.1, read on the forward strand.
ATGTTTGGGACCTTAACAATCTGAAACTCACAAGCACGTCGGCTTTCAGATTAGTAGTGTTCCTCACTAGGAACAAGCCGGGTAGTCCCCAGTGAGCCACTGGAGTGTCACCATGGGCTGGGAGACGGCTCACTACCATGACTGCTTGCTGTGAGAGCAAGAGGGCCTGAATTCAGACACTCAGAGCTCGTGGAACAAAAGCATGGCTTCGCGTGCCTGAGACTCCAGTGTTGTGGAGGGGGCAGGGGGCAGAGAAAGGAAGGAAGATATGGAGGACCAGCCAGATGAAAAGAAAGAAAAGGAGGGGGCGTGATAAAGGAAAATGACACCCAGTGTTCTCCTCTGCCTCCACATATATGTACACTCAACATAACACATGCACACACACCACATCTCTCTCTCTCTCTCTCTCTCTCTCTCTCTCACACACACACACATTATCATTCCCTCATCAGAATCTCTGTAGGAGATAGATCTAAATTTCAGAGAATCAGACTGTGGGCCTAATGATCTTTTGTCATCTAAGATATGCAGGCGCGTGAGGTCCTTCCTCTTCCTCTCTTCTCATCCGGTTCTTTCCCCTCCCCCCCTTCTCATTTCTTTCCTGTTTTTTTTTTTTTTTTTCTCCTCCTGGGAATTGAACCCAGGGCCTCAGACACACTAAGCTTTGTACTGTTACCGAGCCTGACCCTTTGAGCTCATGCAACAAATGTGTATTCTACGGAAACTAAAAGTCTCCATCTGTTTAGTGTTCACATATTGGTTAGTTTTCTCTGTCCTTTTGGGGCAGGACAATTCAGTTTTGCACACAATTTTACATCTGCCACTGACTTCCTGAGAGTGTGTAAGGTTCCTTCTGACACTCTACCAGTTTGCTATTTTTTGGGTTCTTGCTGAGCGTCAGTGAGGATTAAAAGCAGAGCCAACGTGCAGCAATTTTTAGGATATTTTACCTTTTAACCCACAAAGGACGTTGCCTCTTCTGTGCTGCAGAAGGAAGCAGTTAGCACACCTTTCTGTGACTGATTTGTCCTTCTGTGAGTGTGGGCTTTCCTCTGACAACTGCTCATCCCAGCTCATACAGTGATGTTTCCTGCGCTATGTGTTTTCAGGACCTGAGAGACGGTACTGTGGTTCCTAAGCGGCCAGCCCCTTGCTACTCCACTGAAGAAGAATCAAATTCCCTAATTCCGCTTCACCCCTGAGCTCAGGAGCCCAGTCTGGGTGCTAACACACTCTTTCAGTGACCTTGCTGGCTCACATACATCTAAGAAGGAGCAGCAAGCAACAACAGCAAAACCCAAAACGAGTAGAAAGGATTCCTACACATGCCACTTCCCGACTGACATAAAGCAGATGTGGAGAGAGCAAGGGCATCTGGCCTCCTCTCACCCAGCAATCACCAAAAGGGAGGGACAAAAAGACAGACTTGCTACCTCTCTGCTAACCTTGCCCCCTGTGACTCCACCCTCTGCACTGCAAACCTCATTCTCAGCTATTGCTTAGACCAGCCTTTAACACATAAGTCCTTATCCTACATAAACTCTGGCCTTTCAGAAGCCCATGTCCCCACTCTAGCCAGGTGAACTGATTGATGGGCTAGCATCAACTAACATCAGCATTAACGCTCACTCACCATCAACACTAGGGGTCACATCAGGTGTTGTGAATCCTATAGGTTTCGGCAAATAGATAATGACAAATTTGCCCTACAATATGGCAGCACTCAGGCAACAGCTTTGTTGCCCTAAAAATCTGCTGAGGACCACTTGTTCATACCACCCCTCCTCCCAAGCCCTGGCTCCCTTGGTCCTTTGCCTGATAAACTGTCATGAGCTACCACCTTCATCTTCTGGTGTTAAGATAAAGCACATCCTGCTGGGAAAACAGCTGGAGTATGTGTGTGTGTGTGTGTGTGTGTGTGTGTGTGTGTGTGTCACTGATAAGAGAAAGGAAAACATTCCCCTGCCATGAGGAGGTCTAGGAAACCGAAGCTGCAGAATGACCCATATACATCTGGGCCACAGTAACTGTATGTCACCAAGCATTGTCATGACTGTGAGCCTAAACAGGGTATGAGATGTGGAGGGCCATCTCCTCCCATCCCTGGAACTGGAGCTAGGGATGGGTTCTGGAGATGTCTGGGTGGTATGGATGGCTTTGGGAGCATCTGATACCCAAAGATTCTAAAGGAGATGATCAAATACTTATTTCCTGACAATCTCAGTCTTCATTTCCCAAGCTGAGGCAGTACTTCAGATGAAATTCAGTGTCAGCATTCAAGAAATCGTGCCTGCCCTTCTCTCAGTTCCTGAATTATTCCTTCAAATGTCTGCAGCTGGGGACAGTGATGTTCCGCGCATCCAACGAGGGCCAGTTATGCTAGAAAAACCATTCCCCAAACAAGTCTCCCGAGGGGCTATCTGCTTTCTCTATAGTAAAGCTTCCATTCACTTCATCTCTGCTTTTCCTTAAAGCAAGGGTATTACACCCACAGGCCATCACAAGCTTACGACGTCCCTGGAGGGCAGGGACACAGAGCGGAGCTCAAGGAGTTTCTACTTGAATTTTCAGCAGCAGGATGGCTCCTACATTCTTTTTCAGATGGAGGTATTTTCCTACTTTTTTTTTAAACCTAGGATTCACCAAAGGGGGAGCAAAATGACGTCTCTCCAGCCAGACTTTGTTGTCTATTATAGCTTACACACACCTTTAACCCGTACACCCTCTTCTTACTTCTCGTCTATCCAGGTGCCTCCTGTCCTTGCACCATAAACTCACTTATATGCTGTGTCCAAAGAAGCCAGAAGAGGTGTCTAATCTTTTAGAAGTAGAGCTACAGACCATTGTGAGCCACCTGTTGGGCGCTGGGAATGGAACTCAGGTCCTCTGAAGGAGCAGTCAGTGCGGTGCTCTAAACTGCTGAGCCATCTCTCCAGCCTCACTCTATGTTTGAATGGAGGTTGGGGGAAGGCAATATCTGGTTCCATTGTGGATGGAGGGAGCCTAGCATTGTCCCAACAGCTTCTTTCCTCGTACCTTGATGCAGAGGGTTGCTTATGCTTTGTATGGAAAAGAGAAGTGAGGGTGGCAGGACTCAGGGCCGTGCCTGGCGCCTGTCACGCACCACGAGTAGCCTTTGCTTTAACATGCGAAGTACCTGGCCCACCTCCTGATGGAATTTTTGGGGAAAAAAAAAGTAATCGATGCACTTTGCCAAGGCCTGGAATAGTGGAGTTCGGGCTCCTTTCATAGATGTCATCTGCTAAAAGGAAGAAGGGAAGCTTTTCTCTTCTGGGCTGAGCTTCTGGAAGGAGCTTTTCCCACTCAGCATAGTCAAGCGACCCGTAGAAGTTATAAAAGGAACACCCCCAGCTCAGCATGAGGCATTTGCAAATGTTCAGGCTGTGTTTCAATCAAGGGGATATTGCAATGCAAACATTCATCCGGAAACGGGTTATGTGAAGTACACATGGATTTCATCTGTCTCAGAAACAGTGCTGCGAACAAAGGCTAGTTTCCAAGGTCAATTCAGAAACCTGTTTGGTTTCACAGACTCTAATGTTAACTTGCCTAGACACCCTTGAGTATTTGTTAAGCAAAATTGTCTTAAGTACAATCCCATGAACACATTCTCCTGTGCACTGATTTATATTCGTGTAATAATCATGCATTAGGTGCTTGTTTATTTTTCTTTGTTTACACGCCAGGCCAGCCTTGAACTCATCTTCCTGCTACCACCTTTGGGAGTGCTGAGATGAGAGGTGTGAGCCATCCAGCCAGGCGTCCAGCAATAAAGCACCTCTTACACTCCAAGAGCTACCCTACGCTGCATGAACGACAGAACTGTTCGCACTAAAGTAGGTGAAGGCAGATGGTGACAACACACACACACATACACACACACACACACACACACACACACACACACACACACACACACACACACACACACCAGGGGCAAAGGATGAAAAATTCTATGAAGGAGAGAACTCGGCCAGACTTGGGGTGGATGTGATCAAGGGAAAACTCCCTCCGAATGGAAACAGGAGAAGAAGACCAGCCTTGTTGGGACAGCTGGAAATTACCTGCTGAAGGATCATCTGTGGACAGGGTACCAGTCTTTTACTCTACTTACCTCATGGTACCCACTGAGTTCACCCCACCCCACCCCTACCCCACCCCATCCCAAAGGCTTCTTTAATCCAAAATGGGCTATCTTTCTCCAGCCCTAAGTGCATATTTCTTGCCTTTTGTACACAGCTGCTGTCAATCAAGAGTTAGGATGGCAAAGCTGGCTGATCTAAGGTTTGTGGGCAGGGTGGAAACACTCCACTGCTAGATACTGCCAACCTTTGTATTTGGGAGCTCTTCAAAGAGCAAGGCCACCTGGATATGGTGGCACACGCTTGTAATCCCAGCACATGGGAAGCAGTGGCAGGGGTGCTGCAAGATTAGGGCAGCCTGGGCTACATAACAAATATAGGACCAGCCCGAGCTACGTAAGTGATACCCTGTTTCAAAGCAAAAACACAAAACCAACCACAAACAGGGATGTTCCCTAGCTATGGCAAGGGGCCACACCCACAGAGGCTCTGATTGGTGTTTTTCAGAAGTTCTAAGGGACCACAAGGTATGCCCAGGACTGAGTGAGTACATTGTTACCATCCCAGGGATGTTTGTATTTTAAAACCGATTGGGGCATAGTGTTAAACACTAAAGGAAATGACAGGAGACAACATGCAGTCCCCCTCTGCCAACAAATCATTTTGCTCTCCCAATCCCTTTCGGCTTCTAGTCATGCAAATTATCACAAGCAGAGCTTTTATACAACTTTGCTTTCTTTAAAAAAAAAAAAATCATTCACTGGAGGTTTCATCTAGGGTTGTTTGTGTTTGAATGATTCGTTTACCAAGTACCCATCATTGCTCTCTCTCTGTGCCCTTGGCTTCCGAGCGTGGGGGTAGCATCAATGATACTGTAATTAACACTCTCAAACGCACAATAGACTTTGTCTGTGCTCATAAGGGAACGCCAGGCAGTCCAGAGCAGCCAGGAAAAATGTTGAGGGTGCTGCTTAGTGGAGACTGGGAGGTGCAAGATACGCTGTGGCTGAGATGGGTGGAGGAGAGGGAAGAGAGAAAGAGAAAAAGGCTCCTCCTCTGAGGGTGCTCCTGGCTTGTTTGTTTTTGGTTTGCTTCCTTGTTTGTTTGTTGCAAGACAGGGTTTCTCTGTGTAGCCCTGGCTGTCCTCGAACTCACTCTGTAAATCAGGTTGGTCTCAAACTCAGAGATACCTCTGCCTCCTGGCTGCTGGGATTTAAGGACCTATGCCTCCACACCCCACTATGCTCCTGTTTTTGTTCGTTTTTATTATTTTGTATTAAAATTTTTCATACGCTATATTTTAAGCCCTCATCCTCCCCACCTTCCCACTCTGTTTTTGTTGTTGTTGGTGGTGGTGATAGTGCTTTGTTTTGTTTTTATACACAGTCTCTGTTTATAAAAGTTCTGGATTCCCTGCAGCAATCCCGCCATAGCTCCAGAGCGTGAGGACTCCAACCCATGAGCTACCACACTGGCCCCTGTTCAGTCTGCTCTGTACACGTCACATCTAGTTACCTCACCAAGCACCATCAGGCTTCTCCCTAACTTGGTGTCTCCTCTTTTCTAGCTCCTCGGGGTTCCTTGGTTGAGGCTTCTGCCTGCAACACTGCTCTCACACACTCGCTGGTCGCAATGCTGGGCATCTCCTGACCTAGAGAGTTAGCCTCCCGTTGGGTGGCTACATCTGGAGGGGGCTGCACAGTCCTTGCAGCTGTTCAGAGGCACAAAGATGCCTGGGACACTTAGTACATGAGCAATTCCCCCAAAGGCTTCCAAGTATGTTAGAAGTAGGTTTCTGAAGCATTTAAATGGGCAAATTTGGGACATTTTCATGGGTATTAGTTGGATGATGACTGCTTATTGATGTCAAAATACCATCTTGTTTTTTTCCCCCCTGAGAAAAATGACCAGTCTGTATTCTCAAGTCAGAAGACTGAGTTAGGTGATTTGTTCTTTGCTTCTGTGTGAGTGCAGGGGACAGAACCTAGACCTTTGCATATGTGAGTCAGGGGCTCCGCTGCTAAGCTACATCCCAGTTCCTCCACTACTGCTTTCTAATATTTAGTGAAGAATATTTGTCTTGCTAAAAAAAGGTGGCATCTCTCTCAATGAGGCGAGATGCCAGCCTGAACCCTCACCACTGCTTTCCCTGCTCACTCCTTCAGGTAAAAAGAGAGTTCCCCATGAGCTGTGGGCTGGGCAGACTTCCTAGGCTCAAAGTGACTGGCCATCTCCTCTCACAAGTCCTTCTCCAGTCATGGGCCTTCCTGTTGCTTGCTGCTACTGAATTAAAACATTCCCATGAGACCCAGGTAACAATGAGAGCCTCTGTGCCTCACCACTGAATCTGATAAAGCTAGCTGGAAAGTGTGGGCCTGGGCCAGGGCGAGGAATAGTAGAACGACCAAGAATGCTGGGCAGCAAGCAGGAGTTCATCCGTGGTGTATTCACATAACCTATGAGCTTCTGACCCCGTGACTCAACACCTGTTGCCTGCCCTGAAAATGGCACTCCTGAGTACAACCTCTGGGTCTGAGACGAAGTGACCCTGGGCAAGTTACTTTCATGTCTGGGTCTCATTCCTTCCCCTGCAAATGAGGTAAGAATCACTAACTGCTCTTCTAGGGTGAGAGAGCTGGGTAAAGTTAACGTCGGAAATATTCCGCACAGCATCTCATTCACCCTTTACGTCGCTGATGAGACAAACAAGGGCCAGGAAGGCAAAAGGACTTATCCAGTTGTCCAGCTGATTTCATTCACTTATTGTAACAACAACAACAACAGGCCATACAGACAAGGAGAATCTGATTCCGCAGAATGGCCAAAGTGTAAACATATGCGGAAAAAAAAATGCAAACATATGTAACATAAAACATAGTACATAGAGAAGAGCAAATCAGGTGGACGCAGGTTGGGTTGGCTAGGTAGTTGCAAGAGTCCTTCATATAAAAAAAAAGTCTCAAAAAAAATTAAAAAGGGCTATTATAGAACAGCAGATGATGGTGCTGACAAGGAGACTGCTGGCAGCAGAAGGCACCCAAGAAGCTGTTTACTTCAGTCTTCATCTCACATCCTAGATAACCGAGCCACAGGCTCGCAGGATTGCAGGTTGGCCGTGGGGAGGAACTGAAACTATCTGCCTGAACAGGAGCAGTCCTTGGGGGACCGGGGGGAGTTTGGTGTTAACTCTGCTCCGTGGTTAGCTCACTGAGAAAGAGAAAAAACAATCCCACAGACTAGGTGACAGCAGCAACCATCAAGACTAGCAGAGGGTAGCGCATGTGAGCTGCCAATGTTTTACTTTGAAACCTTTTCAGGGGTCGAATCTGAACTGTGCACACACGTGAAGACAGGAAGAGTGGGCCAGTGGCCACGGAGAGGCAGGAAGGATATAAACCCTGAAGACAGGCTTGCTCAGGGGTTGGAAACCTGCGCAATGTTGTGAGAGCCTAGGTTACATCACCTCCCAGGTGCAGTCCTGGCCTGAGCTCCAGGGAGGGAGGGCCATTAGGCTGAAGGACACAGGAAGTGTGAACAGAAAAACTCTGCCATGGCCACATGGTGGCAGCAGAAAGCCACTGCCCAGATGACAGGCATACTGGCCAAAAGAAACAAACAAACGCCACAAAATGCACCAGAGCACACAAGGCCACAATGAGTAATAATACACTTAGGATCTGAAAGAAGTTTACAGTTCTGACAAGAAAGAGGAATTAGAAAGAGCAGGTGAGGGTGGGGACAGTGAATTGTGGAAAGACCAGTTTCAGCCCCTTCTCCAGCTGGTCCCTTCCCCTCGTACCCCTCATGCCACTTATTGTCACCTATGTTATAAAAGCTCTCTTCCGAAGCATTTACTCAAATGTCACCTTACAGGAGCTCTCTTCTCCCCGGATGATGCTATCGCAATTGCAACTCTCCTTCCGGCCAGCTTTCTTTATCCTGCTGGGTAGCTTTCTCTACAGCACTCAGCGCCAACTGCTATGCTATGTCTCCTCTACTTATCCAGTAGTCTGTTGATGGCCTTCCGCAAACCAGAGCGGAGGCTCCATGAAGCCTGTCTGACCACCGCTGTGTCTAAGGCACTGAAACAGCCCGGGGCTCCCTAAGTATCTGTGGGATCAATTAGTCGATGGGCTCTATCCCTAGCTCAGGCATCATTTTGCTACCAACATAAATATTCAAATGCCCATTGGACAGCTCCATGCAGCTATGAAAATCCAACCTCCGCCAAACGGAACCTACTGTTGTCTCTCCCTGATTCCAGTCGGAATGCTCTGCTCCTCCCGACTGTCCCAGGCTCAACATGGCATAACCACCCTGTCAACTGGGTAAACTGAAACAAGGATCCTCTTTGACAGCCCCTTTCCCTCATTCCAATACGCAACTGACCATGCCGTTTTCTTTTCCTTTTTTGCCCCTTGAATATCCACGAGCACGTGGAATTCTTACTTCTCCTTTCCCCCATTACATCTTCCTCCTTAGATTGCAATGCGAGTGAGATTCCTGCCTCCTCTTTGGGCATTAGAGTGGACTCCCAACCCATTGTCTGATTTCATCTCTCTCCCTAGAAGCCCCCTCTTCTTGTCCTCGTCAGTGGGTTGGCCTCTTTGTGTTGCTGCTGAACTTTGCTGGCTCTTTCCTTCCAGGGCTTTTCGGGGTGGCGTTTCTCAGGCTACCCTGCTCTTCCCATCTCTTTGTGTGCCTGTAACCCACTATTCTTCAAGTCCAAGGTCAGATACGACTCTTCCAAGAAACCCTCGCTAACACACTGACCACCATGTCCCTTCCTGTCAGTAGCCCAGGCAGACCTTGCTGTAACCGTAAGTACATGTACCAGTACACGTGCCGGTCCTCGGCTCACAGGAAACCTCACCATCATGCACGACTAGCCCAGTTCTTGCATGTCTGGTCCCTTCCCGCCCTCTTGTCTCCTGGAGGACCCAAGTGAACACACTTTTTATTACTTGGTGTCTTACCTCTGCAACCACAGAATTGGAGCACATCCATGTTACCCAGAGGAAAGGGCTAGCCAATTATTGAAATTTTCTTTTCAAAGCCAGTGTCCCCTCCCCTCAAGAGGATACACATCACTCATCACCCTCTAACTCAATAAATCAGTTGATTTAATATAAAATTCCAACAAACTCACAGGGGAAGACAAACAGGAAGAAAGCTCTCAGAGTCTTGCGTTAACATGGAGGGTGCCATTTTAAAACATATCAGTCAATGCCCAATTTTGAGGTCCCAGTTTTCAAAACGAGACACCGAGGAAGAAAACCTCAGTGTATTCATACCACATAGAAGCGAGCATAGCTTGGATGGGTCCAGGGGATGCTGTGTGCCGACTGAATGGTTTCCACTGCCTGATCACATGATAGGCAGTTTACTAAGGATGTGAATAATAATGTTTGAAAAGTGGCATGAGTTTTTGGATATTCTATAGGAATTTAGGCATATGGGTACCAATACAGCTCTTATATGCCAAGAAAAGATATGAAAATGTTCTTGAGGAATAAATATGTGAGCCTCCCCTGTACAGGATATACCCAGGGGTATATAAACTGACAGAACGAAGTCACAGGGACAACACAGGATCAGTAACAAATGAAGAGTTCAAATGTCTCAGTGTAGTCTTTTTTTTGGGGGGGGGAGTGGGTAGGTGGAGGACCGCCCTTTCTTTTAAAGGCTACAGAATATCTCAATACAGAGGACTTCCATGGCAATAAAACATGGGAATTAAATGAAATAGAAGATGGCACGGGGCCTATGTTTCAGCTCACGAAAGATGGCAAAACAGGACTTTAATGCCTTTATGTAATTATTCAGCTGCTGTAGATCTACCCAGCCCTCTCTGATACGACGCCCAAAGTATCCATGTCTCTTCTGGGGATCGTATGAGTAAGTATTCAAATAGCAACTTTTTTTTTAAGGTGGGTCTATGTGTGCGTGTGTGCAAATATGTGCAAGCCACAGTACACTGTGGCAGTCAGAGGACAATCTTGGGTGCTGCTCTTCCCTTTCCACTTTGTTTGAGAGTGTCTGTTGCCCGCTGCAGCATGTCCTAGACTGGCTGGCCTGTGAGGTCCTGGGGAGTCTCCTGGTTTTGCCCCTCCCGCTAGGAGCACTGGGATTTCAGATGGCTACCTGCTCATGTTATGTGGTTCTAGGTCTTCACACTTGGCACGCAAGTGCTGTAGCCACTGAGCCATCTCTCCAGCCTCCTTTTTAATAATTATTCTTCCAACAGACCAGAAAGGCCAAGAGACACCTTCTAGAAACCTCTTTGTAGTTGCTGCCACAGGTCCCTGCAAATGTAAGGTAAGGACACTTACAGGGCAGATAAGTTCTCAAAGTAGAGGCCAAGACAGGCTATTAAATCCCAATGTTCACAGTGATATTACAGTTCCCTGTTATTGTTAGCCAACACGTTAAGTCATGGGCATAATTAAATGTCTTCACTGTCCTATTAACTTCTGCTAGAAACCTTTTGAAAAAAATACAAGCAGAACCTATAAGTTCATAAACTAGATATTTTGTGGATTTTCAGGCTGTCATTTTTGTAATGACCTTCCAGTGGTCCCATGTCAGCCTACCTTCGGTCGGTAGGGTACAGTTCCACCGTGACTACATCCAGAGAATTCCACGCTGAGATGGTCAGTCCATTGTACAGGCACAACATGCCTATCATCATGGATTCACTGGTGCCAAACCACAGGAAGAAGCAGCTGATCCCCGAGAGCACCATGGAGCCCCCTGGCAACAGAAGATGGAAGATGGACTGTTTCCTGACACCCTGGTACAGCAAGGACCTTTGGGTCTCAGAGTTCCCTCAAGAAGACAGTTCAGTGCAGAAGCCACAGACTGGGCTCCACAGTACTAAGTTCAAGTACATCTACCTGTTTGGAAGGCAATCTAAATGCCTCTGGACACCAAGCCTTACTCATCTACTTCAGTGGGAAAATATACAATAGTGACACATAATTAGTTCCCAGTCTGTAGCTCACGGAGATGTGAATGTAGACTCACGAAATGTGATCAGACACAATTGTCACTACAGTTCAATCCTAATGAAAGGCCTAAGGGAGTTCTTATGGACGTGCATTTCTAAGGGACAGGGGACAAAGTGGGTTCCCTCTCGATCCCAGGGCATAAGCACACACCTAGCATTGTTAAGCGCCCGATCCTGTCCATCAGGAGAGCAGACACGATATTCCCTGGTAACACCGCCAAGGTCCCAAGAAAGTTGACAAAATAAATCCAGTAGGCACTATAGTCATCATCAAAAGTAATCTGGCATCCCGTCTTGTTGTGAAGGAATGTGCAGTTTTGAAATTCGCTGTCAATGAATTTATATGGCTCAAAATCTGTAGAAACAACAATAAAATCCATGAATCTCTTGTCAGGTTCAAGCAATAGATGTGGGTGGTAACAGAAAGCCACTGAGAGACTTCAGCAAAAAAAAAATCACAGCACTGCCAATTCCTTGAGGGTCCCATGGCTAGGGTTGGTTTGACTTTTTGTGTCTCCTTGCCAGAGCATAAGAGTTAGTCTGGGACCTCACATTAACTAAATAGCAGCATGGAGGGCTCCCTTCATTGGGTAAGGGAATATATTAACTAAAGTGGCTAGTTTTCTTGCTTCCTTATGGTTGGTCTTTGCTAATTATATTATTGCTTATACCTTTACAATATTACTTTATTATATTTGCCATGCTAAAGATCATTTATTTTTAGTAGTAGTACACTCTATAATACAATCGTAAAAACAATTTGTTTTAAAATATATATAAGCTGACTTCGTCATTGTCATTTTAGGGGCTCTGAGGTACACAGAAGGATCAGGACTCTCTTTTTATCTTTGGAACTGCATTTATAATTTACAGTCTATGTAGATAAGCTCACAGAAGAGTGAAGACCGGTCTCCCGTGAAGGCCACCAGCACCCATTCTATGCATTTGGTTGTTGTCATTGTTGAACTTATCTTACCAAGAAGGATTTTACACCATGCTAGGTTCTGCTAAAGGAGCCAGGTCAAACCCATTATATTCCATGCTGGTCAGGAGCTACCCTGCTCTGCTCCCTCAAAAGAACAGGTCTTCTGAGGTCAAATGGATAGCAAGACAATGCTTGGCCTCATTCTCGTTGGAGTGAGACAGACCTGGCTCCTGACTGAGCACCAAAAAAGTCAGGAGCACCAACAGGACATATGCCCTGCAGTGCCAGGATGTGATTCTAGACAAAAAAGTGGAAATGGAAAAGCACAGACACTACAGTCACAGAGACCAGGGCTCCGAGGTTAGTTGTTGGTTACTAGGTCATTACTGCAACCAAAGCACTTAACTTTTCTAATCCCAGCACATGGGAGGTAGAGGCAGGTGGAGCTCTGAGTTCAAGGTCAATCTGGTCTACAGAGGGAGTTCCAGGATAGCCAGGGCTAAACAGAGAAAGCTTCTTGAAGAAAAGAATAAGTATTCTCCAAAGGCTATTTATTTATTTACTTATTGGTCTGGCTTTGAACTTGGCTAAGCCTCTATATGAAGCCCAAGAAAGCAAAACAACACCAACTTGCTTTTGATTTAACCTGATGCAGTGGAATTGTTCATTCACACTTTAATCTCCCCTTGCCACACAAGCCTCCAGCCCCACTGTCACATGATTATGACACTTCTGCCAACACAAGGCCCTTTGAAGGCTCTCTTCTCCCACTGAAGCAGTGTAAGCCGTACCCACCTGTGTTCTCAAAAATAGTGTGAATAAATGTGCAGTTCTTGAAGTAGGTGTTGACTGAGGTCACGTCGTCAAAGGTGCAGGACTTAAACACTGAATCTTTGAAAGTTACAGACTTGAACTTGACTCCGAGGAATCTGTATAACACAAACACAAACAGGTGGATGCCTCATCTACTTGAGCTTAAAGCCAAGTCAAATAGATTTAGAGATAGGACAGCCTGCTATAGGCATCCTTAAGTTGTAAAGGCCATCTTTGTTTTCTAGGCACTTTGCTTTTTTCCCTTTGGCCTTGGGCATACTGTTTTTTGGCTGTATCACCATTCAATGACACACACATCCAGTTGGTTTTTTGCAATGGTGGCAAAAGGTCTCAAGAGCTGGAACATGACCCGTTTTCACGCCTATCCTGCAGCCTTTGCACAGATTCCTTTTTTGGGAAAGTCCCCATTGAGACTCGTGAATCTAACCTGAAGATGTGTTAATATCTGAACTTTATATTTTTACCCATATTTATAGACTACGGTGATAGAAACTGAACCTAGGGACTTGCAATGTTAAGTTATGTTGAAGGTTCTAGACCTGCCATTGTCGTACTCCATCCCAGTGTGGATCTGGTTCTCCATGGTAAAGTTGATGCTGAAATTTGCGTATTTATCTTTCTGCACGTTTCTAGTTAGCAGCGCATACTCGTCGGACTGCAGATGTTTAATGACATCAGGGAACCAAACAGACAATCCATAATACCTGCAAAGACAAAACAAAATGAAACAAAAAACAAAACCAAAACCCCGTAAGGTCTTGCCTTACATATTCAGAATGGCAGTAGCTCTTCAAAGCACCTCCAGCTATGACTGGCACCTTGAAATATTTTAACAAATTGTCATGCAGCCATTGGTATGCCACCCTTTCCCTTGGAAAGCCAAGATAGAGAGAGATAGCTGGAACACCCAGGTGTGTGATTCCAGAAGCCCTTTGGGAAGAGATTTCAACCCCGTCCTGTGCCTGCACAGAGTGATATGGTCTGAGTGTGTCCCCCTGTGATAGTATGAAATGAGGCCTTTGGGCAGCATATATAGACTGAAAACGTGGCATGCTGGACCTGACATCATTCATACCAGCCTGGGTACCACTGAGAAGCCCTGTCTCCTAGCCTGGTGGAACAGAGTCCTGGGATCCAGGAAGGACAAGGCCATAAGGTGGATGCTTCACTAACGGGGCATCCTTCTTGCTTCCTCCATGACTGCGACATTGCTAGTGTGGAGAAGAAGCCTTGCTTCCCAAAGGGGTTCAAGGCAGCAGAAAGGGACATTTCTTTTCCTCCTTCTTCTCCTCCATCCTGCTCCCCTCCCCTCCTTTTTCCCTCCCTCAGCTTTTACTTCCTCATACCTGCCTTTCATTCTGAGACTAGGTCTCATGTAGGCTTATGTAGCTGAGCAAAGCTTTGAACTTCCAATCTTCTTGCGTCTACTTCCCCACTGACGGGATCAAAGGCATGTGCTGGGGGACCAAGCTCAGAGCTTCATGCATGCAGGCTGCACTACTGGGACAACCTGGACATAACTACCAGGTTATTTCCCCTCCCTATGTCATGACCTCTTGCCTGTATGACTCTAAAAGCTGTAATGTGCGTGCTACTGGGCTGTTGGTAGCCACTGACCACATGCAGCCACCAAGTCCCCAAAAGGTGGTCAGTCCAATTTGAGATGTGCTAGTAGTGCAGGATTTTCAAGAATGTGAAAAAAGAATGTAAAACAAGTTACGGATAATGTTATATTGGTCATAGATAACTACTTTAGACATAATGGGTTGAATAAAACAGTGTTAAAATTAAACATGTTCTTTTTCTTTCATGGGTGTGGCTACTGGAAAATGTCAATAGGAATATGTGGGTCAAATTATATTTGCACTGGATAGCGTTACTCTAATTAGTGAAGTAGTTTCCAAATCTTGATCCCTGGGTCCATGCCCATGAACCTGGCCTGCCCCAGGGCATGATGGATCCAGGGTGGAGTGCACAAGGGGATTGTTCTGGTCTACATTTCAGCTTTTGTCTAGCTTATCCCAGTGATACTCAGAGACCCAGGGAGGAAGAGGTTTGCAAGTAGACTGGATTCAAGTCTTGGTCCTGTTGCTTGCCTGCAGCCATGAACTTGGGCCCCTTGGCTGTTGTGGCTTACCATGCTTCTGATGACTAGGATTTAGGACTGACCACCTTCCATGGGCTGTTGCTCAGATATAACGGGATGCAAAGTGCCTACCATGCCAAGGGTACCCAAAAGACCAGACGAATCATTGTAATCATTATTGTCAACCATCAACTCAAACATCGACCCCTGGAGTCCCAGAGTTTTCCACCGTCCTCCCAACCCTGTGCTCCTCACAGCCTATGCATCAGTGCAGTGGGGGCGTGAGGGTGGTCATGGAGCAAGTGATGGGTTGCTCTCTAGTTAGAGTCACAAGGCAGATGTTTGAAAATGATGGGGCAAACACTTGATGCTGGGACGTCCACCATCAGGGATGTGGAGTTTCACCTAATATTTTATTTATTCACTCAGCAAACATTTGCTGAACGTTCTTTCAACGTCAGGCAGTACTGAGATTTCAGGAAAGAAGAGGGGACAGACACTTCAACTCCAGTCAGTGATGAGTAAGTTACCCAGATAAACACAGGCTGCCACCTACACTGAGGACTACCTTTTTGTCTGTCTTTGTCTTCTTTGTACCTAATTCTGTGCTGAGTTAGTGGTAGAACCCCATACTGTTCATTTTCACCTCTCTCTTTCTTTTAAAATTCTGTGCTTTAGAACTTATGAGAGCTTACTTAACATGCCCCGCCGCCCGGCCCCTCCAGAACTTGGGATGGAACCCATGTCCTCACGCGTGTCTGACAAGTGCTGTGCCACTGAGCTAGGCCTCCAGCTCTAAGCCTCTGAGCTTAGACGTGGGGAATGAAATCACATGGCTCATCACGGCAGGATGAGCTCCCAGGACCCCTGCCCACAGCCTTTCCTTTCCCTTCCTCACACCTTGTCAGCACTAGGAAAGGGCCCTCTCTGCGTGCTTTACTTTATGGATGTTGGGGGCTGGGACCGCACAGTCAATACTGGGCTCCACCAGGTGCCCAGATTCTTGTGATCTGACAGTACAAGGTTAGTACCTCATTGCTTTTTTATACATGGATTAAGCGACAAAGTTTCACACACTTTTTGAAGTAGAGATATCAAACATTAGTAAATAAAACCATGACTTGTCCTCTCCCCATTCTTAGAATACATATATGGAAATTTTATTCATATAACAACTTTTTACTCATCATATATGTGCATATACACACATGTGCACATATGTGCACATATATGTATATATACATCGTATGTGTATACATATATACATACACATATATGGCTTGTGTATGACAGAGATAAAGGCAGCCAAAACCCATATATATGTGGTGTGTGTGTGTGTGTGTGTGTGTGTGTGTGTGTGTGTGTGTGTGTATAACAGAGATAAAGATGGCTTAAAACCCACTTTTTCATAGTGGTTTCAGAGCAGGAGGCCTAACTTTTAGTTTTGAAATTCTGATTGTAAGCTTCAGCCCTCTTTTAGTGTTCATATAGAATAAAATAGACTTTCGGGGACTGCAGCGATGGCTCAGCAGTTACTAGCCCTTGCTGCATCCCATCAGCCGTGTAACAAGCTGGCATTCTGTAAACAACCTTTATCCCCAGACCCAAGGAGTCCACTGCTCTTTCCTGGTCTCTGTAACACACGTGCACACTCCCCCCTCCACACATGTAACTAAGTGAAATAAGTCTAAAAACCCCGTGTTCAGTAGAAAATGGAAAGCGCCACAGGAAGCTGAGAAGAGAACAAGGAGTGTGAAATGGAGAAATTGTGATTTAAAAAGGAAGGAAAGGGGAAAGGAAGGAAGGAAGAAAGGAATAGGGTGAGAGAGGAAGGGAGGGAGAGGAGAAGGGAGGAAGGAAGGAGCTAACTCAGGGACAGAGCGACTGAGATGGTGACCTGACTTCCCAAGTGCCTCTGGGTTTGCCAGACGAGTTTGCCAGCCAGATCAACAGACGAGTTAGTTTATTAGTTATAAACAGTGTAACTATCACCAAATGTCTACACACACACACACACACACACACACACACACACACACACACACACACACACAAAATCCCTTCCTATCAAGTTTGCAGATTTGAGCCACGTGAAGATGTTTTGAAAAAAAAAAAAAAAACATGGGAAAAAAGGCAAAGAAAGAAATGATTGGAAGCCACAGTGTGTCCACCAAGAATTTAAATGTCACTTACCCAAAGGACAGGGTGAACCAAACAATCGTGAGCTTTATGGTGTTCTCCCTGACTGGGTAGTTGAAGCATCTCATAAAAGTCAACCAAATCTGTGAAATACAGGCGGTTAGTTTTCTTACACAGTGAAGGTGCTCTCCAGCCCTTGCCATCAAATCAGAAAGAGCAGGGGTCTTACAGAGCTCAGTTAATATCAACAAAAATATAAAGTTTTACCATCAACACAGAATGTTTTTCCTTCCTTCCTTCCTTCCTTCCTTCCTTTTTTCTTGCAGCCTTAGTGACTGAACTTATCTTCTTGGGTGCTAAACAAGGGTCCCCCCACTGAACTACATCCCCAAGCCCCTTTTACTTTTTTATTTTGAGACAGGCTCTCACTAAACTGCCCAGGCTGGCCTTGAACTTTCAATCCTCCTGCCTCAGCCTCCTGGGGCCCTGGAATTACAGGCCTTAACTACTCAGCCTGCCCAGCAATGCTTATTTTTCAGCTTTCTGGAGGCCAACAGATACCAAGACAGACTTTCCTTGCCCTAACTCCCAGCCTGACACATTCCTACACAGAGCGGACAAGCCCTCCTCATGAAATAGGCACACTCTTGATCCCTTGTGCCCAACCCTACATGTCAGAAGTTGGCATGTAGGTTGCTATGAAACTCATACTTACTCCGTAGAGTTCTGTGCGGATCCGAACAAAACACCTCCTGTACCATGTCCCCGTGTCGCTCTCGATTTCAATGAGCTCGTCTATTTGCTTGGGGGTTTTGATTTTATTTACCTGTGGACAGCAACAGAGTGCAAAGTGCTGAGTTATCTTTCCTGAAGTTGCTGAGTTTAGGCCATTTATTTTAAGTGAACAAATCAAAACTCTTAACAGAAAGTGGTATTCTGTAAGAACTCTTCATGCACAGGAGAATACTGGCAGAGACCTACAGATCCAAAGGACATCTAAGGAAACCTAACATGACTTAGTGATGGGGGATGCCATAGAGAAATGGGGAGTGTGAGCCAGTGGGGATAAGGTGACAAGAGACAAAATGACTCCTGTTGCATAAAGACCCATGTCAGCAGATTAAACACCAGAGAGATGAGCTTCTGCATTTTTACTGTTACTTTTCTTAGAGACTTTTTTTTTTGGGTGGGGGAGGGACACCTACTTATTTGATTAATGTGGCTTTTAAATGTAGTCATTTTTTTTTAAAAAAAGGATTTATTTACTTATTCTGTATTCAGTATTCTGCATGCATGTGTGCCTGCATGTCACAAGAGGGCATTAGATCCAATTACAGATGGTTGTGAGCCACCATGTAGTTGCTGGGAATTGAACTCAGGATCTTTGGAAGAACAGCCAATGCTCTTAGCCTCTGAGCCATCTCTCCAGCCTCCTTAAATGTATTTCTTATCACTTGTCTACTTGACTTTTATCCATAGAGCACCACCATGGCCTGTTTTTCCTTCACCCATAGGCTAACCTGGTGACTGGCCAGCAGACATCTACAAGTGGTTACAACGGAAAATGTTTCCACTGTGAGCCTCAACCATGACTCTTCAGTCCCATAAGAGAAAGAAAGGATGAAGGTTCAGTGGGACTTAAGGCAGCCTCTTGGAGCAGGCTTTCAATACAGGGACAGAATGATGGGTGGTGGGATGGGAGAAAGGAGCGAGGGGGGCGGTGGAGAGTTCATCTTTCCCACCATTTTGCATGAAGAGGACATAATGGTGTGTATGCTATCTTCCCTGGGGGCTGAGGGGGATTTTCTGGAGAGGCTGACAATATCCCAGATGGAAATTCTATTGAGATACCATTTGGAAGCTGGGTCTCTTGTTGTCTTTCAAATTGTGCTAGGCTGACAATAGTCTTCTTTTGACTATATGAGCAAAATGTCACTACTTAATCAAAAATACTTCTGAGTTAAGGATGGGATTTCAAATAAAGTATTTGGAGAACTTATTTTTTTTGAGACATTGTCTTACTGTGTGCCCAGGCTAGCTTTAAACTTGAGATCTTACTGTCTCAGGCTCTTAGGTGCTAGGCTTACAGCAGTGTATAAGCAATGCCCATTTAGATTTGTTTTTAGTTCTTTAAAAAAAAATCATCCAGTATTTAATTTTTGAGAGCTTTTACTTCCCCATTCAGCAATATTTATTTTTTCATAATTCATTGGCTTTCATGGGAGATACAAATATCATATATCACACTCTTCAAACAATCACAAAGAAGTAAAACTGGAGGCCTGTATAGCTCAGGACGGAAACAATGTTCAGGGCATCTGACTTGGCAGAGAGTCTCGTGGACTCCAGCATTTGACCAGAGACTGATGGGGAAGATGCTGTTTGCCACATATGAAAAGTGTGGAGAGAATGCCAGGTGGGAGGGATACCAAGCCACAGACATCTAGAATTAGGAGTGAAGACAGTGTACTGGACAATGGGGGAAGTGTGTGAACTTCTTCTTCTTCTTCTTCTTCTTCTTCTTCTTCTTCTTCTTCTTCTTCTTCTTCTTCTTCTTCTTCTTCTTCTTCTCTTCTTCTTCTTCTTCTTCCTCTTCTTCTTCTTCTTCTCTTCTTCTTCTTCTTCTTCTTCTTCTTCTTCTTCTTCTTCTTCTTCTTCTTCTTCTCATTCTCCTCCTTCTCCTTCTCTTTCTTCATTTTTTGGAGACAGGGATTTTCTGTGTAGCTTGGCTATCCTGGACTTGCTTTGAAGGCAAGACTGGCCTCAATCTCACAGAGATCCATCCGAGTCTGCCTCCCCGAGTGCTGGGATTATAAGAGTGCACCACCACGCCCAGCTTGTATTTAGGCTTCTGGAAGATGAGTGTAAGCGTTAGGACATTGGGCGATGAGCACAGAACAAAGTCAGTAGCAGATGAGATGCCAAGCTAGGAGTAATGATCGCCGATGTCTAGGAGACCAAATAACAGGGCGTGGGGATTTATTGGATACCACGAGGATGAAGAAAGCAAACGAGTAAGATGGTTTGCAGGTTTAACTTTGGGTGGTGCTTGTAATACTTGCTGGTGGCATTTGGGGTAAGGAGGAGGTTGGGGGCTTTCAGGGTGGGAAGTTCTGGTTAAGAAGGTAGTTTTTGAAGGACCTTTGGATACACACGATGTCCACAGAGCCCTTCAATACATGTACCTGGAGATCCGCGCAGCAGGAGTCACAGAGAAGTAGCAGGAAATAGCTGAGGCCAGCCAAAGAGGATAGATAGGAGTGAAAGAGAAATCAGCTGAGGCCTGGGGGGGGGGGAGGGCAGGGAGGGGGGGCAGGCGATGGCTCAGCAGGTAAGAGTGCTCACTGCTGAAAGCACAATGACCTGAGTTTGAATCCCGAGCACTTATGTAAACCGTCCAACGGAGCCAGTGCTGCGGTGGCTGCAGAAAAGAGCCCCACTGTCCTCCATCAGTGAAGTAATGTATAATTACTTTGTAGAAAAGAAGCTGGACCTTGGTTTTATTGCTCAGGCCATGAAGCAAGTGAGTGATGGAGCTGGGCTTTAAACGCGTACACATCCGCTTTACCTAGGAGACGAGGCACCAGGGTACCCTGAATTTCCCATGTAAGCAAGGAAATGTGTTAAGCAAGTTTCAGATGAGGCAGGAGCAATGGCCTGACAGGGCAGAGGTGGTGGCCCAGCTGAGACCCCAGTCTTCTCTGATAGCATGATAAAGAGAACCTATTGGTGATTGTCGAGAGGATATCTGTGTATTGTACGGATGTAGCACCTGTCAATAAAAAATCTGATGGCCTATAGCTTAGGCAGGAAATAGGAAGTGGGACATCCAGTAGGCAGAAAGGATTCTGAGATAGAACTAGGTGTGCCCGAGATTCTCCTGGGAAGATGTGAGGAGGAAGGATGCATGGTACCTGAGTAGGATATTATTATTTAACCAACCATCAGGCTTGGAGTTTTAGATAGGTGTTGGTAGATTGGCAGTCTCTGGGCCAAACACAGTCCTCTGCTTATTTGTTTAAATAAAGTTTTATTGGAACGCACCAAAGCCCACGGTTTAGATATTCTCTATGGCTGCTTGCGTTTGCTCTGCAAGGACAGCACTAAGTACTTGTGACAGAGAGTATGACTGGCAAGGCCTTAAAAGCCTGGTTCCATACAGAAAACGTCCTGAACTCTGGCATCGAGGATTCTCTGAGGAGCTGGCTCACCGTGAAGACCTTCTCTGGCTGGCCCCGGGCTCTCATGTTGGTATCATGAATTAGCTTCAGAATCATCCAGGCTTCGTCATGTTTTCCCACCTAAGAAATACACAGGCGGTCAGTGGCTAGGACATTTCTACCCCTTGCCTTTCATAACTGCGCTGCGTTTTCCGAGCACCCAGAAGGCAACCATGCCAACGTGAAGCACACGAGCTGAGGCTATCACTATAGAGCAGCAGTTCAAAGAACGCGCCTTCACCTAGAGATAATACCTTCATTTATTAAACCGTGAGTAACATCCCCTTCACCAAGTGAAAGCTATTTGCTTAGGGAAGAGTACGTGCGTGCGGTTCTGGCTGTGCGACAGCTTTTACACACCTCTTTCCATGGCTCCATGAAACCAAACCCTGCAAAATTCCATGACAGAAGGGGAGAATGCGCCTCCCCAAAAGGCAGATGTGCTTTCCCGGAAACAGCAAGGAAGCCTTTCCAGGGTACGTGGGCCGCTTGCGCTTCCGTAACAACGGGCATTACCTCCAGCAAGAATCGAGGGCTTTCCGGCATGAAGGTGAGGGCCACCACAGAGGAGACGCAGGGGAGCGCGCAGACAATGACGAAGACGCGCCAGCTGTGGAACTGGTAGGCTGAGCCCATGCTGAAGCTCCACCCTAGAAAAAACAAAACAAAACAAAAAACAGAGGAGTGAGGGAAAGCTCCTGTACACGGCAGCTGGAAAAGGCACCGTGTGGGGGCCTGCTCAGGGCTTTGTCAGTCAAGTCTTACTGTCCGCAGAGGGGTGAGAGGATCTGTAAATCAGTAACATTAGCGGGCTAAATTTAAGACCCCCTCCCCCTGAGCCTGCCCCCTCCCTTCCTCTCCCCTCCCCTCCTCCTCCTCTGCTCTCTCCCCTTCCCCCTCCCCCCTTTCTGCTAGGCAGTGCTGAGGACAAAGGTGCCTGAAATAAAAGGATCAGGATCTAAACAGGGGGTACCTGTGAGGTAACCTAAAACCAAACCCCAGTGGCAAGGTGTGGGGGGCATCAGAGGGACTAGCAAGGAGAATCCTAACTTCTAAGCAGACACCGTAAAAAAGAAAGTTTTATTACAATGTAATGAGAACACTCACAATGGGGCACAGATAGGAATCCCTTCAGAAGCTGTCATTTGCATGAATACAATACTCAAAGCAGAAATCAGCCAGGGTTCCCAATAAGAAAGGATGAGGCAGCCAGGAGCGGCATACGACTTTAATCCCAGCACTCAGGGAGACAGGGGCAGGTGGATCTCTGTGAATTCGAGGCCAGCCTGGTCTACAAAGAGAGTCCAGGACAGCCAGGGCTGTTACATAGAGAAACCTTGACTTGGAAAAACAAAAACAAAAACAGAACAAGGCACATCAAATCTAATTGAAGCTAGAACTCGGTTTACAGAGGGACAAATGGACTATGTGAGGTGGAACGCTAGTCTTCAGCAAAGCTTGGTGGCCAGAAGCCTTCTGCGAACAGAAGACAGGTCCTGTCTCTACGTCCTCTCCCCAAGGGAACTGTGTGTTTGTCCTTTGTGGGAACCCGGGAAGTCTCTGGAAGTGACATAATCCCACAAGCTACAAGCTAAAGTCACAAGATCTTTACTGCCAGGATTCAAGATGGAATTGCACACCAGCACCTAGACTTGTGCAAGTGACAACTTGCCCACGGTGCTGTTGGCAAGGGGCGTCACCACCAGTGGCATGCAATACCAATCCTGCACTAGTTTTGACCTAAGTATTTAATATGGGGAGAGTAAGTGCGTTGCTGAGTTAATTATATGATTAGCTTTTGGGAAACGTGATTACTTTCAATACCTTCTATAGCCTAGGTTCAGAAGCCTCACATATCTAAAATGCAGAAGAAATTCTATGACAGAACAAAGAGAACATGACACGCTCATTTCACACAATCCCAGAGCTTCATATAAAGACTCTCTTTAAAGAACTCTGAACCTTATTATTTTCAACACTGGGGGAGAAGCTTCCCGTGACTGGGTTTAATTTCGAGTATAACACTTCCCACAGAATAGAGGGAGGAAGAACAAAGGCCAAAGGGGGAGGCCTCTGGTGTCACAGTTCAAAAAAAATGAGAGCTCACAAGGTGACCCTTTAAATGGAAAATAGGTCCAAGGGATTTAACCATGTCTCTACAGTGGGCGGAGCAGGGCACTTCTGCAATAGACAGAAAAGCGGTTCCACTCCCGTCAAAGGTTCTCACGCTGACCTCCAGACCCGAAGATGCAGGAGTTACAGGCGAAGGGAGACATTACTGTTACTAAGTCAAGGATCCCCAGAGAAAGAGGTTATCCAGTATTGTAGAACGGAGCCAAATGTAAATGCAAACATCCTAAGAAAGAAAGAAGGCAGGCAGGGGAATCGGCATGCTCAAGTTTCCTTTCTATTATGGTGATAAACACGATGACCAACAGCAACACGGAAGGAGAGGGTTTGTTTCATCTTAGAGCTTACAGCCCATCAGGAACAGAAGACAGGGCAGGAATCAGGAGGCAGGAACTAAAGCAGAGGCCACCAAGCAACACTGATTACTGGCCTGCTCCATAGCTCGCCCAATCTGCTTTCCCATACCTGCCCAGGAGTGACACTGCCCATAGCGAGCCGTGACATCCTAAGTCAATCATTAACCAATTAAAATGCCCTACAGCCTCCCCTGCAGTCCATTGTGAGGGAGGCATTTTCTTAGTTGAGGCTCCCTTTCCCAGATGACTCTAACTCGTGTTCTCAGCGTTCCTGAGCGCCATCCCAAGGAAACTTAAATCTGAATGCAAGCGCCGTGTAAGCCCTACTGAGCAATCTCAGAGTAGGATGAAGGAGAGGACTGTGGGATCAAACCCCACTCCACTGGGAAAATGGGCTGTGTATTCAAACATGTCTCGCGTAGTAAAATGGCTTGTCTGGATCTAAACCTCACAGTTGGCACTGTGCCCTTTATTATTATTTTTTTTCTAATCTTAAAAATGGTTCTTGCAAAGCTGATGTTTCTAATTGTCCTTTGGATTTTGCTAAAATACTCATTAAAATGTCACACTGTGGGATTTATCTACAGATAATATAAATGCCATGCACGGGAGGACCTCGATTAGGGTGGTACAGAAGGCTGTTGTAGCCTGGCTTCAATCAGTGTGACGCTAATAAAAGAGGAATGTATTTTGAATAATAATCAAGGCTCTTGCCAGCCTTACCCTGCTGCCACTGCAGGGCCCGGTGACTGCCTCCTCATCTGCCTCCTCAGCTGCCAGTTGTTCAAGGAATATGGGCAAAGTATGTGACACACACAGAGGACGCTGGCTCCTACATTTTTTTTGCTAGGATATATCCTGTAAGCCCCGGTATTCTTGGTACCCACTTTGCTAACCTGCTTTCCGCTTACCAGTTATGCAATGTCATCAACAAAATTGTCTTTGTCAAGAAGGGAGATTTTAGGTGCAAGACTCAGAGCCAATGCACTAAAGAAAATCTTCAGTATTGTACAAGGATGTCAAGTCTGAACAGCTAAGACATAAATCAACTGTGTATTTTCCTCTTGGTCTTGTCTCACAAGGCACAGACCAGCTAAGATTCTCTTCAAGTGGCTTAAAGTTCACTTTGTCCAGTGAGAAAAATGTAAGGAGTGGGGACGATGGCCGGGTAAGTTTCTGGTATTATTGCTACGGAAATAAACATTTATACCCTTAACATGTCACTGGCTTAAAATATAAAAACTATATAATCAGCATAAAACTTGAATGTCGGGCTAGCGACTTCGGCTGTCAGGCAGCCAGTGTCATCCTCGATGCTAAGGTTTAACTACTTGCAGCTGGACGGTCCTTCAGAGACATTCGTCTCTTATTTATAGCAAAATAAGTAAAGATGGGTGAATAAATACCTAACGATGTTAGTGGGCGCACAGGGACATGAACTATGTTGCAGCCAGCCATCTGATAAAAATCATGTGAGGGTTGGACAAGAACGAGGCAGATCTTCCTGGTGGAACCTGGAAAATGTCCAAGTGGAAAAAGAGAAGCTTCCTCGAAATGGGATGAACAGCAACGATTTCATTTTCATATGCACATAAAAAACATATCGTCTGATCTAGAAGAGCCATGGTCTGGAATGGCACTGAGCTGTCTCGGGTTACACACGGCAGGAGGAGGTTGCTTGTGGGCACTTTCTCTCCTGACATTATTTCTTTAGTTTGCAAACTCTACGTAACCTTTTTATCACTTCTCACTTAAAATGAAACCAGCAAATCACAGCTGTAGGCCTTTGACGTTCAAGTGACTCAGGCACCTGCGGGAGAGGAGGGGGGAACTGGCATTATAGCTCTTTTCACTGACTGACCTATCAGTCTTGGGGAGTTGAGTAGAGGAACATTGAAGAAGAGAGGTTGAGGTAATCTAACCAACGCTAAGGAATGTATGAAAAACCTGTCTGGAGAAACCCATTTTGTAAGATAATTAAAAATACAATAAATAATTTTTAAAAAAGAGTTTGAACACAGATACCCTGCATGGGTGGATGCGCAGAACAGTTATTGCTGTTATTACTGGTTTTCTGAAACAGGGTCTCGTTATGTATCTCTGGCTGGCCTTGAACTCACAGAGCTCTACCTGCTTCTGCCTCACTAATGCTGAGATTAAAGGTGCCGAAATTAAATAAAATCTCAGTATGGGGCATGAGATAATCACCAAGCTATTACTAGTCAGGGAGGTCCTAGAAATTCCCAATATAGCTCATTTTGGTTTTAGGGCATAAAGAAATCCACCTGGGGGAGGGAAGGGTGGAGAAATGACTTAACAGGAGCACTAAGCACTCTTCTAGAGGACTAGGGTTCAATTCTCAACACCCACATGGAGGCTAATCATCATCTGTAACTCCATTCCCAGTCAATCTGACGCCCTCTTCTGGCCTTCACAGGTACTGCATCCACATGGTGTAATACATGCGAAGTACACATACACATTACAAAACTAAATGAAATGAAAAAAAAAAATGTAAAAGCTCTAAATAATTTAAAATAGTCCTCCCTGAAGGATAGCTTTATAGTGCCAGGTCTATGAAGTGCTGTACAGGCTCCTAGGGGAGATTAGTTGTCAATGTATTGAACTCCATGTGTCACAATGCTGACCTGCCAGGCCCACTGGAACAACAGTGGCATGGATGTTATGGGGGCAGCCAGTTACTTTTTAATTGTCTTTGAGGCTTGCTTGTTAGGAAACAATGCAAGCCTGGTATTGCAAACCTGTTAAAAGCCTGTGGCCCAGGAGGTTACAGACCCTAGAGATGGGGTGGGGGTATCTATTACTGTGGTTTTGCTAAACAGACATATTTATTGTCAAACTGTTTCTAAGTATTTATGTCTATAGCCAGAGATTAGTGCTCCTCCCAACCTTGGCCAGAGAGGTTTTTTCCCCTGTGGAAAGCAGTTAATGTTGTGGCTCACTATTGGTTGACGTGCAGAGAAACTTGCAAGCCAGAAATTGGGGGGTGGGGGGGTGGGGGCAGTCTCTGTTCTTTTCCCTTCTGACGGTGTCAGTCACTGAGCAATGAGATTCTCTTTCTGTGTTTCTCCAAAACTTGTTCCTTTATCTCCCTTCCTCATACCTGTCCTGGGCCGCCTTGGTAGACACAGGCACAGTTGGCTCAGCTCTGCATGGCTGTGCCTGTTTCATGGCCCATTTACTTACGCGTATTATGGTTATTGCTCTGACACCTTGAGCCTTGGATTAGTCCACAGTCCTCCGCTGAAAGGCAACCTCTGACATGGAATGAGCCCTCTGAGTTTCAGCCCTTTGCCTTCCAACCTCTTATGACTGACCAGGGCCCCGTCATTAGGTAATTTGAACGCTGTTTCTCTAATGGAGTTCCCAGATTCTACTTGACTTGTTCTAGCTTTTATATGTCATCAAGAGAATGTTGGGTAATAAAGAGTTAGCTCACAGGGCCTGGAGAGACAGCTCGGTGCTTAGGAGCACCGGACGCGTTTGCATAGGACTTGGGTTCAACTCCCGGAATGGCAGCTCACAACCATCTGTAATTCCAGTTCTAGGGGCTCTGACCCCCCCTCTTCTGGTCTCTGCAGGCACCATGTATGCATGTGGAGCACATACATTGCAAGCAAGACACAAATCTCTTTTTGGAAACCACATTGTATACCTCAACTAGCTTAAAATCTTTCAGGATGAGTCCACTTAGCCTAAGAGACCTGGCCGTGTCCATCCCTCCAGTCTTTTCTCTAACAAGCCCCTTTCCACCCCCTTGGATGGGTTTTTGTGCCAACCCACTGTGTCTTCTGTGTTTGTTTGTTTTTTGCTTTGTTTAAACAAGATCTGGATAAAGTAGTCCACACTGGCTTTCAAACTCACCATCCTGCCTCAGCCTCTTGAGGGCTAGGGTAACAGGAGTATCCGGTCACGCCCACCCTGCCAACACAGCCCAGTTCTGCAGCAGAGGGGCTGGGAGAGCTGTCTTGTAACCTCCAAGTGATATTGAGGCCAGTCCTCCCTTTCAGCTGACCTGGAATACTCCTAAACTCTGTAAATTCTTCCTGATGTCTCCTTCTCCTACACAGTGACTTGGGTGGCCTATATATTCCCAAAGGCCTTAGCAGGTGCCAGGCATAGAAGAAAGCCACACTGGAAGCCGCTGAGAATCCATATGTTGTCTGTACCTTGAGGGGAAGCCCCATGCCTTATTTATCTTTAATATGGTATTAGTAACTAGACAAATGCTTCTTTAAGTAATGAGCAACTCTTTGGGTTCTTTTCAAATCAGAGTTTGTCTAGAACATTCCAAGGTGTGCATGTGTGTGTGCACATGTATGTGTGTTTGCAGAGCAGAGATCAACTGCAGGTGTGGTCCCTTAGAAGCTATCCAACATACATGTGTGTAATACATAATATATAGCTATATATTCTATATTTATATATACATATATTTATATATGCATGTCTTATATAGAGGGGACAGAGATACACACACACACAGATTCTCTCACTGGTTGATTGGGGCTTTTTGGTAAGTAGGATGTTAAGATATAGGCTGGCCATTGAGTCCCAGGGGTCTGCCTGTCACCACCTCTACAGTGTTGGGATACAAACATATACCAACACAGCTGGGCTTTTTACACTGATCAAACTCAGCTCCCCATGCTAGCAAGGCAAGCCCTGTGCCAACTGAGCTATCTCCCCAGCCCCGAAAGTAATTTAGTTGGCAACATATCTATTATGTTTCCTCATTTTCAAACACATGAATTTTTCTTAAACATTTTTTCTAGTTTAATTTTAATGTGATAAGAACACATGCTCCATAGGTTTTAAAAAATATTTGGCACCTGCTTTATAGCTTAGCCAATTTTAAAATTGGTCTATGAGGGGGGCCAAAAGAACGTCTGCTCTGTAGCTACCAGGGGCAGAGTCTGTGGATACCCAGGGTCAGATCTGTTGATCATGTTTACGTCTTCTGCATCCTTATTGGACCCCACCCCCCATTTTGTGTTAAATTTTATTTGTTTTCTGTGGGAAGTCTGGCTTAACAACACAAACAGACAATCACTAGAAATGGAATAATACACCTGTGATGAAATCAAGACACCCCCCCCCCCCCATTTCAAGCCTCTGCTAGCATACTTCCTCGTGCCCTGGTGAGTGGCAGAGGTCATCGGGAGCCCATACCAGTGGTGGGGGCAAGAAAACAGCATAGAAATCGAGGCTCACTTGAGTAGTCATTGAAGACACAACGTGAGATAGTCTAACTTTTTTAACTAATAGGAATTAAAAAACAACAACAACAACTATGGGCTGGAGAGATGGCTCAGAGGATAGGAACACTGATTGCGCTGATTGTGCCTCGGTAGATTTCATGGTGTTGTAAGTTTGTTTCAAAGCACCTTCCCACAAACAGGCAACATTTTAGAAGTTGGATAAATTGGATGTGGTCAAAGTCAGTAGCAGGACTGAACCGAGGGAGGGCAGGTTTCTCAGCTGTGCTGGTGACTGAGGGTCCTCCCCAGCCCCCACTTCCTCACGTGAGCCGTAAACAAAGCTTGTCCTAACTCAGTGCGATCTATGTGGGGGAAATTTTTTTTTTAATGGATTAATGAATTTGTTTTCTCATGGACATAGCTAATACTTCCGCAAGCATATATTAGTCTCCTTGTTGGAAAAATAAAAGATTCACGAGTCAGCAAACCAATACTGAACTAACTCCACGGGGGCAGGGGCGGGTCTCCCAACACATCTAAAACACGCTTCCTTTAGATTGCCCGAAGGGGGAACTTTAGTTGGCTAAATCAATTAAATGGCCGGCAGAGACAGCTTCACTTTGCCCATGCCTGATTTATGACCTTGCACTGGACATCCAAGTGCTCTTTCTTCACTTTGCACCCTTAGTCCTTTTGTTTCGACAGCGGGGCGTCCACCAGAGGAGGAGTTCACCTTTGCCCTCTAGAACGGTTGACTATGCCAGCCATTCATCTTGTCCCTCAAAGACGTTCCTGGCTGCAAGCAGCTGTGGAAATGATTGGTCCTGGTGCATGCTGGGGGAAGGTTTTCTAGGGCCATGGCGCCAGAAAAATCAAAGCCAGAGTGACTTAGTCTGGGATTAATGCAGCCATTTTTCATTCAGCACTGCTGGCTGCTGTTTATGAGAAATGATCTAACGACCCAGGGCGACCGCAGTGACAAAGCACTCTAGTAGCTCGGGCAGGCGGAGGCCCTGGCAGGGGTGACTGAAGCTAGCTTTGGCTGAAGACTAGTAACCAGCACTCCAGATTCACACGTGTGGCCCTTTATCCTCAGGCCAGGCCACCAGACTGATTGTGGTGCTGGGAAAGGACCAGAGGTCTGAGAAGAGACATGGGTGGAGCAGACTTCAGGCTCTTAAGGTACTGGTAGTACCACCCACCACACGCCAGACACTCTTACGTCACCGTTTCATACACCAACAATCCTAATAGGGTGGGCAGATAAAATTTGAGATATTGTTTAAATTAAAAAACAATTAAAGCTCTCTCTGTGTCTCTGTCTCCATCTCTCTGTCTCTGTCTGTCTCTGTCTCTGTCCCTCTCTCTCTCTACCCCTCTCTCCCTCTCTCCCTGTTTCCCTCCATCTCTTTCTGTATGTATATGTCTGTGCACCTGAGTGCAGGTACCCACAGAGGCACCAGATCACCCAGAGCTGGAGGGACAGGTAGTTGTAAGCTGCCTGCCATGGGTGCTGGGAACCAAACTCTGTTTCAGTGGCCAGCAAGGTCCCAAAGATGCCATGGTAGCTGGTGCTACCTGTCAGTGTGGAAGCAGCTCTGGGGAAGGACATGTGGTTTTGGCCTCAGTAGGATCACATAGGCCTGGAAGACTGTGTGCGATCCCAGGCAAGGAAACTGACCATGGTTTTGTTTTACTTTCACTGTGGATCTGTAGAGTGGCTCTGTTTCCCACTTTGAGTGTGATGATCAGTTCACCGCGGGTCCCTTCACACAGGATTGTCTGACATTTCCGTCCATCGCCAGAATTTTTTTATATATATATGCCTGAAACTCTCTGTGTGCTTTACCATCCCTAGCCCCTGGTAGCCTCCTTTCTACTTCCTGTCTGCAGGGATTTGCCTGTTGAAGGCTTTTCATATAAGCAGGACTGTGCAAGCCTTTGTGCCTAAGTTACTTCTCTTACGCAGAATTTAGATTCGTTCACACTTTAGTGTGTCTCGGGGGCCCTTCCTTTATACAGCAAATAATGGCCTATCACGTGAATGTGAGTCACCTGTCAGGCTGCAGATGGATGGGCCGTTGGATTGAGCCCTCCCT
Organism: Acomys russatus; assembly: GCF_903995435.1. Lineage (NCBI taxonomy): Eukaryota > Metazoa > Chordata > Mammalia > Rodentia > Muridae > Acomys > Acomys russatus. The sequence continues at coordinate 17,128,977 of NC_067166.1, forward strand.
TCTGACTGTGACCAATGATGTTGCTATGAACGTGGCACAGGAACCTCTCTTTGGACCTCAGGTCTCAGGACCTTGACGCCTATCTAGAAATAGAATGGCTGGGCCATGTGGAGTTCTTCCTGTGCTTACTTTAATTGAGGAAACGACCATATTGCCCTCACTATATTACACCTGTTTTCTCTTCTCTACAATGGCTAGCTGAGGCTGCCCTGGTAGCCAGAGTCACTCGGCCTGGACTCTAAGGTTCCTTTCCCACAGTCAAGACTCTTTTTCCTTCTAGCCTGTGCTCCATTAGGCTGCCATGATTTATTCCAGTGTATTTCTCTTTCCCCTTTCATCTTCAGTCTCCTTGCACTCATGTTGAGGGGAAAGAAGCATGAACTAAAATCTACAGAAAATGAACCATACTATTTCCGACTGTTCCTCTCTACCATGAGCCACACAGCTCTTTGGCTCTTGGCTCTTTCTGTCTTTGGCATCCTTCCCTCCCAGAAGGCACCTCCTGCTCCAGGTACCAAAGGCACGATGAGCCCACTCCACTACAAGTCCATAGGACACTAGATTTAGTGCGCACTACCACACAGCCTATCTTGTAGATTGCCTATAGTAAGATTTAAGACGCCAAGTCTCATTATTGAACTTCCATTGTTTCACATCATCTGTCCTCAGAGAAATATGTGTTAAGACTATAGGAGAGTCGGTTGCATGCCCAGCAAGTATTGGTACGGATAGGGGTAAGTGTTACTCTCCTACATAACATGTGAGGGCCTGCGATGGCAGGTTGTAGAGAACTGACATTGGCTTATGACTAGGCAATCCCCACCCCCACCTTGGGTATCTATGAGGAGTGAGGCTCCCCTTCAAAGCCCCTATGTTCAGTGAGCAAACCCTTACATACAGATGCTTCCAGCACAAGAACGCAAGCAAGCAAGCAAGCAAGCAAGCAAACAAAAACCTGACAACAACAGGAATGCCCATTCACAGGATCTTGGAGAAATAAATGGCGACTTACCTAACACACCAGCATGCAACTTAACAATGAAAGAAAAGAATTACTGACACCACAGCACGGATATATTATTTTTTTAAAAGCATCGCACTGAGTGAGAGAGCCAAAGGTTCCACAGTGCGCCTGAATGAAGTTCTGCAGCAGGCAGGGCTCAGCTGTGGTTACAGACATCAGAACAGTCGTTCCTCTGGGGTGGAAGAGGAGAAGAGGGGAAGCCAGAGGCAGGGAATTTGGGGAGAGGTGAGAATCTTCCATACCCTGATTTCAGTGGCGGTCACATGGATATGTACAACTGTCGACAACCATTTACCTCCCACGTGGGATTTTTGCATTATTTTTTTTGGACCTAAGTTACTGATACAAAAGAGTAGTGATGAGAACGCATCAGTGAGCCCACATTCCTGTAAGTCTGCCAGGCTGCAGGGACCGGGCTCCACCCTTTACAAGCTACTCTGATTCGGAACATCATATGTTTTTGTCGCTTTGGGTTTAGCCCTATTTTAGTTGGTGGCACATGTGTTTAGACCTGAGACGGTATCATCTTTTGCCTTTTAAAAGCTGAGGAAAGCAAAACTGAAGCTTCTCCCAGGCCCCACCGGCCATCGTTAAGCTTTCCTGCTGGAGTGAGCCAACTGCTCAGGACTGTGCTCAGGACTGTGGCCAAGCCCAAGGACAGACGAAGTCACAGCCAGGTCCCCTGGCCTTCTGACTCTCTCTGCCCAGGGCATTCTGACTGTTACTGACTCCAGCAGCTGATACAGCTGATACAAAGGGTCCCCTGCTTCTCCAGCCACATCTGGAGAGGGCGCGAAGAGGCGTTCCTCCTCAGGGTCTCCTCAAGCACAGGCAAGCTGCTCTGACCCTTCTGGCCTTTGGGAGTGTTCAGCCTGTGCTCCACTTCCAACCACCTACTTCACAGGCATACTCCCTACATCACACATGTTACACACACCACATGCAATATACATCTGCCACACTCCACAACACAGCACATATAAGTCTGGTATACAATACACACTAAGCCCACACATGTACCTTTCACACTTATGCCACACAGTCACACATACACACTTCACTAGGAGCACATGTCACACACATACTCTGCATTCATATTATATACACACAGGGAACACTATATATCCAGCACACGCACTATACACGTTATATATACCGTATGTTCTATACACTCCATACATACCACACATTCCACATATGCGCCACATACATACAAGGCCCACTCTATATAACAACACAGATATGCATAATACATATACAATACACAGCCACACATATGGTAGATAGCATACGCCACACATTCTGCACATACTCTGCACACACATTACAAAAACAAGGCACATCGCATACCAACACTCACACTATACCAATGCCAAATGCAAACTTCACAAACTCCACACTTACACACCAAACCCACACTACACACGTACGACTCATACTCAACACACAAATACGCGCATACACCACACTCATTGCACAATATGCTGCACACACCACGTGTACACTGCAAACAATGCCCTTGACACACAATGCACGATACATCACACGTTGTACACACATACACCACACATGAGCATATGAGCCGCACAGAATGTTCTGCTCCGGCAGCAGATCTGAGTGTGAAGATTAGTGAACGAGATCATGCACTAGTTGGCAAGATTCAACACTAAGCAAGGAATGTCTTTGTTTAAGCCTGTGGTTCTTGAAATTTGGGGTCCTTCAGAACTTGTGCAGGTTTCTGAGCATTTCAAATGCCTGGTTTGACAACTAGCCTATGTTAAAAAAACAATAGGAAGACACACTTTGATACAGACATGGATTGAAGAAGACTGGAGAAGAAAAGGAAAGAAAAAGGTCTGGGTGCCATTCAGTGGCTGGAGGTAGGCAGAAGTTCAAGTGTAATTTTAGAGAGCAGTTAAGTCCCACTGGGAGGCAGCAGTGGGAGTTTGTGGTTGCTTGGAAGGTGAGAAAGATAAGGGCTTTGACATTTGGGTGGGAGGGGGTGCAGATCTGAAAAGCTTTGGGGGAGCTGACAGGCTTCATGCTATGCAAGCTAGGCATGGTGGCTAAGGTCTGTGATCTCTGAGTTTAGGAAGATGAGGTAGAAGGATTTCCCTTTGAGGCCAGTTTGGGTATCAAGGTGATTTTCAGGCCAGCTTGGGTTAAGTAAGTGAGCCTGTGTCACAACTGGGGATGAAGAAAAACAGAAAAATAGGAAAAAAAAAAAAAAAAAAAAAAAAAAAAAAAAAAAAAAAAAAAAAAAGAAAAAAAAGAAAAGAAAAAATAACTGGTCAAATTAAAAGGATTCATGCTGGGAAATGAATTTTCCAGAAACTGTTTACTTCTCTCTGAGAGATCAAGTCTACACAGAAAGCAAATCAAATGTGTTATAAATACCCCAGGAGCCTCAAATGGGAAGACTATTCAGAAATTACACAGAGAGCTTATGACAAAGTTAAGTCTGAGACAAGAGCCACAAGGCTAAAAAAAAAAAAAAAAAAAACCAAAAAAACAGGTGCCTCATCCCTGTAGAGTGTTTTAGGGAACAGTCAATGGTGGTGAGTGCTAACCAACGCTGGAGGGCCTCCTGAGCGCACAAGACACCCGAGTCTTCAGGCTCTCTAAAAGCCTCCTCTTGATAGCTTTTACTGGTAAGCCTGAGGGGTCCTTCAAAGTAGGTCAGGCTTTGTGGCCTAAATGTGAAAAGGCAGGGGCATCAACAGTTACTGTCATCCACCACCTCCTGCTTCTCCTCTGGTTTGGCTCATTTTCCCAGTCTGTGTGCTAGGTCACTTGCTGATGTCTTACAGTCCTGCCCCTCGGGTTCTATCTTTCAGCTCGCAGGCTTGGGATCCACTTTTGCTTCTAAGACTCTAAAGGCCAAGTATACACTGTCAGGAGCAAGGGCTGCAGATACAAACTTTTTCAATTGGGAATTTAAAAAATTAATTAACTAATTAATTTTTGTGAATTGTATCATAATGATATGCACACCTGTGTTCCCCTCTGTTATCTGGCTTTGGATGAAAACTTTACACACACACACACACACACACACACACACACACACACCCTAGCAATGGGCAAAGTGACACCTTGTTGGAGTCTTATACCAACCAGTCAGGTGCGGATCAGATGGCAGCCCTTTGTTCATCCTGGCTTCATGCCTGGCCTGGTGGCCAAAGCTGTCTTACGCTTAGGACTCATAAAAAATCAAATCTAGTCCAGCAGTGCCGTGCAGGAAGAGGAAGACAGACAGAGACCTGTGACCACCATGCCAACCCCAGACCTGCCCTCCAGAGCATGGCATAGGCAGGCCATAGACACCCACTTGCTGCCATGCCATGTGGCATGGATGATTGTTGCCCGGGGACCTGCCAGCCTGCATCAGGAGCCATCACAATGTGTGAGTATGTGGTGGTCAGATGGAAGAGAAAGAGAAATGGAACAGGAATGAAAAATGATGGGACTGGAGAATTGAGAGTAGAAAGGGGTAGCCTGCTGTGAGTGCTTAGCTCTGCCACCTGAGGCCATGGTGAGACCCCCAGCCTGAGCTGCCACTGAGTGCCATGTCTGAGTCCGGGGATACAGAATGGCAGGGGTCGTGGTTCATATTGCCACTTAAGAACAAGGGGATGTCTCTGGTTGGGGCAGCTGCCCGGGAACACCTGGATGCCCAGGGGCTGTGCAGAACTGACCCCACCCCCACTGGATGCTGTGCAGGGCTTGGAGGGGGGGGCTGAGGGAAGAGGGGGCGGAGAGAGAGCTGGTACCATCTCTCACCACTGGGAGCACTTGGGAGATGGGGTCCTGTGCATCACATAGGCAGCACAGTGAAGCTGGTCCTGGTGGCAAGGGTGTAGGTGAGCCAGTCCAGAGGGTGTGAGTGTTGGAGAGCTGACCCTGCCACTTGTCTGCCGTGGGGTGGCACCGGCACAGAGGTAACACGCTCCCCCACCCCACCCCAGCAGTGGTCATAAAAGCTATCCATAGGATGTGAGCTCAGAGGAGCTATCCCTGCCCCTCACCAGCTGCAGCACTCCACAGAGTGGGTCTTGCGTCTTGCAAGGACGGCACAGCAGAACTGATCCTGGTGGAGAAATGGAAGGGGAGGCTGGTGAGCCAGCCCCTAAGGACAAGAGCTCTTGAGAACTGCCCAGCCATTTGTCTTCTGTGAGGTGGCATGGATGCGAGGGTGATGCTCTTGCTCCTCACCACCTGCAACAGTCAGAACTGGCCCTGAGGTAATGAGAGCGGATGAGCTGGTCCTGCCCCTCACTGGCTGTAGCACTTGGGACAGTGGGCCCTGCAATATAGTATACCTGGCCCTGATGATGAAGGTATGGGTGAGGCAGCCATGAGGGTGTGAGCGTGGGAGAGCTAAACCTGCTTCTTGCTAATGGCAGCATTGGGTGGCCTAGCCAGAGCAGTGCTGGAGAACTTGACCTGGTAGTACAGTTAAGAGGTAGCTGGGGGGGGGGGGGGGGGAGGCTGATCAGCTTAGGATAGAATTCCCTATCTGGGAAAAATGGCCAAACAGGAAAGAATAAGATATCATTACAAGTCAGGAAAAGCATTGTGGTTTTGCTGATCTCTGGTAGAAAGAAACGTTAATGTCCCTGGAATTCCATTTTTTAAGTTACTTTTGATTTTTTTCTAGACAGGTCTTACTATGTAGTTCTGGCTGTTCCGGAACTCACTCTGTAGAGCAGGGCAGGCTGGTCTCAAACTCACAGAGATCCTCCCTCCCACCTCTGCCTCCCGAGTGCTGGGATTAAAGGAATGCATCACCACATCTGGTGGGGGAAATTTGTTTTTTGATATCTTGGTTTACTGAAAACTAGTGGAGCTAGCCACAGAGCTTAATAATGATCCTTAATTACTAAGGGAAAACCTCCAAGTCTTTGACTAACAGGATCTCCTGACAGTGGGTACCACGAAGTCTAAGAGCAGCATGGCCTGGGAAGACAGCTCAGTGGAGAAAGTGTTTGCAGCATAAACATGAGACCCAGGTTTAGATCCCCGGCACCCTGAAAAAAAAAAGTGGGTATAGAAGCACATAAGCCTATAATCCCAACCCTGAGTATGGAGGTGGACAGAGCTGAGGGTCTTTCTGTGCAGCTAGACTAGCTGAGAAGACAGGCTGCAGGTCAGTGAGAGACCCTGCCTCAAAACAAGATTAAGGCAGAGAGTGACTCAGGGAGACATATGGAGGTCAATCTCTGACCTGCACACAGGCATGCACTCCTCGGCCATGTGCACAAATGTGCATAATACGCACATGCATAACACACATACACACACACATACACACACACACACACATAAAATGGAGGCAAAGTAGATACACTTGGGATGCAGAGGTAGAAGGCTTTGGAACAATTCAAATCAACCCTGGGTTGCACTCACACAAGAAAGGGTATAGAGTAGAGTCAGGGCACCAACTTAGAATCTCTCGTCATTTTCCTTTACACTAGAGTTCAACACACAACCCTTCTCACTTGAGTGCCAGTATTAAAAAACTTCTGAGACAGAGTCTTATTGGAGAGCTTAAGCTGGCCAAGAAGTCTATACATAGTCCAAGCCATCCTCAGAGTCACAATCCTTCTGCCTCAGATTCCCATGCTGTGGACTAAAGTTGTCTTTCTGTTGCTGTATAATTCTTGGCTGGTGTGTTTGGACCCAAAGCCTCTGCAGTTAGCCTGGCTAGCAGTCCCAAGTCTGATACCTCATGCCCCTCAGCAAGGAGCTCACTCTTCTTCTGAAGTGCAGTTGTCTGGTCTGTAATGTGGAAGTGATGACAGTGACCTTGTTGTCTGCAGGACCCAACAAGAACATGGGAGCACAAATGTTTAGAAACTGGCCGTGGTGGCTCATGTCTGTGATCTCAGCACATAGGATGCTGAGACAGAGGAATTGTGAGTTTGGGGCCAGTCTAGGTTACTTAGTGACACCCCATCTTTTTTGTTTGTTTGTTTTTTGAGACAGGGTCTCTCTGTGTAGCCTTGGCTATCCTGGACTCACTTTGTAGACCAGCCTGACCTTGAACTCACAGCGATCTGCCTGCCTCTGCCTCCTGAGTGCTGGGATTAAATGAGTGTGCCACCATGCCTGGCTCTGACATCCCATCTTTTTAAAAAAATTTCTTTGGAGGCTGCAGAGGTGGCCCAATGGTTAAGAGCACCGGTTGTTCTTCCAAAGGAGCTGAGGTTGGTTTCTAGAACCCATGTGGGATCTCATAACCCTTGAAACCCCAGGTTTAGGGGATCCACCCCGCTACCTTCTCGCATCCTTAGGCACTGCATGCATGTAGTGCATAGACACAAACACATAGCTAAAGCTCTCATACATAAAGTAACAGAAATGAATATTATAAAATTAAAGGTAAAAGGTCAGGCTCACAAACGATGTCTGTCCCTGGAATAGAAATCCTTGCTAATAAGATCAAGAGATCTGAATGCCCAGTAATAAAAGGCAGAATAGACGTGGCTATGGCTCTGATACTCAACAGTGCTGTTTCTAGCAGCAACAACACTAGCTGGGAATATCTCTGGCTCCACCCTGACCAGTCCAGTAAGAAATTCAATTCTGGGGAAGAAAAGCTTTGCCAGCTATAAATCTAGCAGAGGATTAGTGTGTAGGACATACAACAAACAAACAAACACCAAAACCAAAACCTAAAGAATATATCATACCCAATGGGTTATTAAAAAAACTAAAAGGAGACTGGAGAGATGGCTTAATGATTGCTAGCACTTGTTGCTGTTTCAGAGGACACAGGTTCAATTCCAGGCACCCACATGATGGCTCCCAGCCATCTGTAATCCCAATCCCAGGGGATATTACTCTCTCCTCTGACTTCCAAGAGAACCAGACATGCATACAGTGAACACACATACATGCACATAAAACTCTAATACACACATATATACATACATATATATGTATACATATATATATGTGCATATATATATATGAGATATGAAGTCGGGGAGGGGAGGGGTGGAGATTTGGGAGAGGAACAGGGGGAGGTAGGGCAAGGAACTGGGACTGAATGTGTATCAGCATGCTGCCAGATGTCCCCAGCAGTGGTGACTGCCGTCTCTCCATTCTCAAGTGGTGCATCTGTTTGCAGTAACTGAAGTGATCAGGATAGGGCCGGCTTCAGCGATGAAGGTACAAGGCCTGTGAAGTGGCTGTGTCAAAGGGAAACTTACAAGCTAATGGCTGCCCTTCTGTGGGCAAGGGCAGGGTGCCCCCTTTTTTTTTTTTTTTGTCTTCTCTTTTGCCTAAAAGGGAACAGAATAAGAAAGAACAAACCCACCCGCGGAGATGCTGAAGAAGACGATGAAGGTGTGCCAAGGTGGCCGAGAAGGGACGGTTGGACTCTTGGTCATCTGGTTCTCTGATTTTGTGCTGTGCCCCTGTCATCTCTCTTTCCTTCATTCCAGACTCCTGTCAACTCTAACGATACTGATCAGCTATAGGGGTGGGGTGAACTCCAGTTGGTGTGGTGCATGAATGTTGTTGTTTTTCCAAGATCACGTGCAGTGTCTTTCTTACAGAACCACCTGTTCAGGACAGCTAGAGGATGGGCGGGAAGAGCTGGTCCAGAAATACTGTATTCTCAAGGGGTCTGGACGGCATGTGGAGACTAGTACACCTGAGCTGACTGCAGCCAGGCAGCCTGACCGCCGCAACAACAAGCCACCGTGCGCTCAAAAAAAAAGAAGCAAGCTTTCAGCCATTGCACTTTCTATGTAAACGTGCATAAGAAATGAAAGCTGTGTACATAATACACAGTGGGTATTTTATTAGGTTTGGGCTCCTCTTGATCATATTTAAAGAAAGGCAGGATGTGAAAAAGAGCAATCAAATAACATGGACTAAAGGGGGGAAAGCCTGGGCATGTGTTGGCGTTTCTCTATGGAAGAGGTAACCCCCTGAAACAGACCAAAAGATAAAAAAGTTAATCATCATCTATTTGATTTTCATGCCCAGCTTCTATATTTTAGGGGGACATGATTTTGAAAGACACCTAGAAAAACATCCCACAAAACACAGTGTTCAGAATAAAACCTCCCCATTGCTCAGCCAATGGCACTCTAAGCCTCTGGAGTGTCAATACTAAACTGCCGCCATCGAAAAAATCTCATTACTGGGATCGCGGAACAAAACTGAGCTGCTGAATGGCTGGCTGGGTTGGCAGCTACTCTGGAGATTTATGTACCCTGCAGCTCTGCAGTCTTCAGCTAAGCCTAGTTCACCACTACTGTGCAGAAGAACACGGGCCCTGGCACAGCCTCTCACATGCTGTCAGCATTTGCACCACAACAGAATGAGGCAGTGAAAAGCTTGTATCTCCTTACCTCACTGTAGAAAAAGCGACACAGAAACATCTTCACAGTAAGAGGGATCCATGCCCAGGACATTTTTGTTATGGAGAATAAAATCAGGGGCTGGAGAGATGGCTCAGAGGTTAAGAGCACTGGCTGCTCTTCCAAAGGTCCTGAGTTCAATTCCCAGCAACCACATGGGGTGGCTCACAACCATCTATAATAGTTATAAAATCAGTCAGCTTACTAAGTAAATAAAAGCTACTGCTGTGACCCGCATGATTATTCAGGCCTCGAATCTTATTAAGATGCCTCTCAAATTGGCTCTAAATCACAATATCACAATATCTTTTAAACCCAAGCTTGACTATTTAATGGCAGATGTGGCTGCATCATTCATTTTCCCATGTTATTTATTTCCCACGCTCTCTTCCTTTCTCCAAACTAACTTTGTCACTGTGGAAGGATGCAAAAGCATAAATATTTTGCATCTGGTGTAAGGCATTTCTCATTTGTGTGACTATTTCAAAAATAACAATGGACTCTAGAGTAAACAAAACCTGTGGGAGCAGCTAGCCGAACATTCTCACAAATATGGACTAGCTGCCGACTGCCTGCCATCAGCCTTGAATCGTGATGAAAGGCATCTTGGGGAACTGTGACACATGTACTGTCACGTGCATATCTCAGAGAGAGAGAGAGAGAGAGAGAGAGAGAGAGAGAGAGAGAGAGAGGGAGGGAGGGAGGGAGGGAGAGGGAGGGAGGGAGGGAGGGAGAGGGAGGGATCTAAGCTCCTTCCTGCTCATTTGCTACAAAACTTATTTCTTGTTCAATAATGGCTTAACTCTTCATTTGTGTGCATGCTTGTGTGTGTGTGTGTGTGGGTGTACATGTAAGTGGGAATGTATGCATACACATGTGTATGCTACACATATGTAGCATACATGTAGAGGTCATAGGGCAACCCTAGTGCCAGGCTTCAGGTGCCTTTTTGTATGAGGCAGAGTCACTTCTTGGTCTGGAACACCTTTTGCCATATAGGTCATAGAGTTTACCCCCTTCACAGCTTCTGAGAATTCATCTCTCTGTCTCCTGCCTCACCCTCTCTGTGATTACAGATGTGCACCACTGCCAGATTTTCATATTAGCTTTAGGGATCCAAGCTCAGGCCATCAGGCTTGTCATGGAAGCTACTTCCCAACTGAGCCATCTCTCTAACCCTGACCACCCTGGGTGTGGTGGTACGTGCCTGCAATCCCAGAACATGGTGGTGTGTGGTAGCCAGATGAATCAGGAGTTCCAGGTCATTCTTGGGTACTTGGTCTGGGCATATGAGACTCTATTTATTTATTTATTTTCCTATTTTTTTTTATTGAAAAATAAAATCATTCATATTACATCTCAATTGCTATCCCATCCCGTGCATCCTCCCATTCCTCCCTCCCTCTCACTTTCACCCCATTCCCCTTCCCTATGACTGTGACTGAGGGGGACCTCCTCCCCTTGAATATGATGCTAGGGTATCAAGTCTCTTCTTGGTAGTCTGCTATCCTTCCTCCGAGTGCCATCGGGCCTCCCCATCAAGGGGACAAGGCCAAAAAAGGGGCACCAGAGTTCATGTGAAAGTCAGTCAAGACTCTATTTATAAAAACAAAACAAGCAAGGAGGAATTTTATTCTTGGATGGGAAGTCGCACGTTGACTATAGCAGAATCCTCCAGCCAATCAGAGTCTGAGTCTATTCATTGGGTTTGACCTGTTTGTAAACTGAAGGCAGCAAATAGCCATGAGACTTTTGTTACCCTCAGTTCAGTGGCCTCTGCAAGGCAAATAGGACATGCAGACGATCTGACTCCCCAGTATTCCCACTGCAGATTTTATAGTATTTGCGGACAAATGGGCTATCTAGTATTCCTACTGCGGATTTTGGAAAGTTACATTTTCCTTTGATATAGCCTTTCTTCTTTCCTTCAAGGCACCTAACAGTCACTGTCATTAAACACTGCATGCTGGCTAGCAAGATGGCTCAGTGGATAAGGCACTTGTTCCGATCTCCAGCACCCACATAAGTGTTGGGTGGACGTGGCAGCTGGCTTTCAATTCCAGCACCCAGAGGTCTGAGATAGGGGATCTTCGGAGGCAGCTGGTCAGCTAGACTAACCAACATTGGCAAGCTCCGTGTTCAACTGAGCAACCCTGCTTCCGTGACTAAGCTAGAAAGAGTGACCAAGGACATCTCTCAGTGTTGACCTTGGACTTCTTCCCACGGGTGCATGTGGAAAAAAAAAAAAAAAGTACAAACACTGAAACAGGTGAAAAGGGAGCAGCTGACACCTGACTTGAATTTCATACCTGATTTGTTTATTTATAAAATACCAGCATTCATGTAGTCTTTTATTTGCATATTTAATCTTAGAAGCTAATAGCAATGGCATTGTGGGGTGATTAGAAGCTAATTTCTGGGTGATTTAGCGGATTTAAGTTTTATTTGTTTGCTTGTTTGTTTTTCTTTGCCATAGTGAGGATTGAACCCAGGGCCCTAAGGATGCCAGGCAAACTTCCTATGAATGAACTATGTCCTCAGCTCCTGGTTTTAGATTTTGATAGGCTCCTCCTCCTCTATTTCTCTCTCAAGACTCACAAAGTCTACTTTTATCCCTGGATATGTAGAAAGAGCAAGTGAGCAATGAGTGATCAAGAATTTCAGATTAAGGCTCGCACAGGAATCACACAGATAATTACAGCCCATGCCCATGGAAAATATAAGTTAAAATATCTACCTGCAACATTCTAGGATCACATCGGTCGCATACACCAAGTCATGAGACAGTCATGGTGTGTCTGTTATTTCCTTTTCTCCCTAACTGGCCTGGATCTCACCAGTGAGCAAACTGGGGCATCCTGGAGCAAAACAATTCTAAAGTTTTCACTTTGTTTTGGTTTTTCAAGACAAGGTTTCTCTGTGTAGCCTTGGCTGTCCAGCAATGAGCTCTACAGACCAGGCTGGCCTTGAGCTCACAGAGATCCACCTGCCTTGGCCCCCTGAGTGCTGAGATTAAAGGTGTGCACCACCACAACCCAGTATTTCTAATTTTCTTTTTAAAATCTTCATTTTATTGTTTCCATTCTGCAATGGTCACCAGTGTATATTTCGGTAAATAAATCATTTTTGCTTGTTTCTGCAGTAGGTAGTTTCAAAAGAAAAGTAGGGGTGCCAACTTTAGTCTGTTTGTAACTTCCACCCATTTCACTCAGTCATGCCTACTTTGTGGGTATTTAACTAACAGAGACCTTGTTTGTTTGTTTGTTTGTTTTTAAACCATAGTGTTGGCTCAAGTAGAGACTGTCTTTGGGTGGGGAGGAGGAATAAAAGTAGGTTCTTACATTTTTTTTTTTTTTCAA